>NC_079161.1:51715631-53072525 GCF_947563725.1 Argiope bruennichi | reverse complement strand
CTCAAGCGACCGTTCAATGAAACTATGGCTGATGCCTAAGATATCTCGATATTCCATCTTCTTTCATTGTGTGGAGTTTATTGAATGTACGAGGTGCATGCTTCATTGTTAGATATATATACCCAAAGAGACTTGAAGGACGTATAATTTTCTACTCTTTCTCAAAAACGATCTCCTTTTTTATATATATGTCCTTTAGGAATAAGGATTTTGAGGCGATAAAGTATTTTTCTTATACTTGAAAGGGGAACTCAATCATTCTAGTATTCTGAGGTAAATGAACTCGAATAATCTTAAGAAAGATAGCATTAAAACCAGAAAGTGAGGATAAAATGAACTGGGACTTTGTTTATTAGAATGAGGATAAAACCGATTTCAACGAAAAAAATTTAGTTAATAAATCAAGCGTAACTTCCATGAGTTGAAGCTTGATAAATGGGTATAACTTTTTTGTCTATTACTTGACATTCATCCTTTTTTCTGTGTTAAATTTATTTTAGTTTTTATTCGAGTAATTAGATATGTTCGTTCAAAAGATTCCAATTCTTTCCGAATTTTATTTTGCTCTTTTTTATAACAATTCTAATGAATTTCGTTCCTTTAGGGCTGATAGAAAAATAGAGTTTCTCAACTATTTATCAAGACTGAAGTTTAGAATAGAAAAAAGAAGATCTAAATGTATATTATTGACAAAACTTGAAAAATAATCTTTACATTAATAATATAAGGAGCATCTAAGGTTTTGGATTAATATTGTTTTATAACACTGGGTGTTAAAAAACATGTTTTCAATTTCTCACTTTTATTTCTAAAAATAAGTCTATAAAAGAATCGATATGCATTGATTTAGAGAAAAAGCTTTTTTAAATATAAAATATTTTCTTGCTCATAGATGGCACTGCATGATATTCAAAGACGCATTCTTCTACTGAGACTAAAATGGAGTATATAGGGTTAAAATGTGACTTCAAATGTACAGAAATTATGAACTAAGCATAGAGAAATACCTTCTGCTCGTAGAAGAACTCGTGAGTGCTATTACAAATTTCTGTCCATAGATGGCGTTGCAAGATAAGTAACAAAGGGCGCTACCTGAAGGGAAAAAAAAAACATGCAATTTTAATAAAATCTAAATTTGAACTCAAAAAAATTATGAAAGAAGCATTCATGAGTACTGTTACAAATATCTGTCCATAGATGACGTCTCAAGATAAGCAACAAGAAACTCTTTGAAAATAGAGCTACCGAAAAGAAAGCGAGATTTTAATAAAAATCTAATTTCGAACACGAAAAAAATTATGAAAGACACATGGTGACAGAGCAGTCTCATTAAAGCATTCTTTAGTGCTATTACAATTTACGTCCATAGATGGCGTTTCAAGATAAGCAAAAGGAAGCTTTTTGAAAACAGTGCCACCCAAAAGCAAAGTGAGGGTTTAATCAAATTTAATTTCAAACACGAAAAAATATGATGAGGCATAAAGACACAAGCAGCTTGGTTGAAAGATTCATGAGTGCTATTACAAATTTATGACAAAAGAAAATACCAATCCTGGAAATGAATATTATCATTCTGGCATTAATGCTGACTAAGCGGAACGTGTTCGAGAAACATTTTCTTTAAGTCGTTCCAAATCAATTCGAAAGTCATCCCAGGAGCTGAATATGGCAAAATCTATGATGCACAATACTTCATCAACAATTTGTATTTAATTCATAGAAAGACTTGGCATTAAGAAACGGTCATCGATGAAATAAGAATGTCTTCTTGACATTATTCATAGTATATAGAAATTAAGTCGGTCTAAGATGTAACAAAAAAAAAACTTTTTCATTATTCTGATAATAATTGCAAATAGCTTCGTCACAAAATTATTATTTTTTACTTCCTTGTTTACGAGATACACAAGAGAAAGTATTATAGTCGTCAACAAAGTTGCAATTTATATTTTGACGAATTCCCACATTTCAAACCTCCATGCGTCTCCACAATATTTTTTGGAATAGTTTCTTTGTCTGTCTGTGAGCAATTTAAAAATATTTCAATCCAAGCAAATGAAATTTCTTAAATTGTGTTTACACAAATTCTATAGTTTTCTATCACCTTTTGAGCACACAAATATATATGTGTTCAAAATATGCATTGTATGTATATATTGTCTATGAAATAAGAGAATGAGTGAATATGATAAAAATTGAAAAAAAGATGAATGTATACGATTTTTTTAACATCAAAAATGGAAATCCGTATAAAATTTGAAACTACTAAAGCCTTGAGGGTTAACAGTTTGTACGTCTGATAATATGCATGCTTATAAGCGCGACAACTGAAAACTTAAAAGACGGATAAATAATATTAGGCACATGAATGTGTTATTAAAATAATAATTCAGTATCCAACTTTGGTTTTCCCCCTAACAAAAAAAAGACATTAGTAATTCATTCTCAACGTTTTTTTATTATACGACATAGCACAAAACTCCCAATTTTTGAGACTCTGAAAATAAAAATTTGAGCACTCGTGGCGATTTCAATTATGTAAAACACCACCATTTTTATGTCGGAATGAAAGGATATCATTTGATTAGAGTGTGTGATGAATCCTTGAGGAGGACATTTCCACTAGGTTTCAAGTTGTATGTATCTTTTTTGAAACATCCTGTATGTAATAATTTCCGACGTGTTTTAAGAAATGCTTTAATTTAAAAAAAAATGCAATACTTTTCTACTCAAATTAAGAAGAGTTTCAAATAGAGTTTTACTAAATGCGCATACAATCTATAGGAATTGCAGCTAAAATACGTTATCTCCTCTGGATAAAGACTGAAATGCAAAAGGGAAATTTTCCATCCAAGAAGTAAGCCGAAAGGCGAAACTTCTCTCGCAACATTCAAAATATTTTCAGAAGTGATTTATTCGTTGCCAGTTATGTCTCTTGACATTTCAAAGAATACATAGGGAGTTATGCAAACTATAACCTTTCATTCCTTTCTAAAATTGACTAGGCATTCTACATAATCCTGGTGTCTCAGAGATTGCCTGATTATATTACGAACATCATTATTAAAAGCGTTTCTTTCTTTCTTTTTTTCTTTCTGTCCCTGATTATATATTTTCATTTATGTCTTGAAGCCACAGTGTTTTGGTGACTCGAAGTCTCGATTTCAGAACCAGTGGGTTTCAGGTTCGAGACCAGATTCCACCGAAGAACCTTCGTGTAAGTGGGTCTGATGCGCATTAAATCCGTTTGGATCAAACGACTTCACGCTGATGTGGTGTGAAAGATTGCAGAGAGAGGTGCCAGCTCGGGTATCGTCCTCTTAATTTGATCGCGGTTCAAAATTCCGAGGTCTGTCCCCAAATAGCTTTAATGTTGCTTTAAAAATGGAACGTTAATATAACTAAAACTAAAATATAATTCACTTAATGTCCTGAGACTTTTGAAAATAGGAAAATGAACTATATATGATATTAATCATTCATAATATTCGCAGAAATGATAGATATTCTACATATTGCTGCTTGGGACTACCATACTTGGGTAAAATTTTTATTTGGTTGAATTTGAAAGAAATGTTTCCAATTTGTTATTAATATCTCTATCAATAGTTCCACACATACTCGAAAAAAAACCCGAGTACACCACATAATTATCACTCACGCAAGAACATCTTGCACTGTAAGTTATTATAATGATTTCAATGAACGAATTTACATATGAACGGCGCCATTTATCGCTGATGGGAGTGCAATATACAAAAAGCAGGACGTAAACACATCATTCTGTTTGGCACTATTGTAAACAGCATATGTTATAAAAACTTTAACATTCCAAAAATAATGTTTTAAAATTTCAGCACCTCATGAACCGATACATACTTCAAAAACAATATAAACCGAACAACGAATGGTAATGTGATATTTTTGGCTCTAAGCATAATTTTGAAATTTGTGATATTTTCCAAGGATATATTTCACCTTCTGTCCTTAAGGAGAATATGAATACAAAATAATCGAAATAGTGCGCATAAGCAATAACTTTATGTTTAAAAAATATTTATATGTCTTTAGTTGTATGAAATTATTACTATTTGATTAATTTCGGATTCCTTTTGATTTATTTGAAGTGGTTTGCTTGTATATACAACCCTTTACGATATTGGAAGATTTAGAGTTCATTTTGATTTGTTTGTAGGAACATTAATTAACGATATTGGGAGATTTAGAGTTCATTTGGATTTGTTTGTAGGAGCATTAATTAACGATATTGGGAGATTTAGAGTTTTCATTTTGATTTGTTTGTAGGAACATTAATTAACGATATTGGAAGATTTAGAGTTCATTTTGTTTTGTTTGAAGGAACATTCATGTTTTACGAAATTGAATTTTTTTTCACCAATTGTATAAAAAGCTATTCATAATAAAATAATTATCTTATATATAGACATGATTATTCATCTCTTATAGAATTATCTGCAATGTTCTATAAGAACAATTCACATTAAAATGAGCAACTCCAGAGATACTCCAATTTTTTTTTTTAATACATCAAAGATGAATATATTAGATATATATATACGTTTAGTTTTGTAATTAAAATGAGTTACTGAAGAAGAACTTAGTAATTTTTTAACTCAATCTAGGTATTGATGCCGTCACTTTAATTGGATATCTTATGATTCACATTCTTACGCCAACATTACTTGAAAACATTACAATTAAACTCAGTTATTGAGGAAGAAAGTAATTTTTAACCGAGTCTTGAAGTGGATGATGATACTTTAATTTAATATTCTACACTTAATTTTTATACCTCTTGTACTTCAAAAAATTGAACTCGTTATAAGAGATTTATTATAGGTTTGCTAAAACTGATATAGAGTATTGCGTGGAATTGAGCTTCAAAGACAGAATTTCTAAAAATCCAAATTAACACAATACTATCATGTTGCGTTGGAACCCAATGGTTTATTTTGATATTTTGTGCACTTATATTAATCCTTTAAAGGTCCATTTATTTCTAGTCATATTATGTTAAAATATTTTTAGGCTTGACATTAGAAAAATAAAAAGGGATTCATTTAACTTATTAGATAAATTTAATTTGATAAATTAATTTGGTTAATTAATAATTAAATAACAAATCAAGATACATCATTTTGATTGATATAAAGAACTGAATCATCTAAATTTATGTCTTTCTAAAAATAATTTGTCAGAACTTATGCCAACCTACAAAATTTCATACAAAGATTGATAAATTTGGTGGGAAGCATACGTCCCATGGCCCTAGAAAGGGTTAAATTGTATAAAAAAGGAATTTCCAATCGGTACCTAATGTGTTAGTATTATAAAATTCTTGTAGTTGCATATACAAGATAATAGTTTACTGTTTTAATGCTTTTAGAATTTATTCATCAGCTAATAATTAATTTAATAGAAAGTGTTTTCATCACAGCTAGCGCCATCTAGCAGTGAATTCGAAAAAGACTGTGATGAAAACTTTCATGGAATATATAGTAATGAAATGAAATATTAAAAACAAAAAAAGTAGAAAATAAGAAGAAAAAAAGATAATTTTAAACATGCATTTTAATTAGCCTACTAAATAGTAAAATATATATAAATATATAATACAAAATTTTCACAAGAAAATTTTAAGATAAATTTATAATAAATAGAATAAAAGCATTCAATTTAAAATATTGCCTGTGAAACAGATTAAAGAAAATGAATGCGTAAAAGACTAAATAGGAATAATTACAGGTGTAATATATATAATATAACGATATCTCTTAATTTAAATCGTGATTAATTTCCTATATTTTTATCTTAAATTTGTCCATACTATTTTATTCTAAAATTTCCTTTCATTTCCTTATCCAAAGCGCACCTTATTTTTTTTATTTAGTTATTGCCAACACGCGCTCTAAAAAGATTCATCTTTGTTGTTTGACTCTCATACTACAAGTGAAGGAATAAGAATCCCTGACACCTATTCATGTGTTTCAATGGTCCGTAATATTTCCATTCCTAAGTCGACACGTATAAAATAAGTCCTCGTAAAAGAAATCTCAATAAAACGATGAAAGTTAAAATTTCTTTTAGTTCCGCTGTTGTATTCTGCTGTGAACGTGCACCTTTGTTGCTGTGTAAATAATGCCTCAAGTCGTAAAATAAATTGAAGCTCATTCAAGTAATATTTTTCTTCCAGCCACGTAACTGCCAGAATTATACCACATACACACAACCCACACACGAACACACACACACACACACACACACACACACACGAACACACACACACACACACACACACACACATCTCCACCCATACACACACACACACATCTCCACCCATACACACACACACACACATCTCCACCCATAAACACACACACACACACCTCAACCCAACCATACACACACACACACCTCCACCCAACCAAACACACACACACACACCTCCACCCAACCAAACACACACACACACCTCCACCCAACCAAACACACACACACACACACACCTCCACCCATCCATACACACACACACACACCTCCACCCAACCAAACACACACACACACCTCCACCCATCCATACACACACACACACACCTCCACCCAACCAAACACACACACACACCTCCACCCATCCATACACACAACACACACACACACATACACATGCAACCACATATACAACATATAATCAGTATCATTAAGAATTAAATGATATTGAATATCATAAAAACTCTAATCATTCCTTAGAAATAAAACAAAATTAAGCTACGGATTAATTAAATAGCACTTTCTTTGAAATCTTTCTATCGGCAGTTACAATTATTTTTTAATATTTATATTCGTTATAGATTATATTTCCCTTTTCTAAAATATAAAAAGCCCTTACTTAAAATGACTATTTTTTGTGCAGTTTTGCCGAATTATAAAATCTGGTAAATAATAAGTCTATAATTTAAGCATTAGTGAATAATTATAAATACTCATTTAATAAAACGGATGATACTATGATTCAGTTTCGTCGGTTTCATATTTAGAAAATTAGCGTGATGAGGGTATTAGGAAGCCTTTTATGAAGAAATTCATTCCTTGAAAATCCAGGAAGGAATTTGCTTTCATCTCAGGAGAATCCTCAAAAGCAATTCCATTTTCAGAGCTTTGGAATAATACCACAGACAATCCCAGCCTGATAAATTAGTTTTGAAAACTTCGGAAAATCTCGTTCTTGAATAAAATTTTAGTTTCTCGAATGCGAAGAATATGAAAAGTAAGAATGCCATTCGTTAAAATAAATTGAACTCGAGATTTTAAGGAACCCTCACATTCAGACCTCACTCAATTCGAAAAATGTATTTTTGGGAATGTATTTTTCAGACTTAGGGAAGTCTGGATGTGGATGTCTGTGTTGTCTATCTAAATATCAATCTAAATGTGTAGATTTCTATTGAATTTCGAATGAAATCCAACCACGAGAAATCTATTTGCCCTGCTGTCCAGGTGCAAGTAAGCACGAAGACTAACAACAATGTTAAAAGTAGATTCACGCTACCAAATTTTATCTAAATTATAAATTCGTATAAATTTGGAATCAATTCGTTCCAAGGATTTTCCATTCATCTATATGTACAAGGTTAGCAAGAAATAAGTTAATCACTTCAGAGGGCTTTAAAATGTGTTCTGTTGGTCCAAATACGATGACATTTGAACTACAGATTATTCAGATGATGCGATTTACATTTATTAATTTAAAAAAATTAGTACAAAAATTCCCCAACAGATGGCGCTGTAATACAAGCGGCATTTATTTGCATATGTTGAAAATGTTAAACATAATTTGCGTTACAGCGCATGCCTATTATCATTTCTTTTTGGATAAAAAAGAAGACGGATCCTGCAATCTCTGTTCGTCATGCCTATGTTGCAAGAAAAAGCGCTACTGGTAAAATTGTTCTAGCAGAACCAACAAAACACCGTTGCAGCTCTAAAGGATTTTCATCGTATGAAGAAGATACGAAGATGTTCAATGTTTCCAGGTGCCCTACGCAAAATAGTATAGAAATTTGAAGGAAAAAAAAACCTTGGCAACTTGGCATTCTTCCATTTAGAGGACGAAAAAAAAAATATCCCGATTTCCAGCTTCAAAAATGTTGCGACCGAGCTCGTTGAAGCCAGCAGTCAGTCGCCACATAATAGTGTGAGTTTGCCAGTTGTTTCCCGTGTTCTGGATATGCCATCTTCAACTGTACGAAAAATAGTATGGTAGATTTTGCATTTTTATCCGTACAAAATCAAGTCTGTGCGCCTGTTACAGGCCGGGAACTTAGAGGTCCGTAAAACCTTTGCACTTCATGTCCTTGCGTATAACAATTACATTTTTTCGGCTCTCGAGAGAGATTGAGCATTTAAAGGATCTTGACTGCCTGCGCTTTGTGTTTACATTTATATTTTGACTAAGATTTATAAAATATTACTTATTGGATTATGTAGGTGTAGATTTATCGTTTGCATTTGGGGTTTTCTAGATAGTTTTTTTTTTGTATATATTTTGGTTTAGTTTTATTTTAGTCACTATGGCGAAAAGAGAAAAAACATTTAAGTGAGAGTGAGATTCCTAAATTGATGAATGAATCGGATAGTGAATCAGATAGTTCTTTAAAAGAATACAAGCGAAAGTTATCTTATTACAAATGCAAAACTTTCAACGTAGGGCTTTGTCTCGAAAAATGTTTTGAAATGTATCATAAACTTCAAACATTTTAGATAAGTAATTTTTTATATTAAGTTTTCTAATATTTTCTATGCTTTGAATATTAGTAAACACTCTAATAAAAATGATTTTTTATTTTATTTTCTTTAAATTCCACAGTTGTTTTTTTTAAATATCGCGATAGTTTTATCACAGTATATTCAGATATTATCAATAATAATAAACTGTAAATTTCAGAGTATTTATTTCCAGTAATGATTTTATGTGAATTTTTTATTAAAACTAGGCTTAGTGGGAAAAATTGCCCGGGCCTGTGGGTGGGTACACTCTCGGAGCGCACGGACCTAGGGGAATGCTTCTTTCTCCTTTCGCCGGTCCTGAAGTTTCTTAAAAAAAAAAAAAATGTTTTGCACTTTAATCAGAAAAAGAGTTTCTTTTTTCTACATTTTTTCTTCTGATTCATTTTTACGTCTTTCGAGTTTTTTTCAATTTGCATAATCACTTACAAAGAAGTGTTATGCTTTAATCTACCAAAATAATGGCCTTGTTACTCTAGTGTATACTTTTCAAAAAGTAAAAGTTTATTTTTTATGCTGTTTCATAGAGACTTGTGATAACATACATCTCCAGAGTATTAAAGTTTTCTGAATAAGAAAGAACTTATATATTTGATAATATTTTAGGAAAATTTAATTTCGTGAAATCTCTAACCTCTGTTTTATTTATTTAGATATTGCTTATATATTACAATAAGTAAATTTTGCCCGCTTAAAAAAATAATGGAATAGTAATGAAATAGTAATGGAATACAGACCAGGAAATTAAAATCAAACTTTGAGCTGAAATAATTTAGAATTATTAAGTATAGCACTAAAATTATTTAATGAAAAAAAAAGAAATTTAAGAAATAATGTTTTGAAATGAATTATTTTATAGAGAACAGTATAGCGCATCCTAGCTTCAAAAATATCCTTTCTTTAATCCTCTCATTTCTAAGATGATTCGAGTTAAATATCTCATAATTCTGGAACGCACCGGTTTGTTTTTGTTCCCTGTATACTTAAAATCCACAATGGCATCGTTCTTAAAGGACTGATATATAAAGTAGCGTCTCATTTAATTGATGGCTGTAAAGCAGTAAGCATATAATTTGGCAGTGATTTCCAAATGTATCGGGACACCATTTTCTTTTCTTTGAATGAACGTTTGAGGCCGTTTAGTACTGATAGTTATAATCATATGTAACTTTTAAAATTTCCTTTTGTATTTTTTTTCATTACTTTGGAGTATTCAAACAGGCTTTTTACTTTAATAGATGCCCAGAGAAAATATTATATTCAGCACAAATTCAAACAAGAATTTTTCACACATATTCTACTTTCAGAATCTTCAGAGTTCGAAATAGTCTTCTGCTTGTTTATGTGTTTTCAAGTAAAACACCAAAATGCTTTTAGCTAAAAGTACAAAACATGGTCTGCGGTCTTTACAGCAAATTCGTGCATGTCTATAAAATTTTATTAAATTTGTATATTTCTAAAATCATACAAAATATTTTTCTGTTTGTTTCTACAATTATAAATGAATGCAATAACTAACATATTAATAAGATCTAGATAAATAAATTTTGGAAACAGACTTATCATTTGAAGTGCCGATTTGCGCCAAATATTGTGTCAACCTTTTTTGTTGTCTATTGGGCAATTGAGGCTATTGGCCCGAGTATAAAAAAAGTAATAATTCAAACTCAAATGTTTACATAATTGTGAATTAAGAGGTTACATAAATTTTAAATCTGTACAGAATTCAAGAAAATTTGCAAAATACATACCCAATCTTACAAAACACAAAATCTCAGGTAGGCGTCACTATCAATCTATGCGACAATTGAAGAAATTTGGAGGTGTTATTCACTATATTGTCATCCTTTTTCTTTATTTTAGTTTCCGATTTCGAACATAATAACATTTGAGTGTCGTTCACCGCCTACCTCATGGTTTGCAAAAAAAGAAAAAAAAATCATTCAAACAATGGATATAACAAACATTTTTATTAAAGAGTGCATGAAAAAGTTTGTTATATACCTTTCTTACAGATAAATGATGAAGACCGTTTCGGTATTAATAGTGATTTATCTTTAATGAGTTAATATCAATTTTTTTTCAAGGAATATTTGATATGTATTTGGGTATATGGATTTGGAGTACATATAAAATAAAGGGGGAAGTGAAATTAAGCAATTTTCTTTTATATTCTCTTTCACTGCAAAATTTGTAGCGACATCTGGTGAGATGAGAAGAGTTAATTTCAGCTTGAGAGAAAACTCACACTAATGTAGATTAAATCCTGTCTCACATCGAATATAGAAATTAATCGTTGGTCATTAACTTTGTTTCTGTCTACTTTATTCAAAAGCGTTTGAATCAAAGTGCGTTTTGACAACAATTTTATAACATCAGGAGAGTAGATGTACATTTTAATGGTTTAGCTACAATTCAAACACAAAAGAGGCCCAGTTTCTCCCTGAATTTGTACAGAGGAGACAAGTTATCATGACAGATTGGGAATGAATTAGACTTTTTCCTCAAGCGATACCGGGACATATGACAAACTCAAAAATGTTTTACAAAATCCTATGGAAAATGCAAAAAGCTGAACTATCTTTTAAGAATAAGTCCTTAACTTACGAACTTCGCAATATACATTAGATGAAATGGACTAATTCAACCACCCTTATTCGTAGAGCTAAAATATTAGTCATAATTATATATTAATAAGTTGTAGAATATAAAATATCTACAGGGAAATTTATAAATTTGTAGTCTTCATATATGGAGTAAATTCGATTATGTATTGATAAATTTAAAAAGAAATCAGACCATTTGAAATTCAGATTTATTTACTGAAGATTGCTTAAACGATACCAACAGCTAAAATATATCAATGTCCAGTGTGCAGCAACTGATATAAAATTTTAGAGAAGGAATAAATTGGATGATACCCTGCAGTGCTAACCTTAATCAATTCCAAGCATCTTGTGAAATTTGGAAACAACGAAATACAATCTGTTTTCTTTCTGAAAATGGTTTTGAACGATTGAATCAATATTGATTAAATTACACTGGTTTCAAGGAGAAGTCTATAGATAATAAATCTAATTTATATAAAAAAAATAAAAGAGACAATTATTTTTGTTTTGCAGTAAGAATCTATTCTCTCTATTTTCCCCCTTTTTTCTTAACTTTCCTACTCGCGATTCAGTTTGATAAATTTATTATTTGGATCTTACGCAGACGATAAATTTTTATTTACTTGTATTTCTTCAATGTTTACTCAGTCTATCAACTGAATTTTTGGAAAGTGTCATTTTTTAATTTAATATTTTTTTTCATATAATCCTTGACATTATTGGCACCATATTATTGGTATTCCTACAGTATTTCATGCATTTTCCTTTGAATAAAATTTTAAACAATCTGTTTTAAAGTAAGCTTAATTTATCAAGTCAAATTTTTGTAAAAAGAAATATATATATATATATATAATTATTTTTCGTTGTTGTAAGAAGCAAAGTATTAATTAATGAAAGGAATGCTGCTGAAATAAATAATATTTTTGATGAAAGTTTTCTATTTAAATTCTTTGGAGGAAAAAAATAGTATTTTATTTGAGTTTAATATTTTTGAGACCCAGCTAAATACTAAAATTCCAGATATTCTTTCAAAGTTTAAAACGAATTTATGGAATTCCTATAATGTGGTATTTTCACTATACTGAAGAAAGATAATTTTATTTTCAACTAAATAAATATCCTTTGCTTTATGCTAAGTTATATTTGATGATAAATTCACACTACAATTTAAAAATAGAATAGCAAAAATTCTTATTTAATAAGCGCTTAATATTTTACATACTTTTGTTCAAGAATATTATTTCAGTATTCTAGCATTACTTTATTTTTAATACATGGATATAGGTAACTAATTCTATTTCTGTTCATTCAGTCACGTAAATATATATATATATATATATATATATATATAATATAGGGATAAAGTAAATTCAATGCAAGAAAATATTTTTAAAGACCCCTTTCTTTTTCTTTATATTTTTCGCTGCTTTGCGAAGTATTGTTGAAGTTTCCTTTAAGTTATTTCAATTTCTATTAACATAACGGGAATATGTTTTCCTTCTTTAAAGCCTTTCAGAAATAATGTAGGTACTTTTTCAAAACTGTCATTTTAAGAGAGCTTCTGTCTTAGCTTATTTTTTATATGTCATTTCTATAAAAATTATGTAGAAGTATTGTTAAAAGAAATATATAAATCATACAAATATATTTCAGAGTTCGAGTCCACAAATTCGGTAATAATGAGACTTTTTGCTATTTTTTATGCGATATTTAGATGACTTATTTAAAAAATCATTTATAAGTAGATCACTTAATAATTGCAAGTCTATTAATAAAAGCAACAATTTCACTTTAGTGAGTCTTATAAATTTCTATGCCCTTTTTTTTTAAATGCATTTAATATATTATAAGCTCAAAAAAGTATTTTCTTTTAAAGATTAGGATATTAATTTCGAATAAATAATTCTTGATTAGAAGACTTTCCTTTATACTCGTCCAATCAAATTCGTTTTTTCTTTCTTTATTTTTTACCCATTAAAATATTACTTTATTTTATATTTTTACTTGAATGAGTAACGTGTGTGTCAAATTCTTCAAATTAATTCTGAAGCTAATATTGATAGGTATTTCTTATATCCCATCTTTAAATTTTAATCAGACATTTATAGAATAAATAAGATTTACCCAAGCATTTTTCTAGTAATATTTTATTAAAATATATAGTGGTGTGTTGTGGGTTTCTAAGGAACTGCCCTGTTTTTAATACACTATTTTTTTATTTTCACAAACACAGCTACACTACAAAATTTACAAACTTATTACTACAGACACACGTAAAAAATTAGATTAAAGAACAATATGGTGGAGGGATTCCACGTTTTCCAACTGAAAGTAATCGGCGTTAAGGCAAAGGTTGCGCATGGCTAAAACGTTGACCTCATGGTGCAGGTTTGCCGTTCAACTGGTTGTCTTCTGCAAAACGCCACAAGGGGGCGCTCTCTGCTCAAAGGGAAAGAGAGGTGCAAATAATATTATTTATTAATTCCGACTTGTAATTTTTATCGAATAACTATGAATTACTTTATATTTGAGGAATGAATATCGGATATTTAATATTTTAATCTCTTATCTAGATAGAATGTGTCACAAAATACTGAATACCTTATGTCAAATTGGTAAGTGTTCCAATGAAACTTAATACTTTCTCCTGAAATACATATTTTCAAATGAAATATAATAAGAACTTGAGATAAATGAACATTTAAGGAAACACGAAGGGAAAATTTGATGTTTTAAGACAGTTAATTATGAACAAATGAAAATGTTGATATCCAATAAGTAAACGATTTCTTTTTTTATGCCGAGTATTAAAATAACTTTCTTTTAAAACAAAAATTTAAAAAGAGTACTATTTGTCTTTTTTTTAATATTTCATCTAACATTTTGTTATAAATGTGTAGCGTTTTTTTTTTTTTTTTTTTTTTTTTTTTTTAATATCCTGAAAGAGTTTGCAATATAACATTATATACCGATTTTTATTACTTATTAGATTCATCAGTTTATTACAATATAGCTTGTACGTGGTTGCTTTGCCATAAAATTCAAATAATCCAATCTCAATGTTGAGAAAAAAAGCCAACTCTTTATTATTTTGGTCAATTTTTTATTAAATAACTCGTCTATTACATGATAAATGATGCGATATGCATGCATATCATATGCGTTTAAAATTAATAGTTAAAAATATTGATCTATCTCAAGCAAAGTGTTACTAAGATTAGTTAACGTCAACTTTGTTGGGATAAAAAGCGATTCTGAAACTATGGAATAAGAACCTCTTTTAGCTATATATTGTACATCTAAACAGTGATTCGAACAATGTATAATTACTTATATTTTTATTTTTATTATAATGAGTTTCCTGATTTCTATTTAGTTACCATTCTTTATAAAAAAAGTATTCCAATAATGAAAAATTCTGTTTTGTTTTCCCGGAAAATATGAATATAATTTAATGCGTTGACTACCATGTGGCGTGCATGTATGCCATATTTACTGCATTATTGCATAAAAGCATTTGTGTAATTAGATTTTATCTTCTCTATAATAGTTAAAACACAGCAGAGAAGGGGTTCTGTTCTTAAATAAATAGTTAGAATATCAAGCAAGAGTCGTGGCATCGAAAACATTCAATAAAGATTTAACCTACAGTAGTGGTTCAATTAAAATGATTTTTCATTCGTTCCCTTTTATATCTGTAAACAGTCAATAAAAATTTTTTAAAAAAATTCAAACACAAAGTCCTTTAGAAAATTAAACATATAGTTCTTGTATTTGACAAATATTAATTAATTAATCCTGGGTAGAATAAAACATTCCACATTTTTTTTATTATCTGTATATCTCAGTTTCAAGAAATATGGATAAAAGCCATATTAGAACAGCATTATTATATATGAACGATTAGATGTCCAACTGGTTTAAAATGAAGTTAATTTTTAATGGTATTCATTCTGAATGCCGCGTTCTCAGATTCATTATCAGAAGCCACTTTCAGAAGTAGACAATCCCTAACAGATGCAATAAAAAATTTACAAATATTTAAAAAAAAATTATAACTGCCATAGTAGTTAGAAGTGATTAAGCAAATGTAAATAATTAATTCTAGAGTACATTGAATTCCTGAATACCACAGCTAAAAATTATATAGATATATAATTAAACAGCTATATTAATTTAAAATCTATATTAATCAAAATAATTAATAAATATTTTTGTTAATCTCTGACACTTTTATTATACTTCCTATAATTATTATTTTACTATTAAAATATGGTAATTTTATTAAAACATAAAATTGTGTCATTTCGTATCATTAATTTTTATAATACTTTCGGGTATCAAATGCAGAATTAAAGTAACGACGCGGAAGCAAATAGTCCTTGCAAACCTCTCAACCTCTCAAATATAAACCTCTTTATACCTGACACAGGACAGCGATAATAAATTGAAATACTGTCACAAGTGTCGAAAAATGTCGAATTTTAGAGGTCTTTATAGCGGAAAGAGGACTTTCAAAAGGATTATAGATAACAGTATACATATGAGGATTATTAGGTCAGAGATGCAATTTAATCTCAGTGATCCTTACCTTGTTTTAAATACAGCTTATAAATGTTATGATACATATTCAAATATGGTAATCATTTGCTTAAAATTATGATGTTGATATTTTATACAATTTAAATCGAGGGCTACATAAGAATAAAAAATTCTACTCTATGTATTCTAAATTGTCCTTTCAGATTTTTCTGTCTTCTTAGTTTTAACATTAAAAAAGTTTTCTTAGCTATTCACTCAACTTTATTAATTCAAGGCATTTTAAAATATATAAAAGGTGTTCTTCGATTTCTTGAATATCGTACAATATCGCGGGTATATCGTAACGATATCATAATAAAACTTCTGATAGTTGAGGATCATTGAGCCAACATTCAAGGACCAAATAATATGTTATTTTTTAATCAGCTGATTGGAGCAATTTCGCCCTAATTGCTTTTGCATTATAAATCTCTACGAATAAACAAACATCGAGAATTTTATTTTTGAAACTCGATTCCTATAAAGACTCATAAAATATGAGTCTTCTCCATGTTAAATTAATCTTAAGTAAACATATTTATCAACTTGCACTTTATGACCATTCCAACTTGGGATGATAACTTCCATCCCAAAATAATTGGTGTACATTTCCCAACTGGTAATTAAACAAAATGTTTGCTTTTTCAAACATGTATAAAACATGAAAAAGATTCATAAAATATTTTGAAACATGCATGTTTGTTAAAACCTGTTTTTAATTCAATGTACATATAAAACATTAATTATCACGGAGAAAATATCTCCACAATCGAAAATATTTATAATTTGGGAATTACAGTGGATTTTTTTGAGGTATATTGTCAAATTAGAATTTCAAATCACTACTTTTGATCAGTAATTTTAAAAAGGGTTATTACAAAATATAAAGAGAATTAAGAATGGGTATCCTTTCAGGAATATTCCAATTGAAGAGTAAGGGGAAACAGGGTAAGAAATCTATTATTGGTTGAAATATCGTTTTGTACCAAATATCTTTCGAACATTCGCTCTAATATTATTGAAGAAATTGATTAGTAATGCGATCCATTTGTGTTATCTGCTTGATCTACATGGCACATAATATGCAAATTTAATCTCATAATCAAACCGACTAACTTTTGCTAGCTAATGTTAGGAGAAAATAAAGGCCGGGATAGCCTGGTTGGTAGAGCGTCGGATTCGCGTCCCTTAGGTTGCGAGTTCGAACCCCGCCGGCCGAAGATTCCCCGCGTGCTTGGTGGCTGACGCGCGTTAAATCTGTCGTGGTCACAAAGTCCTCCATGTCGAGAGTAATACCACTGGGGGTACTGGATCAGGGGTGATCGTTCTCTGATTCAGGTCTAAATTACTATCTGTGTTTGAGTGAATGAAGTCCGCCTCGTAAAAAGGGTTGTGACGTGTGTGTAGCTAAGTCGTTCTCTTGGCCCTAGATGGCGCTGCTATCGAAACAAGAGGCGCTCCCCCCCAGGCTTAAATCCGCTGTCTTCGTACAGCGGGCTTGCCTATGGCAAGTGCCATAAGAAACAACAACAGGAGAAAATAATGGTTGATTATGCCTCGAAATGGCAACTTTAAAACTTGGTAGCTATAAAAGCCAACTTTTATCTCATATTGAGCAATGAAATCTTATATTTCTCTTGTAATGGTTTCAGCACCGCTCAAGAAAATACTTTGTATCCTATCTAAAAGATTCCATCGTGTGGATTTAATGCTGATATAATCTAAGGCCCTTAGTCTTTGAAGAGATCATTCCGTAAGAAAATAAATACTGTCTCTTTCCCAGTACCTGTTTTTACAAACTAGACATTTTTGTCTAATAAATATTGAGATATTTATAGATTATACATTACTGGTATTGTATCTTCTCAATATTTTTACAATGTTGATTATGTTCAGTTAAATATATATTATAGTGGAAAATGTGAAAGAGTTAAGAGACATCTGTCAGATGAAAACTTCAATACGCTCTTTAAAGAATAACGATGCTTCTTCTGCAATGAAAAACATGTAAAAAACTTGTCGAAGCGTTTGCAAAGACTGTAAATGTAGATAATATCAATATACTAGCAGACTGCAGACCTTTAATTATTACATAAGCAGCACAGCAAACAGCACTAAACATAAAAATATGGAGAACTCGCATTTGGATCCACACTCTAAAAACAGAATTTACTCAGTTGCTAACTCACTTTATAAGTTTTTCGCTCTATAATTTCTACAACAGGACAAAGAACTGTATAGAATAATGGTCGAATCTGGAATCATAATACTGATGTCGCCTTAATTCGTGAATTTTCTACAGCTTTTAATCGTATTGCCAAATTTGTTGCTGAATCGCCAGTTGGCCACCAAAATCATCGATCTAACATCTATTCAACATCCATTTGGATTATTTGTAAAACTGTCTTCCTTACATCGGTGCTGAATAGGGTAACAATTTTTCAGATTCTTAACAAAAGCAGTATTGCAAAGACATTTATGCTAGGAGAATGAGGTTCTCGAAACGATACAAAATCTGATTGAAGAAAATGCTTTCATTTTTGCTCACCATAGATGGGACTTCTCTTTGCGAAACTTCACGGATAACAAACCGACTTTCCAAATGTAGATTTCAATGTCTTCTACTCGCAGGTATCTTAAAAATTTCCTCAATGGAAGTATACCATCTCCGTTTGAATTGAAAGAAATTTTGATAGGTTATACTGCTAGAATATTCTAAAGACAACATTTTATGGCCAGTGAAACTGTTGTAATTTTAAGCATATGACAAAATCCTAAGCCAAGAATTTTAAACAAAAACAATGATTAAATAACGCATTAGATTTATATTAGTTTCTGTTTTTCAAACATTTGCGTTTGATAGATAAAATCCTCAGCTATCATTTTATTTTCTTAATATGACCTATATATTATTCTATATATAACAATATTATACAATATTGTGAATACTATATAATATTATACAATTTATCTGTTCTACTAGGGGATGACCCTTGTAATGAATGTAATATTTTTAACAAAGTGTGACAATTAGGGAAGCATCAATGAAGAAATAATTTAACCAACATAATTCCTTATTTATTATCATTTTGATGGGATTTCTAATCTGTTTAGCTTTCTCAAGTAAAGCATTTAGAACAACATTGTTTATCAGAGACATAGAGTTGTATTAGAATATTTTCGAACTACCATGCAAATGTAATGTGCAAAATGAACTTTAGGTTTGAAGCGTATTAAATTCTCATTAGTAACTCTATCTGATATCCTTCCATTTACCTCGAAGAAGATAATGGAGAACAGAAGATAATGTGTTATCCTGTTAAAGAAGTGATTAATAGTTTTAGTGAAGTATTCATTATCTCGAAAATTGTGATCTAATTACATTCGGTGAGTGAGTTTGTCAGGAACTTTCAAGTTGATTATGATCAAGATATTTCAAAACATAATTCCTCCAACAAATATTGATCTAATTTCATCTGACCCTGTAAGAAAATGTTTTAACATATCTGATTCTACTGCACATGTAGTTTGAATTTATTTCTTTTGAATGTATTTATTATGATGCAATAGTTAGTCTTCCTATAGGAATCTACCTAACTAGGAAAAATTCAGTTAACCCTTTAAAGGGCCATTTTTTTTCTAGCCATATTATGTTAAAATATTTTTAGGCTTGAAATTAGAATAAGGAAAGGGATTCATTTAGCTTATTAGATAAATTTAATTTGATTAATTAATTAATTTGGTTAATTAATAATTAAGTTTTTGACTTACTAAAAACTTATCAGAACTTATTCCAACCTACATAATTTCATACAAAGACTGATAAATTTGATGGGAAGCATACTTCCCCCACGGCCCTTGAAAGGGTTAAAAGTCGGACTAATAGCAATTAAGTTTTCCAGTACTTATGCCTTTATGTCAAGATCAATATTTGAATACAAATAAAGAAAAATACTTTTGCAGTTACTTTTAAATAACATATGAACCCTTTGAAGCGCTCAAACATCAATTTTCTGAATTTTTAAAAACTATATAATTAATTTACATACTTAGGGTCTAATGGAAAAGAAGCCGGCGTCATGGCATAGAATTAGTGCGTCTTACCTGTGATATGGGCGTCCCGGGTTCGAGTCCTGTTTCGGGCATGGTGATTTTGCACTATGTGCTTTATCAGTGAGGTCTGTGAAAGAGCCCCCTGTGAAAAGGGGCTGTACAAGCGATTGTGTGAGTGTCATCTTCATATGAGCTAGAAGTCAGACTCCCACCCTCGGGTGCTCAGGGGTCTTTACCCTCAGAAACTACTGCACCTCCCTTTCCGTGGTAGCGCAGACACGACATCATCATCAAGGAAAGAGAAAATACATTAAAAAAAATTTATAGTGGACTGCATCACGCCAGGGGCGGTGGTTTCACTGGAGTACCACCGACATATTCTTCTTATGAATAATTAATATTTTTTTAATTAGTTTTGTAACATAATTATTCATTATTTAATTATGGAAATACTAAAAAATGCAATATTATCAATGGAAACTACTTATACAATTTTACAACATGAAAAAAAAATTATAAAAGAAAAATAAACCATTATAATAACAAGCAATCCTCAAATAAAGCTAGCAATGGCAAGTTCTTTACGTAACATTTAGACTTTAAATACAATCAACACTATATTCGAGTTATAAAGAAACATAATATTTAAATTGACAATTTAAAAATTAAGGAAATTATAATAAATTAGAAAATATATTTAACATCCCCAATTTTTGGCAGCTCGCTAAAACAAGAATACAATTGAAAAGAAAAAAAAATCAACATACCCTATTCGTACCACCCTATTCGTATAAACTTTACTCAAAAGTAATTCCTCACAAAAATACACATGCCTCCCCCCTCCCCATAAATTATCAGCCACTTGACTGAGAGTCAGGGGAAGGAAAACAGATCTGTTTCGCTAAAGCGTTTCAAATGGTCTCATGCCGTAGGTGCGTGGTGGTATGTATCAGAAACCACCTAAAAAGTCAAGTATAAAGAACTGTTCATTCGCGATTTAATTTGAAAAAAATATGTATGTTGTATACAGTTTTCATACATCAAATATATGATTGCATTATGTATTTGTTTTTCGCTTGCTGAAAAAAAAATTGAAATTATTGAGAAAAAGCTTTAAAAATAACGCATTTTTTTGTACTTAAGAGGTATATTAACCAGTGTGTTAACATCTACAGGCAATTATTAAAGTTAGGCAATTCTCGCTAGTTATTATTTTAAAGCCTATGGTTTGGATCAGTAACCACTTCACGTTTAAAAATAATTTTTAGAAAGTGGTGGTTCCACTGGCATGTCAGCGCGCGTCAAGGGGTGAATGCGTAAATTTCATCAACAAAAATATTAAAATGTGTTCTTTTAATAATAAATGATTTATACCTGTTATAGTTAACAATATCACATTCTACTCAGTGCCAATTCTACATCTATACAGACAGCATGGGATCCTCGGAAACACTTTCTAGTTTTCATAATCTTATAGATCCTGTTGCTATGGAAATTCCATGTCTCCTACGAGAACTCCAAAAGAAATATTTAAAAATTTTATTCTCTTGGGTCCTAAGCCCTGTTGAGACCCGGCGGATGCTATTCTATCAGCAGGTGGACATTGCTGCTAGAATAATATCTACTGTCCTGAAAAGGGATCTTCCATATTGTGATGCAAAAGTACATTTTGCACAACATATACGTTCAGTATGGCAGGAATCTTGGAATCAGCAAACACTTAATAAATTGCACTCGATTAAGCCATCCATTTCAGTTTGGCCTGGTATTCAAGTGCGTAGTCTCGACGTCAAGTTGGTCAGACTCCACATTGACCATATACGATTTAAACATAAACACATTTTATTTGAAGAAAATTGTCCTACCTGTTCAACATACCATGTTAATTTAAGTTTTTCACATAATTTAATTGAATGTCCAGTTTTTAATTACCATCGCATACATTTCTTAATTCATCAATTTTGAATTCAATCAATGGGATAGGGTTGCAGGACCTCGTGGGTGAGTAACCCCATCCAAATATTTTTAGATTTTTAAAAGCTACTGGTTTTTCTCTTTTAGTTTAGTTTTTCGTTTTACTATTACTTTTTAATTCTATTTTAGGCATTCCCAAAGACTAGTGGTTTAAGACTTCATCCATGTTCTCTATTTTAACAATATTTATAGCACAGTATATGGCTTTTAGCCATAATTATGGCTATATATGGCCATCCAAATATTTATGTATATATATGGTTTTTGCGCCAATAAGCACTACCAAGCCAAACCAAACTGTTATAGCTAAGTGAATGCTTTATTAATTGCAATGCCAGTTAACTAAATGTGCTAGTAAAATTTAATTTATTTTCAATAACGAAAATGTAGATATTATTAATTAATAATTTGCAATTTGTTATTAATTTACATATATATTTGCAGAATTATCAGTTAAGTTACAGCCAAGCTGTGTGAGAATTATATTTGTTTCATTTTTTCGCAATCATCTTCGAAATGAAGTTTTCATTCCCAAGACAATCTCAATCACAAGAAAAGAATAACAAAACCAAACCAAAATTTTTCAAAAAACTCTCAAATCAAACACCTTTCTTTCAGTCAGATGATTACTCCAAACACCTAAACACAGAATCAGGAGTAACAAACCCAATTACACAATTTCTTTTGTAGCGAAAGAACTTGATCGAAGCCTTCATTCCATCTCAATTAGAATGTTTGGATGCTCATTATTTTCCTTTGTAATCTAATATTCTTTTCGACGTAAGAAATAAGAAGTTGAAATAAACTGGTAAATTATATGGGCGGCTGAAAATTAATTACAGAAGTCGAGATTGTTGGACGAAATTGATTATGGATTTTTGATGTGTTTCATCACCAGTGGACTGTGGTGAAACGTTTCTGTTTAGAAATTCTTTTGTAAAAATAGAAATATGAAAGTGCATTAGTGTTTACTGACAGAACTCAATTGATACTGCGTCCATTCAGCTAGGAATTCAGCAATGCGTTATCCTAATGCAGTTCTTAAATCATTGAATATTTCATTAACAAATTGTTAATTAACCAAATATGAACGATTTTTAATGTAATTAAATAATTATATTGAATCTTTCACTTGCCTACAAATGAAATTTTCTCTATATTGTAATACACAATATGGGATCTTCTACCACCTTCGGCACACATCTATTGCCTAATATATAAACATTAATTTAGATATGCTAAAAACGATGAATTATATCTTATTATAACGAATAAACTATTTAAACTGATATTTGTTAAATAATCATTTAGAACAATGACTGATTAGTTACAGACATAAAATGTGAAAATATGGTGGCGAATAACATTGGCAAAATCAGTCCAGTTATTGAGGTTGGGGGATTGTATTAATGTTTTATTATATGATATCTTTCGAAAAATGGGAAGAGAATCCTGCAGATGATCACTGACGAGACATCTAAAAGTCATGAGGTTTCAAATGAAATAAAAATTGGCAAACTCGGTACAGTGCTTGTACCGAGGAACTATCGAGCTTTTCCCCCTCATAGAATGTAAAGTGAAGCATCGTTTTTCGATTTTCTGCAAGAATTTGACAAAGAAGAAAATTCTAATTTGTGGCAAATATAGTGATTCATGAGTTATCATATAAGCATAAATTTGCGAAATTAAGCAAATGATTGTTTGCTGGAGGACTGATTCTTGGAACTATACAATTATTTTAATTATGTAGATAATTACAGTTATATTCAGAACTATTACCAAATGATTATGAACCAAGATATTTTGTTTTTGCCATTTATAATGCTGTTGTCACATTTATATGATTTTCTCAACATAAAAATAAGTCTATGTTATTTGCGTTTCGTTTTTTCCCTGCATCTTGAACAGTTTGGAAAACAAATAAAAGAATGTTTATTTTCATTTAGCTCAAATTCCTTAATACAGGGGTACAATTCAGATAACAAAACTATATTTTATTAATTTGTGTACCATATTCAGCATTATGAAATACATATGAAACAATTTTTTAAAAAAAAAAGAATATTTTCTGCGTATATAAACAACAGTTTGGTTAGAGTTTAGAAAACAAACTAGTGAATCGTATTTTCTTATATCCTTTAATTAAAAAATAACTCCATGTAGAATGGAACAAATTAATACTAATAATCTATTTCATACGACTCGTAATTTACACCTTTAGAATTCTAAACTGTTTACTTTGAAATAAGTTTTAAAAGTATTTAAGTTTTCTCTGAGGCGTTTTCTGTTAAGTTCTTTCAATTTCTTCAGGCATCCATTTATAACACCAACACCCACAGGAGACAGAAACGCCTTGGATATATTTTTTTTCAACTACTGATAACTCAAATTTGCGAAATGCTCTTCGGGCTTGAAGAGAGTTAAAATCTCATTAGAGCGACCTCTATCAGATATTCGGGCACTTATCAGAATGAAGGTAATTGGGATCTGTAGATAATGTGTTAGCCGGTTAACGGAGTGATTGATCATAGAAGGAAAAATTCTCATTATCAGTAAATTATTATCTAATTACTTTTGGTGGATAAATTTGTAGAAGCTCCAAATTTCCCTATATTTCAAAGATTTCTAGAAACGAATTTAATAATATTATCTACTTTTAGAATTTATAGTTTTTATTCCCTCATAGTTTTTACAATGCATTGATTTTAGTTATGTTCACAGACTAAAATATATGCAATTGATTATATAAATTTGATTTTAATAACGTTTTACAAATTTTGGAATTTATGGGTTTTATTTCCTTGTAGCTTTTACAATGAGACAAATTATCTAATTATATATAAAAATTATAAAACACGATTTCTCAATTAATTTGGAATCTTCTTTTGTATTATTTAAATAAAGAATATTATATTCGGTTTGTTTCATGATTCATGTTTTACAATTATTCATTTTCGTTCTATATAATGATCACAAGTTCTTTATACTTATAAATCAATACAACAAATATTAACAAATATTTGTTTTCATGCTTAATTATATAATTCCAATTTTATTTAAAGAAATGGATATTTTGATTAGATTTTCTTCTTTATGTCGTTTATTATAAATTTTGTCACCTTTTTACTTTTTTTTATCCGAAGTATACAGAGAGAAATTTTATCGTTTTCATCATTTCTGATCTACCTGAGACCAAAAAAATAAATATATAAATAAAATAAAATATTTTTAAAAAATTGATATTCTCTCTGTGAACATAACTAAAAACAGCTTTCGAATGGTTCGTGGAAATTCAGTATATGAACTTAAAACCATATTTGCGGATTTCCTTCAAATTTCGAAGAAAATCCATTCAGAGTAATTCCGTCTGTCCTGCTGTCCGAGTACTAAACAAGGTAGCTGCAAAATTTAAAGAGCTAGATGCATAAAATTTGATAGCAGATTTAGTATCTAAAATGTAGATTCTTATCAAAATTTGAATCAAATCTGTTCAATGAGTTGACCATCTATCCTTTCACTAATATGTAAATATCGATAATTCAAATTCGCAGTAATTTAATTATGTGAAATTTTGCATGTGGCCTTATGACTATAGTTGTAGTTTTATGTCACATTTTAATTCCACTCGAGTGAAAAGAAGGTTTCAAAAATACGTATTGGATTTTTCGGTTTATTGGTATTAATCGCATGCTAGGGTTTAATCGACAAAGATCGCACGTAAAATTTTAAAAGCTAACCACTATAGCTTGTTTCAATTATTTTTAACTGATGCTTATTTGTATTTATGAAAACATGATAGGAAACCTTTTATGGATCGTATATTAATGTTTTTTCTTCTGTTTATGACTTTTAAGTGCAAAACGTTTTTTAAATTTTCGTATAAATGTTTACTGAGTTAACTAAGTTAAGAATGGGGAAATTCATGTTCAACTTTTTCATATAAAATAATCACGTCGATGTAAAGTTTTGAATAAATTGCACATTATACAGTTGCTTCTCATGAAAATCCATTTCCTGATTGAAATATTTTTTATTTAATTTTCAATTATTTTCTATCTGGTGTGTGTGTGTGTGTTTCTTTTGATTTTTCAATTCCTTTCCTGATTAAAATATATAATTTCAATTCCTTCCTTGACTGAAATAGTTTTTTATTTATTTTTCAATTCCTTTCCTGAGTGAAATATTTTTATTTATTTGATTTTTCAATTCCTTTCCTGACTGAAATATTTTTTCATCCCATTCCTGACTTACATATGTTTGAGATTTTATTTGCATTTTTTTTGTGCTATATGAATGTTTATATATCCTATTATGTGGCTTCTGACTTTAAAATCAGTTGGAACAAAAGAATGTGAAATAATAATCTTAATAAGAAACATTCTTTTCATTTGCTTAAAAAATGAAAAAGATGAAAAAAATCATTATATAACGGGTTGAGCAATTATATAAAGTCTTTAAATTATATTGTAATACTTATACCGAATGTAAGAACATAGTAAATAAAATATCAATTCAATTTACATATT
The DNA here is from genome assembly GCF_947563725.1 of Argiope bruennichi. Classification (NCBI taxonomy): domain Eukaryota; kingdom Metazoa; phylum Arthropoda; class Arachnida; order Araneae; family Araneidae; genus Argiope; species Argiope bruennichi. Next base: position 53,045,977 of record NC_079161.1, on the reverse strand, counting down.
ATTTTATCTCAAAGTTCACAAATGAACTTTATTATTTATCAAGTAACAATTTCCATTCCAAATCATTTATTTATTTAATTTACATCTTGGAGATTCAAACTACATTTTTAATTCTATTAATACAAGTTTCGTTCATTTTTCCCTAAGAAAATATGTTAAGGAAAAGACAATTCATTCCAGAATCAAGGGTAAAAATAATAATAATGATGATGAATCTATAATAAATCTCATTCATCAATCTCCGCTTTCATAATTAATTTTCAATCTTCCATATCATCCTCTGGGTCAATTTGAATATATTATTTCTTTTGATGAAAGCCAAATCACATTAACAAGGACTAGACTCCAACAGGCATCCAAATATAACTTTCGGGACAAAATAAAGACCAAACTCCGGAAGGATATGGAAGATATAATGATATGGAAGATATCTCTAGGAAAGAATTCTTATAATTGCATTAGATACTTTTGATTATGTAGCTTAATCTACATCTTAAGCAGTCTGTTGAACAAGTATATGCGTAAGATTTGGTAGTTTCTCTAAGGTTAGATTTGGGTTTGCATGTTTTTTCATGTACATGGTGATCGTAATGAAACTTGTCCTTTTCAAAACTTTCTGTATCTATGTTTTTTCCTGCAAATGATGATCATAATAAAACTTGCCCTTTTCAGAGCTTTGTGTATTTTTTTCCTGTACATGGTGATCGTAATGAAATTTGTCCTTTTCAGAGCTTTCTGTATTTATATTAAATATAGAATTGATTCGAAAATTTGTAGATAGGAATATCAAAGAATGTAGTAATTACTACATTATTTTAGGAGTCTTTAAAGACTCCTAAAAAGTAATCAATTAAATAAATAAATAAATAATACAAAAATAGTTTTAAACATTTCTGTTAGAGGGCAGCAACAAATGTTCTTGAAAATATGCCATAGATAATTGTAGTTTATTCAAGCATAGAGGTTGTAAAATGACAGTGATTGCAAACTGTAGTAAATTGTTGTTTTTATATTTTGAAGCTACATGTCAGTATAAAGAACGATAATTCTGGTATTGCAAGCCTCTTTATGAATTTATTATTCTTATTTCTTATTTATTTTATTTTAAACAACTGTTTTTATTGTATTTAGGCTGAATCTTTCAATGCATCCTCTGAATAAAGATTCTTTTACGATTTTTGAGTTAATCCGCATGTAAATTACTATCACAGAATGCTCTGAATAAGCCAAGTTTAATTACGAGTAACCTATATTCGAGACCATCTCAAAAGAACAGCTGGTTCATCAGAAATATTGTTTATATTTGTTTTCAGATGAATTGTTGAGACATAACTTAATGACTATGATTTCATCTTTAGAATAATAATCTTTAAGTGCTTTACAGTCTTTAAAATCACTTCAAAATCATACTCATCCAAATATTTTAAAGATTTTAGACATATTTCATAAGACTATCTCTCGAGGCTTTACAGTTTTTTTCTGCTGTTTATCACCCCATGTGGGTATATATATGGTAATGATAAGAGTGGAAATGATAAGTTTGGCTGATAAGAGAGCCAAGTCCACAACTCTTTTTTCAGAAACACCATATATGCATGTGATTTGAAGAAACAGGTAAAACGCTGTCTTTACATCAACTGGCAAACTCAATGGGATTCGGAAGCTCTAAGCGAATTTCATACTTGCAAGCCTACCAAAGAAAACAGTCCTTCTGTGAATTATCGAAAACATAACACAATTTTAACTCATCTGAGAATCGGTCACACTAGATTCACACATAGACATCTGCTATAAAATAATTAATGCCGATGTGTCCACATTGTGACTGTGGAATAACAGTTTATCATATCCGTATTGAATGCCTACATTTTAATGTCCAGCGCTTGCTTTACTTCCAAACAACATCAGTGACTTTGCAATTGTTGGTTGGCAGAGATCCACATGAGAACCTTTTTTGTCTTTTCAAGCTCAGTAGGTTTTTATTCCTTAATTCGAACCCACTATTATGGCTTCGTTATGACTTTTTATAATTTATCATCATTTAAAAAACGTTTATTTTTGTATCACTTTTATAGAAACGGTTTTTATTAAACTTTGAATTAGAAATAAACTTATTTGGTGCAGTATAACCTTCATATTGGCTGTTGTACCATAAAAACTAAAACCAACCATTAGAATAATAAACCAACGATTAGAATTATAATAATCAACTGAATTAAAAATATTTGAAGCATATGTCAGAAAACTGGTGCATTTCAATTAAGGCGTTTCAATTTCTCCAATCATATATTTAAAACATTACTATCAAAAGGACTTGGGAAATAATTATAAAAATTAAAAAAGGAATGGCGCTTGATAACCATAATTTGCACTTCGAGCATGAAAAGTGTTAAATGTACTTCGAGCATGAAGAGTGTTAAAATCCCATCAGAATCTTTATCTGATATCCGTGTACTTACCTCGATGAAGATAATTGAGAACTGCAGATAATGCGCTATCTAGTTAACGAAGTGATTGATCGCTCAAGTAAAGTGCTCATTATCAAGAAAATAGTAATCGAATTACATTCGGTGGGTGTATTTCTATGGAGGCTTCATGTATTCATAACGAAATTAAACGAAACTTTTAATTCTCTTTTATAATATTGCAAAAGCCATTAACTCAGGAAAACGTTTTAATTATTAAAAATGATTACATACAACATGTTTTTAATGACTAATATACATTCTATCTGCAACTATACATACCATCTGCTCTTACACATACTATCTGCTCTATTTCTTCTATCCATTTCTAAATCGATAAAGATAGGCATATATTCTAATTATTAAAATATTTTAAATGACATAAAGTATTATATTTTTCATTTCTCGTGGTGGTAAATGTAACTTTGGAATAATTACAAATTATAACTTTTTATATAATCTTCCTGTATTCTCAGTGATATTTAGTAAAACATTGTCGGCACTCTAAAACAAACTTGCATATTTTGAATCATCAGAAATTATCTATTGAGTCAGGATAAGAATGAACATTATGAATATTACAAAAAATATTTTTGTATTTACTTTTGAAATATTTGTTTAATCTTGAAGTCTTGAAACATTTATTTTTCTCCATTTTTCATCAAATTAAATGTTCTATTACTGGCGATAATTACTTATGATGTTAGGAGGGGGGAAGGGTCCCATTCAATTCCATAATAAGAGTTGGGAATTGTAACTATGTGCATATTTTCAATCATCAGAAATTATCTATCGAGTCAGGATAAGAATGAAGACTATGAATATTACGGAAAACATTTTTGTTTTTGCTTTTGAAACATTTATTTAATCTTGAAGTCTTGAAACATTTATTGCTCTCCATTTCTCACCAACGTTTTGTTGTTAGCGATAATTGCTGGTCGGGTTAGGACGGGGGGGGGTCGCATTCAATCCATAATAAGAGTTGGGAATTGTAACTATGTGCATATTTTCAATCATTAGAAATTATCTATCGAGTCAGGATAAGAATGAACATTATGAATATTACAAAAAACATTTTTGTATTTACTTTTGAAACATATGTTTAATCTTGAAGTCTTGAAACATTTATTTTTCTCCATTTTTCATCAAATTAAATGTTCTATTACTGGCGATAATTACTTATGATGTTAGGAGGGGGGAAGGGTCCCATTCAATTCCATAATAAGAGTTGGGAATTGTAACTATGTGCATATTTTCAATCATCAGAAATTATCTATCGAGTCAGGATAAGAATGAAGACTATGAATATTACGGAAAACATTTTTGTTTTTGCTTTTGAAACATTTATTTAATCTTGAAGTCTTGAAACATTTATTGCTCTCCATTTCTCACCAACGTTTTGTTGTTAGCGATAATTGCTGGTCGGGTTAGGACGGGGGGGGGGGTCGCATTCAATCCATAATAAGAGTTGGGAATTGTAACTATGTGCATATTTTCAATCATTAGAAATTATCTATCGAGTCAGGATAAGAATGAACATTATGAATATTACAAAAAACATTTTTGTATTTACTTTTGAAACATATGTTTAATCTTGAAGTCTTGAAACATTTATTGTTCTCCATTTTTCATCAAATTAAATGTTCTATTACTGGCGATAATTACTTATGATGTTAGGAGGGGGGAAGGGTCCCATTCAATTCAAAATATGAGAAGAGAATTGGATCTATATGCATATTTTCAATCATCAGAAATATCTATTGAGTTAGGGTAAGAATGAACATTATGAATATTACAAAAAACATTTTTGTATTTACTTTTGAAACATTTGTTTAATCTTGAAGTCTTGAAACATTTATTTTTGTTCTTGTATTTCTTTATTTTGTTTCTTGTATTTTCTTTGTTGCCTCGGTTTCATTGTCCTTCATTGCACTGCTCTTTGTTGCATTTTTCCTTGTTGCACTGCTCTTTGTTGAAATGCTCTTTGCAGATTGCTCTTTGTTGCACCGCTCAACGCTATTTGTTGCACCGCTCACTGCTCTTTGTTGCGCTGCTCTATGTGGCACTGCCCTTTGTGGCATAGCTCATTGTTGCATTGTACTTTGTTATTCTGCTCTTTGTTGCATTGTTCTTTGTTACCCTGTAGCATTGTTCTTTGTTGCACCGCTCACCGTTCTTTATCGTATCGCTCACCGCTCTTTATTGCACCTCTCTCTGCTCTTTGTTGCAGTGCTCTATGTGGAACTGCTCTTTGTGGCATTGCTCTCTGTTGTATCGCTAATTGTTGCATTGTTCTTTGTTGCAATGCTTTTTTGTTGCAGTGCTCTATGTGGCATCGCTCTATGTTGCACCGCTCATTATTGCATTGTTCTTTATTACATTGCTCTTTGTTGCATTGCTTTATGCTGTATTATTCTTTATCAAATAATATTTTTAGCATTTATATCATTTGACATATTATTTGAAATACTACATCCCAATTTGTTTGAAATGTTAAACACTAGAGCAAAACATGAATATTAACATATTTACTATCAAATTGATGAAATAGCTATATCATACACAATGTTAATTATGTTTATAATTAAAAAGTACTAAATTTTTTGCAGATTCTATAAATATATTTAAATTAGTGCTAACCAAAATACATTTAGGGCTAATTATTCTTTCGTACTAGTGTTAAAGACATTTAATTACCGAATCAGAAATAATGAGTTTCATTAGATTATTATTATTTAGGGTGAAGCAACGATTCCTGGACTAATTTTTTTTTCTTTCTTGATAAGAATGTTTGGCCCATTTATCAGAAGCAATGTATAATAAAGCAATTTATTTTGCTCCAGAAAAGTAGGAAGTTCAAATTAAACAGGCAAGATTATAACAACGATAAGAAATTAATTATACACAAATTTTGCTTGTAGAAATGGATTAGGGATTTATGGCACGCTTCGTCGCTTATGAGTTCTGATTAATCTCACTAGCTGTTTTTCCTTGAAATGGAGAAGTGCAATTAGGTTGCGTATATTAATGGAATTACTTTCATTTCATTCTTTTTTCCGATTGAATAATTCTTCTGTTTTGAATGCGGTCCGTAAATTGCATTGATAGCATAGTTTGTCCGGGAATGGAATTCTGAAAAAGAATACTAGTTGTCAATAATTCATTAATTCTAGGGTTTTTTTAAATTTATTTTTCTTAAATATATACCGAAGCAAGATTTTATTGTACAATTATTTTGTATAGTTAAATCCAAAATAATGAAACAATTTACAATGATTTTAAAATATAGCACTTACGATTTTGGGATCATATCCATTGCGAAAATTCTAAATTAATATGTTGATATCATGTCTATAATATATAATCAGTTTAAACATTAAGCAATAAAAGAATGTTCTTTTTCATTTGTAGGTGACATTTATTAAATAAATTTACATAAATAAATGGTTTGGCTGAAGTGTTTAAAAAAATTCCTCTTAAATGAATCGCTTGCAAAATTTCCTATTTTTTTTTTAATAATTAATTCTTTAAATTCGTTTTTGTGTAAAGTAGAATCATATTTCTCTAAAAATTCATTTTAGAACTTTTCCTTCAAACGAATTTTAATGCATAAAATTATTAAATTCGACATTCTTATGAATTTAAAACACTCTAGAGAATAATTTTTTTGTTCACTTTGAAGTCTGCGTTTGAAAATGCCGTTATAAATGAATATTTATTCATGGAAATATTCATGAATATTTATTCATGGAATATATATTTATTCATGGAAAAGTGGTAGTAAATATTCTGGGTAAAGAATGTACCACAGAAAACAATGCAACCTAAACATGTAATTGAAAAATTGTGGGAAACTAACGAGTTTTCTTTCTGGAAATAACAAAGAATATAAAGACATAATTCTTAGGAGGAATTCAACCCAATACAACCTTAAAAAATAAATGAGAATACCTTTGTATGTAAAATTCACTGTTCACTAGAGTTTTAGGTTTGTTTTATAGCTTTTGGATTAAGGATTGGGTTAGTATTGCTCGAAACACTTAATTAAATTATAAATAATTTCGCAGAATAATAAAAAATTAAATTGCATTGATTTTTAATAAAGGACAAGAATGAATAAATAATTCAATTGTTCATTATTACATAAAACTCAGATGGTTCAGAATCTAATTTTATTTTTAAGAATACTGACATATATTACAAATTTCTTGACTTCATTTTTCCTCGCATACGAAAAGAAATTATTGTAATTATCAAATTTAATCTCAAGATTTTGAGGCATTTCGATGTTCCAGAATTCCTTAAGACGGAATATCAATTTCTGCAGTAGAGTCTGTTTGCCAGCAAATAGAATAGTTTAAAAACTTATGTGCATAAAATGATGTTTTTAATAGTAGTGTCGAATATAGGGGGCATTTCCGTAACGAAATATTGCACTGTTCGTGAGCACATACCTTGTGCTCCGGTTTGTAAACAATAGAATATTCTACGCAAGAAAATCAGGAAACAGTTTTCTTGACTATTCATCCATTTATAATACGCCTCTCTTTATTTTTATACAATTTCCGATAAGATATTCCATATCACGATTACGAATCTTTCTTCAAAACAATAAAAATTATTTTATTCTTAAACTACTTTAATTTCACAAGAAACTCGCTGAGTTTCCGCCTGATCGTTAAAATAATTTTGCTTTGCTTTTCCTCGAGAGCTATTCATCGCTCACACTCCACGTGAACGTCTACTTTTCTGACTCATGCAAACAAGAAATCTTTTCTGCATAAAATTTAAGATAATGGAAATGTCCTGCCATCTGGGGTTAAGAAGGAGAACTAATTTCGAAAAATGCAGACCAGCTAGCAAATTTTAGTTTTATCTGCAAAGAATACCGTTTGAGTCACTTATTTATTTATTTAATCACTTATTAATAATTTGGTGTTCTTCATTCACATTAAAAAGGAATTATTAAGCATATCGTATTTTTATTGATAAATTTGAATTCGACTCGTGTAAAGTTTTGAAGAAAAAGGATTAATTAATCATACTTGTTCTGGGTTTTTTATTCTCACGATCACAGAAGGATGGACTTATCAGTCATAAATGCATAAACATTATTTTTAAAATGAAGAGTATTGATAAAAATATCGAATGATGTTTTTTGAAGATTAGAGTGCAAATATACTAAATATACAAGATAATAAAAAGAGATGGTAATCAACTTTTACAGTCACAGAATTTAACAGATAATACGTCCTCACGTGAATGCAAAACGTAAGCTACATATGCAAATCCCATCTGCTTTTACATGCGTCATTGCAAAAGCAGATGACTCATGTATATAATGTGACAATCCCGTTTTGTACTCATCTCGTTTTATATTCATCAAAAACTATTTTAGAGTGAAAACAAGTGTTTTGATATAAGGAACTCCATTGAATAATATTCAAATAATATTCTAAAAATTCACAAGAAAAATCTGCTTTCAACTGTAAATACTTGCTTTTAAAGATATTTGTCGCTCGAATCTAAAACTAGAAAGTTTATTCACTGAAACTAAAAGTCTCTTGTACAAATGAAAAAAAAAAATGGCATTTATTTCAACAATTTTGAGAAAGAATAATATGTAAAAAAAAAAAAAAATGTTTCAAAACTATGGAGTTTCTGTCAGACTTGGCATTTAATAATATCGGAAATCAAATTTCAAATATTTCAAAAGAGATAACAGCTAAAAGTGTCTCAAGTTTCTACTCATCTATAAAGCAAATACAAAGTAAGGATATAATCAATAACAGTGAAAACTTCAGTTTCATTTTAAAATAATTCTTTTCTCTCACACTTCATAGCTTAGGTAATAGAGTTAAGTAATTACTTTTAAAAAAGCAATAGAAGTTGGAATGTACATTTTATTAGTGGATTGAAATATGATTATTGTGCATTCAGTTATTTAATCCTTTATGCATTCAATTCACAATTCATTATAGTAATTATAGTGGAATTTCAAAACAAATATTATATAAATTCACACCTAGATGGTGCCACATGTATTCAGTCAAAATTAAATTTCCTTAATTATCGTTTTTTTAACGGATCACTTTAAATAGTCTTTTGTTCCGGATTTACTGAATGAAAATGTTGATTAACATCTTATTTTAATGCTGAAAAATAACTAAATTTAGACGGAGATTATCATCGAGATATTTCCCTGTATTCTTCACATTTTAGTGCCATGATAACGGTAGTGTGTATGTCGAAAATCTTTCTCCATATTAAGTGTATCTTCAGTGAATTAGGATTTTTAACTTCTTGCCATAATGACAAAATATGAACTTAATGACTCTAACAATAATGTAAAATTTCATTTAAGAATTCTAAAAATACGAGAAATTACTTAATTCAGTAAAACGTATTTTTTCCCCTCTAAATTTTATATGCGCAGTTCATTACATATGATTCAAAAAATCAACTTATGCAAGGTACACGAAAAATATCTTTATATCTTTAAAATATTTTTTTTAAAAATGAAGCAAAATTTACGCGTACGTGTCTTTAGTGAATTAGATTAGATAAGACAAGAATTTAAATCATTTTTCAAAAGTAGAAGAAATGTTTACTGCTTAGACATCACAAGAATCTATTAGATCTGCAACTTCGAAGGTTTTGCAGAGAAAGATGGGTTTTGCTTTGTGTCATGGTGAACATCTTATACCGTTCATAAATTAATCTGCGACATACAGGGTGTCTCAAAAACCTTGACCTCTAATAAGGTCATATACAAAATTTCAGCAATTTATCACAGAAAGTCTCAAAGACATGAAACTACATAAATGCTGACTTAAACCACTTTTCGATGCCTGGATATGAGTTCGTAAAAATGAGAAATCATGTCGGATGTTCGTGTTTTAGGGGTCGTATACAAATTAACAAAGAAATTAATGATTGAATAAATAAATAAATAATAATTTTGTTATTTATTGGTTCAAAAGTATTAAAAATGTGTAGAAATAATAACTTAAAGGAAATATTACATAAGTGTTTTTACAACTTCATTGACTGTGCTGTAATTCATATTCTGTAATTCATGATATAAAATTTTAAAGTATTTTTCAGGGAGCATAGTTTTTAAAATTTGTATTTAAAACTAAAAATATGAAGCATATTTAATTTTTTTTTATGATGCATTCCTGCGTCGCGTCATCTGCACTGAAGCTGTAAACATGCCCATTTTAATTTGTAATTGACCCTTCACCAACTTCGTTTTAACATATCTTTGAGAGTTTTCATGATAAAATTCTGAAATTTTGTACATGACCTTATAAAAGGATGGGACATATTTTACTCATTAGGAATTTATTTTACAAGGTCCGTATAAGAATTAACATTTTGTATTTTTTTTAACACCCCTGAAACTTTTAATCGATTTCATAACATTTTGCACCTTTTTTTACACAACTACATGTACTACTGTAATTTACAATATATGTCTATGATCAATTCATATGTCTAGGATGAACTAATTTCATAAAATAATTCCCTGTGATAAATTAAATAATTTTCAGTCAGTTTTCTGAATTTCTTTATAATTTTTTAAAATCTCTTTTGGAGCAAATAATTCCAACGTCTATGATAACTTTTAGCTGATACTCTCTCTTTTAATTGATGGAATTCGTCTAAAGATAGAAATGGATTCTCCCGCTAAAAATCTCACGATTATTTCGCTTTAATATTTGAAAACAATCCATGAAGATTTTGTTTAGTAAACAACCAATTGCAAACGATATTTGAATGATTCATGGAGAGATTTTTCGATTGTCAATAGTTTCTTTCGGGATATTTAGTTTCTCTGAGCATTTGTTTTTGAAAATTTCAGATATTTCTTCTTAAGTAATATCTAAAAATGTAGAAAAGTGCTCTTAGAATTGTAATTGATGAATTGTAATTGATGAAAGCATATATTCAGGTTGGATTTAATAATTGCTCAGAACTTTCAAAAGTTTTAAAATTTCGTGTGCATTTAAGTATTTCAAGCCCTTAAGAATAACATATAGTAAAATGATGAAATGGCATATGCACATCTTTAATTAATTAAACTTTATGTGTCTATTTATAATTATGGAATAACATCTTGTTACTTTGATTTTTTTTTCGTAGAAGGAATGTTCAGACGCATTGAAATTTGTTTAGGGAAATTAATATTTTAGAATGATTTTATCCGTGTATATTTCTAGTCCATAATATTGAAATATAAGAGATTGAAGACGGTTTCAGATTTTAGATATAGGATAAAGCTTTTTTTTTATCAAATTAACTTCTAAGAGATTGAAGATTTCAAATTTTAGATATGGGATAAAAATATTTTTTTTATCAAATTAACTTTAAAGATATTGAAGAATTCAAATTTTAGAGATGAGATAAAACATTTTGTGTTGTCAAATTAACTTTTAAGATATTGAAGAACTTTCAATTTCTAGATTTAAGATAAAATATTTTTTATAAAATTAACTTTTGTCTAATGATTAATGTTTTTTAAAATTGCCTAATAATATAACCTATACAATTGCAATAAGCTACTTAATTACCAATTGCGTATTGGTATTTATAGAAAATAACAATAAAAATAAAAAAAAATATCTTATTGAACAAATAATTATCGAATATTTTAGATATAGCTTTAAATATTAAGAAGCCTCTATGTTGATATTTATATTTGTTAAATTTCTTTTTTGTTACTGCGTTACTTTCAGATTTCTTCTTTAAAAGAATATTCAATTGGCTTCAGTTTTTACAAGGAGGAAGAACTTTCTTTATAGGAACTTTGTATACGTATATGTATCAAATAACCATAAAGGATTTAGAAACTTTGAAATAATAATGCTTTTTGTATATGTAGCATAGAAAGATTTATAACGAAATTAGCTTTTATTTATTCATGAATTTTAAATCAATTTCTGTTACTGCATTTGGGAGAATTAAATTTCTTCTTAGAAGAGGCACGCATTTCCATTTGAATTTTCAATAGAGGAAGAAACTATCTAGAATTTTTACGTACCCCATATACGTATATTTCTAGTCCTTAAATATAAAAGATGGCGAACTGAAGATATAATAGATGCATATTTCAGTCACAGTGAAGAAAGATTTCTAACAAAAATATATATTATGTTCCTCTTCATGATTATAGAAACAGTTCTGCTTTTATGTTGGATTTAGAGTTTTCTTAAAAGAAATATACAATCTGGGTATATTTTTATACAAGAATAGAAATTTCATTATCTTCTTTTATGTACATATATTTCAGCCCTTTTAGTATAAGAGATGTGATATTAAAATACGAATTCGGACATAATTCTAATGCAGAGAGGTATCCGAAATGAAAATAACATTTATCGTTTTTGCATACTTGTTGAATCGCTTTCAATCACTGCGTATATCCCAGATTTCTTTCTAAGTAACAGACTTATTAGATAACTTTTATCGTTTTTTTATCTTTTCAGAATAAGAGATGTGATATTAAAATACGAATGCGAAGATAATTCTAATGCAGAGAGATATCCTAAATGAATATAACTTTCATGGGTTTTTTTTATACTTGTTGAATCACTTTCAATCACTGTATATATATCCAAGATTTATTTCTAAGTAACAGACTTGTTGGGTTTTAAAAAGAGAAGAAAATCTATTGAAATTTCGTTTCACGAGTTTGTATTGCTAATATAATTTAAATAGACTAGATATAATTTCTTGCATATATATTTACTACTATTTATTATATTTGGCAACAGATTTAGAAAAAAAGAGCAGATAAAGTATTAGAAGATTTTTAAAAAACAACTTATATGTTTTTATACTTGTTGAGTCACTTTCTATTACTGTATGTATCCCATATTTCTTCATAAAGAAATAGTCTTGTTGGGTTTTAAAAAAAGAAGAAAAATTATTGAAATTTCGTTTTTCGAGTTTGTATTTCTAATTTAATTTAAGTATAATAGATAGAAATTTTTTGCACATATATTTACTAGATTTTATGACATTCGGCAACAAATTGAGCGAAGAACAAATCTAAGATAAGAAGATGTATGCAAATATCTTTTGTGCAAATATCAGATGGAATCTACTGGATTTTTTTTTTTAAATGAGAGCTTTTATATAAATATGAAATGAAACATAGAAGCGTGTTACGCTACTTATACCCTATGAACGCTTAAGGTATATCCGGATTTTTACGAAAATACTTAAATTTAAGCATCAATATTGCATCCCATATTAATCACAGATTTGAAATAATAATTCACTTATTCTATAAACAACACAAAGGCATTAGATTGAACATATTTTTATGAACATTTTGTCAAGTATTTGTCTCGGATTTTTCTTTGAAACTATTCATACCTCTTCCAAGGTTCTGCTTTGGTTTTTAATCGCGATTTCAAATGCGGATATTAGCAGAATGTTGCACAAGATTTTGAGCGGAAGTGCTATTTGCTAGAAATTTATAAAATTCAGGCAGCCTTTTTAATTATGTTATGAATTTTCTTCAAGAAATAACTTTTTATTATATTTTCTTATCAAAATTGAAAGACAAATTATACTGTTTCGAAGAATAAAGTTTTGCAATGGCATAAAACACTTAAGAACTTTTGAAATAAAGCTTTGCTGATATTTCAGAAATCTATTTCAGAAAGCTTTCAAATTTAAAAATAAATTAATTATAATTATTTAGAGTTCAATTAGAAAATTATTCCAGAAATAATTTTAAAAAAAGTCAAAATTATCATGGAATTGAATATCTGATTTTCTACCGGTTAAAATGAAAAATATAAATTCGCATACTTTTTTTAAATAGCTTAAGGGCGATTTGGCTGTTAAATATAAATAATTCACAAAAAGATAAAAAAAAAAGTACATGAACATATCGAATTTCAAGTTTAATGAAATTTTCTTAATATACCAATGTTTCAGTTTCAATTTTCATTATTATATTTTAACACAATTCTAACTAATTCATATCAAAACTTGAAAGATTCTTTAAAGAAATTGGATTTTTCATATTTAAATAAATATCTTTTGCTGCGTTATATTATATAAATATTCAAAACAAAAAAAAAATTGACGAATAAAAATTATCACGGCATTTTTTCGTATATTTCTTTTGGCTTTAGCAATTGCTAAGTTTTTGAACAAGTTATTTCTGATATAGCGCTGAGTTGAATTGAATAAATTATATTGGAATCAGAAAATAAATTTTCTTGACCCATGCTAGGCAAAAAAGACAAACAAATTGATATTAGAACATCATTTTTTTGTTATTGTTGTTGATATCTTCAAAACGTACCTAGCGCAGAAATAATCTCAAATGACAAAAATAAAGTGTTTTTATAAATGTACTAACAATGAAATAATCGTTTGGTCGAAAATATGGACGCCAAATTTTTTACCATCAGATTTAAGTAATTTTAGATGTTCACTGCATTTATCCATTCATTATTTTTAAATTATTAATTATTGTCTTTATATGATTAATTTCCTTTAATGATAAATCAATTAATTTCTTAATTACTTTAAAAGTCAAAAATATGGAAAAAAATATGGGTGCCAAAAGACCAGATGCAGGTAATTTTAGAAATTCTCAATATTCATTCATTCATTCTTTTTAAATTATTAACTATTGTCTTCAAAGAATTAATTTCCTTTGATTACAGAATAATTGATTTTTTTAAATTTATTTAAAGTAAATATATATATATATATATATATATATATATATATATATATATATATATATATATATATATATATTGAAATAATAGCTCAAAAATTAGGAAGCCAAAATATTTACGATCAGATTCAAGTAATTTTAGAAATTCTCAGTATTTATACATTAATTCTTTTTAAAATATTAATCATTATCTTCCGATGATTAATATTTTAAATTAATGATACAATAATTCTTTTTTAATTACTTTAATTTTTAAAAAATATGGAAAAAAAATTACTCAAAAATAAGGACACCAAAAGGTTTACAATAAGATTCAAGTAATTTTAGAATTCTGCATTTATTAATGATTTCTTTTTAAATTATTAATCATTGTTTTTCAGAATTATTTTCCTTTGATGATAAAATAATTCGTTTTTTAATTACTGTAAAGTTCAAAAATATAAAAAAATGCTGAAAAATATAGACACCAAAATATTTAAGATCAGATTCAAGTAGTTTTAGAAATTCTCTGCATTTATTAATTCATTTTTTTAAAGCTATTAATTAATGTATTAATTATATTGCTACTATTAATCAATATATTCCCAGTAGTTTCATTTCTTTTGATATTATTGAGATATGCTAGATTATTTAATCATCCTAAATGATTTCTCACAATAAATGTTAACATCTTTTTTTATTGGGTATAATATTTCTTTTTGTAAAGGTTTGCCCTAGGAGTAAAATGAATCATTTATTATATTTTGTATATTTTATTATATAATTTATTTTGAAATTTCCTTTTTTCGTGATTATAATGAATTTTATTCATAAAATATATGTTCGTGTGCATCAGATAAATTTCACATCTAGAAGTTTAAGCCATATATGTCAGCAGCTATTTATAGTAAAAGGTGTTAGTATAACTGGTTTTGGTGGTAAAATATATCTTACTCGTTCTCATTTTAATGTTAAAAATAAATATTACAGTCCTTGGGGCATGTGCTCTAGATAAAAGAATCAGATTATCCGAATTCAAGCACAGAATTCTAGAATTTCCTCAGAGACGTCGAAGCGTTAAGGAAATGCATTCTAGACATGTCTAGGACGTAATCCCATAGACAACAGATTTCAAAACTACTGGAAACATAGTTAGATTAGTTGACGAAATATCAGGAGGTGAAAATACAAAAACAGAAATAATAAAAATGAAGTAATTTAGGATTTAAGCCTTGAAATGATGATGGATGTGCGTCAAACTACTTAAAAACAAGGAATAATTAAAGTGCGGGCACTTAAATTGTTAAGCATGCTCATAAGTATAGCACTGGTTGTAATTCACAAAAGCTGTAAAATGAGTTAAATTAAATTAAGTGTCTAGAATGTGATTTAGATTTGTTGCCTCGTGTGTAGTTAGAATCTTCCAGCTAAATCTGTTAAATTACAAATGGAACTGCTGCTTCGTTATAATTAGTCTTAACTCATCCGTTACTAACAATGAGTTCCCCTGTTATAAGCCTTGTTTTCAGATTATGTTACTTTTAGAAGTATCGTGTTATTTTTCAGTAATTAACCATTGAATTCCATGGTATAAATTTATATTATAATGCCAAGTTAATTGCGGAAATTGTAGCTTAATCTTTATTTTGTAATGAATTTTCTAAGGTGAAAAGATGGAAAAATAATTATTTATATCTCAATTTTCGCCGGAAGGCTTATATCAGGTTTATTTTCTATTTGAACATCACTATTGATATTGCGCCAATTTCTGAAGGATGGCAATATTTGGCCACTATATTTTGCTTCTAAGTATGCAATGCCGATACTCTGTTGTGAATATTTGGCGATAACGTAGTGTTGTTTTTCGATAATTGGCGCAATGGTTCTTTACTTGGAACCAGCGTTAATAAACCAAGATATATGACTACGATTTGAATTATGTTGCCGCTGTGTCGCTATGTTTTATTTTTAATCTAACGATTAGCCATATTTGATTGCATTTTTTTAGGTTGTGGACGATTAAGGCCATACTGAAAAATAGAAATGCAAATAACTTGATTAAAACCCGTTATAACAAATTATAAAGCCTCATTCGACATAAGATTTATTACTACTGCAATGAAACTTGCCAGTGCTAAATAAACATAGAAAGAAAATTAAGCTTAGTACTAATTGTATATTTCTGATACTGTCTGAAACTGTTTTGCCAGTGTTTTCATATTTTCTTTCGTCATTTCTTTCTCCAAAAATTTATATTCTATTATCAACAATGACTAGGTACATGTCATTCAGCAACACAATCCTTGCTTGTAAATTTGTATATGCTTGTATATATATATATATATATATATATATATATATATATATATATATATATATATATATAAAATATAATTCATAAGCATATAGTTACGAACCTGTAAATTTGCTTCCAAGCATGAATAGTGCCATCGTAAGAAAGATCGTTTTACGATCAGCCCTGTGGATGCTGATCAGGTGCCCCGTCAATGACCTAAGAGCTTGGCGACCATTTGGCGACTTGACGATGAATTTGACGACTTTGGCAACATAATAGGTATTACTGGAAACTTCGAGAATATTATTGATTTATCCAATAAGAACTGAGATACGTCTGATTGATCCGAAAACCTTCTCGGCCCGCCTCTCCGGGAACTATAAAAGGCCGGCAGTCTTAAGCTGCAATGAGTCGTGAATTAAATCGTAATCGGAATCATAGACAAGTAACGAGTCTTCGAAAGGATAGCGAGTCAACGACGGAGTGCCAGCGTTGTGTGGAGCCCAATCTATTGTTGAACTGAGCTGTATGCCGAGTCCTGTGGTGTTTATTGTGGAAAGCAGCATCAAGTTGTGTGTGGAGTAGCCAGTCCTATGGTAGTGAGTCGGCAGTTGGACACAATTAAAGCGAGGAGACAGTGGAGAAATTCAGCCGTTTGGAGATACCGCAGAGCGAAGCTTCGAGGATCCCCTCTCCTGCTGGATTCTGTCTGGCCGCTTCGTGTGCTGTGAACGATTACTACTTGTTTGCTCTAGTATGCTGCTGTGTGCTGTTCTGTGTTCGTCTCGGCTGTAAATATTTGTCTCCTTTGTGTTAGTGTCTTCGTGTTAAATTAACATCGTTTGTTTTCTACTACTGTTTCTAGGACTGTTTATTTCTACATCGTCCATCTAATCATAAAAGAACCCCTACGGACGAGGAAGTGAATCCGTACCAATATGCTTGCACATATGCTTGTAAATGGGTGTGTTCATTTCATTTCCATCTAAAATGCATCATTCTCATAGATATTTTTAATAACATAAAAAAAATGAAACATATAAGGGAATATAGTTTAACAAATATAGACAGGATATTTCTTTGCTTATAGAAAACGTTCTATATTTAATTATTCACTGATTACTATCCGGTGTCTACGTGAAATGTTTATATGCCTATTGTTTACCGTATAATACGTGATAAAACACGTATAATTACATATGCCAAAAATATAATAAACATATTGTTTCCTATAAGATATGCGTGTAATGTTCTCTTTCTATGCGTAGTATTAGCCATTCCTTGTTATATCGCCAAGAATAATCGGAGGGTCTATAATCAGTGATAAAAAAATGGAATAAAAATGAAATCTACGATGGCAAATTTCAAGTTATCATGTAAGAACATTATTATTTTTAAGTCATTATTTGTTTTAATTAATATAAGTCATTAAACAGTTTATACCGGTTTGAAACAATCACGAGACTTCTCTCTCTCTCTCTCTCTCTCTCTCTCTCTCTCTCTGTCTCTCTGTCTCTCTGTCTCTCTGTCTCTGTGTGTCTGTCTGTCTCTCTGTCTCTCTGTCTCTGTGTGTCTGTCTGTCTAAAATATATGCGATTAAAAGATGATGATGAAAATTGTCATTTATGCTTTATTAATCGCCTACACGATTTCCAGCTTCAATATTCATTGCCTACGCGATTTTGAGTTTCAAAATCCCCTAAACAAAACAACATTTTGTTCTCACATGATAATAGACATCACTGGTTCATGCACGAGTGGTGCAACGAAGAAGCAAAAATACTCCCGGGCAACTTAAAACATTTTATTATTGGACTTATACGTTGTGTGACACCTCAGCCCTTTTTTTATTGGAGAAATTTAATATACGCATTATCATTACTTCTGTTAATCTTCGATCGTTTTATTTGATGTCATGTAAATATTAAATGTCTATGTCATCTTACTTTGGATTTTATCATTTTAACCAGAACACGCCTAATGTATGACGTCACGACTTCTTCCGTTTCGCTTTGGTCATTATACACGAACATTACTCTTAATATTTGCTTCACGTCCACCGCAACTATTTACATCATCACTTTTGTAACCGTAACTGCAGCATTAACACTTTTCGCTTATTCGACGACTGTTTATTCTCATATAATGAAGCATTCCCGCTTCCGGAATAGCGCCCTCTGGCATCATGTTTCTCTAACATAATGCAACAAAAATTCTGTGCATTTTGCACAAATGAATAAATAAAAAGGAAGTATTATTTTCTAAGCCTAAATAATAGCTTGTTCTTGTTTTGACATGGGCATGTGTGTGTGTGTGTGTGTGTGTGTGTGTGTGTGTGTGTGTGTGTGTGTGTGTGTCCATCCATTGAATCTGAATCTTTTGATCTTATAACCTGAACGTTTATTAGTTATTAGCGTTTGGAAAAAGATATGTTTTTAATTTCGTTCTCATTATGTGACAGCGCTTCGAAATGACCAACTCAATTCTAATAAGGCTCTTAACTTTCCTAACATTGTCATTGAATTTCTTTTTTATTAAATAGTAAGCGTTAAAAACTAAGAATAAATATTAAAATCAAACCAAGAACTCTTAAGAAAGCTGTTTTAATTAAGAAATTTCTTTTTACTCTTATTTATAGTCTAAAGAAATGTAATGAAACATTTCCCAAAAAGATTTTACCTGAGGGTATAATTTCTTTGTTAAATAAACAATAATTCGTTTCTATACAAAGAATATATCTTCGAGACGTAAAATAAGATTAAAGCAGTTACAAATATTAATTCCAGAACAGAAGAGAAGTTCAAATTGAAATTGTAAATAGTTAAAAAGATACTTAAAACTAATGAAAATGAGGCTGTACATTCTTTCTTCTAAAATTACAATAAAAGTCGCCAAAATGAAATTCAAATCCCAGTTAATGCTCTGCACAGAATAGATTAAGTTTCATCTTATATTCCACAGATTTCATAAAATTCTGTGTTACGCAGGAGTAATTAATTGCAATTAAACATCGTTCTAGCATATTTTTAAATATTTACGAGTGCAATTAAAAAGATAAAAATGATATTTTATGATAAGAGAAATATGATGATTTGTTTCAGCAAAAATCACCGTTTTGAATCTAGGAATGTTTCAGGAGCAGGAATATGTAACTTATCTGCATTAGTTTATGCTGTTATATTTCAATCCTATCATGAAACTTATCTTCTATGCTATTTTATCACTTACAGTTGATGGTAATATCTTCCAAAGATATTGTATCATTCCACGTTTAGTAAAAATGTATCTTTTCATGCATTAATCACCCCAAGTGTCATGGCATAACGTTTCCGAATATAATTCTGCACAGTACGTCACCTTACTTAATTCTAAGTAACACCCAGTATTTCATAATATTGTTACACAGCTTGCTCCACTAAGTCCGTAAAGGGAACGGGTTTGCTTGTAGTGGGTGTATGGTGTAAAACAATCAGCAGGTCACAGTAACAAATGACGACTTTTATTAAACACGAATACACAGACGAACAGAAGCAATACACAGCAGCACATTTACAACAAATAGTGGCCAACAAGTAGTAAACGGTGGTAATATCAATAATATCAACCACAGCACACAAAGCGGCCGGAAAGAATTCAGCAGGATCAGGGAATCTACGTAGCTACACTCTACGCTCTCTCCAACGGCTGCAATTCTCCACTGTCTCCTCGCTTTAGCTGTATCCAACTGCCGCCTCACTACTATACGACTGGCTACTCGAGTAATATCACCAACTCGATGCTACTTCTACAATAAATTCTTTAATAAACTGCTTCTTTAATAAACTCCAGGATTCGCCATGCGGCTCGATTCAGCAATTACTTAATCTCTACTCAACACCTGTGCTTCGATTCAGCAATTACTTAATCTCCACGCAACACCTGTGCTTCGATTCAGCAATTACTTAATCTCCACTCAACACCTGTGCTTCGATTCAGCAATTACTTAATCTCCACTCAACACCTGTGCTTCGCTGGGCTAATCCAACTAATTCAGCGCTGACTCGCTATGCGACTCTAAACCTTTCGACTACTCTATCTATAATTGTCCTCAGCTTAGACTGCAGCTTTTTATAGTTCTTGGAGCTGGGCATAGGATGATCTGG
Organism: Argiope bruennichi; assembly: GCF_947563725.1. Classification (NCBI taxonomy): domain Eukaryota; kingdom Metazoa; phylum Arthropoda; class Arachnida; order Araneae; family Araneidae; genus Argiope; species Argiope bruennichi. The sequence continues at coordinate 53,025,382 of NC_079161.1, read as the reverse complement.
AACAATTAGGCATATCTCGATTTTTATTGGGTGTATCGTCCAAATTCTGAACAATTTCAATTTTATCCTTTTTGTTCCAAAGGCGCCAACTGGTCGCCAAGTTTGTCGCCAACTTATGAGATCACTGATTCGGCATCCGATCAGCCTCCAACAGAGCTAGTAGTAAAACGATCTTTCCTGTGATTGAACTAACCGTGCTGAGAAACAACATTTCAGATTGGAACAATATATATACTTGTAACAATGTATATACAGATTTGTAACAATATATATACTCGGGATTATACCTCTGTATAATCCCGAGTATCCGGTTCGTGACTATATGGCTTTCGTTCTATGTAGCCTAGTTTTTTTTATTATAATTAAATGAGGAAGAAATATCATCCTCTTACGTGTTGTGTGCAGAATACAAATTTCGACACGCTTTTTGTTCATTGTTTCGTCAGTACGTAATGGACCTCAATCATTGCCGCTGTTCCTTATTACTATTCCGTATTATATATTACTGCTCAGTACATACAGTATACGTAAATTGCTCTTGGGATATATTTAACGTTTTTAAGAGTACCACAGGGAAGATTTGAAAACTTATGTTAAAATGTGAACAGTTTTTATTTATTAATTTACTTTTTCTCTAATGAATTCTTGAAACACATTTTATGATAATAAGTTTTCCTACACTGTTCTATGTATCACACAGCAGCAAATTATAGGAATGGATTTATTTATATTTCATTACATGTTTAATATCTATGTATGTCTTTTCATATTATTATGTGAACATATTTCATAGCAATGTGCTGTAGTATTCATTTGCATCAATCAACTTTTCGTAGCAATATGCTTTTTATTATTTTTGTGTTTACTCAATTGTCATAATGGTGTGATTATATCTTTGTCAACTTGCCTGTCAACCATTTGTTACCTAATTTATTTCACTTCAAATTTTTACTTCTACTAACGCAAAACTCCCCATTTCGAGGCAAATGTTACAGTGTACAATTCTAAATATCACACAAATATTCATAACAAATGTCATTTTTTTGTGCGTTTTTATCCTATGAAGAATTCTTGGCTGTTATTTGCTTATTTATTTTTGTCTTTTGACATTATAGTGAAAGATTATAAGCCAGATAACAGCTGCGAAACTGGGAAATTTCTTTTGTCTTGTAGTCTTGTTACTCGGCTGCGAACAACAAGATCCCTTGTACCATCCTCGCTCATCCCAATTTGCTGTATTGGTGACCCGGACGTGATTGGTGACCAGAACACACACTCACACAAAACATGGCCGAAAATTGCACAACATTTCGAATAATACATAGCATTTCACATTTAACATTGCCACTAACAACGAGTGAACTGTGCCTATAGTTTTTTTTCCAAATCATGCACCGGAAATGAGAAACGCAAGCCCTCGCCACTCATTCACAAACTCTTCAGTTTAGACAGTGCATGCAGCGCCATCTATGAACAATATTAATAAGTCATCTTAACACAAGAATAATCAAACAAAAAATAATAATTGCAAATATCAAAATTATATGAACGACTAGGTATAACTTATGTTTACTTATTGTTATAATTTTATGGTAACATGTTTCTTTATACACTCTTATCATGGCAATAACCCTTCATGCTAGTATATACCCAAACGTTATTCATGGAGTTCTTATACCATAAAAACAATCCCTGCTAATGATAAGATTTATTGTTAATAAGAGAATACAAGTATTCCAAAGAATAATAGATACTGATTACATATATTGGTTATTCAAAATATTTTGAATGGGAAGTTATTTTTTAGTTTATGATCCAACCTATAATTGAACGTCACATTTTGGGACTTTTTCTTTTCATCATGTACAGATTCACCAAGATTTGTATAGTGATCGTTTCGATGAAGTCATCAGTTATTTAGTTCTCATCAAAATTACATTTTTGTAGTCCATTCACTTTTGATTTTATTTTTGATAAAACATAATAGTTAATAAAGACATATAAGCAGTTTTAATTCTGAAGCGAAATTATTTAAATGGAACATTCACTCTTGAAGTAACAGAGACACGTAAAACAATGTCCCAGAAGTCAACGAACATGAAATTGTTTCATTAAATTCAAAAGCAACTTTCGTTAATATTTTATTCCTTCTTCTTACATTCTGAGAACAGAAAAATAACTTAGTATTTAATTTGTGATTTCTAGAAAATAAACTAGTAAAATTCATTTTTAAAAGTCAATTGTTTTAAAACACTTTGATTTGATTGCATCATCTTTCTAAAAAGAGAATTCTGTAATTAATTATTTCACTCCCTTTCTGAAAAGCTAGAGGATTGAAGTTTTATGCACTCGTGTATTTTTGCAATCAATACATTTTTTTTAGCGCTTAAGCATCAGTTAATCCTTATATAAACTTATATTAAGTGTTGATTCCGCAACAAAAGCGCCATCTAGAAGCGAGTATAGGAACAAATTTGAAGTATAAACAGAAAAGAATTAAAATAAAAAAAAATATATTCTTTATAGCACTAATATAGGTGTGTTTTTAAAGCGTATTTTAGAAATTAAATTTATAAGTCTTCACATCTCTGAAATTGCAAAAAGTTTGAAATCAATTTTTATGTTCCCATTTATTATATAGTGATTTCTTTTAGGTCTGCCTTTAAAAATGCTACAAATACGAATAAAAATGAGAAAGTAATTTTGCTTATATTTGTGCTGATATGTCAAACTAGAAAGGATGATTTTATCGCAAACAGATGTTAATAAATAAAATCGGTAAATAATATAATTTATCTGTGCTATAAACTATAGGGATTATGTATTAGTTATCTTGAAGTTAGGAATAAGAGATAAAATAGACACTTGTAATTTTTAAATAAATATTTCTAGAACGAAGTTTGTAATAACTAAATATGGCAAGGCTCTTTTTTTTTTCTTTGACAAATTTTATATCCTGAAGAATGTATTAAAGTTCTTTTGATTCGTTTCTACATAAAATTATTTGAGGAATTATATCAAAAAATTTTGTAATAAACTGTATCAGCTCCTACATTTTAAGACTAAATCTGATTTTAAATGAAACCCTATGATAACAATAAGCTATTCGTTATTTTCATCTATACTTATAATAAAGCTCAATGTGTGTGTGTGTGTGTGTGTGTGTGTGTGTTGGCGCTCTACAGGCCAGACCATTCAACCTACAGCTACCAAATTTGGCACGTGTATACCTTGGTGACCGGGAATGTGCACCTGGGGGTTATTTTTTCGAATTTTTAATTAGAATTTTAACTATATATATATTAAGAATTTTAACTTCGGAAGTTATAATTGCTATAACTTCCGAAAATATTACCGCACAAAAAAGATTTTTACATGAAGTTAAAGATCAAAAATTTATCTTTTAAATGATACCAATGTTTTAAGCTTAAAATTAAATTTCTATTTTTAATGAATTTTTAAATAAATATTTTAACTATATTTTTCAGCAATTTTTTTCGTACAAAATAAAAATAAAATTTAAGCTGCACGAGCACATTTCGCATTCATGGGAAAAAATTAGCTTTTTTTAAAGCGTTGCCATCATATTGATTAAAGCTCCAACTAAAAATAAATTAAATCTTTTTGGAAAGGAAATCTGCAGAAATATAATTTTCGGCATGTGTCTCTAGAAAATGAAACAAATATGAAATATTATTTTTTCTAAAAAATAAATTCAAGAAAAATTATTTTATGATCTTTTACACTCTCTATATGATTAATCCAATAAATCAGTTTTATTTTAATGCAAGTTTTGTTTAATATGAACAGGATATCCATTCAAATTAGGGCCACACAGCTAATTTGTAAACCTTGAGTAAGACACAGATCTGCTAAAATGGTCTAAATGGAAAATGATTATATTTTATGTAACTTGATTCAATAATAACGAATTTTTGATTTTACATAAAGCTTCTGCTGTGGAAATCACGAATAACAAAATGTTCTTGAAACACTAATATTTTAAATAAAAAGAGTTAATTTCCAATCAACTAAATCAATCACTTAAACTGACTGATTTATGAAAATTTGAATATCACTATTCAATAAAAAAAGGATAATTTTAGATTTTCCATCTATCGTTTCAAATAAAATACACCAATCAGAGCGCAGGTTTCTCAAGATTAATTGGCCTAAGATTATGAAAATGTTGAGTTTTTCTAAATTTTTAACATTCAAAACTTCATAAATAAATCTTAGTTGATCGTGGAAAATAGAAACTTTCATTCACTTATTTAAAATTTGGTGTGTCCAGAATATTTCTCAGAATATGATACCTTTCTGCATTAAATTTAGACTTCACAATTTTTGAAATATATTTATAGGCCGGAACAAATTATTATTATTATTGATTTCATTTCAATCCTTTTGAAAGCAAAACTAAAAACTGAATTTTATGCTGAATCTGAGAAATTTTTGTTGAATTATTGTTTGAGATATTACATAAATTATGAAAAGTATTTTGTAGTTCACATAAGGCTTAAATACCGAGCGATTCTGTTTGCAATACTCATATTCAATACTAATAATAATAAATAATTAAGAATAAAGATGATAAATCAAATACAACGCTTGGTTTTATTAAAAAATATCTTTATATTAATTGCAATTTCAGCATTTCCACTTTAAATTGAAGTTGAAGTTTTACCGGAAATGAAAACAAATTAACAAAATATCTATAGTAAATTGAACGAAACGATCTAAACAACAGTATAAGTTTGGTATGACTATCAAAATTTGAAGATTAAAAAAGTTTTGTTTGAGAATCTGTTAAGAGACCAGTTACTTAAAATATTTAATTGAAAACTGTAGCGAGCGGTAATACTGGCGAACCGGCTGGTCGCCAAAGGTGGCTAGTATTTACATAAAATTAAATTCAGAAACTGCATTAAGACTCAATAATCAATCATTATTTGTTTGATTTGGATATATGTTACTATGCATTTTCTGTTCAACTAAATAAAAGAGAGAATTTATTTTTTTACCTGTAAATCTCGGGTGCCTAAAGTTTTGTCTGAAGCAATCAATCTTTATACATCATTCTAAGCATCAAATATCTGGAAGAATATCTCCGAAGAAAATGTCTTTTTTAATCCTTAAATCTTTATTTTTTTCTAGATATATAATTTTTTTCTCATTTTTTTTTTATCTTCGGCAATTTCGTACTGCAGAATTCAAAAATCAAATTGCACCAGCTAAATTAAATCTGTGAAAGTGAAAAAAATTTTTTTTTGGTTTGAAGATTCGTTGTTATGTTTATATTCATTATTCATTAAAAATTCAAACTCTTTTATTGTTTTTTTTTTGGATAACTGGTGCAATCGAATTACAAAGCTTTGATAATTAAATTTTAAATTATATCAAAGTGGCAATTATTTTTTATGATAAAAGATTCTTTTACGTGGTTAAGTATTTCAAGGCACTCTGTATCCTTATGCAGATTTAAATAATGAATTATATTTAAAATGGGGTTATTTCATTTAATGAGGTGATTACAGAAATGCATATATCAAGCATTTACAAGATACAGAAGATTTTTTACTTTACTTTGGAATAAGAAATGTATTAAGTTACATAATAAAATTAAATTTGAATAGAAAGAAGATTTTGTTTAATTTTTTGTTCAATAAGGAAATTAAAAGGATGCCCCTTTAACATTAAAGAGAGCTTTAACTCGAAATTACTTTGGAGATTTCATTTGTTCAGATAAAAAAACAGTTTTTTTTTTTTCCTTATTTCTAATCTTTTTTAAATGAATTATTTAGGAACACTTTTATAAAAATTTGTTTATTTAAAAAAAAATTATTCTAAGGAAATGCAAAAACATTTAATAAAGTTCAAGAATTGTGACTATATAGAAAAATTAAACGTTAATAAAGCTAATAATATAATAAATGAAAGTTTAAGTTATAGTTGAAAAAGACTTCCTTACAGATTTTAAAATAAGTGCTCTGAAATGTTTCTTTCCTACATTTGATTTTTAATTCAATGAAAAATAAGGATACTTCATTCAATTCAAAAATCACAAAAATATAAAGCATACACTTTCATCTAAAGTGGAATTTATAGTGTCAAATTAATCACTCTCTTACCATAAAATAATACCTTTTTAAAATTTTCACTGAACATTTTTTTTACGTTGAACTGATTATATGGAAAGTATATTCTTTGTCAATGACTTAAATTATTTCGAAACGTAATCTATTTTCAAACAATTACTATTCTTTTTTTTTTCTAAAATATCAGGATTTTAATGAGAAAGAGCATCTGTTCAAACACAAAAGGAAGAACATTGTTCTTAAAATATTGCACCTAAGTTAATAAATGTAAAATGATTTTTTTTCATGTGAAAAATTCTCAACAAGATTACTTGAAAAATATTTAATCAAAAATCGTCTGCTATTCAGAATTAATAGCAGAAGGTATATATCGTGTAAACGTAAAATAAAAATATTTTAATATCATTATAATTCTGAATTTTCTTTAAGAAATGGATATATTATTAAATAAAATACTTATTAAATATAGTTATGTCATGTGTCTGAAGCTTTGCATATACCAATATTTTGGAAGACAGTTTTGCATGACAAATTTTTGCCTAGTGATGAATAATTTTAAAACCATGCATTTTAAGTACTCATTGCAATTTTAAAGTATTTTAAATGTATTCAACATCTCGCATATAATTTGATTAAGGAATATTAAAAATGATAAAAACATACTTTTAAAAAAACAATGAATATTTTCATTTTAAAAATGATTATAGAAGTTTACAGAAAAAATTTCAGATATAGACAAACAGATTTGGATTTGAACTGTATTAAGAGAATATTCTTTTTCAATCAATTAATATAATATTTTATTATTCATTTAACCCATAACTGAAGACGGGTGTCAAAATGACTCAGCGTTGTTCATCAGCTCAGATTATGACGTATTTTATTTTATCTTTGAATACAATCTTCTCCTCAATACCATCAAATAGTTCTTTCAGCAGCAGTTTTTTATTATTCATTTAACCCATAACTGAAGACGGGTGTCAAAATGACTCAGCGTTGTTCATCAGCTCAGATTATGACGTATTTTATTTTATCTTTGAATACAATCTTCTCCTCAATACCATCAAATAGTTCTTTCAGCAGCAGTTTTTTATTATTCAATTAACCCATAACTGAAGACGGGTGTCAAAATGACTCAGCGTTGTTCATCAGCTCAGATTATGACGTAGTTTATTTTATCTCTGAATACAATCTTCTCCTCAATACCATCAAATAGTTCTTTCAGCGGCCATTTTTTATTATTCATTTAACCCATAACTGAAGACGGGTGTTAAAATGACTCAGCGTTGTTCATCAGCTCAGATTATGACGTAGTTTATTTTATCTTTGAATACAATCATCTCCTCAATACCATCAAATAGTTCTTTCAGCGGCAGTTTTTTTATTATTCATTTAACCCATAACTGAAGACGGGTGTCAAAATGACTCAGCGTTGTTCATCAGCTCAGATTATAACGTAGTTTATTTTATCTTCGAATACAATAATCTCCGCAATACCATCAAATAGTTCTTTCAGCGGCAGTTTTTTATTATTCATTTAACCCATAACTGAAGACGGGTGTAAAAATGACTCAGCGTTGTTCATCAGCTCAGATTATGACGTAGTTTATTTTATCTTTGAATACAATCTTCTCCTCAATACCATCAAATAGTTCTTTCAGCAGCAGTTTTTTATTATTCAATTAACCCATAACTGAAGATGGGTGTCAAAATGACTCAGCGTTGTTCATCAGCTCAGATTATAACGTAGTTTATTTTATCTTAGAATACAATCATCTCCTCAGTACCATCAAATAATTCTTTCAGCAGTATGTTAGCAAACGTCTGTGTATGAACACGTACGTATAACCGAGTTATTCTTTTTCAAAGTTTCTGTTATTATTTAGGGAGTCATTGAATCCACGTCTCTGAAAACTGCTTTTAATTTGAATAATGCAAAAAGAAAAAAGAAATGTTCTAAAAAATAGTTTTTCAAATATCGTATTCTTTATTTTTATTTGTTAAATTCTAGCAGTTATTAGCATTAGTGTCATTCTGTAATATCTAAACGAAGTGAACACTCATTAAAAGATTGTTTAGATTTTTTACAACATTTAATATTATAACATTTAACATTTTTAATAATTACGTAAATTTCCAGAAGTATTGTGTTCCCAAAATAAATTCAACTGCTGTTTACAAAAGATTAAAAACAACAACAACAAAGGAGCCATTTTGACACATATCTCTATCACCGTGAGGAAATTCGTGTCTCCAGTTAAGAGTTAACAAAATTTCGGTGTTTCGTTTTTATTTCATTTTGTCTGAGTAAATATTCATTTTTGCATATTTATTCTTTTATTTACTGTTTATATTTTGCATCACATATTTTGAATCGAAAATAAATGCATAGCCTGAAATCGTTTTCAATTATTGAATAAAAAATAAACTTTTAAAAAAATTGTAAAATCGTTTGCTTGTTTTTTAAAAAAAATTCAATTACTGTATTTCTAAAAAAAAATGTATTTACATCTGATATTGTTGCTGTTAAGCTCTTGTGGCTAGCTACATTAAGTAGCTGTTGATTGTAATTATTTATAACAGTAGTAAATTTTTAAATTTTTTCGTCAATCAAATTTTAGATTTTTTTTTTCTTTCAGTAAGTTGGAAAGCGAAAAGCCTTGGTTAAGAGATAACGATTCTGAGGAGACCAATGTCAGAGCAAAATATGCTTATGAAGCACTCTTAACTGTAACTGCGCGCATACCTGAAACGGAAGAATACAAGAATTTCTCACGGGAGGTAAAGCAAATAGCAAGAAAAGAATTTCAGTTCGATTATGGACAAGAAGAGGTAAGTTTGATTTTGAATTTTTTAATCGTTAAAGTTTATTAATTATAATTTAATAGGCGGAGATTAACCATGTAACCAATCTGTTTTATTTTCAAAAAGAACATAAATTATAGATGGATATTATAGACAGCAATTAAAAAAAATTCTGTCGAAATTAAAATTTTCAAATTAACGAGGTAAGAATAATGCCCGGAAATCAAAATCTTAATAGTAAGCTAATTTAGTTTCGATTCTCGCTTTCTTTGAAATCTAAATTATGGTATTAGTAACTGAGATATTTAAATCACTTGTTTAAACTCCTTTACTTCAATTAAAGCATTGTGTGCTGAGGATAAGAGTAATACTCATCAATAAGTATTATTGCTCCAAATGCACTTCCAGATGATGCAAAAGGATTTCCTCAGTTCAAGTATTATTGCTCCAAATGCACTTCCAGATGATGCAAAATGATTTCATCACTTCAAGTATTATTGCTCCAAATGCACTTCCAGATGATGCAAAATGATTTCATCAATTCAAGTATTATTGCTCCAAATGCACTTCCAGATGATGCAAAATGATTTCATCAACTCAAATATTATTGCTCATAAAAATGCACTTCCAGATGATGCAAAATGATTTCATCAATTCACTAGGAAGCAGTTTTCAAACTTTTCAGTTGAAAAGCAAATATGAATAAGCTTTTATTTAAAAATCAAATAATGCAATAACAGTTATACAATTTAACAAAAGTGTCCCCCATTCAACAAAATGTTAATGGACATTCAATATCTAAACAATTTCAACTTTCTTCAGTGAAATAAATTCTGCTGCGCATGAGTAATTCTAATATGTAAAGTACTTATAATGGTTTTGATGGTAAATATTGTCAAAAAAGTAATAAGATTGTTAAAAGTAATAACTATTTCTCTGATATATTTGTGATTTCAAAATGTGTGCTCCATAGTTATATGAAAATATCTGTTTTAATCAAAATTTTTGAGCACCTTTTTATTTAATAAAGAAAAATGGTTTCGGACTTTAATCATTTTTTTTATGTCCAGTGTTCAGTCAACTCTTAAAAATAAGACGATTCATTATTTTGACTAAATAAAATAGTTTACAATTAAAATAATTAATTATTTTTTTAAAAGTGTCTTACATTATTCGTGATTAGATTTTAAGTTCCAATAAGTAAATTATTCTACTTAATAAAATATTTTAACTCATTACTTTCTTTAAAAAATAGAACTTTAAACATGAAAATAAAAGGATTTTTTTTTTTAATTTAGAGGAATGTAATTACCGTTTTTACAAAGGTCTTCTTGAATTTTTCTATGCATTTTAATAATCAATTTAACAAAAAGTGGTCTCTGTGACTTCTTTTTATATTTCAGAAAAAAAAAGTATTCAAAAATCTAAAAAACAAATAAATAAAACAAACCAAAACTGATTATCTTGTATTTAAACTTTATTTAAAAAATTAAGCCGTGGTTAAATCTTAAGCTTCTAGTTATATCTAATCCTAAAATGACGCTATTCACCTCTTTTTTTTTATTGCAAAAATATTCAGCTAGCTTTCATTTTAGGCTCAGCTTGCAAATCAAGAAACTATTATAGAAAAATACTTCCCGAAATAAAACGGCGACTTTTGTTTTCTCGTGCTGCCATCTATATTCTAAATCTCAAACTGAAGAAAAGGAAACACTGCGCAATTTAGAACTCTTCTGCTGCCATCTATCGTGGAATCTTAGAAACTTTCCCTTCGTCATATAGAAGGAACATGAAGGATTATATCTTAAAATAACCATTATATCTATTTTTTTTAAAAAGGCAATTTATTTCTGCAGTTTAATAATTCCATTAACATATTTTACTAAACAGGAACACTATAAAATAATTATATTTAATCTCATAACATTATTACAAAATTCAGTCTTCAATGATTTCTTTGTTATGTAAAATTAACGAAGCATATATAAATGATTATTAATGCGATGGCAAAATAAATGATCTGCATTTAATTAAAACTTTCTGTGAAATAAATAATTACAGCTTCTGCAGACAATACAAAGTCAATATCTTCCAATGTAATAATTTCTTTGAATCGTTTGTTAATAATAACTTTGATTTATATTATTTTGTTTCAGGTCAATACGTTTGTCACCGCTTTCCATGAAGCAGTGCTTCTTTATTCCCTTGCGTTGAATGAAACGTTGGCTGAAGGATACACAGTGTCAAATGGATCAATTATTATTCAGAAAATGTGGAATCGTACATTTGATGGTAAGCTTTTTCAAAAATGTCACACGGAAAATCAATGCCAAACGGTGAATGTTTGAAAATCATTTTCCTTCATAAACGATTTTTTCCCTAATTAATTAATATGAAAAATATAAATTAAATTTTCTGTCATAAAAAGGGATAAGATGAATATTTGGAAATGCTGTTCGGCAGTAAAATGATAATGTTGGCATTAGTCCCCCTTTCTAACCCCAGACGGCAACTCATTCCCATTCTCTTGAAAATCATGCAGAAAAGATTTATTTTTTACTCGGTAGTCAGAAAAGTAGACGTTCACGTGTTGTGTGAACGATCAGAACCTCGAGAGGAAAAGCAGAGCAAATATATTTTAAGGATCACGCTGAAACCCAGCCAGTATTTCGTGATATTAGAAGCTAATGAAGAGAATAGTTTTTATTGTCTTGAAGAAATATTTGTAAACTTGATAGGGAATTGCTTATAGGGAATTGTATAAAAATAATAAGTGGTTCAATGTAAATAAATGGATGACTAGTCAAGAAAACTGTTTACGGATTTTTCTTGTGTAGAATTTTCTATTTTTGGCCAACAAGAGTGCAAGGTATCAGCTCACGAACAGTACAGAAATATTTCATTAGAGATATATCCCCTATATTCGACATATAATTATCTTTATACTATAATTTCGAATAAGTTTTTAAATATTTATTTATATTTTTTCATAAAACAGGAATAAAAAATAAGTTAGCCAACATTTGTAGAAACTTAAATGAAAGAAAATACAATTTCATATGGTTCTGCCAATTCCTCACTCTAAGTGAAGAACAAAGAATTTTATGCTAAAAACTATCAAAGAATGTATTGTTACGGAAATTCAATTCCAGTAAGTCTGTAAAGTCACCGGGTTCGCTTGTAATGGATGTACGGTGGGAAAACAATCAGCAGGCATCAATAACAAACGACGACTTTTATTAAACACGAAGACAAGAATACGCAGGTAACAAATATACAGTCAAGACAAACACATTCAACATGCAGCTGCACACTACAACAAACAGTAATCGGTAGCAAACTACTATACGACTGGCTACTCCACACATGACTCGATGCTGTTTCTACAATAAACACTACAACTCGGCACACAGCCCAGTTCAGCAATCGCTTGAGATCAACAGATCGTTTGGTCTTCGCTGGACTGATCCAACTATTCGCCGTTAACTCCTCCTACGATTGTCTTCAGCTTAAACTTCCGGCCTTTTATAATTCCTGGAGCCGAGTAGAGAAAGTTTTGGAATAATCAAGCATATATCGGTTCCTATTGGTTTTATCACCAAAATTTTGAAATATCCCAGTATTACCTATTTTATCGCCAAAAGCATCACCAAATTTTTCGCTAAGTGCTGGGGGTCACTGATCCGGTATCCGATTAGCATCAAATAGAGCTGATCGCAAAACGGTCTTTTTTACGATGGAATTATTCGTGATGGGAAGCAATACGACAGATTTGTAATAGTATTATGAATGGTAATGAATTACTCTTATTTCGTGCAAGATCATCGTTTGTAAGATGTTAATTCATGATTGCAATAAAATGATTTTAATTTCTCTTTATGTGCTTAACATTTCAATTCTTTTATTTTCCTAGGTATCACAGGTAAAGTCACTATAGATGAAAATGGTGATAGAGATGCGGATTATTCCATTTTAGACATGAATCCTGAAACAGGAGTTTTTGAAGTAATTTCTTATTTCATTCTTTATTTAATTGTAATTGTATTATTAGTTTATTTGTAATTAAATTTATTAATTGTAATTATTAACATTTTGTGAAAATCTTAAATTTGATTATTTATCTTTTTATTGTTTTAATTTCAGGTTGTTGCAAATTACATAGGAACAGAAAAACAGGTGGTAGATGAACCGGGAAAATCAATTCACTGGGCAGGAAACAGACAAACTCCACCTCCTGATACACCAGAATGTGGGTTCGACAATTCTAAATGTCCAGAACCAAAGGGTAAGATTTTTTTTCAAAGAACACATCAGCAGCTGTTTAGGAATGTTAAAAGGAATGAATATCGCGCATATTACGATTGTAATAATTAGTTTCTCCAGTAGCATACAAATATTGTATAACATTGATAAATATTCACAATATTGTATAATATCATGGAATATTATATAATATCACACAATATTGTATGACATTGATAAATATTCACAATATTGTATAATATCATGGAATAGTGATGAATATTATATAATATCACACAATATTGTATGACATTGATAAATATTCACAATATTGTATAATATCATGGAATATTGATTAATATCATATAATATCGCACAATATTGTGCATCAGGCTGTGCTTTAAAATGAAACAGGCCTGATAGGAAAGAATAATTATTTAGAATATAAATTTCTTTTAATGTGACTTAATTTCGAATGAATTCCGTTAAATTTATTTTTATTCATTTTTTCACAGATGAAACACTTTCCGATGTCACAGTTGTCTTGTCAGTTATTGCAGTTTGTCTGCTACTTAGATCTGCTGCATACATTTTTGTATGGCATTGATAAATATTCACAATATTATATAATATCATGGAATATTAATAAATATCATATAAAATCACACAATATTGTATAACATTGATTAATATTCACAATATTGAATAATATCATGAAATATTGATTAATGTAATATAATATCGTACAATACTGTGCAACAGGCTGTGCTACAAAATGAAACAGGCCTGATAGGAAAGAATAATTATTTAGAATATAAATTTCTTTTAATGTGACTTAATTCCGAATGAATTCCGTTAAATTTATTTTTATTCATTTTCTCACAGATGAAACACTTTCCGATGTCACAGTTGTCTTGTCAGTTATTGTAGTTTGTCTGCTTCTTGGATCTGCAGCATTATACAGGTGACCTTTCATTTCTTTTGTAACTTAGGTTTCCGATTTGGTTAAAAGCATAAATTGGGTTGAAAATTTGCATTTTTATTTTTTACTTCATTTTTTTTATTATTTTTTTATTTATTGCGTTTTAAAAGACAGATACTTTTCTGTTTCCATTGATATCTTTATTTTTTTCTCAATGCCAATTGGAAGCCAAATTACTGCAAACTATTGACACTCAAATGATGCTTATTTAAAAGCATTTAAAAACTTTAAGTTCTTTTGCTGATGAACGTGCTTTTTATAAATGTACTGTATGAGTATTGTGATATCTCAGAAATAATCAAGATAATTTAATGAAATTCATAATTAATGCTTGCTATGTTATGTAGAATGTTATGAACTATGAAGTGGATATTGAATGCTCAAGAAGCATATTTATATTTGTTCAACGTAAATATTTTGAAAAAGATTCCAGAATTTCATAGATTATTTGAAATATTGCATACAAAAATTTTATATTTGAATATAATTCTTTTTGACTCCAGTGTTATTTTGACAGTCCAGACGCGTGAAGTCTTTTTGACTCCACGTGTCTGGCCGTGTGAGGAAATTTAAGTCACCAGTTACGATATAAAATAAGGAATATTGAAACAATATTTAGTCAACAATGGTTTTTTAGGGCAGTTACAGGACAAATAAAAATTTGAGACACGTGCAACTAAATTTAATTAAAATTCTTTTTGACAAATCAGATTTAGTGACAGAGAAGAACATTGAGCAAAAAAAAAATTATTAATTATATTAATCAACGAAATTAGATTTATTGTCGTTGGGAGAAATTTTGCGGAATTCGAAATATGAACAACTGTCTTTATTTTTGACAGAAAAGAAATTCATCTACATTTGTCTTTTAAAATCTCAATAATCAAATTTGTAATGAATTTTAGTGTAAATTGAAAAATGTTTCATTTTATATATTATTTATTATTACTTTCATTACATATGTATTAAAAATGGCACTACTCCGTTGTAAATGCTCAGAAAACACCTGAAACAATGAAATTCTAGGCAGAATTGTCATGATTTTAGTTACTTGTACAATTCTGAAAATACCACTTTTTTTCAATTTATTATATCAACCCCCATCATTTTTAATTAAGCTTGATTCAGTTAACCCTTTAAAGGGCCATTTTTTTCTAGTCATATTATGTTAAAATATTTTTAAGCTTTAAATTAGAATAAGAAAAGGGATTCATTTAGTTTATTAGATAAATTTTTAATTTAATTAATTAATTAATTAATTTGATTAATTAATTATTAAGTAACAAATCAAGACACGTCATTTTTTTCTGATATAAAGAACTGAAGCATCTAAGTTTCTGACTTACTAAAAAAATTTGACAGAACTTATGCCAACTTACATAATTTCATGCAAAGATTGAAAAATTTGGTGGGAAACATACTTTTCACGGCTCTAGAAAGGGTTAAATCGATCAATTTTAAAGACAGACAATGAAGATATAGGCAATGATAAAGATGGTCGCCAATGTTTAAAGGATCCATTTTACAATTGACATTGTTTAAAAAAAATTTTTAATGTAATTTCTTAAAAATCAGTTTCACAGTTTTTTTTAATCTTTTCCAGTCACCTATGGCGACCAGCTAATTCGCTAGGATAAATCTTTGCTAAAAATTGAATATTTTATGAAATTTTATTTTAATGATTTCCGCAACAAAATGCATTACTAAACATTTACGACATGAAATTTGCACATGCCACTTTGAGGTCCATTTCTAGAAAACTGTGATGTTTCTGCTGTTTATTATTTTGAATTAATTACTTTTTAATTCATTTAATAAATAACCAGTCTATATGTGAAACTGCTTTGTTTCAGTAAAAAGTATTATTATATTAATTGCAGATTTATCATTTCCACTTTAATTCAAAGCATAAATTCAACGAGAGGTAACAGAAAATTAGAGAGATACATATTACGTTATGACTGAAGGCCTTTATAATATTATGAGTGAATTATATGACTCTCAAAATTTGAATTTTTAAAATATTTTGATGAAGAATCTATTAAAGTTGGAATTGAGTAAAATATTTAATGGTACGACCAGAGTTTAACCCCCTGCTTGGCGGAATTTTTAAACAACGGTCTTGCGAAATGTTCAAAAGCAAAGGAGCAGATGTTCAATTATAGTGCTTAATAAAGATTGCCAGCTTTGGTGCGTTATCGCAACTTGGCGAAGAAGGGGGTTAAACTCCGGTTCAACCTATTTAATTATTAAAATTTAAACGAACATTAAGATTGGCGAACCGGCTGGTCGCCAAAGGCGGCTAGTCTATATAATAAAATCAAGATTTGTTTCATTCTCGAGAAAAATTTCGAGAATAGGAGGATAGTCCTGGAATGAATATGAGGGTATTTTTATATCATTTTTATGTCATCAATCTGACAAAAAATAATTAAATAAATAAAACCGGTTATTTTAGGAACAGGAAGACAAACTTCATCTGAATTCAAAAAACGTTCGAGTGTCGGAAACTGAATTCTATTGAAGGAGAAGGTGCTATTACAGAAACGAAGAAACATTCTTTAAAAAAAAAAACTGTCATTCAATTTTTTTTTCTTAGAGAACTGTTTTATAAATATGGATGATTGTTTGATGAGCTGTTGAAACATGAATGGATTAAATCAGCTGGATTAATCTGTTTAAAATTCATACCTTCTTCATAAGATATTTGGCCATGTCAAGAAATTTATTGACTCGACATTCAGAAAAAGTACGAAACAAATAAATCATCAACAGTAACTGCTGAGTTGTAGGAGTTGCAGCTCATTGGGGCCGCAGCCCCCACCATCTGCAAATCTACCATTATTAGGACTTAGCGCAAATGAAACTTTCCTGTTAGATAAAAGTGCGCACCATTTATTTTAGCTATTAGGGAATTTGTTTATTGTCATTTGTTTTTGTTAAATAGTAACTGCGATTATGAATGGTGGTGGTTAAAGGAGAGCCCGCTTCCAGAGAAGCTATCTCCTGTAGTGGCGAGAAGTTGAGGTAAAGTGACTTGGCTTTACATGAATGCCATGGACTTTCTATGGTCTTTGGTGTGAGGTGGTTGAAGTGGAACTGGCACTACTCTGCGTAGCAGAGTAATCCCCTGATGGAGAGGGAGAGGTGGGTGGAACAGTAACTACGATTAAAACATTCATTCAATCTTAAACAGAATGTTTTTATTTTATTTGTGGTAGTCAAAACTGGTAAAAATCAGAATTCAAGATTATATCGGATATTATGAACTTTACTAAAAGTGGTAGCGATTATCTGAATATTGAATTAGATAACAAGACAACATTTGAATCAAATAAGTGTGTCCTTAATAAGTAATCTTTTAATTGCATCCAATCTATAAATGCATTTGTGATATTTTCTCCGTCGTTGAAAATCAATATCTAGATCAATGACGCCAGGTATTGTTCGATTAAATATCTTGCTCGATCAATTTGAAATTTACCCCAGTGAATTGTTAACCATCATCATATTGTTTAATGACCGATGAAAATTTTTTCAAAGTATTTCTAAAATAACTGGATAAAAGTGACTTCTAAATTGCTATATGAAAGAAATGTGTTCTTGGCTAATGCGCTGGATGAATAATAACTTCAATTTGACATAATAGATGGCGACACTTTACAAACAAGCAGATATTGAAGGCGAGAAAATGCATATTTTGGATCAATATACATTATGCTTTAGTAAATTAGATTTACTTAGATGTAATTTCAACAAAATTTAAAAAGGTATAATTTCGTTATAGATAGATTATAATACATGCTAATATTATGTCAGAGCAAAAAAATAATTTATTTCTTTTAAAAATCCAATTCAGTAACGAAGACGAACAAATTTTTAGATACTAGTAAAAGCTTAATTTATAGCTAAAAAATTATAAAAATAATTAGTAATTGAAATTTTTGGATTAAATTATTACCGATTATGATTGCATAAAAATATTATTTTTTACATACTTATAATTTTTTTTTAAATTTTGGAAAATTATACTTCAAGGAAAAAAAAGCTATTAATGCAGTTTTATAATATTCTAAATAGGGTAATTTCAAGTGTCTTATTCATTAAGTATTTTTAAAAATAATTATTCATTCCATTTGTGTTATAATGAACATTATTACAAAATCTGGCAATTTATCTAATTAAAAGGGGGAGAAATACATATGTTAATTTTTCGTCCATTCTTTATATTACTAGACTTCTATATACACAAAGATGGATTTTAATATTAATTTTTGACTTGGTTCCTAATCTTGTTTAGTACTTTCTTTCATAGATTCTCTGACAATGAAATCTTTTAATAATTTTATTATTTAAAAAATCTGTTAATTCTAATTTCAGATATGATGTACAGGCAAATGAAATTTAAGGGACGTTCGATTTGCAATCTTTTACTTATAATAAAGATGAAATTTCCAAAGACTGTAATAAAAAAAAAATCATAAAATAAAGAAGTAATATCTTTAATAATATAGTAAAAATAGAAAGTAATTGTTTTTATAATTAAATTTATTAAGACTAAGGTAACATAGCTCAGAATGAGAGAAGTTGAAAACAGCGCGATGAGAAAATTTAGCTTATCTTTTTTTTATTTTCATATATACGAAGAACTCAAGAAATATTTAATCATTAAAAAAATCGATCCTAATTTCGAATTTTTACTAAGTTTCTGTCTCTGTATCGCTCTTTCTGTCTGTGAAAAGGATAACCCTAAAACGCATTGATCTAAAGTGATGAAATAGGTCTTAACAATCTTAAATATGTCTCTAGTCTCAACATTAAATTTGCAAATTTTTGTTAGAATTCAGACGGGTTCCCTCGAAGGGAACCATGCCTGTCTGTATGCAAGTGAATAAAATAATTATATCCTTCAAAGAGCCATTCAGATGAAATTTGTTATACATTTTTATCTTCAGAAATTAAATTTTAGACTAATTTGCATCATAGGGTGAGGGGGTATTTGTTAGTTTGTAGGAGAATGTGCCAGATAAGAACGATTTCGATAAATAAAATTTGGCATATTGTCAGGAATTTGTAATAAACTTTTTCTCAGAAGTAAGTTTCGTAGTAAGGAAGAAAATTTTACATATATCTCAAGCGAATATTAAAGGGAAGTCAAGTTAATGTTCCCTGGTCTTGGTAGCAAAATCAGTCATGTTGGCGACAAAAACGAGGATTTCCGAAGCTAGTAAAATTTTTATATTTCGATCAGGGGCAAAGATACGATACCTTTCCAGAACATTCGATGTCCTCTCTCGGAAGCTATAAAAACAAAGTCTCTAAGATGAGGGTAATATACAGCCGAATATAGTGAAATCAATAATCTAGGGGATTCTTTGTTAGGAGTGTTGATATCCAATGAGTTTTTTTCTTTGCTCATAACGCTGCCGTGATTTATTTACTAACGATTAGCTGTTTATGTTTGTGACATTGAGTTTTCCCAAGTGCTATTCCTGGGCACTCTTGCTTGTGTTTTGTAACCTGTGATTCGTTATACCTTGTCGAGTAAATCATATTATTTGTAGTTGAGCCTATTTGATTTTATCCCTTACGTCCACCAGACATATGGAGTTTACCGTAATAATAATGTATTGTAGTTATAATTATAGCTGTGTGCCCTCCAAAATTCATAGTTGGTACAAAATGTGCTATAGTATGTCATTACTTATAGAATTTGGAGGGGGAAAAACTGTTGCGACCTTCACATTTTTACTGCTTTCTTTTCTATTTTAAAATATCAGGTAATGCTTAGAAGGTGGAAAGAGGCATTATTAAGATGGTGTTAGATTGTCAAAGTACACGAGAAAGTTGGAGGAGAGGTTACTTTTAGCGTTTTTATTTCAATGACTAATGACTTGGCGTTCAATCTTGGGAATTCTTATAGCGAAAAGCTGTATGAAATAAAATATATGTTAGCATTTATTATTTTGATTTCTTTAATTTTTATTTTTATTAAGGTGTACGTACACACTTGAAGATTTTTTTTTAAATTTTAATTTTAAAAATCCAGTTTTTTCACAGTCGGTTATTAATATATGTTTAAACTCATTTCACTGAGAAAAAACCATATAACACTAATTATTAATTAATTAAATAATATTTAATGAGCTAATTAGCCTATTTTTTGAAACATGATATCTTAAATTCTAATTTGTACAGACGCACAATTCTACTTGGAAAATATGCCTAATATTAGTCTTCATGTTGTCTGCCTCAAACAAGTTATAAAAGTGTATAGTGTTTTTTAAACAATTTTTTCATCATCGATGAATAGAAAAAGCGAGATTTTTTTCTATAATTTTAACGTTTAAACAACTATTAAAAAGTTATTTCTATAAATATAACTTTAATTGAGGCACAAAACATCCACTATTTCATACAGATTATTTTGATATATAAATAACTATATTTGGTTAATTTTTTTGTTGAGTTATGATTGTTTGAATGAAGCAACATAGTGGAAAAATATCATTCTTCATAAAATGAATTTTAAAAACACCGTAACTAGAGTTTTTAATGAAAGCACCTCAAGAAAAATAATTATAACTCGAGAAATATTTCGAATACTGAAAACATTTTGGTATCGTTTGAAAACTAAAGGATCAGAGAACATTATTAAGCAATAAATTGTTTTTCGATATTTTGAACTATTTTCGAAGTTTCAAGTGTGTACATACACCTTAATAAAAAAATCCATTAATTTTAGCAATAAATGATTTATGAAGGTGATATATCCAAATAACTTGAATATAAAATCAATATATAAATGATCTTTGAAATGGGATTTATCTATCTAAGTTCATTTGGAAACCTCATCCAAATAAAATACAATTCAAGGGAAATAACTTCAAAATCAGTTTTCTAATTTTCTAACCCTTTCTAATAACTGAAATTGGATTTCGACATACGATAAGAGGTCCCATCTTGTAAAAGGTAAGGCTTTTGGGAAACGATTTTGAAAGAGGGAACTTAATTTAAAAATTAATACGTAACATAATTTTAAAATTCTACTTTGAGAACCGTTTCAGAGAAATATAATGCATTTAAATTGAAAACCGGAGATTTTAATATGACTTGAAGTAAGTTATTATTAGCACTTCTTGGTGAATTTTCATCAGTTGAAATCGAATTGAAATAATACTTCTTGAAGATACGCTTGCGAAAATCCATTTTCAGAAAGAGAGTAATAATTGCACTCTAACTGAAATCCTTGATTATCTTCTGAAAGTAGAGACTTTAGAGAAAATAGTTTTACTTCATTGGCTTCTCTAAGAGAAAATAGGATTTATCTCTAACGTCAGTGGTTGAACCTGAATTTCACTTTCGGAGGCTATTAAACCTTAGATGGATTGATAATATTTTATAATATTGATAATGATGATTTCGAGAAAAATAAGAAAAAGATTCGACCACTTCATTTACAGGAAAATAAAATGTATTACTATTTCTATTGTTCAAGTTCTGATTTTGATATAGAAGAGACAAAATCTGGCTACTTTACAAAATGATAAGATTCATCCCTCTTTTCGTGACTCATGGATCATCTACCTTTAAGTGATATGATTTTTTTGAATTTTATTCTTCGATTTTTATAAGAGTTGAATACATTAATAAGGTTCGATATGATTAATTGTAAATAAAGAAACAGATAATTTGTGAAACATTCTGAATTTAAAAGGAACTGATAACAGATAAATAAATTAACAGGTTAAGAAACAGATAAATTGTAAAACATTCTTAATTTGAAAGAAACATATAACAGGTAAAAAAATTAACAGATTAAGAAACAGATAAATAGATTAATTGTAAGAAACAGAAAAATTGTGAAACATTCTAAATTTGGAAGAAACGTATAACATATAAACAGATTAAGAAACAGATGAACAGATTAATTGTAATTTTAAGAAACCAATATATATATATATATATATATATATATATATATATATATATATATATATATATATATATATATATATATATATATATATATATATATATATATATATATATATATATATATATATATATATTGCCTTATTTGTAAAAATATAAGAATTTTCTTTTCAACAGGAGAGTATTACTTTGAGTGCCCAAATATTCTGAATTAGATTCTTAAACGAAAATTCAATCGTTGCTTATGGAACAATACAGAAGATAATATCGGAGGTTCTGAATAAATTGTAACAAATAAATAATAAAATTTTGTGCAAATTTAGAACTTAGTCACTAAAAAAAATTTTTTTTTTAAAACCTTTAAATTCCTTAATTGGAAATTTTCTAAAATTTCATGCCACTAAGTACTTAAGTAACTTACTGGCATGTGGTCAATAAGTTACTACTGACTACATGCCAGTAGTAAACAATAATTACGAAAGATCCTGTTACAGAGTCATCTTTGGCGATTAATTACTCGAATGCGATTACCTTAATTTCCTGCATATTATCCAAAATGGCATATAATCCAGAAGTCCTACTTTTAGTCCTAACAAAAAAAACAAAAAAAAAAAAATCAGCAGATAATTTACATTGCCATAACACCAGTGTCATAACATTTCCAAAATCATTCATTATTTACCAAAAATATTTGTCTTTCTTTCTTTTTAATAACAAGAAAAAAGAACTTGCTAGGAAGTTTCAGAAGGATATGTAAGAAATGTCGAAAAATCTTCTTAGTTAAATGAAATGTAAAATAAAACGTAAGGTTGAAAGATGAAATATGAGAGACTTTTTTGTCGATTTTCACCATACCATAAAAAATAATAATAACTGCAAAAGTACAAAACCAAACGATTTTTATTGTGAAAACTTACATAAAAATATGCCTCTATGCTAAGTCTTAAAATTTCTCTTATCTCAGGAATTACATGATAGAAATGATAATTCAAAGAATTTCTTACATATCTACATAAATGGGGTTAAAATTATCGAAGTTATTTATACACTATTAGATATAAGATGAATACAAAAACTTCATCTAAAGGCCAATTATTGACAATGATTGCCGAGATTTCTGTAAAAGAATGTACGCCAGAAAAATCTTATCGATAGTAACTTACGAATAGTTTTTGGATAATTTCCATATTTTTTATACATTTATTTAAATGCTTGTGAAATATAATTCTCAAGAAAAGACAAAAAAAAATTTTTTTTCCTGCTATATCTTCTTGTCTCTTGTTGCAGGCACTACCGAAGAGAAGCTCAACTAGCATCCATGACATGGAAAATAAAATGGGAAGACATAACAGTGTCTACAGTATCAAAGAAAATGAGACCGGGATCCAGAATAAGTCTGACAAGAATTAGTCTTACGGTAAGTGAAGATAAGTCAGTCACATATTTAGCTTTCTTACAACATTTAAAATACGCAAAATATCACACCATGTCACTTCAACTGAAATTAGAAATGAATTAATCTTTAAGACTTTCAATGCTGAAAAGCCCCAAACGCTCGTTCAATGAAACTAAGGTGGTTTCCCGAGACTTTTGAATATCACTACAAACCTCTCCTTCTTCTTTCGTTACGTTTATTTCATTCATATCTCATGGTGCGCACTTTGCTCATTAAAGACGTTCACAAAGATCTAGCGTGCAAGGAGATTTTTTGAGAAATTTCAAATGCAGAAATTTGTTCAATAACCATGAGTTAAGTGGGGCCCTCTTTTGTATATCGACCATTTAAAAACACGGGCTGTCATTGTGAATTTTCAGAGGATAGAGCATTTGAGAGAATTTTTCTTCTGTGGTGAATAGCATATAAGCCAGTTAACAACTACGCTGCACGAGCAGTTGCTTTTGCATTGTGCTCATGTTACTGGGCTGCGAGCCACAAGGCCCCAGGTTCTATCCTCTCTCATCCCAATTCGCAACATTGGTGACCTCGGGCAATGAACCTTCAACCTTCATACAGCTGTTGTGGAGCTATCTACCCACTGCAAACCAAAGTCGTCAGATAATAAAACATTTTAATATTTACACTATTTACAGTTATGACATAAGAAAGTTTAATTAGGAACAGGGTTCACCTGAGATGGGGACTCCAAACAAGGCCGCTACCAAAAAAAAAGTACGTAAAGGAAGCACGTATACAGAGTTATATCTCACTCGTCCACTGCCGAAGCAAGAATCGATTGTTATTGCTTTTGGAGATACCCAGACATCCTGACGTCATACGCACGCGAGCCTCTTCCTTTGGATGCCAAAGCGCAGCCAGATCCGACTTGACATGATTGTCGTCGCCATCTTTTACAATCGAAATCAACTAAATACTTGAATTAATCACATCCTTGAAATAGAAGATCAATTACAGCCAATATCACTTCCTATATTTATACTTTCTTTCTGTTTTTTCTATATATTTTGCTGCTAGCATCATAAATTTGTTTATACGTGTACTATGCGTCTTCTTCATTTTGTAATTTATTGAAGTCCCTTTTTTTGTCTCTTCGTTTGAAAGAATTCGCATCTGTTAACCCAAACAGGAAGGACGTCTTTAAACTTTAAAAATCAGTATGTATATGGTATAATAATAAAAATAACAAAATTAGATTGCTAAATTATGTACATAATTTACACTAAAGAATCTTGTTTTGCATATAATTCAGCTTCATTTGACCGTAAATCCTTTCTTTATATATACAACATTGTCTTTCGTGTATACAGCAGTCCAAAATTCTCGTATTTTATTTATTATCAAATTCTATGATATATTTATACTTTCTTGCTGTTTTTTCTATATATTTTGCTGTTAGCATCATATATTTGTCATATTATGACAGTCATGACTGTATGATGAAATGTATTATGTATTTTTCTTCATTTTGTAATTTATTGAAATCTTTTTTTGTCTTTTCGTTTGTAAGAATTCGTATGCATCAACCGACACAGGAAGGATATCTTTAAACTTTAAAAATCTGGGATGCACATGATACAATATTAAAAATAACAAAATTAAATCGCTAATTTATACAGATAATTTACAATAAAGAATCTTGCTTTTCAGATAATTTAATTTCATTTGGCAGTATTTCCTTTTCATGCATTCGGTTAACTTTTTAGCAGTTTTCAGCGTGTTTAAGCTAATAAGGGAAGGAATTCCCTAAAATTTGGATTGTTTTTTTATATTACACACAAAAGTAAGTGACTGAAGATGTAATTGTGGGGAAAAGCTTATAAGTCAGATAACAGCTACAACACACGAGCAATTGCTTTTGTATTGTGGTCATGTTACTCGGCTGCGAACCACAGTTCCCAGGTTCTATCCTCGCTCATTCTAATCCGTTACATTGGTGACCTCGGACGATGATCCTTCAACCTTCGTACAGCTGTTGTGGCGCCATCTACTCACAGCAAACCAAAGTCGCCAGATTCACTTGACGCAGCAACCCAAAAGTCCTCAGACTCACTTGACGCAACCGCAACCACTCACCCACACACGCTCGTCATAACACTTGGCGCTACTTGAATGGGTACTGGCGCATTAGAATCAACAACTAAATACATCACCACTCAAAAGCCATATCGTTCATCTCACCTCCGACTCACTGGAGGGAGAGTACTGTGGGGAAACGCTTATGAGTCAGATAACAGCTACTAAACACGAGCAATTGCTTTTGTATTGTGGTCATGTTACTCGGTTTCGAGCCACAAGGTCTCAGGTTCTATCCTCGCTCATTCCAATTCGTTACATAATCATCGTATAAGAACGATGCAACAGAGGGATATTTATTCACAGCGGAAAGCTTTTTGTCTACCATCCTGAAAGTTTTGAATTATTGCCCAAACAAATAGCTGTTTCTAATCTTTAGTACATGGGAGATAAGCTTCCCTCGGCAGCGTTTTTGTAAAATCGTGTTTTTTCAGAGAAGACAATTAGAAACGAATCAAACCTTGATTACATATGGATATTTTTCAATCTTACTTGCATATAAACTGATAATTTAAATAAAGAATATCGCTTTCACTTAGTTTAACATGTTATTCGAAACAATCTGCTATATTACATCATTCAATTTACAGTATATCTAGCATAACTTATATTTTTGAACTAACACTCAGTTTTACCATGGTGAAATAGGGAACTTAATATTTCCTTTCATACTATGTTAGGGGCCGCGGTGGCCTGGTGGTAAGGTCTCGGTTTCGGAATCGGAGGATTTCAGGTTCGTGACCGGATTCCACCGAAGAACCGTCGTGTAAGGGGGTCTGTTGCACATTAAATCCGTCATGACCAAACGTCCTCCCGCTGGTGTGGAGAGGGGGGTGCCAGCTCAGGTGTCGTCCTCGTTATCTGACCGCGGTTCAAAATTACGAGGTCCGTCCCAAAATAGCCCTAGTGTTGCTTCAAACGGGACGTTAATATAACTAAACCAAACCAATCATACTATGTTGGGGTAAGTCGAGGAGTTTAATCCGGAAGAAGTACTTTTGGCGTAATTGGTCGCTTAATTGCGGAAAATGCAACATGCCAAGCATAAAAGCTGACGATCTTAAGCGCCATCTTACGAAATTTTGAGGTACTAGGTTATCTTCCTATGGCAACAATACTAGTACCCACCCCACAAGTGTACCACAAAGATTTACGAGATGATGTTATATGACATTGTAAACATGAAGGGAATTAGAAAAGGGTTCTAATATTTAGCTATTTATTTTTTTATTGCGTGTGAAATCGCGTTTTCTCAGGGAAAAAAATCTCTGTAGATAAACTTCAAAAGCAAAACCTTATCTAAATATCAAATTTGATATAAATCGTCAGAGACTTTTCCGAGATACACGAAATAAATTTATATATGAAAGAATTGGCTCGTTTAAAGTTATAAGATCAATGATGTTGTAAAAGAACATCGCAAATTATTTTCGTCTTGCTTTCTCTCATAAATGATATAGATTTTTGAATGAATAATTCATTCAAAAAAATTCATCCACAATATTCAGAATCGTCCCAATAAGACGAAAAGATCATTGACGTTTATGCTTGATGTCACAGTGGGATGTTTATGCATAACGGAATAGTTCTCAATCTGGTATTCAAAAAGATTTGGATTATTGCTAAATCATGTTGTCTCGATTTTTTATAAATGACAATGTCAAAAAGACATCGCAAATTTTCACTTTTCATACTCTCATATAGATTTTAGCAAGATTCATTCATTCAATAAATTCATTCGCATGATTCAGAATCGTTCAATTAATACAAAATAAACATTTCCGGATTCGCTTAGTCTAGCAATGGCATGTTTATTCATCACTGAGAGGTTTTCAGTTAAATATTCTGAAAACTTGGATTATAGCCAAAACGAGAAACCGACTCGACTCTTTATTAATGATGCTGCCAAAAAAATTTTGCTCAATTTTATACTCCATTCTCTCATGAATGAAATTATGATCTCAGATATTCGAAACAGATTACGAAGTAAAATCTGAATGACGTTAAATCGGTTGGAAGTGAATTTGATCATTATTTTTCTTGCAATTCTTTCAAATGGTTTTGATGAATGATAAAAGAAAAATTCTCTTTAAAGCCAATACTATAAAGCAAAGATTAAAATTGATTTAGATTTAAAAGCCAAACGAATAGTTATATTTTTCATTCGTTGTTTCAGACAATGTTTAATTGAACTTTAATCCCAGACTATAGAGTTTCTGTCAGATTTTCAGATTCGATAAATTGATTTCAATTTCTAAAAATACATTTTATTATTGAGGATTAAAAGGCAATTTACTTAAATATTAAGATTGTTTTAAATCATTTTATTTTTCTTACCAATAAAGTTAAAATTTTTCTTGCTTATATAACAAAATTTAAAAAAATAAAAAAAAAATCCCATTTCTTACCGAAAACATATCATTTTAAATTTTTAAAGAATAATGTGTCTAACTTTTAAATTATTTTTTTAAATTTGATTTTAATAATGTAGCATATATAATATGGGCACAGAAAGTTTAATTTAATATTGTAACGATGTGTATTTGCATAAATGTAGTTATAAAAACTGTCGAATATATTATTATAAAGTAATCTTTAAAATATTTTCAAAAATCTATTAAAATTGGAGAAAAATTGTTCCAAATAAAATTGTTGATGATAAAATTTAATTTTTTTTGAAAAATTACTTTGGCCAAAAATTACTTTGCGATTATAATATGCTAAATTTTACTAAAAGTTTATAAAATTGTTCCCAAGTAAACATATACTCCTAAATGATAGTTTCCTGCCAGATTTGTTATTTCTATATCCAAGTAACATGCCATGTAAAATATTTTATTTGACTTTTATTAATTTATAGAAAATATACTAGTTACTTATAGAAAATATACTAGCTTTTAAGCATAGTCATATCATTTTATATTTTTTTAAAATTTCTTTTAGAAATTTTTAAAGAATATTGAGAATAAGAGTATGCTTTTACAAATTATGATAATTTTTATATTTAATTTTTATTCATTGCTAATGCATGATTATCAACAATTAAAAAAGATCTAATATTTAAAGAAAAAAATTATTTCAAAAATTAATTATTTCATTTAGTAAATAGTGGCAAAACTTTAAAAATTAATTATAGAAATTTATAGAAACATTTCATGAACTTTCTCTCTTTATAATTCTAAAATTTGATCAGTTAGTAAAGTATTAATCCAAAGTAAGTTAAGATAGATGATAAAAATAGATGCTAACTTTGATACAAAAGAAATCTATGAATCGAATAAATTATCAGTATAAAAATATCTGATGTAGATTAGAAAATTATATATATAATATAGTTACAAAATTGGCAGAATTCACCTTATTATATGAATTTTGAGTTTGTATATAATATTAATATCCATGATAAAATAAATACAATATAAACACATTTATTTCTAAAAACAATAATTGGAATTTTCGAAAAGCTGTCAGTTAACCCTAAACCAAGTAGTTTCTCCTCCTAATTATAGTTATACAGTTTCATCAGTTGAATCAGAGAAATATTTATTCCAAAGTAAGTTAAGATTAATGATAATTTTTCGATGTTTACTTTGGTGTGGAGAAATTTACGAACGAAATCAAATATTAGTGTAAAGGCCTCTCTTTCATACATATTATCGAATTATAAATAATATAAGTTGAAATAAGATGAATTTTCCATATTATTTGTATCCTGAGTTTATATATAATATTAATTTAGGATAAAATCAATGTAATATAAATGCAATATATAAGTATTCGGGAAAATATTAAATACTCGCTGATTTTTTTAATTAATTACAATTCTAGTTTAAATTTCAAAATTAAAATCGCTGCTATATGCACATTTCCCTTTTCCAAAATATATCTATGCTAAATTTAATAGCTCTAGAACAAATAATCTAAAATCTAGGAGAGTTAACATATCACTCATTTTTTTTTATCAGCTATAATTCCATATTTTATATTGAAACTATCTGATGTAGTGGGAGATCTTTTTTGTGATATTTTCTAGAAGAATGTTATATATGTCTGAAAAAATGGATATAACAAAGGGAGAAAAAAATAACTAGATAAAACAAAGGGAAAAAATAAGGAAGCTGGATATCATTCAATTATTATGTGTTGGACATGCAGCTAGAGAAGACGAATCAAAAGAGATTTTTCAAAGAAAGTTTAATTCAAGATAAAAATTTTAATCAAATACTGGTTGCCCTGCAGGGCAAAAACTAGCATTTCTAAAAACAACGCCACAGTAAAAAAAATTAAATTTCTAATCCGATTCACGAAGAGGTGAACTTTTCGTAAATTATTAAAGTCACACATTTTCCAAATGTTTAAACTAAGGAGCTTTGTTTCGATTAAAAGAAATACATGGCTAATTCTTAAACTGTGTTTACTTTATGAAAATTAATTTATCAGAAATGGTAGAAAAATTAAATTCTTGTTGAGAAAACCTGTAAAAATTTATTTTAAGTTTTACATTTGACATATTTTCTTAATAATATAGAATCTTTTGATTAAATATATTCGTCAATCAAAATTATATTAATTCTAAACATTCTACGATTTAAAAAAATCTTTCAGTTTATTTACCAGAAATGTTGAATCAACCACATTTATAAATTTTTCTATTTCCAAAAACACATACAATTGCATTTGGTAATTTATTTTGACACAATTATATGCCAAAAAACATAACAAAATTAAAGTTTCGCTCGTTTGAATTGAGACATTGAGATTTCTTTTGTATTGTTAACTTTCTGAGGTTTTGAATTGACTGTAAACACAAACACAGATAACTTTTCGATTTTTAAATCAATATATATACTGATTTATTTCGTAAACATTGAAGAAGAATTTTACTGCTTATAGATTCCTTCAACATATATATACTCCATGGATAAATAAACATCAGAGCTCAGTGGAATTTTACACAAAAATTTAATATATAGTTGAATATATATCCTAAATGCTTTGAGATTTTTATCACATAGAAATATATTTCTATTTCAAATATATCTATAAAGAAATTTTGAATTACAATTTACATTTCTTTCTTTTTCAAAAAAATTTTGTTCCATATAAAAATTATATTTTTTGAACCAATAGTGGAAATTTAGTCTTTCAAACCTTGAGAAACTTATAGTGAAAAGATACTTTAATTCTAGATAGATGGCCTTTTCCATATATCTAGTAAGACGAAACTTGGTTATTTTTGTTGCTCTTTACCAGTGACCAAAAACTATGTTTTTAAGATTTTTTTTTTCTAGAACAAGATTAACCTTATTTTTGATAACCTTAGAATAATTGACATCTACAGCTATGTGTTTTGATTTGCTTTGTAAAAGACCTAAGAGGTTCACGTCCAATAGCAATGATGCAATTATTGTGTTTACGTATCCACTTGTTGTAGAAGTAACATTACTGTATCTAAATACAGGGTGAGCAAAAAATAAATTATCCACTTCAGAAGGCTCTAAAATGTACTCTATTGGTCCAAATAAGATAAATAAAGTACAGATTATTCAGATAATGCTTTTTACATTTATTAAATAATCAATTAACAAATGGCATTTATTTGCATGTATTGAAAATGTGAAACATAATTTGCGTTACAGCGCATGACTATTACCATTTTTCTTTGGATAAAAAAAAGGCGGATTCAGCACGAACATTAGTTTCTTCTCTGTTAGTCATTCCTACGTTGCAAGAAAACGCACTACTGGTGAAATTATTCTACCAGAACAAAACTTCGTTGCAGCTCTAAAGGAATTTCGTCGTATGAAGTAGATACGAAGAGGTCCAATGTCTCCAGGCACCCTACGCAAGATGATGCACAAATTTGAAAAAAACTGACCAACTTGGAATTCTTCCAGGCAGAGGATGGAAAGTCTTGTCTTCCAGCGTCGAAAATGTTGCGACTACGATTGTTGTAGCCAGCAGTCAGTCGCCGCATAATAGTGTGAGTTTGCCAGTTGTTTCCCGTGTTCTGGATATGCCGCATTCAACTGTAGGAAAAATCGTAAGGCAGATGTTGCATTTTTATCCATACAAAATCAAGTCTGTGCACCTGTTGCAGGATGGGGACTTAGTGGTCCGTAAAACTTTTGCACTTCAGTTCCTTACTCAATTGGTGGTTGACACAACTTGGTCATGGAACAATCTGTGGAGTGATGAGGTCCACTTTTGCCTCAATGGGCAAGTTAACACCCACAACTGTCGAATTTGTGCAGGGAAAACCCTCACGTTATCCGGGAACAACCCTTGCATCTTGAAAAATTGACAGTATGGTGTGGTTTTACAGTTACCTTTATCAGAGGCCATATTTCTTTGAAGAGGTAACTTCAAATATAATCTAAACCTATTCCGTCACATTACAACGGTACCATGATATGCTGAGGGATTTTGTAATCCCAACTCTTCTACAGCGTGAATGCCTTCAAGACATCATTTTCATGCAGTATGGTGCACCACCTCATATTGATCGTCGTGTAAAGTGATTGTCAATACAGCATTTAACAGAAGCACGGGTTATCAGCCGTCATTTCCCAATCGCTTGACCTCCTAGCTTGCCAGACATCAGCCTTTGCGACTTTTGGTTATGGGGTTATTTGAAGGACAATATCTACCGTCAAATGCCATCATCTCTACCAGATCTGAAGGACAACATTCGGCGCCATATTCTTAATATTCCGTCAGACTCACTCCGGTCATCTATGGAAAATATGGTTCACCGATTACAGCATATTGTTGAAGATGAAGGAGGGCATATAGAGGAATTTTAGTTTTACTTTATTTAACAATTATAAACCATATTAAATGGTTTTGTGTGTATTACAACACTACGTAGCGGTGAATTTTTATACTATTTTTTTCTTATTTAATAAATGTAAAAAACTTCATTTCAATAACCTGTAGTTCAAATTTTATCTCATCTGGATCAATAGAACGCATTTTACAGCCCTCTTAAGTGAGTAACTTATTTCTTGCTAACCCTGTCTTTTCTCAAAAAAAAAAAAAAAAAAAAGAATAGAAAAAAAACAGGTACTCGAAATAAAATATGCATGAAATAATCTGAATTCATCTTTTATTCATCGTAAAATTCAACGACTCAAAAATTAATTTTAAAAATGTACCTACATTTCAAAAAGTTGTTCTGTCTAAAAATAATTTTAAAAAATATAATAATAATAATAATAATAAAACATGGAAACAGAATAAATGCAATCTCAGAAATATTTTTTAAAGCATAAGTAACTCAATTACCATCTTGCTACAATTTCACTCTCCTATATTTCCTCGAATTCTGCAAAATTCTGTGACTCCACAAAAGATCTCATTGCCGGAGCTAAGAATTCTCTAAACCGTAGACCGTCTTTTACATTTCGAACAAAAGAAAATGCCTTAAAATACAATCATCACAGCAGGCTGAAGCCATCTTCATCGAATAGAGCTGGTGTCGCAATGGGATATTTATGCATTAGGGAATCCTTTTCAATCCTCTATTCGGGAAAATCTGGATTGTTGCCAAAGCACGGAACTAATACTTAGCTCTTTATTGATGGTACTGTCAAGGGGACGACCTAATTTTTCGACCTCCATTTTCCCTTGACTGAAATTATGAATCTGAAATTCTACTCATAATGGATCATTAAGCAGATTGCAAATCATATTAAATTCATTTGAAATGTCCATTTTCGAGTTATTTTCCACAAAATTCTTTCAGACGATTTGACATGAAATATGGGAGAAAGAAATGCGGTTTTCGACAAAAGCAGATGTAACAATGTTAAAGGAAATATTAATGATTAATATGCTTTTAAACATCTTTTGATTTTAGAATTTTGTTTTTTACTTTCTGCCTGTGATATACTTGTAAAATTACTTTTTTTCTGTTCTTTTATTTTTAAACTTCATTGCTACAATCAAATAAAATTTTTGTTTCAAGAATTTTTTTTGTTGTTATTTTAATGCAATGAATTTTGTTATCAGTAAATAAATCTAAATAACTAAAAAACGATTTTAATTGTCTTTTTGCTCATAAAATAAAATATCGCTTTGGATAAAAAAAAAATCTCAATAATAAGGCATTGATGTAATCGAAGTGAAATGAAGAAGAAAAAGCAAACGATATTTTTTATAATTTATTTGAAAAGCTTGGATTAAATAAGCAAATGGAAATTACTTAGATTAAAATTGGACACTAAAATTATATGTATAAATCCTTTATTAATATGTTTTATTTTGAAAAAGTAATAAAAAAATAATTTTTGTTCAATATTGATATTTTTAAGTAGAAATAAACAAATAGATATATTCATTATAAGTAGTTTTTATCTTAAATAATTAAGTATATAAGACAAATTAAAAATTAAAGTATATAAGCAAAATAATAATATTTGTGAAAATAATCATTTAATGTATGATAATATAGTGCCCATAATAATATCCTTTTATTAATTTTAGCTGAACAAAAAAGTTTTCTAATGATTTTTTAATAAATGTGAAATTAATAATTATTATTTGGAAATTATAAAATTCCTTAAATCTGTTCAAGTTATTCATGATTTTGATTTCACAACAATTTCTTACTTTAATTATTATGGATAATTTGTTTTAAGGATTGTTTTAATTATATGTAATAATGTATAAAGTGACGTCTTACAATAACCTATTGAAATATATATGCAAGTTTCTTTTAATAATTTAACTAGTGGTAAATATATGTACCAGCTACTAGAACCTTTATGAAATATTTCTATTTAAATAATAAAATAATGTTTAAATATGAATAATAAATAAATAAAATAAAATGAAAGTAAATAAATAATATAAAATATAATAATGTTAAAATAAAATAATGTTTAAATATGAGATTTTATTTCCAATTGTATAAATTTATCGATTTTGTCTATTTTTTATGCACTACAATCTGGATTATTATTTCTTATTTATATTTGATATAATTTGTCTTTTCATAAAATAAATCTACAAGAGAAAGGCAACATAATGTATTTATTTATTTATCAAAGTTTGTATTTTATTCATTATCATTTCAAAACAGCTGCTTTTTTTAAATAAAGTAACTAAATTAATTTAATTTGGTAATCATAATTAGTATTAATTTTAGAAATATTTTGATTTAGTAAATTTAAATTAGTAAAAATAAAGTTCTTAACTAATTAATCATGTAGATATCATAAACTATATAAATAATGCTTCAATTTTAATTTAATACTAATTTATTATTTGGATAAGTATTTAAAAACAGAACTACTCAGTATTATATTCATATCTTCTACATATTTCCCAAAACTTAAATCATTTTGTAAATCAACTTTCCCAAAAACGTCTTTCAGCTCCTTGAAATATTTCAGATCTTATTATATTTCTTTGTAAAATGAATTCAGAGGGATTACATGTACACAGTCTATACCTTTGATATTTTAAATTTACTCTAAATAAATTTGCAAGATTTTTGCATTTCTGAAGCTTAAATAAAAGGATGTTCACACTTTTGATAAAAGTTTGTTGAATATGTATTTCGATACGAAATGAAAATATTTTTGAATTCAAATTCCTTGGAATTAAATATATCAAAGCTTTTTTTAGTTGATTTTCTTCACAAAGTTCTGTATTTAGTGTGAGATATGGTCTTAAAACTCTTCAGCTTCGCACTGTATGTAAATAGTTCATTATTTGAAGTATAATTTCACAGAATCTTGTATTTTCTTGTACGTTCGTTTGATACAGTTTCTGTTAAGAATTGAAAGTATTTTCATTAGAAGCTGCATTTTCTGTCTATTTTATGGCAAAGAAGTTGGTTTACTTTTTCTAAGGAATAATATATAATTTCGAAATTTCGAATCCTGTTGACTAAATAATATGTAACATTATTTTGATTTAAGTAGAATGCAGGTTCGAAGCAGTGAAGATACTTTGTAATTTTAATTTAGTTTTATTCTCTCTATAATATCCATTTTGGAAAGGCAGTTTATTTACAAAACGCAGCGCGACACAAAAGCAGAAGTAAGAAAGAAGGGTGGGTGAGAAGGGACGAAACAAATGATCACTAGTCTTATATAATATAGGATTTCCGGCCAGGCGCCAATTTAATACACGTGGTGACCTTTAACACCTTTTCAAGGGCACAGAAGATATCACTTTCATTTGATACGTAGTACTGATGGCGCATTATTTTTACAAAGGGATTAATTAAACCGGAAGTGGAATTGGATCAAGAAATTAGAGAATATTTTAGAATGAAGTTACGATGGGCTAAATTAAGATAAAGTTTTGGAAATTAATTTGGATTAAATTAAGAGTTTAAAATATCATTATATATATATATATATATATATATATATATATATGATGCATAGAATCATTGTACAAGTTTAGGATTAAAATATTATATTTATAAAATAGTTTAAGACTAAAAACAGTTTTAAAATCTTATTTACTTTACGTTCATTATAAGACAATAAAGAAGTTTTATTGCAAGGAAAATTTTAGCGCGAATGAACCGAAAGAATTTGTATTTAAAATTAATGCCAATTTTGTATCTATTTTATTTCTCTTAAAATTTATCAATATTTAAGTTTCCGAGATTGAAAATTTTTGATACTTGTCAAAAAAATGTTAAATTGTTTTATTCTAAATACTTTTATCTTGTTCCTATTGAATTTTTACCTGCTAAGATCTCCAATGGAAACAGAAAAGTAAATGTATTATTTATTCAAATTTCAAGATCTCAAAATTGGAGCCTCAAAACCTGGGATAATTTTTCTTAAATAAAAATGTTTTTGAATTTTTCTTGCATCCGTTCCATATGAGAGAATGGCCATTAAATATTTCACCCTTAAATATCAATTATGTACCCGAAAACGCCCTAATTGGAGCTTTGTCGAATGGGACAATTTAGAGTGAAACTGGACTAATAGAGTAAATTTAAAATGAGAAAGAAATTAATAAATTTTTTAAGTGTATTAAAAAGATTTTTTTGATCTAAAATTTGGACGTTAATAAAAGAATTAAAAATATCATGAAACTTAGATAGTATTTTTTTTAGTAAATAAAAATATATTTGAAATTAATTTGTGCAAATATATTTGAATGAATTTAATTTTAATTTCTGTATAAATATTTTTTGTTTGGTCTGCAGTCTCTACTGTGGATTTGAATCACATTTTCAACCAAATAATTTTCAGAAAGTCAATCTGTTTATTTGCCCAAATGCAGGTGAATACGTTAACTAATAAAACATATACAACTAAATAGATTAAAAATCCAAACAGTAGATGCATATCAAATTTTGAACTAAATCCGTCAAAGGAATTGTATGTCTGTTAGTCTGTACAAATGCATGCATATAAAGACGTTTACTCAAAAGCAGACTTCCATAAATGAAATTTGGTATATGATCTTGTTGCTAAAATTGTAATCTTTTGCCAAATACAGTTTCAATCTGCCCCCCCCCCCCAAAAAAAAAGGCATCCATTGTTTTACACTGCTTTCGTCACTATATTGGTAATCAAAGATATTTTGATTGTTTAGTAGTCCCTCAAGTAGGTTTTATTATTTTGCTCAAAATTTAATAATTTATTGGTGTGTGTGTGTGTCTGTGTGTCTGTCTCCTGCTTCTGTTGTGCGTTTAGTATTTCCTAATTTGATAACATATTTGTTTTTACCTGAAAATCGAATACTGTCCAAGCCTAATTCCGTACTAGAACATGATCACCATGCTCAAATAATTTTGCCAAATCGCTTAATTCTTAAAATTTTATCCTATCAAATATTACCTTCTGTTGCAATTCTAGATTTTTTTTAGATTCATTATTCCAATTTATACATAATCAATATTATTAAAATTCTTTGCGAATTAGTAATATTCTTATTCATTTTATTAATTGTAATAATCTAAATATAAATATTTAATCGATACATTTTTATAATACTATTAATTTAATACCTAATATTTTTATTAACAATAGGAAAATGAAAAAAAAAAAGAGTAAAAGCGTGAGATTTTGATAATTGTACTCTAGGTAGACTAAATTTCATCACAGTTATTGTGTAATTTAACTTTAGTATATAGATATGAATGTTTTCTAATGATTAAAATGTAACTTAACTTCTTCATAATATTGCATAATTTTCTTAAAAAAAATTCTCTCATTCCTTTTGATCAACAACTAAATAGTGTTTAAATCTTTACATTTTAATTATTTCCCTTATTTTAGTTTATATTTCTTAATTCATGTCCATAAACATTATGGAATCCAAAAATAATTACTCATCAAATTATATTGATTTCGTACCACCTCAGAAAAATGAATTTTTAATTAAAATAATAAATGAATTCATATTTATGACGCCTAAAACTATTTAAGTTTTGCGATTTCATTTGGAATTAATAATTGCTCAAAATTCCAGAGCACAAGTACATGAACAAGTAAATAAAAAATAAATTACTAAAATCCTTTCTTACAAACATGAAATATTCAAAGTTCTTTTTGTAAAAGATTTAAAAAATATTCTTATTTAACAAAATATTAGAAAAAATTTGTATTATGTGAAACGTTCCACAGTATAATTTCATTTTTTTAATTGAAAAGTAATAAATTATTTGCTTTAAAGTGAAAGTTATCTGCTCGTAAATGAGAAATTAAATCTGCATATTTTTTTATATTTCTTTTATCGTATGAAATGTATCATTATAATTTAAAGTATCAATTTTAACGCTATTTTTTAATTCTTAAATTTGAAATATGTTAATGTCCTTTAACGTGAACAAAAGTTCTCTGAATAAAAATATGCAGCTCTAATTTCTTGCTATTATGGAACCGAATACATTCAATAGAATTTAAATTGCTTTTTATTTGGTTCACTGGTATTTTGAATGAAATTCAATAAACATGTTAAATGAAGACTTTTCAGAGGTAGAATTTTATCTCATTAAAATACAGAATATTTAAATTTCAATTTTTTTTCTTCGCAAGTTTTCAATAAGTTTGTAACAAGATATAATAATGAAATTCTTAATATATCGTCGTATGAAAGTTTTCTAATGATTGCATATGTATTTGAATAATTAAGTCGCTTTGAATATTTTCCGATGAAGCATAAAATATTCTATTTTAAGATGTCAATTTCCATTTATTTTCACAATTTAGATACATATATATAATTTTTTATCTTATTCGCATTTAAAAAAAATAATTAGAAATATATTAATCTGTCCAATTAGAAATAGTTTAGAATCATACTCAAAAAAGACGATTTTGAAGTAAATCATTATCCAGTAAATTATGAGATTGTAGAGAGCTAT
Source organism: Argiope bruennichi (assembly GCF_947563725.1). NCBI lineage: Eukaryota > Metazoa > Arthropoda > Arachnida > Araneae > Araneidae > Argiope > Argiope bruennichi. The sequence continues at coordinate 52,986,437 of NC_079161.1, read as the reverse complement.
AATTAGAAATTGAATTATCTGATTACTACAAGATCATAGGTTCGATTCTATTTAAGAAATGTAAAAGAAGTTATGATTCTTTGAGGGCAAAATGAATCAGCGTTGCAATGGTGTTCAAGATTCCACTACTAGTTAGTCTAAAACTTCTAAGAAAGACCAAGATCAATAATTTCATAAGAAATGTGGCATGTAGTATCAGTTGTTATTTAAATAACCTTGGTGCTCTACAGTACCATAGATATGATCTAGTATGTAGGGGACGTTACCTGTTGAAGACCTGTAAGCAGAAATTGACCCAAATTTGCGTAAACGAAACAATTTGTAAATGTATTCGCTCAATTAAATATGTAAATGTATTTCCTCTCAAGAATAAAAAGAATTCACTATACGTCATTAGTTAGTTCTCAGAAAGGAAAACAAATCATTATAAGAGAGAAACAGATTTGAATGTAACTATGGCCGTGAGAGTTCTGAGATTGTTATAATATATTAAAAATTGAATTAAAATTAGAATCGTGGGTTCGAGTTTAGTTAAGAAATGTGAAAGACATCGAAATATGTCATCATTTTTTGAAGAAAAACAGTATCAGCTTTTCAGTGGTAGTAGGAATTCTACTACTATTTAGTCTAGAGCTCATAAGAAAGACCAAAATAATTTCATAATAAATGTGTCATGCAGCATCTGTTGTTTGTAAGACCTTGAAACTCTACGGGCTTATTTTAGATATGATCCAGTATGTAGAGGAAGATTATCTTTTTAAAGACCTGTAACAGAAATTGATCCAAATTTGTGTAAACTTAAAAATATTTAAATTAATTTGTTTAAAATAAAAACAATATTATAAAACATTAATTACCTCTTAGAAAGGAGAAATTACACCATATAAAACAAGTGGATTGGGATGTAACACTGACCGTGGGTATTCTAATACCAATTGGCCTCGTATATTTCAATTTTTCTGGTAAATTTGAAGTTAAATGACAGCTAAATCGACATTAGAACCTCTTGGCAATACGTTATTTATTAGTCAGAAAATGATCCAATATACTGGAGCAAATTCCTTTCCTTGAAGCATTTCTGAGAAGATTCAGTTAATTCATTTTTTTTTTTATTGAAAGAAAAACCGAGGAAACATAAATTCCAAATCGAATCATTCCTAAATCGTTTCCTAAACAACCAGAACGAAAACATTGCGACATGAAAGAGCTCAGTGGCAAGGTAAGAATGATAGATTCAAAAATTATAGTTTTAAAGGTCTAATATGAGTTGTCCAAGAACATCGAAGGATGTCCAATATTCAATGTTTCATTATAAAAGGGAGGCACAATATTTTGTGTGTGACATAGCAAATCTTGGAATGCCGTATATAAGTAAAAGATATTCATTACTTAGTGATATGTTGCATTTTCTAGCGAATTTTCAAGGAATATTGTTCCATAAATATGTTTCCATTAGATGGAAATATCCATGAAATTATTCAAGATTAAAAACTACGAAAGCTAATTAGAAACCAAATCTGTTATCAGTTCTCTAAAAGAGCAATCCAGTACGATGGTAAACAGTAGTAATTTACGAGTATTGACGATGTAGTAGGGATTGGAAATCTAATACTAGTTGTTTGAATGCATCTAAAAAGGTCCCTGATTCAAAGTTACAGGATAAATGTTAAATTAATCAACTTGTATTGGTTAAGAGTGTAGTGAATAGCTTATAAGCCAGTTAACAGCTATGCAACCTGAGCAATTGCTTTTGTATCTTGGTCATGTTACTGGGCTGCAAACCACAAGGTGCCAGGTTCTATCATGACGCATCACAATTCAGAGTATACTGCGAGCAGTTCTTAAAGAAATAAGATGATATTCCAATATATTTTATTGTGATATCATCTTATTTCTTGTGTATTGGAGAACTCCAGGACAACTTAGTCTATATATGTATCTCGATTGATTAAAGAAAGTAAACCTGCACTAATTAATTCAAGACAAAAAAGTAAGACTTTTGTTAGTCAAAATGAATTTGGAGCAAGATATATAAAAGTTCGTTAATATTCCAGTATATAGGTATTGACACCCTTCGTATTGATCTTTCAACGAAGACTGTTCTAATTTGTGTTTGGATTGAGAAACAACCTGTAACTTTAATTCTTTCAAGGGAAAGAACAGTAAACTCAAAGCAACAATTAGTCCGCAGGAAAATGAAAATTTCTGCTTGAGAGATCAATGCAGTTAAGAATTTGGCACAACAGTGGTGGAAACCTAATGCTATTTGATTATGTCATCAGTGACGGATGATACGTTCAAGGTTTCATGATAAATGTAAAAACTTATATCAAATGACCGTAAAGCAACTTAAAGAAAAGAGAAATATATTTCAGTATATACACATAAGAACCATTTTCTGAACCACTTTCAAATGAAACTGACATGGCACTTGTGTTTCGATTAGATTTGAATGAGCAAATTTAGTGACCAGCTGAAGAATATTAGTTAATCCTAGAAGGAGCTTGAGTAGTTGGACGGTAATAGTAGCGATGGGATATTAATTATTATTTCATCTAACAACTATAAAGCAGTCCACCAATCAATATTTTATGATGAATGTGAAATGTGTTTAATTGTTGGGCAAAGCGACTCAGTAAAAATTTTAGATAATGTCCTAATACATGAAGATAGATTCATTGCCTGAGGATCTTTTATAGAAGGAATTGGCCAGCATTTGCGTTAGAAGTAAAACGCATGATAATCCTTATTAATTCTTACATGAATATTAAGAACCAAAGTACTCGAACAAGAAGGAGGCTAGAGACCATACAAATGTGGCGGAGCTAGGAACCAACAATAATAGATGAGGCTAGAGAATTAGATTTTTCTAGCACATCCAAAGAGGCCCAAGATTAATGGGGTTATAATGTATGTGAAACACATTATATTCTGATGAAAAAAGCAACTTCAGAAGTACCTTAAAAATATGTCGTGTAAAGGTCCAACATATGATTCCTTTCCTTCTTCGATCAGAAGAAAATGGCACATTTAAGATTAGAGAGGGAGGAACTAAGGAAAAAAAATCCATTTTTTATTGAAGACCAAAAAGAACCTACTCAAGATTATTAGGTAATTATCAGGGAAGAAAAAGCCCCGATATAAAATAAGCCAGCAAGCATATAAGAATTTTAGAACTGGCTGTAAAGAAAGCAAAATATAGAATGAATTTAAGTTCCAAGCTAAATTAGAGAAAATAATATTGTTCAAAATTCTGTAAAGTGAAAATATCTTTGCTTCTTAGCGAACTTTTTTATTTGAAAATTTAAATGAGAAATCATCACATATATGTTAACATTTCTGATGATTAAGTGGCAGATATGCAATTATAGTTGGCGACTTTGGCAACATTTCTACACATTTTGGGGAAATTTTGGGGTTTTTCTGGATGTATAGAAAAGTCATACTGCAAATGGTTTTGTTGCTATGCTCGTATTGAAAAATTCCGACTCGCGTTTGTTGTAGTTTTTGACCTTGATGAAACCACTGAACTTTTCTAAGATTCTGATCCAAATTGCTACATAGTGTTTTTGGTTTGTCTCTTGCTGTGTGTGTGAACTAGTGTTTTCCAGTGGCAGTTGCAGACTATTAAAGAGTACTAATTAATTAACTGTAAATATTTGTAAATAACTATTGTAGATATAATTTTGTTTGTTTTAATTAAAATAAACTCAATCCGCGAAATTATCCGAATCATAACAATATTAATTTTGGTTTTTTATGAATTTCACTATTTTTTATTTCTAAAATCATCTAAATTTAGGTACCTCAGAATTTTGTAAAGCCCAATTTTCTCTTTCAAATATAAGAAAAATTCTCCGCCCCATTAAATACCGCAATGTAACCTCTGAACCTAAAGAATTGTTATACAAAAGTATTCTTCATTTAAATGGTAGTTATTAAGTAAATGCATGCTCATAAATGTTTTGAATATTCATGGAAAACATCTTTTCTCTCTGTTTCTCGGTGAACCTCTCTAACAAACAAAGCAGGTACCACGGGTGTTCACTCAATCACACTCTACGAGATGGGAGGGAATTCGGCAGTGATATCCAGGCGACTTAGGATTTGTTTTGTAGTTTTAGTGAAAAGGCATTTGTAGTCATTCCGCACTGATACATTTAAAGGGAAAAAAAATTTAGTAACTTTTAAGTAGTAACTTTAGTAACTTAGTAACTTTTTTACACAATGTAAGTAAATCTCAAATATCTTTCAAATTTCTATGCTTATAAATACAACTGAACTTGAATTTTCCAATATACAAATCTTCAAATATTCGAATTGATTTTGAAAGGGAAAGAGAAAAACGGAAAATTACTAAATTGAGAATTATTAGATAAGATGGCACCTGTGACCTTGGTACATCCTTTCCTAATCAAAGCATGGTTTTTTAAATTACTAAGACGATATTTTACACAATGTCTTGTTCTTATATAGTTGTAATACATATGTGTGCACCTGATAAAAATTATAATAAAATTAAATTTATATAAATCCATTATTAAAAAATTATTTATAGAAAAATTAAATATGAATTATAAAAACGAATCTTAATTTTTATAATTTAATTTGTGTTTCTTTCTTATAAAGTTTTACAAAGTTTTATGTAATCTAACATATGTTTGTTTCATATAATTCGTAAATTAAAGCATAAATTAATTTATAATTAATTCGTTAATAAATTTTTTTAATTTAATTTTTATGATTTACTCAATTATATAAACTTTTGCTCAACCGAATCGATTCAATTGCCATTTAATTTCAACGACATGGAATTATATAATTTCTGCATTCTATATGAAATGTATCTAACGTTAGAAAATTACATATTTTGTGCACTGAAGAATAGTTTCTTCTTTTAAATAAAATATTTATTAAAAATTGTTTGTCTGTAACTTTTATAAAAGACTAATTTATACTACAAGTTAATTAAAACCTTTTGTTATTACTTTTATATTTCATTCAGAGTCGAAAGTTTTTATTTCTTTTGAAATAATATTTTAACACTCGAAATCGTTTGCGCTTTAATTTTAAGTTTCATTGATTTTCAAAATATCTTCCAGACACAGATAAGACTTCCAGGCTTTTCTATTAAAAGGAAAGATATCAAGAGAAACTAATTATACAATTCTATGAAAACATTAGTTTTACACTTGGTTGGACTAACTAGTACTGAAGAATGTTTCTTATTAAACTAAATGTAATTACAATGTGAGATAGAGCTTGTGTAATGTATATAGAAAAAAAAGAAACTAATAAAAACTATAATTGGAATTAAAAGTATATCTAAAATTAATTTGATAATTAGGTGTGAGAATGTGTTTTTGTTTCATTCTAATGTCATTTTTTGTACTTTTTTTAGAGCATAGTATCGGCAGAAACAATGCCACTTTGCGACATGGGTCCGCAGGTTTTTACCAATACAGGATTTTACAAGGTAAGTTTTTATTTAATACTAGCATTATTTTTTTTAAAAAAAAATGTTTTATTTTCTTGTTTTGCTTCTCATAAAGTTCAGAATTGGACATAATTTGTGTTTAGAATTTCCCATATGAAAGCATTTAGATTCCAATAATTTTACTTAGAGAAAGACCATTTTTTATGGGTAATACATTACTGATTTAAAAAAAAAAATGTGAAAGACGTGAAGACATGTGTTTCTTGTTTCATGCAAGAGTACTTTGAAATTCAATTCTATTAATGCTTTGCCTTGCATGTTGGTTGAAAATTCACTAATTTGAATACCTTGTATCCTTACATCGGTGTAATTTGGTTTATGAGAAAATGTGCATGTTATGGCGTCTCTTTTTTTCACATTTATTTGGAATTAATAAATTTGTATTCATTTATTTGACATGAAAAATGAAAATTTTTGATTTAAATCAAATCAAATCAAATTAATTAATGACTCAATTATCTTTAGTCGAAACTTAACTCTGTTTCAAAGTGTTTAATAAGTATTTAAAGATTTATTATTTATTAATTATTTAAATTGCTTGATTATTATTATTATTATTAACAATTATCATTTATGCATTATTGTTAATTATTATTTCATAATTATTAAAAATAATAATTTATTGTTTCACAATTGCCAAGCGATTTATTGTTTCTCATTATTTCAATAGCAAACCACAATGTCAGATGTCACAATAAAATTACCATGATATAGTACTTTGCATCTTAGGAAACTTGGGATATTTTTAGGGAAGAAATATATATATATATAGCTTTTGAAATTTACAAATTAATAAAAATATAATAATAAATTGGAATTAGAACATTATTGAAAACTTTAAGTAAAATTGTAAATAATAATAATAATAATAATTGCTTAAGAAGCTGCATGTATCGCAAGTTGATTTGAAAGACAATTGTTTGTGGACAATTATACTGTTATCTTTCTCCAATTTCCAAGTAGCTAAAATTATGTTGAAGATAATACAGAAATATTTTTTTGTTCTACTCGTTGAAAATTGATTCTATTTATCTAAAAATGTCGGTTTTATCTTTTTTTTTATATTTTTCGATGGGCTTTCTTTACTCCTTGTACTAAAATAATTCTCACATTACAATGATTACAATTACCAAATTGTCTACTACTAAGAATTTTTTCTACTAATATCATAAAATCTAGAGTTATTGTGAAAAAAAAATTACAAATGATAGAAGCTTTAAAATGACGAAATACTTGCTTAGGTGTAAATGCAGGTGCGGACAGAACATAAAATTTTAATCTAACTTTTCAAAGACGGCAACTATTAGTAGACTTTAATTCAAAAGTTATTTGTTCAAATGTGGTTTATTAAGTTAGCAATAATTCACTTAATTTGAATCATCTTTTATCTTCCAATAAGAAGGAAGTTAAGGGGAATTTTAAATCTCATTCATCCATTCCAAGTCATTATTCTTCTTTGTCTGCCAAATTGAAAATCAATAAATACTATGAATTACATCCCCCCCCAAAGTATTTTCAATGCGTTCCTCAAAATAATCTTACTAAATTAATTAAATGTTTAGTTGCTAATCTAATATGTACTTTAATGAATGAAGTCATAAAGCTACATTTGATTTTTATCGTGCAAAATCTTTTTTTAAACAATGCTTTTTATGACAAGTTAAATGAAATCTCTGAATTCCTTTCTGAGATAAGAAAAATGCCAAGTATTTATTTTTAAAGTAAGTGATACGTATGAAAGATTATTTTTGCGATTTGTGTTTTTTTGTGTTCGAACACAATGTATATTTGTCGTTCTATACATTTCATATAAAGAAACCAGTATCCTAAATATATTAAGAATGCTAGACTCATAAAATAATTGTTATTCATGTGAATTTGCACTGCATGAATCAATTAAAAAAATGCAAGCGGAATTCTAAAAATTTTAAAAATACAAAAATAAATAAATAAATAAATAAAAACATTTTTAATTCAAATAACATTGATAGATAGATAGATTACGTTATGATTTTGATAACATCATGCACAAATTATCTCTAAAAAACTAAAACAAAAAATGTTTTATTAACATATATTAAGTAATGTATTTATTACCAAGCCTACAATCATTAACAATTTTTTTTTTACTTTTGAATGCAATTATTTATCGTCTGATATCTATTTCTTTTGAGAAAAACTAAAAAAATTCTTGAAATTATGCAAGAAATAAAAAATAACACTTATTCTAAGTAAATGCAACGATCCATGAAAATATGCTAATATTTCTTTATAATTAATATAAAAACATTTAGTAAAATAATTATTTACCATATGTAATTCTTTGTGATATACAGTGGCTCAAAAAATTGAGAGTACACCTTACTTTTACTTGATAAATCCGACTTTCAATATAAATAACACATTAACGGGAAGTACAAACTTGTTTTTATTTTTATACATAACAAATGGTTTAATTTAGAATAAAAATAAAGAAAAAATCAATGAAAAACTTCTAAATTGAAAAGTTTTGGAAGCATTTTAAATAAACATACGCAAAATTTTGCCTCAAAAAATTGAGAATACACTAATGTAATATCTTGCAATATCTCACATAGAAATAACGTATCAGTATTTATTTGCATGTTTTTTGGCTTTTATAATAACCTCTAAACGTCATGGTACCGATTTGACCAAATTTTTGTGGCATCTGAAGATATTTTACCACATTCTTCTTGCACCACTTGTTTTAAATGGGTTTTGTTTCTAATTGTGTGTGTTTGGACCACTGCTTCGAGTGTGGCCCACAGATATTCAATGGTATTGATGTCGGGGTACTCTGGTGGTGTGTGTAACTGCTGTTTACACAATGAAAAAGACACCATATTTTGCCTTTACGTGCATTCTGTTTGGGGTCGTTGTCCTGCTCGAAAATGGAATTTCCATCTAACCCCTTTTCTTTTAAAACTTTCCTTTAGATTGCTGCGACTGTATGGTTCATCCAACTTGTTGCAAAAACTTTTCAAATCATAGACAGAAGTGTAGGTGCTGAAACTGTGCGAAATGCCATGAAACAAGCTGGATATAAAAGTCGCATTGCTAGAGAGAAACCGTTCTTTAGCTTGCAAATTCAGAAAAAGTATTTGAAGTTTGCAAACACTCATCAATTGAAGACCAATACCTTTGGAAGAAAGTTATATTTAGTAATGAAAGAAAACTCAACATTTTTGGCAGTAACAGCCATAATACTGTATAGAGAAAGCCTAATATTGCTTTGGATCCAAACAATTTACGTCCTACAATTAAACATGATGGTGATTCCCTCATGATTTCAGGTCGCATGACTTCATCCGGGGTAGGAAATTTAATTTTTATATATGGCATTATAAACGATATGGATTACTTGGATATACTTCGCAGCAATCTAAATGAAAGTGCTAAAAATTTGGGTTTAGATGGAAATTTCATTTCCTAGTATAACAACGCTCCCAAGCAGAATGCACATAATGTTAAATTACGGTGTTTTTATTGTAAACAGCAGTTGCACACACCACCTGAGTACCCCGAAATCCATACCATTAAATATCTGTGGGCCACACTCGAAGCAGTGGTCCAAACACACAAAATTAGAAACAAAACCCATTTAAAACAAGTGTTGCAGGAAGAATGGAGTAAAACATCTTCAGATGTCCCCAAAATTTGGTCGAATCGGTACCATGACGTTTAGAGACCATTATAAAAGCCAAAAGACATGCAATTTAATAGTGACACTTTGTTCCTATGCGTGATATTGCAAAATTTTCATTGGTGTATTCTCAATTTTTTGAGGCAAAATTCTGCGTATGTTTATTTAAAATGCTTCCAAAACTTTTCAATTTAGAAATTTTTCGTTGATTTTTCTTTATTTTTACTCTAAATTAAACCATTTGATATGTGTAAATATAAAATCATGTTTGCACTTCCCGGTAATGGGTAATTTACATTTCAAATCGGATTTATCAAGTAAAAGTAAGGTGTACTCTCAATTTTTTGAGCCACTGTACATTAATTGATATTGAATACTTTATCCTTATTTGCAAATGAACAAAGAATTTAATATTTGATAAGATACCTTCTGCGACAGAATTATGGTTTCAATATCTTACAACTAGTAATTAATTCGAACAATTATTATTTAAAAAAACTTTATAACTTATATAAAAGTCGATGCATTGCAGCTATTAGAAATATAATTTATCGAAAGAATTTAAAAAAAAAAAATTATGCGTTTTATTATTGGTATTTCAGATCATATCTAAACTGTAATAAAAAGGAAACATTATAATATGAACTATTATTCGTTGAAATTATATAAATCTACTTTTTTGAAAATATAACCATATAATACGTATATTACTAAAAATGAAATATATCCTTAATTTAAAAAGCAATATTTGCTTTAAAAGTTGACTTAAAATACATTTTACATTAATTGATAAGAGTTAAAAAAGAATCGAAAAAACCTACCATAAATTTAGCTCATCTTCGAACAAAAAGTTGAAATGACATATTATCTGTCAAAGTATATCCTAAAATTGCTCATACTTTTCTTTTATTTTTTCACAAAATATCTTGTTTTGAAATGCTTTACCCCATCCAGTAACGCAACAAAGCTTTAAGCAATCGAATTCCTAATTGAAATCGGAAGATGTCCTTTCTTCTATTTGAAATATAAACTTTTCACTTTGATGGTTTATTTCGAAAAGAAAAGATCGAACAAAATATCGTCTTTGTTAATGCTGTTACTTTTTCTCTTTTTCATTTTTTGCTATCCAATGTATTTTCAGAAGAAAGGGGACAAGTGCTGTGCAACGAAATATTTCACGCGTCGCTGATATTTTATTTCTTAGCTGAAAAATATTAGCTGAAAGTAGAACAAATGATAAATGTTCTGTTCTAATCCATTACACATGTGTATTTCAAAATAATGTTACAATAGCTTATAAGTGGTATTTTTCAAGACTTTTATGAAGAAATATTTCACGCTTAGCTGAAAAATGTTAAACAAAATAAAATAATAGGTTCTCTAAGTTATTATACATGTATAGTGTTTAATAAAGTCATATCGATGACTCTCCGACCCGCCGGAAGGCACACGGAATATAAACATTGAAGAACCCGGACCGTCTCAACAGCAATACTGGCGGGAATTGTGATTGAGGCCTAAGGGCCATCACCGGCCACGGGGCAACCCTTCCCTAGGGAAGTACGACCCGCCATCGATGAGAGGAGCCAGATTTGGACAACGGAAGGTGGACCCCCACCTTTTTGTGTACCCTCCGAGGTGGCGAGATCCAACCACCATGCCGGAAGCATCTCATCGTCATTGCAAGGAGCCCCCGGGGAGATATACTGTTTAATAAAGGATAATTTTAAATTAAAAATAATTGCTAGAGGGAATTCTCCAAAGATTTTTAGCCTTTCTCAGTATACTCCCTATTACACGCATACAATACACTTATCCCACCTTTTTATTCGGTCTTCAAACAAATGCAGAAAATTATTTGTCGTCAGATCTTTCCAAATAACCTTCGTAGCTGTCAGCTTTGGCTTTTGCGTTGAAAAAACTCATTATCCTCTAGTGGTTTCTGAAATCAGCGAAAAGGGGAAAAAAATACATGAGGTTGAATTAGAGATACAGAGATATGACATTGATTTTCAAAAGATATTTAACATTTAGAATAAAGGGTCTTGGGTAATCATGGTGTCGAATCCGTCATCCTGTTTATAAATATGGCATTTTTGCGGCAGATATGTATTTACAGATTTTTAAGTACATCTTTATAGTATGCTCCGTAACTGTTATATCAACATCGAAAATCAAACAAATGATATGATTATAACTTTTCCAGTAAAAGCAAACCTTCTCCCGCTTTTCAGTAATGGTGATAAAAGAGAATTTTACTTAAAACTTTGTTGCCTGAAATCAACGTCATAATGATGAAGCCAACCTTTATCAGCAATAAACGCTTTCGAAAGAAATATGCTCTCATTTCGTAGTCTAATCAACTCCAAAAAAATCTAAAAAAAATAAATAAAAAATAAAAAAGATTTGTGGTTCATATGGCGCGAACGCCGACGTCCCATGATCAGCTAAAACTTGAATCTTAACAAAATATAGTTTAAGCTAAACTGAAGGAGGTCAGAATATAATTGCAGTCACGTCATGAGGCAATGGGGAGGCGGCTGAAGATAGGTCAATCGAGATACTAGAGGAGTAAGACTGAGGAAAGTCATGAGATAATTGAAATCTAGTCATGGTACAATGGGGAGGTGGCTGAATATTGGCCAATCGAGATACTAGAGGAGTAAGACTGAGTAAAGTCATGAGATAATTGAAATCTAGTCATGGTGCAATAGGAAGGTAGCTGAAGATAGGTCAATCGAAATACTGGAGGAATAAGACTGAGGAAGATCAGGAGACGTTTGAAGTCTGACTATGATCCAATGGGAAGGTGGCCAATCGAGATACTTGAGGAGTAAGACTGAGAAAAGTCATGAGATGATTGAAATTTGGCCATGATGCAATAGGAAGGTGGATGGAGATAGGCCAAACAATATAGTATAGGAATAGGTCTGAGGAAGGTTCAGGAGATAATTGAAGACTGATCATGATGCAGTAATGAGAACGTGGATGAAAGAGGAGATAAACCAAACGAGAGAATGAGTGCAGTAGGATTGGGGTTTTGAACTTTTTTAGATTAAACTAGTTAACATGACGGATTACTTTCGACTTCAGTAGCTGTGAAATAAATAAATAAATAAAACAATATCATAAGCACATACTATTTGAACATTCTTTAAATTTACAAATTGTTCAAAAGTTTATAAAATCCGCAGGTTATTTCTATGGTGATGTAATTTAATGCCAACGTGTATTATTTTTATTTTTATTAATTCAATGTTGACTTTTTAAATAGATGAATCAATCATTCAATGAATTCCGAGAGAGATGCGTAAGTCTAACCTAATTCAAGATCCAAGGAATGATGAAAACATGGAAACATGGCATGTTTTGCTTGTTAAATAATATTTTATTTTGCCTATAATTACTTGTGGTATGAGATAGGATGTTGTTACTGTATAAGAAGGTAGCTTACCATCGTAGGGCTTTTGTAAGTGAAAAGAAGAAGGAGAGCATGGTATGCTTTGTTGACTAAACTGTCCAGTTGTTTTTGATATCACCTGAGGCACTGGACATATGTTGGCTAATTACTGGATAAATAGGATTGGGCATAGTTACTATATAACTCCATAATGACTACTCTGATAGGCCACTTAGGCACGCGGAAAATTCTTAATGACCGGATCATCACAAAAGCAATTGCAGGAACTAAGATTGAGTCCTAAGGGTCATAACTGGCCACGGTAAAACTGTTTCCGTCAGAAGAACGTTCTGCCATCGGCAGGGGGTAGCAGACCTACACCATTCTATATTTACCCAAGTGGCGAGAACCATCCACCATATCAGAAGCTTCTCATCCTGAAATTTAAGGTATTCCAGGAAGGGAGGTAGTTACCATATAGTAAAGTAACTAGCATTCGTAGAAGTTTTATAAAGAAAATGTTTTTCCATGGTTTTATATCTGTTTAAATAATGTTGGCTGCTATACAAACAGACGAAACCAAATAAACAGTGTTACGATACATTTTCTTCGTTGTTGGCTTATAATACCATGACTTAATCTAATTGGGGATATTTTTAAATATTGACAGACTTCTTTAGATTATAGCTGGATAAAATGTTACAAGGAACCACCTGAAATGAGAAAATTCCAGAGGACAAAAATTATTTCCATCCAGCAGAGTGATTAAAAAATAAGTTTGCCATCTCTAATGAAATTTATGGAATCGGTTCTTCTTTTCTGCTTTCATCTGTATTAACTCGATGCAATAAAAAAATAACAGCATTGCAGGATGTGAGAAATATCGTTCCTCATGATGACTATGATGCAGATTTAAAATTATACGAAGGGGAGTAAGTGTTACGTTCCGATATGTGTTCTTTTTCATTTTGGATTGGAAATCATTTCATTGAATCTTCCTAAAAAGGTGAAACGTATATTTGAATAAGAAAAACTTTACCAAATCTATGAAAACAGGTCCTTTTCTTTCATAACGAAGTTGTTGTTTCTTGACTTTAGCAATCATAAAGTGTGATAAATAAACGCAAGATGTGAATTTTCCACCATTCGTGTAGTAAAGTATTGACAGCCCTATTAAAAAAACCCATTTGACCAGCTGATAGTTTAGGGTTAGTAAAAATGGAACGTTACAGGATAGAACAATGCTTTTTCATTAGTAAACAATATTGAAAAATAATAAAAAAATTGATGACCACAGTTTAAAAATTTGAGAATTGGCCTCCTAGATCATGTGATTTAACACCATTGGATTTCTTTTTATGGGGTTATTTGAAGTCAAAGATCTGTAGCAAGAAATCCACAAGCACGCGTGTATTGAATGAAGAGATTCTATGCTGCAGCAACGAAATTCAGCCACATTCATGCAAAATGGCCATGAGAAATTTAGACAAAGGTATTTGTACAAGCCAGTAAAGCCGTGGAAACCATTTTCCTATACATAATCTTGTCCTATGTACTTTAAGATTAAAAAATATAAATATTTAAAGAAAAAAAATTTGTCATTCTTATTTAGTTCAAATCTTGCATTAGAACGTTGTTCTGTCGAGCAGCAATTTGATGTTGCAACAATGTCGTGCAACCATTTCACAGCTGATAAACTATCAGCTGTTAAATGGGATTTTTAATAGGGTTGCCAACATTTTACTGCATGAATGGTGGGAAATTCAAATCTTGCGTTCATTCTGGGAAACCCTTTATAATTTCATATTAGTCTTAGATAAGGAGATATTTTATAGAATAAAATTGATGGAAGTGCGTAAAATGCATTTAAGAATTTCTTGCTGGCATAATGAATTGAGTAGGAAATAATAGAAACAATAAATAATTATATAAAATAATAGAAATAATTATATAAAATAATAGAAATAATTATATAAAATAATAGAAATAATTATATAAAATAATAGAAATAATTATATAAAATAATAGAAATAATTATATAAAATAATAGAAATAATTATATAGTTCCTCGCAAAAATATTCTGTTTAAAGAAGTAGTAAACGAAAATGAATTATAAAAATTTAAAAGAATTTAATCTTAAAAAGTCTAAATATATATTTAATTTTGTTTTCTAAATCATGAAAATATAATTTAATTTAAAAAAATGCTACATTAAGATTTACAATTAAGAATTTTAAAATAAATTCTACATCTTTAGTTTTTTTAATTGTTGTTCAAAGCGCATATATATATATATATATATATATAAGGACTATATTTAATAAGGTGATTAGTTAATAATATGAAAACACAAAAATTTGGCACTAAAAGTTAGCACTTCAATAATTAACAAAATGCATTAAAATGAATAAATGACTTCATTTAAGATTATGCATTGATGGAAGAAATTTAAAGTTGCATCAACGAAATTCAACCTCATTTATGCAAAATGGTCATTGAAAATTTCGACAAAAGTTTGCGCATGTACCAGCAAAGCCGTGGTTATTATTTGCCCTATGTGTTATTCCCTTACCTATGTATTTTATGATTCAATAAAAATACAACAATTTAAAGGGGAAAAAAAACCCTGTTTTTATTC
Organism: Argiope bruennichi; assembly: GCF_947563725.1. Lineage (NCBI taxonomy): Eukaryota > Metazoa > Arthropoda > Arachnida > Araneae > Araneidae > Argiope > Argiope bruennichi. The sequence continues at coordinate 52,971,237 of NC_079161.1, read as the reverse complement.
AATTCAAATCTTGCGTTAACACGTTGTTCTGTAGTGTAATGCTTCCTTTTACTAATCCTAAACTATCAGTTGTCAAATGGATTTTAATAGTGTTGCCAACACTTTACTGCACGAATGGTGGCAAATTCAAATCTTGCCTTAATTTTGGGACATCTATTATAATACAGTGACAAATACATCACGAAATCTTTTCTTCTAAGATCATCTCATTCTTATGATGTTTACAGACAGTTTAATGAAAGATTACCTCATCCAGAGAATTTGCTAAAAATGTTCATCAGGGCATTTAGGAAAGCACTAACCAACCAACCAATCTAATGACATTTTAATGAATCTTGGAAAAATAAATGACCCAGAGAGATAAACTACTTTCCTCTGTTCTTTATGGAGGTTAAAACATATATGGCGTGCACATTTCAGATTTTTGCGTAAGCTTGAACTTCTAGAATAACCCATCCATCCATTATGACATTTGTGCGCTAGGAAATACAAACCTATAAAGGAAGATAAAAAAGAACTCCATCTATAGATAGTTTACTGAAGGTATTCATTCAACTATTGACAGAAACTATAAAAAAAATCGAATGTCATTTAGGAATCCTACAGAAATTAATGATCCAGATAGACATTCTTCTTAGTTGAGATCATTATGAATGTTAAAATGAGTCTGGCGTGCAGCTTCGAACAAATGCTAAAAGCGATTTTTTTTTTTTTTTTAAATTTAGCTGGACCATACATCAATTTTATTCGAAGATTTTGCAGTAAATATTGATTTACCGCTAACTTTATCGTTTTCCTAACAGAAAAATAGCCAGAAATTGTTTTTAGACTCTGAATTGTTCTTCAAATGCACTGCAATAAAATGTATTTTTGAAAAAAAAAAAAAAAAAAAAACTCATTTAGTTTTTGTTTCTTCAAGTGCTTTTGTTGATAGTTTTTTACAGTACTATTTTGTTTTATTAGGGGATCCTTACTTATGTGTTTGATCATCGAAAACCTGAGTGTTTAAATGTAAAATTCCTTTTATGATTACTTTTATATAATTTGAAACGTAGTTATAAAAAGAACTTCATTTTAGTTTAGTGTAATTGTGCATTCTATTTATAATAATTATAAGAAAAAAAAAACATTTAGTTTTTGTTTCTTCAAATATATTTGTTGATAGTCGTTTACAATTTTATTTTGTTTTTTTATATGATCCTTACTTAATTGTTTGATTACCGACAGCTCAGGTCTATAAATAAAAAATTCCTTTTATGCTTAGTATATAGTATTTTAATTGTGCAAGTTATAGAAAACTTCATTTCAGTTATTGTGATTGTGTATTCTGCTACTAATAAATGAGAATATGTGTCTATCCGTAAACGATCACTCAGATCCACCACTAAGGCACACTGTTAAATCTGCTTGACCGCACCTCCGCCACAGCAACCCAGGCGGGAATTATGATTGAGTTCTAAGGGCCATCACCGGCCACAGTTTAATACTTCCGGTGGGTTGCAGGAACGTCATCGTCAGTGGGTAATCACAAATTGACTACTCCGACCCGCTGGAAGGCACATAGAAAAACGTGAATTATCGGACCGCTGCAACAGTAACGCTGGTGGGAACTGTGATTGAGTCCTAAGGGCCATCACCGGCCACGATATAACCCTTCCCTAATTAACTACGTCCCATCATCAACGGGAGGAGCCAGACTCCCACCTCTTCATGTACCCCCTAACCATATCGGAAACTTCTTATCCTCCATTTCGATGACCTCCACCCGCAGGACATCGGTAATAGGTAGTTTATCTGCGTCTATACGCATTATGGATAACAAACGAGGATGTATCTGTTTCTGCACATATTGACCCTCTTCCTTACATACTTTGCAAAGAAGAGAATGTGCATTTAGAAACGATTGTTTTTTTAAATTTTAATTATAAATTAAAAGAGATACTATGGCGTAATTTATTTCCAGCTTTAGCTCCCCCCAACATCTTTTACACCCTTTTAAATAAAAAAAAATGTATAATTTTTAATTAAATCTTCTTACTTCTTGCTCAATTTGTAAAGATATTTTTTTGAAAAATTTTCAAAAATACACAATTTTGAATGTAATTAAAAAATATTAATTGTTTTATTAAATATTTGATCACAGGATTTTTTTTTCCATTGTTGTTAAACGCAAAAGATTGCGCTTATTTATTCGTAACTGGGTAGTTTAACATGTAAAATAAGAAAGTGGAATTAAATTATTGCTAAATAAAAGCCCTTAGCTTTTTTAAATTGATTACCTAAAACCGAGGATTTTTTTTTGACACTACTATGGTGCTATGTGATTTTACTGCATAAGAAATATTAAAGATTACTAAGATTATTAAAATAAAACAGATTTAATAAATATTAAAATTTTCTACTTAAATGAGCTTTATTAAAGAAATCATGAATATCTCACGAGTAAATTATGACGACATAAGAAATCTTGGTTTTCGATTATTGTACTGAATAAATAATTGACCCCAAAATACCGAAAATATCACGGTTCAAGTCCACAAAATCTTATCACTTAGACAATACTAAATTTGCCGTATGATTTTTTTCCAAATTGCGTAAGTTAAATTTTGAATTTAATTAAACTGTTACCTTCTATTGTTGTTTTCTTATGGTACTTGCCATATACAAGCCTGCTGTTCCGAAGCCAGCGATTTAAGGCGATAGGATGCTTCTCTTGTTTTTTGCAGAAGCGCCATCTAGGTCCAAAAGTACGATTTAGCTCCACACACGTCACAACCCTTTTTACGGGCGGACTTCATTCATGCATTTGATTCACTCATCCACAGATCGTAATTTAGACCTGAATCAAAGAACGACCCCCCCCCCCGATTCAGTACCCCCTGTGGTATTACTCTCGACATGGAGGACTTTGTGACCACGAAAGATTAATACGTGCGCCAACTACCATACACACGGAGAGTCTTCGGCCTGCGGGGTTTGAACTCACAACCTAAGGGTAGCGAATCCTACGCCCTCGAATCTCCACATGTTATACCTCCCTGAGTTCAAAAATTACATATTTAAAACATGTCCGTCTGTCTTTCAGCGACAAACATGACTCAAAAACGCTTTCAGCTAGACTGATGAAATTTAGTATACGGTCTTTACAGGAAATTTTCAGATTTTTATCAAATTCTGAGTGGAATCCGTTCATTGAGAAGTCTGTCTCGAATATAAGATAACACGATAAATACAAAACGGAGAGAATAAGAGAGATAAAATTCAGTACACATATTTAATATCTGTATTACAGACATTTATGAACTTTTGAGCCAAATTTAACAAAGGGTCAATTTTATAACGATTTGTACTTTCAGGAACATGTAAAAGTTCATAAATCAAAAACAAAATGACTTGAATATATCAAACTTGGTGTGGAATTTTTGTGACTACAACTGTAGTTGTGTTTTTAATATTGGTTCCAAAAATTTGGCAAGAACATGTTTAAATACAAATTCTGTTTTGGGATACCACATACAAATTATCCATCGTCAGGAATAACATGATAGATTCAATTAAAATGCTAAATTCATGCCAAATTTAATAGTTCTTCATTGTAGCACTTCAAAGCCATGAAAGGCGTTCTCTGAGATAACACCTTTATTAGAGAGTATGCTAGAACATTCTGAGGAAACCACTTCTTTGGTTCTTAATTTAATGAAGACCAAAATTGATTCATTTCAAATACAATTTTGGTCTTCATTTTAGAAAGAAAAATTCATGGAAGCATAATTGATTTGCAATTATCGTTTAGGTTTGACCTAAGTAAAAAAAAAAAAAAATACTTAATTTTACCCTTTAAAGGGCATTTTTTTAGTCATATTATGTTAAAATATTTTTAGGCTTGAAATTAGAATAAGAAAAGGGATTATTTAACTTATTAGATAAATGTAATTTAATTAATTAATTAATTTGGTTAATTAATAATTAAGTAACAGATCAAGACACATTTTGTGTGAGTTAAAGAACTGAAGCATCTAAGTTTCTGACTTACTAAAAACATTTGTCAGAACTGATGCCAACCTACATAATTTCATACAAAGATTGATAAATTTGGTGGGAATCGTACTTCCCATGGCCCTAGAAAGGGTTAAATAAAAATAAAAAATTCTTAATTAAAGAATTAATTCTTAAAAATAAAGAATTAATGGATTTATGAAACAAAAATTATTTAATGACTTGTAAGGAACATTTTAATAATTACTGTTTGTAGAATTTTTCATTCTTTATTTCTAAGGGTTGCGTTAAATTTGCTAATATTTCTATTGGTAGAGAAATCTGTTAATTTGATTCTTTAGCATATCTCTGCTAACATATCCTTCAATAAGTAAAAATAATGCTCCAAAAGCTGACACCAATTATTAGTAGTCTCAAATGTAGCAAGACAGGAATGACGAAAAAACTAAAAACTTAGCTACAAAGAAAACGAAGTCATTAAAAAGTCCACAACGAAAAACACCAAGACACGAACCAACTCACGTACTAAGAACTACACCATATTAAAAAATAAAACACGCGATTATTTATTTTCAGATTTCAGCGGAACGTAAGGGTTACAAATTCCCTTAATTCTATTCAACCTACAGTTAAAGTAACACTTTTGCCCATACTACTTTATTTATTCTCCGGAATTTATGACCACGTGATCAGGAAGTAGCGTAGCACATTAAAAATTAATTAATGCTCTTACCTAAAGCTAGCTTTCTGCATTAGTTTAGCGTGTTATGTAAGCTGGTTTGTGCTAGTTTATGCTAGAAAGTGTTCTAACATAAATGAATAAGAATAGATTATATTCAAATATTTTGCGTGACTAGATTGGCTATAACATTTAATAGAATCCTTCTAGGATACTTTAAAAAAGTAGTTAAGAAAATATTCTTAAATTAGAAAAGAAAAAATTATGGAATTAGGATTTTTATTTATCCTTATAATTTTGGAACAGATTTGAAAATTATGAGAAATAAATAATTACTGGCTGCCTTTGGCGACGAATTTTGTTTGCCTAGCTCATTGTTTTTTTAGGCTGTTAATTATTAACATTGGATATATTTCATTAAAATACATTTCATCTTTCAATTTGATATGGCTAACACTCATGAAATCAATAAAAAACTATTTACTCCATATTATATAGTGTATATATATATGAAATAAAAACGGAAATGAAAATCTTATTACTGATAGAATGATTGGAAAAAGCACATTCTTGAATGCTTTAATGGAGCGTTTGAATCCCATCATAGCATTTAAAATCATCGTTCAATTTAGTCTGCATAGCATTTTGTTTTAATATTTCTTATTCTTTTTATTATTCTTAAGTTTGATTTTTTTTATCAGCAGATAATTTTTAAATATTTTTTTTATATTTGTATAATTTATATGGAAAATAATACTATGATATATAACTTGTATGGATAATATTTTATTAAATATACTAAAAGATTATTCACAATGTTTCAGAACTACTGAGTGCTGAAAATAAACAATTATTATCAATGCATTCAAGTAACAATATATGAAGTAGTAGTTTTTAGTGAAAAAAAAATTTTACTGAAAAAGAACGGAAATACTTTTTGTTGCTGGTTTCTATCATTAAAATATATATCTTTAATATCGTTTTCAATTTTTTTTTTCATTCTGCCATTTTAAAGAATCCACTCGATATCTTGAAGACTTTTTTTTTTTACATCTTCCTTTTAGCAAATGTCATTCAACGTGAAATCTAATCATTTTTTTTTCTGCGAATTGTTACCATTTTTTCTTTTGAAAAAAGTCGCCAAATCGTACCAAATGAAGTTTGCTGTCAAGAATTTCTTTTTTTTTCCACTCGTCAGAAATTGGGACAATTTTGGAGCATTCTTCTTTCAGACCTTTTTTTAGTATAGTAAATGTCATTTTTAATCCATTTGATGACATTCAAAGTCGGATTTAAAATTGATATTTTTTAAATGCTTTTTATACGAAAGATTTCCCAAAAGATGGAAACAATAGCACTTTAAAAAAATATTTTTTTATATGAAAGTTTTTTAAAAGTTTCTGTAGTTTTTAGCTATATAACAATTATTACACAAATTTGCTTTTCTTAGATCTAAATTAGATTCTCTTTTAATTTCTTCTTGGATTTAACAAAAATTTAGTATATATGTTTATAGGGATGTTTCCAATTCATATAGTGCAGAATCGGAAATATGGAAACCTAGGAAACTAACAACCTATTTAATAATTAAAATTGCACTAGGTTTTAAAATCCAATAAAAAAGAGCAAAGGAGCATAAAATGCGAACAGTTTTCCATGAAACTGATTTCAATAAACTTATAAGAACTGTTCATTAACGTTCGTTTATTCAGTTTGAAAACGATGATGTGGCATCATTTAACAGGATTAAAAAAATTAGTAATATCAAAATTTCTTATATTGAAGAAACAAACAATCTCATTAAAAATTGAACTTCTATTTTTTTTTTTCCAAAAGCATTTGCAATATCGAAGTCTTAAGAGAAGACTTTTTCTAACATATTATATTTTTTCACTACTAAAAATATGTTTGCTGATTTATTTATTTCGGTTTTTAACTCAACAGATGGCGCTGAGATCACTCAATTTATTTCTTACGATGACGATGTATTTTGACTAAGCGTTATAGCTTTAAAAGCGGGGAAATTTGAATTTAATTTAACTTTATGGGTCTGTACTGATGGATTTTTTTTTCTTCACTTTCTGTTTTGGAATTTTTACTTTCAAATGATATGTTTTTTTGCTTTCATATTTTAATAATATTTTTTTGGTTTTATGATTAAATTTTCTTTTTGTAGTTTGGTTCGATTCATTTTATTAGTGTTTATACTTAAATTTAAAATTTTGAAATAATATTTTTCTTATTATTGTGTAACATATTGTCTTTGATTTTATGATACTAATTTTTATACCCAAAATTTCAATTACTTGAGATTTTCGGATCACTAGGGGTCAATATTTTGGATGAAATTCAAATCCCACACAGAAAAAAATTCCTGGTTTGAATCCCTGCCTGAGGGTGGCCTTTGAAAATGTCTTCAGACCGGATTCATTATTTCTGTCGTTTTGGTACTATTTTTGCATTTAATAGTTATTTTTTTCTAATTTCATCTGGCATAATTCTCTTTCTCGTTAATTCAGTAATTCTATACTCAGAACGTTTAAAATAAAATTATTTGGATCCGATATATTGATTTTGTTAAAAGGTTGCTTTTAAACTTAAATTTCGGTTTCTTTCAAGGGGAAAAAAACTATAAGAATGAATGTATTTAATTAGCATTATTCTCTTAATTTTCGCTTTCAATGCTTAAGTCTTGCATGTCTAAATACTGTACATTCTTTTAACCCTTTCTAGGGCCGTGGCAAGTATGCTTCCCACCAAATTTATCAATCTTTGTATGAAATTATGTAGGTTGACATAAGTCCTGACAAATTTTTTGAGTAAGTCAGAAGCTTAGATGCTTCAGTTCCTAATCTCAGACAAAATGATGTGCCTTGATTTGTTACTTAATTATTAATGAACCAAATTAATTAATAAATCAAATTAAATTTATCTAATAAGCTGAATGAACCCCTTTTCTTATTCTAATTTCAAGCCTAAACATATTTTAACATAATATGACTAGAAAAAAATGGCCCTTTAAAAGGTTAAACTATCAAACGTTAATAAAAATACCAGGAGAATTCTCCCTAGAACATTCTCGAATACTTCGGTTTTAATTCCCCTCCCCTCCTCTTCCTCACGCGCATAAAATTGTGGACTTCGGGCAAGACAGTGAATGCTACGAATACTCGGATTTTTATTTCAAAGTCTCACACTCTATAATGAATTTTATAAGATAATAAAAAGAATTATTGGCGTAATTATTGCATGACAGTATCTAACAATAATCATAGAATATATATCTTTGACTTGAATCTCAGTATTTTTTATTGAATCTATATTGTGAAATTTGGTTATTTATAGCTAGCTGACCAGCAGTTATTGCCCAAATAGCCGAAAAATCAAATTTGTATTTTGCACGCCTTTATTTGGACCGAATGAATTCAAAATGTGATACGAAACAGTGGTTTAAGTCAGCATTTATGTAGTTTCATATCTTTGAGACTTTTTGTGATGAAATGCTGAAATTTTGTGCATAACCTTATTAGAGGATGGAGCACATTTTACTCATTGGGAATATTTTTGTACCGAGTCCGTGTCAAAATTTAAATTTTGTATCTTTTAAATTTTTTTCCTCTGAAAATTTTAATCGATTTCAAAACATTTTGCACCTTTTTTTACGCATCTTTCTAATTTGCAGTATATGTCTATGCTCAATATTTAATGATAAAAAGCTGCGGTCAAGGTTTTTGAGACACCCATTACACTTTTATTCTATCTAGAAAGTTTACTGTGCGTTTGTACGCAGTCTTTTCCTATCAAGCGTATATGCTAAATCTGCAAACCAAATTTTATCTATCAAAGCTCTTTACATTTTCTAATTATGGTTTTCACTTAAATTCAGTTATCTAGATAGAAAGATATCTTATTTATGGATTTATTTTACAATTTGTTTGAAATTTACAAATATAGTATAAAGATTATGCTGAATGCCAATCCCTTAGCACAAATATTTTTGAATTATTGTATTCATAAAAGAACAACAACAACAACAAAAAAAAAACATAATGACAATTCAAAATTGTACTTTCGGAAATTAATTTGAATTAACTATTAGTAATTATTCAAAACGTATTCTTCATATGTGTGTGATAATGAAGACTGGAAAAGGAATGCCTACTTAGGTATCACCCTCATCATAGGACCGAGATTCAAAATTGCAGGGTAGCACACGTGTTGCTTTAAAACAATATGCTGATATGATTAAACTTAAAATGTATTTTAATTAAAATATTTTTTCGGTTAATATTTTGAATTTGAATAATTCAGAATTCGTTATTTAATTTTCAAATATTATCATTAATTTAAAATATTTAAATCTTTAAAAGATGGGAACTATAATAAAGGAAAATAGAGACTTAAAGTTAAATGGTGCATTAAAATACTAAAATGGATACTTTTATACATTAATGAGTATATTAAATGAAATTATTAAAAATATCTTAATTAACAATTTAATTTTGCAAATTTTTAATTTTCAATTTCATCTTGAAAGATATTAATTGGAATTAAATCCATGATTTAATTATATGTACTTTAATATTGCTCAGAAAATTTTATATGGAAGAGTGCTTATGTAATTTCTCCTTTAATTAATTAAAATATAAAAATAACCTGTAAAATATTTGTCTTCAATAAGACTTAAAACCATTTTGATTTGACGGATTCTCAGTTGTTACAAATAAAATTAATTTTACTACATTAGAAAGATTTTATAATTAAATATATAAATTTGAACAGATATTGGAAGAAAAATATTTTTATTGAAAGCTTTTTTTTAATCTTAACTAATAAATTAAACATTATATTTCAGTTGAAGTGTAATTTAATTACAGTTATTGAGCTAAAAACTTATTATATTCGCTAATGATTCATATTTTTATCAGCCATTCAGAAAAATCCAGAGGGGAAAAAAACAAAATATTAGCGATAATTTAAAAAATTAATAATGGTATTTTCACAAAATCGAGATAATCTGACGATGTTGTATGGGTGCACTTGAAAAGATTTTTCATTTCATATTGCCATATTTAATGCATGAATTAGTTTATTTCATTTATTTTTGAAGTGAATTTCCAAGTGAAGTCGTAAACTAAAAAGCGCAGGTAATTAAGAGAAGAAACATCATATGTTGCCATAAATATAGTTGCAAATAATTCTTCAGCAATGTATTTCTTAATCGTTTGATTCAGAGAATTGAGATTTTTTCCTGTTTAGAATAAATACAAGTGAAAAGCATAGGTAATTAAAAGAAACATATTTCATGCATTTTCTTAATTATAATTGGAAATAATTCTTTAGCAACATATTTTTTAAATGTTTGATTCAATAGGTTGTGATTTTTACATGTTTATTAATATAAATAAATACATTTCTAAAATTTTTTACATGTAAGAATTTTTGAATTTAAATATTATGTTATTAAAGTATTTTCATAACATATTCTAATTCTTCGTTTTCTCAAAACCAAGTTTTATATACTGGAAAAAATTTAAATTCGTTTTTACATGTATGAAAATAAATTTTATATAGTTTGCTAGGGGACTTCGCTCCTCCTTGGTTTCGTTGTCTAACCCCGATGTTATATGATACTGTACATAATGTTCGTCAATCAGTTAGAAAGTATTTAAGCTCCACTGTCCATTCGTTTAAGGAAGGAAACGTAATATTTCAATATGAGAATATACATTCCTCGATCAGCCTACTTCCGATTCAAAACTCAAAGCAACACAATAAGAGCATTCTTCGCTTATATCTCTAATATCTTTAATTTTGAATCAATTTTTTCACATTTTGTCGCCAGCTTAGCAGTTCCACGAACACCCTTTCTTTTCTAATTGTCAGATTCTTGTTCGGCCTTTCTTTCCATTTTTTTCCTCATCTACTATCTCTGGACGCCCCATTACTATAAAAACAATGCAGGGTTAACACATGTAATGCTTAGGTATACAGACGATTGCTATTGCTAACCATGAGAAGAAAATTTTCCGTCATTGTGGGTTTACACTCAGCCATTTATATGATTCCAATAAGTCACGCATGAGTAAAAGGAAGATTGCGCATGCGCTGAGAGAATGGACAATAACAGCTTCTTGTCCCGTCGAGACAAGTACTTGCTACAATATAATTTCTGCGCATGCGTGATCTAACTCGATGGATTGTAGCTTACTGAATTAAACTGTTATTTATTCGGAAAAGCTAAACAAATTCAAAAGCTAATCATTAGTGTTGCCACTAACGGTGTTTGTAAAATAAGAATTAATAATGTTTTAAACTCATTTGCTCTTAATATGGTGAAAATTAAAGCTTCATTTTCCTTTCTTTTTTTCTTTTTTTTTTTTTGTCACCATTTCACTGTGCACTGGAATAAAGATAATTAATACAATGTAAGTCAACCATCTAACTCTCCGACACGGATTTAAACCATAAAACTGAATGACCGGACCGCCGCAACAGCAACATTGGCGGGAACTGTGGTTGAGTCCTAAGGGCCGCCACCGGCCACGGTACAACCCTCCCCGAAGGAAGTACGTCCCGTCATCGATGGGAAGAGCCAGATCCCCCACCTATTAGTGTACAGTCCAGGGTGGCGAGATCCAACCACCATGCCTTAAGCATCTCATCCTCATTTCGAGGTGCCCCCCCGGGGGGGATTAATATAATGTAATAATGATTTTCATTAAATATTTCAAACAATACTGGTAAAACAAACCTCAAATGTCCTGGGTCAGGTGACTCGCTATCTACCAATCACAAAGCGAATTATGAAACGCAATGTTTAAATAATTTTTATATAATAGACAAATACATTTTGCATATTTAATATAGGTATGAATTCTTTTCATTTTTAAGTGTTCAGTTTATAATTTTAAAATAAAAAAAATCACTTAAAGGAAATAATAACTACATCAAATTAAAAAAAAAAATCTAAGAATTTACATTTCAAAATCAAATTCCAGTAATTATTATATTAATTATTTTCCAGAATTCTATAAACTCCCGTCTAAATATATAGTTTTTTGAATTTGTTTAGTTGCCAGGGAAAACAAAAGGTATTTTCTTGAAATATTGTTTTATACATCGTTTCCTTTTAATAAATGTGATTTTAAAATGATATAGCCTTAATTTTATACAGTTAAAATTCCAGGAAATAAAGCCTAAAAAGACTAGAAAAAGCTGGGCATCACGCAATTAATTTAGATGTTAAAATATGGGATTTTTTTTCAAATATAATTAAAGAGGTTAGAAAAAGAGTTTTAGAAATGTGGATAAATTACATATACAAAATATAAATGATTTCTTTTTATTCGAAAGAAGATATGTAGAAAATGCAATTGTGATAAAAAGGCATAAGCCATTTTATTTGAAACTGGAAGTTTATAAAGTTAAAGATAATTTCAGCGTTTAGACATTTTTAGCTAATTCGAATCATGAGAAATGGAGAATTATACGACACAGATTTTACTGTGAAAAATATTTAAGAGAAATGTCAACGAAGGACGAAATTAATAAATTTTGACAAATCAGACGAGTCTCCTTTCTAAAGTGAAACTGAAATTAAAATTTAAATAAATTTACCCAATAATTAAAAAATATATAAAAATTAAGTTTCTCTATTCATATTAAATTGGCAGAAATTCATAAAAATTTTTTTTAAATATCTAAAATATTTTAATCGTTTGAAAAATTGATTTTAAGTATGCTAAGATTTCAATTTAATTCTTTAATATCCATGTACTTTGAACACTTTGTAAAAGGGTCTTTTTAGAAAGTAAAAATATCTCTATTTAATTATGAATTTTTGATATTTTAATCGATTATTACAATAAACATGATTGTACTGATAGTATGAAAGGGTAATTAATCCCTAGATTTTATCAAGAAAGTTTCATTGAGGGACGCTCGATATGTGTGATCGCATAAAAATTTGACTATTTTATCTCTAGTAGTTTATCCCAAAGTCAAAAGGGCTGAATATTGTCAAAATGTACCTTAAAATAGGCCATATTCTTTTTTTCTTTGCAAATAATCTTATTCTTTTATTCATTTCCACATATAGTTAAAAAAATACAATTTTAATAACAAAATAATTGAAATTCTAAGATATTATTTCTATTCTTTGAAATATCGCATTTCAAAATTTGAAGAAAAAAATATCGACATATTTACTTTATATATATATATTAGATTAGATTATTTTCTAATAAATATATATCTAAAATTTGAATATTTTATTACAAGTAGTTATTTATTTTATCCCAAGTTTAAGAGGTTTTAATATTGTTAGAATGTACCTCAAGATCGACCATGTTCGTATTTTTTCTTCGGAAAAATCTTATCTTTTTTTTTATTTATTTCCATATATCGTTAAAAATATAAAACTTTAGTAACAGAATAACTTATTAAAATTCTAAGATATTGTTTCCATTCTATGAAATACCACTTCTTAAAACTTAATAAAAAATCGACATATCTATTATATATATTCACGATATGCTAAATGAAAACTTCAGTATAGGATCTTTACATTAGAAAAAAAGTAGGCATACTTTTACAAAGTTCTAAAAAATATGTACTGCTAGATTTTATTTTTCATAACAATAATAATGTTTTTGAACTATTTATTCAATTTATTGCAGTTGTATGATCAACAAGATATAGGTTTTGAAGAAATAAGTTCTTAAAAGGATGCGCCCGTTCTAATGATCTTTATGGATGTTCTCTAGTCCACTGAATCCAGTTAGAAAACACGATGAAAGCAATAGAAGGATCTCTAAATAGATTTTAGGTTCAAAATTTTGCAATAGATATTGATCTACCAATGGTTCCGCATTTTCTCACCAGAAAAAAAATCAGAAATGATTTTGAGTTGATGCCAAATTACTCTACAGATAGGATTCAGAGTTTCGCTGGAACATGAAAAGAATTTGGAAGGAAAGTAGAATCGAATGAGTTTTGTTTTATTAGTTTATTCTAGTTTATTCTTAGATAACTTCTAATCTTAACCTTCAAGTAATTGTTCGTTTTGGGAAATCGATATACATTTGTTAATAGTATTGAATAAACATATAAAAGAATTGATATGTTAACCCAAGTAACAATATCATAAAAGAAGCTTTTTTTAAATTAATAAATATGCAAATCAAATAAATAAAGGAGAAAATATATATTTTTAGCATATTTGAGAGCTACATATTTACTTTTAAAATTCTAATCAGAATATACAAATGTCAATTCCATAGAATAAAACACAAAAAGAGATACAATATCCATCAAGAATTGTTGATTTAGATTAAAATAATTTATGAGTTTTAAAATTTGATAGATTTTTTTTGATATACTTTAATATCTGAACGAAAATGAGTGTTGAAATAAATCTTAAATTACATATTTTGAAAGCAGGTTGAATTTTTAAAAATTTGCCTTTAATTACTTCCATAACAAAAATAAATAAATTATTATTGTAAACATACGCTAATTTGTTATGAAAGAAAATATATCACTAAAAATATATAAGTAGAATTCTGATTTTGATATTAAACGCTTAGTAATAAAAATTAAAATGCAAATTCAATACGAAATAAAAAAAATATGCAGACGACATTTTTTTTTTTTTATAAAGACTGTTTTCGCTGTTTTAATCTTAAATTGAAATAGCATTTAAGTGCAGAAGAAACAAATTTTTGCCTTGTTAAATATCAAAAGATCCTTAAACTATTGTTTTATTACAGTTTTTTAAAAAAGATAAATAACTCAAGTTTTTTTTAATTTTTTATTTTGTTCAAATTTGATTTTTTTAATATAGTGATTAAACAAAAAACCAAAAATAACTACTTAATAATTTGTAAATCTATGTATTTATATATGAATGTACTTTTTTCGCAAATCTAGTAAATTTAGAGCAGAACTTATTTTTAAAATTTTTCTTCTTTTATAAATCCAGTAAATTAAAAAAAAATCACCAAATTTCTATAATAATCTCAGAAATCTAATATCATTTATTAGGAGTCCCAAATAACAAGCCATTAGGCACAGCAAAAACGTGAAAGTCATTAACCATACAATACAATATGAAGTCATTAAAAAGTCTGCTTCGGAAATAACAAGTCATTAACTAGGTCACGTACGAAGAACTGAATGACAGTAAAAATAAAAATGTGTACTAATTTGTATTCAAATGTCAGCAGTATTAAGAGCAATATATTTCCTTAATCTGCTTGGAACCACAGTTTTAAATCAAAACTTTTGCCTATTTTTTTTTCTTTTAATTTATATTTTTCTGGAATTTCTTTTTACATAGTAGGATAATGCTGCAAATCATTAAAGAGAAATTGTCTAATAAAGATTCAAGATTCAACAGTAAGTTAGTACGAAAATTAGTTCCTGCTGATTTCTGCTAGGAAAGACATCCTAAAAAATATATATAAATAAATTACATAAAAAGCGTCTTACGTGATGTAGTAAATTTACTAGTTAAGGAAAAAATGTTAAAGATTACTTTAAATTTATTATTAATGCACATATTATATGATATTATTAATATGTAAATAATATTCTTCTCTCTTATAATGTCTTCTTCCTACATCTAAACTTTTAAATCTTTTAATTATTTATAAAGATAACATATAATAAGTTTTTTTTTAACTTTGTTCAGTAATGTAATGTAAAGATTAATCAATAAAAAAACTTGTTTTTATTTAAAGCGCAGACGATTTAGTTTGTGTTGCTATAGCGACTATAATAAGTTGTTTAAAATTTAAAAAAAAATCATTTGGCGTAGTTTTATTTCTTATGATTATTTATTTATTCGCTTACATGATGGTAAATTCAAAATGTCTGCTGCAAATAAACAGTGAAAATCATTAAACTTTTAGTGAATAAAAATTTCAATTTTTTTAAAAATTTGCCCGAGACGGGAAACTCAGTTTGAATATGACAACCTACAGAGATCTCAAAAAAAAGTAAAAAATATATATCTTTGTTGTTTAACAATGTCCTTGAGAAAGTTGAAAATTCGACTGGAGATAGTTGGACTAGAACATCGGTTCAAAAGTTGAAATATTCCGTTTCACAATATTCTTTTTGTGTTGGACAATAGGGTTGAACACAGCAAAAAAATTATGGGAATTTACTATACAGTGCTCAAATATAATCCTTATATTCCTGAATTTGCAACTTTTTAATTTAATTTCTTTACAACCTCCAAAAAATGTAATGAAAAGAAATAATTTTATCGGATAAGAAAGTAGAATTTTTGTGCTTTTGACTTCGTACACGTTCAAATTCTTTTTTTAACATACAGAAATATTAAACAAAGCTCCTAATATACAGGATAAAGTTTGCAGATATTAAAGAAGGAATAATAGCAAGATTCTCATTTTGAAAAGTAATATTTCAAGAAATCTCGGAACAAAAAGCATTTTACAGTAACAGAAATTTGTGTAAATATAAATGATCTAGAATTCGTAAAATGTATTAGAAAACTTAATCTATTGGTTTCATACTGTGTATCTTAAGCAATATTAGAGGCGTTATTTGAATGTGCTACGTTGTTCTTTAATTCTTACTAATGTCTTGATTAGGGTTGTCTTGGTTAGGTAGCAGCTAGTCTATGGTAACTTATAGTTCCATAAAACAAAGCATGCATTTTAATGCTCATTTCGATAAGCCATTGATTATTAAAGAATTAGGAATATAAGCACTTATTAATAATTTTATGAATCTAAAAATAAAATTTAAAGAACAGTCATGAATTAGAATGTTTTTTTCTATAATATATAAAGTTACGAAGGCCGGGCTTTGTTCTTAAGGTGGAGTTTAAATTTCATTTTCAGAACAGGAAATTATGACAAACAATATTTAATTGTGTTTTTATAATCTAGTAAAAAATTACCTGATGAACTACTTTAGTTTAGATAGTTATAGATTCATTTGTCTTATCGTTGTAGGATGAGAAATATGATTTGACACAATAATGAACAATGGATTATTCCACTAGAAAACACAAAATTTAGGTAACGAAATGCTGCAGAAACAACTCTTGGAGAAATCAACTCACTCACAGACAAAAAAAAGTATTAAATTACAAAACAGTACAATAGCGCACAGATTGCAACAAGAAAAGCTCATTCCACAATCACGGTCGAAAAAGAGAATCCGCTTGAATGACTTGGTTTAGCTCTGCCGTTTTTATAGTCTCCATGTTACGACATAAAATTTTTTAGAAACATCTCGACTACTAGTTCAGATATTGCCATAATTTTTTAGGTAACTAATTAATTGCCATAAATTAGGTAATTCACTATTACCTTTTGTAGTAATTTTTATGTATATTATTGCTTTTTTAGAGACCAATAGTCAAATGGTTCCTAAATTTAGGATCTTTAACCTGGTTTCTATTCAGCGTCTATTAAAATATCTGTAAAATTCTTTTCTTTAAAATAAACGGAATGGTGAAACAATATTAGATTTCCATAACAATACCAATAAATGAAACAAGAGGTCTTTCTAACAAAATGATAACACAAGCATATAAAATACCTTTAACACAATTTTTACAAGATTTGTTAACTAATAGTGAGCATTAAGATGTGATAAGCTAGATAGTATTTTTCAGATAAACAACAATAACCCGGTATTTTGAAGTTCAAACAAAAAGTAATAGAATATTACAGAAACATAGAAATGAATATATTCATATCCTTTCAGAGTTAATAAAAGTTTACTATGCTAGTTTACTATCAAAATTTCAACTTCAAACTTATTATTTCTTAGAATTTTTGAAAATATTTAAATAAAGATTCCAAGACTGAGAAACAGAAGTAATTCAAGTCAAATTCTTTACCTGTTGAGTTAGAAATAGAAAAGTGAATTATTATTTTTCCTTGTGTATTTAATTTTTCGAAAGATTGTATTTTATGATTTTATTCACATTTTCAAGATTGAAAATTCATTGCATTTCTCAAAAGAAACAATTGAATTTTAGATTTTGAGAAATACACCAGACTTAAATCTTTCGTTTATTTTCAGTGTTTTGTTCTCTTAGATAAACTGATTGCATTTCCATTGAGTGTAATCCTATATGTTTTATTTATAATGCTTTGAAACTGCATTTATAACAAGATTATATTTGTCTGCTTGTATTACGAATGACATTTTATTCACTAACGATAGATTCAATAATCTTTTAGGAATTGCCATTTTATTCTTATTAAATTTATTTATATTATTATTTTTAAACTATCCAACTAAATTGGGAGAGGATTAAAAATTAAATATTTTAATGTTTATATGGGTTTTTTTTTATTTATAGAATAGTGAAATAGTGAATAACAGGGGAATTATTTAAATATATATGTAACTTTTGAAGAAAAAGTATATTTTAATATGAATATTAGCATTGTTTTGTGGAAACTAAGATTGTTCAAGAGGAAAAAAAAACTACATTTATTATTTTTCATCGTAAAATTATGTGTGTAACAAACATATCTTAGTGTGTTAATAACTATTATCTAAGAATTATATTCAAAAGTAATTTTTTTTTGTGTAATATATGAAATTATCTACGAAATTTTGGAATTTTTTTCATCAGTATTTAACATTAAAAATAATAAATACACTTGTAAGCATTGGATATCAAATATATACTTCATAGCATTCTGCATAACTTAATGAATATTAATTATAAATTTCATTAATGTATCTTTATTATTTTTTAAGATATGACGATACTCACACAATAGAATTATGAAGAAACTCGTTCTTCAGAAAGTGCATTTAAAGTTTTAAATGGCTCTAAATAAGCTTCACTTTCATATCGTCTGTCATAACTTGGCTTCTAATTAATATAGAGACAAAATTATAGATGTCAGTGGAAACAGAAACATAACTATTTTTTGAAATTTCAAAATATAAAAATACGAATTTTCATCCAAATTCATGTTTTAAACTTAGTCAGATATCTTAAAGTAAAATAAATGTAACTGATTCCTTACAGCTTATAAATATTTTTATTTATGAAAGAAAAAACATGTGATAGAGTATTAGAAATGTGTACGGAATATATTCGTGTTATTATTCATAGGTTAAAATGAATATCATCTAATAGTTAATAACCAAAAATATTTCAGATTTATATTTTATATAAATTTAACTCAAAAAATAAAGCAGTTATCTTTTGATACAGATAAATTTCGATAAATACCTTAGCCTTTAATATTAATAAATAGAGCAATTTCTTTTGTTTATATTATAAATATTTGCTATGCTTTATAATTCCAAACTTTTTATAAACTTCATTTAGACTTAACATGTTTCATCTTTTGATGATGCAATTTTATATTCTACGAGCCGCCTTTGGCGACCAGCTGGTTCACCAATCTTAATGTTCGTTTAAATTTTAATAATTAAATAGGTTGAACGGGAGTTTAACCCCCTTCTTCGCCAAGTTGCGATAAAGCGCCAAAGCTGGCAATCTTTATTATGCACTATAATTGAACATCTGCTCCTTTGCATTCGAACATTTCGCAAGGCCATTGTTGGCGATTTTTAAAAATTGTGCCAAGCAGGGGGTTAAACTCCGATCATACCATTAAATACTTTACGCAATTCCAACTTTAATAGATTCTTCAGCAAAATATTTTAAAACTTCAAATTTTGATAGTCATATAATTCACTCATAATATTATAAAGGCCTTCAGTCATAACGTGATATGTAACTCTCTAGTTTTCTGTTACCCCTCGTAGAATTTATGCTTTAAATTAAAGTGTAAATGATTAATCTGCAATTAATATGATAATATTTTTTACTGAAACAAAGCATTTTTTTTAATAATATGATTACTGATAATAGAGTCACTGAGCGTTTAAACTTTATGGGCACTAAAGAATATCTTTCTTAATTTATGTAATATCTCAAGAATTTGCCAACAAAAGTTTCTCAGATTCATCATGAACAGATCGATTCATTAACAATGTTTCATTTTAAATGCATCGAACACTAAGAAAATAAAAGGAATCATTTAAAATAATCGGTCGAAAACAGGTTTAAAAAAACTACTTTAAAAACGATGTACTTAAAACTATAAGCATATACAAAAAATATATATAACTAACATAAATACAATTTAATTACTAACCTAATGCAACTAACCTAAAATAATTTAAATCGTTGAAAACAGGTTAAAAAAAACTACTTAAAAAACGATGTACTTAAAACTATAAGCATATACAAAAAATATATAACTAACATAAATACAATTCACTTACAAAAGCATACAACTAACCTAAAAGTAATTTAAATCGTCTGTTGATAATGGTTGCCATGCCAACAATCAGAACACTGCGCTTGCGTGAATTTTCTTCGCCTTTTACGGTAACGCAAATGCGTGAATTTTTCTATGCCAGTTGGGGTAACGCTATGCAGATTATACATTTTTAATTTCCTTTATTCTGTGTTATTTTAATTCAAAAGTACTTCAGAATGAATCTGAAAGATCGATTCATTAACAATGTTTAATTTTAAATGCATGAAACATTAAGAAAATAAACAGAATCGTTTGAAATAATCCGCCGAAAAATGTTAACCCTAACCTCATTACTGTTGGAAGAAAAAAAAACTGAAGCCTTACTCATTTGGGGATGGAGAAAATGGAAGATTGTTTTTGGCGGAAAAGTTGGCGGTGGGGAAAATGGAAGATTTTTTTGGCGGGAAAGTTAGCTTTTAATTAATAATTAAAATTCTAATTAAAAATTCAAAAAAAGGGACCCCAGGTGCACATTCTCGACCTCTAATGTATACATGTACCAAATTTGATAGCTGTATGTCAAATGACCTGGCCTGTAGAGCGCCAACACACACACACACACACACACACACACACACACACACACACACATTGAGCTTTATTATAAGTATAGATTTAATGGGCATTTCTTGAAATATCATAACTTTGAAATAAATTCTATGCGAGTAATATCACTTATCAGGGATATTTTTCAAAATATGTTGTTTAAAATCCAATAATTTTTATTAAAATGGATATTAAAATTAAAACTTCAGGGAAAAAAATAATTAAAATAACGACAATTTACATTTTAGTACATTCAGTACACTTTTCGATGTTTTTTCAAAATTTCAAGTTTCTTTATACTTAACAATTCAATCAAAGTAGGGCGTAAAATATACATATTTTTTCCTTACATAAATATTTATGCTTCGGTACTTATATAAGTTGCATGGATTAAATATAGTGGAATATTTTAACATAGTTATTATATGTTCATTATTTTATATATTATTAACGTACATCCTGACTTACATTTTGTCAGTGAATAGTTGTTATAACAATATATCCACAGGGTGACTAGGAGTAGTTAAACATCTTAACTATTTTTCATATATTCATGGATATTAATAACAAAATTGTATAGATATAAATATTAATGGTATGAAGTCTATTTTACCCCCTATTTCATTTTAAGTATTTTTGTACTCATTTATTTAACTTGACTAGTTTCAAGTTTATATATGAGGAAAAGGACTTCATTTCTAACCGACCGAAAGTTTCATTTCTAACTGTCTTTTCACTGTATTTGTGGCATGTTAGAATTTTGAATTTATTTCGTTCTTAATGATATTAGCATATTTCTTGTTTTTGAGTTAATCAGTAATGCATTTATCATTAACACAAATTATTCGATATGTTATGGATTATGCGTAGTTTATTTAAGTATTGATAACATAAGGCCACATTTTAAGAAAATTTGAAAAAAAATTAAGATTCTCTAAAAATTATAATAATACGTTATTAGATAAATGAATAAAAATAATTTTATATATTTATTTTAAAATAAGCTTATTATATTTTTAATTTTTTTAAATAAGCTAATTATTTTATTATATTTTTAAAATAAACTTATTCTTCATTTAGTTCCCAAAAAATTATTCACAATAAAATATTTGAAAACTCAAGCTTTTTATAATTATCTCAGAATTTTACAAATATATTAAGTTTAAACTATATAAATAAAATATCTATAAATTCCAGAGAATAATATCGATAAGAAATAAATAACTTGATAAAAAACATCGGTATATGGCCATTAAGTTCGTATCTCTGCAGAAAAGAAGTCTGGTAGAACTAATTGGTGAAAAAAAAATCTTTAGCAATGTTTGTATAGCTAAAGATATAAATGTTTCCTGAAGTTACGCTAAAGAAATTTCTCTTCCCTGCTTCGCAAATCATATTTCCTATAACTCTCCAGTTATACAGATATTTTAGGTAACTTAAGAAACAAAATATAGTTATATATACATGATTTTCTGAAAAACGGATCGTCTTTCATTCGTGAAATAGGAACTCTTGAGTTCATCTTTAAATTTCTTTGTTTACAAATGTGAAAGTCGTTTTATTTGTATGAGAAACATTATATAAGATGAAATGTTATCTTTAAAACTATGTATTATTCAATGCATGTTTCACATAATAATGCCAGACGATTTTTCTTTTTCTGTTCTTTATAAATTATTTAGTTGTGGGAAAAAATCTTGTTTATTTTTAACTTCAGAAATGCATTCAGAAATCGTCTGCAATGGTTAAATATAGAATAACTTTAAATCGCATTTTTAATTTGAGAATAAAATAAATCTTTGTTTTGAATACTTAGGCTTAGTATTTAGAAATTTATTTGTGAATTGTAATATCAGATCTCTTGTTAAAATATTAAAAATATAAATATATATTCACTGAAAATTATTTCTATAATAATCAGGCTTTTTTCACGCTTATAATGATGAAAGATTGAGCATAAATATTTTGATATTAATTTGCTCCATTAAAATTATAAAATGTTAAGCCTTTTGTCATTATTGATTTGTATATTATTTTCAGATTTCCAAAACATAATGCAATAATCAACTAATTTAATAAAATGTTGATTTCCTACTTATGATATCCAAGTGCTTTTGGAAAAATAATCAGTTTTATTTTTCTTTCACAATATACTAAATTATTACAGATATTAGAGAAAAAGTTGTAATGTTAAAAAAATTGTTTATTATTACACTGTTAAGAATGTTTAAAAATATATTCTTATTTTGCTGATAGGTATTTTTTAAATAATATAATTATAGAACATTTTGTAAGAAAATAATGAATGCTGATCAAATATTTTTATTGAAAAAAATATATATATAAGTTTTATATTTAATTTTTGTAGCATTTAGTTCGGTTTTGTTTCAATAACATCCCATCTTGAAATAATATTATGGTATATTGAAATGGGTTTTGTAATATTTTTATTGATGATAACGTCTATTGTTTTGCTATCTTCCACAAATTCAAGTGAGAACGTTCGACTTTTTATACCAAATTTAATAAGAACAAGATATATATATTTTGGAGTGTTTCTATACTGGAATTCAACAGCTATGAAGCTGAGGCTATATCATGAATGAAGATGCATTAAATTTATGTGAAAAGTGATGATAAAATTGTGGACGTTGGGTGTGAATGCGAACGTTTCGAATGGGCCAAACGATTTTTTTCCCTCGTAATTAGCATTGCTATTTCAAAAGCGACTCAACTATTGAATAAAAATAAACTAAAAAATTGAACTTCGTTAAAATTTTTTAATAAATTTAACATAATTATTTCTTTATTTTTAAAATTGCTGAAATTTGCCAATAAAAACAGTTTAATATCGAAGTTTAATACTTTTCATATATTTTAATTTCAAGTGCTACGAATATTATAATAGTCAACGGGGGTTTATCGCATACTACCTGATAACATTGTTATTCCACCACCAATCATATTAAATTGTAGATTTCGGACAAGTCCGTGAACAACAAGAGTGCCTAGATATTTGTTTTTAAACAAATTTTATCTTCGCGATCATCTTGAAACATTATAATATAGTAAAAAAATGAAAATAAGTAATTTGGACATCTGTTTTTGGACCATTTATAACCAAAATAGGATACAGATTTGAAATTTTAACGAATAGGTTACAAGACAAATTTGGTTCACCTGGGACTTGTGATTTTGAACTACCATGTTTGCATTCATAAGAAAGTACAGACCGACAGACTGCAAAACCCTTTGATCCACATTTTGATGCCTGTCTAGTTTCTTCATGATAAATCTGTATTTAAATTTTATGTATCTTCCTCTGTATATATTATATTAGATTTTTACCTAGATACTATATACGCATCTAATTTTATATATTTATAAATCCTGACAAAATCATAATTTTTTCACATGTTCATAGATTTATTTCCTTTTCTATGCAATCCGAAGCTATAAAAAAACGATTATTTTCTCTCACAGTTCATTTCGAATAACAAAAAATAATATGTGAAAATATGGAGAAAACAATGGGTAGAAATTTCACTTGGAATAAAACAGATGCCCTAAATTTGATTTCAAAGAAACATATTTTAAGATGATTTTTTTTTCCTTTTCGATTTAGATGATAATCTTTTAAAAGCCTTATTAAATCTTTGAGAAATTTTCTGGTAAAGATGAAAGCCACATGCTAGTGTTCAAATAGAAGTAAATGTAGGGATTTCTATGAAATAGAAAACAACAACTATAGATGAGAGTTTATTCTTCATTATTTGATAATAATCTTTAAGAACCTTAATAAATTTTTGAAAGCTTCAAAAGATAAAAATGCTTTACTCTTTTTCAAATGGAAGAGATTCCATAGATTATGTAAAATGTGACTCTATGAAGCAATTATTCGTCTACAGTAAAAAGGGAAAAAATTACTCTTTAGATCGAAAATTCATGGAATGATGATTTAGGCTTGATTAGCCTAAGATTTGATTGTATCAGCCGTTGATCCTACTATTTCTTACATGAATTAATTGAATAAAGAATTTTGCAAAATAAAGTCCAGCCTCAAACATTATCACGTGAATAAACGCAAAAGTGAAATACTGCATGAAACTTAATGTTAAAGGAAAATTATTATTTCATGATGTCCGTCATGTTATCATATGAGGAACATGATATTACTTTGGTTTGGAGTTTCAGAGCCCCAAAGTGCACGGGCAGAAAACTGGCTAAAACTTTTAGAGTTATTAGAAAATGATAACGATTGTTTTCACATTTAACGACTTATCGCCAACAAAAAGTTACAATTTGGCACGAAAGTCCGCCATGTAACCGACTCTCCTATTCGGCCAATAAACAGCAGGGTCGTATCACCCAAAGAAGCACACAGAAGAAATTGGGAATGAACGCAAAACAGCTGGGAGAGATATCGAAAGTTATATATAATAATTTTTTTCTAGCCTTCAAAAAAAGTTTTGGAGTTAGAAAGGTCTTGAAATGGAGCCCCCCCCCAAATAAAAAACCCCTCTTTTTCCAAAGTTGAAGATTACGCAATGCTATAGTCACGTGAGTATTTCAAACCAGATGAAACCAGATTTTCGCATTTTTGGGAGGGGAGGGCTCGAGATAAAGTTTTGGAGCTTCAATGATTTTAAGATATTTTTTTTCAATCGATGCTTGCGTAATCTGATAGTCACGTGATTGCTGAAAACAGGTTTAAACTACTTTTTCTCGAAAAGAAAATTCTGGCTTCGAGGGAAAAAAATTGAATTCTATTGATTTTGAGATGGTTCCAATTGGTTTCAATTTCATTACAACAATAATGAGTATCGTTACAAATCGTTACAAAGTCAGTGTCTAAAGAAAACAAAAAACATACTAAATGTAACTGATTGGGATCGAGTAATTTTTTAATGAAGTTTATTTCAGCAGTATATATATATATATATATATATATATATATATATATATATATATATATATATATATATATATATATATATATATATAATTACACAAAGAACATGCAAAATAATTTTTTACGTAATTTGGAACACTTTTCTAACAGAAAGATTTTTTTTATGTTTATAAATTAACTATTTTACCACAATTAAAGTGAATAACCCTGGTATAAAAACACTTGAGAAAAAATAACGATTGAATTTATTTTTTAAAATATTGATTAATTTTTATTTATTTTCATTGTTACTTAGTTATTTCTAACTAAGAGAAAGAATAATTGATATAAAGAGGATCTAGTGATGTCACTGTGTCATTAATAAATCTTTTTTCAAAAAACAAAACGGTGATACATCCTAGATGAAATAAACTGCTGTCTGTTCAAAACCTTTAATTAGTTATTTCAAGAATAAATACACTTTTCTAATTTAATTAATTTTAGTTTCAGTAAATTGTGAAAATTTTTATTTTTATTTCAGTCACATAAAATGATATAATTTTCCCAAATTAATGGATATTTTTAAACAAATAAATATTTAATTAGATTAGCTTTGTTAGCAGTTTTTTCAAAATTTCGAATAACTTATTTCTGCTTTAGTATTAGTATTCTTATTATTTTAATTTGGGTATTAATTATAAAACTTCTTGACAAATCTATTTTTTAATAAATATTTTAAAGAATGAAAATTTAACTTATGTTACATATCCAAGACTAATTAAATTTGAAATATTGTTTCAGCTTAAATTAAGATACAAAGAATCAATACATTCAACATAAATTTTTAACGCCTATGTTTTGTTTGTTTTCTTTATGCTTTAGACGTAGATTGGCGTATGGAAGATGAGGGAAAATCTAGTGATAGTATTAAGAAAGTATTTCTTTCTTTTTTTTATCAAACGTATTCAAATATATAAGATATGTGTGATATATAAGTTACTAAAATTATAAAAATATATATATATATTATTTATTTTAAAAACATGGTATTATTTAATATAATAAATTTGAGTACCAGTCGAATTATTTCAAATGAAATAAAAAATTTGCTTAATATAAGGAATGGATAATTTAAAATATGCAGCAATACAAGCGATGGTATTTTCATTTAAATAAAAATTGTTTCAATAAAAGCTGTATTTGATGCAATCCAAGATTGCTGACATTCTGGTCTTTTAGGTCTTAAATTATATTTGAAAAAAAAAATACATCTTGAAATAAATATCAGTTATTATTTGAGAATTGAAAGGGACTAGTTATTTCAGGCGATCTGCAGGTTAGCCAAGAATGTTGGTTATATTTGATTTCAGATGTCTTTTGGAACATAATTTCATATCCACGATTTCATCAAATTATCTGGAATTAAAGCCATATAATTTTAACTGTCTCAAGTAAGTTCTACTTATTGTGATAATTGTTAATAAAATTTCAGTTTATTGTGTACAGATTCTTGCTGAAAGAGACCGCCTTATGATAGCATAACGAAATCCAATCAGTATTCGTTTATAAAAAAAATGTGTATCAAAAGAATCATAATTCTTTAGCTTTTAATAATGACAGAAAATCAATGAATCTTTTCAAAATCAGAAATCTTTTAATAATGACAGAAAATATTTTTAAGACAGAAAAAACGGTTTGATGTTCAGGAGGATATTATAATATATTACTGAAAATTAGTCAAAAATATTTCTTTAAAAGATTGCCAAAATTCAGAAAAATCTCAATTAAATTTACATAAAAAAAGCCTTTTTTTTAAAAAATTAAACATTATTAAAATATTATTAAAAATTAAAAATCTATATATCATTAAATTTTTTAAACATTACATTTTTTAAAAATATTTTAAATTTAATAAACGATGTAAAATTCATTTTTGAGCAGCAATTTTTTCGAAAGTTATCCTGAAAAATGCGGAAAATTTCAG
Organism: Argiope bruennichi; assembly: GCF_947563725.1. Lineage (NCBI taxonomy): Eukaryota > Metazoa > Arthropoda > Arachnida > Araneae > Araneidae > Argiope > Argiope bruennichi. The sequence continues at coordinate 52,943,794 of NC_079161.1, read as the reverse complement.
TTTAATTTTTAATTAAAATTCTAAATAATTAAAAAAAAATGTCTGATTTACCAATTTTTACTCTCGAAGTTAAGTATCCATCAAATTTTGTGATTGTAGATCAAATTGTCTGTCCTGTAAAACGCGTACGCATCAATCTTTATTAGTAGTAGAGATAAAGTGTAAGGTTATAAATTATTTTTATAAAATTATTTATATAAATTCCTAATTACACTTACTTGATTTAATATTCAGTTTAATTTTTTGCTATTAATTGGACTTCAAAACGGTACTACTAATCCAAATATATGCATTGATTGAAAATTTTAATTTCAAATGGCTTATAGCTTCTTATAAAAATCTTTTCCATGTATTTTAAGCACAGAATGTCATTTAATTAACTGTTTTTGAAGGGATCTCACTTGAGTTTTAGCTATTTTGCATTGATTATCGATTAGAATGATTTCGTTTATCTCATTTCTTTTTGTTAAACCTATACTGCAAGTTTTATCTTCTTTTTTTACAGATATATTTTCCAAATTGTTAGATGTTAATTTTTATTGTATCCAAATCTGTACTTTTACATATTCTTGCACATTATGTGAAATAAAAATAACGTTACACTCTGATTGTATAATACCGATTTTTTCGAAAAAAATGTTTATAAAATTTATTCTAATTTATAAATAAATAAATGTTTAATCCTTCAAAAAAATGCAACCAGAAGTACAAATAAAAGATCGCATTCCTTTACTACGTTCAAATTTGGATTTTTAAGAAAAAAGAAAAAAAAAAGAATTTTTATTTTCGAAACAATAAAGGGCAATATCTATACATAGTTTAAAATGAAATCTTCTGAAAGCGTCTGTAGGTTTGAAATAGGAAAACTCAAGAAATACTTAACTGATATTGGATATATTTGTTCCGTTTTGTAGGGCATTTATTGGGAAATGTTTTAGTATACTGAAGTTATATTAAAATAAAAAAAGGAGCTTTATAATTTCGAATTTAATTATTTTCCTACTTCGATTCGTGCATGCGTAAAACAGCAGAATCTGAGCTTTGCACTTGCTGGAGAATCAGTTATAATACCAAAGATCTCTCTAATTTTAACAGATATACCGTTTTCAATTAAACATGTTGAGTTCTCAGTTAGGCTCTGTTTCGCAACGAGAGTAAATAAAGCCCAAGGACAAACGTTTCACACTGCTGGAATTGACTTAAGTGGAGTATGTTTTTCTCATTGTGTCTAAATGAAGTGCTTGTTTACATTCTGCTAATTATTTCATGTAATATATTTATAATAATAAGATTTTTAAGTAAGGGCATCATTATTAATATTATTATTTTTAAACATAACAATTGAAAATAATATTTATAATATTCTTAAGGAATTCCATATTTACAGTAACTCCGTAAATGAAATTAAAAATGTTTTAAATAGAGTAAACTCTCAGTTACCTCAAGATATTCTGAAAAAAATTCAATAACATATCCAAAAAGAGGCATTTTAACATAAAAAACGATAATTATTATTTTCTAAAAAAAAATAAGTTACCAAATTTTAATTTAATTTAATCATGAAATCTTACATTTATTCAACGTAATTTAATGTTTATGCCCCTTACAGGAAATAAAAATAGCTCTAAATTATTTTATTGAGAATCAGTATCTTTTTGCAATATTATTGCGAATTATCTGCAATGCACAAAATGACGTATACACAAAAGAGTGGAAAGGTTTTAGAATCCGTTAGCAAACAATAAATCCTTCTGTGTATTGCATTGGGATTGAAATTAGTTCAATAAATATGGAATTCCGTTTATGCATTTAATTAATAGATTTTAAAAAAAGGATATTTAAAATAATTTGCTATATCATTTACTTTTATCTCCAGATTTCCAATCGAAATCGTTTGGTGGAAATATCTATTTATTTCGAATTTAATCAAGATTATGAAGAGAACGAATAATTATTTATTTTAATGAATTTAATGAAGAGAAGAAATCACCATTCTTATTTTCATTCAACGTTTAGTTGCATTTTCATATAGTGAACAAGGAGTTAATTTCAAAATTTATCTATCCTCGGGTTATCGATATTTGTCCAATAATGGAAAGCCCACGTCTCTCCAAATCGGCATTTGAAATGTTTATTTCAATTGTTCTGTTTCATCCCATTTCCACAGGAGCTCTTGTAACTTTGAAAAGTTTTTAGAAACAGGAATTTCAAAAACATAAGTTGCTCCTTTACAGTGCAAGCTACTGCATCACTGAGAAGAAGGCCTAGAGGTTCTTGCGTTGGCGTACACTCAAGATTTTCAGGGATTCTATATATTACCAACACCCACACATATTTTCAGAGAATATAGAGGAAGATAGGACAAGAATTCCGTCTCTTAAAAATTTTTAACTCTCCCAAAAATTTTGTAATACTCTCGTATAGATTTTTTTCCTCTTGACCCTATCATCAAACAATAAATCTCCAACGAGTGCTCAGGTTTTTAAATTAAGCTTCATACATGAGAATTGTGTACTTCTCATGTATGAATTTATTAGTACATTAGGTGCATAAACAATAATTCTTATACATGTGATGCCAGTTATACAACAATTATAATCACTACACACTTTGCAAACTAGGTGGCTGAAACTTGATATTTTCCCAGATCGAGAGAACTACTACTACTTCTTCTTTTAAAAGAAACGTAATTTTGTTCTTTTTTTCTTTTGCATAAAATAAATCGTTTCCATATTCTTTCTAGAGCTGTATAATTTTTGAAGCTGTGGGACTGAAATAGCATGACCTTTATCTAACCTTCACAAACATAGGAAATATAAAAAAAAATATAGAAAGTGGTAGAAAACTTCCTTATTGGCACGAAACAAAGTATAATTATACGTTTGCAACATTGAGTGTCATTTGAATATGATATATTAGGTAAAAATATTATTAAAGATGTAGAAAATAGATGAGGTATGAAAACAATTTGAAGAATAAATATTGATTGATTTAAATATATTTATAAATTATTCTAATGATACAACAATCTTTTAACCCTTAACTGGGGAGGTGACATTTTAGGACTTTATTGGGGAGGTTCGGTCTACGAGACCGCATTTCATTTATACTCAGATTAAATTTTCTACTGAATGCATTAATATGAAAAACTGCCCATATATTTTGCAGACATTTTTCTTGGTATGCAGATATGTTTTAGAATTTTTTCAAATATATTATCATTGAAAAAAGTAAATGCGTTGGAACATACATTTTCTTCTCAAATTATATGTTACAATAAATAATATTGTTGAAAAAACACATTACTTTTTACTTTTTAAATCATAATTATTTTTACAGTATATGAAGGTATATAGAAGACAATGTAATGTAAAATTCAACAATTATAGGAAAAATAAAAAAATTGTCAATGAGTAAAATTGGCCCTTTTTTTATCGGCTTGTGGGACTTTCATAGCATGGTTTTCTTGGGCATTTTAACATACAGGTTAAGAACTAGTATAAAAATCCACGTATAAATTTTGCATATATATATATATATATATATATATATATTTTATAAATTTTTCAAAATACATTATCACTAGAAATAATAATTATATTTGAACATACATATCAGAATTAGTTGAATGCGAATTTTCATCGAAATCTCTTCTGTACAGTGATACTTATTACTAAAACCACTTTCTGCTTCATTTAAAAGTGTCTGGAGCACTGCTTCATAATAGGATCAGTAATTTAGATGATATTTTGGTGACCAAGTTTTAGCGTCATCTGCTAAGCCTTGATTATCACTGGGACATTAACAGATAGGTGCGGTCTTATAGACCGCGCTTAAAGAAATAACTGAATTATTTTAAAAAGCATCCGCTGAAATCTGTTGAAAAAGTGCACGTGTGTTGAAGGTCACAAAATAGGAAGCTACAGGGTCAATCCATTCAATTGAGCTAAAAATAGAATGGTGGGGACCGAAAATCCATCGCTAGCGGTCTCACAGACCGCACGTCCCCAGTTAAGGGTTAAAAATAAGCATATTACTACATGAAAACTAACAAATATTCCACAAAAGTTTAAATCTTCGTTAAATAGAAATCAATCTATGGATTCTGTAACCACTCATAGATTATATTAAACTGCATCTCTTTCGAAATATTTCTTTTAAATATACTGCTACAAAATGAAATTTCTTTTGCTTGTTTGTTTGTTTAGTTCTTTATTTAAAAGGTAATTTTCTTATCCTAAATGCACATTCTAGAAACCACCACACATTTTTTTCATAAAAGTGTTTTAATTAAAGATTTAATGTTTTAATTACTAAGGTTTAATTTCCTATTTATTGATGGAGAGTTAAAGTAAATTAAAAATTTAATTATTTTAATTTCCTTTCGTTTCAGAGTTTATTACAGAAATCATTTTTAGAAAAATAACATGTAAAGTATTTAAATATGAAATTCTGTTTTTTGTTTAAGTATAAGATGGTATCTTTAATTGATTACTTAAAAATAGAAGATAGTTAATTACTTTAAATTAAGGTATAAAAATACATAATATATTCGAGATGGATATTTATAATTGACTTTAATGGATTAATTTTACGGTTAATCTTTTAATGAATCGTCAAACATTTATATTTTAATAGTATATATGAATTAAAAATGCTAGTTAAAATTCAAATCCATACAGTTAATGGTTGATGATAAATAGATATTAATGGAACGCATTTCCTTACTTTTATTCTTTTATTTCTACCAACATTAAAATTTAAAAATAATCAGTTAGCTGGTTTTCAGAGACAAATAATTAATATGAAAGATCTTTTATTATGATTTCAAAGATTCATATTTTAATGATGTACATGAATTAAAAATTTTGGTTTCAATTCAAATCTATTCAGTTAATGCTTCATGATAAGCAGATATTGATGGAATGCATTTTCTTCCATCTATAGTTTTATTTCTCCATCCGTAAGCCTGTAAATTTAGAATTAATAAGTCAGTTGATTTTCAGAGAGAAATGAATTTTATACAAGATATTTTAATGTAATTTCTAAACTACGCAGTTTCTGATTTTTCCGCGTTTCTCAAAGTCTATCATCTGTATCTTTTATCCGCACAAAATGAAACTAATTTCATACAAAAATCTCGAGTCCAACGCATAATGTTAAAAATTTGTACTAATATTTCCCTGCGTCGTCATTCAAGATAATTTCATTCATATAATATTGTTTGCTGATTGGATGCCGAAGAAATAGCATACTCCCATCCTTGGCGAGAAACTTGGCAGCCATTTGGTGAATTTTCAGACAGAAATGAATGATCCAGAATATTCGAAAATCTTGGCAATTAAACAATAGGACTCGAGTTATAGCGTAAGTTCTAGAACATTCGATGCCCTGTCACTGGAGCTATAAAAAGCAAAGTTAGGTAGGCAAAAGTAATGGAGTAAATTATCTCTGTGTTTTTGCAATTTTTTGTTAACGATTTCTTTTTGATGTGAATTAATTTTTCTGCTCTTTGTAAGTTTCCTCTGTGTTTTGTTACATTTGTTATGTGTTTCTTTGTAAAATCCGTTACTGAGTCTATTGGGTATTTCACAATATCTCCACAGGACCAAAGGCTTTTCTCTGAAGAATTTATTTTTCAGCAATTTAATTTTAGTGAACTCTTTTTTCATACTTGTATATTTTATATGCCTAAAGATAGGTTCCAGATCTATGCTCGGCTTTACTCTGGTGAAACTATCACTCGAGATACCAGATGTAGTTTTCAACAAAATCTTTTAAACCTCCTAAAAATGAAATATTTTCGTAACTATGACGTAAAAAGAATATAGCTACGATTTAAAGATAAAGTTCTCCTTTATTTATAAAGTTATCTATTTATTATTTCTTTACTAAAGCCATTGGTAAGACATCAATTCGACCATACAAATCTAATCTTCAAATTTTTTTTTTATAATTTTTTTCTTCAGTTTAACATTCAACTTAAGGAAGGGCTTTACTGAAATAAAAAGCAAAAGAAACGCTTATTTCTGTAAGAAAATAAAAATGTAAAAAAGTCTTAAAGAATAAATTTCGCTGCAATACATATGAGAGAAAAAAAAATCTGAAATTTTCTTTTAAATTCTAATCAAATACACGATAGCAGGAAATAAATACCAGCCATGAAATATGATATTTTCCAGTTTTTTTTCTTAAAAAGAAAATTTGGAAATCTTCCGAACTTTAAGAAATCTTCTAAAATCACGTTTCTTCAGAGATTATATATAGCAGATAAAATTTTATTCAAGATATTTTATTAAAGTCTTATGTATAACATTATATTCTTTCATTTTATTTCAGTACAATATTTTACTTTCAAAAAATTCATGTAAAACGTAGCTAACGTTTTTAATTTTATCCTCTTAAATTCCATGATAAATGAATCGATATTACAGACGATAAAGATGAAAATGTTGCAGAAATGAATATATATATATATATATATATATATATATATATATATATATATATATATATATATATATATATATATATATATATACTAGTCGCCTTTGACGACCAGCCGGTTCGCCAATCTTAATGTTCGTTAAAATTTTAATAATTAAATATTTTATGCAATTCCTACTTTAGTAGCTTCTTCATCAAAATGTTTTAAAACTTCAAATTCTGATAGTCATATAATTCTCTCATAATATTATAAACGCCTTCAGTCATAAAGTAATATGTATCTCTCTAATTTTCTGTTAGCAACCGTAGAATTTATGCTTTAAATTAAAGTGGAAAGAGTTAATCTGCAATTAATATAATAATATTTTTTACTGAAACAAAGCATTTTTTTTATAATATGATTATTGATAACATAGTCACTGAACATTTAAACTTTATGAGCACTAAAGAATATCTTTCTTAACTTATGTTATATCTCAAGAATTTGTCAACAAAATTTTCTCAGATTCATCCTGAGCAGATCGATTCATTAACAATGTTTCATTTTAAATGCATCAAACATTAAGAAAATAAAACGAATCGTTTAAAATAATCGGTCGAAAACAGGTTTTAAAAAACTACTTAAAAAACGATGTACTTTAAAGTATAAGCATATATAAAAAATATATAACTAACATAAATACAATTTAATTACAAAAGCATGCAACTAACCTGCAAATAATTTAAATCAAGAATCATCCGTTGATGATATTGTCAACAATCAGAACACAATGCGCATGCGTGAATTTTCAACGCCAGTTACGGTAACGCAAATGCATGAATTTTTCTACGCCAGTTGGGGTAACGCTATGCGGATTAGAAATTTTTAATTTCCCTTATTCGGTGTTATTTTAATTCAAAAGTACTTCAGAATGAATCTGAAAGATCGATTCATTAACAATGTTTAATTTTAAATGCATCAAACATTAAGAAAATAAATAGAACCGTTTTAAATAATCAGCCGAAAAATCTTAAGCCTAGCCTCATGACTGTTGGGGAAAAAAACTGAAGCCGTACTCATTTGGCGGTGGGGAAAATGTAAAGATTTTTTTGGCGGGAAAGTTAGTTTTTAATTAATAATTAAAATTCTAATTAAAAATTCAAAAAAGGGCTATCCTATCTTTTAAGTTAGATCAAACTGCACACGGTGTGCAAATTTGATTAAAATCGGTTAAGTAGTTTAGGAGTCCATCGCGGACAAACAACGTGACACGTAATTTATATATATTAAGATATATTTACATTTTTTTCACTATGATAAATGTTTTTATTTAACAAATTTTCTATAATAAATATGATATAATAATTTATATCAAAATATTGTTTTTATCATTATAATTGATTGGTAAATTTCATGAAATGAGTTGAGAATTTCAACCTAGAATTTAGATAGATTTAGCCGGTATTTATTATTTTAATTATTTAAATAATGTAAATATTAATGTTGTTCTGAATTTTCAAATATTCCACGAAGTTCGTATATTGAATATAATGTATAATCATGTGTATTAAAATAACATTTTCATCATTATAATTGATTGGTAAATTTCATGAAATGAGTTGAGAATTTTAACCTAGGATTAAGTTAGATTTAGCACGCATTTATTATTTTAACAATTCAAAAAAATATAAATATTAATGTTGATCTGTATTTTCAAATATTCTTCGAAGTTCGGCTATCCTGATTATACTATGAGGGTTTGTCAAAATTTTAACTCTAAAGTGAAAATAGATATCTTTTCTTGCTTCCAGAGCTTTTAACATCAAGTGTCATAAACTCACGGACAAGGAAAAAAAACATCACAGTTTCTTCACATTCTAATAGAGATTATATTTGTAATCATTTGCCAAACTATTTCATATTAGGTTTTTTTTTAACTGCATTTTCATCTACTATGTTATGACAGCAAATGCAATAATCGCAGAACTCGTGTTTTTTGTATTCAGGATATATTTCTGCATTCCGGTTTTATTAAGTGCGTCTCAAAAGTATATGGGCATGCGATTTTTTGAAGTAACCGTTGAAAGAATAAAGCAATGATCACGAAAAAAATAATTAGCATATGGAATAATAAAAAACGTATATTACAATACAGAAATATTATACTTGTATCACAGATTGTGTGTAAAAAAATAAAATTCAAAATATGATGTCACAAAAATATATGGACAATGAAAAAAATCGCTTTTATTTCTTCCGTACCAAAACATTTGCATATTCTGCGGTCTATACATCTGACATAATAACTTCGGAGTATAAAATCGCAGCTCGTTCTTCAATTCTCGAGTAGTTGCAAAATGCCTCGCAACGTTCAATTCTCTGCTGCTGATATAGCTAACATTTGACGTTTAAAAGCTCAAAATGTTAAAGTTTCTGATATTGCTAAACAAATGAAGCGTTGCAGATCTGAAATTTATGAAATCTTGTCGAAAGATGCAAATTCTATTGTAAAAAAGCGTTTAGGAAGACCAAGAAAAACATCCCAGCGACAAGAGAGAGAGATTTTGTGAGCAGTTTCAACCCAGAAGAAGTCTATTCGTGAAATTAGGAGGACTGTAGCGTTTCCAATTTCAAGATCTACTGTTCATCGTCGCATACAGTCAAGCAAATTTCATAGATATAGCAGAATGCGTCGACCTATGCTGAAATTGCACCACAGAAAAGCACGTGTCCTTTGGGTACATGCATCGGACGGATGAATGGTTAAATTTTTTCTTCAGTGACGAAAAAAAATTCAATTTAGATGGCCCTGATGGCTGAGCATATTACTGGCATGATTTACGATGAGAACCTCGTGAGTTCTTTAGTCGACAATAAGGAGGGGGTTCTCTCATGGTGTGGGGCGCGTTCTGCTTCAACGGAACAACCGATATTGCTTTTCTTGATGGTTGACAGACCTCTGAAGATTATCAAAATGTCCTCAAAAGCAATCTACTTCCAATTGGAAATATCCTAGGAGGGAGAAACTGGAAATTCCAACAGGATAATGCGTCGATTCACACCTCGCACTCAACAACAGCTTGGTTTATTCAGAATCAAGTGACTGTTATAGATTGGCCAGCTATTAGCCCAGATCTGAATCCCATGGAAAACCTTTGGGGAGTACCTGCACGGGATGTGTATGATCATGGTCGTCAGTTCTCGACTATGCAGGAATTAAAGCAACAAGTAGAGCAGAGTTGGTTCTCTTTAGAGCCGCACTTTCTTCAAAATTTAGTTTGGAACATGCCTGATAGGATTTTCAATATAATTAAAAGCAATGGATCCAAAATTTGAATTTAAATACAAAATATTTCAAAAGTCCATACATTTTTGGGACAGCCAATTTTAATTATTCTATAAAATTCTATACTGTAGCCACATATTCTATAAAAACTATACTGTATTTCTTTGTTGTAATAAACTTATTACAGATGCTTATTATATTTTTCATGATAATTGCTTCATTTTTTGAACTGTTACTTCAAAAAATTGCCTGTCCATATACTTTTGAGATCCGCCTTATTATTATCATTTTTTATATGCTTGTAAATACTGTGTACATTTATTTTTGTTTTATCTTCTGTAAATGTTCTGATGTTTAATAAAATTCCCGTGACAGGCCCATCAAAACGTTCAGTGGCCAGAATGGTTACGGATACAGGGTTATGTGACGGGTTGTGTTCTGCTTAGTTAAATAAAACAGGTTCAAAATTTTACAATAACCTTATTTGCATTTTATTTTATTTGTGTTTAAAAATCTACTTTTTAGCTTAATTATCCCTGTTATTTAAATATTTTTCAGGACATATTTTTCAATACTTTTTGCATAGGCATTGAAAAACTGTGCTGACATTCAAACACTCTCAGAATTTGAAGCATTTTAGACCCTTCCTCCGCCTCAACGGCATCATTATTTGTATAGTTCACTCTTAAACATGTAATAAATATCATTTCGCAACAGTTTGACATGTCATTGCATTTCCACCATACACTTCATGTAACTGCCGATAAAGTCCAGTACCTTTATACATTTCTGGCCGTAAAGAATGAACCATGCAGATATTTGCAATTTGAATACTAATTGAAATTCCCGACACATGTCTATGGCCGATTTTAATGGTCGCAGTGGCCTGGTGGTAAGGTCTTGGCTTCGGAATCGGTCCCTGTTCTGAATCAGGTTCGAGTCCCGATTCCATCGAAGAACCGTCGTGTAAGCGGGTCTGGCACACGTTAAATCCATCGGAACCAAACGTTCTCCCTTCAGTGTGGTGTGGTTGGTGTAGACAGGGGGCGTTTCAGCTCAGGTGCCGTCCTCTACATCTGTCTGCGGTTCAAAATTACGAGTTTCATCGCGAAATAGTACTAGTGTTGTTTTAAAATCGGGATGTTAATATAATTAAAACTAAAATTAATTGGATGATTTTCAGGTAAATTAAAATCGCGTATTTCAGCCGTTACATTGCATGATACAAAAGAATGTTTGAATTATTGTCACAGAAATGCAAGAAAATAGTTATTCATTGAAATTTTTTTCATAGGGTAGCATTTAACATTTTACATAAGCCAACTTTTGTTGGCCTATGTAAAATGCTAAAATTATTTATCACACTGCAAGAGAGTTATAAAAAGTAATCTTTAGCATAAGCTATTAAAAAAAACAACAGGAAAAGAATATTCATTTTAAAATCATAGAATAAAAGGCAGGAAACGTAAATATTTTAAGTTAATTTTATCATAAAAAACTTTAAAAATATATTTAAAAATTAAATAAAAAATTAATTGAAAATTGAAAAAATTAAATTAATTTTGTTATTAATAAAATTATTCAAATAAATAAATATTTTTAAACTGTTTTCTTTTTGGATCACACATGCTCAAATCGATTTCTAGAGGAATAATCCAATTACTACAAAAAGATTCGTGCGACAACAGAAAGTTCACATTGTTTTGAACATTTTTCTTATAAAGATATTATTCTTCAGTTTCTGACCTCTTCTTTTATATATTTTTAGATAAAAGGCAGTAACGAGTATAAGCATTCAATATTTCGCAAATTGGAAACAATTGTACCCTCAAAAAAGTATCCCAGATTTTTCAATTTTAGAGTCATAAAATATAAGATATTACAAAACGCATAATATGTATAAATCTAAAAAACCGAAATTTTATAAATTAACTTTTAATAAATAGCGTTAACAGGATTTCAATGGTAATTTTGTTGATAATTCATGATTTTATAATGTTTCTCAAAATATATTTTCTCTCCCTCCCTTTTAACATTCTTTGCATACAGCATTAATTTTTTATAGTATTCTTATGAAATCATATACAGATATATTTATAAATATTTTGCATGTGCCAAACCTTCGTTTTTAAATTTCTACGCATTATTGCAACTTAAGAAGATCTTTATTATAAAAATTATCCTATATTCACCCGTTTTTTTGAAATTACACTTCATTCATTAATTTTTAAAAATTTTATTGGATGCATATTAAAATGGATATAAAATCATCATAATTATTGACTTATACGCACATATTATGCTAATTTAGAAATTATTTAATTAGGGATACATTTTTTGAGCTTACTGTCTTGTTGTTATGAATTTGTAGATTATCGTATAGCACTACATATTAAATTTGCTGTTAGAAAAATATATTCAAAGAAATAAATATCTTTGTATTGTTTTTTAATAAAAAATGCTTATTTCTTCTATATCTATTACATCTATTTATTATTTATATATATAAAATGTAAGCATTGCGTTTTCTTCGCTTTGTGATTGGTTGATATCGAGTCACTTGACCGATGACCTTTGAAGTTTATCTTGCCAGTATTGTTTGAAATATTGAATGAAAATTATTATTACGTCATAGCAATTATTATATGTTTTGTTATATTGGAACTACAAAAGCAAGATTATTTTTCGTAGATTTATCAAATTTGATAAAAATATACTATCTAATTTATATATCAAATTTAATCAGTATGTGTGGGGTTTTTTTTGAAATTTTAATTTACAAAAGAATTAAATAATATTTTGTCTTTTTCTGCGGTAACATCTGAATATATTGCACTAAAAGAATTCTTTTTATAACAATGTGAAGTATAAAAAATTGTTGAGTAGAATTTTATCCTAAATCTTGAGAAGTTTCAAAAATAATTTTTACATAATTTTCTACAATTCACTTTGTTATTGCAAGGATATTCAAATCGCTGCCATTGGTTCATCAAGTAATTAGATGAATTATACTCTTTTCTGGGCATTAATAAATAAAAAGACAAAAAATATCACAAATTAATGACAGTAAATTACAGTAGAAGTGCCCGTTTTACAGTAGCATTCAGTAGTGTATCATATAATACTTTATTTTAAAAAACAAATATTTGTTACAAGAAAATCCCAAACGATAATTTAATCAAAGCATAGAAGATAAAAAATTTTCAGATTAAAAAAAAGAAATTTTTAATCTAAAATAATTTTTTGATGAATATTTTTATCTGCTTTTATTGGAAATAAAAATAAATCTTAAATGTTGGTAACTTAAATAATCTATAATAAATATTTATATAACATTTGACATTATTGCCGTAAGATTATATTTTTCATTCTGAAAAAATGTTAAATATTTTTTTCTAATTTTAACTTCCTGTATGGGTGCTAGTGGAATAGTTAGGCATATATTAATAATCATCTTCAAAAGATTCTTTTAGAAAAATAAAGGGAAAAATAATTAGCAAATATTTAATTGTTTAATAATACAATAATTTATTTTTTCTGTTAAATTATATCATTAAATTTATGTATAATATAACTGCATCGTTTTTAATAAAAATTACCAAGAGTACAATTTTATGCCATAAAAATCTTATTATATTAACAGTTTTGTCAGAAAAATCTTTTCTTTTAAGTTATTCTAAAACTCAATTTACCTTAGTATGTAAGGTATTTGAAAATCAGAATAATTTATCATATAAAAATGTAACACATTTATCACGTAAAAAATAAAGATTTAGTGATATATTGCCTGTCAAGGTACATCCTATGAAACTTTTTTTTTGTTGTGAAATATCTTCCTTTATGATATATTACCACATGTTGAAAATAACAAAATTTCGGTAATGGAATTCGTAATTGAAATCGGGAAATGTTTCCTTTCAGGAAAATAAACTTCCCTCTTTAATAGTTTATTGGAGAGTGGGAAAACAACTTACGAAGCATTTCTCTTGTCAATACTGTGGCTTTTATTCTGTAAAAATATCTTAAGAGAAAAATAGGCAAGTGATATATAAAACATATATTTGATATACTAATAATCGATTATTTTGGTGTGCATTAAATTTTTATATAATATTAAAAATAAAGTAACTGTTTCGTTTTATATATTTTCAAACCATTTTTTATCCATAAAACATCATCTTGATTATTTTAACACCTTTTTATATTCATAGCTGTTTGCATAATCGTATTTTTTTTTTTTTTTTTTTTTTTTTTTTTAGTTTTGAATGTACGAATAACATATTTCTAAATATATTATCTGTTATTCTTTGTTTACTACAAGAAATGAACGGAAATACGTTAATTACTTATAGAGTGAGTTTTTTTACCCTGGCAGCTGAATTGTAATATCAAGGTCACGCATGCGCGGCACGATGTAGACGTCATCAACGAAGCAGATGTATCAATGTTACGGAAGACTGTAACACATATGTTTTAAATTGTATTGAGATAATTTTAAATATATCTGTTACCGCTAAAGCTCTGAAGTCCAGATTAACTGATTTACTCCATTAAAGTGGTGGAACAATAATTTTCCGTATTTTAACTAGATAATGTTCACATTAACGCTTCCTTATCGTTTAAATTCAACACTAGGTAATATTGGTAAGGATGGGTTTTATGATCTTGGTACTAAAACGAGTATTTTAAAACAATTGTATGCGAGATCTGAATTCATTGTTTGCAAAGAGAGATTTTTAATGAAAGGAGATGTCCCTGCTATGGAAATATTTTAAGCCAAATGGTAATAAATCAATCCTTTGGTACCGGGCAGGATTTCATAAAAAATGACTTCAAATCTAAATGTACCACAAATAGGTATGCTTGTCGCAAAAATCAATTTCTATGCGATTCAAAGTGTCACCGATCTTTAGATTGAACTAATAAGTAAGCATAATTTTATGTTTGCAAATTCATTTCCTAAATTATTATAATATGTTAACCTTTTGATTATTTTTAATATAGTTTTTAAATTGATTGATGATTGATTCTATCAAATTAATTTGTTATTGTTCGATTGTATTAACTTAATTAGATTATTTGTCATTAGATGTCAAAAAATAAATAAACATAATTTAATTTAAGCGTACAGAAACGTTACTGTTGTTACAGCAAAGATCTTAATACCACTTAAAGAGTACTTAGTAGCTAATGCGTAAATTATCTGGGTAAACGAAATAATTTTCCGCACTTTAACAGATCATCTTAATGTGCAGAAAAACTGATTTCTACACTTTATAGATAACATATTTAAATAGGTCTGTGGCGCGTGAAAGTGTTTCAATTAATTATAAGGCATTTGAATACATTGAAATGCCTCAGCAGCTTGTATTCACCGTCAAATCTGTTATTATATTTAAGGTGAGATGATTGTTAAAGTGCCACTGATTCCGAAATGGAAGTATCAGTATAATGAAAGTTATATCAAAGTTCACGGTGAAAAATTTAGTGGGAAGTTTTATGTTGTTACGGTAAATTTGTATATGATGTAAAAGGACAATATCGGTTACAGAAAAAAAGGGTGGAGTCAAGATGAAAATATTAGCGAAAAAATTTTCCACGTGTTTTTTCTTTTGATTTCATTTTCAGTTCGGAACTTAAAATAGTTTTTGCAACCAAAAATGCCACAATTATTATATTATGAAACAAACTCTTACTATCTTGCCATTCTTTTATTCAAGATACCATTCTTTTATTCAATATAAAATATATCTTGATGTAAAAATATCTTTATGTATCAGTCTCCTATGTTTGAATTATAATCCAAGAAATGTGTTTCAGCAAACAGTTAATTTTTTTTGTCCCAATAAATTTCTTCATTATTAAATCAGGAATGAGAATTTGATTTCAGAATTATCTAAATAACAAACATATCAATAGCTTAGACAAATTACTTAAAGAGTCAAAATGTTTACAAAATACTGGGATATTATTTTGACTGTTAAAAAAGATTTGCAATTAATAATGTACTCGCATATATAATTTTATCAAGCAGTAAATAATCAGCGCCTAGATCAAAGAAGATAACGTTGATAATTTTAGGTTAATTTTATATCAGTTGGATTTAAAATTTCGATTCCACGTACTTATGATTTAAGTGTTTCCTAAACATAAGAATTTTATGATATTCCTAAATCGTATTATGTTTTAAAACTAAATAAACCAATCCGTTTGAAATCAAGCAATTGTTAATTTTCATATCAAATAATTAATTTGAAAGTAATTCGTATTTCATATCAAATAATTAATTTGAAAGTAATTTGTATTTCATATCAAATAATTAATTTGAAAGTAATTCGTATTTTATATCAAATAATCCATTTGAAATTAATTTGTATTTCATATCAAATAATTAATTTGAAAGTAATTCGTATTTCATATCAAACAATTCATTTCTATTTCACATTCAAATTTTCATATAAAATAATTGGTATGAAATTCATTGATTGGATTCTACAGCATAAAATATATATATATTTTTATTTTTCCGAAATAAAATAAATAGGCGATGAAGCGCGAGGACTTAAAAGCAAACGAATGATTTTAAAAAACAAAGCTTTATTTA
This sequence comes from Argiope bruennichi, assembly GCF_947563725.1. Lineage (NCBI taxonomy): Eukaryota > Metazoa > Arthropoda > Arachnida > Araneae > Araneidae > Argiope > Argiope bruennichi. The sequence continues at coordinate 52,927,477 of NC_079161.1, read as the reverse complement.
TTCAGATTCGAAATATTTTCATACCTTGAATCGATTAGAAACTGTAACAAATTTTAAAATATGTCCGTTGGAAAAAAAAGAAAAGGAACCGAATAACATCTATCATTAATATTACTCTGACAGAAAAAAATCCAAAAATTCGAAACACATTTAAAAAAAATACAAAATTATTCATTATAAGGTTTATACAAAAACCTTCTTTTGGTGCAATAAAACCGAAGATATTATAAACCGGTTTTCGAATTGAAAATCTCCCCAAAAAAACGGTTTTAGCCGGTTTTCAAATTTTTGTGAAAAAAATAGAATAGGGAAAATATTTTATTTAATTTAAATAAAATAACTAAAGAACGATATCAATATCAAAGTAAAATATATATTTAAAAATTAAGGATTACATATACATATTACTTACACAAAATAACTAAAACTCAAACAAAAATTTCAAATAATATTTATATTATTTTACTAATTTTAGTATCTCCTAAGGAAATAGGATTTAAAAAAAATATCCACTGAACGATGGCTAAGTCTTGTTCTTATTTTGGCCACAATATTGCGTGAAATTGAAAATACTCGTTTACTAGCTACTAAGCTTGGTTTTATAGTTTTCATAGCATTAAATAAAAATCTAATTTTTTTGTTCAGGGTCTTAAAGAATCTCATAAATTGATTTTTCCATGGCTTCTTTTAAAAACGCATTACTCTGATGAGTAGTTTCTTCGATCTGCTTTTCATCAGAATCGATTTACACATAAGAAACACAAGTTTCCACATAAGAAAATTAATTTTTACATAATAATATTTAACCGGTTTTCTTAATTTAAAAACTGGTTTTCAAATATGACAAATTTGCTTTAAAAAACCATTTTTTTTAAAACCGAATTCGAAAAACTGTCAAACCCTAATCCATTACTTCACCCGAAAATAACAAGCCATTAGATATAGTAAAAAATAAAAAGAAGTCATTAGCTACCCAATACAAAAGAAGTAATTAAAAAAATCCACGAAGAAAATAAGAAATGAGCTAGCCCGTGTACCAAGAACTCTTATCACACCAAAAATAACAACGCGCAATAATTTATTTTTACTTGTCAGCGATGCATAAAAGCAACACATTTTCTTAATTCGACCCTACCCACCTTTAAAGTAACACCCTCGTCCATTCTATTTTATTTATTCTAGACTTCTCTGGAATTTATGACCACCTGGTCAGGAAGTTCTGCAACACATTAAAAATTAATGCTCTAACCTAAAGATAGCTTTCCACAGCCGAGTAGTATGATATGTGGGTTGGTTTCGTGAGAGTTTCTGCTAGGAACACTTATCTCAAAAGCTGATAAGAATAGCTTATATCAGAATCGTGATGTGATTAATTATAATAGTTAATGAGATCCGTTGAGAGAGTAATTCAGATTTATTATTAAAGAAGGAATGCTTAAACCATTAGAAGTTTAGTAACGAAATAGGATTCTTCTCCGTTCTCTTTGATCATCTTAAAGGAAATTTCGATATCATCGACTCGAAGTAATATATTTAACTCATATCTTTAAACAGCTTTTATAGAGAAGAATTACGTATAGGATTTAGAAATGCTTGGAGTTCAAATCTTAAAGGCAGTTTCTGCTCTAATTTCAAATACGCTTTAAAATATTAATATATATACAAGAATACACAAAATATTATTTGAATGCTCAAAAATTTAATTTAAGTTACGAGTTATCATGAAATAATTTTCATTTTCATTTAAGCGAAGATTGTTTTAACCCGTTCTACGGCCATGGGAAGTATGCTTCCCACCAAATTTATCAATATTTGTATGAAATTATGTAGGTGGGCATAAGTTCTGAAAATTTTTTTAGAAAGACGGAAACTTAGATGTTTCAGTTCTTTATCTCACACAAAATGATGTGTCTTGATTTGTTACTTAATTATTAATTAACCAAATTAATTAATGAATCAAATTAAATTTATCTAATAAGCTGAATGAATCCCATTTCTTATTCTAATTTCAAGTCTAAAAATATTTTAACATAATATGACTAGAAAAAAATGGCCCTTTAAAGGGTTAATGCCCCCAGTTTAAATAGATGTATAATGATGTGACCTAATATATAATGTGTTGTGATGTGTATGTGTACATAATATTGTTATATATAATGTTACTTCTTCATCAAAAGAGAAAAGAAAATAAACTTTGATATTTTCCCCATCTTCTTCAATAAATGCGTAAAATTGCGTAATTGCAAATAACGCATTTTTATTTTTTAAACCTTTAAATGGCTCAGTGTATTGCTTTGACCCTTTAAACTTAGAAAATGGAACCACTACCTCTATTATATTGCAATAGATCTGAGAGAAACTTGTTGGCAAATTAATCATTTAAGCATATATATGTATATCGTTACTGAAACTATTTCTAGTACAGTTCGTTAAAATGTTCAACAGGCTTAATGAGAGATAACGATGGCTTATTCTATACTATAAATCTATAGACTATGTACTATAAAACTACATCTATACTATAATACTATACCTTATTCTATATTTTTGAAAAACAAAATAGAAAACACAGCCAGAGCGTACACAAAACATCACTTGAAGAAATCAACAATACACAAGCGATAAATCGCTATTAAATAACCGTACCAGCATAATGCTATCAGAGAAAACTGGTTGGTAATGAACAATATGAAGAGAGTATTCACTCGACTTCCTCTTTTAATTTGATTGATTGGCTTCTGCTCTGTCTCTGGAGTTGTTCGTGACAAACACAAAAGCTTCTAGAAAGGTATCGTATTTTCTCAGCGAATCGTTTTATCTTCAAAATTCCAGTAGTTTCAGGAACCTTCATCACTAAATATATCGCCAAATTGTGGCCAAGATTGGAAGAATCAATGATCTGGCATCCATTCAGATGTTTTTAAAATATCTGTAAAACTATTTTCCTAGTCAAAAACTTATCAGCGCAAGAAAGCAATATTACAGATTTGTATAAATGGATATGATTATAGTAAATATTATTTGATTACAAATAAAGAGCGAGAGTTTAAATTTGAAACCATTATTCCGTTTAAAATTATATAGAAATGTAAATTGTAATCAACCGTCAACATACAATCCTGCTTTATTCAAGTTGCCAACAAAGTAAGAAGTTGACAAAATTAAACACTAATGGAATTTTAATCATATTAATAGAATATTTATTATTTTTTATTAAATATGTAAGGTATATGTATATAGTATATTTTTCAAACCACATTAAAAATTTCTGATTTGTTATTAATATCTAAATTCATGCGAAAAACTATTTTCTTCTTCTTTGCATGTTAGTAGAATCAGAATTTCTAAGGGCGTTTATACATTTAATTATTTTCAACGTTTTAGCTTTTAATGCATGTAACAATTCAGCATTTAAAAATATATAGTTTCTTAAAATGAATTTTTTATCATGCTCACAATACTCGTGAGATTTATAGTATTTATAAAATAAATAATTATAACTATAATATTCATTAAATATCTATATAAATGATATTTATGGAATTAAATTATTGTATATCCAAACGATGCTTAGTTTTGTTTCACAGCGGATTCTAAAACCCTCCGCACTTTTGCGCATGCGTTAGAAAGAGTTTAAATCATCAAAATAGGGATGAGAGGAAAGACGAAACGAGGAGATGTTTACATCTATACTCATAATAAAGCTCAATGTGTGTGTGTGTGTGTTGGCGCTCTACAGGCCAGACCGTTTGACATACAGCTACCAAATTTGGTACATGTATACCTTGGAGGTTGGGAATGTGCACCTGGGGTTCCTTTTTTCGAATTTTTAATTAGAATTTTAATTATTAATTAAAAACTAACTTTCCCGCCAAAAAAATCTTTCATTTTCCCCACCGCCAACTTTTCCGCCAAAAAAATCTTCCATTTTCCCCACCGCCAAACGAGAAAGCCTTCAGTTTTTTTTTCTCCCAACAGTAATGAGGCTAGGGTTAAAGATTTTCGGCGGATTATTTCAATCGGTTCTGTTTATTTTCTTAATGTTTGATGCATTTAAAATTAAACATTGTTAATGAATCGATCTTTCAGATTCATTCTGAAGTACTTTTGAATTAAAATAAAACAGCATAAAGGAAATTAAAAATTTCTAATCCGCATAGCGTTACCCCAACTGGCGTAGAAAAAATCACGTATTTGCGTTACGTAACCGGCGAAGAAAATTCACGCATGCGCATTCTGTTCTGACTGTTGCCATGACAACGTTATCAATGGATGATTTAAATTATTTTTGGGTTAGTTGCATGCTTTTGTAAGTAAATTGTATTTATGTTAGTTATATATTTTTTGTATATGCTTATAGTTTTAAGTACATCGTTTTTTAAGTAGTTTTTTTAAAATCTGTTTTCAACCGTTTATTTTAAACGATTCGTTTTATTTTCTTAGTGTTTGATGCATTTAAATTTAAACATTGTTAATGAATCGATCTGCTTATAATGAATCTAAGAAAATTTTGTTGACAAACTCTTGAGATATTACATAAATTAAAAAAGATATTCTTTAGTGCCCATAAAGTTTAAACGCTGAGTGACTCTATTTTCAGTAATCAGATTATAAAAAAAATGCTTTGTTTCAGTAAAAAATATTATTATATTAATTGAAGATAAATTCTTTCCACTTTAATTTAAAGCATAAATTCTACGGGTGCTAACAGAAAATGAGAGATACATATTACGTTATGACTGAAGGCCTTTATAATATTATGAATGGATTATATGACAATCAAAATTTGAAGTTTTAAAATATTTTGATGAAGAAGCTATTAAAGTAAAAATTGTATAAAATATTTAATTATTAAAATTTAAACGAACATTAAGATTGGCGAACCGGCTGGTCGCCAAAGGCGGCTAGTTTAACAATAAAATAAAATCGGATTATTCGCGGAATGAATTAAAGTAATACGATCAAAAACAACACAATTCTCACATACACTTGAAAAACATTGAACAAAAAAGTATCTAATAGGGCGAAAATCAAGATCATAGTATGACAAAGAAGTCCAGAAATGCTCTCATCCTTCCGCGTCTCTCCCCTAAATGAGATAGAATCGTCGAAAAGTGGTCGTCTCAGAATACTGAAACGAACGGTATGATATGTTATACAAACAATAATTATATCAAGAACACGTAAATGTATAACATTTTAAAAATCCAGCACATTTAGAAGTGAGGCCATAATCAATTAATAAATCACATCATAACAAACATGAATTCACAATCATGGAAAATGTTAAATAGAAAAATATGAAAAAAAAATGAAATAGTTTATTTGTGTAGGATAATACAAATAATCATAAAGGACATAGAAACACGTGTTATTTTATGCATTGCTAGTGTTACTAGTAGTTTTCAATAATACATTATGACAAAAAGTAACAGTTGATTTATTTACTAGTTACGCTAGGCACTTCTGAGCGCCATAAAAGTACAAAACGCAATGAAAACAATTGTTTATAGGTTGGAGAAGCAAGAACTTTATTGCATCTATAGCAGAAACATGAGATCAATTATTCTGATATGGATCCTTCAGAAAGAGGGGACCTAGGAATATCTTCCAATACTTTTTATCTTTATGGTTGATTTAACGATTATGACATGTAACAAAGAGTGGACATGAATTCAAATAGAGGCAAAACCAAATGGACCTGTCGAAAGTTCATTGAATTTGTGTTCGATATCGATCTACTGGTGGCAACATTTTCCTTTTGCTAGAGTTATTGAGAACTGATTCTTGGAGGGCATAACATTTTTCTTCAAATAAAATTTGTGATCGGGGCCTGATTATTAAATAAGCAAAGAAGGCAGCTAATTTTTATATAAATGTTATGCGGCTTCCGAAAATCGCAATACTTAGCTATAAGATTTGTAGTATTTTTTTCCTATCAGAGCGCAAAGGATTTTTAAAATATGCAAATACGTTCTAATAAAACTGTAATTGATGCGAGGCTTACACTTGGTCAGTTATAAGACTGCGAATATGCAACGCATGCGTAAAAAGGACTGAAAAAATACTGTTCAGTCGATAATAAGTAATTGTCCACAATTTGGCGGGTTTTTTTTGCGTAAAGTTATTGATTTACTTATCATAGATTAATTCCGACTTTTTTTGCACTTTGTTCTTTCTGATGCCAAGTTCTGTTTTTTTTTTTATTTCAGTTCCCATTTTTTCTATAGTTTTCCAGATTTAAGTATGTTGACCTTTTTTTTTTATTTTATCATGTTTTTTTGTGTAAATATCCATCATTTTAATTCGATACGCAGTGAAAAAGAAAAATTCAGGGATGCCAAAACGGCAATTTATAGCTAAGCATGGAATACCTCAATCTATCTTATGAAATTCTGGTGAACATAAATCAGTCCATTTTTGCGCATGTTGTGCTGACTGGCTGAGTGTAAACCCAGAATTAGTTTAGAAATATTTGGAGGAAGTGAAGTATTTTTTTCCTATTAGAGCGCAAACGATAATTAAAAGAAAAAGAAATGCGTTCTAGTACAATTGTACGTCAGTTAAAATTCCTGTTGGAAAACTATTTTTTTTTTCTTTTCAAAAGGCAAACGATTGTTAAAAATTTGTAAATGAATTCTGGTAAACTGCAGTTCAGTTTAGAAATATTTTGGGAAAGTGGACTATTTTCCTTGTCAGAACACAAACGACCATTAAAAAAAATGCAAGGATTTTCTAGTAGACTTGTAATTTAGTTTGAAATTTCTTTGGGGAAATGAAGTATTTTTCATATCAGAATGCAAACGATTTTTAAAAAGTGTTTATGTAATTTGGAAGTATTTTAGAATTCAGAATCATATGCTAATGATTATACTTTTAATATTTACAAATTCTCTTGCAAATAATTGAAGTCTGACTCAACAAGTTCTCAGCTGATTGATTTTCGGATATTAAATTAAAATCAATATCAAATATTTGATTTTAGATTATAGGGAAGGTAAAGGTGCGGTTAAAACATGCAGTGGTCCAGACTCCGTACAAGAATTAATCCGGAGGTGTTAAATGTGTTCATTTGCCCTCCAAGAAAATATTTTATCACCAAACTTCAAAATGACACATACGTCTTGTTCAATAGTACCACTTTCTGTAGATATAAAATTCAAAGATTGCTGTAGATATAAAGATTAAACATGAGAATAAGCCACACGATATTCGATGCTAAAAAAATAACTGAGCTGCACAACTTTAAAAATATGAATGCGGAAATATACAAAAGATTATAAAGACAGAAAATAAAATATTCAGATTATTTTGTAACTCTATGTCGAAATTTTAGATATGAACTTATTTAAATCCGCTTAGAGTATCAAAAAAATAATAAAACTTTCAAGAAAGATAGGCAGAAGTAATTGAATAGAAATACATTTCTTTCTCTGATCGTTCCTTAGAAATAAAAATCATTTCTATTTTGTGTCTAATATTTCAAAAGATTTGAAGTAATTTTTTTTTTCAGATTTGAAATTTCATTCTCTTTTATAAATGAAACAATTTATTTTTGGAATTTACGATGAACTATACCAGATTGAAATTTTATGCTTACTTTAAAAATTCATTCGCTCAAAAAATTCCTAATATGATCCTGGTAATATAAATATTAAATGTGCTCAATTGAAAATACACATGCAGTATTGTTATATATTTCTAATACTATTGGATATTTTTATTTTCGAAAGATATTTTTTTTTGGAAATATATAAATAATTTATTTATTTTCTGCCTTAAAACTAACACTAAAAATATCCGCTATCTTAAATATTAAATATAGAATAGGATGCCTTTATATATTTAATGAAAATGAAAAATCTACTTTTTTGATCGCATCTTTAGATAGGTTTATATGGTTATAACTTCAAAATATTCATAGAATTTAAAATGCATATTATTTTTAAATTTTGGATTAATTTTTAGACTGTTTATATGTCATAAATTCTAAACATACACAAACTATACAGATGGATGTAGTAAATATAATGTTAAAAATTCAAATTGAATATTTAGAAATTTTTCAAAAACGTCTCTATTATTACCGAATAATGGATTTGTGTTCCATTTCAAATTAATATTAAATTAGTTTTGTTTAGAATGCTAGTTGTGTTTTCTTTTAATTTAATTTCTCATACATAATATAATGCTCATGATTCTTCCAAGAATATATATTCTTTAGAATTAATTTATGACAGGTATCAAACCCATTTCAATTTAATAGCCTTGCACTTGTTCTGTTCATTGCTTATTCAAACAATTCTAATAAATTCCATGATATCATACTTCTATTACAAATTTAATGATCTGGATAAACTATCTTTTAAATTTATAGATAATTTAATTCCGAATTCTTATTCTTCATGTGACAGTAATATTATTACTCAGAAACTATATTTTGTAGCTTTCATTAATGGAAAAAATCACATAATTAAACAACTGATGGAACAATGAAAAAACTTTATTGCTAAAATTTATTGCTGAAAATTACATCAATTTATTTTTAATTACCATAATGAAAAAAACACTTTACACAACAATAAATTGATAAAACTAAAGAACAAATTTTAAAAATTTAAAATACCTTAAAAATTAGTTTTGTGCAGTAATCTTTTCTCAGATATAAAAAAAATGCCCATAATTATTTTAATTTTTAATTAATTTAAATTTAAATTGTTATTTTATTAAAATTCCTCTTTCATGTACATTTCTGTATTTCAGACTATATCTATACCAAATGTGGTAGCTTTTTATAAAACAGCCTATCTTATGGACTGCCAATATACACACACACTCATCATTATTAGTGTTAGAGATAAAATTATTCGTACTTTTCAGGAAACAATTTAAGCTCAAATTTTATTGCAATCATGATTTTCGAATAGACATTTCTGTAGAATATTGGTTGTGTTTATTTGATATATGAATACTTTGTATGAAATACTAATTGCAATTACTAATACTAAAAACTTAAAAAAATATTTTCAGCTTAAATTTATCTTTTTTAAATTCTCATTTATTCTTCGTACCATTTGTTCTTTGGTATGTTCTTTCAGGAGTTATTTTTTTTTTCAATTTCTGCATTGCAGTTGTGTCAAATTTTGAGTCTAAAGAATTTATATTTTTGTAATACCTCAAGATATTAAGATCTAGTAAACAACTTCAAGGTATCAATATACTCTGCAGTTGTGTCAAATTTTGAGTCTTAGGAATTTATTTTTCTGTAATTCCTCAAGATATTAAAATCTAATTAACAACTGCAAGGTATCAATACACTCTGCAGTTGTGTGAAATTCTGAGTCCGAGGAATTTATTTTTTTGTAATACCTCAAGATATTACGATCTAATTAACAACTTCAAGATATCAATACACTCTGCAGTTGTGTCAAATTTTCAATCTGAGGAATTTATCTTTTTGTAATTCCTCAAGGTATTAAGATCTAATTAACAACTTCAAGGTATCAATACACTCTGCAGTTGTGTCAAATTTTGAGTCTGAGGAATTTATCTTTTTGTAATTCCTCAAGGTTATTAAGATATAATTAACAACTTCAAGGTATCAATATACTCGGTGTCTATATTTTTCGTGTTCCAACAACTCATTTTTAGACTATAATTATATAGGCATATAGTTTAAGTTGAGAAAATGCTTTAAATGATATTATTATTCTTTTAAATAATATATTGAATGAAAAAATGCACTATGAAATACATTGCGATATCTAAATTTTTATATACACCCTCAGTCTTATTAGACACATACAGTAAAATGATCCTAATACCTTAACATTTCTTGCAAACAAACCTGACCAAATTATAAACTTTGTATATCGCCATTTTTAACGAGATTACATCGTTTGAAAATTACCCTCATAAGAAATCATCAATCAACGAAGTCAGGTTTTTTTTCTATGAGTAGATAGAATTCAATTGCTTTAAGATTATGAAATTGAAATCTTTATTTCTCAGACAATAAGTGACTTTTTTTATTTAAAGTATTATTTTGTCAAAAATATTTTACTAAACGTGATTATTAGGATAGGAGAAAAGGGTAAAAAATTATATTTTGTAGATTTTTTAGTAAACTATTAAGACATTATATTATTTATTTATTTTTAATTGGAGCCATATCCTCCTGTCTAGTCTTTAAAACATAAGAAGCTGAACTTTGAGAAGAACAGATAACCATATTTTATGTAGCTTCAAATGTTTTTTTAGAATTAATTCGCTCTATTTTGTGTGTGTGTGTGTGTGTGTGTGTGTATTAGGAGACAATTAGGATATATATATATATATATATATATATATATATATATAATATGTAATGATATCTCTAAATCTAAATTAAATCCTAATTAATTCCCTACTTTTATCGTAAATTAGCCCATATTAAACTTCATTCTAAAATGTTCTCTTATTTTCTGATTCAATTCCACTTATTTTATTTAATTAATGCAATAGTAGTTCTGTAAAACAGCTTACTAAATCGAGAAGTTAACACACTCCGAGTGAAAGGATACAAATTTGCTGATCTAAACACGTTCTTTTAAAAGATCCCTATAATTCCCTTACCTAAATCGACACTTGTAAAGAAATCCCTATGAGAATTTCCCAGTATATAATCATGGGGATAAATATTTCGTTCACTCTTTTGTCTTTTTGCTCTTGTGTCATTTTGTATTGACGTGCCTTCGCTTCTGCTTGTACATAAATTATGCCTCCTGGGATGGAACAAAAGCGAAGTTTAAAAATGAACAGTCTCTTTTCGGTGACTGCTTGAAAAATCATATAATATAATGAAAAAAATATTTGATGCAGTCTGTTATAGAATTATTATTTTACATAATCACTGAATGAAAAATTTGCTTTATATTTCGTGTGTAATCTCAATGTTAAATTCATACATATTTAACCATTGAACATTTGACTAAACATTAATATTTGGACAAAAAAGGCTACAAATAGTTTAAAATTATACAGAGTTTGAGCAACACAAAACCTATCACAGGTTTCTTATCATAGATTTAAAAAAAAATATATCTAAGATTTTTCTTTTGTGATCTAAAATATTTTTATTAATTTCAATGACTAAATCTGCTTAATATAAAAATAAATTTTGTTATATAAAAATTCTGGGACTCGTTTTTTTATAGTTATTCAGCAATCGCATATATATCTCAAGAATCTGTTAAACTAATCCATTATTGGCGGATATATCCGAAAGAATTCATGAATTCTTCCATTGCCATATAAGAAGAGAATTCGATTGCTGAAACAACAATGATTCCGAAGCCAAACATTGATCGGCTGTCGCCAATTTTTCCATAATGCATGTTTACAGATTTTTTTCCTTCAATATAAAGACGGAAAGAGGAAACGGAGCAAAAATCTAAAGATCTACTTCCCTGTTTATTTTGTCATCGAACCAGGCCGAAATTATCTCTTGTATCACTATGAGGAAACCACACTAATAATAGCCCACTTGTATTTTGTACTAATAATCTTGCTACATATTTTTGTGCGAATATAGTTACAATTGTATTGATATAAATATTTTCATTCTAACTTTTAAAAAGTCTCTACCCATATTTAGATGTTTCACATATTTAAAATAGGAGATTACCTGAAAAAGAAAACTCATTAACTTAAAACATGCTACACATTTATCAAAACACGAACCATCAATTAATTGAACTTTTGAAAGAAGGTTTAAACCCGGAACAAGGAAAATCTCTTAGATAAAATTAACCTTTAAGTAATCAAATTTGGAGGACTTAGAGAGGCTGTTTTGTTTCACAAGCCACGCATGCTATTTCCCCGATTGCTTCAGAGTTCTTTTTTCTGTTAGAAATTCTTTGAGAGTAAAATTTAAAAGATAGTAAAGAATAGAAATCCAGCTGCAAAAAAAGCAATTTATCATCCTTTTTCTAATATGATATGCGATAATTTTTTTGTGAGTGATTTTACATAAAATAAAGGAATAAATATTTTTTCATAAGCTAGTTCGAGTGAAATCATCACTTTTCTCACATTTTCGAATAACTTGAAAATTTTATAAAAACATTTCACAGTTTAACTAACTTATGCTATCATAACACCTCAAACGATATATTAATGAAGAACATCCAGTTTTTTATATACATTTTTTTGTTTGTTTGTTTGAAACCTTTCTTCTAATTTTCTGAGACTGTTTTCGTTACAAATGATAAAAAAAAATTTCCTTGGGCAGCTGAAGGCAAAGATAAATTCCTCTACTTCTAAGGCAACATAAATTTTTGATGTAAGAAACAGTCAAAATTAGGACTTGGAAAATGATTTTTTAGCCTATAACTTCTAAGCTATTGCAGTTACTGAAAACTATTAAATACAAAAGTTGTTCATATTAATGATGCGCTAATTTGGCTGATTGGAGTTATTTTTCTGTCCTCAATATTAAGAAAGTTAGTCAGATGAAGGTTTCAACACCCATCATTTTCACCACTTTTGAGCCAAATGGGCCGTTTACGAACTCGTCTGAAATTTTTACGTTTCTCCAAACATGTTCCAAGCCTAGTTAAAATCCAAACAAAATAACTCTAATTATGCTGTTCAAAAGATAACAAGGACAAGACGTAATACGCATATACATATATATATATAATATAATATTTGAACGAAAGGCGATTTTGGGTTCCAGGAACCAATTATAGGTGAAGATCTGGAGTAATTTTTCCTGAAGTCTTGTCATGAGATTCATTGTAGTAGGCAGTCTTCCTATAGGAATCTACCTAATAACTCGAGAAAATTATTAAAAAAAATGTTTTCTCCAAATTTGGAATATTTTTTCACATTTTGAATCTATAAAATGATATACGTTGTTCCTTTGCTTTGTAATAATGTTATTATCAAGCAATCAAAATGCATCATTTAAAATACAAAAGTATCAATTACGCTACGCTGCAGTAGATATCGTCTGCAGACTTTTATCAAACATTCTTTTGATTTCCAAACGATTTTCCACAAACTGAAATTCGCTTTATTTTATCGTTTGAAAATAGATATGGTTTTAACAAAATATACATTTTAACTTTAATGTTTTTTTTTTTTTTTTTTTTTTTCAAATTCGCGCTTGATAATCATTTCTGAAAAACTAGAAGGATTATTGGATAACGTTGAAACCAACAAAAACTGCGGAAGAATAATTCATGGAGGTTTACACTACAAGAATGCGCCTTTTCTAATGTGCCATTATTATTTGTGAATTATTGACAAAAGTCCTTAAATATGGCACCACAATGGGTAGAACGAAAATGGTCTTAATTTTCTTTTTGGATTTTAGATTGGTCATAGTGCGGAAAAGTTGCCTTTTAGGTTCAAAAACAATAGTAAAAAAATTTTTTGCAATATTACATTATCTTGAGGTGCCGCAAAGAACAGGAAATTTGTAAAAAAAAAAATGGACATTTTTGAAAAGAGACTTTAAAAATTTTTCTTAGATTTACTTTGGTAATAGTGCGGAAAAGTTACCTTTTAGGTTAAAAACAATATTTAAAAATTTGATTGCAATATTACATTAACTTGATGTGTCACAAAAAGCTTCAAATTTGTAAAAAAAAAAAAAAGAAAAGAAAAAAAATGGAAATTTTTAAAAAGGGCCTTTAAAAATTTTCCTTCGATTTTAGTTTGATAATAGCAGTGAAATATCAGCTTTTAGGTTCCCCCTTTTTTTTTAAATTCTGGTTGTAATACAATATTTCAAAGTGCCTAAAAAAGCTTAAAATTTGTAAAAAAATTTAAAAAATTATTAACTTTGATAAAATATTTTTATGAATTTTTCGTTCATATAAAGTTATATAAGATGATCTTAAATAATGTATAAGTGTTACATATTGAAAAATTATTAATACAAAGTATAATAATAAAAAAAAAAAAATATTTTTTTTTATGTCCAATTTTGCGTTTGTTACATCTGTATCCTTAACAAATGTTACAGCTACAAAATGTTTGTTTCTACTTCATTTCTACATTAAACAGTTTTTAAAATTAAATTATGGCATATTCACACGTGAGTCACTTTTTGTTTTTATGTATCCTTCTCTTGCGATTGAACTACAGACATTTGGAGCCGATTCGGCCACCAGTCTCACAGCTCTTTCCGCTGCTTGCATGTGACAAGGAAGCCGGGGAAAGTCCATAACCGAGTCTCCTATTCTATTTGGTTCACCTTCAGATGCATTATGTATAAAATTTTAACTTAATATTAAACCGCACAGGCACTTGCTAGTTTTATCGCCTCTTGTATATTTCATGAATCTCGTTGACATGCCTTTTATTGTAAAGAACACCGTGGTTCTTCAGCGTTGTCATTGTCGCCAGTCATCGTTTCTGATGCACTAGTATTTTTTTGCCCGTACTTGAATAAACTTAACTCTGTAGCAACTCTTAACTCTGTCTTCCTCAACACGCTTATGGTAGCAATATCGATATTACCTATAACCATTTTCTTGTTATAACATTGATCGTTTAGAACCTTTTATTCCATAACTGGCTCTTTTTTTACATGTCAGCAATATAAAATAAACGTCTAGCTTCTTTTCTAAATTTTGAGAGGTTGAAATTAAACTTTGAACATTTTATACTTTTAGACTTCAATAAATTCCTGTATTTAGCATGATAAGTTTTTATCATTTATGAAATTCTTTTGTTAGAAGCAACGGGAATAGAAGCTGTTGACCATATTTGTTCAATTATGGGAACTAAATTGTCGCTTACAGAAGGATCCTTCTCTGAAGCAATTTTGAGGTTATGCATATAACAATAACACTAGATTCGTCAGTGGTGTGTTTAACTTCAAGTAAATCACTAAATTTCCCAAAAATAGAAAACTTCGATATTTGTCTTGTCTTTACTAATTTAGACTGAACCATTTTTACTCACAGCAAAGCACACAAACTAAGAAAGCAGTTGCGTTAATCAGTTACACAATAGACGGAGGGGAGACGCCAACTCAACTGAATTCGGCAAAGCTATTGATTTGAAACCAGCTCTGTCCTTGTCACAGTAGTCAAATCTCCATATTTCCTTAACAACAACCGCTCCGGCGAAGACTCAGGGCCATGCCAGTGCAATAGCAAAACTGTAATTATACTTTTATTCATATGAGATTGCCTAATGTAAGCTTTTTATTTCATAATTGAGGCACGTAGAAATCCTTAAAAAGTTGTAAAAAGTGTGTTTTTATGAAAATTGAACGTCCTTTGTGGCACCTCAAAATATACACTAATATTTATTTTTTTAAATAATTTTTATTTATCTTATCTATACCGAAATGCAACTTTTCCGCGCTGTTACAAATTAAAAATCAAAAGTTGTTTATTTCGTAAAAAAACATTAAAATGTATCAAAAAATTTCAATTTTAAGAAAGTTTAACGTCTTTGAGGCACCTCAAGACCTACTCCAATATTTATTGATATTTATGGTTTTTTTATTTACACCAAATAGCAACTTTTCCACACTATTACAAATTAAAAATCAAAAATTGATTTTTTCGTTTCACCCTAATCAACATCTTGGTCTTTGTGCCATAAAAAACTAAACCATCATTCCAGGTATTTTTGATCAGAAGAGTATATTATCAGATTTTTTAAAAGATTCTAGGTAAAATTATCTTTTCATATCTTTTGACGCTATTTTCAGCAATGAAGCTGAAAATACCAAGAAACAGCGAGAAATACATCCTTATATTGAAAGCGGTTATTCTAAGTACAAAACCATTTGCAAACATAAGCCTATAATTCACTACTTATAAGCTCTATAATTATACTTACTATTTTCGTTTTTTAATCTACGTATTCAGGAGAAAAATTAATTTTCGGTCTTATTTCGTGCGTAAGCATCATAAAGATTATATAATATAAGAATATAATCTTTTTTAAAAAACTTTGTTCAGAAATTGGAACAGTTATTTTTTTTCCTTGTTGCAATGATCACGCCAGATGGAGTGAAGGGAATAAGCATGAAAAAAAATTAGTTATGGCCGAAAGAAAAGAAACATTTTTAATTAGAATTCATTATACTACTTAAAAGGGGAAATAATTGTTATATGAATTGTAAAAATATATACTATTATTTTGAATGGAAAATGTAAAATTGTTTTTTTTAAAGTCAGTTAAACGTTTTTAACCCCTTAAAATTCAATTCCATTTAAAATTTCAATTTTCTGTAAATTTATTTTACAGGAGCAAGAATAAGATAATTATGAAGAAAAATTAAATTCCGAAATAAATTTAAAGGCTTCACTTTTTAGAAAAATTATCCAAAAATAGGTAAAATATTATTTTAAAATACTTTTTAAAGACATGGATTTGAAAAATTTTAAAATATAGTAAAATTTCAAAAGAGGCCAATTACGTCCAAGAATCTTGCATCCATCGATTACTTGCATGTTACATCGAAAAAAAATGACGATATTTTTTTTTTCAAAACTGTATTAATAACTGTACTGTATTAATGGGTGCTTATTTTATGAATACTGATGGAAATTTGGGAAAACATATCTATTTGTTATGTTTTCCCAAACGCTTTTACTTTTTTTTTATTTTTCTGTATGGGAAAATGTTGAAAAAAACAAAAAGTATGAAACAATAACTCTTAGACTTTGCACCACAAGAATACGCCATTTCATAGTATCCGTATTATTTATGACATTGACAAAAAAAATCAAATAATGTTTTATGAGCATTGCATTCACCTGATATGGCACCATGTAACATTTTTTTTAAAATTCAATGGTTGATATCAACCGTTGAAATATTGATGATTGGAGACAGAATTTATACAGAAATTTTGACAGAGAAATATTTTTTTAAATTGAATTTGTTGCCCTACTTAAAAAGAAAATAATCATTGCTTGAATTCTAAAAAAACATACCTTATTTTGAGTGCAAATTGTGAAATTTTGTCCAATGTAATTTTGATAATGCTTAATGTAATGTAAAAAGATTAACAAGGAATACACATAATTATGTAAATTGGTAAAAGGGATTAATAAATAACATTATATTGCTAAGGATATAAATTGACAATATTTTTAGATACTGCGAAAAATTCTTAAAGTTAAGAAATATTTTAACAGAGCAATGCACGTTACAGCAAACTTTTGCTTTTTTTGAAATCAACAGCTTATTATATTTTGCTTCAAAACCAATTAATATGACATGAAAAAGTTGGAAACTATAATGATTTCAAAATCATAGTCATTTTACAATGTTCTTTTTTTTTTAATAAATTATTTTTTCCCAATATTTTCACATAACCTTTGCTCAAAATATTCAAATTTCAATGATGAATATTTTCAATGATCATAGATTTTTTTATTATATATATTTTCAATTTACATTTACGGTACACAATAAAATTGATTGGATAAAAGAAAGAAAAATTATTTTATATATTCTTGTTATTGTAAAAAGGCATTTCAATAATAATAACTAAAATAAATAAAAAAAATTCAATATATGCATTGAACAGCATTGGTTATATATTAACTGGCATTCATTGCTTTTCCTGTTTTAAAAATGGCGTTTAAAAATAAAAAAAAATATTAATTCATCCTTTTCTTTTTTTTTCTTTTGACTTAGTCATTTTTAGCCAAAAACAGATTATATATATTTTTTTCCTTAGAAATTTATATATTATAAGCATATATATATACAGTGGCTCAAAAAATTGAGAGTACACCTTGCTTTTACTTCATAAATCCGACTTTCAATATAAATAACACATTACCGGGAAGTGCAAACATGATTTCCTTTTTACACATAACAAATGGTTTAATTTAGAGTAAAAATAAAGAAAAATCAACGAAAAATTTCTAAATTGAAAAGTTTCAGAAGCATTATAAATAAACATACGCAGAATTTCGCCTCAAAAAATTGAGAATACACCAATGAAATTTTGGCAATATTACGCATAAAAATAAAGTGTCACTATTAAATTGCATGTCTTTTGGCTCTTATAATGGCTTCTAAACGTCATGGTACGGAGTTGACCCATTTTTGGTGGTATTTGAAGATATTTATCCCATTCTTCTTGCACCATTTGTTTTAAATGGGTTTTGTTTCTAATTTTGTATTTTTGAACTACTTTTTCCAGTATGGCCCACGAATATACATTGATGTCGGGGTACTGTGGTGGTGTGTGTAACTGCTATTTACAATGAAAAAGACACCATATTTTGAAGTTACGTGTATTCTGTTTGGGGTCGTTGTCTTACTGGAAAATGAAATTTCCATCTAGACCCAAATTTTTAGCACTTTCCTTTAGATTGCAGCTAGGTATATCCAAGTAAACCGTATCATTTATAATGCCATCTATAAAAATTAAATTTCCTACCCCTGATGAAGCCATGTAACCTCAAATCATCACGCAGTCACCATCATGTTTAACTGTAGGACATAAATTTTTTGGATACAAAGCAGTATTAGGCTTTCTCCATACAGTAAGATGGTTGTCACTGCCAAAAATGTTGAGGTTTCTTTCATTACTAAATATAGATTTCTTCCAAAGGTTATTGGTCTTCAATTGATGAGTTTTTGCAAACTTCAAATGCTTTTTCTGAATTTGCAAGCTTATGAACGGTTTCTCTCTAACAATGCTACTTTTATATCCAGCTTGTTCAATGGTATTTAGCACAGTTTCAGCACTTACACTTCTGCCTATGATTTGAAAAGTTTCTGCAACAAGTTGGATGAACCATAGGGTAGCAGCAATCTAAAAGAAAGTGTTAAAAATTTCGGTTTAGATCGAAATTCTATTTTCCAGCAGGACAACGACCCCAAACAGAATGCACGTAACGTCAAAATATGATGTCTGTTTCATTGTAAACAACAGTTACACACATCACCACAGTACACTGACATCAATGCCATTGAATATTCGTGAGCCATACTCGAAAAAGTGGTTAAAAATACAAAATTAGAAACAAAATCCATTTAAAACAAGTGGTGCAAGAAGAATGGGGTAAAATATCTTCAGATACCACCAAAAATGGGTCGAATCTGTACCATGACGTTTAGAGGCCATTTTAAGAGCCAAAAGACATGCAACATAACAGTGACACTTTATTTTTATGCGTAATATTGCAAATATTTCATTGGTGTATTCTCAATTTTTTGAGCCACTGTATATATAATGCCCCTGATTATGAAAAGTTAAGATATCTTTTCAAAAGCTATTTCATTAATATTTTGTTCATAAATTAAGTTTGTGTTTATACCCAATTTATTATGCTTATGCATGTGGCATAATTTTTCCGTTTGAGAGTATAATTTTAGAATATATTTAATATATAATTTTATTTAATATATAATTTTACATTCCTTTAGACTCACGTATTTAAGAACTCGCACTATTATATTGTTTTCAAAATATTATTTATTAAAGTTTATAAATTTTATAACTCAGCGAAATAAAGCTCATTTTATATCATTATTATTTCATGTAACTGGAAATGGTTGTAAATGAATAAATTATTTATCTACATTTAAAATGGTTATTTAATTAATTAAATCAATTTTATTAAATAATATTTTAGATAAAAATGCATGTTAATTAATGATTGAATTCTAAACTAGCATTTGTTGTCTTACATTTCTTTTATTTCATTTCTGATTAAAAAAGAAATAGAGTAACGTAACTGTAGCAACTGAAATAGGAGCAAACGATTTTATAGAGAATAAAATCGGAACAAAAGTTGCGCAAAATCGTTTGCTTATTGTGCAAAATATTTTAATATCACTATTTAGGAGAAATGCATTATTACAGTTTTAATAATTTATGACTTGGAGAATTGGAAAAACTTCCATTTAATTGCTATGAAATAATAACTTAAAAAAGAAACTTAAATTTCATTTTAAAATATCTAAAGCAAAGAAAGCTTATTAATTTAAATCGAAATATCTCTAAACGATCCAAATATCATATTTAATCAAAGATTACTAGAATCTTGATGGTTAAATAAATTTTAGCTTTGGAAAGAACATTTTAATTAAATCTAATTTAGAATTCATGTTTAAAAATTTTTTTAATTCAACGCTAAATTATTTTACAGCCGCTTGAGAAATAACTGATAAGTTTTTAATTTTTTTCTTAGTACGCATTTTTTCTTATGCATAAAAAAACGAAAAATGGTGAAATTAAATTAAATGCAGTGTTTAAGACTTTTCTGTAATTTTGAAATTAGAGTGTAGAATATTAGATAAATCTATTTTTCATGTGCTTTAAAGGAAGGATATTGAAATCCTTTTCTTCGAATTGTGAAATAAATTGTTTGAAATATTGATTTCTCAAGTTAATATTAAGTTCTTCTCAAATTCTTAATAACTTATCTGTCATTATTAGAGCCAAACCTATAGAATTAAAGTTAGAAATTAACTCTTGCTCTAATTAAGCTATCTTAATGTTGGATTTTTCATTTCATAACTTACTTTAATACCTGTAACTTTTTAATCGAAATTTTTCTCTCAGATGAATAGCTTTTAATTTGAATGTAATAATGATTTTCCAACTTCCATGTTTTCCATATCTGTTGACAATCTATGTTAAATAGCTATATCGGCTATTTAGAGCAATTAATCTATTAAGTGCCATTTTTAAAAAAAATTTGGCTCGATAAGTATATATATATATATGCACAGAAAGTTATGAAACAGTATAATTATATTCGAATTATGTTTTGCTTTGAAAGTATTTCATATTTTTGAAAAAAGCATATCATTATAAAATGATTAAAACAATCTTTTCAGTAAAAACTAAAAAAAAAACTGAATAAATAACAGATTGTTAAAATAACCCCTAAATTAGATATTTATGTGTGGTATTTCATTATAATATAAAAATCAAACCAAAAATTTAATGGTTGAGTTATTACAATTCTGTTCCATTTCAACTTACAAAAAAACTTCACATTTATTCGCTTGTTATATGGAAACGCATAGAATACATACTTTCTGCTACATACAGTATTGCCGTTGGGGCCAAACGTCCTCCCGCTAGTGTGGTGTGAAATTTGAAAAGGAGAGTGCTTGTTCAGGTGTTCTCCTTGTCATTGACCGCTGTTAAAAATAGCCCTAGTATTGCTTTAAAATAGGAAGTTAATATAACTAAACTAGACTAAACTAAACACACAATATGGATTGATATGTACAGAATCAAACTAATCTTTTCTAAAACTAAATAGATTTAAAAAAATTCAAGAAAAAAATATATTCTTTGCACCTGGTGGTGCACGTAAAATTCCAAATCATTAAATGGGGATCGTGACAGCTAAAGGGTTAAATTACTGTTATACTTTTTTTACGTGTCTTGAAAGTAAAATTCGACTGGACTATATCTTATTATCAGAATGGAATACAGAGGATATGTGTTTTATGTAACTTTCCATGAAGCATTGTTTAGAGAACATATATTTTTCTAAGTTAGAATCCGTATCCTAAAATGTTTTTTTTGTAATATTTGAAATGAATGCAATGTTATCAATCGTTTTCATAAATTACAAATAATCAACATTTTTTACATTCAGCAAGTACATGATTTTAAAATATTTCATGAAAATGCATACTTTAACAACAAGTATTTGTCAATAAATATTAACAACAAACACGTAAATATTTTAACAATAGTATATATATATATATATATATTTGAATATATTAAGCAAAATCATTAAAGATTAATTAGAAATATTCCCTCAGCGATAAAACACGCATTTATTGCTATTAAAACATTTTAAACCTACTGAACTGAGAAATTGTAAAATTGTATTAAGTAATTATCTTCCTGTATGGAATATTAATATATCTAAAAATGAATATCTTATTGCATCAAAAAATTAGATACTAAGCGATAAGCAAACGATTTAAAAGCAAAACTTAGTCCATAAAATTCTAAATGAAATTCAGTCCATAAAAACATAATATTTTTATAATACTCCTTATTAGAACTGAGAAAATATATGAACATTTTTTATTCGATATTAAAAATATCGGCTGTCTTAATAAAGCCCTTTAGAAAGCTTTACTGAATAATTTATTCATATAAATGCTTTTATTTGCATTTTAAACTGTTATTGAAATAAAAAAATATTTCGATAAAAATTAGTTATTTTATCATTTAGAAGAATAGAATACTTTCAACAATTAGCTTCCACTACATAGCAGAGAGTTAACAATTTTCAATGATTCCTGCATTTTTTTTATCTCTCTATATTTGCTAAAATTAAAATCCCATTTTTTTAATATTTTTACATTTGATTCGTAACAGTTAATGTAAATATATCGATACTCCTGAGATTAAATTTTAAGTAAAAAAATACTCAGTGTCCTTTATATTTTTCACATTTTAATTATATTCGAAATATTTTAAACCGATTACTTTTTGATTTTCATATAACAAATTGCATTTCATCGCATTGTGGGTTTTTGTATGCCTTTAATAGTTAATACTGATTATATAACTGAAATTATCGATCCAGAATTATTCCATTAATCTGAATGATCAAATTTCAAAGAAACATGAATTATGTTGCATCGAATTTTTTTCAGAGTTCTATTATTGAAATCCCAGAGATGCAATTGCCAAACTAATCATTTTTTTTATCTTCAAATATTCATACACATGCATAGTAAAATAAATAAACGAAAAATTATATCAATATTTACCTCAGAAATTGATAGATTTTCCTAACCTATTATTTCAGTTCTTATCGTTTGAGTAGCTAAATCAAGGATTTTTGGACATTTGAGATAAATATTTACATTTTCAAATTACTGAATGTTTAAAAAATCAAAGAAAAATATGTCATGTCATTTTCAGATAGAGTTGTTAGAATTAACATTGAATATTACTTTTATTAACGAGAATTAAAGCTTGAATATCTATATGCATTTTCAATAATAAGAATGTAATTTAAATTAAATTATATTTTATTATTATTAAAATAAAAAGAATCCCAATCATTCATAAAAAATATTCATTATTTTCGTAAACGAATTGGCAAATGGCATTTCAATTACTTTGCTTACTAAAAATTCTGAATTAGTTCCACTTGAAAGGATTTCATTATTGTAAACAACGAACCGGAAATTACATATGTTTCCCGGACCGATGCGATAAAGCACGTGTGCAAGAATTAAGATGTTTGTTTATTTTTTATATTAGAGCTGAAGATATATAATGGCGCGGTGGCAACTTGCAAAAAATAGGATGGAATGCGAAAAATATTTCAAGCGGCTATTTTGCAAATTAGTTGAGGAAATTCTTTATAAAATTACGCACGTGTTAAAGTTATTCTTTTTATAAACGAATAAATTATTTATTAAAATGAAAAAGAAAAAGGAACTAAATACCAAATTAAAAATTCAAAGGATTTTTGATAGTGGATTTAAAATTTCTCTCTGGTATAAAATATATTATTTTCTCTGGAGTTTTGATAATTTAGTTCAAGCTTGAATTTGCTCGTATTATTACTTTGTAATCAGTTAAGTAACTGGGCATTATGAAGTTTCCGAAATATAATGATTTCTTTCAAGAATTATACTCAATGTTGTTAATAACTAGCCGCCTTTGGTGACTTGTTAGCTCGGGAATTATTAACTGCAACTAACTGTTCAATTTCAGTTAGATCTCACATTCATAACTTTATGTTAACGATTTCTTCAACAGTGAATCGAACATATTAAATTGTGCTAGACATTAAAGCTGTGATGTCTTCATAGCCTTACACCTGTTTTGTTTATTGTACACATGAATATAATTTATGGAGGTAAATTCTGTATTTACATAGACAATTACGCTTTAAAAGGCATAACAATTCCTTTAACCCTTTATTTACTGAATTATGTTGTCATCAATTTTTCAACTTCATTTCTGCACTAGTAGTTAAGTTTTCTTGCAGAATAATCTCAGGGAACCCAAGAAAATATTTTAATTAATAGAAATATCTTAATTAATTTAATTATTAATTAAATATTTTTAATTCCTACTTTTAGCTTATATTAACTTCTTGTTATTTGGGTTACATTCTCCGTGTTCTTTAGAATGCCATCAGAAAAAAATTGTCATATTACGAAGATATAAGCCAGATTTAAATGATACTTTTAAGTACAGTCAGTAAATAAAGGGTTAAAATCATATCTTCTCTTGTAATGAATCTTCTAATCGAAAGTTACATTCCGATGTGGTGAAGCTTTTCTTTCTTATTCATCTTTGTTAACTGACCAGATAGCAAATATAATTCTTCTTTCTTACCTTTAAACAATGCATGAAGTCATGGTGGCCTAGTAGTAAGGTCTCGGCTTCAAAGATGGAGGGATCCTGGTTCTAGATCTTGTATCATCTAATCATACGAGCAATTTGGTGCATGTTAAATCCGCCCGGCCCTAAATTACCGCCCTCTGGTGTAGTGCGGAAACTCGAAGAGGTTGTGTCTGTTCAAGTGCCAACCTCTTCAACTGATCGCGGTTCAAAATTACGTGGTTCGTCCTAAAATGACTCTAGCGCTTCTCTTAAATGAGACGTTAATGTAATTGAATTAACTTATTAAACTATGCAAGAAAATCACGCTATTAAATATTTGTTGTTAGAAAGACTGAGATCTTTATTTCATTGCAACATTGGGTCAGGCGGTGGCCTGGTGGCTAAATCTCGGTTTCGGAACCGGAAATTTTCAGCCTTTAGAAATGATTCCATTTGATAATTAAAATGAAACCGTCGTATAAGCATGTCTGGGGCACGTCAAACTCGTCGAGGCCAATCGTCCTCCCGCTGGTATGACGAGGAAGTTTGGAGAGGGGCTGCAGCCTCAGATGTCCTCCTCGTCATCTGACGTGATTCAGAATTACGAGGACTATCTCAAAATGGGCCTAATGTTGCTTTAAAGCGGGTCGTTAATATAAACGAATAATCTTATATTATTTATATAAGATTTATGTTATTAATGTTTTAAATTTAAAACTGTGTGTTTTATTATTATTTTGAAAGCTATCATGAAAAATCATAAAGCTATTGCTAAACTTATGATAAAAATTTCAAAAATATTGTTCCAAAATGTATATTTCTTCAAAATTTATTACATAATGTGATATTTCTGTGCCGTATGATCTGGTATATTGAGTAGAAGCAGATGCACAGAAACACGAACAAGCACACATTATGGTTGTTATTTTTTAATAATATCGTAAAATATGGAAATATCTGTGCTAATTTGATGATTCCAATTTAATGCCGCTGAATTTAAAATATTTACCATGACTGCAGGATAATGTATGCAGATTGCAGGATAATGTATGGAACTGTAACAAATGAAAAGGTATTTCATGCGTTATTTCATTGACAAGACCATCTCTCTAATAATTGTAAAGTTACGTTGTTGAAGGATTTGCTTTTATAGTTTATTTTCTTACTATACAGTTTCGTTGTAAGAGAACATTACATAAAATTGTTTAGTGAGGCAATGGATATCTGTATTAAACGATTTATAATTGCAATTGTTTTTCTCTAGAAAAAAATATATAAGTATTTTAAATTTCATTCATCATTTTGTCTTATGAGACTGTCATAAGCGAGAAAAATTCGAAGTGTGTTTTTTTAATTATTTATTTTAAAGACAAATGCCTTCCTTATGGATCAGTCCTCATTCTATTTTTATGTCTTTTCTTTTACATGCATCTAGGTTTTTCATCATACAGAATTAAACTTCATAATAAAACAGACATATTTTTTACATTTTTTTTTCAGCCTCATCAAATATAAAAGACAGATGTTTGTGCTATCACCTCAAAAATTTTTTTTCAAGCCGTTAGTGAGACTTGTTTCATACTTTTGTGTCGTATTTCCAAAAAAAGTAAGAATAATAAAATTTTAACCATATAACAGCACTAAAACCCTTTTTCAAAACCTTTTGAAACATTTTCATTATTTTCAAAAAGTCAGGAAACTTATTTTTTTTCGATCAGACTGTCCTTCGAAAGCAAATCACTGACTGGAGATAAAGGACATTTATTTGGTTATACTAATAACTTTAAGCAAATAGATTTGCCAGTTGCCGTAATTTTGATTCCTATAATTATTAAAAATAAATCAATTTAACCTGTATTATTAATATTACCTCGATTAAATACCCAAGATAGACATTTCTAATCCTTCTGAGATAGAATATGTATTTACCATAGATCTATATATCGCAATCAGGTTTTATATTGTTACGAAACTTCAATTCCATTAAGTCCGTAAAGTAAACAGGTTTGCTTGTAGTGGCTGTATGGTGTAAGACAATCAGCAGGTTTCAATAGCAATAATGGCAACTTTTATTAAACGCGAAGTCACGGATATACAGATAACAAATACACAGCTGAGACGTACACGCACAACACACAGCAGCCCAATTACAGCACATAAAGCGGCCAGACAGAGCTCAGCAGGAGGAGGGAAACTACGTAGCTTCACTCTTACGGTCTCTCCAGACGTCTGCAATTATCCATTGTCTCCTCGCTTTAGCTGTATCCATCTGCCAATACACTACTACACGACTGACTATTCCATGCACGACTCAATGCTGCTTCTCTACTAAACTCCAGGATTCCACACACAGCTCAATTCACCAATCGCTTGAACTCCGCTCGATGCTCGCACTACACTTGACTTTACCAACTATTCCGCCATTGACTCGCTATGCATCTGTAATTCTCTCGGTTACTCTTTACCCGACTCCTTCAGCTTTGATTACCGACAATTTATAGTTTCCGGAACATGGCAGAGAAGGTTCTTTAACAGTCAAACGTATATCAATTCCTATTGGCTCTATCGCAAAAATTCTGGAAAATCCCAGTATTATCTATTTAGTCAGCAACGTCCTCAAATTCAGTTCAAATTTGTCGCGAACCCTTGGAATCATTGATTGGGTGTTCGATCAACATCCAGTAGAGCTGATCGTAAAACTGTATTTCAGTGATTGAACTAACAACATTGCATATTTGTAACATTATGTAAAAAAGGATTAACAATTCTCAATCAACTGATTTTTGACAGTGTTTTAAAAAAGTGTTATAAAAAATGTTCCTAACATTAGATATTAAATAAATTTCAGTCTTTTTTTACATCCTTTATTGCTTGTCTTAATACTTCTGCACTTCCAAATTCTCAAAAAATTTTTTTTACGTAATTTGAATTCCTAACACAGTGCAGCATTCATTTCTACTTACGCAACTGCAGTTTTTCGGTATTTCTCTTATTGTTAGGTTCGGAAACAAGGAATATCGAGTTCATTTATATCATGAAGCAATTCCTCAAATCGGTAAACATTTAGCATCCAACATGCTTCTAAAACTAAAACGTCGATATATATTTTAAACGGGTTTCTCACATTACTCTCAAATCCCCATTTTTATCGCTTTCTTCGATTCTCCATCTTCGATTCCCTTAGAGATCACTCTTGTGAATGAATGGATCTTTAAACTTCAAAACGTTCTTCCTATGAGACTTTGGAAATCAATATTTTGATCCCGTTTTCGAAGTTTTTGGTAGAGTATGATAAAGAATTTTCGATCTCTTAAGGATTCTATGATAAGATCCACAGGATAGGTCTTTTCGTGAAGGTTCACTGAAGAATATTTGTTGTTAATTATTAAAATATATATATATTTTGTAATTCAATCTGGTGAATTATTTTTTTTGGTATAATGATTTGTTGGATTAACATTATATTTCAAAAACTTACAAACTCTACTGTGGGATTACTCTCGTACTTTCAAATGCTTGATTGCTGAAAAATTTCTCGATTAAATTATTTCATTATATTTAATATATCTGCTATTATATTCGAATACAATATAAATGAAAAAAATGGAATAAAAATCATTCATCCTCTTTTAACTTTCTTATATACATAGTATAAGGAAAGTATTGATCAAAAATTTCGAACTGGAGATTTCAACGAATCTCCATGTTTTATACCTTTCTGAGTTCTAAAAACGCATTTTTGGAAAATGTCTATATGTGGCAAAAATAATTCAAAACGGGTTTGCACTAGACAGATGAAATTTGGTTTAGAGTCATTTTACAGCATTTGTAGATGTCTGTAAAATTTTGAACAAAATCCGTTGAGAGGAAGTCTTTTTGTATACCTGTATAGCTGTTCGAATACAAAATTCACGCGATAACTATAAAACGAAGTAATCTAGACAGATAATATTCAGCATATATATATATATATATATATATATATATATATATATATATATATATATATATATACCACAAATAGTGTAGAAGCATATCATGTTATAAGCCAAATCAAAGGAGAGGCTGAACGTTTGTGGTTATTCATCTTTGAAAACATGTAAGCGCGAGAACTCAAAATCACAATAACTTAAATATATCAAATTTAATTTCCAAGTGTAATTCTGTATCAAATTTGTTTCAGTCGGTCGGAAACAATTCGTTCAAAACACAGATTTGATTTTCGGATCATATTAAGAGCAAACCCAGGATTAATTGCCAATCCACTCGCTAAGGCGTGATTTTTGGCATGATTCAGCAGTAATACTAAATTTGCGCCAAAAATTAATAATATTTTAACTATTGTATGCGAGTATCATTGAAGGTGCTCATTGGTATAACATCTTTATTAGAGAATATGCAAGAAATGGTTTGGGAGACCATTGCCCCTGGTTTCATAGGCATAATGCATTATAGTTAATTTTAAAATACGAATACAATTCTCATTAAAGAGTTGGATTGAAAGAATGCACTTTTATTCTCTTAAATTGTTTTTTTTTTTTTTTTAGTATTCTGTCTACGATTTGCGATAACGTGGAATAAAAATAAATAAAATCGCAGAAAAATTATGCAACTTTATTTTTTACATGCTTGTTTCATTATAGATAATGATTAAACGTGGATTATTTCATGCTAAATAGTCTACCAATTATTTTTATACATTATTCTTTCTGTAGTTCAGATCAAAGCTCCTTTCCTGAAACAAAATTATAGGAAACATTTACTTTTGACAATCCATTCATGTAATATATAATGACAACATTTTCTAAAATTTTTATTTAAAACATTTTGTTAACTACAAAAACATTTAGTAAAAAAATACCTGACGCAAGGTAATTTGATATTTATTAATTGCTTTCTTAAATAAAAACATTAAATTTCTTCCAAAGTAAAAAAAAAAAAAAAATCTTCTAAAGTCACATTTTATTAAAAAAAAAAAAAAAAAGATTACATTTTATTCTGTCGAGTGCTTTTAAAAATTCTATTTGTTGCCAGGCATTGCGGACGTTTACAATTATTTGTCTGTTTTTGGAATATTATGTTTCAATTTAACAAAATAAAAGATGGTTTATAGCATAAATGTTTAGATTTTAAAAACTATGTATTAAATAAATCTTACAAGTAATTATAAAAAAGGTATCCTTTATAAAATATTAAAAAAGTACAGCTATTTTAATTAAATTCAATGTCTCATCCAAAGTAATTTCATCATATTTGTATGACGCAATAATATATTTTATGATATCAAATGAAATTGTGCTCACACGTATATATATATATATATATATATATATATATATATATATATATATAATATGAAACTTTAATTAATGGAAATTAAGCAAGATTTTCAGAATAATATATGTTTAATTTATATTAGAACATATATGTTTAATTCTCAAGTCAGGTAAATCGATAATAGATAAAATTTTTCTACCTTAATTTTCAATATGTTAAGAAAAGCGTGATATAAAATATTTGATGGAACAATTCAATCTTTTGAACTTTCCCTGATAATAACTATTTTTAAGAATTATGCAAAAATATAATGATATAAGTGTTGAAATTCAAACAGAAAATTACAAGACAAGGAATTACATATGATTACAGGATCATTTTTAAAAAATTTTAAAACGATGTAGGAATTAGATCTGTAAAATAATGTTGTAGTTGTTGCGAAAAATGCAAAATACCACTTTAATTTTTAATTGAATCAAAATTCCAATACATTTTTAAAAAACTCGATCGAAAATACACGATTTTATCTGTAAAATATTAGCGTTAAAATTTGGTGGCAATGAGTAAAATAGTCCAGATTAGATCTATAATGCTTGCTAACACATACATTTTTTTCTCTATTATTAGTAGAAAGTAAAAAGTAGAATTTCTCTATTTTAATAATTTTCTATTTTTTTTTTAAATTTTTAAATTATAAATCGTAATTTTAATTAAAACTGATTTTGAAATTAATCTGTGGCAACTGTCAAATTCAAAGGCAACTGTATCGTTTGGGACAAATTTCAGTAAATCAATTGATTAAATTCTGGAACCAAAAAATATTTTTCACATAAAAAAATACAAAGCGTTAAAAAATGTCAAAATGTTAACAGAATATTAAGTGATTGAAAAAAAAATAATAAAAGCATATTGTTACATAGATTAAACATATCTAATGAATGATGTCATAAATTTAAGAATTGTTATGTATAATGTATATTATATTTAATGTATATTAGATGCATTTTTTCTCTATTATTAATAGAAAGTGAAAAAAGTAGAATTTGACTGTTTTAATGATTTTCTACTTTTTAATTTTTAAATTATAAATCATAATTATAATCCAAACTGGTTTTGAAATTCATCGTATTTTCGTATTCATCGAAAGGTAACTGTGTCGTTAGTCACAAATTTTTTATAAAAATTGATTAAAGTTTTTATCTAATAAAATAGTTAGGACATAGCGTTAAAAAAATGTCAAAATGTTAACAGAATATTAAGTGATTGAAAAAAATAATAAAAGCATATTGTTACATAGATTAAACATATCTAATGAATGATGTCATAAATTTAGGAATTATTATGTATAATATATATTATATGCATTTTTATGCAATGGGCATTATATGCATTTTTTCTCCATTATTAGAAGGAAGTCCAAGGTAGAATTTCCCAAATCTAATAATTTTCTAATTATTAATTACTGAATTATAAATCATAATTATTATTACAACTCATTTTGAAATTAATCCTATCTCAAATTTTCCGAAAGGTAAATTATATCATTCTTAACAAATTTAAATACATCAAATAGTTAAATTCTAGAAGTGATAAAGTATTTTTGACATTAAAAATTAGAAGCGTTAAAAAATATCCAAACTTTAACAGAACATTAAGTGATTAAAAAAATAATAAAATTATATGGTGATGTAGATTAAACATATCCAATGAATGATGCGATATAATGATGTATAATATATATTATATACATTTTTAGAAATATTTCTATAAAGCTATAAAAAATTCTATTTATCAACGGTAGCTGTCAGAAAAGTTTGATTTCTTCAATACCTCATCAGATATTTTATTACTCCTTAGTGAATGTAATATTTAGTAAAATTTATCATACGCTAAGTTTATCTT
Source organism: Argiope bruennichi (assembly GCF_947563725.1). Lineage (NCBI taxonomy): Eukaryota > Metazoa > Arthropoda > Arachnida > Araneae > Araneidae > Argiope > Argiope bruennichi. Next base: position 52,895,982 of record NC_079161.1, on the reverse strand, counting down.
GGAACAAATGATGGAAATGACATATTGCCTGTCAAGTTATATCCAATGATCGTTCAAACAATTCCTTTTTTTTATAATGTATCTTTTTTGATGATATATTCCGAACAAAGTGAAGTAACATAAGGCGGAATTCCCGTATGAAATTGGAAGACACAGTTTTATCTCTTACGTATCATCTTTTCACTTGTAATGGTGTATTTCGAGCAACAAATCATCCCTTTAATGATTTGTTCGGTTTAGAAATATATCGTATAACGTAAGTCTCTTATGTTTTTTATCAATTTAAGGATGATGTGAAAAATTAATTGTGAGAAAATAAGTTTCAAGTCCAATGAAAATTACATTTTGTAAATTAATAATAATTTCACAAATTATTAGAAAGAAAAAAAAATATTTATTTTAAAATCGTCAAATTTTATTTATTATAAAAAGGTATTGTTTGTATCTTTAGATTGATTCCTCAGTAGTATCACGATATTGTATAATATTTGGGAAATGCTGTAAAAGATTGTGAATGCTAAAAATACCGAAAAAAACATTACTGTATGATATGTAATAATACTCAAAAGGCAATTTAAGGATGTTGTGAAAGAGTAGTTTTCAGAAAATAAGTTTTAAGGTCAATAAAAAGTTCATTCTGTAAATTAATCAAAAGCATCAATACAATAAAATCCTAGCACCAATGTATTAGTTTTGACTTATCTGTGTATTCGAAGTAATTTTAATATTGAATTATAATTGTTATGAATGGTTTATTTTTTGCTTACAACTATCAAAATTCGATAAATCGATGCACGTATGACACTCGGGCAAAACAGTTAAGAGGTTCATTAGATACTCTTCTTTTATTAGAATGGGATGCTTCTATTTAAAGAATAGTATGCAGTATTAAATTTTATATGAGATTATAGAATAATATAAAATGATTTTCTATATTCCTATAGAAAGAATGTTTTTAACTTCGCAAATAAAATCATACATTTTAATTAAATTTTAATCATTTTAAAGATTAATCTATGTATATCACTGCTAAATGTTTAAATTCTGATATATTTTTAAGGATATCATATTTGTACAATACTCAAAAATTTGAGTGAATCCTGCAGCCTTCTTAATTATTCAGTTTGATCCAAAATAAAAGATCTTAAAAGTCGGAGAATAATTACTTTACGATACTAAATTCCTGACGATTGAAGCTTTTCTTCTTAGATAATAAATCTTAACTACTCTCAGACGATTCTTATTAACTATTATAATGAATCACATCACGTAACACCTTCTGATACCGCCTATTATTATTAACTTCTGGGAGAAGATTCCTTCTTAGCAATTCTCACGAACGAACTGCACATAATGAACTAGATGGCTGCAGAAAGTTAACTCTAGGTTAAGGCTTTAATTTTTAATTCTTTTAAGCACTTCCTGAACCTGTGGTCATAAATTTCAGAGCAGCCAAGAATAAGTAAACTAGGGGAGGATGCTATTTTAACTCTGGATCGAGGAAAATTAGGAAAATGTGTCGCTCATATGTCTAGTCGACATTTAAAAATAATTTATAGTGTGTATGTCGTGCAGTTCTGTGAGGATGAAGTGGCGATGACTTGCTATTTTAAATGCACACTTTTTAATCTTAGCTTGTGTAGTACAACTAATGTCTTAATTGTGCCTTTGAAATGGCTGTTGGCTTGTTAATTTTTGGAGAGTTTTTAATGAATGATTCAAGTTTCATACGAATTTTGTTTAGATTTCTTGAAAGATTTTCTGTTAGGAATATATTAATAGTAGAAATTTAGAATCCCTTTCCCGCAAAAATATTTGTTTTATTATTATTTTTATTTGACATTGGTTACAGTACAAAAATGCTTAACCCTTAGCTGGGGACGTGCGGTCTGTGAGACCGCTAGTGATGGATTTTCGGTTACCCCTATTCTATTTTTAGCTCAATTGAATGGATTGATCCTGTAGCTTCCTATTTTGTGACCTTCAATACACGTACACATTTTCAAATGCTTTCAGTGGATGCTTTTTAAAATAATTCAGTTATTTCTTTAAGCGCGGTCTCTAAGATCGCATCTCCCTGTAAGTGTCCCAGTGATAAACAAGGCTGAGCAGATGGCGCTAACATTTGGGCCCCGAAATATCATCCAATTTACTGATCCTATTCTGAAGCAGTGCTCCTGACACTTTTAAATGAAGCAGAAAGTGGTTTTAGCGATAAGGATAATTGTGCAGAAGAGCTTTTCGATGAAAGTCCGTATTCAACTGATTTGTATGTTCAAACGCAATAAATCTTTCTAGTGATAATGTATTTTGAAAAATTTCTCATATATATATATATATATATATATATATATATATATATATATATATACAGAATTTATAAGTTGATTTTTATACTAGTTCTTAACCTGTCTGTTTCAAATACCCTAGAGAACCGTGCTATGAAAGTCACTTAAGTCGATAAAAGAAAGATCCAATTTTACCCGTTGTCAATGATTTTATTTTTCATGTAATTGTTGAATTTTACATTATATTGTCTTCTATATACCTTAATATACTGTAAAAATAAATACGATTTAAAAAGTAAAAAGTAATGTGTTTTTAAAGAATATTATTTATTGTAACATGTAATTTGTGGAGAAAATGTATGTTCCTACGCATTTAATTTTTTCAATGATAATATACTTTGAAAAATTTCTAAAATATATCTATATATCAAGAGACATATCTGCAAAATATATTGGCAGTTTTTCATACTAATACATTCATTAGGAAATTTAATTTCAGTATAAATGAAATGCGGTCTCGTAAACCGCACCTCCCCAGTTTTGTCCTAAAATTTCACCTCCCCAGTTAAGGGTTAGTTGCAAAATTGTACGGAACTGATTAAATTAAAGTTTTTTAAATCAATTTTTTTTAATTTTTAATCCAGTATTCCTAAAACTTTTAAAACAATTATTAAAAGCCAGCACAATCCAGAAGAAAAGAAGTAACCCTGTTTCCTTTGGAATGAATCATGTTTACAATTTACTTTGGAACCAGACAATTTCATTTCAGGTTGTACTAATAATTAGTTCTGTAATGTCCTGATCTAGGCTGATCAAATAACGAAGCAGAATTTCCAGACAATTCTTTATTTTACAGCCCTATATATACAAAGAACTATTTGTTCTAATCTTTGTTAAATAAATAGTTATTTACACCTGTAGTAGGAGATACAACAGTCAAAGTCAAAGGTATTTCTTGAAATTCAGTTCCCCATCCCGTCAACACGACCACTCCAGGGGTAGTTTCTCAGACTCCGAACTCGTGGGAGATGTCCAACCGCCTCCTCCAATTCGTTTCTTCTCTCCCTAAAAAAGAAATCCCCGCGCATTACTTCTGTGACAATCTCCGCCTTTACATTGGTCATTTGAGCTCTCTTTTTGGCAATCGGGGTTCAGCAATATGCTCTGCCAGCGGCGCCAGTGGGCCCTGGGAAGGTCCTTTCACAAAGAGAAACATCTAGCATCCAGATGTCTGTACACCCCTTTCTCTTTGAAGGTACTATCAATACCTCTTGGACGAGGAATTCCACATGTGGTCTTTCATTGTAGTCGCTAATGAACAGATGAGAGACCACCTAGGTGAAAAGATCCGCCATCTGGCTATCTCGAGGAGTTTAGTAAGTAACAGCGACGACACAGCTGGATGTAAATGTCTTATCAATACGGGGACACGGGGACTGTTACAGTTCTATTTGCTTCATATGCCTATAACTAATATTTGTGAATGTAAATTATGTTACATATATGAATAGAACCATTGGAAATGGTTACTCCAGTGATATCTAATAAATGGGCATACACATGCCGAGGACCACATGCCCTCAAATAAATATGCCCATCTTCCGCTTAAAATTCCCTGCCTTGGGTCATGCCGCAAATGTTTTGCATGGCATCAGTGAACACTTCTTTACAAAATATAGATTTTTGGTATGAATTTAAAACTCTTACTGAATATGCCATGCGATATTTAGCGATTAATTCTAGGCGTGCAGAAAATACACAAATACCCGAGAATCGAATATTTTTTTCAACGTCCCTTTTCCTACAGATTCAAATAAAAATTTAATATAGAGCTGTAATCACTAGATCACATTCCTGGAATGAATTGAATTATTTAACTCACTGTGTTTTTGAGTCATTGCATTTATATGTATGAAAAAGTATAGACCGACATACACACAAACTTATGATAGATTAAGTTCAATATTTTATACGATTCTACATTTTAAACTTAAACTTGAGAATCAAATCATATTTATATCATTGTTTACGATTTAAGGTGATCGTATTCATTTGTATTAAGGCCACAGTGGCATGGGGGTAAGGTCTCGGCTCGAAACCGGAGGGTTTCAGGTTCGAGAGCCGATCCCACCTATAAACCATTATATAAGCGGGCCTGGTGCACTCTAAATATGTCGCGGACAAATGTGCTCATGCTGGAGTGGAAGTTTGGAGAGGGGATGGCAGCTCAAGTGTCGTCCTCGTCATCTGACCTCGGTTCAAAATTACGAGTCCCATCCCAAAAAAGCACTAGTGGTAATTTAAAATGGAACGTTAATATAGCTAAACTAATCTACTCACTTTTATTAGAAAAAGTCAGACATCCTTTGATAGAATTTTATTTCAAATTTCATAGATACTTATTCTTTTGATATAAATTCCATTAATTTCGCATGATTGGTCTAAAATTCTTTTTAATCTATCGTGTTCACAGACAGACGTAATTAAAAAAAAAGAAGAAGAAAAAGATTTTTCATATTCAGGAATTTCTGAAACGTGGAGAATCGTCAAACTCTCGAATTCGAATTTTTAACTATTACAAATTTTACTCTTCATATATGAGAAAGTAAGAATAATTTCATTAAAAATTACTAAACGTGTATGATTGAAAAATGATTTTGCTTCTCCTTCAGTCTTTTATGATTAACGATAAAGGTCACCTAACGATATAGTGGAAAAAAAGGAACAAAAATTAAATCCAATCTGCTGGAAACTGGTATTATTTTCGACAAGAAGGTTAAATTCTTTTCGTGTTCCTGTGAAAACCAATAAAATAGTTGAAAAGTAATTCAACATCTTCTACCAATCCTTTCCTAGCATCTTTCTATAAGAAGAAAAATCATTTTGGATCAATAATTTGAGGAAATCCAACGAAATTTCAACCGATGTCCTTTTAGGTCGGCTTTTATTGCACTTCTGTTCCTCTCTAGTTATAAATCGTTAATAATAAAGCATTCTTAAAGATTCGACGCAATGTTTATATGTCATTTACTGGTCAGGGTTAAACCTGGACTACTATTAAAGGAGTTCTGACTCTAAAGGTCATGATATTTGACTTAAAGTTAACAAACGTGAGCTATATATATATTTATTTAAAAGGTGGAAGTGTGCACTTTTAGAAGCTATCTTTGAAATTTTAATTAAATAAATATTAATCGATGTTCTATGTCTGTAATTTCCAAAAATATATTTTGAAAATGTGCATCTTAAGGAATTGAAAATTGTAAAAAAATCTTGAGCCACTAATGCTGTTTTTGGCATGCATTTTTTCCCCTAAATTTTTATTGGCTCTTTTTAGCGAAAATATAGATTTTGAGCTTGTAAAGGATAGTAAATGAAACCAATTTTGAATTTTAATATTCTTTATATAATTTTCAACAATACTTTTCGTTCTTGCTTGGCTCATATAAAGTTGGAAAATCGATCATTGGAACGATTTTTTAAAAATGTGGGTTATAGTGAGATTAAAAAACAAAATCAAATGATATTTTGATATTTTCCGCAAAGACATATAGAAATAATAACTCATTAAAATAATTTTTGCTGCATTTTAAATTTTAAATTTTGTTTCCTAAATTTTCTTAAATTTATTATCTTTAATACATTTGTGCATATTTTTCATTATATTGGAAATTTTTCATAAAAAAAAATCGGATATTTTTCAACAATGTTTTTCATTATAGATATAAAATAATATGTTTAATTAAATATTTAATCTCGTGATACTTTTTATTGATTAAAGCTAAAGAAGAATTTTGTTATTATGTGTATGTATTAAATGCTAAATGAGCAAGTGAAGTTACAGTGCGATGCCAGGCAATGTGACATTTTAAGAAATACATTTAAACATTTAATGGCATTACAATACTATGGAACTTCACTTCCATCAAAAGTCATGTGCACAAGAAATCGAACATATGTAAAAGCATTAAAATAAAAAAAGGTTTTAAAGACAGGTGGACTGTAACGGAAACTTTTGAGAATTAATTACTTAGGATTATGAAATTTTTTATGCTAAGGTATTAAAATATAAGTACATCAAATATCTTTATAAACATTCTTTCAAATAAAATACATTATTTTTTTTAAAAAAATAGAAGATTTGTAATTTTTAAAAATTTTAAAAGATTCTAGGCGGTTTATTTTTTTTTATTTTTTTTTATTTTTTCTATTATTGTTTCCTTATTACACGATTTAAATTCATTTGGAATAAAATGGTGTTTGATTTTATAATTCGAATGAAATGTCATTTTTAAAAAATATAATTTTTATAAGCATTTTATGTTTTTTCTGAATTAAAATTGAGTTTTAAATATAAAAAATCCCCTCGCAATATAAAATGCATATCATATTTTTTTTTTTAATCTTTGAGCGAAATCTTATTATCATTTTCATTTAAATTCTACAAAAATTAAGATACCTGGAAGATTTCAAATATATTCAAATCTAATTTGAATATCATTTTGAGAAAATGATTAAAATACATTTTTATTTCTATAGACCCTTTAAACATTCATTTTATTGTGTAATACATTTTATAATGCTATTTTAGTTGAGTATAAACCTATATTTTGGTAATAAAACAAGAAAAATATAATTTTATTTTTTCGCTTATTTGAAAAAATCTACTGTCTCCATAATTCTATTGGAATTTAACACTTAAAACGCTAAGGATATTCAAATTTTCAATCTCAGAATAAGAAATTTGCTTGAAATTAAGAAAAACAAATATTGCTATTGAATAATCTGGCATCACCTAGCAATTAATAGTTTAAACTTTTAAAAACGGAGATATAAATAAGTTTATTATCTTAAATGATTTAATGAATGATATGCCATTTCATGTCGCATAATTTATTTAATAACCAAATAAATTTAATTCCAAAAATTCTTATCGAACTATAACATAAGTAGAAATCTTAAATTGTTTAAAGTGTAAATTTTGTTTAAAAGCAGCATTTATCAAACATTTGAAAAACGATTTGAGCAAGAAATAACAGGGCATAATTTTGCATGTTCGAAGAGATCCTTTTAAGGATCAAACTTTTTATAAGAAGAATGCTTCAAGCATGTTTGAAGTAGATTGTTTTCAACTAATTTTTTTACATAAATTTTAGTTTATTTTTATAACTTAGTATGTTTATTTAATTCGTTTCTATGTATTTAATAGAAATTTTATAAAATAATTGATATTTACTGAAGCAAATCCTAAAACATTTAAGAAAAAAAAACGTCTACCAAGACATATAAGACATTTTTATAAATAATGTCTTCAGGCTTATTACGTATTTCATATGTTTATCTATTGGTTCTTAAATATATTTTTTAAAAAAAATGAATACCTTGTTTGTTTTAATGTTTAATCGAAATCTTTATTATCAATTCTATTTAGTTACTTCAAAAATTGAAACAACGGGAAGATTTCAAACATATTTAAATCTAATTAGAGTGTTATTTTGAAAAAAGTCATTAAAATGTAGTCTTTTATTTCTAGGCTTTAAAAATATCTATTGAATAACACATTTATAATGTTATTTAAATTTAATATATTCATATATTCTGATGATGAAGCAATGAAAATAAGTGTTGATTTTTTGGCCATTTTCGCTTATTTCAAAGTCTATTATCTTCTTAAATCCTATGCACAAAAAAGAATTGAAATGAAATAGTCCTTCTTTATGTTATACGCTTTAACATCCAATAAGAGAAACTGAATTAGACGACACAAGAATATAACTTCACTTAAATTCTTAAAATTCTAACTTCTGAAAAAAAAAAGAAAAAAAACCATGAAAAACTATTAAAAAAAAGAAAAGAAATTTATTATTCTGATTCATAAAGTATAAAGTTCTTTTATCAAAATGAAATCTTAACAGCAGCCTATCGAATACTATTTTAAAAATGCGATTTATCGAATTATATTCAGTTAAAAAAATTAATGGAATTCAAAATTTATGTCGACTGGAAAACAAACACAATGCAAATATCATTTTCCTGGAATAAAGAACTATAACAAAGGCAAACAATATTAATGAAATTGTAATTGAATTTTAGTGAAGAAATCTCAGAAGGGCATTCGTAAGATACTAAACTTTTATAATAATGCAAATAAATAAAATAAAACATCATCTTTTTATTGTTTTAAACTTAATGAATTAAATTGCATAAAATGATTATTGGATATATTAGAATAATATTTTTAGTTTGTAAATAAATATTCCTAGCATTGACTGATTATCAAAACAAACAAACAAATATAATATACTTTGAAGGCTTTAATTAATATTTTTTAATTTAAAAATTATAGTAATTATATTTATTATATTTAATAATTATATATATATATTTTTTAAACTGGAAGAATTTCTGTGAATGTTTCCTACATACACACCGGAACAAAAACAACGCAAAAGAAAATTATTCTTCATTCTTTTGCAAATTCCTTCTAAGCCGCCATTTTCATCTAAAAATTGAATTTTAATTTAAAAATTCCTATTTATAATGGTTTTCAGAAGTTAAGACGTTTTTGGCGTCATTCATCTTGAATATTTAAACTTTGACAATAGAATTTCAAAAAATTCTAATATATATAATATCTCTTTTGAAATACTATAGTTAAAACATTTCTTTTATTTGCTAAAAATACTGATTTTTTGACTAAGAAATGACAGAAAGTGCTTGTTGAGAAAGTTTAGACACGATTGCGAATTACACTATATTTTTATTAATGAAAATTGAAAAAGGATGACGTAGCAGATTTTGAGCTATTAAATTCTGCAAACGATAATACTTAGTAGTTGAGATAATAAAAACAGAAAGAATTTAACTAGGATGTGATTTAATGAATGCGAAATTAAATAGGATGGGCTGAAGATTTGGCAGTTGAAATCTTAAATTAAGTTCGTTTTTGAAAAGTCTGCTCCCTGTTATGACTCAACTACAAAAAATATATTTATTGAATTTTTATTTTAAATGCGTTTATAAAGCGAAATAAAGATCTATTAAGCCTTGTGTGAAAAATAAATGCTAGGTTCGTCGAATCTAACACCAACTAATGACTCTTTATTCAAAAGTCATGGAAGATCTCAGTTCAAAAGTCCTGAGTCGCAGAAAAATATTGAAAACAAGCAAAAAAACATTCGTCGATGAATTTTGAAATATTGAAATGAATTTTGGAATACATTTCAAATATTCGTAGATGCAGTTTGAAAACAAGTTATAATCTGAGGACGAAATAAAACATTAGTACCAACCTTAAATGGTTAACATTTGGTTAATTTTTTTATTGATTAAATCAAAATTTGATACAAAAAGACATTTGTAGTCATATTTTACCCAATTTCATTTATTTAATTTATTTAGTTTGTGAATTACAGTTTTTAAATGCTTGTAAAAGTACAATTCGATGGATGATCAACTCCTCGGTGAATTTGTGCTACGGATATAGGTATCTACGCTTTATATGTTATATTTGTGTGTCAAATTTTATTCATCTAGATCATATTGTTTTGAAGTTATTGTTTAACTCATATTCGGAAATATGATCAAATATTCTTTTTCTGAATGGATTTCGTTTAAAATGTCATAGATACATCTATGAATTTGGTTTATAGACCACATGTCTCTCGTTGAGGGACACCTTAGATATGAAAATGAGTAGCTTCCGAAATGGTGATTGGTTCTTGCTACCCGAGTAGGTACAGCAGTTATAGGGATGGCGGCCTCCTGCGATGAGATTATGTACTTCCCACGGGAAATGTTGTCCCATGACCGGTGATGGCTCATAGGATTCACTCCTAGTCACCATCACCTGTTTCTGCGGTTTGATCATTCAAATTAAATTCATATGCCTTATGATTAGGCGGGGCGGAGTAATATAAATGTGGTTATAAACCATACACCAAGTTTCAGCCATCTTGCTCAACACGTTTTTAAGTTTTTGAGTTTTCACAGAGAGACAAAATTCTCAAAATGGGATTTTCGGTTTCAGAAGAGATGTGAAATGTGGATATTTTTCAACATTTTGAAGAGAAATCTTTTGATAATTACAATACTTCTTTTGTATATTTTGCATACAAGAAAGAAAAATCAGGTTCTGTAACTGTCTAATTCGTAATGATTAAATATGCTTAGAAAAGCAAATAAATATTTGCAAAATTTTTGGTATTTATCGATCAGAGCACGCGCTAACTAACATTGGTAATAATTAAAATAATCTATATACCTAATTAGACTCTTTGATTCAGAAAATTTCGAATCCTTCACATACTTTAACTCTATAGGTCAGCTTTGCCATTAAATAATCCTAAGGATTATCCGTCTAGACAGCATTCCTTTTTCTGAAGAAATCAAGTAAAATAACTTCAGAATATAATAAGATTTTAAGGATGAGTACGTAATTAAAAAGTAGTGATTTAAAATAAATTTATCTTAATGAGTTTGAACCTATTATTTATTTTTTAATATTTTTAATTGATTATTATTGCCATTTGTTTTATGGAAAAGCGACCCAAAAGCGTTAAACAATCATTTGTCCGAAATGTTTTCAACTATTATTATTTTTATAAACAATATCAAACCCCCGGGGGCACCTCGAAATGAGGATGAGATGCTTAAGGCATGGTGGTTGGATCTCGCCACCCTGGACTGTACACTAATAGGTGGGGGTTCTGGCTCTTCCCATCGATGACGGGACGTACTTCCTTCCGGAAGGGTTGTACAGTGGCCGGTGATGGGCTTTAGGACTCAACACAGTTCCCCCCCAATGCTGCTGTCCCGGCGGTCCGGTCATTCAATTTTATGGTTTAAATCCGTGTGCCTTCGTGGCCTTTTTCCTTGTGCCTTCGGCCGGATCGGGGAGTCAGTGATATGACTTATACACAATATCTTTTCATGACCAGTAGAAGAATCTCTTAGTTTTTAGAGATTGAAAAACGAATTACTGTTTGAAAAATTGTTTAATTCTTACAAATAATTAAAAATATTTTGTTTCTATAAAAATTTATGGCAGAAAAATTAGAAATTCATATTTAAATAAAATTCGTAATCTTAGTCATATTAACAAGATATTAGTGAAATACTTAAAATGTCTTTTCCTTTCCGATCAACAATTACCAGCTTATGAAGCTTAGAATATTTTCAACCATTTCAATAGTATTTGAGAATTTTAAACCATCTACATCTCAAAGAAAATATCCGAATGAATGAATTTTATTAAATTGAGGTGGCTGTTTATTGACTAAAAGGGAAGAAATCTAAAGATCCGTAACTCTATTAGATTCAATTGAAGAAGAGAAAAATTGTCTTTGCCTTAATTATTAACTATCACACAATTTAACAAAACTAGCTAATAACATTAGAGATTTATCAAAATTTATATTTCATAATCTCTCAGCAAATCATTTATTTATTGAAAGAACGTAACATTTCTAACTCATTTAAAGCCTTATTTTGTAATGAAACACAACATTATTCCTTCAATCAGCTTTGTAATTAGCTATTGGACTAAAATTAAAATCACCTATATATTCTCTATTATCCCAACTACAAGATATATTGTTAAAAACTCCAGATATGTCAGCTGCAAGGTCTAGTCACAATTTAAATTAGACGAAATTATTTAATATTCATTGATTGTAGGATTTTAGATTTTAAACTGCTGGTTTAGGTAGCCTTCTTGATATCTGGTCCCAATTTAAAATTACGGTAAACTATCTAAAACTAATATTTGCGTAGTCTTAAAGCAAAGACGTCAAGCTGTAATAACTATTTTTAATTATTCGTTTAACAATTATATCAAATTTCATTATGTTTCATTAAAATATTTCACCATGAAAGGTAAGTATGTAAAATTTTCTTTTTTTTAATGAGTTCCACTACAAAACTATATTTTCATGATCATTATTTATCATAGTTATTGATTTTTTTCAATATTATTAATTTTCAAAAATAATATGAAAAATGTACTCTTAAAGGAAAGGAATATAATTTAAAACTATATTCAAGTAAATCGTATGAGATTTTACTTAAAGTATCAATGAAGATATAAACAATTTATTTCTAATATATTTTTAAAATAACATTAGAGTAATATGTACAGCGCGATATTCAATTATATAGAGAGAAATGGAGTGGCCAAAAGAAAAAAATAACCTTCTTTTAAATAAACTTTTAACAATAAATAATAATTTTTTTTAAAACTTTCTTGGAGGCACCTTTAGGGAAATTCATTGGGAGGAATTGGGCCAAATTTTTCATATGCTGAATGAATGAAGAGATAAATTTAGTTAAAAATATACCCGAAATTGTCAATGCAATTTCTTGTATACCGAGAAGGCATCGAAAACGTTTGTTATATTTCGATTAAGACATTTTAATTTTGATTATTAAGATATTATAGTCTAAAAGTTTCATAGTGTGTACATTCATTTCAACATTTCGTGTCAACCCCAAAGAAAATACATATCTTTTTTTTTTTTTTTTTTTTTTTTGCTACGGCATCAATTTTGCAAATCCTTTTTCAAGGTGGTCTTTGTGTCTGGTTTAATATTACGAAATGTTTTTCCATTTTGTTCTTGTGACTCATTTAATTTTGTGAATCCTTTTTCCAAGCATTCATTGTGATTGATTTTCGCTCTAACATAACCAAGAATTCTCTTATTCAAAGGCTCTGCTAATATTTTACGTGTGTGCGTTTGTGAAATTCTACCCTTCGTGCCTTTAACAGTCTGTAAGTAAAATCTAGATTCATTGCATTCTTCAGATTTAGCTGTAGATTTTTCCAAATAAAGAATGCTATTTTATGATTACTCAGCAAATACTTATTTTATATGAAAAAACTGTATAAATAAATCAAATTTCTTAAAATAGAAAATAATTTATGAAAACTTTTATTTTAAGTGCATAATCTTAAATGATTGTTCTGTTTGAAATCCGAGTACACAAATAACCTTTCATAACTGCCTATAAATTTTTTTTATGTGATATCTGATTATGTTTTTCGAGTTATAACTATCCCAAATTTGAGGTGAATTTTAACTTGTAAAAATAGTTTTCACCATACATCATTAATTTATTCGTCATTTGCTATTAATATTAACCAGTATTTCAATAATAATAACAACCTAGAAATAATTTGATTCGTTTTAAATCTAAGCATTGTAAATTAAAGGTCATTTATTAGATGCTGATATAAATTGCATTTTCGGAAACTAAAATAAATTGAAAAAAGTAATAAAGCCAGGAAGATAACATATTTAACCCTTTTTAGTGCCGTGGGAAGTATGCTTCCCTCCAAATTTATCAATCTTTGTATGAAATTATGTTGGTTGGCATAAGTTCTGACTAATTTTTTTAGTAAGTCAGAAACTTAGATGCTTCAGTTTTATCTCAGAAAAAATGATGTGTCTTGATTTGTTACTTAATTATTAATGAACCAAATTAATTAATGAATCAAATTAAATTTATCTAATGAGCTAGATGAATCCCTTTTCTTATTCTAATTTCAAGCCTAAAAATATTTTAACATAATATGACCGGAAAAAAATGGCCCTTTAAAGGGTTAAAATACAGCGAAAATGGTAATTTACTTGAAGTTACATCAAACATGCATTGGGTTGGACCTCGTAGCTATGGAAAAAAAATTCTAACATTTTGGAGACGCTGTTTAAAATCTTATTTGAATCTTTAAACTTTTATGTAGCATAAGCGTGAAAATTTTTGACCTACAAATACAGTCAAAGTATACATCAAGAATATATGTATTATGTATACATGTATTCTTTTAAGGAATACAGTCCCAAGTCTGATATTTTTATTTCAAAATTTTGACTGAAATATTAACTCAATGAGACTCAGGAATTCCATGGATTCTGATAGATTATTTGGTTGTCACACCGATGACAATGTAAAACTGTAAAGAATAGTGGAATTTAGGAGAAGGTGTTTAAAATCATATTTGAATCTTTAAACTTTTATGTAGCACAAGCGTAAAACTTTTTGACCTACAAATACAGTCAGAGTATACATGAAGAATATATGTATTCTGTATACATGTATTCTTTTAAGGAATACAGTCCCAAGTCTGATATTTTTATTTCAAAATTTTGACTGAAATATTAACTCAATGAGACTCAGGAATTTCATTGTTTCCGATAGATTATTTGGTTATCACACCGATGACAAGGTAAAACTGTAAAGAATAGTGGAATTTAGGAGACGGTGTTTAAAATCATATTTGAATCTTTAATCTTTTATGTAGCACAAGCGTAAAACTTTTTGACCTACAAATACAGTCAGAGTATACATGAAGAATATATGTATTTTGTATACATGTATTCTTTTAAGGAATACAGTCCCAAGTCTGATATTTTTATTTCAAAATTTTGACTGAAATATTAACTCAATGAGACTCAGGAATTTCATTGTTTCTGATAGATTATTTGGTTATCACACCGATGACAAGGTAAAACTGTAAAGAATGTTATAATTTCGGTGAACAGTGTTTGAAATCATAATTGAATCTTTAATCTCTCACATAGGACAAGTTTGAAAATTTCCTTTCCATAAGTACACTTGTGTACATCAAGACTGCATGTATTGTGATGTTTCATGGAATTGCAATCCATAGTCTGATGGTTTTGTTCCAAAATTTTGAATGAACTTTTAACTTAATGTGACCAAAAATTTCATGATCTTCGCCACATTATCTGGTTATCATATACCTATGAAACCATAAAATTTTAAACAATGCTAGAATTTTCAGAGAAATTATATTTGAATTTTAAAGCTTTTCATACTGCAAGCGTGAAAATATTTGAAACAAAGTACAGTTTAAACCTGCATCAAGACTCCATGCATTGTGTATGTTTTATTGAAAACAGTTCAATGTCTAATGGTTTCTATTTCAAAATTTTGACTAAATTAATTCAATGTGACTCAGAAATTTCATGTACTTCAACTGAATATTTAGTTGCCACATAATTATGGAAACGTCTCAAATTAAATAATTGGATAAATGCTTAAATGAAAGAAATCAAAATATTTTAAGCTCCAACTTTATTTAACTTTCTTAGTACAACAGTAGCGAATACAACACGCACAAAATAAAACACAGCTACAGTAAATTTAATCTGCAGTACTTCACTGCATGTAATAAATTTGCTTAACAATATCTTAGTAAAGCAAAATGCAAAATTAAAACGTTTTCTTTCTCAAACATAATAAATAAGAACCTCTACGGTATCCGGAATAAAAAAAATGTATTCTTGGATAAATTAATATCTTCCAATCTATTATTTCTTCAGAGATCCTCTAAGGAAAGACAGTTCGTTTCTCTGAAAACTTTAGAGGCTCGAAGCTCTTTAGAGGTCGAAATATTCCAATCATATTCTAGCGATAGTTTCAAAGCGAGAAGAATTTATCGATTTGCAAATATCTCGAGAGAAAAGTTTTCAAAGTTTACGGACTTATTCCTCCTTTCGAAGTGCTATTTTGGAATCGAAATGAAACTGAGCAGTCCTAGAGGACGATAGAAATAAGGATTTTGGAACTGCTTCAGAAAGCCTGCCGAAATTAATTTAAAAGTTTTGGTATTCTGAATGTATTAGATGTACATAGAATTGGTAATGATCTAAAATTCAATGAATAAATATTATGAACTCTCATTTGACTATTTTTAAAGAGCTGCATTATTACTTCTCCATTACAATATTATATTAATTTTTAAAAATTGTTTGCGTCAATCTTTAAGTATCAGAATGGTAAATTTTATAGAGATTTCATTAAAATCATTACCAGAAAAACAAGACAGGACAGTAACCATTTTTAAAGATACATCATAAGAAAAAAGCTTAATGATGAATTATTAATGTTGAAATTTCTATATCTAACCATATGACTAAACGAATCCAAAATTGAATCTTTGCAAATGATAAGTATCAGAAATTAGACAAAAATAATTATTTTCTAATAAATATCTAAGCAGATATCCGAAAAACTAATTATTTTAGCTAAGTATTTGTTTTAAATATGGAAAATTCACCTTTTATTAAAAATCATCATTCACAGAAAATATAAATTTATAATAAGCATGGTGCATCAGATTTAATTACATAATTTTATATTTAAGTAAGAGAAAAAAATTTTACTATTTTGAATTCTTGTTGATATAAATGATTAAAGCACAAGTTTTGAATTATTGTCTTTTAATTTCATTTTATCACGTATTTTAATATTCTGTATTTTTTAAAATATAATCCATAAATGATCGAAATTCCTTCTGACGATATTCAGAGGTAATAATAAGTTTTTAAATGCCTGTAGTATTTGATTAATATAATATAATATCTTCGTTCAAACATATAAATTAATAAATAATTCATTTTTTTCATTTAGCTATTTAGAAATATTCGGAAAATTAATAACCATAGATATTATGATGTTTTAAATGGAATCTTAGCTTTTATAAGTGAAATGTTGTAACTGAAACGAATTAATTAAAAAAAATATTCATTTATATATAAGCAGCTAATATAAGGTATTCCTCAATGTTCGAGAAATTTTATTTTGCTTCTTTAAATTTTGTTTGGATAAATTATTTAAAAAATATTATTTTTTGGTTGCTTATCTTGGTTTCCATTAATGTGATGATACATGATAGTTAAAATTGAACTGATTATACATAAATTTCGGTAATTCCGGTTCTACTAAACGATTCCAAACAAAATTTTAAATATATATTATGTAAATCATGTATTCAAGGTTTTAACTGAAAAAAAAAATAGTTTGAAATTTTTTGCCAAATGATGGCATTTTAAAATGTAAAAAACAAAGATAATAATTTAAATATCAAAGAATAACATAAAATCTTTTTCATTTACACACTATAAAAAATATGTGCTGGCTGCAATCCATTGACGCCAATATCTTGTCGACGATAAAGTAAATACAATATTTGTAGGAATGAGGGCTACGAAATGAACAATTCTGGTTTTTATTTAGCTCCATTAGTTTCCAGCTCTTGATAAAAGCAATATTTGAAAGAAGAAGAAAACACACACACAACCACTTTAACCACTTTAAAATAAAAATGATTATGTAATAAGATTAAATTATCATTTTCAATCAAAAGTTATTAAATATTCTGGAGAAAAAATAATAATAAATATGTTTCAAGAGAATTTTGTAAATATAGTAAATATGCATATAATATAAAAATTATTTTCAAATTTCCAGTATTACAATGAAAAAAGGATTAAAAAGCTAAATGGCTATATACATACTTCATTAACTGATTAATATTTTGTAAATGACATGAAAAAAGCAGTGGCAGTTGGATTGAAATGATCTCTTGCCTCCACCGTGTTCCCCAAATCTTGATCCGTCAGACTACTATTTGACACGTCATTTAAAAATTCTCACCATGATAAAAAGTATCAATCCATTAGCAAAACAAAAGCGCACCGGGATAAATATCTTGCAAGCAAAGTCTAACAAGTTTGAAATGAGGGAATAATGAGGCTTCCTGATGAGGAACAATGATGGAATAACGAGAATGTGATAGAGCTGAATGGTTCATATATATTGCGATAAATCAGCCTTTAGTAAAAAATATTGTGCTTACATTTCATATCGAAAAAGTAAAAAGAAAACTCATGGGACATCTTATTTAATATTAAATGAATTTCAGTTGGAGGAATACGCTTTCATTTTTTTTTCATTTTTTAAATTATGTTAGTTATTATTAAAATTATTTTAATAATTTTCAAAAAAAATTTCTTATTTATTTATTTATTTATTTATTTGTAGGGAACGGTGGTTTTCTTGAAGCCGATACACAAATCTCGAATCGAAATCAATCGACCACTGTTATTGGAAATAAAAATGGTAAGTAACTTTATTTTTTTATAGTAATGAACTTTCTATGCTTTACGAAAAATACTTAATATTTAGTATTTTCTTAATATTATTAAATTTCACTCTTTAATTATTTAGAATGTTGAAATTTATATATAAGTAACTATCATTATACTTTTCAGAATTATGGTTTGTAATAAACTATTCTATATAAATTATAACATATTTACTAAATATTATGATCCTACCCCTTTTGCATTCCCACTATACATGGAAATTTATATTCTATCCAGCAGGTTTTCAACAGTCACCTCGTACTTAGTGTAAATGTATACATAAAGCATTAGTTTCAGAGAATGATTTAAGACAATAATTTTCCCTTTGCTAGCATACTGTATGGTAACAGACATTTTGGGTACTCGTTAACATAAAAGTTCGTTAACACATACAATTTCAATAGAATTTATCAAATGTCTACAGTGTAAATGTCATTTCTATTCTAAATATAAATAATTATACTGTCACGAGAAATAGATATACATATAACCGATTCCAGTTTAAAAGGAAGAAACTGATTGGTTGACAGACGATTCTTCTCTCATCCTAGAATTCCTTAATATTTCATAACTGATTTGATGGCACACGATTCTTCTGTCAACCCAGAATTCCACAATATTAAAAAAATGATAATCCTGTTAGTTATCTTTATTCTCTAGTTTTTTTTTTTTTTTTTTTTTTTTTTTTGTTTTCCTCTTATGCTAGAATTATTTTAACAATTTTCTAAAATAAAAGTTATTTATAAGCAATCCACCTCTTTCTCGTTTCTGCATGGCATTATTATGGATTGAAGCGCAGAAATAAATTATTAAAGTAAATATTTTTTTGAAATTTCATGAAATATCGGATTCTGGAATTTATAATGTGAATTTAAATATAATAAGCTAAAAGTACTGACCGCGTATCTTTCCCATGTTCTGCTATCTGTATGTCTTCTTTGATTGCACAGATGAATGATTGCACATATATACAGTGGATCAAACAATTGAGAGTACACCTTATTTTTACTTGATAAAACTAACTTTCAATATAAATAATGCTTTCAATATAAATAACGAAAAGCCTCTAAAATGAAAAATTTCAGAAGCATATTAAATAAACATATGCAGATTTTTGCCTCAAAAAATTGAGAATACATTAGTTAATTTTTATAAAGAATAAAAGTGTCAATATTTAATTGTATGTATTTTGGCTTTTATAATGGCCTTTAAACGTCCTGGGACTGATTCGACCCATTTTTGGTGGTATCTGAGGATATTTTACTCTATTCTTCTTGGAAACTTGTTTTAATTTTTTTTTCTAATTTTGTGTTTTTGAACCACTATTTCGAGTGTGGCCCACAGATATTCAATGACATTGATGTCGAGGTACTGTGGTGGTGTGTGTAAATGCTTTTTACAATGAATAAGACACCACATTTTGACATTACGTACTTTCTGTTTGGATCGTTGTCCTGCTGAAAAATGAATGAAATATCCGTCTAAACCCAAATTTTTAGTACTTTCCTTTAGATTGCTGCGAAGTACTATATCCAAGTAAGCCATGTGACTTCTAATGCCATCTTTAAAAACTAAATTTCCTACCCCTGATGAAGCTATACAACCCCAAAGCATGACGGAGTCACCAAGATGTTTAACTGTAGGGTGTACATATTTTGTATCCACAATAGTATTAGGCTTTCTCCATATGGGGCGACTGGTGTCACTGTCAAAAATGTTGACTTTTTTTCATCAGTAAATATAACTTGAGCTATTAAACTTATTGGTCTTCAATTGATGAGTTTTTGTATATTTTAAACGCTTTTTCTGAGTTTGCAACCTAATGAACCTTTTCGCTTTAACAATTCGATTTTTATTGCCAGCTTGTCTAATTACATTTCGCACAGTTTCAGCACTTTCACTTCTGCCTATGATTTGAGAAATACATGCAGCAAGTTGGATGAAATATACGGTCTCAGTAATCTAAAGGAAAGTGCTAAAAATAGAGTTTAGATGAAAATTTCATTTTTCAGCAGGACAACGACCCCAAACAAAACGCACGTAACATCAAATTTTGGTGTGTTTTTTTCATTGTAAACAGCATGTACACATACCATCACAGTACCCCGGCATCAATGACATTGAATATCTGGGGACCACACTCGAAATAATGGTTCAAAAGAACAAAATTAGAAACAAAACCCATTTAAAACAAGTTTGCAAGAAGATCGAGGTAAAATATCTTCAGATACCACCAAAAATTTGTCTAATCGGTACCATGACGTTTAAAGGACATTATAAAAGCCAAAAGACATGCAATTAAATATTGACACTTTTATTCTTTGAGAGATATTACAAAAATTTCACTGGTGTATTCTTAATTTTTTGTGGCAAAAATCTGTGTATGTTTATTTAATATGCTTCCGAATTTTTTCATTTTGGAGGCTTTTCGTTGAATTTTCTTTATTTTTACTTTATATTAAACCATTTGTTATGTGTAAAAGTAAAAACATGTTTGCCCTTCCCGGTAATGTGTTATTTATATTGAAAGTCAGATTTATCAAGTAAAAGTAAGGTGCACTCTCAATTGTTTGAGCCACTGTATATAAATAGATGTTTGTAAATGAACAAAAACAGATCATGTTTATAACAATTTCATATAAACAAACACTTAATGTTATATTTTAAAATATCTTATTTTTCATAAAATGCTTTACAGAAAAAATGCTGCTTACAGAAATAAATTTATTTCATTTCCAATATATATATATATATATATATATATATATATATATATATATATATATATATATATACTTTACCATACGGAAAAAGATAGCAAATTATTTTTAAAGAAACCTTTATACAGCAATATTAATATTTTTAATTATTTCTTATCAATCAAAACTATGTTCAACTGATAAATATACATGAAATTCAAGTTTGTGATTATTTCAAAGCTGTTGATTAATATTATTAAGATATCTAAAGTTTCGAAATTTATTTAAATATTTATATGTTCAGCAAAAACATTCCACCAAACGACTTTTTTTCCCCATGAGAATTTAAATAATAAATACTCATTTATGCAAATTA
Source organism: Argiope bruennichi (assembly GCF_947563725.1). Taxonomy (NCBI): domain Eukaryota; kingdom Metazoa; phylum Arthropoda; class Arachnida; order Araneae; family Araneidae; genus Argiope; species Argiope bruennichi. Next base: position 52,874,669 of record NC_079161.1, on the reverse strand, counting down.
TTTCATCATATTTGTTTAAAAAATAGCCAATATTTATTGTAATCAAACTGTTTTAACCCATCAACATTCTTTTGCTATTTTTTTCCTGACTATATCACTCTATCACAAGTCTCAATATTAAGTTGGTTTTAAAACTTTCAAACACTCAAATGTAAAGTCTGTATATATATATATATATATATATATATATATATATATATATATATATATATATATATATATATATATATATATAATCCTGACATAGTTGCAGAACAATCACCAAAAAAATAAAAATTCAAATTATTTGTTGATATAAATAGAAATCATTATTATTTATTAAGAAACATGCAAGAATTGTGAAAATTTATTATTTCACATTAAATAAAATTTATTTTATCTCAGTAGCTATCAAATTCCCTGTCTAAGTCTACTTTACAATTTTGGCTAAATAGGCATTGAAAAAAATATTAACTTCAAGAAAGTAACAATTTAATATATTCAACTGGGGCAAAATAAATCCATCAGAAGTCTACATTTATTCTATTACAAAAAGAAACTTAAAACCACCTATCGATGCCTATCAAATGCAGTCTATCCACCAAAGTTCACTTTGTCATTTTTGCAATAGAAACACTTAGCAAAAATGTCAATCCCCGAATTTTTAGGCCTCATCAACTTACACAACTCAGATAATACATGAGTGACTTGAAGAAAAATTGCACTTTGACGTACCACCAAAAGGTTCTAAAAAGTGAAAAATGGCTCTGCCATTTTTGCGAAAGAATTTGGTGCATAAAATAAATGGTTTTGGGGGGAAAATACGACATTTTGCAAATTGTTCTGATTCTGCTTTGGCACTGAGTTGCAGACGATAATGCAAGAATGTCACCGGTGGAAATAACTTTGATGATTTATTGTAGTTAGTGAGTTTAGTTAATATGAAAGAAAATGAGTCAGCATGCTAAACTACTACATTTGATGTCTGTAAAGGATGATATATAATTTTAAAGACTGCAGAGTTACCTCTTCTTTTATGGATTGCAGAGTTACCTTCTAGTGATAGGTAACAGGATGAGAAATAAAAAAGAATCTCCAATTTAAACTAAAATTTCATCATATTTATCACATCTAAATCAATAAGGTATTTTCTATGCCATTTATCAGTTTAAATTTAATATTATTTCAAATTTGGAAAAAAAAATGAATAAAATTACATATTTAGCAACACTATTTATATTACAGCTCTTATCCATGGGGTGTTAAATATTAGTAAAAATAACATTTAACACCCCATATTGAATTAAAAATAAAAATATTATTTAAAATTTGTGAAAAAGATCAATAAAATGTCATATCCATTCAAATTTATTTTATATCAAAAAGCAAATAAATCTGAATTCAAAATCAGGAATGTTTTCTAACTCATTAGGTTATTCACACTAGGGATTGCAATACCAAACCAAAATTTCAATACCGGTATTCGGTATATTTTAGATCTTAATACCGGGATACCGGTTTTAATACCGGTATTAGAAATTTTAGAAAAAGAAAGAAAACGCAAGTATTTCTTTATTTTATTTGCCAGTTTTATAAGAGTGTAAATATCACTAAAAATATGTAACTTATAAATTATATAAGTATATAAAGTATATAAAGAATTATAACAGTATATAAAGAATATAAAGAGAACAGTATATAAAGGGAACAACTTATTTATTTAAATGACAAAAAAGTGTAAATATCACTATTTAGTCAGTGGTATTATTACAAATTTTTGAAATGTGATCTTAAAAAACATAATGCATCAATTTATAAGTATTACTGTCATTAAGCCTGAAAAGTAATTTTGTGTGAAAATTACCAGCTGTCGAAAACGCTCTTTCAGCATCTACGCTAGTTGGTGATACTGTTAGCAATGCGCGATATACTTTTTCCAAGTATTTACCTCTAAATCCCAATCTTCAAATAAATCAATTTCTCGTTGGATGGTTTTGGATATAGCTGATTTCTGTATTGTATTTTGGTTCGTTGAATTTTTTTTTATTTATTTATCGCTAATTCTAATTTTTGTTCAAGAGACAATTCCTTTTCCCTATCGACATTAGTGTCATCATAATCTAAGATAACTAAACCGAATTCTTCTGAATGTGGATAGGTTTGTGGGTAAAAAATTAAGAAAATTTACTATAAACTTAATCAGATTTGAATTGATTCTTTTCTTTTTCATTTTTATTTTTAAAATCATAATTATGTAAATACCATAAGACATTTTCTATTTCGGTATGCCTTTCTTCTGTGCGATTTTTCAATGTAATATATAATTCTTCAGATAGTGATGTGTGCTGTTCTTTCATGACTGCAACATGAAATTTATTGTTGCATTAGCTGTTAATAAATTAAAATCTCTCCGACATAATGCCTCTATAGTCAGTTTTATTGGAAGTGGAGATTATATAGTTCTGGATATGAAGTCGAATTCACTATCTCAAAAATTAATTTACAGGTTTAAGTTGATTATTGCTTTTCTAAATTTCAAAAATCGTTCCATCATTAGGAGTAAACTGTTCCTACGTGTCTTAGAATCTATTATTAACATATATTCTGTTTTATTTTCAGTTAGTATATATTTTTGTAATATGGCATTTTTTGTTGGGGAACGTTTAAGTATCTTAACAATTTTTCGAACTTTATAAACTATAGGAAGCAATTCTTGATGGGTTAATATTTCATCCTCATTCGCAATATCTTCTTCCACTATTACATTGTCACTATCTTCATTGTCAATATCACTCACACTCTCTTCAATGCCGGAATCCGAAGTTTCTATATCCACAGTATTTGGATTCTTCTGTTCTTTATTTTTTTAGTATAATACATCTATTACTCCTAATTAAATTCCATGAGCATAGCGCAATTGCTGATTTGCACCAATCAACTTTCCAACTTTTTTTCATAACTGTTGCTCCATTAGTCGTTATGGATACAATAGCTTCTTTCAGGGATAATCCATGTTTCGCTAATTTAGATTTAAGCAATTGATTAAGCCATTAATTAGCTAATTAACTTCGCCCATTAGGGAGACATAAAAACATAAACGTTATTATTTTGCTTTGTTGGCGATCCTTGAACATATAGTGGAGTCAATTTAAAAAATTTCTAACAAATACCGAAAAACCGGTATTTAAACTTGTGAATACCGGTATTACGAAATTGTAAATTGGCTCAAAATACCGGTATTCGGTATCCCGGTATACCGGTATTGCAATCCCTAATTCGCACTAAATATATATTTGATGTTAGATGAAATTTTAAAATGCAGCTCCAAAGCATGTAATTTAAAGTTTAATTACAAAATTATGAATATCTGTTACTGTATATCAACAACTTGATTTTAAAATTTTGTCATGTATGAAACGAAAAGGGATTTTTTTGTAACATCAAAAAGTTTATAATTAGTTTTGTAAGACGTTCAGTTAAGAAAATTGCAAATTTTCAAGAGAAAAAAAAATTTAGAAAATGTGTTTCCTAGAACTCTATTGCAATAAATAAAACCAAGATTGTCATAAAAGTTACCAACCAAGGTTTCTACTTTTAAAAGGCTAATTTTTTATCCAATTAAAACCTTTGCATATTTCATGAAAATAGTAAATATAACTTATTTTTGTTATGTGAAACTGCGCAATAATTCGAAAATACAAATCTAATATCGAAAAGTGAACAACGCAAAACTACCTTAATATCAATTCAAAAAAGATAATATGTTTTAAACATTATAGTAATTTAATAAACAAAATAAATCTCTATAATTATAATTAACATTCAATGTTTCAAAACAGACGATTTAAAAATTAAGCATCGATTTTTCAATCCAATAATTCTTGCAATCTTATGCAACATTTATGCATATTTAAGATTGCAAGAATTTTGCAACGCACAAAAATCATAATTAAATAATTAAAGTAATTTCTGAAGAATTTTATGAAAAACCCTTTAATGTTTTAAAATATAAGAACTATAAATATATGAAAACAATAATACTTAACAAAATTTTTTTGTAATTCTTGAATATATAAAGAGCAGTTTTGTGTATTTACAATTATAACAAACCAATCCAATGAATAATTTGATTTACAAAGTTGACTTCAAAAATTTTTATGTTAATTATGTTTCAAACATAAGGTGAATTTATCATAAGGCTTTTTATAAAAAACATAGTTTGGATTGAAATGTTTCAGATATATTTATTTTTTAGCAAATATTTATAAAAGTTTTCAATGTAGAAAAAGGTATACGTCAATATAACAAAAGTAAATAGTATCTCAAGACAGCAAATGTCAGCAAATCTTATTTTACCAAAAAATGTTTAGACAAATCATTTATACAATTCATTATCCAATTTATCCTTAAATTCACTAGTAAAACTGGCTTCTCTTTCATGAAATAATAAAAGAAAGCTGTGTATTTATTCGTCTATAGAAATATTGTCTACGTTCTTTTTTTCTACAAAACATTGAATGCAAAGATTAATATAAACATGAATACAATGAGAAAATAATATTTGGGGCTACAATTAACATTCGTATTTACCAAATTTAAATATTATATCCACTTTATTCTACTTTTTGTTAAATGTCAGACTACTTTATTATATTTATGCAATTTTTTCGTGTATATTTATGTTATTTTTTTATAAACATATGAAAATTCGTACGATTTTGAAATAATAGAATTAAATCATCAATAAAAGAATGAATATTTTTATATTTGAATGCTGAATTATGCATAATAATAGGACGGAATTTTATATAAAATTGCGCTTCTTTATTTGACAATCTCCGTATTGTTGAGACTAACTATAGCCTTTATTATAATATTTGATTTAAATTATTCAATATTCGTATAAACAAACAAACCATTCGGAAAGAATTTCATCAAAAAAATAAAATGATGCATTCCAGAAAAGTGTTAGTTTATTATTTCTGTTGCACTGAAATTAAAAGGAAATATTTTATAAATAATAATACAATTACAAAATATATTTCCTGATATTTATCTTTAGCATTTTAAAAATATTTCGCCTTTTGTTAACTATTTTCCCAGAGTAAATGTGTTGCGAATACTTGAAAAAGTATTTAAAAACATTTCTTATTAGAAACATTTCTTATTATTTAAAACATTTCTTATTAGAAATAACTAAATAAACATGAATTATTATGATATTAAATTATTTTTAGCTTAAAGAACTGGCTTTTAATAATATATGTTTCAAAATAAAAAGCATACAGATTGTTGTGTGAAAATCTAATGAAAGGTATTTCCATTCTTTACAAAACTGTACAATGATAAATCTTTTTTTGCGATAGTAAAAATTTATATCCAATTATTTACCTAATATTGCAAATTCCTGCCCTATAAAAGTATATCTTTGCCAATTTTGGTAGCGTTAGATCAAATGGTCTTCCCTACACAACGTCAACACATACATTAGGAATCAATTGCACATTTCAAATCTTTAGCAACAAATCTCAATTCCTTTCTATCATATTTATTATTAATAGATATAATAGATTTAGGATATTTAATGATATTTTCACGAATATTAATTTTTGTTAGAATAATTTAGGAAATAAATATTATGGCGTTTGCATTTATATAATTGAGTTTTTATAGAAATCAGGGTCTTTAATTTACATTATTTGGGTCTTACTTTCGTAAAATCTAACACATCAAACTTGAAATATATAAATATTTGCACGCAAAATTTTCATATTCCAAAATACAATAGCTGAATTATGTTATTATTGTACAGAGTGGCGTAGTGGTAAGGTCTAGGCTTCGGAACCAGGGGGTTTCAGATCTGAGACTCGATTCCACGGAAGAACTGTCATGTAAGCCGGTCTGGTGCATGTTAAATCCTTCGGGGTAAAATCCTTCGCCTTACACCCCCCTTTGGTGTGGTGTGAAAGTTTGGAAAGTGTGGTGCCAGCTCAGATGTCGAACTCGTCATCTGATCTCGATCAAAATTGCGAGAACCGTTTAAAATCCTTAGTATTGCTTTAGAACTGAACGTTAATATAACTAAATTAAATTAAACCTAAAAAAATATCATTGAGATGCAAAGTTAACATTTCTATACATACGCTCATCACAATCTCAGGATGGAAATCTGTACCCTTATTCTTAGAAGAATTTACAGTATACAATTCAATGCTTTAGCAGCGAAACTCCTTTCATTTTTAACCATCATTTTAAAAGCCATATGCATTATTTAATATTTCCATCTCATCACATACAGTTGGAAGAGAGTGGTGCCTGCTCAGATGTCATTCTCGTCGTCTGACTACGGTTAAAAATTACGAAATTGGATGCAAAATAGCAATAGTGTTGATTTGAAACGGGACGTTAATATACCGAATCTAAACTAAACATAAAAAATATCATTAAGATGCACTTTTAACATTTCTATACATGCGCTCATCGCAATCTCAGAGACGGAAATCTGTACGCCTATTCTCAGAAGAATTTACAGTCACATCTCAATACTTAGCAGCGAACGTTATTTCATTTCTAAACATCATTTTAAAAGCCAGATATATCATTTAATATTCCCATCTCATCACACACACACACTCATAACACTAAACTCCAATTCCAAACACAGTAGGATTAATATTTTAATATCTCGAGTCCATGTCTAATTTTATCTTCTTCGCAGATCAAAGACTTGCAGCACAACCACGTGGTCCGTTTCATAGGAGCAGTGGTGGAGTCTCCGCACTGTTACTTAGTCACGGAATATTTCCCAAGAGGCAGTCTCCAGGTAAGAGCAGCATCCTTTAATTCTGTGCTGTTTGAACAACTATTCTTAGAGTTCTGCATTCATACCATTCTCCGTCTGTACTCGTCTCTCTTTTATGTTTCAAAATGAATATTAAACGAGACTTCGCGCAGGAGGAAACCGAGGAAAGCAAGTGTCTTTTACTTAAGGCTTATGAGAAAGCTGGAATTACACCCAAAGAAGATGAAAGAAAATGATGTTATGTTTAATGGAAATGGATGGTAGAATGTAATGCGAACGCTATTAAGCCTGCGTAGTCATTAAATTATGTAATGGAGATTCGGTATTTTAAATATTCTGAATGGAAATGGGGTGTTTGGTATCCGTAGATGGGATAATGTAAATTTGGGAGGGAGGAATAAAATTTTGGTTTGATAAAGGCATTAGTTGGTCAGGAAAATTTCTATTAGATATAGTTTGTAATAGGAATTCATATTAATATTTTACGTTTTATATTTTCGTCTGAAGTTGTACAGTGTGCAGACACAGTACCAGTGGATATTTCCCTTCAGTGTACAGGTAGGTATGTACGGTGGTGTACCTATCGGTTATATAACTTAAATTTTCATTAGAATTCTGCGTTTGTTAGGTTCAGCATCTATGTTTTTACTGCTTTTACTGTTTGAAAGGCTTTATACTGACATTGTATGAGAAATGTATATATATATAAATATATATATATAAATTCTTGTAATGTAATTTTTAATTTAAATTTAATTTCTTATAATTAAATGAGGAAGGCAAGGCTTGCATTGGCAACATTATCAAGGCATTCGAAGTGGTTTTCTGCTATTATCCTCATTCGTGTCTTGTGCAAAGTACAAGTTATGTCAGGAAAAGCGTGGCGTTCAGCTCCTTGTTCATTGTTTCATCAGTTTGTATCAGTTCTCAATTGTTGACGTAGTTCCTGATTATAATTGCACATCACGTACAATATTCTTGACAATATTCTCTTGAGGTAGGCTTAATGTTTTTGTAAAGTGTTTTACCACAGTGAAAATTTCAAAATGGGTGATAACTGAAATAAAGTTATATTAACTATGGAGGAGAAATTACGTGCTCTACAGCGACTAGACTCTGACGTAACAGCAAAAACTGACAGTCATTTTCTATGATTTAGAGGGCCGCGCTCGCATTTTATCTAACTTGAGATAATTGGAGGGCTTAGTACTCAATAAGAAATGAGAAAATATGTATTTAAACAGTGGATTTTTGTATAAAAATTTTGTCTTCTGGTATTGATGGGGAAAGAAATGAGAAAAGAAAAAACTAAACATAACATAACATAAAAATGGAAAATAGTCATTATATTATGTAGAGAAAATACAAAATTTAAAATATTGTGTATGGAATACTTAAATGCAAATACACAAAGGAAAATAAAATCCATCCTTAAACAATATCATAAATTGATCTGCCATTTTTTTCCTATTTGATCTGACTGTAAATCTGTACAGCCAATTTCACTTTAACACTTCCCTTTTCTGTTCCATATGTTAGTTAGAACATATGGTATCAATTTTAACTATAAAAAAAATCACTTGTTAAAAGAGTGCTGTTATTTTGTGATTCTAATCACTGGAAAAAATATATTTTTTTCTTACATCTAAACATTATATAAAATTAATTTCATTCTTACGTTCTTTTCTAAAACATCATGTAAAAAAGTGATATTAGTACGAATTTTCCAATTTTCGATATCTAATTTGATTATTGGGTGAAATATCATGGTAAAAAGTAATATGACATCTTTTATTGTCAAAATAATCTTGAATACTAAGGACTAGTTCATTAATAAATGTTATTTTTCAAAAAAATGTTGTAATTGTATTTTTAGAGGTTTTTTTTCTTTATATTTAGTTGAAATAAATATCAGTGGAACTGGAATTATTATATAAAAATGTCCACCTTTGACCATATGTGCCTAAAATATATTCTGCGAATATTTAAATTTTAAAATATAAGCTGATTTAAAAAAAAAAAAAAAAAAAAAACTTCGTAAGACTAATAACACAAATAATTGTTTCTTTTTCATTTATTTTTTTAATAACAACCACCAGAACTAGTGTAATATTTTGTAAATTCATTATTCAAACCATTTTCTGAAACCAAAAGAAAAAAAAATATATTCTTAATCTTAAACTATTTATTATAAATTCCTCAAAAATATTAAATATTCAAAGAAAATTATTTTTACGTATATTACAGTAAAAAAAATAAAATATACAAACATTATAAAGATTCATATAAGAGAATATTTAGAATACAGTTTTATTGAATAATTTATCAAAATTTTTACAGAGGAAATACTAAACTATTTTATCCCTGTATTATAATAGTAGAGGGATTGCAAAAAAATACAAAATATTGCAAACTTTGGTATTTTTATATAAATATAGTTCTTTTCCTAAAGAAACTAGACGGAAACGAGGGATTTCAAGAATTCGCAAACGTACTGCCGATTGCAATGTAAATAATAGACAACATTTTTCATGAATACATATGGTTCAATTCTAAAGGCTTAAGAACTCTTTTGAGATAAAATCCATAGGATTTTGCTTTCAAACGTGCAAAGAAACTTAGGAAATGAAAGTGAAGTAAAAATTCTCTTCTAAACTTAAAAATGAAAACTTTGTATCAAAATGTAACAAAAAAATTATCGATACAAATATTATATTTCTAATTCTTCATTAAAATTAAAATTTATTATGATGAAATCTAATTCAATCTATCTATGTTATAATAAAAAAAAAGATTATATACATTAATGGAAAATAATAAATTTTTACTTTAGCAGACGATAAAATTCTTCTTAATTTCTATTCACTATGTCTCAACTGATAAAAGCAGAAATGACATTTTTTTGTCAGAAATATATTATTTCATTATTTTTGAATTAATTACGTTATTTATTTAAAAAATAATCCCTTTTAACTTTAACCCTAGAAACGAAACTTTAGCTTTTATTTTTACAACAATTTTAAAAGCAAAGATTTGAAGCACAATATATAAAATAATTTTAAATAAATATAAAAACCTGAGTCATTGTTTTGTAACATTCTAAATATTTTTATTTTTGGAAAGAATAATTAAGGCTGTGACAACTAGATGGTATTTAACTACCTATCACATTTACGGTATTTTAAGAAGTTTTTGTTTTTAATTAAATAAAATTCGAAATACAAGGAAGATTTAAAAAAAAATATACGTAATTATACTTTTCTTTATTCATAAACTTTTTTTTATTATAAATAAAAATAAATGTTTCTATAAAAATGTTTTGAAAAATATTTATTACCATATGATTCAGAAAAAGTTATAAAGAAAGAGTTGCTTTGCATATAATCTTTTTCTCCTTAAAAATTATTTTTTTATTATTTTTATTAATTATTTTTTTAGAAGTTCTGAATCACACAAATTATTAATAAGTTATATAAATGTTTGAGTTTCTTTTATGTATAGTCTTTATTTTTATAATTATTAAAAAATAGATTTTATACAAATATTTTAAGAAATTGTAAATATTTTAGGACATTCTGGACAATGACCAAATTAAACTTGATTGGATGTTCCGTGTTTCTCTAATGCATGATTTGGTAAAGGTAAGTTTGTTCTAAGCATATCTCAAGAATCAGAAGTGATAATGTATGATTCATTTTTAAATTTAATATTTTTATGAATGGAATCAATTATACTTTTTTGCTGTATCATTTATCAATGATTTATTGCTGTTGACATTTTAAGCTGAGAAATTATCTGATCGGGTTATAATGTTAATAGTTAATGAACTAATGTTGCTTCAAAATAATGACTGTTAGTACAGTCATATTTTGTATTGTTTTAGCAATTCAATCAACATTTTCATTAACCCTTTAAAGGGCCATTTTTTTCTAGTCATATTATTTTAAAATATTTTTAGGCTTGAAATCAGAATAATAATAGGGATTCATTTAGCTTATTAGATAAATTTTATTTTATTAATTAATTAATTTGGTTAATTTAAAATTAATTGACAAACCAAGACACATCATTTTGTGTGAGATAAAGAGCTGAAGCATCAAAGTTAAGTATCATTAATATATGAATAATAATACGAGACTAAATGTTAAACGCGTTAAAAGAAGCAAAGCAAAAATGCTTAAAAACTGCAAAAAAAAACTTTTATTCCACTAACCGCAGAAATGTGTTGATTAAAAACTTATTTAAAATCTGTTCTGAACGTCTTATAATTTCTACTTATAATTATAATCTACTTACACCTATAATTACACCATTTATAATTCTGGATTAGTTATTGGTAATTTCTTGTTTACCATATTTAACAGCTTTTTATATATAACATATTAATTTGAAAACCTTTGTCTCAATTTGTTTGACATTTATATCACTTATTTCCATTACATTCCAATCGCTAATCCTATCATTGAAATAATTTTATTTTATGATTTAAAAGTAGTTAGTTAAAAAGATTTATATAGCTTGTACTTAATTAAAACTTACAAAACATTTCAGTTCCTGAGTTGGCGCTTAGACTAGCGATTATAGAATAAAACATTTGTTAATTATTACCCAATTATTTGAAATATTCTAACATTAAATCAAATATACACAAGCACAATATTCAAATCCGTTGACATTCACTTGTTTCGGTTTTATACCGATGCCGATAGACATAAAATTTGCATACATTTTCATTAACATATATGTAATGCCAATGAAGTTTAGTAATAATTCAGAGCAATGGAGTACTAAATGTATTGCAGTAGCATAAAAATGATGCATATCCTAGAAGTGATTTAAATAAACTTATATATATAATCCCCTTCTAATTTCTTCAATCCGTTCAAAAATAAATACTTTAATTACTTTTCATCAAGTTTTGCAAAAATCATTAATGTATTGCTAATGTCACAAAGAACTTCAAAGATGTAATAGTATTAAAAACAAAATTACTTTGCAACAAATCGACCAAACGATATTTTTTTATGTGGAATAAGTGAAAAAAAAATCTCTATTTTTGATACAATAAAAAGTAAATAAATATATAAATATAAATTCTGCTAAATAAATTAGGTTTTTTTTATTTCATTAAATTATATAATTTAAAATAAATTTCATACTTTAAATAATTTTCAGTAATTTGAAATTTAGGTATATTAAAAACTTTGAGTTAAGCACACAACGTTATAAAGAAAAATATCTGTTCTTCTTTTAGAATCAAGTTTCAGGGGTGTTATAAAATATTTCAGTCTGCTTGTCTGGCGAACCATATTGGCGGCAAATTCACATATAATTAATATTTTTTCTCAGTTTCCTTGAAATTGAACTATTCCATTTAGAAAAATTTGGATATCCCAAATTATACTTTATCATAAATCTGTTGTTTTTTCCTCCAATAGGGTATGGCATACTTACACAGCACGGATATCCGTTCCCATGGCAATTTAAAATCCTCCAATTGCTTGGTTGATAGTCGATTTGCCCTCAAAATTACAGATTTTGGACTCCATAGCTTAAGATGTGGAGATGAAGACGAACAAATGGATTCATATGTTTTCTGGAAACGTGAGTACTGTTCTAAAACCAGAATTTTTTGATAATGTTTATATTTTATTGAAAAAATCATTTTTAATCCTTTTAGTATGATTTATTTTTGCCTTTTACTTTACTGAAAGGCGTCAAGTTATTTTATTCATATTGCTTAACACCAACTAAAAAAAATAATTCAATACTTTTTTTACTGGGTTTAAAAATATATAAACGTATATAAATAAAAATATTAGGTACATTTAATGCTTATAAACAGTAATGCAAAATAAATAAATAAATAAATGCAAAAAACTTAATAACGAATGAGAATGCTTTAAAGGAAAAAAAAATTAATAAATTCAAAAAATTCAAAAAAAAATATTGCTAGTGATACTTATAATTAATTATTACTTACCATAATTTCTTTCACGGTTTGTGCACTTATCATAATAAAAAATGATTTCCATAAAATCTCTCTCATGGATATTTATTGTTATAATTTCCAGTCAACCATAGTCATTGTTTACTTTTTCATAATCTGCTACTAAGGAAATTATATCCAGATAGGGAAAAAAGTGGTAATCATTAGGTGCAAGATCTGGTATGAACGATTGATGATCGAGTAATTCCCAGTAAAAAAATTTTGACGAGATTTTGAATTTGCACCAAAATATCGGGCTTAAATCTCGTGAATAAATGTGGATGTTTTGTACTTTTATAGAATGTTTTTAACTTTTCTGTCACTGTTCACATTGTGGTTACTAATTTGCGAATGTTTGAATTAATGTCTTCAGATTTTAATTTTCTTCCTGTTAATAATCAGTAATTGAGTGTATTTCATTATTGGTAATCGCAGTGTGAATATAAATGCCGTTGGATTCTGGGCAAAGAATGCCTGGCGCATGCATGAGGAATCTTTTAGACGTGCGAGTGAAACTTGAGAAAGTATTAATGCCCATTATTTAAAGAATAACCTTCATGCTATGAATTGTTTTTAAATATTATTTGCGGCCTGAATATTTGAATAATATTGGGAAACGTCATATTTTTTTGCCTAACATTTTTTGTTATTAACTACTCACCATTCAATGGTAAGTTTCTGATATTGCTTGCGTACTTTTAATTAAATGTCTTATGCTCAACGTGATGTTCATTTTTCACGAAGAAAAATGTTTAAGTATTATTTCTTAGAAAATATACATACTCCTTCGCATGCAGAGTATGCATGTGTTAAATTTGGCGAGTGCCATCACATACAAGCGCGCACGCAAGCACACACATATACACATACTTTTATTATTTGAATAGATGTAGTTAAATATGTGATTAGTGTCAGTATGTTTTTCATTTAATGGATTCATATTAACTTTTATAGCGATGAATATTTTCAGTGGGAATGGCATTGTAAATTTTAATAATTAGAACTTAAAATATTTTTTCAGCTATCTTTTTTTATGTGCATAATTAGAAATTATTGCACTTCACGTACATGTGAAAGACAGAAATAAGAAAGTAATAAAACAGCAGCATGAAGTTCTTGTTTACTTGTATACTATTTCAGAGTAACAAAATCACATTGATTTTTAATGCAAAATCTGTAAAGTAGAATTTTTTAAATTCCTGAAGTAATTAACTTCTTAGCCAGCAACTCATTTGCTTTTTTATTTCGTAAATGTTGAGGATTTTAACCATTAAGAGACATTATAAAGATACTTTTAAATTAACTCAAAGACTTCATTTAACATTCTTTCGCTGGAAATTAACTTATGCTGTTGATTATAAGCATCTTCATATGAAACTGTAAGAAATTAAGTATACATTAAATAAGCCTTTTCTTAACAAAAAAAGTTTAACTTCCTCTCAGAATCTGAATTCACATTTAAGAAAAGTTTTAAAAAATCTTTATTTTATGCAGGAATTTCAACATTTAAAATCGTCTGAAAAAGGATTTTATCATATTTTGGCTTTCTCTATTATATTTTATACATGAAGCTATTTTAAATATAATTCCAGACGGCTATATTAGATGCTCGTTTAGTTGTACTGTGGTATTATCTTAATGTAAATTACTTCTTTCTGCAGATTAAATAAACTTCATATTTACATCATACGTACTGTATTTTCCATTCACTCGGAAACATGTATTTTTTTGTATCATTGAAATAAGACATTATTAAATCTTCTAAAATTCTAATAAAGAAATTGTATATCATATTAAAATTCCAGAAACTATATTTCATGTAATATTACCACATTTATTTGTACCTTTATAGTTTATTTAGACCAATTTGTCATACATATGAATTGGTTTAAATGAGCTTTTTAATGTGCATTTTACAGGCAACATACATTCCCTATATTTTATTTAAATAAAATCAGAATGAAATTGGATTACGTAATTCTTATTTAAATACAAATTATGACCAATTTTTTATGCATTATTTAAAATGTTTAGATAACTTGCTATTGCATCTTCGACAAAAATACAGGTTTGCATTGTTCTGGCAATACTTGAGACAGTACTTCAATTTTTGAGTTTTAGTTTTTTCCTAAACTGATATACAGAGTGATTCAAAACGTACCGTTCAAATTTCGTGAGAAGGTAAGGCATATCACAGGAAATCGATTTTCACATACGAAATTATATCCGCAAACGTCATATGCTTGGACAAAATGGATAATTGAAGCGAATACAAGGAAACAGTAAAGTTAAGTGGTAACAAATGTGACCTTTATTCAGACAAGGTAAAGTACATTCGTTCCCAGTAGGTGCTCAAAATAGCGACCATTTACACAAACACTAGATTCACATCATCTTTGCATAAAACACCGAACATTTTCAAAAACGCCTGACTTATCACGTACAGTATCCTCCAAGATATGTGGTATCAACATGGCGAAGCTCCAGACCATAGCACAGTTGTTGCATTTGATTACCTGAATGGATCAGCAGAGAGGAACCTATTGCTTGGCCACCCAGATTACCTGATTTATCCCCTATAGCTTTCGTTTTGTGCTGGCCCATGAAATCCCATGTGTAAGAGGCCGTAGTCGAAAATGAAATGGATATTATTGCCGAAGATTGTGTCTGCGACTAGTGGCCGCAGCAGACATTTTCTGTTGATATGCCAGGCGTTTTTCAAAATGTTCGGTGGGCGATACAATGGCGCTGTGAATGCCGTGTTCGTGCAAATAGTCGCAATTTTGAGCAGCAACTGTGAACTTGTATTTCACCTTATTGGAATAAAAGTCACATTCGTTACCACTTAACTGTACTGTTTCCTTGTGTTCACTTCTCGTTTCCATTTTGTCTACGCAGATGACGTTTGCCGATATACTTTCCTCTGTAAAATCGGTTTTCTGAGATATTACCTACCTTCCCACGAAATTTGAACTATAAGTTTTGAATCACCCTGTATATATCCGAAATCGGATATCTTAAAATAAAATCATGAGGATTCTTCAAAAAGTTCGAAATAAGCTTCCAAATAATATTTAAACATCATTCTATGAATTGACTTTTCTCATCTATATACTTTACATAAAAAACACACTTATTTTAATGTTTTTATTTTAAGTTAAACTAAGGAATATTTCAAAATAACATTCGTTAAGTTGTTCTCATTTAAATCTTTTCATTATTTTTAAAAATTTAAACTTATGAATATTTCAAAATAACACTCATTAAGATGCCATCATTTAAATCTTTTCAAAAACTTATTTATGTTTTTTAAAAAAAATTTAAACTGAGAATTATTTCCAAATAATACTCATTAAGTTGCCCTCGTCTATATCTTTTCCAAACTTATTAATGTTTTTTTTTGTTTTGTTTTTTAAACTAAGGAATATTTGAAAACAACACTCATAAAGGTGCCCTCATTTAAATCTTTTAAAAACTTATTTATGTTGTTTTTTTTTAAATTTAAACTAAGAAATATTTCAAAATAACACTCATTAAATTTCTTTCATTTAAATATTTCCCAAACTTATAAATTCAAGATTTAAAAATATTTCTAATATAAATGAAAACAGAAAAATGAGCAATATTGGATAATTAATAATATTACAGATAAGTGTTTCCTTAACATTCTTTGAAGACTAAAAGTTAGCGCTGTTCTTAAATAATTTTTCTTTGACTCTAAGTTATTTATGTATGTACATTTAGAAATCAAAACAAACAGCATTTCTCATTTTTTAAAAGTGGTTCAGGTTACAATCAAAATGCAGCAAAAAGAATAATTTATTCTTGTGTTGCAGTGAAAGAATACAGCACATTACGTTTATATATTTTTCGAAATGTATCATTGAAGTCATTCGAAAAATATGTTCTACTCAGTGCGTTACTGGGAGCAATTGACTACCGCTTAAAATAAAATATTTTTATTCTTATAAATGGAAGATGCTTCAGAATACAAACGAAAAGAACGGTAGCAATAAATTTTGACGCAGAATCCCCAGCATTTGTAACAAAAAATGTGGAATCATTATTCTCTTTTAGCGAAACACTCATTTGTTCTGCTTATAAAACAATTTTTACTATATACATGATACTGTATTCTCAGAGTTAAGAACATAGTTTTTCGGTTCTAAGTATACTTTTTAGAATTAAAAAAAAATTATATGAAACGCCATTGATTTAAGCACACTTCATCCTGGACAGTAATTTTAAAATAAACACTTGAAATACTATTTAATGTATATTTATGCTTGAAATATATATTTTTTTGATATCACACATCAAAATAATATATATTTCGAGTATAAATAAAGCAGTTTTCCTATTTAAATACTTATTTTCTTATCTTTTTTGTTCGTTTCATCACTGTATTTTCAAAAGGTTTCTAATATACAAGATTTGCAATCGTGTATATATTTGTTTTTGTCCATGCCTATAAATTGATTCTGGGAGACCAAAGTGGCCTGGTGTTAAGGTCTCGGTTTTGGAAACGGAGGATTTCAGGTTCGAGACCCGATTCCACCAAAGAAACATCCTTTAAACGGGTCTGGCGCACGTTAAATCTGTTGGGGCCAAACGTTCGCCCGATGGTGTTTCGTAAAAGTTTGGAGAAGGGAATGGCAGTTCAGATATCGACCTCGTCATCTGTCCGTCGTTCAAAATTTGCGTGATCCGTCCCAGAATAATCCTATCGTTGCTTTGAAATGAGACGTTAACACAACTAAACAACAAGCTAAATTTATTATGGAAATATTTAATTAGTAAATGAAATAAATAATAATTCCGTAAATGTGTTATTACTTGGTAGTGAATTTGATTCAAATTAAGCAACTATTTATAGTATTTAACTGAGAAGTAACTAAGGCTCAAAAAAGGACTTAAAATATTTTTATCTGTCCCCACATAAATAAAAGTGACTTGATTTGAGGGAAATTTCTGTTTTTTTTTAATAACTAATCAAAATGATTTATTTAATCCCCATAGTAAAAGGCACGTGCCACGTATGTTCTCGGTTCCCCCATAAATAATGAAAATTTTATTTTATATTAATAACTATATCATAAACATATTAATTTAATAATTATACCAAATTTCATGACGTTAAAGCTTTATGTGCTCGTCTAAACTACAATACACTACCGATTATTCGCGGAATCGGGTGGCGCAGCCGCCGCGGATAACAAAAATAATCCGAAAAAAGCTAAAAACGTTTATAGCAAAAGAGAAAACAGTCATTCCAACTTTGAAAAATCGTTTTATGTACAATAAAACGTAAAATAAACAGCAGGAAATGTTTAACTAACGCTTAATATTTTAATATATCACTCAAAACTAACCTAAAATGCATTTCGTTAATGAAAACACAAAAGTGCTTTGTACTTACGAGAGGCGTCAAGGATACACAGAAAAATGAATACATATGTACTGTTTTAATACTGTAATGTATTATGTAATTACAAAAGCATAACTGTAAAATTACACCTTTTTGAAGAAATCAGTCATTTGTGCTTGCTTCTTGTTTTAGAAGCATTTTCTCTTTGCTTGGAAGCAAAAAAAAAGGAAAAAAAAAAACTCAGTGCGGCAGGCGCGGATAAGCCGCCCGCGGATAATCGGGAGTCTACTGTAGTTTCAATTATTCCAATCCTTCCCTTAACTTGCAAATTATAATTGCTATTCCAAAATATCATGGAGGTGCTGGTGATCACTTTGTCATACCGCGGAACTTTGCCGTTGTCAATATTAATTTTTATTATTAAATGAAATAAAAATTTCTACTGATTGGTTAATTATAATTAGTATTCTTTTTTTAAAAATCTCAATTTATTTAATTATTATTGCAATCATAGATTAATACTCTTTATTTTTTTAATTAACTTTGCAAACGATTTATTTATTGCATTGTCTGGTTTATACAATTCCCATTTGGCAATTTGCATTTACTGGGAATTCAGATTACCATTGATTCTGATTTATGATAAAGATGTCAGCCAAACAAATTTGCTCAACTCTTTTCTAAGCAACAACTAGAAATTATTTATTAAGGGGACGGTGAAATTTATTAGACACTTTTACGAATTATTCGCTTAGAGTCAGGAAATTTTTTATGCGTATACATTAAAATATAAATACGCCAAATTTCTTTTAAAACATTTAGAAATAAAATATATTATTATTAAAAAAATTTAAAAATATGTAATTTTTAAGAATTTTAGAATACTCCAGGTGACTTAATTTTTAATTCTTTCTATTATTTTTTTTTCTTATTAACCAATGCAAATTCATTTGGAACAAAACTGTGTATGATTTTCTAATTAAAATTAAATGCTAATATTTAGGAATATTTGTATGCAGATTTACAGAATTTTCATAGGAATGTTATGTTTTTTTCTGAATTAAAATTGACTTTTAACTATTTAAAAAATCACGAAACATAAAATACATATCTTATTTTCTTTTAATGTTTGTCCGAATTCTTTATTATCAATTTCATATAATTTCTTCAAAAATTAAGACACCAGGAACATTTAAAGATATTAAAATCTAATTACAATGTCATTTTAAGAAAAGTCATTAAGATGAATAACTTTTTCTTTAAACATTTCAATTATTTATTTTATTGAAAAAGACATTTTATAACACTGTTTTAGTTGAATCTAAACATGCATTTTGGTGATGAAACGATAAGTCAGCCATCTGACACTCTGACCCGCCACGAAGGGACACGGGTTTAAACCATAAAACTGAATGACCGGGCCACCGCAATAGCAATACTGGCGGGAACTGTGGTTGAGTCCTAATAGTCATCACCGGCCACGGTACAACTCTCCCCAAAGGAAGTACGTCCCGTCATCGTTGGGAGGAGTCAGATCCCCCACCTATTTGTGTACACTCCAGGTTGGCGAGATCCAACCACCATGCCGAAAGCATCTCATCCGCATTACGAGGTGCCCCCCGGGCGTTTGATGAAATGATAAAATTAAAGTTACATGTTTTCATCTATTATCCCCTAAAAAGGATACGAAGCCAATCTTAAAGCAGAAAATCTAAACGCTGATATCACACACTCATGAGCATTTATCCAGTTGTGAAACTTAATCATAATGGATTTTAAGTGAGATGTTAAACTATTTATGGATCAGAATACCTAGAAAGTAGGATCAGACTTCACGATTCACGAAAAATTGCTATCGAGGGAGCAGAGAAATTTTCTTGAGATAGATGCCACCCTTAAGAAAAAACAATGGAAGCAGCAAGTCATCCCTGACGTCATTAGTGTGGAAGATGAATCAGAAACTCTTATTCTGCGAATTTTTTTGAGGTATGAAGAGATAAAACTTTTAAAGCGAATTTTTATTGATGGAAGAACACTGCAAGACAAATGGATCCTCTGACCCCTTGGGAGAAGGGTTTAAAATTTGAGCTTTTATTGCTGCGATAGGAAGCATTTTCTAATGCATTTGTGTGAATAGTATATGCTCCATCTTTCGTGTCAAAATTCCGTAAAGAAATAAGGAATGGATTGTGTGAGAGGAATAAGTTTTGATGGTTGTTAGAAATGTGTTCTTTTTATTGTTTTGGGTATAAATGTTTTTTCTATTCTTGTATTTACTCTTTCTACATATTTAGTAGTGATATATTTCTGATACTTTGTTCGCTCTCTCGCTTCTTGAAAGAAACGGTTGTTTGTTTGTTTTATTTTCTAATTCCCATGGGCCATTAAAATAATGCAATTGTAGAGAATAAAATGAATTTATTACCAGAAGTTATCTATACTTATAATAAAGCTCAATGTGTGTGTGTGTGTGTGTTGGCGCTCTACAGGCCAGGTCATTTGACATACAGCTATCAAATTTGGTACATGTATACCTTAGAGGTCGGGAATGTGCACCTGGGGTCCCTTTTTTTGAAATTTTAATTAGAATTTTAATTATTAATTAAAAACTAACTTTCCCGCCAAAAAAATCTTCCATTTTCCCCACCGCCAACTTTTCCGCCAAAAAAATCTTCCATTTTCCCCACCGCCAAATGAGTAAGACTTTTTTTCTCCCAACAGAAATGAGGCTAGGGTTAACATTTTTCGGCGGATTATTTCAAACGATTCAGTTTATTTTCTTAATGTTCTATGCATTTAAAATTAAACATTGTTAATTAATCCATGTTTCAGATTCATTCTGAAGTACTTTTGAATTAAAATAACACAGAATAAAGGAAATTAAACATCTATAATCTGCATAGCATTGCCCCAACTGGCGTAGAAAAATTCACGCATTTGCGTTACCGGAGCTGGCGAAGAAAATTCACGCATGCGCATTATGATTGTTGCCATGACAACCGTTTATCAACGGATGATTTAAATTATTTTTAGGTTAGTTGCAAGCTTTTGTAATTAAATTGTATTTATGTTAGTTATATATTTTTTTGTATATGCTTATAGTTTTAAGTACATCGTTTTTTAAGTAGTTTTTTAAACCTGTTTTCGACCGATTATTTTAAACGATTCATTTTATTTTCTTAAAGTTTGATGCATTTAAAATGAAGCATTGTTAATGAATCGATCTGGATGAATCTGAGAAAATTTTGTGGACAAATTCTTGAGATATTACATAAATTAAGAAAGATATTCTTTAGTGCCCATAAAGTTTAAACGCTCAGTGACTCTATTTTCTGTAATCATATTATTAAAAAAATGCTTTGTTTCAGTAAAAAATATTATATTAATTGCAGTTTAGTCATTTCCATTTTAATTTTAAGCATAAATTCTACCGGAA
Organism: Argiope bruennichi; assembly: GCF_947563725.1. Lineage (NCBI taxonomy): Eukaryota > Metazoa > Arthropoda > Arachnida > Araneae > Araneidae > Argiope > Argiope bruennichi. Next base: position 52,853,095 of record NC_079161.1, on the reverse strand, counting down.
CTAACAGAAAATTAGAGAGATACATATTATGTTATGGCTGAAGGACTTTATATTATTATGGGTGAATTACATGACTATCAAAATTTGAAGCTTTAAAATATTTGATGAAGAAGCTATTAAAGTAGGAATTACATAAAATATTTAATTATTAAAATTTTAACGAGCATTAAGATTGGCGGACCGGCTGGTCGCCAAAGGCGGCTAGTGTTGAATCATAAATACATTTCGACATTATGTATTTATGACCTTGAAAATTCAAATATCCTCGGGGCGTTGTACGTCTATCTTTAAGATCCCTCAGAGGGACTCCTGGGAGTGTTCTACTACTTTGATGTAAATTCCACTGCAAACAAGTCAACTCACCATGAAGATCATCTCAGACAGCTGACTCTAGAAATTATCAGTTGCATTCCTAAAGTTGCAGTGAAGGTTTATACTGATGATAGTCGTAAAGAAGATTGTACTGGCAGCGGTATTTATATTAGAACCCCCACCTAGAGATTACATTAAAGCAACCGCAACCCTGACACTTGCTCTATCTTTAGGAGTGAGTTAATTGCGATTAATATAGAGCTTCATACTATCATATCTTAATATAGGACTTGATACTATCCTATCTTATGATTGTGATTTCGAGGAACGATGGATTTTATCGGACAGTCGCAGTGCACTACAGCATCTTAGTGGTTGCTACTCTGCAAGCGATGAAACCAGCATATCTGTTCTGCTCAAATTGAGGAAGATCTCTCTGAACCATTACATCCATATCCAATGGATCCCAACGCGTAATCATTAGTGGCAAAGAGGTCACCGATAGATTGGCCAAAGATAGTGAGAATGAAATGGTCACTGGCTCTTCTCTTACTCATCAAGAACTATACTCAAATGAAAGATCTAAACTCAATTTAATATGGCATATTCCACCTGAGCACCAGTGGTACACGGGGACATCCCCTGGAACTCTGCTGGAAATTCAATGTGACCGTGACTGTCAGACTTTTCCGGATAGACTAAAAAGTGACCATCTTAAGTGTCTTTACTTTGAAAGTGGTTGAAAAATCCATCTCACTTGTGAAAAATGCTGTGACCATCCAGCTTCACTGGATCACATTCTGGATTAAATTGGACTTTCTAAGGGAGTTTTAACATCCGATCCTCTTATTATTATAGACTTTTTTTGGTAGTAACAACCTACTGGAGCAGATTTGACATACGTCATATTTTTTTGAGAATAAGCAACAACAACAACAGATAAAAATATGTATCATATTGGTGGAAAAGAGACATAATTGATTCTTGGCACTCTTTTATAGTTTCTCATTAGTTTGTAGATGCCCAAAAAAACTTCTAAGGTAAAAATTTGGAAAAGAAATGCTTAAATATTCACATTTGGAAATCATAATTTCGGTAAGATGGTCGACCAACCCGTTGTCTGAAATTTCAGCATTCGCTATTTTTTTTAAAACATCTTGATCAACTTGTTGAACATGATCTGTTGTGCCCTTGTCCATTTTCATGGAGAATGAAGGATGCCCATTTAGCTTTAACTTAAATCTATTGTCAAAACTCTCAATCTTGCTTTGATATTAGGAGTCTGTGAATTCTTTCAATAAATATAATTCCTCCTCCCCCAAACACAGCAAGATGTATGCAAATTTTACAAATGAATTAATTCTATATTATTCTTATAGTTTTGAATATTCTATATGATTAGAATTTTCTTTAGAATGTTTGTGAAAAAAGCTTCATAAATGCATATTTTTATATTTTTTACACAAGTAAAATATGAAAGTTATATTAGATCCGTTAGTGCTATTATCTTCCTTATGAATTTTGTATAATATTTTAATGGAACAAATTTTGATTTAAAAATAATTTTTTTCATCAATGAGTAACTCTCGGTTACAAAAAAAGTATTTTGCAAAGTTATTTACAATTATTTTTATTTTTATTTCTCCGTCTCTCCGGTACTGAAACACTCATTTTTTTCCGCCACATCAAGCTAGATTTTTTTAAAGAATTTAACAAGGCATAAACCATTTAAATGAATTAATTTTGTGCACATTGTTAAATAAAATTTTTTTGCTGATGCATATACGTTCTTTTGTGGAAGTCTTATTTATTTAAGACTTTTTTTTAATGTTCTTTTATGTACCATTTTTTTTCTAACTTCAAAAAAAAAAAATACAATGGGAAAAAAACTCACTTTTTTTTTCTTTTTCTTTTTGTGTATACTCTTTTAATTTTCAAACAAAACACATTCTGTTGTACAGAATAAAAAAAAATCTAAACCAAAGAAATTCTAAACCAAACACTATTGATTAGGCATTGTGTTTTTACTGGAGGGTAAAAAGTCTTGAGTTGGTGGTTCATTTGTAAACACCTACTTTCGAAAAATGCATGGGTGGACGCCTCAACTTAAGCGGAAAATAGTTTTGGATTATTTCCACGCTGCTAAAATCCCTGAAGGAAATATTTGGTCAAGATTCTTGAGAGGTTTATATATATCCATGCCTTAGGCTTGGATGGCTGATAAGTCGAAGTTATGAAATTATTCCGGAGAAACGTTTTTCAGAACTTTCGGACGGTCTTCAGATTTAACATACGATGCTATATCATAGTAGCAATCTTATATTATATTCTATTTTATGACAATAATAAATAATTTATAATATTGTATTTACAATATTGCATACTATTGTCGTGTATTTAATGAAATAATATAATAACAAGCAAAAATGTGCAAGAGTCTGTACTACTGGTGTTTGGAATGCTGCTCGCTTACCCTGCATTTCCATTCATTCATTTACTAATTATAATATTGTTGTATATTGAATGACATAACGTAATAACGGACAATAATGTACATGATTATGTAAGAGCTTGTACGACTGGTTTTGGCATGCAGCTCGCTTAAGCTAAATTCCCATACATTCATTTAACCATTATAATACTGTTTAATATTGAATAATATAACATAATAACTAGCAATATTGCACTAGATTGTGCAAAAGTCATGTTTTGCATGCAATTCGCTTAAGCTGAATTCCCATTTATTCATTTACCCCTTATAATATTATTGAATATTGAATGACATAACATAATGACAGACAATATTGTACAAGATTGTGAAAAAAGATGTATACTCGTGTTTAGAATCCAGCTCGTTTAAGCTGCATTCCCATTCATTTATTTACCCATTATAATATTATTGAATATTGAATGACATAACATAATGACAGACAATATTGTACAAGATTGTGAAAGAAGATGTATACTCGTGTTTAGAATCCAGCTCGCCTAAGCTGCATTCCCATTCATATATTTAGCCATTATAATATTGTTGAATATTGAGTAACATAATATAATGACAGACAATATTGTACAAGATTGTGAGAGAATGTATATTCGTTAGAATCCAGCTACCTTCAGCTGCATTCCCATTCATTTATTTACTCATTATAATATTATTGAATATTGAATGACATAACATAATGACAGACAATATTGTACAAGATTGTGAAAGAAGATGTATACTCGTGTTTAGAATCCAGCTCGCCTAAGCTGCATTCCCATTCATTTATTTACCCATTATAATATTGTTGAATATTGAGTAACATAATATAATGACAGACAATATTGTACAAGATTGTGATAGGATGTATATTCGTTAGAATCCAGCTCCCTTCAGCTGCATTCCCATTCATTTATTTATCCATTATAATATTATTGAATATTGAATGACATAACATAATGACAGACAATATTGGACAAGATTGTGAAAGAAGATGTATACTCCTGTTTAGAATCCAGCTCGTTTAAGCTGCATTCCCATTCATTTATTTACCCATTATAATATTATTGAATATTGAATGACATAACATAATGACAGACAATATTGTACAAGATTGTGAAAGAAGATGTATACTCGTGTTTAGAATCCAGCTCGCCTAGGCTGCATTCCCATTCATTTATTTACCCATTATAATATTGTTGAATATTGAGTAACATAATATAATGACAGACAATATTGTACAAGATTGTGAGAGGATGTATATTCGTTAGAATCCAGCTCCCTTCAGCTGCATTCCCATTCATTTATTTACCCATTATAATATTATTGAATATTGAATGACATAACATAATGACAGACAATATTGGACAAGATTGTGAAAGAAGATGTATACTCCTGTTTAGAATCCAGCTCGTTTAAGCTGCATTCCCATTCATTTATTTACCCATTATAATATTATTGAATATTGAATGACATAACATAATGACAGACAATATTGTACAAGATTGTGAAAGAAGATGTATACTCGTGTTTAGAATCCAGCTCGCCTAAGCTGCATTCCCATTCATTTATTTACCCATTATAATATTGTTGAATATTGAGTAACATAATATAATGACAGACAATATTGTACAAGATTGTGAGAGGATGTATATTCGTTAGAATCCAGCTCCCTTCAGCTGCATTCCCATTCATTTATTTACCCATTATAATATTATTGAATATTGAATGACATAACTTAATGACAGACAATATTGGACAAGATTGTGAAAGAAGATGTATACTCGTGTTTAGAATCCAGCTCGTTTAAGCTGCATTCCCATTCATTTATTTACCCATTATAATATTATTGAATATTGAATGACATAACATAATGACAGACAATATTGTACAAGATTGTGAAAGAAGATGTATACTCGTGTTTAGAATCCAGCTCGCCTAAGCTGCATTCCCATTCATTTATTTACCCATTATAATATTGTTGAATATTGAGTAACATAATATAATGACAGACAATATTGTACAAGATTGTGAGAGGATGTATATTCGTTAGAATCCAGCTCCCTTCAGATGCATTCCCATTCATTTATTTACCCATTATAATATTATTGAATATTGAATGACATAACATAATGACAGACAATATTGTACAAGATTGTGAGAGAGGATGTATATTCGTGTTTAGAATCCAGCTCGTTTACACTGTATTTCCCGTTCATTCATTACCCATTATAATATTATTGAATATTGAATGACATAACATAATGACAGACAACATTGTACAAGGTTGAGAAAGAGGATGTATAGTCGTGTTTAGAATCCAGCTTGCCTAAGCTGCATTCCCATTCATTCATTTACGCATTATAATATCGTTGATTATTGAATAATATAACATAATAGTTGATAATATTGTAAAAGAGTGTGAAAAAGGATGTATACTGGTGTTTAGAATACAGCTCAGTTAAGCTGCATTCCCATTCATTCACTTACCCATTATAATATCGTTGAATATTGAATAATATAACATAATAACGGACAATATTGTACAAGATTGTGTAAAAGGCTGTATACTTGTGTTTATAATGGAGCTCGCTTAAGTTGTATTCCCACTCATTCATTTATGGTATGATTTTCGTTAAAAATCCTCAATGATTTTCAGGATGTTGATAATATCTTATTTCGTCTTTCTGTCATTTTTGTTCCCTTAATGATGTTGAAGTAAAGCTATTGGCAGCGTTTGGGATGAATTGTTTGAAAAACCTAATAAAATGCTTATATCTTAAAATTTTGGTGTAAATATGTTTGCTAAAACACTTGTGGAACAAAATATCTGATAAAAGTAAAAAGTTCTTTCTAAATTAAATATATATATATATATATAATATATATATATATATTTCTTTTGATTAAAATATAATATGAAACAAAAACTTTCTAGACATTTATTAAATAATGTCAGCTATGTAGTCTAGACATTTATAAAATAATATGATCAAAACATTTCAGAATATGTTACTTTCATTTTGAACTAAGGAATATCCTTTATTTCTGATCGGTCTTTAATCATTGGAGATAGACTGATCAATACATTTCCAAATTATTTCCTTATTATTAAGCATAAAAATAATTGCAAAGCCTTTTTAAATAAAAAGATTGCATTTCTTCATGAACTGCAGATCTTATTGATAAATTATTGTGCCAAATTTGAAAAAAAATCTGCATTAGATTTAATTTATAGCTTTTTGGCAAAAAGATTTAGCGAATTATATATTTATAGAAAATAGCATTTAAATGTATAGTATAGCATTAAAACAACTATTATGCGAATCCAAAATATAAAGTTACTCCGCAAAAAAGGGAAGCAGAAAAATTCAAACGATTTTATAATAAAATGCTCAAAAATTACAAATATCGGAAAAAAAATTTTTTTTTTCAAAATTTGATATTTTACAAACTTAATCACCTATTTCAAATGATGGAAAGCTGTTCTCAAAAAAATTTGATAGTTGCCGATTGTTATGATAATTTTCTCAAATAATTGAAACACGATTTTTTTATAACACATTTTTAAAAGTACGAAAAATATTAGTCAATGAAATAAGATAAAATAAAATCCTATATTTATTTTGCCGAAATAAATACTCGCTCTCATTTAATGATTATGAAAAGAAGTAAAGAAAAATCTGAATTTATTATTGAATTTAAATAAACATATGAAATAATTAAGATAGACCGTTGTATGGAAGATATTTCCTCCGAAAATAAATGATCTATTCATAAATTTTTCACAAACAATTAATAATATAATTCAAATATTGGTAACATAAATGAATTTACATAATGGCAGAATTTTGCAGGTAATTAGAATATTTCAAATTATTGAATATTTTTCTTCTTCTATTACTGATACTGTTGGAGGTGCTACATTCTGATTGAAATACAATATTTCATTCTTAAATTTGTTTACAATGACTGATGTATTTATTTGTGTTTCAAACCCGATAAATGTTATCAGTCATTGTATTTATAAACGCCAATATTAACAAAATGCTATCTCAATGTTTATACAGCTCTTATAAGTTCGCATTAACAAACTAGATTTATAAGCTGCAGGATAAATGTAACTATAATGATTGTATTGACTAAATCTTATTTAAAAAATTATTTTTAATGTAAATATTTATTAAATATAGAAAATGAAATTAATTGGTTAATATAACAGGAATTGAAATATTTATGAAATTAAGTAATTAGTGAATTAATTTGATTTCGAATCAAAATGTATTTGTGTATATTAATAAGGAATATGTTTATTCTCAGTGGTATAGAACAAACTAATGAAATAAGGCAATAGCCATAGTCATTGAAAAATTATGCAGTGAAGCTTGAAGAAAGGATCAATATACTGTAAATTAATGTTTAGAGTTCAGATGTTGGTTTTTGTCTAATCAATTTCACTTCCATATCCTATCTTTTTCTTTAATTATAAAATATGGAAATGTTGTAGTAAAAAACTATATAGTTGCATATACCAAATAAATCAGATAAGTATAATATATTTAGGACTTCCAAGAAATTGACTTTAATTAATTAATTTAATTTAATTAATAAAGAATTCATTTCATTTCAATATTAATTTCCAGAAAAAAACCCCCTTTTTCCAGTTAATTCAATCAAGAAGCTCGTTATTCGATAAAAATTAAATTTAAGATGAAAAAATTTTATATTTTAAAATTCATTAAAAATTATTTAAAGAATAATATTCGGTATTCGAATTAATTAAATCAAAAATTGAAATCCATACCCTATCCTGTTTTATTTGAAATATTAGTCATTTTAAATGAAGCGATTAGAATGGTGCATAAGCGCCATGTAATATCATACATACAATCTATTCATTTATAAACACTTAGACAAAATATCACAAAATTTGCACTAATCAGAACTTTGACCTTACCCATCAAAATCCATTGAAATATCCTCAATGAATTTTGGAAATTTATCCATTTATCTTAAACTTTTACAAAGTTGATTGCGAACGTTACATACTCCAGTAGATAGCTCGAGCTAAGAAACATATTTAGTTCATCGGCTTTTGGCAAATCTTGATAATTCTGGTGAGATTATAAGAACGACTTTCTTCTTGGTCGACAGTGACAAATTCAATGACAAACCTTCAAAGAATCATAAATTCCACAAAAGGGATAACTTATTATCTTGGACATGAGCATCATATTCAATCTTTATTGTCATATGAGAATATGATATTGTTTTGGGAATTAGTAATCTTGGTATGATTGGTAATATCGAAAAAAATGAAAACATTGGTTTAATTCAAATCTTTCCACGCCAAAAATATTTAAACTTCTATACTTTCTTAAAAAAATGATGAAATGCGCATAAAATCAAAACATAATAGCTTAAAAATTTAATTAATTGAATAAGTAAAGAAGCAGAAACATTGACTGGCAACATTATGTAAAAATGATTTGTTGCAGAGTGGGCCAGAAGCTGCATGTGGTTAGTTCTTTTGGTTGAGTTATTTATTAATCTTTATTTTTGAAGCGAGATTGAAAGCGTTTCTTTTTTTATTATTATCTTTATTTTACTTTTCAAAATAAACCCGCATTTTTTTCCTAAATTGTATTTTTTTTTCGTGAAAATATAAAGACATGGGTCGTAAAAATGTTATTAAATGAAAACAAGAAACTGTTCGAATATATAGACAAAAATTTGAAGATAAAGAAAATCTGAGAGAATCTCAACGAAAATATGAAGTTCGAAAAAGAGAAGAATTTCTATCCACTGAGAGTGTTGATGAAAAAAACAAATCAACGAAAGAAATGATTAGAAACAAAAAAGAAACCAAAATCTAGATTGAATCTAGTCAGATGGTGACATGAACTAGCTTCACAAGAAGGTAGAAAATTGAAAAATGCATAAACTCTCTGTAGAAATAAATAAATACCCAAAAACATTTTTTTAATTTAATATCAGTAATAAAAAATAAGAATTTATTTACAACGAACTATGAATAAAATGAAATTGTATTTTTAACGAATAATACAAAGTTCCAAACGATTTTTTTTATATGCGTTGAAAATTATTTATTTTTTAACAGAAATTTTGCCAGCTATGCAATTGAAACTAACTCTTCTTTGGATTATAAACAGGAAGAAAAGTTAAAGTGTGTCAATAAATAAATAATGCAGTTTCTTGCTTCAAACAGTTTCATGATTTTATAACATTCGTCTTTAAATTCTGAATCCGAATTTTTAATTTCTATGCTTTAAAGAATTCAAAAGTATTTTATAAAAAAAGTTATGGAATAAATTCTAAATCTAATTTTTTTTCAGAATTTAGATGAATCAGTTCATCAGTTCTTTTTTATGTGAACAAATATAGATTGATAATCCATTTCTCGGCAATCATAATTTATAAATAAAAATGTTCTCATATCATAGCTTGAAATTTTCGATAACAAATTTTATTTTTTTTATTTGTCATTTTATCCAATATTATAAATGTATTGCTGAAATTCTCATTTAAATTGTCACACTTCAATCTTTGAGCTGAAATTATGTTTAAACTCCATCGGGTCGCAACTTCTATTTGAGTTTCCTGTTAGAAATTTTCAAAATCCTAGTCTGTTTCCTTATTTTCAAAATATAAACAAAGCTGAATTTTATCTAATCGTATCACACCAATCATCTACTGTTTAGACCTGATTTTCTTTGCTTTTTGGAGTCTTTTTGCGATTGGACTACAACATTGCTTGATTACACCAAATAGCACCAAATAAATCCAAAGATTGTAAATTTTACCGCAGAGTGCACTGCATCAGAAGATGAAGTAGTAAAAAAAATATCTATGCCATCAATTATCTCAAAATCTGGATGAAATTAATGGCAATTATTATTAATTTTTAATATGGCATTAACAAAAGCATTTCAGTGAATTCTAAAGAAGTCCTAAAATGTCTAAGGGAAGTGATATGAAGTTCTGTTTCTTATATTGACGAATGATTTTTTTTACATCATTTAATATAACTTGTAAATTTATATTAAAAATGTTTCAGAACATCTGTAGGATTCATTTGTATTAAATTTTAAAGTTAACAAAGTTTAAAGTGCATCTTTTATTCTCAAGTAGAGGAAAGAAATACTCTTTTCAAAAGAAACTAAGCACAATTGACTTCCTTTAAGTACACGGATTTTTTATTCTAAAAATAGAAAATAGTTTAGAATGCAATGTATAGAATAGTGTCCATAAATTTTCAGAGAATCGCTAGCAAGTAGAGGGAAGAAATAGTGTTTGGAAACGTTTTCACTATTTTACTTTTTTAAAAGGAAAAAAAACTAATTTGTTTTACATAATTTTCATTTCTACCTTTAAGTAAATTGTAGAGTTCGGAATATTACAATACATATTTTGAAATATATTCTTAAGAAATATTTATTTCATTTTAAAAATATAACCAGGAGAATATTTAGTTTCTTTTTCTTTCCTTATTAAATACTTGCTGCCTTTGACAACTAGTTGTTTCACCGGAACATTGGCTATATTTTATTTGAGTTCAATTATTAAGATATAATTTTATATTTGTGATTTCATCAAATCGTCAGACTTTAAAGCAGTGCTAGCTTAGTTGGCTTACATATATTATATTCATTCAATATGCAAATCGTCCGACTTTAATGCAGTGCTAGTTTAGTTGTTTTCCATATATTCTATTCTATTTATTATGCGTATGAAATTTTCTAATGGGAAGTAAACATATACCTATTGTAAAATGACTATGCTGAATTTACTGAGGCAGGTTGCAGCGCTCCTAGCGGCAAAATAAAAAAGGACTCTAAAAAAAGTAAAGGCCATCTGCCAAAACTCTCAACTAAAAATGTAACATATACCACAATAAAAACACAGAAAAAAATCATGGAATTATCTGTAAAATTGCAATTGTGTTCCTGATGATATTTGAGATTATGAGCTTTCCATGACTTGAAAAAGGGTTTATCCTAACATTGAAAAGTCTATCCTTAGATTATGCACATCCCCTCACCCCCAAATGTGAGATTCAATTTTTTTTATTTTATTCTTTTCTTACATTTCGCTTGTTGTACTAAAATAATGAAGAATATATTTTTTCACTTTTAGGATGAAATCTTTTTTATGTCATGGAAAGTTTATAATTTTAAAAGCAAATATCTCCATCAAGTTTTGAAAAAATACCATGAAACTGTTGTCCTATGTTTTAATTGCGGTATAAAGTACATTTAAAATTGAACTTTTGTCCGATCTCCTTTATTTTTTAACTTATTTTTGGTAACTCCCTTTTTCGCCACTAAGGTCACTGTATCCTGTCTCAATGAAATCAGTTTAGTCAGGTTCACGTTATTTCCACTTTGATTATAGAGGCATTATACAGTTTTGACTTTAAAGAGCATAAAAGATTTTTACCGATCACCTTGTATAGATAACAAATAATTTTATAGATGAATAAAATTCCTTGTGAGCAGATACCTGAAATAATCTTTCATGAAGAAATGATTATTCATCTAAATGTAACCACGATATCAGATTAGAAAAGAGCTTGTTTAGTAAAAGACAAAATTATTTTTGCTAGCGAAACAACTTCTTCTATTAACAAAATGTGGTGTCAGCAAAACAAGACTATACACTTTTTCCTGAGTATATCTTCAGTAACAAAGTACATAAAGATTATTCAAGCTCAAAATGGTTAGTCTCTTTCATAGATCCTGGTATCTTTTTTGTTATTTCCCAGATGTTACTATGTATAACATTGGTTTAGTTTAGTAACTTACGTTTATTTTGTATATGAATGTTTCAATATGTAACTACAGTAGGTATTTGGGAAACGGATTTCAAAATTTTAAGCCTATTCGTATGACGAAGACGATATTTATGCGAGCATCTTGTTCTCTGAGCACCATGGGGAGGGAAACGTTCGATTTTGTACAGAATAAGTTTGAGAAATCCTTTTTATATAACATTTTTTGAAATTGGAACCGAAAAACACCTAAAAGGTACTACAATCGGGCATTTTAGGGAGAAATCTCCAAACTGGCCATTCTCATTGGAATAAACTTTGATAGAATTCCCCTACCACAACCACTGCACCGATTTCGTAAATTTTTATTTCATTCCAAAACCTATGTTCCCAAGTTTCCACATCAATAACCACCTTTTCTTTCGCCATAGCCTACATATTATCGACATATATCGCAAAATAAAATGTTATTAGAGTTCCCATCCTTACCAACTTGACCGACTTTGCCAATAAGATGGGTACTTAGCTGACTTGATATTAATTCGAAATATCTTATGTTTATTGCATCATTTTGAAGCTAAACTTTTTGATTAGTAATTGAATATATATGTTTCCCTCCTTTAAAAAATCCATAGTCAACGGGTTAAAATAATTTTGAGCCAACTTTTCAAAACATGATAAGTATCTGTACTTTAAATGCTAAAACTTTAAACTAAATACCCACTACCTAATATGTTATGCGTTTGAATTACCGCGTTTGTATGCCTACAAAAGTATAAACCAATAGAATGCCAACCTTATGACAAATTTGATACATATGTACATTTTATATGCCAAATCAGTGTACCAAATTATTTTTATATATCTATTTTCCTTCTTTTTGTAGTTATCGCGTTTATTTACGTTCGGACAGTCGGACAAATACGCTTCTTTTGAAAAAATCACGTTCAAAATTTGATCGAAATCAGCAAATTCGATGTTAAGTCCATATGTCAAAATTCCACTCGTTTATCAGATTTTGAGTATTGAAAGACACACAGATAGACAGACATAATTCCAAGAATGTATTTTTTGAATTGAAGGAAGTCTGAAACATCAAGATTCATTAAATTCTCGAGTTGATTATTTCATCACTTTCTCTTTGTATGCTTTCTCTTGCATACGAGAAAATAAAAATTCAATTTGAAGAATTAATCATTGATTGTTTAGTTTTAGATGTTATGTAAGTTTGATTTGGCAGCACAAAATTCGAAATTTGAGGGACATTTTATTCTTTTCTTAGAAATATAATTTATACTGTAAAGTATGCACGAAATTTCCCTTACTTATTTTAAAGCGTTCTTTGTAATTTATCTTGAAGTATCTGATTTCAATTAATGTGTTTCTTGAATTCAATGCAAATCATGCTAACAACAAATAAAATATAAACAAGATATATAGTGATTAAAGATATACGAATTTATAAATGGATAAAGTGCTCTGAAATATATATGAATGTAACATATTTCCAAGGAAATAATTTATTTCATTCCATAGAATATGAAATTGTAGTGGTTAAAACCATATTCTGAACTCATTACTTCATTATACAGCGATACCAAATTTGACTGGAAGTAACAGTACTAATCCACATATTATTCTGTACTATTGTACAAAAATAACAAATTATGGTTGGATAATTTTTCTCATATTGCTTAACAGCGACAAACGTATCCGACTAGGTTGTAAAAATGCTTTTTTTTTTCAGAAAAATTTGAAATTTCTTTTAAGATCTGAAAATAAAGTCAAAAATTGGAAGATTCTAAAATGGAATTTGTTGTTAATATACGTAAGATATAACTATAGATACTATAGTTTCAATAATACACAGTAAATGAAAGGAAAAAATTATATCGGATACAGTGGCATTTTTAACCGAAAATGAGTGATTTATTTTATTTTTACAGTAAAATTTTCCAAAATAATAATTGATATGTTAATATTAATTATCTACTACTCAGTCGTTGTTTGCTTATTTTCTTTTTAAAAAGAGCGTGGAAACTACATTTGGATGAACTAATTTACGAGAACAATATCTAAACACATTTTCAGAAGAATGAACATTTCACTGTGATTGATTCACGGAAAACATGATATCCCAAATTCAATTTAATAAAATTTCATGAAATTTTGATTGCATGTATTGTACAATTGAGAATTTTAGGATAGCTTCATTCAGATATGTTTTACATACACTTTAAGTTAAAAACATAGAACAATTTTGACAAAACAAATCATTAACAGCAATTTCAAATACTCATAATTTTATTTATTTATTAAAATAATTTTTTTATGGTCTGTTAAACTTTATGTAGTTTGAGCTATATATAAGTGAAATATAAATTAAATACTTCCATTATTTTTTTCAATTAATCTGTTTTTCCCAACATTGAAAATTTTGTTAAATTTTTATTAAATAAACATATTTATTTTAAGTTTAAAGGTAATGTGTGTATTTTTTTTCTAATAGTGACCTTCCAAGTCAATTTTAGCTGTTAGGTACAATAAATAATGTTTATGTATCATTTTTCTAATTTATGTATCGAATTTCGAATTTGTGTATCATAAATGTCGTCTCCAAACCTATTCGAATACCTTAAAGGCAAAAAAAAAAAAAACTCAGTCGCAATTGTTTTCAGTGGTCCATAAAACAATCCTTTGAATGAAATTACGATTCTTGAAAGAATCGTTTTTTGAATTCAGTGCAAATCATGTACACAATAAAACATTTAGTGAAATTTATTATTTTATTACATAGAATACAAAAATACAGAGATTAAAACGATGTTCTAAAAAAATATATCCATAAATTCATTATACGCTGATATCATATTGAACTGGAAGTTATGATATTTGTTTAAGAAAATTTTCTGCACTGTTGATTTAAATTATTATATATAATTTGATAGCTTTTTTTACTTCTGTGAAATCAAGAATACTAACATCCATATCACGTCTCAAAATCAATTATTGAAACTCAATAATGCAAATCTGTAACAATAAAACGTCAATAAATAAATCCAGAAAATAATTATCAAAATCAACATAAAACCAGAAAACGTCGCTTAAGAACCAGCAAAATCCAATCATAATTGTTTTTAGTGGTCCATAAAGCATTCCTTTCGATGAAATAACGATCCTTGGATGACGAATTGAACTCTGTTAGTCAGGAGAATTCTTATATCAAGGGAATAAAGAGAATATTTTTGGGATGGATGCAAGGCTTAAGGAAAAGTAATCGACTCAGCTAAGCCATCCATGACGTCATTAGCTTGGGAAGATAAATCAAAAATTTCTTTCTGTAAATCTTTTGAACTATGAAAAGATAAGACTTTTAAGGTGGATTTTTATTGATGGAAAATTGTAAGAAGGATGGATGCCTCGATCTTTAGGGAAAAGGTTTGTTAATGTCAGCTTTTATTGTTTTCTAGCTGAGTACAATGTGTTTTTGTTAATTAATTGGGACAGAATTCTATTGCAAATTGCGAACAGAATTCAGCTATGTAACACCATTATATAAATAATTAAATAATGATAAGCTAAATTTCAGAATAACACATTCCGGAATTTTTTTTCTATTTATAAGCGTTTTATTTGGTATTTTTTATTGCAGGTATAATATTCTGTATTAAGGAAAATGCATTTTTTTCCAAATGTAATAATATATTTTTGATTTCGAATGGTTAATTTACAATATGTAATTCCATATAAATATGGAAATCTGTATGAAAACAATCGTTCTTTGTTTCGAATTTTCACTGTTGAAAAAGAAATATATATGAGGGAGAATTAAGAAGTAAAGGGACTTTTGAGAATAGACGCATTTAATCTAATGATATATAATTTAAACATGCATTATTTTTCTACACTCTTCCAACCTGGCCTTCAACCTACTTTCCCCAACGTTTCACAATTTTTTTAATTCCGACAAAAACATTTGGTTGTATCTGTAACCAATTTTGCTCAGTATCAATGACTTCTTCGTCGGTTGCAAATCTTCTTCCTCTTAGCTCTTTCTTCAATGATCCAAACATATAAAAATCCCTTGGTGCCAGGTCTGGACTTTATGGCTAATGATCCATCATTTCGGATCTCAAATCATTTATTGTCTCTGCCGTCCATTGGGCATAATGAGCTCGAATCTTATCTTGCTGCAGGATGCAGTGATAAACAGCTGTCACCATATTACGCTTTCGTTCGACAAATAATTTCTGCATGTTTAAACTCTTCCGAAAAAAAAATGAATCACTGCCCTCAATTCCTTCTTGGTGTAGATATACAATGGAGATGGCTTATTTGATGGCCTTTAACCCTCCAACGACCAATGCCGGAATAAGAATTGAATGTTGCATAGAAATGCTGCCGACTACACTAATTCAAAGCTGGGTACTAGCAGTCTTACTAAACACTGGAAAGAAAAACTACAAAAGTCCATTTACTTTTTGACTTTCCCTCGTATATATCGCAATGAACTATATATGGCGAATTAAGATGCATGCAAAATTAATACAACATTTGCCCTGACAGTAAACTCGCAAATGTCAAATATTTGTTCACAAAGTGATTACAGTGTGGCGCTGATGAGATGAGCTTCGTCTTCTAATAAAAGAGTTAATTAACTCATAGGGTTGTAGATTTAAACCTCAGAGAGGGTTAAAGAGAAAATTACGGCTTTGATAAATACAAATTATTTGAATATAGCCCCCCTTTTTTTATCTATTTTTATAGCATGGCGATGTTGTCTAATTTCATAATATTAAAAAACAAAATGCAACCTACTTTTGCAAATTCTGATTTATATGTGTTTCCTAATAGACTCGTCTCATAATATGACTCGTATAGACTCGTCTCATAATATGACTCGTATAGACTCGTCTCATAATATGACTCGTATAGACTCGTCTCATAATATGTAAATAGACTCGTCTCATAATATGTAATAGACTCGTCTCATAATAAAAAATAGACTCGTCTCATAATATGTAATGCTGGCATCATAACCACCTACAAGCCAGAGCTATGCTATGTTTTCAAAAAGATTATATCATTCGAGGATCATCAGATCAAATTCTTCACTCAAGTATATTTAAATCTAAATAATTTCGTGACATTGCCTCTAACATTTCGGAAACGGTAAGGATTATCTAGAAAATTCATCATTATTATTTTTTAAATATTTCCTTATCAGTTGAATATAAAATAAAAGTTATTGCAAAGTAAAATCGCTGCAATTACAAGAAAATTAAATACTCAAAATACATATTTTGTAAATTGGCACGTAATGAACTCTTATAACCTCAGGCCCTAAGAATTTATTTATTTGTCGTGAAAGTATATAAAATATCCACTAAAGTTCTAACATGTCTGTCCTCTTAAATTCAGAACGTTGGCAGTGGTAATAGTACAAGTGTCCAGGTATCACCACTTGTTGCATAATATTTTAAGATCTTGTGCAACATTGTATTATAAAGGGTATCCCAAAATTAACGCAAGATTTGAATTTCCAACCATGTACATTAAAGTGTCGACAATCCTATTTGTCAACACTATAAAAAAACATTTGACAGCTGATAGTTTAGAGTAGTAAAAATGAAATGTTACATGATAGAACAACTTGTTTTCATTGTTGAACAATCTTTCAAAAAAATGGAGGTCTGGTGGCCATCTTTCGAAAATTTGAAAATTGGCCCCTTAGATCGTTTGATTTAATACGACTAGATTTCTTTTTATGGTTTATTAGAAGTCAAAGGTCTATACCAATAATCCAGCAAACACGGAGGGGTAAGAAGGAGAAAATCCAACACTGAATCAGCAGAATTCAGCCACATTTGTGCAAAATTCTCATGGAAAATTTCAGCAAAAAAGGGCGTATGTGCAAGAAAAGCCATGAAGGCCATTTGCCCTATATGTTATTTCATACACTTCCCTACCCTACATAGTTTGCGATTCAATAAAAATATAATAATAAAAAAACTGAATTTTTATATTTAATTGAAATCTTGCCTGAGCACATTGTTCTATCGTGTAACGCTCCATTTTTATTATTTACACCATTTCTACTAATCCTAAACTATCAGTTGCTACATGGTTTTTTTATAAGGGTGCCAACACTTTATTGCACAAATGATGGCAAAATGTAAACTTGTGTTAAATTTGGGACACCCTTTTTTATACAATATTATATAATATACTCTAGTATATACATTATTTTACATTATATGTGTATTACTTGAGTGATATCATTGGATTTTACATAGCTACTTAGTGTTAAAATTCGAGTCTCTATCTCTAGCTCTATCTGCTAAGATATATCGAAAAAATAACAACTGCCGAGGTGTAAATCATCATCGATTTAACACATAAAAATACTAAACATATATTAATGATAGAGATAAATCTCGCATTCGTTTTGTCACGATTTTCTAAATATTTATCGTCATGCGTGGCATATCCATTTACCTGTCATTAGGGTTATTTATCTTTCATACTCTTCCAAAACACAAACCCATTAGAAATGATAAGAGATGGCCGAACAACATGTTTTATTGAAAATTTCACTCCAAATACAAACTGACCAAATTATTTCGCGTCAAAATTTTGCAGTGTATATAGAATTTTCCATCGCCAAATAAGTTTTCTATGTTTTCAATACGTCATCTTTCATTGTTGCGTATCATGTCTGCAGATAAAATTGAGTGAACAGCTAAAGTGCCAAGAGAAAATCCGCTGCGTATAACTCCTTTCAGTAGCTTGAGGCAGTTTTTACTTTCGAAATTGTTGGATGATGCGGAAATATATCTAAATCCCTCAATATATTTTCTAAGTCACCGAATCTTGAATTTTATTCATAAATCCATAACTGTAGAATTCGTTACCTAAGATGAGTATGTTTCATGTCCTTGTTCACTGGCATTAATTAGCCAATTTTATGTTTAGTATTTAGACAATGGTGCTTCCTGACTGTTATAATTAATAATTATGCAGTTATCTTTTACTTATCCATTTTAGATAAGAGTGCTAACTCCGATTTCACCGCTAAATAGCAATATATGTAGTCTCATCTCTTAACTCATAGTTGTTTTATTAAAAGTATATAGGAGAAATATTTACCAAGCGTACGTGCGCTTGTTCATTGGCATTAATTAACGCGTGATAACTTTAGGATTTAGACAATGGTGCTTCCTAACTGTTATAATTAATAATTATGCAGTTATCTTTTACTTATCCATTTTAGATAAGAGTGCTAACTCCGATTTCACCGCTAAATAGCAATATATGTAGTCTCATCTCTTAACTCATAGTTGTTTTATTAAAAGTATATAGGAGAAATATTTACCAAGCGTACGTGCGCTTGTTCATTGGCATTAATTAACGCGTGATAACTTTAGGATTTAGACAATGGTGCTTCCTAACTGTTATAATTAATAATTATGCAGTTATCTTTTACTTATCCATTTTAGATAAGAGTGCTAACTCCGATTTCACCGCTAAATAGCAATATATGTAGTCTAATCTCTTAACTCATAGTTGTTTTATTAAAAGTATATAGGAGAAATATTTACCAAGCGTACGTGCGCTTGTTCATTGGCATTAATTAACGCGTGATAACTTTAGGATTTAGACAATGGTGCTTCCTAACTGTTATAATTAATAATTATGTAGTTATCTTTTACTTATCCATTTTAGATAAGAGTGCTAACTCCGATTTCACCGCTAAATAGCAATATATGTAGTCTCATCTCTTAACTCATAGTTGTTTTATTAAAAGTATATAGGAGAAATATTTACAAAGCGTACGTGCGCTTGTTCATTGGCATTAATTAACGCGTGATAACTTTAGGATTTAGACAATGGTGCTTCCTAACTGTTATAATTAATAATTATGCAGTTATCTTTTACTTATCCATTTTAGATAAGAGTGCTAACTCCGATTTCACCGCTAAATAGCAATATATGTAGTCTCATCTCTTAACTCATAGTTGTTTTATTAAAAGTATATAGGAGAAATATTTACCAAGCGTACGTGCGCTTGTTCATTGGCATTAATTAACGCGTGATATCTTTAGGATTTAGACAATGGTGCTTCCTAACTGTTATAATTAATAATTATGCAGTTATCTTTTACTTATCCATTTTAGATAAGAGTGCTAACTCCGATTTCACCGCTAAATAGCAATATATGTAGTCTCATCTCTTAACTCATAGTTGTTTTATTAAAAGTATATAGGAGAAATATTTACCAAGCGTACGTGCGCTTGTTCATTGGCATTAATTAACGCGTGATAACTTTAGGATTTAGACAATGGTGCTTCCTAACTGTTATAATTAATAATTATGCAGTTATCTTTTACTTATCCATTTTAGATAAGAGTGCTAACTCCGATTTCACCGCTAAATAGCAATATATGTAGTCTAATCTCTTAACTCATAGTTGTTTTATTAAAAGTATATAGGAGAAATATTTACCAAGCGTACGTGCGCTTGTTCATTGGCATTAATTAACGCGTGATAACTTTAGGATTTAGACAATGGTGCTTCCTAACTGTTATAATTAATAATTATGCAGTTATCTTTTACTTATCCATTTTAGATAAGAGTGCTAACTCCGATTTCACCGATAAATAGCAATATATATAGTCTAATCTCTTAACTCATAGTTGTTTTATTAAAAGTATATAGGAGAAATATTTACCAAGCGTACGTGCGCTTGTTCATTGGCATTAATTAACGCGTGATAACTTTAGGATTTAGACAATGGTGCTTCCTAACTGTTATAATTAATAATTATGTAGTTATCTTTTACTTATCCATTTTAGATAAGAGTGCTAACTCCGATTTCACCGCTAAATAGCAATATATGTAGTCTCATCTCTTAACTCATAGTTGTTTTATTAAAAGTATATAGGAGACATATTTACCAAGCGTACGTGCGCTTGTTCATTGGCATTAATTAACGCGTGATAACTTTAAGATTTAGACAATGGTGCTTCCTAACTGTTATAATTAATAATTATGTAGTTACATTTTTCTTATACATTTTAAGGTAAGCGTGCCAGTTCCGATTCCGCTGTTCAATAGCGATTTATAAAGTCTCATCTCTTAACTTATAGTTGTTTTATTAAAAGTACATGGGAGAAATCTTTACCAAGCGTACGTGCCTTTGATACGCTTGTTCATTGGCATTAATTAACGCGCGGTATCTTTAGGATTTAAACAATGGTGCTTCCTAACTGTTATAATTAATAATTATGTAGTTATCGTTTTTTAAAATCCTTTTTAAATAAGAGTGCTGACTCCGATTTCACTACTAAATAGCGATATATATAGTCTCATCTCTTAACTCATAGTTGATTTTTAAAATTACTAAGTTGAAATTTTATCAACTTAGCTCTAGTCGTTTTGTAGATAGCATGTTAAATTTTATTCGAACAACAAGACAAACTGACTTCCTACTAAGCAGACTTTGCTCTAAATGTGACAAAGTCTCCAAATTTAGAGTGCATTCCATGTACCAAGTTTCATTCGTCTAGATCAGAGGGTTTTTGACTTATTATTATCACAGACATACAGATGGACGGACATTTTCCAAAAATGTATTTTTCGAACTCTGGGAGACCTAAAACATATACATTCGTCAAAATCTGTTCTAATTTTTTGACGATTACTAGACTTTTTCAATTCTACATATACTAGATAGTAAAAAAAGGCTAAATAACTTTTGATACTGTGATTTATGATAAAGAATTCTATGGTTATGAAGACTCAAATCAATGTTTCGTAAAATTTCATTATTTAAAAATCCATCAAAGCTTCTGAAAAAAAAGTAAAACCTTCCATCATATTCTAAAGAAGAATTCTCGAATCACGTGGGTTAACTTTATTAGAAGAATCACGTGGGTTAAATTTATGTCTAAATAATGACTGGAACAGTCATGTCTTAATGAGAATTTTCCAAAGAAAAAATTGAAAGTAACGTATTTTATTAAAATGTATTTTTTTCTGTCATTCGAATAAATAATAAATATATATTCATTTTAAAAACATTCTTACATTTTGTACAATTTATTTATATAAAATTCTATTCAAAGTATAACTTAAAATAATTTCTTATATCTTTAAATACGATTGGTGGCAATAAGCCTTTACAATTTTTCAAAATGCTTAGATTAAATCGTCCAGAAAAAATTCCATTTGTTTAAGAATGCAATAGCCATTCTTGGATTTAAAAGTAAGGTATTTTATTCTAAAAATGGAGAATAGGCCTGAATACGATCTAAAGAATAGTCGCTATAAACTTTCTCAGAATCACCGGTACTTAGATTTGGGAAAGCAGTGCTATATATCTTGAGAAAATCTCGGGTATTTCGCTTGCTATATATTCTCGATTTTAACATGCCATCAAGTTAGAAATATTAGCTTTGAATTTGACGATAAGCTCTTAAGAAAAGTAAAGTTTTTTCACACACATTGATGTTCTATTCAGATATATAAGTAACTATCTTACTTTTTTTATATTAAATGTTAACTTTGTCTATGAATTAATCAGGTTAATAAAAAAAATCGAAAATATATTTTTAAGAATACTACTATTTATATTGATTAAAATTTCGATTTAAAAAGTTTTATTGTGACGCATGACAATTATATTTTTTGAAATATTTTTTCGTCCAGAAAACTACATTAAATAATATATCAATACTGTGATATTTAGAGAGTAAGTAACGTAAGTAAGAGTAATTGAAGCATCTTTAGTATTAATGACAAGCGATTTCTGAAAGGCATTGCTTTTCTTTATGATGTGGTAAAAGCTTATAAGCCAGTTAACAGCTACGCTACATGAGCAATTGCTTTTGTATTGTGGTCATGTTACTGGGCTTCGAACCACAAAGTCCGAGGTTCAATCCTCTCTCATCGCAAATCCACCACATTAGTGACCTCGGACAATGAACCTTCGAACAGCTGTCGTGGCGCCGTCTACCCGCAACCAAAGTCGTCATACTCACTTGACGCAGCAACCCAAAGTCGTCAGATTCACTTGACGCGGCAACATAAAAAGGCCGCAGCAACCCAAAGTCGTCAGATTCACTTCACGCAGCAACACAAAAAAACGCTGCAGCAACACAAAACTGTCAGACTCACTTGGGGAACAGCATCAGCAACCACTCACCCACACACGCTCGCCAGAACGCTTGGCGCTACTAAAATGCTCAAATGGGCACAGGCGCATTTGACTCAACAGCTAACACCACATCACCACTCAACAGCCATATCGTTCGTCTCACCTCCGACTCACTGGAGGGAGAGTCTGTGGTTAAAGATTATAAGCCAGTTAACAGCTACGCTACATGAGCAATTGCTTTTGTATTGTGGTCATGTTACTGGGCTGGTCCCAAGGTCCCAAGTTCTATCCTCGCTCCTAACAATCAGCCACAATGACTCATTCATTTTTAAAAATCCGGAAAGTACAAGGTGGTTATAATTAAAGCTCCACTTTGAAATGGTCTTAAAAGGAAAACTACTGGACTAAATGTTATCGAACTTTGTAATACTTTAAAGGTGGAAATGAAATTTCTTTTCCACCCAAAAAACGTTTAAAATTCACCTCCAGGTCAGAAATGGTGTTGTACGCAATATTGTTAAGCAACATAAGACATGAAGGAAGACATCAGTTTAGAATGTGTTTAATCGTTTCTAAAACGTGTTACAAAGCATTTTCAATGTGGCGACCACCATTTTCTGAAACCAAGTTAAATCACATTACTAAATTTTCAACAGTAGTCTTTTCATATCAGAAGGAATGCTACGCACATGTCGGTGAACGCATCTTTCAGTTCTGTCGAATTGTTCAGATTCTCACCATAAACATTGTTTTTTCAGATAACACACATTGAACATGCTTTGCAAATAAAAATAAATAATCTGTTGAAAAAAACAAAAGAGGATTTCTTTTTTTAAATGTTTACTTCTTGAAGTTTCTAAAAATCACTAATCATTGTTTAACAAATATTTTTAATAAACCCCTCATATATTCAATTCATTATGAATTTGTTGTTTTCATCCGTTAAGATGTTGGTATCTTAGTCATTATTTAATTATCGTTTGTAGAATGCATCTGAAAGCATACTTAGAAAAAAAGTACGAATTTAATTAATAAAGTCATGTTTCTCAACAAAGGTTTTTTTAAATGTTTACTTCAAGTAATTTAAAAAAAATTCATAAATCAATGAATAACTATAATAAATATTTTTAATAAACATCTCATATATTCAATTCACTGAGCATTTGTAGATTTTTTCCGTTTGATGTTGAAATCTTAGTCATTATTTAATTATCGTTTGGAGAATACAACCAAAAGCATACCCAGAAAAAATGCCAATTTTAATTAAGAAAATCATATTTCTTTTCCCACACAATTTTTTAGTTTTCAGTATATGTATATGATAAATATTTTAAAAATTAAATCAAAGAAGAATTTCTACATACCGCATAAGAAGCCCTCTTATTTTTACTATTGAATCTTTTAAGTCAAAAATAAAATCCTAAAAACGAATACCTGTTGAGGTCATAGGCTTATTAGTTTTGAAAATTGCTATAGGGGATGAAAACAGAAAAGTTTTTGAGGATAGTAGTTTTAAATTAAATTAGATTTTAACACCTACGTACAGTGCAAAATTTTGAATGTCACCCATATATACCATTGAATAAGTGCGAAAAGTATTTTAAGAAAAGTAATTAGGACTCTTCAAGGAATCAATTATTTTTTTTTTCTAAAAAAGGTAATTCCTGTCTTTTGACATAAACAACTTTCATTTTTTTGAAGATTTTTTCTAAGGTAGTCTAGGATGAAATATTATTTTCTAATGTTTTGCTGAAAAGTTAAATTATTTCCAAGAGACCGAAATTGAATTAATTCTTTCAAAATGGCTTACAAAAGAAAGTAGATTTTATTGAATGAGATTTATGAAAGGTTTTAATTACTTGAATACGAATGTGACTTATAAAAGTAATTTTGATCTAGTGAGTTTAAAGGCCTTAATAAATGAAAAGCAAAATAAATTAATAAAGTAACAGAGAAAAAACTATGGAGGCATGTTTTTATTTTTAATTTTAGAGGTATTTCTAAAATATTGCAATATTAAGAAATCTTGTCGGCTGTACATGGGGCTCAACTGAGAGAATACTGAATAATTTTCTTTCTTATTTATTTAAATTTTTTTATAATAATAAATGTTTCTTTTCTTGTTTATTTAAATATTGCCTAAGTAGTCGTATCTAAGTACCCCCGTTTTTACCCTCCTTTTTATATCCAAGATCTCAGAAAACTGAAACGCCCTAATTCCTGCACCTCAGTACCTCAAAAGAGCTAGTTCCGCCCTACTGCAGTGTTTTGGGTGAACTGATCATCATCGTAAGAATTTGGCTGGAACTATGATTATGTCTTATAGGCTATTATCGTCCACGGTACAACTCCTCTCATATAAAGTAGGCATCATTAACTCCCAGCAGATATTTTAACCATCAGGAAAGTAAGAATAGCCAATGTATTGGTAATGCCTCATTCCCATTTTTGGGATTTAAGGTTCTATATTCAAGGTCAGATAATGTTCGATCCCCGCATCCCCTTAGACATTTGATAAAGCACAAATGCAATATTCTTAAGAAACTGGTGCACAAAACAGGGCAACTAATATATGCTCAAACTTAAACTGTACGCTACTAACCTGGCCCAACCCGGCAATGCAAGTTCTATACTAATGGACCATTTGGGGCCGATTTCTTTTCCAAAAGAGGAATGAAGGATCTAAAGCAACGGAATCCTTAGTTATAACTTGCTTTACATCCTGAACACGTCGTTTGAAATAAAACTCGGTCGGTTAATGTGGAATTTTCATGGCTGGTTACTAAAGAAAAGATAAAATAAAAGTTTGGAAATTTAATTCGATTAATAGCCTTTCTTCAATTGAAAGGGCATTTTTAAAGTTTTAGTATAAAAATTATTTAATCAAAGTATTGTTTATTTATTTATGTTATAGACAATTCTAGTTCATTTTTTTAATACTGGCTCATGATTCTAGAATAATCCTTAGTGTATGAATACTAAATCTTGCAAGTGTCACATGCGAATTAAATCAAAATATTTTACTAAATTAACTAGAATTAATCCGCAACTAGAGACATGAATTTCGTTACGCAATCAGAGACATGGAGTGAAATTGACTCCACTGACATTTTTGTTTTTTGTCTTTTGTAAACAACATGGGAAATTACTTTGAAAACACAATACATTCTGAAAATGATGTAGTTACCAAAAATATTAATATAAAAAAGGTTAAACGTTATAATATTAAATGTTAGAAATATGTTATAAGAAAAACCTAAATGATATTTTAATGAGTATTTATTTCGTTTAGATACTACGGAATGACACTAAAATTAATAACAGTTAGGATTTTACAAAAAAGAATGGATAATATAATATTTTAAAATTTTATTTTAAGAATAATTATTTTTAGAATACTTGTTATTTTAGAATACTTTTAGAATACTTATTTTTAGAATACTTGTTATTTTAGAATACTTTTAGAATACTTATTTTTAGAATACTTGTTATTTTAGAATACTTTTAGAATACTTTTTAAGAATACTTATTTATACTTTTATATTTTCCGTTATTAAAATTAAAAATAGTTTCAGAGACACGGAATGAATGACTCCTAAATAAAAACAAAAACATTGAAAAGGAATAACTGGGTTATACGCACGTGTTCATACTTAGACTTTGGCCAACGTACTGCTGAAAGAACAAATTGAAGATACTGATGAAATTATTGTATTCTAGTACAAAATACCACGTGATAATTAGAGCTAAAGAACAAGGCGGGCTGATTTAAGAGTTCCCGTCTCCAGTTAAAGGTTAAATCTTCTTATAGATAGGAATATTTCATCCAAGGCAATTAAAATAATAATAATTTGACAATGCACGACTATTCACTAAATAATTACAATTTAAAAATAGTTTTTAGATTATCGATATCATACAAAACTCTGTCAAAAAAAAACCCCGGGAAATATCAAGGTTGCAAGTTTCTACAGCAAGCATCCAGATTGATTGTTTGGATTGCCAAATTTATGAAGAGTGAATAAGAAAATGTTTAGATATACTTGTATTTTGTGAAGCTTCATTGGGTGTATTAATTATCCTTAATTTGACTTCAGCAGTACAATTTAAAAACTAAACCATATAGAATTAGTCTATTCTACACTATTATAAAAAAATATTAAAACAATTTAAAGATTTTTATCATTTTGCCTTATTATTATATCTTTTCATTTTGAATCATATAAATTCAAACTTATTTGATTAATCATGTATTTCGGATGTAAATTTTCAAATCCTTAGAATACTTTACAAAAATATTGCTTTTGATTGCCAGAAACGCAGCGGAAACACAAGCTGTCCCTATACAATATTTGAAAAAGCCTTCCAGAAATTAAGACTGCATCTAATAATATACCATATTATCAAAGCCCGAGTCGACCGATTACCGATTATGAGACAAATTACCGAATGTCTCATAATTCAAGAAAATTATATAAAGTGATTTGCCAAAGAATCAAATTGTCCTGTTTCGTTCTTCTTTTTTTAATTTTCTCCTTGAAAGAATGCCTTCTCTTTTGAGTGGAACTATGAGATGATTATCATGGTTCGTTTGTTTATTCAAGTATTGTATGCATACGCATTGATTGATGATTTATTATAATCAATTATTAGCATCCAACAATTACGAAATTACGAACCTCGAATCAAGATATCGATTCATGTTTGAATAATGTGCAAATTATCTTATTTCGGTTTGATTGCGGAAATCCAGAATTGGCTTAAATGGGAAAATTAATCAATGAAGGCATTTATTGTGTATCTTATTTCCTGTATAATATTTCCTGGTCTTTTTAGCTCTAAAGGTCATAAAGGGTCACAAGGAAGCTTTTAATAATAGTATTAAAATCTTAAACTCATTAAAAAGTTTTCATCAAAGGAATTGTTTATTTATTCTTCGGATAAAAGCGAACTTTATTAAAGAGAAATAATTGAATTATCATAGTACATTCTTCAGAGAATCTAATAAATAAATATTATTTAAGATCATGACAGTTAGTTCCTTAAACTTTAATTGAGGTATTTAACCTCCCAAATGTTAATATGGTCGCAGGATAGTATCAACGTTTGGGTTTTAATTCTATCTATAGTTTGGAACACTTCGATTATTTATTGTACCTGTAGGCTAGTGGACAATTGGATTTCCATCAGTCTTTCACAGATAAGTTTTCAACACCTCGATTTAATCCCTTTTTGCCACTTTAATTGTGATATTTTGCCACCGAAATGTTAATGTAGCCACTCGGTACTATTAACAATTGTGTCTTAAGGACCTATATTTGAAATTGCCAAATTTCGAATGGAGGTCACACTGAAGAATATTTGAGTCGGTTGAATTATGACCAGTTTTTTAGGTCATCTAACAAGGTAAATCTGGAATGATTAAATCAGTTTTTGTCACTAATTATGGTATTAAACTTTATAAATAATGTAATCTCTATCAGTATCAACTAAAGGCCATCAACACCCGTTCAACAAAGATGTGGAAACCATCCAAATCGCCTTGATATCTTTGCCAAATTCCTCTCGTTTTCGTTAAGTACTATTGATTGAATACCCAAGGTTTCTGTTTTGTTTGTTAGAGACGTTTATACAGTTGATTTCAGTAACAGACTTGTATTCTAAAAACACTGAAAGGATGTCTGAGAATACATTTTCTTAATATCTATCAGCTATGTAGAGACCTCTTTTGTGTAATAACCCTTTTAAGACATGGGCTATCATGGCAGTTTTCAAGGAGGGGTGGTGGAACAATTTTCTTTTCTTTGAAACAGAAATTTGGGCTTTCTAATAATCTGAGACAGCTGAATTAAAGTGATCTTACAAATGATCTGGTCTTACAAATGAGCTAAAATGATTACGGCCAAATTCTATCATGGCTGCCATAAGATATAACTGATTGATCCTTAAACACTGTTTATAGTTTGACAAACTTCGAATAGAAGTTGTATCTGTGGACATATAATCAGTTGAGTTGTGCCAATCGCAACGTATTCTGATTAGATTTTCCCAAATCGTTTGAGATGTTAAATCTTGAATGGATCCAGTGAATCGGCTTTGTCACTATATAGATTGATCAAGAAATAACAGTAGTTGCTTGGAGTCCTGTAGTGTCTTATGTACTGGGTGAAATATAACAAAATTTGGCCACCATACACATTAAAATATGCGGTTTCGATTTGTCAAAAAGTACCAAAAAACTCCGATAAGGGAAATTCAGGCGCTGCGATCAAAAACTTTATTATGTAATTTGAATTTACCGATACGTTGTGACAAGATATCGAGTTTAAAAAGAAGGGTTGCAGGAATTCAAAATCCTTCTGTAAGAATTCGGCCACAGATGCGTTGTCATTACGTGAACGTGCCTTATTAGTCAAGATGTTTTATCCGTGGTATGAAGCTGCCAGTGCTGCTTTTCGTGAATATTGGTCGATAAAACAGTTACGTAGAGGATCGATGGCCATAAATAACTTACGAAGAATGGTTTAAAGATTTGAAACAACAGGAATTCTCGGTGTACAACCAGGCCGAGGGTGTAACGGTTTCTTCATGTTGAGGATGATTTCTGGTTGCGGTGATACTTGAAAGGTATTGTGCATCAAAGACATGTTCCTGACATTCCTACTTTAAAAAATCAAATAACCTCACATGTCAAACGAATAAATGGCAATATGCTCAGAATCCTCGTGTACCATATGCAATTATTGGAACATCAGGCTGGTGGTTAATTTGAGCCAAATGTGTAAATTGTTATAATAAACGTTTTTTATTGGTATATGGTGCGTTGCTATTTACTGTTTCCAATAGCAGTTATGCATTCTTTTTTCACACATTATACGCTTGAAGCGCCAGAATTTCCCTTATCGGTGGTTTTTGGTACTTCTTTTGACAAATCGGAATCGTATACTTTAATGCGTGTGGTGGTCAAATTTTATTATATTTTGTCCAGTACATAAAAAGCAACAGAGCTACGAACACTTACTGTTATTTCTTGCTGCACTATTTCTAACCATTCTCAATCAGTTTCATTTGTTTTGTTGTTATTAAATGATTCATTCTTTCCTAGAATTAGTCTTTAATATTGCCTCCCCTAAATATTCTAAAATATCTTCTAATATGCTGTTATCATCCTGCCTCCGCATAAGATTGTGAACCTGAGGCGAAGAATCTGTTTATAATCAATGAGGTTGGCCTTTCCGATGCTTTCTTACATAAATTCTAATAAAGGTATTCCCCCTTTCCTCTGCATATAATTAGGCAAGGACTTGAATGTTAGGAGTGCTAAGAATTTTATATTCAGAATTCTAAACATGAGAATTGTGCTTCTTAGAATTATATAAAAAGAGAAAAAAAATGAACATGTATTTTTGAAGCCTTTTTTTTTCGAATCGATTAAAACCAATATTTAACAAAGAACTGCAAATTCCTTAATAGAATCACTTCTTTAATTTCATTTATTTGAAATTGCATTTTATATCTATGATGTTTATATACATAAGAAAGCATATACTGATAAAAAGTTACCACCCTGAAAGATTTCGTTCAAAATACAATAAAATTAACGCTTAATATCTCAACGGGGCAACCGAATTTTATTTATATAAACCATTCCGTTTTCAAGTGATTGTACAAGCTGTTCTGTTTCAAATACAAGATGACAGTTGGCTAACCAATTATAGATTTGATTCAATGTTTGATATGGATCTAGATTTCGGTTACTCAGCTTTGTACAACGACTTTTCCATTCCCTCTTATTGAATAATATGATCGCCAGAGATTTATATATCTGTAGAGAGCTTTATTTAAATATCAGTCCATGTGTACACATTGTACTGCATTTACTGTATATCAATGGCAGTTATTTTTCAATATTATTATCGTTTCTGAATATTAATATAAAACGACACCAAAAATGTTGAATATAGAATAAAATTTTAGTATCATGTACAAGACAATGAAACCAGAGAAACAATAATTTTTATAGAATAGTTATAAAAGTTACTCAAATCATGTACAAGTCCTTGAATATCAATAAGCATTCATACTTAATAGCTATTGACGTAAAAATCGCTTTCTGATTTAAAACATAAAACTCTTTTTAACTTTTCGAAATTTCTCTGTAACCGTAACTGTAAAATGTATGTGTAATTCTTTAACTTCCTCCTTGAATATATATTTAAACATATTTTCTACACACGCGCGCGCAAACGCACACACACACACACACACACACACACATACACACACACACACGCACACACACACACACACACACACACACACACACACACACACACACACACACACACACACACACACACACACACACACACACTAACTATATTTTAGATGTTACATGACCGAATAGAAGAAAATTTTGAATTTTTAAAATTTCGAGTCATTTTATCATGGGAGGCATAATTTGCGTATAAACAATGAGTGGAAAGAAATACGTCAATCTACATGGCGACACAAAAGCTGGAGTGAGTAAAATTTTTCTCTTCAGTGGTTTTACTATTAGATTTTGATAGGGATTTTCTTAAAATGTGCCGATTAAGGCAAGGGAGTTTTAGGTTTCTTTAAAAGAATGTTGTAAGCATTAAGGATTTTATTCCAATTCACGTCCCTTCGTGAGAAAATGCTGAGACTTAACAGAATTTATGTAAAATTATTTAAATAAAAAAGTGGGAATTGGATCAGAAAATAAGAGGGTATTTTAAAATAAAGTTAATATATACTGAATTAGGATAAAAATTTGGAAATTAATTAGAATTTTAATTATATATATATATATATATATATATACAGAGAGAGAGAGAGAGAGAAAGCATATTTTATTCTATCTCTTTCAGACTTATCCCTATTCCTTAATTTTATTCTCGAATTCGTGTTTAAATTACATATTTTCAATATTTCCTTCTTCAGCTCATATTTTTAGTTAGATGTTTCCAATATTTCATTCTTAATTTCTTATTAAACTATAAGTTTCGAAAATTTTATTTTTGTTCTCATATTTTAACTATATGTTTCCAATATTTCATTCTGGGGTTTATATATTAGCCACATGTTTCTAAAATTTCATTCTGGAGCTCACATTTAAACTACGTGTTTCCAAAATTTTTTTATTCTTTACTTCATATTTAAACCACCTTTGCAAAATTTCATTCTTGATCTCATATTTGAACCACATGTTTCCAAATGCTCTTCATTTTTCAGCTCATATTTAAATTACATGTTTCCAAAATTTCATTCTGGAACTCATATTGAAATCACGTTTTTCCAAATTTTTCCATTCTTGATCTTATAGTTAAACTACATTTTTTCCAAAATTTCAATTTTGGACTGATATTTTAACTACATGTTTCCAAAATTTTATTCTCGAGTTCATATTTCAAATACATGTTTTCAAAATTTCATTCCTGAGCCCATATTTTAGCAACATGTTTCCGAAATTTCATTCTTGGGCTCATGTTTTAACTTAATGTTTCCAAAATTTCATTCTTGTGCTTATATTTAAATTGTATGTTTACAAAATTCTTTCATACTTCAACTGCATGCTTCCAAAATTGCATTCCTTATTTTTTATTAATATGACCACCAGAGACTTATGAATCAGGAAAGTACTATTTTTTGAATGGCCTCATGTGCTTTATATCCTACACTATCAAATAAAAAAGTATTCTATGTCTGAAAAGGTTTTTTTCTTCACTTTACTGAAATAAAAGATCTCATTTCAGAATCAATGATTAAAAGTAACAACCAAAATCTGTTAAAATAAAACTAATAGAATTCTATTCCACACAATTAAATTAAAAGGCAGCAAGCACCGTGCAAATATTAGCTTGGAGACGTGCAAAGAGTTACGGAAAAGGTCTTTCAAAAAAGCCATAAAATATTCCTCGCCACGAAACAGCACTTCTTCGAAGAAAGATCAAAATCTCATAATCACAAGAAAGCTTCCATCGAGGGAGAGGAGAAATTATTCTTGGAGAAGATACAAGCCTTAAGGAAAAGTAATTGAGTCAGCAAGCCATCCATGACGTCATAAGTGTGGGAGATAATCAGAATTTCATTTTTCTATGAAATTTTTGTTGTATCATGAGATAAGGCTGTTATGGTTGATTTTTTTTTTGATAAAAATTTATTAGAGAAATAAAAACCTGAAAAAACAAACCTTTTTTTTCAAATTTAAGATTTTATTGTTCCGAAAAGAAATATTTGTTAGAATAATTTTCTTAATAAATCATATTATGTTTTAGGAGCCATAACTCCATTAATAAATAAAGAAATGTTTATGTAATAAATTTAAAATTTATTGATGATAATGTGCTGAAATCTCCTACAAATTTCTCACAACTTTTGGGTTACAGCCATTTTGTACTTTGATGTATTAAAGAGTATTGAAATATTAAAAGCATAAAAATGAATATATCCTTAATTTATCAATATTAAATAAACTTAATAAAAAATAATAGTGCAAAATGGCAATTTGTGCCATTAGTTTTATTAAATGCATAGATTTTTATAATTTTCTTTTCAAAATTGAGCTTTTATTGTTCCGAAAAAAATATACCTGCCTAAATATTTGTCTGAATAAATCATACTAAATTTTTTTTCTGCCCTTAACTCCATTAATAAATAAAGAAATGTTTACCTAATAATTGTAAATTTTATTGATAATAATCTGCGGAAATCTCCAATAAATTTCTAATAATTTTTGGTTTACAGCTATTTGGTTACACCATTGTTTTATTTTGTTTTTAATATTTTATGCAGTATTGATATATTTAAGACAAACTCATTTGTGTCTTTAATTTTTTGTACCGATGCAAGCGCAAGGTTAATTGAAAAAGCAAATGTATGAAATATAAAATGTCGATTCAGCTAATCATCCATGACGTCATAAACGTGGGAGATAAAGCAGAATTTCTGTTTCTGTGAAGTTTTGTTATATGATGACAGCTATTAAGAATGATTTTTGAAAAAACATTGCAAGAAAAATAAATGCATGAATTTCATGATTTTTCTTTTTTTTTAATTTTTTTTCTTCGAAAATAAATATTTGCTAGAGTATTTTCTTATTTCTTATATTTTCTGTGCCATAATTCCATTAATAAATGAAGAAATCTTATAACTTAAAATGAGAATTCTTGTATATATATATATATATATATATATATATATATATATATATATATATATATATATATATATATATATATATATATATATATATATATAATTTATTTTGCATATCACGGAAACGGCTCTAACAATAGGGAATAAATTTTATATTTTAATAAGGTTTTGATTTTTAAGTTTACCTATACATGTGTTTTCCCTGATAAAACACGATTTTACACAAATGAACCCCATTTTTAACAACTAACTATTAGAGCCTTTTTCTATATGCTTTCATGCAGGCAATGCCCTATAGCGCCATCTCGTGCATTTTTGTAGTACTTGTATTGTTGCATAGGATAATAACTTATTAGTATTTCAAAATTTTGTGAGATGGCGCTATATGAGATTATTAGATTACGATTAAGTTTGGTTCACATTTAATAGCAACAATGCATTGACCAATTCAATAATATGTTAAACTAAGTGCATTTATGATTACACTCTCCCTGTATATATTTATATATCTTATTCAAATTTTCAATCGTTAATAAAATGCTTTTTATTCATCCACTCAAGTTCAAATACATTTTTTAAACTTGTACTGGATGACACTTGATGTCAATACAGTTTTTTAAAATATTAATTCATTAATTATTAAATTTAATTAATTTTTAATACTTTAAATAGAGTTTTAGCAGTTTGTAATGAAAATTGAAATCAACAGGCAGTAGTTCAATCGGTAAAGTGCAAGGATTTCAGTATTTTTCACGCGAAGGTAAAGAATACGAGTTGAATTATTGCGAAAGTAGGAATTGAATTATTTATTTATTTATTTTTTTATTACGCGTTTTTTTTTATTTATTTAAGTGATTAGTCCATATGTCGGTAAGATTGAAAAATATTCATGTGCAATCAATATGTAACTCGAAACTAAATTTTTTCTCAAAAATAAAACACGATATAAAAAAAGGCCTGCCGAACGAAATTCTGTCTCTCAATTTATTGATAGCAATATACTGAAATTTCTTAAAAAGGTCCCTCATAATTTTTGTGTTACAGCCATTTGGTTTTACTATTGCTTTTTTTATTCTTATTATTTTATTTAATGTTGAAATATTTAAGACATATTCATTTTTTTTCTTAATTTTTGCATCCATATAAATAAAACTTCACTGAAAAAAATGTACATCCAAGACTTTATTGAATTTGTATTGAATCTGGAAAAAAAATTTTAAATATTTATATTTTCATATATGCAACAAAGGGTATACGCTTCCTTAAATCTTTCTTCTTGATAGTAATTAACAACTACATACAATTTTCAGTAATGCGCACGACTGTTATTGGTTCTATATTTTTAAAACTGATTTCAATAGAAAGTAATTTGCATTTTTCAATAAAGAGTTTGGTTTTAGAGAGAGCTTTAAATTTAGTAAATATAACTCCTTTACCTTCCTTTAACAGATTTTAAAAATAATCTCGTTTTCCACACAAATATAATTCCTTTGTAAATCTTTTTCTACAGGCATTCTAAACCATAAAATGATCTATTGCTTTAAGCACTTTCAATCTTCTTTTCCATAACATCAATATTGATATTATTTTAAAGAATAGAGATACTTGAGTCATAAAGAAATTAATTTATCAATGCATCTATTAATTTATCTGAGTGACAAGAAAGAATTCGGAAGGCTTTGTTTTTGGACACCTACACGGTTCTCAAAAAATGAAATTTTTTCTAATATTATTCTTTACTAAATTGGGAAGCATTAAAGAAGTTTTTTTTTTTTCAGAAACTTAATAAAGCGTGATTTGTTTATTGATATATATATATATATATATATATATATATATATATATATATATATATATATATATATATATATATATATATATATATTGCGAAAAAAAAAAGAATTTTTCTCCTCAGTTTATTCAAGTGTTTAATTCTTTTCGGGGGAAAAAGTTTTTCCCCCCGAAAATCTTTTAAAACAAAAGAAGCATACTCAATACAAAACATTAAATAAAAAGAAATATTTCATCCATTATGTGCTGTTTTTTTAATGTAAATTGAATGTAAATTAATAAAACTGTAGGTGACTGAATTTTTTCATTTTTTTTCAGTAATCACCATAAAAAATAATTAAAAAAACACTATTTATTTCAGCTACACATTTTTAATGATAACAATATCTAATTATAGTATGCAAGTATATATACTAAAAAAAAGCAAACTTAAGTAAATGGAATCAATCTTACCTAATCTAAAGTAAATTGTGGTAATCAACAACCATTGCTACTCATAATTCAAGGCATAGTTAGTTGATATTCTGGACTTTTGTGAATATTTGCCAGCCAAGTAAAAAAAAAAAAAAAATTTGTCATATAAATTTATTTTTATGGTCAGAAATACTTAAAAGAAAATAAGACTTCAGCGAGATCCAATATAACTTGTATTAAATTGAAACAGTTTTATAAGCAATCACTGAGGACTGCGCATTCCTCGATGTAGGAGACATAGTAGCAGCGTAAAGATGCTCAAATGTTAAAAAGACAACCTTTAACTTGAACACCGTGCTGTGCTTTTATATGCTGTGTTTACAAGATAAACCTATCATAAATAAAGCTTCTTTTTGAGTGATCGTAAACTAAGACTTTGCTTATTTGTCCCAAGATGGTATTAGAGTTTGACATTCCTAATCATCAGATTCTTCTTATGAAGGAATTATTCATAATTTATTGTTTGTGGCCCATTTAGTAACTTCATTCTTCTCAACATCAGTGAATATCGAAAATTTAAGGTTCTCCTAGATATTTTAATATCTTGGAACCGTTAGAACATTTATTTAGATGAAAGTTTGCGACTGCATCAAAAACTAATCACCCGACTCATACTTAGGATGCATATTTCTCTTTCCTTTAATAGAGAATACGGAAGAAAATACTTAAGGAATTTGATACATGAAAGTATCTATCGAGAGACTAATATGAAAATTGACATATTAAATATTGGATTTATGATAGATGTGTATTCAGATATTCTATATTGATATGAGATTTATGTTGTTGTTATCTCTAGTCTATGACAGCAAAATACATTTGTCTATAAAAATGAAAACAATGAATGATTTCTTTTAATATAAACATAGTAATTATTTATGTATTAGGTGCAAAATCTTTATATAATGAATGTATTTATTTAAACAACAATATATGCTATATATAACAGGATTTAAGTTACAATAAATAATAAAATAATCCAGTGGAAGTGGTCTCCCGAAGATTTTCTTGCACACTCTGCGGTAAACTTATCATGCTTGTGTGCGCCTTACATGGCATTAGGGCACAATAGTTACCAAATATCAACTCTTATTTTGAATTTAGCATTTTTACTGAATCTATAATGTCTCTTTGGAGAGTTATTTGACGAGTTATCTCTGGCATGCGTTAATAGTTTCCAAAAATCTAATTTGTGTTTTAGGTACGTTTTTCTCACCCGATTAAAACCAAAACTTGTCACAAAACTGCAATTGTAGTCACAAATTCCCATATCAAATTTGATATATTTAAGTCACTGTGTTTTTTAACTATCACTTTTATATGTTTATGGAAGTAAAGACCGACAGACAGTCAACACGTCATTAGTTCTGACTCACAATTTGACAGATGTCGACACTATATAGGTTAAACCAGTGTGCCAAATTGTATCTATCTAGCTCTTTCCGTTTTGTAATTATCACGTTAGCTTTTATTCGAACAGTCGTAAAGATAGATTTTCTCCTAACAGACTTTACTCAGAATTTGTCAGAAATCTGCAAATTTGATTTAAATGCGTATATCAAATTTCATCTATCTAGCTCAAAGCATTTTTTAGTTATCTTTTGTCACAAACAGATGGACATTTTCCTAAACTATGTTTTTCGGACTAAGAGAGATCTAAAATGTGGTGATTCATCAAAATTTCTCATTTCGAATTTTTGATTACTATACTTTCTCTATATTACGTATAGCAGAAAGTAAAAACATAATTTGTAGATAGATTGTTCTTCTCTCCAGTTCAAACAATTGGGATTTTTTTATTCTTCAAACTTGATTCATTTTTTGAAAGCTTTAAATTCAATTGTCTGCTTTGAAGATGCTTTAAAAATATTCCTACGTACTTCTCGTATCACACGTGTTGCTTTAGTTTAATACCCCATTTGAAAGCAACACTAAGGCTAATTTAGAATGGACTTAGCAATTTTGAACCTTTTTCGGACGATGGGAACGACTGCTGTGCTCGCACCTGCTCTTCAAAATTCCACACCCCACCAGTGATGGAGGGGCATTTGTACGAAGAGGCGAAATTCAACGTGCATCATGCCCTCACGGTGGATCTTTACTGGAATCGGGTTTCTAACCTTAAGCTCTCGTTCTCCGAGGCTGAGACCTCACCACCAAGCAATCGTGGCCCCGCAAATGCTTTATTTTATAGATTGTATGTTAACGTATAAACATTATTATGTTAAAATTAATTCAATACAAATTTTGTTAAAAATTGATAGGTATATAAATAATTAGCCATTGCAGATAGGTATGCAGCAGTTTTATTAGCTATTACAAATAACCATTACTATAATGCTGAGAAGTTGGTAAATGTCTAAAACGTAAATAGTAATTAATACTTATTTTCTAAAATTAAAAGAAAACCACATTATTGTTGCAAATAAAATTATAAAACATTTAATTATTAATAGCAAAAGTACATATAGAACCTATGTACAAGTAACGCTAACATACGTGACTCAGAATTTCATTATTTATTGTGGAATAGTAACAGTCAAATTTAATCAAATATGTTTAAACAGCTGTGCTTTTTCAACGTTTTTCTAATTAATGAAGCTGTCAAATTTTATTAGAAATGCCCCGGAGTGAGCTCGCCGTCTAACCAAAAATTCTATTCAGCCAGAGGGAAAAAATGCAAAAGAAATTAAGAAATGCGAATCAGCAAGAAAGTTTAATCCAGCTTGAATATATGCTAAGCGATCGTCTTATGGATTATAGTCTTGATTTACGTGTGGGAATTGAAAATTATAAGACTATAATCCATCTTCTGAAGCTATTATTTCACAAAAAATGTTTTTACAGTACCTTAAAATTGTAAGAAATTTGTAATTATGATGAATTGATAAGTTGATGTTATATTTTACTAGCTTATGCTGATGGTAAAACAAGCCATTCTAACATCTGAAATGCAATTTTCTATTTAGTTACAAAGATTATTACAAAAATTTATATATTTTTAATAGCATTCATATAAGACATTTATATATTATTAAAAAAATTAATATTTTTAACAGCCAAAATTATAAATATGGCTGATAGAAGTATTTGTTTGTTGTCAGAATATTTGTCAGAGTATGTTTTAATATTATGATAAAATTCAAATGTATCCATCATAATGTCTAATCGCACGTTTTCGCCAATGTTAAAACTAAGATTTCATTAAAAAAATTTTTTTCCTTTAGACTTTAATTTCGAAAGAGGATTTTTTTTTCCACTTTTATTTCGTATTATATAGTATATACATTTTAAAAATTCGAATTCACAGCATTTAATCACACGTTATATTAATTAAATTAATTGTTTTCAATCGTATCATATAACAAAATGAAATTGTTTTTTGAAATGGTTTCCAATCTATGCTTTAACAACTTAAAAATTCAAAATTCTTGGTGAACAAGACGGTCACCAAAGGAGTTGGTATTGTTATAATGCTAACCAGTGTTGGTTGTCAGTTCACTCCTTTTGTATTAATGGTTGTTAAAAAAATTCGATGAAACTTTATTTTTTTCTGCTAACTGTTTTTAAATAAATTCCTTAGCAAAATATATTTGTACTTCAAATTTTAATATACTTAAAATTGGTGTTTTTTTTTAAATTTCTTTCAGTTTTTTTAATTATTTTTATTTATTTATTGCGCCGCGAATTTCTTTATTTTCTTATATATATTTTTGAAATTTCATTAGATTATAGGAAAGAGCAAGAACATCCAGAAATAAATGTTCTGTTAAAATAAGTAATCATTGCTTGAAGCTTAATATTTACTATAAGTACAACAAATTAAAAAAAAATTGCTGTTAGTAAGCACTTGGAAAAATAAGCATACCCTTTATATCTTGATCTTTATTAATGAGAAACAAGGCATTTTGAAATTCATGTTGTCATAGAATTAATAGATTCTTAAATAGTAATAAAATTTGCATTAGATAACTAGTATTCATTTTGGCGAGGTTTTAAAAATTTTAAAGAAACCTTTATTTCAAATTTACTCAAAATTCTATTTTTTAAAAATTTTTATAGAAGCATATTATAGTGCAAAAACAATGAAAGCAAAACTTTGTAATTCAAAAAATAAAAAAATTTCATTAGTACCTATTTTATTTTATTACATTTTTCTAATTTTAATATTTTTTAGCCAATACTTTGTATAAACGTTGCTATAATACATTTTATTACATACATACTGGTATATATTTTCAAGCATCTTGTGACAACATTAAATTATTTTTTGTGCACTTCATCAAAGGTAAAATTTATATTATATTTTAAGACTGAAATTCTTTTATATTTTAAGAATGGAATAACGATAGACAATTCTTTTATATTTTAAGAATGAAATAACGATAGACAATTCGATTATATTTTAAGAATGAAATAACGATAGACATTTCGATTATATTTTAAGAATGAAATAACGATAGACATTTCGATTATATTTTAAGAATGAAATAACGATAGACATTTCGATTATATTTTAAGAATAAAACAACAATAAACAATTCGATTGTATTTTAAGAATGAAATAAGTAATTCTTTAACAAATATTTTAAAAAAAACTTTACTTTAATTCATTTCATTTCTTATTTACTACATATATTTCCAAGCGTCTTGTGACAACATTAAATTATTTTTTGTGCACTTTATCAAAGATATAATTTAGATTACATTTTAAGAATGAAATAACGATAGACATTTCGATTATATTTTATGAAATAGCAATAGACAATTGGATTACATTTTAAGAGTGAAATAACGATAGACAATTCGATTATATTTTAAGAAGGAAATAACAATAGACAATTCAATACCAAAAAAGTATTACGGTATGATATTTGTGATTAAAAGTTAGATTATCCTTCACATTTTTTTTCCTAACTTTTGCGCTAATTCGCACTTAACTTTGAATTTTCTGCTAATTCAATATCCTTAAATACCTTTAAGCAACTGGCAGTTTTAACGTTCTACTAACATTCTTCTATGAGTCTTTTAGACTGTCATTTCTCATCAACTGTTCCTCGTTATCACTTCCTAACTTCATTTCGCCAATTCCCAGCGCCAATAAATGACGCCCCCAGCTAGATTCTTGCTGGCACTGCCAGCATCTGGCGTCCGTTACAAAATTTATTAGCACTAAGTTCGCTACTGCATGAGATACTGATTACGTGGATAAATTTCGTGATGCATATTTCCTATCCCTTTAATAGGCGACATCCAGGAAAATGTTCAGGGGAGTTGACGCAGACAGGCATCTATCCAGAAATAACCTTGGCAGTCTTGTCACGAATTCCACGTCGGTTGGGATGTAATTTGGCGATAATCTCTTGTTGGATAAGCCAGCGAGCGAAAGTGATACATATTTAGTTTGCCATCTATGCAAATTCAGTTACGTTTTCTATATCATTGTTTGGCACAGTATACAACTGCATTAATAAAATGCAATTGAATTTTAATATGCTGTCATCATTTTGTCGAAATAGCAAATGCAGAGAGTTGTATCTATCATTCTGAAGCTCATTTTCATATGCTATCCCAAATTAGCCAGGGATATAAGGTACGAAATTGAAAATCGTAAATGATATTTACATATAGAATGAGTTTCGTTTAATGAATTGGTTTAGTTGAATTGAATGACATGGGGAATTGAAATAACTTTTATGGAGACAATATTACTATGTTGTTGACAGATTTACAAATACATTTGTTATTGAAAAGGAAATGGAATTTGTTGGA
Organism: Argiope bruennichi; assembly: GCF_947563725.1. NCBI lineage: Eukaryota > Metazoa > Arthropoda > Arachnida > Araneae > Araneidae > Argiope > Argiope bruennichi. The sequence continues at coordinate 52,811,137 of NC_079161.1, read as the reverse complement.
TGGTATTTTCAAAGTGAGAAATTTAAGAATTGTAGACGACAATCCCCTCAAGAGTCATTTCTTAAAAATCATGTTGAGCTCACCAGAAAGCTGGATTTCTATTTTTATTCTTTTTACAAATTCACTGGAAATCTTAAGTTGATATTACTACTGTGAACCAACGCTAAAAATATAATAAGGTGTATAAAGATGAACGCTTTAATCCACAAGAAGAATAGGATATATGGTTTCAAAACACAGAAAAAGCGTACAAAAAGATGTGAATTTTATTCATGTTCGCAAATTACTATTCAAAAACAGATGCAGAGAAGATAGAGAGCTCGCTCTGTGATCAATCCTCAAAAGTTAGAATTCACTGTACTGATTCACTCGCTTTTTCTTTCTCGCGTTTATAAATTTTCTGTGATAGGGCATCGAATTTTCAGCGGCATCGATCGATATTTCAATCAACAGATTTCTAATATAAATATCGCCATAATTCTTGTATTTTCAAGAACTTTCCCTGTACGTAGTTTTACAAAAAAAAAACCTACGCTGTCAAGCAGTGTTAAAAAGTTGTTAATGGATATATGCATGATTCTCGCATTTTCGAGAACATTCACCGAATGGTACTTCATTCACTATCGTTGATCTCTAAAGACTGGAATCTATTCAGGATCTTCAATTGAGGAAGACATATATTTGTATCTATTGAAGATTCTTCAAAAATATCTGCAAACCTTTCTTAGTAATTGTGAAATAAAGCAGTGCGACAAATTTGTTTTAATATGTTAATATATTTTCGAGGCTATACTCTCATATTTAGCCTGAAGAAATATCATTTAATTCTTCTGTCAGTTTCACACTGTTGCAGATTTTAAACTAAAAAATACATTATGTTATTATAATCTGATGAAAAGTATGTCTTAAATTTGCATTAATTTAGTATTTGACATCAGTAGATCAAAATATATCGCTATAGATGTATCGAATCTATAGCGGAATCAAAACTGAAACTTCTCTTCATTTCGGTTAGTTTTAGTTTTCAATATGATCTATTACTTATTTAAAAATAAAGTTATATATCTGTGAATTATCAAGTATTTTATTTTTATTTTCCCGCATATGAGGAGAGAGTATTACAATCATCAAAGAAAAAAAGTTAAATTACAAATTTTGATAAATTTTTATATTTCAGAATTTTTTGAATTCGAAAAACACATTATTGGATATATGTATGTCTGTGAACACTATAATTCAAAAACCATAGGGATGTATGCACATGTAAACTGTAGTATTTTGTTATTTTATATAATGGCATGTAAAATCATGTGTTTATTTTATACTAGCCACCTTTGGCGACCAGCCGGTTCACCAATCTTAATGTTCGTTTAAATTTTAATAATTAAATAGGTTGAACAGGAGTTCGAACAAATTTTGAGAGTCATATAATTCACTCATAATATTATAAAGGCCTTCAGTCATAGCATGATATGTATCTTTCTAATTTTCTGTTACCCCTCGTAGAAATTATGCTTTAAATTAAAGTGTTAATGATTAATCTGCAATGAATATAATAATATTTTTTACTGAAACAAAGCATTTTTTTTAATAATATGATTACTGATAATAGAGTCACTGAGCGTTTAAACTTTATAGTCACTAAAGAATATCTTTCTTCATTTATGTAATATCTCAAGAATTTGTCAACAAAAATTTCTCAGATTCATCATGAACAGATCGATTCATTAACAATGTTTAATTTTAAATGCATCAAACACTAAGAAAATAAAATGAATCGTTTAAAATAATCGGTCAAAAACAGGTTTAAAAAAATTACTTAAAAAACGATGGACTTAAAACTATAAGCATATACAAAAAAATATATAACTAACATAAATACAATTTAATTACAAAAGCATGCAATTAACCTAAAAATAATTTAAATCATTGAAAACAGGTTAAAAAAACTACTTAAAAACGATGTACTTAAAACTATAAGCATATACAAAAATATATAACTAACATAAATACAATTTACTTACAAAAACATGCAACTAACCTAAAAAAAATTTAAATCATCCGTTGATAGTGGTTGTCATGACAACAATCAGAACAATGCGCATGCGTGAATTTTCTTCGCCAGTTAGGTAACGCAAATGCGTGAATTTTTCTACGCCAGTTGGGGTAACGCTATGCAGATTATACATTTTTAATTTCCTTTATTCTTTGTTATTTTAATTCAAAAGTACTTCAGAATGAATCTGAAACATGGGTTAATTAACAATGTTTAATTTTAAATGCATCAAACATTAAGAAAATATACAGAATCGTTTGAAATCATCCGTCGAAAAATGTTAACCCTAGCCTCATAACTGTTGGGAGAAAAAAAGAACTGAAGCCTTACTCATTTGGCGGTGGGGAAAATGGAAGATTTTTTTGGGGGGGGCGGAAAAGTTGGTGGTGGGGAAAATGGAAGATTTTTTTGGCGACAAAGTTAGTTTTTAATTAATAATTAAAATTCTAATTAAAATTTCAAAAAAAGGGACCCCAGGTGCACATTCCCGACATGTAAGGTATACATGTACCAAATTTGATAGATGTATGTCAAATGACCTGGCCTGTAGAGCGCCAACACACACACACACACATTGAGCTTTATTATAAGTATAGATTATAAATTAAGAATTTATTTTACATGACATTTTATGTAGACATGTAAAATTTCGTACATTGCAGTTTGTCCAATTTCGAACGAAATCCAGGGAAAGAAAGTGTATCTGTCCAATTCTATAAATAGACGTGAACACAGTAATTCCAAACGTAAACGGCTAGACAAATAAAACTTTGGTACATATGTTTAGCATCTAAAATGTAGATTCTTTTGAAATTCGGAACCATATTTGTCAAAGTGTTAGTCATTAAATCAATTTGCACTTTGGCAAGAATGGAAACAAGAAATTCAAAATTGTACCAAATTTGGTAAATAAAATTTCATCAATAGTATTAGCATCTAAATTTCAGAATTTTATCAAATTTCACATTAAATCAGTCAAAGGATTGACTGTCTATTGACCTGTATTTCGCAACAACTCAAAAATGCTATAAATGCAGTTATGTATTTGATCTTCAAAATACAATATGATACATTTTGGCTTCAATGGGTTGGAAAGAAGGCATCCAAAATACACTGTCATTTTTATGGTACTTGTATATTAATTGTTGTTAACAAATAATCGTACGCTAGATTCAGGCCAAAGAATATTTTGTAGCTATTGTTCGTTAATGCCATGCAATAAATACAAAAATATAGTCTTTCTTCACAATTCTACGAAGCATATTCATGTGTGGGAATCTGGAAATAAAAATGTGAGCACTCCTGTCATTAATGTCATTGTCTAAAGACCAAAAATGTATGTATCGGTGATGGTGGGAAAATGTGGATCTACTACCTCGGGTCTCTTTCTTTATATAATTTCAAATTATATAAACTCTTTCATATAATTTAAACTTTAAAAAAACAGTTATTTATCATTTTATTTGTTTATTAGTATGTTTCTTACATTTAGAAAGCATCGATGATAAATATTAAAAATTATTTTATCGAACTCTCATAGATTCTGACATGCTTTGTTTTCGTTTTTTGAATTTCAAAACATATCATGTTTTCTGTTTTTGTTTCATCAAATGAAGCTAATGAGAAATTAATGGGAATAGGTCTTATTCAACGAAGAATGTAATTAATTGTATATAAAATTATTTATACTATGAAATCTCTCATCATCAGGCTGTCAGTACTCATTTTAAATCATTGTGACAACAGCATTTTCATCATTAATCCAACAAAAAGTACTAACAACTATCAGTAATGGTGCTAGAATAATTAGGTACTAACTCTAACTATTGATCATCTAATTGAAGTGTATTTTTATTCCTATAATAAACCACACTGCGTGGATGGTACCAAGTGTTTTGATTGACGACTTTCAAAATTGGCCTTTCACTCTCCATACGCATTAATAAATACGATTATTAAGAACAGTTTAGGAAGTCAGTACTTTTGAAATTTATGGAGAATATGCATGACAATTTCCCTGTTTATAGATCATCTAGAAATTCATTCCTAATACTGTTTTCTGCAATGATTGCTCTTCAAATGGATTGAAAAGTATTTTATTCTGTCTCCTTTTGTTTGCTACGGTTAAAGAATTGTTGTTGACTTTATTCCAATTTATACAGATGGTTCAGAAATAAGCTAATAGTGTATCTTTTTCAGTTATTTTCCCAGATAATGTGTTTTCTTTTAATTCTTTCTGTTCAGTGTTCACAGCAGAGATAACTGTTATTTTATGTGCGCCGGAAGAAATTTCTGATTGTCTGCAAAAGCATTTCATCCTTTACACAGATTCCCTTAGTGTATTATAGACTCTTGAATCAATTCATCCTCAATCTCATTATCATCCCCTGGTTTTAAACACTTTGGATATTTTAAATAAACTAGCATCTCCAGATTTTAATGTTTTATTATGATGGGTACCATCCCATGTAGGGATTGTGGACAATGAAAGAGCAGACAGGACTGCCAAATTGGCGACTGCCACAAAGAATACCACTTCACCTTTAAGATACTTGAAAATCACATAAAAATATTCCTTTTAAACAAATGGCAAAGAGAGTGGGATATTGAAAGCGAAAACAAGCTTCATGGAATTAAACCTAGCATCGAACTTTGGCCTTCTCAAATGAACAGAAAAGCGGATACGGTTCTCACTAGATTGCGAGTGGGTCATACCCGATATACTCATCGTCATCTGCTGTTAGGAGAACAAGCTCCAGTGTGTTCTCGGTGCAACTGCACTATGTCAGTCCAACATATACTTTCTGAATGTCCAAATCTTTATACACAGCATTTACATTTTTCTAAATCTAATAATATTGTTTTATCTACTTGACTTGGAAAAACTCCACATTATAACCTCTTAGACTTTTTAAAATCAATTGGTTTTTATTCACATATTTAGTCTACTGTCCTTTCTTTTTTGAAGGTTATCAACTATTAATTTTTATTCCACATTGTTTCCTATACCAAGGAATTTCAAAATTTTAACTTGGGAGAATTTTACTTAGTATGGCGCAGGCTTAATCTATGTCCCTTGTGCCACCAAACCAAACCAAATCAGTTAAAGAGTTTGCAATCTTTAAACCTTATAAAGATATATTTTTATAAGGTTTTCTAGTACAGAATATAAACCTGTTCTCATCTTTCATAACCATACTTCAATTTAGAATTGAGAATCATTGAGTGATTTTTTTTTAAATTTTAATCTTGAGATATTTCTAATTTAGTTTATAACATTCAAAATTAATTAATTTTTATTGAGTTTAATCTTTCAAACATTTTAAGATCGTGAAGTGTTTATTTGCCATCAAAGTTTTCAATTTTTAAATATTTATAGGAAGTTATTTATCCACCTACGATTAATGTTGCTGTCTTTTATAAGCTTCATACGCCCACAAAAAGGCTGCTTGACAGTTATACCAGATACCATAATTGAAACAATCACTATAATTATTAATTAATAATAATAATTATTAAGAATTTTTATTTATGATTAACATATTAAAAAATGGAACGATTGCAGAATATTTCATAATTAATTTATTGAAACAAAACATAGATACATCAGTTTCTCAAACACTAACGAAGTATTCTGATTTGTAAATCAATTATTAATTAATCAAAATAAATTACAAATCAAATTATTTTCATCTCGTAATCTCATTTTTAAAATAAATTTCATTTCTAAAGTTAAGAAAGTACTAATATTAAAGAAACATTCCCATTATTTTACTATACGGCTTTCCTTGCCAATAAATAATAGTCATTTTATTGTCTGAAACCACTCATATCTTCATTACGGGGTTAAAAACCTAAAAAATAAATTTGTGTATTCACAATAACATGGTGAACTGATAATAGAATATCATTTTCTAGATGGAAAACTCAGAAGTTTTGGATTCATAAGTACAAAAGACTCAACTTGCCCAAGTCTTTAACCAAATTCACTTGGGTTAGACGAATATAGTAGCCAACCGGTTTTCGACCCGCTGACTCGGAAGGAATATTTTACCACATTTAGTAATTACCTGGTGTATCCCAAAATAGTTTTCATATAGTTTCAAAATTATTAACGTTAATTTAACTTAATTAAAATTAATCTGGTAGCTTCGTGTTTGCTGAACTCAAAACGTGGTGGATATTATTATAAAACACGAAAGGATAATGCTTGTCCTGGCTTGTTTTCAAAATTTAATATATTTTTATTTTAAGAAATATCATTTTATTACTTTTAATTAGTTTTCTACCTTTTATTTATCTTCTTTTTAAATTGATTTTAATTACTTCAGGTATATGACTACGAATGAGTTTTTTTAAACAATCGAAAATAATTATACTTTTGAATATTTCCACAAAAAAGATTGGAAAAATATATATGAAACCTATATATGTTTTATATTAAAATTATACTACTCAAACGCCAAAAGTTTTAAAAAAAAAATAAAAATGGAAAGTTTTTTTTCCTGAAAAGTGATATAAAGTAAAAGTCTTCTAGTTTAGAGGTTTATCTAATAATTTGCTTAAAATTTTTCAGATAGTTTAAGAAATGTATTATCTATTTCCTGAACTAAAAAAATAAAACTGCATTTTTATCCAATCTTTAAATATTGGGTTCTACAGATAAATAATATGAAACTTTCAATGTTTTTAAAAAACACTAAACAAACTGTAAAATATTTCTAAAAAAATATATTAGTTATTCTTTAGTTCCAAACTGTGGGACATATTTAGAAATTATTTTACTAAATTTGCAATAAAAATATGCGTCAGATTTTATTTTTTTGAGATTTTTTATAAAAAAATTCTATGAAAGATTAGAATTTGAGAAAATAGTATCTAAGGATGCAAATATTAAAAAAACAGTGTAACATTCCAAAAAATAGATTTAGAAGCAAAATGCTAACGATTTTATAAAGAAATCTGATCTAACATTAAGAGTATTAAATAAAAATGTATCATAATTTCGCAAAAAAATTGTCTTTACAAAATAATCACCTACTTAATAAAGGAGATTGACTTTAAAATTATTAATTACAAAAAAAATCAGTTAATTTAAAATAGATAAACGCACATAATGTTTTGAACAGAAAGTATGCACAGTTTTATTTTCCTTGATGTAAGCAATTAGTTTTTATATAATTTCGGAATTTTATGCATCAATTATTTTTATTTACTGAAATAAAAGAAGAATAAAATATCGTTTGCAATGTTAATATAGCCACATTATAAATGAAAAAGTAAATAATGAAAATACTACTAAAAAAATAATCTGACTTTTTAATTAAAAATGATTAAACGCATGTGGACTTTAGTTTAACAGATGAAATTTAAAAAAGATAATCGAATGAATGAAAATAAAGAAATTGTAACAATCGTTGGCAACATTGTGTAGAAATTGATCGGAAGTTTCTAGAAGCTTCACGTGTATTTATTCTTTTGATTTTTATATTTAATCTTGACATAAAAGTGTCATTGTTAATGTTTCCATTAGTTTTCTTTTTCTTTTATTTTTTAAAACATATAGAATTACTTTGTAAAAAAGCATTTCGTACATTTTATGTACATCAATATAAAGCGAAAAAATTTCGATAAATTTAATAACTATTTGAAAAAAAAAATTGACATACCAATAGAATATGCATATAAAAAATTTAGGAATGAAAAATAAATCGTATTGCAAATAAAGTAACTTATATCGATATCAGTTTACTTGTAATCATTTAGAAATATTTTATCTATAAAAATGAAATTTAAAAAAAAATTAATATTGTCATCACTTGTATCAGACATCGTAGCATAATAATGGTTTAGGACAGATTTATAAGTCTTTATTTTATTTTTAGAATTTATTATTAATTATAAAACAGAGATGACGAGCATATGTTAAAATGTATTTAGTGAAGTCCATAAAAAGTGTTTTTGTCAGATGTTTACTTATTTAAAAAATTAAAATGGAAACAAAACCTTGCAGAAATATTAAATTTCAAATTCTGAGACATTAAGAACTTGGATTTTAAAATAGTGTGATAATCTCTCTTTTTTCACTTGGTAACATGATAAAATGTGAAAATTGGGTTTGTAATGGTTAAAAAAATATCTCTATATAAAAAAATGAGTCATTGGAGATCTTCAGTTATATACTTTTATCCGTAATAAGATTAAACATCAGAAAAAAAAATTAAAAATTTAAATTCTGAATTGCAGCTATATATTTTAAATTATAATTTTATTATAGAAAACAGGTTTGCAGAGTGATTTTGGTGCCAAGACAAATTTACTCTTTCTAAAATAATGTGAATTGTTTGAATCATCAAAGAATTTCTTGTTCTGTTTAAATATCCAAACCTCAACAATCAAAATTTGGATTATAAAAAAATTTATTCTCTCATGATAACTTAAAATTTGGGATAGCAGATTTCATTTTTTTTTTTAAATCCAAAGTGAACATGATGTTATTTTAGGAACGGGATTGTGTTATGTCGATAAAAATTATCCAGGTATAATTTTTTAAAATCGTTTGTCAGATTACCAAAAGCATGACTTTTTTTTTCTCGCATACGTAATATAGAGAAAGTATTGTGATCGTCAAATAAATTCGAACTCTAGATTTTGACCAAATTCGCGTTTAAATTGTCATTATCAATTAGAAAGTATATTTTATTTCAGATGAAATAAAAATATTGTTTAATTAATAGATTGTTATGCTATTTCTTTATGGAGTAAAATTATACAATCAAAATTGAAATCCTAAATGCATTTTACAGTATACACGTTTGTTTGTACACAAAAATGTTTTTCTTTTCTTTTTTCTCCAAGAAATCCTTGATGTAATATTAAATACATTTACTAGTTTGTTTGTTATTGTTACTTTAACTAAAACAAATTAAGTAGAAAGTAGTTGAAACATATGTTGAGGATAAAAAGAGCATCATAAAACACACTATTTTTTATATTTCGTTACTAAGTTGGAATAATTATTTAACTCACTCCTGTAGCTCAAATAGTTTCACTAATATAAAGATGGAAATCTATAAAAGGCCTTTCATTCAGTTATTGATACACGAGTTTTGTATTTTCATTCATTATTTTATTCTCCATAATAATGCATTTTAAATTTTTTAACACTTCATTATTTGTTTATGAGTTAATTTAATTAAATTTGTTTACATAAAAAAGACTTTGTTTTACTTTGGAATTTCGGAGAAAATAATTACAATACTTCATATCATGCACTTATAATAATGAATTTTAAAAAGAAATTTTTAAAAGAATGTAAAATTAAAAATTAGAAAGTAATTTATTTATATTAGATAAATAAAAGTTCTATTTTAAAATGCAATTTTATTAAGTTTATTTTACCTAAACTAAACTTTTGGCGAACACTAAGGTCAAAAATTAAAAGAAAAAAACACAATGAAGAAACGATAGCTATCGTGACTATTTTTAGTGAAATATTGATCTATTACTTGTAGAAGGTTTAGTTACATAATATAAGAATACAAACATATCGAACCATCTAAAGTGATATTTTTATACGAAAGAAAACGATAAAATCGATGAGAAAACTACTTCTTATTCTACTACTACTTCTACTTATTGATATGATGTGAATGATAGCAAACGAATTTTTATTTTTCATTTCGTATGCATGGAGAAAAATTATATGAATAAATAAAAATGGCAATAAGAATATTTTATGCTTGGAAAAATCTACTAAATCCGGTCGCCTGAAATGTTATATTTTCTCACATGGAAAATAAGATAAATAGAATTTCAAAAACGTGTCATTTCTCATATTAAATATTTCGTGGCGAAACTTATATAGGAATATTTGCAAAATAATAAATTTATTTTAAAGCAAATTTTTAAAACTCGTTTCTCTAATTATGTGAAAATGGAGATTATTTTTAAAAGATATTTTTTCACTTCGTAATCTTGCATTTGTTGTTCCATAATATTATATATGTTGGAATTAAAGTAATATATTCGGAGAGTAATAATAATTATATATTTCTTTCTGCACTGAAGATGCCAATTATTTATAGCAAACGATTTAAAAGCTCATTAATTATAAATAATTATTTGTTATTATAATATTAATAGTGGTAAATATTAATTATTACCATGGTTATTATTAACAGTAATTGATTAATCATGTCTTTCACAACTTATATATAGAGGAATCTGGTGGTTAAATTTTGTTTCCTCGTATATATAGTTAGAAAAAAGTATAGTAACCGTCAAAAAGAATCACCAAGGTTTAAAACTTCCTGAATTCGAAAAACACATCTTTTGAAAAATTGTCGTCTGTCTGTCTTTGACAAGGATATCTCAAAAACGATTTGAGCTAGACATTTGAAGTTTGGTATGCAGTCTTTACACCAAAATTGAAATTTTTTTTCCAATTTTATGTAAAATCTGTTCAGAAGAAGCACATCTGTGCGGATGCTTAAATATAAGTTAACACTGTAATTACAAACCGAAGAGAGCTAGATAAATGAAATTCGGTACACAGATTTAACATCCATACGCTATATTCCATAGTGCAGAAGCTTGTAAAATTTTCCAGCCGAATCCAATTATGAGATGACTTTTATCGAATGACCCAAGCTTATAAAATATGGTATGGATATTTGTATGAGAGCAATTTGTGAAATTTTTGTTCCAATCGGTTAAGAAAAACATGCCTAAAACACAAATATGATTTTTGCCAACTATTAACGCATACTAGGGATTAATCGCCGAATAATTCACCAAGGATAAAACGATAGATTCAGCAAAAATTCTAAATTCAGACCAATAGTTATATTTCGTAATTATTCGATGTCAATGTCATGTAAGGCGTTCTCTGGCGTGGCAGTTTTATTACATTGTATGCGAGAAAATTTTAGGAAGACAACTTATGCTGGATTTTATATCAAGTTTCATATAATACCACAAGCATTATTCAGAATTTTATCTAATTAGCTGATTTAAGAAGTACTTGAAATACGAATAGTAAATGCCTGAATAGTGCGTAATATAAGATTAGTAGATCAAAGTTAGAATAGTACATTATAAAAGAACAAAATTGAGGCCCATCATAATATAGGAAACATATTGAAACAAAATTTTATATTTATCAGCTTGTAAGCTTAAGAATAATAAATTGAACTGTAAAGAAATAAAATATAATTGTTTGAAAATATCTATAAACTGATTTCAAATAAAATATATATTTTTTTTAGTTTTAATTAGTAAAAATTATTTCATAAAAAATGGTAATTAAAAACTATATTAATACTATTCAATTCTTATCTAATTCCATTCTATTCTATGTGGAATTCTATTCAAAAAATAATTCTATATTAATTATTTTATTCTATAATTCCTTATTCTAATAAAAAAAACTAATATATGAGAAAGGCGTTGAAAAAAATATTAGGCTGGAAAATTTCAAAACTCTAAGCCAGAGATTTGTAAACCTTTTTTTTTTTTTTTTTTCTCGCAAATTACTCTTTTTAGATCTATGTTTATCAAAAATAATACTGAATAAATTAGAAAAAAATTTAAAAGGGATATAAATTATAAGCAGCAGCAAATAAGTAACTTGATATTTGCATTATAAGTTTTTAAAATTTCAGCTAAAACACCTTCGATTTTAATTAGAACGCATTCATTTATTTTCTGTAAAGGGGATTTAATAATATCTTATTCAATTTCATTATTTTATACCCAGTTATTCTTTCATATAATAATTGTAAAATATAAATATTGAAAAGAAAAATAAGCTACTTCAGGAATTTTTAATATAAATTATCATTTTCCTTTCGCCAAACATCATATAAAGATATCAAATATTAGTATAAGATTTAAATAGTTTAAAAATAAATTTATAATATCTATTTCATAAAATATAAAAACAATATATAATTTTTAGTTGAGACTTTTGTTATCGAATTTCTAGAGAATATTTGACGAATTTCTTTAAAAATTGTAGCATTCTTATTTTAAAATTAGACAGCAATTCGCACTGTTCATCGGATTTCTTTTTTCAATCGATTGTTGTTCGAAAAATCGTTTGCCTGTATGCTATTTTCTGCAAAAATCCTAACTATTTAATACCAGTTGATATACTTGCCATGTCATTGATTAAAATAATTCGCAATAGAATATCTTAATTCAAAAAATACCTTTGAATAAAATATCATGAACCAAATCTTTTTATCTACTAAAACAATTCTTAGTTAAAATGAGAATATTTATTTCACGAGATGATCTTTAAAATCTGTTTTACTAAATTTAACTAAAATTTACTACTAAAAAAAGTAACTTAAATTTACTACTAAATTTTTTTCATATCAATAAATTACATCAGTTATTTCAATGTTCTCCCAGGTTTCGACTTATGAAACATGGCAACAGTTCTTTGATTGTATTCTTTTTCTTTAGCAACAAATAATATAGTTGTACATGTTACAAATACTTAAAACCAATAAAAACCCTGAAAAAATATTTAAAAACATTAAAAAAGAAATATTAGTAGTGTACTTCAAAGTCTTTGAAATGAAATTTTGGTTCAAAGTAATCTTGCATTGGTATATTTTACAAATTTCTTTATTTCAGAATTGTCAGTATCTATCTAATTGTTGATTAAATTTTGAAATCTTTATTCAAAGGAAAATTTTAATACAATATAATTTGTATCATTAAAATGTATAGTTTTGAATTTCATGTAGTGAGAAAAATATTTCTTTTAGAATAATTGATTCCAGGAAATGTATTTCTATTGGAATAGTTTGTTACTAAGTTACTTCAGGAAAACAGCAAAATCTGGATTAATTTCTAATTAATTGAATACTTAATTTTAATTTCTTTTTAAAAAGGTTGACATAAATTTACTAACCAAGCAAATTATTATTCTTTTTAAATAGTCGACAGTTGAACTTCGTTGAAATGATGAAGGGATGATGATCTTGAGAAATTAAACATTCCAGTAATACAATTCCGATTTTTAAAAAATTACAGTTTATTTAACGTGTGATATTAAGCTTTCTTAAATAAAATGAAGAATTTTAATAACTAGAAACATTTTGATGGTTTATTGTTTGTGGTGTGTGTAATCGAATTTCCACGTGTGTTTAAGTACTGTCAAAAGTGTTTAAATTTTCTACAAATATTAAAAATGTTCTTTTTGAAAAAATAATTATAGTTAATATTTCAATTTATATACCATTAAACCATTTTTTAATTAATATGATGTTAATAAATGTATTATTGTTTTCTGATTGCTGCCCGTTTAATAACCTTCAGTGATATTTGTATTGTCCCTGAAATATAGCACAAAAGATTTGTTCAAGCACCAATCAGAAATTGAAATTGAAAGTCAATAGACTTGTCATTTTGTAGCTTTGCAAATTTTTGAGATAAAGGCGTGAAATGTTTGTGCGTGTATAAACGTAAGAGAAAATTTTACTTAACTGCATTTTTATACAATGGGGGGGGGATTACATATTTTTTTTTTTTCTTTTTTCATTAACATTTTCCATAGAATTCAAAATATATTCACAAAATTTGCTATTTTATGTGAATGAACTCTGTAATTGGTAGTATAAATCTGTGTTCAATATTTAAGGAAATAAACATTTTTTGACATTTTTGGAATATTCTATCCACTTAAAATATCCCAGAGACTTTTATTTGTATAAAAATAAAATGATTTATATGTTTATATAAGTAAAGAGTACAATTAAAATTTTAAAAAATAATTAAGTAAAATTTAAAAAGAAAACGATTTTTTATTAAAGGAATAACGCGAGACATTTCAGAGGCAAATAGCTGATTTAAGAAATGAAAGAATAACTCTATTATTAAATTCTGCTTTTAAGAACTAAAATAATAAGTGAAATAGTACAAGTTAAATAAAAGTATGTAGAAATACATATAAATTGATAAAAACATTGAATAAATATAATTTTAAACAAATAAACGTAACATTTTTGTAGAATGCATAAATTAAAAATAATCTTCTCATATCTATAATTATGGAAAAGCCTATAAAAAAAGAACACGTGCTAATATTTTTATAATTGTTTTCAAGCAGGAAAATTAATCAAAGTATAATAAATAATCAAGCTAATTTGTTTAGTTATATTTTAATTTACTAATTATAATAAAATCAAAAACATTTACATTTAAGACGATGTGATGAATGTTTATTGTTGAATTATAATAATAGTTTTAAATATTTTTGTGTTATTCAGAAATTAAATTTTTGTTGGTTCTTAGAATTTCTCTATTTACTATGCATTTTATCCGTAAATTAAAATTATTTGTGAATTCCTGAGGGAAATTAGACATGACATTCATTTTCAATTTCTTGCATTACACTTTAGAAATTTTTATACATTTAAAGTATATAATTTTATGTTTTTTATTTCTGTGTGTCATTTTATTTCAAACAGTTTTTCATTTAATATTTATATAATTTTTTTTTTAATTTGTGGAGTTAAATAATCAAATAGAAATTATAAAAACAGAAATATTTTCATATAAACACATGTATCATGATTCAAAAATACAAAATCCCTTTTCAGAATTTTATAAATGAATGCACGGCAGAAAGAATTAAAGACTTATTCTTATTTTAATAAAATATTTGATGAATTACAAAAATATATTAAAAACAAAAAATATAAATATGTATGCAGTTTTTTGCATGTAGAAATGTTCTTATTTTGCTTCTATATGAATATAATACATGCTAATGGATAAAAATATGCATATTAAAAATGTTTCTAATTATCACTAATGCTAGATATTTAACATTTTTTTTTTAAATTTACAGATTTAATTATAAAGTCTTATTTTGAATAATGAAATATTCCAAAACTATAATGAAATTTCTATATTCATTAATATTATATTTTTTGTTGCTGTTGTTGTTGTTAAAGAAATCTTGAAGTATAAATAATAAAATCAGGATTAGGAAAAATGATTTGACTACCAAGATTGTCCAACAATATTGCATTTAAAATCTAATAAAAATATTTAATTAAAGGAAATACATGGTTTATGAATAATTTTATTATTTTAAATTCTAGAAACTTTCAAATATAATTATTTCATCATAAAAAATAACCTTTAAGAATAAACCAAATAATAACTTTTTTTTAAATTGTATTTCAATATACAGAAAGATTTGCAGTAAAAAAAACATGTTTTTTTTTATTAAAGTGTAAAAAATACTATTAAATTAACATTTAAATGTTAATTTGTTTATTTATTAGTCTAATTATCTAGATCAGTGATCGAATATTTTATGGTACAATTATTTTTAAATTAATTTCGACATAATTCATCACACATTTGCATTGATACAAAATTAAATTAATACATAATGCATATTTATTAATACAAATAAAATAATCATCAATTTAATTGCATTCTTGTTGAATTTAAAATATGTTATACAAATAATCTGCCATTTATTTTTTATCATAACTACAAGTGACTTATTTACAATTAAAATACTTGTAATTTAATTTAATACATTATATATATATTTATTAATATAGATAAAATTACCATTAATATAACTCTGTTCTTGTTGTAGTTAAAATCCATTATACGATTAACCAGCGATTGATTTTTTTAATCATAATTACGAAAAATTTATTTACTATCAAAATATTCTTTAAACACAATTAGTTAAAAAAATAACTTCAGTTTAGCAAAATCTTATAATTCCGAAGCTAAATTGTAGTTTGAAATAAAAAAAAATGATTTCAAACTAAACATATTTCATAATAACAGATCTCAAAACATGTGAAAGCTGATTTTACGATAAAAGGTCTCAGTATATGAAGAAACTTATTATTTTCTTATCCATTAATAAACAATGAGCTGTACGCAACAACCAAACTTTCTTTAGTTTAACATTTTTTTTTTTTTTTTTTTTTTAGTTTCGAAGCTGAATCGTAACTATAAATATAAAAAGTTTCAAACTAATTTCATAATAACAGATCTCAAAATATAAAAAAGTTTAATTTATGCTAAAGGTCTCAATATATGAAGAAACTTATCATTTCCACTATTTTTTATACATTAATAAACAATGTTCAGCTGTACACAATAACCAAACCTGTACATACTTTCCATTTTTACGTAGTTGAAAATACTTCTTTACTATTTATGCTCACATGTTGGACATTCACCGAATCGATTCTTTTATATTTTTCTCCCCGCAGTCAAACTGTGGACCTCCCCGGAACTTCTGCGCATGCCCAATCCGCCACCAGAGGGTACTCCGAAAGGGGACGTCTACGCTTTCGCAATCATAGCACACGAGATAGTCATCCGAAAAGGAGTTTTCTACCTGGCGGGACTCCAACTAACCCCTAAAGGTAAAAATCCCCACGCGTCTGTAAACATGTGCCGGTTCGCAGCGCTGAATGGACTCTTTTCTTACGCTGGAGTAAGTAATAGTTTGAAGTTATGAGGATCGGACAGTGAGTTGCGTCAGGCGGGGGTGGTGCTAAAAAAGCACGTGCGGTATGGCTGTAGCTGGGGTGCAACCGGACCCCACGCCTTACCGACGCATGCAATTGTGTCTCTTGGACTGTATACACTGTGAGAAAATGATCGAATCGGTGAGAAATGAGAGTAAGTGATCAGTTTATATGATTTCATTATTCTCTCAGTAGATGTAGTGAGAAATGAATGAAATGAGCAATTTTAGAGTGAATAAAATGAACTGTACAGTTATAGATAAATTGAAACACATTTTTTGTTTCAATTTATAAAATATTTTATATAAAAAATTAGATAATATTATTCTATATTGGTATTAGAAACGAATGAAATGAACAATTCTTGAGTGAATTAAATGAGTTGAGCAGTTGTAG
Source organism: Argiope bruennichi (assembly GCF_947563725.1). Lineage (NCBI taxonomy): Eukaryota > Metazoa > Arthropoda > Arachnida > Araneae > Araneidae > Argiope > Argiope bruennichi. The sequence goes on along the minus strand of NC_079161.1, from coordinate 52,794,154 downwards.
AGAAATTGAAACGAAAGCGATCTACAAAAAATTGCGCAAGTATAGAGAAATTGAAACAAAATCAATTTAAAAAATATTTTATAGAAAAATTAGATAATATTATTCTATATTGATATTCGAAATGAATGAAATGACCAATTCTTGAGAAAATTAAATGAGTTGCACAATTGTAGAGAAATAGCAGTAAAAGCAAATCTATAAAAATTGCACAATTGTAGAGAAAATGAAACAAAAGCAATTTATAAAATATTTTATAGAAAAAATGTTAATAATATAATTCGATATTGTCTGAAAAGATTTTCTCACCATAGTGACCTGAAACCGGGTGGTTTTACCATATAAATAACCTATAGTAATATTCTTGATAAGACTAAAAAAATATTACATTTAATAAACAGTTAGTAATATCTTTTATGGGGTATTCCAAGAAGCGTTTTTTTTTCTAAAAAAATGAAAGTAATATAATTCATTTAAAGATATTTTTTTAGCGTAATGATTTAAAAAATATGTTTTTAACATTTTTTATCAAAATATAACTTTCACAGTATACTTAACAAGGAAAAATTCTCTCGAAAAGATAACGCTATTCTTTATGGGGTAATCAATAATTTTTATTTTATTAAAACGTTTTATGCTATATAATTCAAAACTTTCTGCGGAGAGTTTCTTAAATGTTTAGTTAGGACGGAGTATTTTCTCTATATCACCTGACGGACAAAAATAATTTTTATAAACAAAGTTTTCTTCAAATATATTCTAACATTTTTTTTTTTTATTTTATAGAAAATTATGTACAATGCAATTTAATATTTCTAATAAGGATTTCTTTCATGTTGTTTTAAAATGCAGCAGTTTCTAGATATCACTTTGTGGGTGAGATTGCTCTTTCTAAATATTGTATTCTTGAAAGGATAATTTGTGACTATTACTTTATGAAAAAGATGTAAGAAATTTTATTCAAAACATTCTGAAAATAATTTTTTACCATGATGGCATATTATTGATTTGCTACTTGTCGTAAATATATAAATGTCTTCTTGATAGGCAAGTATGATAAGGGAAACTGAATACGCATTGATGTTCATGTAAGAGTTACTTATAACTATGATTTCATGAAAATGGCTTTTAAATTATAGTAGAAAAAGTTTTGAAAATAATTTTTTTCAGAATGAGTATTTAGAGTGTGGGGATTTTCACGCGGTAATCTATATTAACGGGGTAATCCACAATATTATTATTTAGTGGAAAAGATGTAAAAAAACTAGTCTTCAAAAGAATCTGCAAATAATTTCTTCATTTAATGAATTAAGTTTGGAAGTTTTAGCGAAGTAAGCGGAATCGAATTATTGACGGCTGAAATCGCACTTTCCATAACAGTATTCTTGAAGTACTATATTCTTTATGGGATAACCTATAAAAGTAATCTTTGTTGCATTTATAATAAAAGATTATCAACATTAAATAAAACATTAAGTAAAAGGAATATCTAAAATTCTATTGGTATGAAAAAATTTAATATCGAAATGTATTTTCAATGTGTTATTTTGAAGGGTAAGAAATGTAAAATAACACAATTTCCCGCTTTATATTTATTTTTGATGAATAAAATCTTAAAAATGTATTTGTAAGATTACGCTTTCAAAAGAAATGCTTGTAGTATTAAATGGATTTAAGATGCCAAGATGATGCGGTTCCTGAAGTTTTCACTGTGAATAAATTTTTTTACAAGATAAAAAGTAATCTTTTTAACTGCTTATAAAATTTTTTTATATACAGTAAAAAATATAATTGTTTTAAAAAGTATAAAAATTATTATTTTTATTCTAATAAAATATTTATTAATCTCAAGCTTATTTTAAATGACTTGATTGAATATATTATATTGTTTAAAGAGTCTTATTATTTATGTACATATAAAAATAAATCTCTCTTAAGCAGCAAAAAAATCGTCGTTTTTGATAGAGCTTTTGAAATATAGTAAGTCCATTATATAAAAATATTTAAATTTAATTCTTTAAAGAGAGAACAAAATTCTGATATTCGTGTTTTTAATGAAATGGCTTTGACCAATATCTGAGGCTGTAAAAGAAGTATATTCCTGGCTTACTGTAAAGAATACATTTTCAAAACTTATCAACTTTTGAAGTATTGAAGTGCATTGTACGTAGCATTTTTTCAATCTTTATATTGTACCAAATGCTATTAGTATTTCTTTTTATGAGGTTTTTTTTCAGTAACTTCTTCTTTATCATCTTCATTACTGACTGTACTGCCGTTATTGTATTTTATATTTAAGTAATATTTAGAAATCGCATTTTCTTAATCACTATAAAGATAATTTGGAAACTAAATGCCTTTTTTCAAAGTTTACATTTTCCATGGAAGCTCGCTTACTTGATTCCTACTTCCGACAGGTGGGAAATAATAAAATGGCAGCAAATAAATTTGAATAAAATAATGTTTTCCGAAAAAAATTCGTGGTAAAAATATTACTTTCCATCCAATTAAGAATAAATGACATGTAAATGTTGCTCAATTTGTTGTAAAAAATTTCGTTTAATATGAATCTTTGTTCTTCATATATAGTTGTGAATACACTAATGCATTTTTATCTTATACTGAATCACGGATACTGTGATGTGTATTTAGTGGGAGTTATGTAAAAAAATCACGTTTTGGAGAAGTATCCCTGATTTCACGTTTGCAATGAGGGATATTTTATATACTTTATGATCAAAATAACTCGTTCTATTTTTTCCTCATATATGTAATTATATTTTAAAATCTAATTTAAACTTCATTAGTTTTATGATTTTTAGCTTAATTTAGCCCATATTAAGGTGTATGTACACACTTGGAACTTCGAAAATCGTTCAAAATATCGAATATTTTTTTTATTGCTTAATAATGTTCTCTGTTTCTGTAGCTTTCAAACGATACCAAGATGTTGCCAATATTCCAAATATTTCTCGAATTATAATTATTTTTCTTGAGGTACTTTCATTGAAAACTCTAGTTACGGTGTTTTTAAAACTCATTTTAGGAAGAATGATATTTTTCCACTATGTTGCTTCATTCAAACAATCATAAGTCAACAAGAAATGAGCCAAATACAATTATTTATATATCAAAATAATCTGTATGAAATAGCGGATGTTTTGTGCCTCAATCAAAGTTATATTTATGGAAATAAATTTTTAATAGCTGTTTAAAAGTTAAAATTGCAGAAAAAATCTCGCTTTTTCTATTCATCGTTGATAAAAAAATTGTAAAAAAAAAAAAAAAAATATATATATATATATATATATTTTTATAACTTGATTGAGGCAGAGAACATGAAGACAAATATTAGGCATAATTTTCAGCTAGAATTGTGTGTCTGTACAAATTAGAATTTAAGATATCATTTTTCAAGAAATAGGCTAATTTGCTCATTAAATATTATTTAATTAATTAATAATGAGTGTAATATGGTTTTTCTCACTGAAATGAGTTTAAACATATGTTAATAACCTACTGGAAAAAAACTGGACTTTTAAAGACAAAATTTAAAAAAAAAAAAACTTCAAGTGTGTACGTACACCTTAAATTCCTTCTAAAGTCTTCGCTTACTTCCCGATCCAATTCCACCTTTTTTTTATTAATTAATTCAACACGAGTACTAAATTTTTTTTAGTCGACAAGTTCCCACACTCCGAGTGAAGGGATAAAAAATTGTCTATCTAAGCGAATTCTTTTTAAAAGATTCCTATAATTCCCTTACCTAAATCGACTTCTGTAAAAAAATCCTTATCAAAATCTCATTGTTCCAATAAGTAGGGGAAAATATTTTCTCCCTTTTTTAAGTTTTTTACCTCTTTTCGCTCTTTTGTAGTTCTTTGTTGATGTGCTCGTTGCTGCTGCTTCAAAACTATGTTTATATATATATATATATCAAAAGGAAATTTGGATATTGCTATATGAAAGGATTTACGAATCACGAATTTTAATTTGTGATCCATGCCTTATAATACTAGTTAATATTATGATAAAATGAGCGAATCAGTCAGAAAAGGTGCAGAGGTTATCAGTTAATCAATATTGCGATTCTCCTTTTCAAGGAATATAGAAAATCTCGTTTAGCAAAATAGTCCTTATAGTTGTTTTTTATATAATTAATAATTAATGATATCAAAATGAATAATTGTTAGTTTAGAATTAATAATTAAATTGGTTTACATTTGACATTTTTGATTTTAGAATTTTTTTAAAAAAGTAAAAACGAAAATTTCAGTATTTTTAGGATATTTCATTAAATTATTTCTAAAAAAACATGGCTTGCTATCCGTGCAAGCTTATTTTGTTGAAATAATACATGTGTAAATTTTCAACGTATTAAATTCATACTATTTCAACTAAAATTTTTATTTTATTAAATATTTTATAATAATTTTCTTCCTTTTAATAATTTTGTGAATCACATTTTTATTTGTGAAAGATTTCTATCAAAAGTAAAAAGGACAAAATTCCATAATTTTTATAAATTTAACTAAATTATAATTAACATGGTTTGATATCCGTGTGAACTTATTTTGATGAAAAAATTCATGTGTCGATCTATAAATTATTAAATTTATAATATTTTAAATAAAAGTTTTTTTGATATTTTATTGAAAGAATGCTTATGTCAGTTTATAACATATTAAATATATAATATTTTTGATTAAAAAAAATTGTGAAATTAAATATTTTTATAATAATGTTCTTGCTTTTAATAATTAAGTGAATCAAAATTATCATCAGATTATTTAAAGCTTTAATCTATACTGCATTATTTTCAAAACTCTCATTATCTTTCCATTTTTTTTCAATTTATTGTACGAAATTACTTTTAACATTTTATATAAGGAGATTGCTTCAGTAAAATGCATATTGAAATTTCTTTTATCCAAACACTCTCAAAAATATTCAAATTCTAAGATCCTTTATTATAAAAAATATTGTTTCCGACTTCTTTCAAAATTTGCTCTTGATTTAACCCTTTCTAGGGCCGTGGGAAGTATGCTTCCCATCAAATTTATCAATCTTTATAGGAAATTATGTAGGTTGTCATAAGTTCTGACAAATTGTTTTAATAAGTCAGATGTCAGATTTTAATGTCTTAATTTATTACTTAATTATTAGTTAACCAAATGAATTAATGAATCAAATTAAATTTAACTAATAAGCTAAATGAATCCTTTTTCTTATTCTAATTTCAAGCCTAAAAATATTTTAAAATAATATGACTATAAAAAAATGGCCCTTTAAAGGATTAAGCCCAAATTTTGTAATAATTTTACAGTTTGAAATTTTTTAACTTTTTCTATTAGCTGAAAGCTGTAGAAATTTGTAAAATTTACATAAATAAGAAATCAGATTTCATATTATAATTTCAGAGACGTTATTTTAAATTTCTAATTTTTTATATTTTTTTCATCTTTCTTCGTGCATGAAGCGCCACATCTAATTATCGATTCAAAGTTTAAACTGAACTTTTCGTTTTATCTGAATTCTAATAATTAATCATCGCAAAGTTACCATCATTTACCAATCATTAACCATCTTAATAATAATTCTGTAAAACTCGAAAAAAAATTGATATACTGCTAAATCATCAGTAATTTTACAGACCATGAACTTGAAATAAATCAGTGGAGTTGTGTTCCCAGAAAATTCTCGCATACAGACCAATAAAGTCGCATTACCTAAGAATTCCTTGCATGGCATTGGCGTACAACAGTTACGACATATTGACGTTTGGCGCGAATTTTGGATTTTTACCGAATCAATGGTCTCCTCTTTGGCGAGTTTGTTTGGTGATCAATTCCTGGCCTGCATTAATAGTACCCAAAAATCAAATTTGTGTTTAGACACGTATTTCTTAACCATTTGAAACTAAAATTTGATGCAACACTGCACTTGTAGTCACAAAATCCCATACCAAATTTGGTGTATTTAATTCACTGATGTTTTTGAATTATAGCTCTAACATATTTCTTAAATTACAGACAGATAGATCATCAACCTTTTTTGGTTCTGTCTCAAATTTTGACAGGTAACTGTTATTTTAGATGTTAAATCTGTGTACCGAATCTTGCCTATTTGGGTATTTTCATTTTATAATTATTGTTTTAATTTATATTCTAACAGCCGGACAAATGGACTTCCTCTGAAAAGACTTTACTGAAATCTTTTTATCAAAAATCTGTAAATTTGTTGTAAAAATCGTATACAAAATTCCATCCATTTATTTAAAATCGGTTTTTAGTCATATTTGTCATAGACCGATAGACAGGCGGACATTTTCAAAAAATGTGGTTTTTCGAACTCAGGAAGCTCTAAAACTGCGGGTTCCAATTTTTTGCCGATTACTATACTTTTTCTATACTACGTATATGAGAAATTAAAAAATATACTTTCCAGCAATTTTATCATTATTTGTGTGTACATTAATGATATTTAAGCATATTTCTTTCTAAACATAAATAATTTAAGCCTATAATTTAGCATTCCGAGCATGCGAATGAGAAGCCATTGTAAAATTGCCAGTTTTTAACTTCTCAAATGCTGAATGATATGATATTTTCCCTGTAAAAATAGGTGACGCCATAATTGGTGAGAGACAGTAATTCTTTTGTCACAGTTTCCGAGCTTAATGCCATCGCTACTAACAATTAGATCACTCTGAAAATCAAAGCAGGTCGAGATAACTCATTTTTGCTTATATAACGTAAATGTAAATTATGAAATGAATGAATTGAGTAGTTACGAATTTGCAATATTATTTCCCAAAGCAGCTTGTCTCATTGTAAGGAAGAATTGATTACAGAAATCTGAATAAGCCATGACCTTGGTGAAAAGCTTGTCAAGACTTGGTTATAAGGTTAGAGACAAAAATAAAATTTCTTTGATGTATAGGAATTAAGACAACATTTCAAATAATACGCAATACCCTGATTTGATGCCTTCATTGCTATCCTTCAGATCACTCTGAATATCAAAGCAGGATAACATAACTTATAAGATAAGATAACCCATTTTTGTCTATATAATGTTAATCTAAGTAATGAAATGAATTAGTCAAATGCATGAATGAAATGCTATTACAAATTTGTATTATTGCTTCTCAAAATAGTTAGTCTCACTGCAAAAAAGAATGCATTACTAATAGCTCAATACGCTCTCACCTTGGTGAAAAGTTTGTCAATCCTGTGGCGACATGGTGATGAATTTGGCGACAGAAATAATAATTTCTCTGAATTATAAGAATTAAAGAAATGTCTCTATTAGGAACTGAATTTCTCAGATCCTTCAAGATACTTTGGCGTTCTCTTACGGATAATATAAAAACCTGAGAGAGCTTAAAACGAATCAGTTGAGTGAATTCTCTCTTTTGCGTGTTATTACAGGAACGAGTTATCTCGTTGTTTTCTGCTGGACGTTAATGCGCTGTTATTTAATTAGTGAATTATAGCTTACATGAATGCTATTCCTTTCTGTAAGTGCTGTTTTCGTGTAGTTTTATGCTTTGAATTGCTACCTGCGTTTCGTGCTTTCGAAAGGAATAAAGTTTCATTATCCGTTATTGAATTAGTTAGTCTACTCTATATCCATCGAGTGAATTTTCTGTAATATAATGCTAATTTGCAACGTTTCAGTATAATTTTAGCCAAAAATATTTCATGAATTATTTTTATCATATATTAAGGAGGCTGTCAGAGGCAATGTAATCTTATAAGCCAACACTTATTCTCTTAAACACTAGAACGTCCGAGATTTCTATTACCCTTAATCGGTATCGTTTCGACACCACGATATAAAATATATGAAATAATTGTAATAACTAAATAATTGTAGGACTACTTTTCAGTAGGGTTTAGTTTTAAGACTTTTTAATACTATTTCATGTAATTATCACATATTATCACACTTTATATCATAAAAAAACTGTAACAAAACAAATTACTCACTTTCACGCAGTCTTATGGCTTATGCTTGAATCTAAATTAGAACAAGACAGCTCACCACCATCCGATTCATTCTCAGAAAGCTTTCTCAACAAATTAGAAATTTCATCAGGGCTTAGACCTTTTCTACGAGCGATCTTTTCAGGGTGTCTGCTCTGCACAAGGTTCGAAAATCGAATGATTTTTTTATGAGCAGATAAGCAAATGATGCGCATCGAAACAATTAAACACAACAATTTTAGAATAACTGATTCGTTTCCACTGTGAATCCATTGATATTGCATTCAGAAGGCCAAGGTGGCCTGGTGGTCAGGTCTCGGCTTCGGAACCGAAGGGTTTCAGGTTCGTGTCCCGATTCCATTGGAGAACCATCGTGTAAGGGGGCCTGTTGCACGTTAAATTTGTCATACCGAAACGTGCTCCCGCTGGTGTGGCGTGGTGTAGAGAGGGAGTGCCAACTCAGGTGCCGTCCGCGTCATCTAACCGTGGATCAAAATTACGAGGTCCGTCCCAAAATAGCCCTAGTGTTGCTTTAAACGGGACGTTAAGATAACTAAACTAAACATTGCATTCGGGGTCAAACAAATGTGCGATAGTACTTTGGTAAATTTGTTTTACTTAGTGAACTATCGTTTGTTGAATGACAGCTATTTATAATGATAAATTGCCTTGGTATCGAAACGACACCAGCGGACTTTCTAGTATATTTAGTTGTAAAATCTCTCATAATCAATCTAGAACCACAAACATTTTCTGTATAATCACCATGGAAAATGATTAAAAGTCATGAAAAATTTTCAAATTCCCTGCTAAAATGCGGAAAGGAGAACACACTAAACAGGCTCCGGTGTCCAATCGACGCCGACGGACGTTCAGTGTTAAATTCTTTCAAACCACACTGATTTAGAGACCTCATGAATTGAAATATTTTTGTATTGTAAGTTCATAAATCCGGTCTGCATTTTTTCAAACCTTTGAAAATATGACTTCAGTTTTAAAATGAAATGCAGACAAATTCTGAAAACTGAGCTTCACTTTGATAAAAGATAAATACCAGTGTACACAGACATGTCATTTCTTTATATTTCGATTCCAAATCTTTTATTCAAGAGAGTATTAATTCTTTCAAGAATAAAAAAGTAACCTTTATTATATTTTACGTATCCCGATCATTTCTCTTCACTAAGTTATTTTCTTTGTGTCTGGATAATAATGGAACGGATTTTTCTGATTTAATTGGCATGTACTTTCCACTTTAGTTTCGAAGTTATTAGAAATTCTTCTCCGAAACTTAAGTGGGCGAAATTTAAATTCTGTTATGAAGCTAATATGTTCATTCGTTTTATCATTCATATTATTCTATAAATAATTTTGAACTTAAATCAAACTTTTATTAGAAATACAGTACCAGCTTTTTTACTTTATCGTATACATAATACAGTAATAAAAAATATAGTAATTGTCCAAAAATTCGAAATTGACATTTTGACGAATCGCTACGTTTTCGAATACATTCCCAAAGTTCGAAAAATACATTTTTGGGAAAATGTCTGTCTGTGACAAAGATAATTCAAAAACACTTTGAACTAGATGGATGACATTTTGTATAGAGATTTTACACCAAATTTGTAGATTGCTGTCAGATTTTGGGCAAAATTCGTTCAGCGAAACTCTCTCTGTCCGGTTGTTAGAATATAAGATAACTGCAAAGCAAAGAGAGTTAGATGTGTAAAATTCGGTACACGAATTTAATATCTATAGTGTCGATACCTGTCAAATTTTGAGCCGAATCCAACAGGGGGTTGACCGTCTGTCAGTCTGTACTTTCTGATACACATAAACGCGATAATTCAAAAATACATTGACTTAAATATTTTAAATTAGGTAAGGGAATTTGTGACTACAAGGGTTTGTAGTCACAAATTTTGGTTTCAGTCGCTCAAATCAAATCAAATTTTGGTTTCAATCGCTTAAGAATTTGATATTCAGATATTATTAACCTTATGCCAAGTATTGATCGCCACAAAATTTGCCAAGGATGACACGATAGATTCAGTAAAAATGCTAAATTCAAAACTCTCTCTGGCATAACAAATTTTATTAGAGAGTATTCTAGAACGTTTTGGGAAGATCGTTCACGCTGGTTTATATTTGTCATTTTTAAAACAGATTTGAAAGGCTAAAAAAAAAGAAGATTTGTTTTAAAATATATATATAGAAAGAAGATCGAGCAGTTAACTATCTGTTTCATATAGTTACAAATTTGGACTCCTTGCGCAGTAAATCTCTTGAAGTAAGATTACAGATAGTTTTAATGGATGTTGAATGGCTATTTACCCAGTTTGTTTTATGAATGGACGATAAATTTCGATATCATTTGTTGAATTCCAAGTAAAAATAAAGGTACCAGAATATTCCAGAATCTTGGCGATAGCCATCTTGGAACTTGATTTTCAACCATATGTAATATTATTTTCTTTTTTCTCATATAAACAACGATTATATTAAATATAATCTTTTTCCTTAGTTTTCAAAAATAGAAAATTACAATATAAAAAAAAAATTAAATCAATTCCTGCTTTCGCAAGAACTGAACTCGCATTCTTCACCTTCACGGGAAACATGCTGAAATCCTTGCGTTTTACCGATTGAGCTACTGCCTGTTGATTTCAATTTTCATTGCAAACTGCTAAAACTCTATTTTAAGTATTAAAAATTAATTAAATTTAATAATTAATGGATTAATATTTGAAAAAACAGTATTAATATCAAGTGTCATCCACTACAAATTTAAAAAATGTATTTGAACTTGAGTGGATGAATAAAAAGTATTTTATTAACAATTGAAAATTTGAACAAGATGTATAAATATATATAGGGAGAGTGTGAACTAATAATTGAAATTGAAAAAAAAAAAAAAAACCCTGCAATGAAATATTTGATGTGAAAAATGAAAATGTTTTGAATTTAATTGTGACAATAAAACATTTCGTTGAAAATCAAGCTAAAAAATATTTTTAGAGGACTCTTAAAATTGAGATATTTTGCGTTATTATTAAATTAGACCATTAAAAAACGTTTTATTTTTTAATTTTTGAAAAGGGGTAAAAATATTTTTAGTGCATAAATATTATCCAGAATAATATGGATGTACTGAAAATTTCACTTAATTTCAGATTAAATGAGATTTCAAGGTGCACATTCCAGCCTTAAAAATACATTTGTAGTATATTTGACAGCTGTAGGTCGAACGACCTGTCTTGTAGCGTGACACCCACATTTTCTCCTTTATTATTATTAGTAGAGATAAGGATTTTGCGTGGGATAGTTTTTCTTTTATAAGTGCAATATTAAAAATTCCATTTTTCAACAGATTTTACTAGCAATTTTTACTATGAATTATTACAATATTTATTGCATTGTCTTTAGCAGTTTAAATTAAGATAAATTAATATTCTAAAGACATTTACTGCTTTTTCATTTTGAACAAGCTTCTTTGCTAATTCAAGAGCGTTCAGATGAATTTCCATTTATATTAAACACAATCATCTAAAAAATATGTATAAATCGTAAATTCCATGCATGAATTTATTTTTTAACTCGAAATAAACATCTTTTCGTTGAGGAGCTATAATTATTATCAAGATATTGAGTTCAATATACTAATTACCGTAAATCAAACTTTTCTGAGGGAACTAATAAAAAAAAAATCAGGAAAAAATAAATCCAACTATCATGTCAACCAATGGAGGAAAAATGAATTCTACTTCAGCACTTTCCAAATGTTTCGATTTAATGTGGACGAAAGTCATTGATGAAAAAGACGAGAAGCTCTATTCTTCTCATGAGTGTCATCGATATCAATCAAATATTAAAATATGAAGCGCCGTGATAATCACCAGTGACAGACTCAAAGCATTCCTTCGTACTGTGTCAATCACCAGTGATCGGCAAAACGCTTTCATTATATGCCTCGTCTATCACTGGTGACTGATTATTTATTTATTTAATTTTTTGCTCAGGCTACATCAGTTATTGTCGACTAACAATATATTTTTCGTTCTAGCTGCATTCGTTATTGTTGAATGTTGATATAGTATATTTGAAAAATTGCATTTTCTTAATAAATTTTAATTTGAAGATGACAAAATAATGCAGCGAAATGAATATAATCTTATCACAATGCTACTAATAACGCTGATTGTCAGCATATTACAGGATATGTATATCACGGGCTAGACAGAAATTATGCAAAAATAGGCTTAATTCTTGATGAATTATGGTATGTGATTACATTCTGGATGAATGCTTTGAAAAACAGTTGAAATAGTAATATTTTTAAATATTTGCATATAAACGATTGAAAAAGCATCAATGCAATAAATATATATCAATTAACTGGCAAACGATTTTTTTTAATTGGGATAAAAAGCTTTTTCTTTGGCATTAAAGAGGTATAAGACATAAATGTTCTAGTTAAGAGGTTTATCAAATGATTTGATTAAAATTTTTCAGATAGCGTAAGTGATACATTATATAGCTCGTGAACTAAAAAATGAATTGTATTTCTATCCATTCTATAAGTTTTAGGATTTCGATTGATAAATAACATAAAAGTTTCAATTTATCTCTACATTGTGAAGCACTAAAACAACTATAAAATATTTTTTTTAATAAATAGATTACTTATTCTCTAGTTCAGGAAATGTAGAACATATTGAGAAATTACTATACCAAATTTAAACAAAATATATGAATTATATTTTAATTATTGAGGTTTTTCGTAAAAAAATCCATCAAAGATTCCAATTTGAGAAAATAGCATCTAAAACCGTAAAATAGCATCAAAACCTATTCAAATGCAAGCATAAAAATATGTGTGACTTCCCAAAAAGTAGATTTAGATACCAAATTCTAAGGGTTTTATAAATAATTTTTTTTTTTAATATTAAGAATATTAAATAAACAAAATTTCATATTTTCGTAAAAAAAATCGACATTTTAACGTAATTACCTACTTAATGTGGTAAAAAATTTAAAATTATTTTCTAATATTGAGTGCATTTAGAGTTAATGACTATTAAAACAATAAAATCACATGAATTATATTAAAAAGCTTTATAAGATAGATAGATTTTTATTATGTATTAGCCACTAATCGCAACAAACTGGTTTGCCAATAATATTGGTTTTATTTAATTTCTGTTACATCTTTTTAGTATAACTCGAATTTCTCGCTATAAAGTATTTTGAAACACCAAATAACCATCAGTTTTAAAGCTAATTCTTAAGCTAATCAAAGTTATTTTTATATGCTTTTACTTATTCTTTTGTTTGTGTACTCACCAATCTCATTAATGGAGTGAAATTCCATGTCACCGTAGAGTACTGAAAACTTAATTATTCGATTAAACTGATTTTAACTGCACGTTTTTTTTCACAGAAAGTAACTTCAATTATTATTTTTATTTTAAATGGTAATTAAAAGAAATGTATTTTTCTCTAAGATTTCATCATTGGAAGAAATTTATAAAATTAAAAATTCTAAGGACGAAGATAACATTTCAAACTCTTTTCAACAACGAAAAGGGATATTCAAAAGTATTTATTATTTTAAATCATCACAAATTCAGTGAATGTTTTCATCAGGTCTAAATAGACATCATTAAAATGATAAATGAGATATGCTGAGTTAATTATGAGATTAAGAAAGTTTAAGTTTTTGTAAGAAAAGTTAGTTTTGTGCAATAACATTTTTGTGAATTACATCACAGAAACGCCAACATCTTGTTTCATTTTTAAAAAAATTAAAAAATACAAAAAATTAGTAATGAATATTAAGAATTAATTAAGATTATTTTTTACTTCAATTTTTATGCTATTTTTGGTACATCTAAATCCAGCGGTCTAACCTTTAGATATCCAACAGACATATATTTGTAGGTATAGATTTTGATTTATTTTTAGCGAACATATAAGTGATATGAAAATGTATTTAGATTTTCCCGTTTACTTCCCCATATATACGAAAACCATTTCTTTCTTCTATGATCCGATGATCCTCCCCTAAAAGAGACAAGAATAGAGAACAAAATTAATTTATTACCAAAATCTATATATAATCAAGGCTACTTTTTGACCTAACCCCGATGAAGATTCAGGCATTTGTCACATTGATTTAGAAGGTTATCTATCCTCTTTACGAAAAGCTTTTCCGTTATTGATGTGATATTGGACATAATGGGCCAATGAGATGTGCCTTAATGGGGATCGCAGTACATCAATTATTTCTCTTTCGAATTTTATTTTCTAAATTCCACATACATTAATACATTCGTTATTCAAGCTCCGAGGAACCATAAAAAAGGATTAGAGAAAAAAATGAGTTTACTATGTTAAGTTGTGTATAATCATGTTTATTTTTCAGCATCATCGTTGTGAGGATTGAAAAATTTGATATAATAGTGAATCAGATTTCTTATTACCGCATTCAAAACGTTTGCCTCAAATGATGCTAGATGGACGTAAACGATCCTTTGAAATTCATCATTAATCTGGAATTATTAATATTGCATCCTAAATAGTTCGTCATCTCAGTGAAGACGTGAAAAGACACTCAGCTGCTTTACATGCTCTCCATGAAGGGGGGGGGGGGTGTACTCTTGACTTCTCGGACCCGCTACTAAGATATTCGGATTAAATCTGACTTACCGGACGAATTAAATCTGACTTTTCATAGAGATCCGACACCCACCATTTCTACATCCACCTGGATGCATCGCTCAACTCTAATCCCCGCTCTCCATGAGAAGGAATCACATATGGACTCCTCTTATTCGCTACTAAGGCATACGGATTTAATCTGACAAACCGAACTCCTACGACAGCATTGGCAGGAAGTGAGGCTGCGTTCTTAGGACCATCACCGGCCATGGCACAATACTTCCCGTGAGAAACACGTCCCATCATACTAGTAGGTAGTCGACCCCACCATTTCTGCACTACCCCCGGTTGGCCCAAACCAATCACAATGCCGAATGTTCTCATCCTCATTTCTGAGAAGCCTACAAAGATAGATGAAAGGGGGGGGGGGTCACCTACCAAAAATCAGCTACTCAATCCGACTCGAAGGCACACAGAAAATCTGAATACCGAGTCACCGCGACAGCAACACTGGCGGGAATAATGGTTGAGTCCTAAGGGCCATTCAACCATTACAGCTGGAAGAACATCCTGTCGTAGTAGGAAATAGCCGACCCCACCATTTCTGTACCCAACTGGTTGTCCAGAACCAACCACCATGCCGGAAGGCTCTCATCTTTCCAAATTTCATCTCATCCAAATTTTGTACCTTCTAAGGTGCCCCCGGTGGGCAGGAAAGGGGTTGAAAGGTACAATACTGTTGCAAAAAGACTTCGTTCAAATATTTGATCAGGGCTTTCGAAAAAATTGGAGGATCCTGGAATCCTTTGCAATGATCTGGAGATGAAATTGCGAATTTGGAGTGTGAACACTTAGACATTCTTACACCATATCCGTTCCTTGAAAGAAAATTTCCAGACTGATGAAGTCCGCCAAATGAACTCTAAAGTCCATTTCATATCACTGGTGGTAATTTTCTTTGAAGTGAGGATTGGAACCCAGTCTACGGATTTTAAAAATGTATGAATTGCTCACTCTTATTACGTCGAAAATTATGCATGTTCATACGTTGTAGCAAGAAGTGGTCAAGACTTTCAGAAGTAAAGGAAGATACTGGAATCCTTGGCAACAAGATCGCTGACCGGTAAGTCGAAATTGTGAATTCGGAAGCTGAACATTTAGACGTCCTTGCGTCATATTCTTTCCTTAAAAGAAAACTCAAAGAACATAAAGACTAATGAGGTGCTTCAAATTAACTCTAAAGCCATTTTCATTTCACTGTTTACAACGTTCTTCGAAGAGAGGATCAGATATCTAATCTAAAACAGCGTTAACACGAGACCAACTATTGCGCGTAATAGAAGGCCACGCATACTTCAAGATCTCTTGACCACAATGGGACAATGGCAAATAGTTGCCCCGGTGAAACAATCATTTACGATTGTTCCATCGCGGTCACGTGATCATCCTGAGGTCAGCGTGACCTTCCATTGCTCGCAATAGTTGGCCTTATGTAAACGCTGCTTAAGGATTTTACAAATGCACTAATCCTTCATTGTGACTACGTCGGAAAGTAGCTATATTTGTACAAAACTTTAAATGATAGACTACAAACATTTCTTAACGGATTTCGTCTAATAATTCATAAATATTACAGTTTTGATATGAGATTATGCAAATTTTGTTCACTGAACTTTATATACGTCTGAGTTATTGCATTCAACTGTATTCGCGATAAACAGATAATTTTCTGTGACTTATTTTGCTGAATGTTCAATTTGTCCTATTATGACGGATAAACTGGTTTTTATGCTCACAGTGTCTTGCCATATAATGGCAGAAGGATTACATTTCGTTTTTAACATGTCAATCTTCATATAGATGAAGTATGCCTCATAGGCGTTTGGTCGTTTCTTATGAATAATATATGCTTCTACAGGTTTGATTTGCTATCTGTAACTCAAAGATGAATCATATTATACAAATAAATGCATAATTTTTAAAGCGTGTTCTCCTCAAAAAATAAATAAATAAATAAACTCATAAAGTTTATGAAGCTTTTTTTTCTTTTTTATCAATGACTTATCGTTTCTATTCAGATATTTGATGCCGAATCATTAAAATCGAAACAGTATTACCCAATGGAATTCTGGGATTGATCATGCTCTTAACAAGGTAATTTATCACCTATTAATTTCTGGAAACATTGCTTTTATTTCTCTTAATTACATCTATTTTATTAAACAAACATAGAATTATAAGTTGAACTAAAATTGTGGTATAGATATTTTCATAATATATTAGTTTGCACTTTACTGTGATACAAACCAAATTCAGTTAAGCAGTGCTTGCAAATAAATGGGAAGAACATACATGTTCACGCACATTTTACCCGTTTTATTTATATACTAGCCGCCTTTGGCGACCAGCGTGATCACCCAGATTAATGACGTTTTAAGCTATTTAGTGATTAATATGGATTGTATCCTTTTACATTTCAGTTTATATGATATGATTTTAAAATATGAATTCAGTTGTATCAATCTGCAACAAATTATTGGGGAAATTAATGTTTTAAAAAAGTATTTTTTAATCTTCATTTTTACATTATCAAAAGCAGGCGAATGAATACTTTAATGGATGAATTGGAATTTTAAACCATTGTAAATCAAACTTTATTAATAGATTTCATTATCAGTAAAGAAACTAACTATATAGAAATGATATCGATATTTTTAAAAAGGTAATTTTTTGTTTTAAAATAAGTTTTTTTTTTGTTTTGTTAAATTAATAGTTTGGGAAGATATAGTTATCTATTTCCATAGGCATGTCATACTGAGTATCCATCTACTGACGGTTGAATCTATTTTCACCCTCTATTTAAGGATATTTCTTGATTTCTTTTACATCTTTTGGCTTAATGAAGTGTGTAACACGGCGATAACATTTATAATATGATAAATTTACTTAATTATTGAATTAAGTTCATCTATAAAAACGCTGAATAAAGCAGTCTGAATTGCTAGTATATCGATATGTTTACATTTGCCTGTTGCCATTCTATAATTAGTAATAAAAGCAATTTATATGGCACATACGTTAGCTTTTTATAAATGTAAATTTTGATCCAGGAACCTACGACAGACACAATTGCGTCATGTTATTATTTTTGACAAATTTGTTGAAAAATGATTTTGTCAATTATTGTTAATATATTTACGTTTTTTTTTTTTTTTTTTTTTTTTTTTTTACTTATATAATGCATAAGCTGTTTGCATATACAAGCAGACCGAAACAAGTCTTTGCTTTACGGCGATTAACATGTTAAATCACTGAAAAACACAAATCACTTTTTTTGTGTTTTTGTTTTCACAAACTAATTAATGTCGCAATTCAAACAATATGTCTTTTTCGGAATCTGGAAAGCATCACTTGGATGTCTCCGAAAATTTAAATTAATATTTTTGTCTATTACAATGATATCTTTTTATTCTTATATTACCAAGAAATGAAATGTACACGAAAAAACCAATACACATTTAATTGAAGAAAATACAGGTGAAATTCGTCTGAAATGTTACGATTTCTTCCGATTTAACTAGAAAATATATTTTTTCAAAGTTCTTTCATTTTTGAAAACGAAGCTTCAGACGACTGGATCGATTCGTTCTAGACAAGCAGCTCTTCATTTTTTTTATAAGTTTGGATAATATTTAACTGTACTACTTGCGTACAGTAATTTACTGCAAAAAAAATATTTACAAAAATTCTTCATAAAACTAGAAAACATTTGTTATGAAACGAATGCAATTCATAATCAATGGATTCTTTAAATAAAGTATATGAAAACAAATAATATATGCATTTTAGAATATCCGAGAAGGTCAAGGAATCATTTTTCACGAAAAGTGATATTTAAAGCGTTATTTTATATTTCAGAAGACTGGATCGATTCGTTCCAAGCAGCTCTTCACTTTGTTATAAGTTTTGAAAATATTCACCTGTTCTACATGGTTATAGTAATTTATTGTAAAAATATTTATAAAAACGTCCTTATGAGGTAAAAAAAACAAACATATGCTGTGAAATGATTATAACTTATAATTAATTAATTCTTTAGGTAGGAGATATAGAAATTAAGCCAAATTAACTAAGGGTTGGCTGCGTGTTTGTCTATACTTTCAAAACATCTAAACGCGATTATTCTAAAATGCAATAACTTAATTATATCATATTTGGCATGGGAGTTTGCGACTACAAGTGCCCTTTTGTGCCAAATTTCTGTTTCAATGGATTGAAATAACGTGTGTAAAACTGAAATTCGAATTTTGGATATTATTTATCGCCAAATATCTCGCCAATGATGGTAGGACAGATGCAATAAAAATCCTAAATTCGCATCAGTAGTAAATATTCCATAATTATTGAACGCCAATGCCACGTAAAGCGTTCTTTGATATAACAAGTTTATTAAAAAGTATGTGAAAAAGTTTTTTTTTGGGGGGGGGGCACAATACACGTTGTTTTTTCAATGTATCCCGAAGTGAATGTACAATATTACACGAAAAGATAAATAATTGCCTCTTAATATCATACACTACACCTCTTCGTCATCCGTGACGCGTCTAGCTCGTTCAAGTGAAACTTCTGCAAGGCAACCGTAACGCGCTTCAAGCGTTTTTCTACATTTTAAAACTTTAAAACATTTAAAACGCTTACTTTAATGTTTACTTGTTTGAGTTCTTATTTTTGTTTCTTCTAATGCGGCGAAAAAACAGAGGAGAAAACAGAAATTTTCGCTGATAGGAGAGGGCGACGAAAGGGTTAAACATGTGAATTTAATGTAAAACAAGAATCCTGGTACTGAAATGTTAGTTTACAATAATTATTAAAATACAGTAGCTGCTGAATAATTTAGTTTTAATAATAACAATGAAAACGGAAGTACCAAAGATAGAAAATTGGATACAAGAAAAATTTAAATTTAGAACAGATTTGAAATTCACATATATGAAATTTAGCTAGCAAACTGCGCATTAAATGCGTAAGGAAATGGCCAATATTTAAACCTGATAGAAAATCCCAGACACATTAATGACTTAGACTTAAGAAATAATTCGACTCTTCTATTACCTGAAATGTAATTTAGACATAAACAATTCAATTCCAGATAAACATTTTAATTAAACGTAAGCACTGCAGGCTTATACGAAAAGTAGTAATGTAGAGATTTAATAGATTTCAGTTTAAAGTAATGGCCTATTAAAACGAAACATTCGATGCTATTCTAAACGAAATAAAATGGTTTTCCTCAGCCTGGATTTTAATTAGTTTGTTCTCTAGACGATTAAATGGAAATATAGCTATAAAGATTATATTTGAAGATTTCGATGGATATGTTCAGATAGAGATTGAACGAAATCATTCAATATTTTTCCTATAAAGAATCAATTAGATTTTATTTTCTCCTATAAGTAATATAGGGAAAGTATAGTAACCGCCAAAAATTCTAGATATTGACGAAACTGTACAGGATTTCAGACCTCTCTGAGTTCTAAAAACACATTTTTGAAAATGCCTGTCTATCTGTCTTGCTGTCTCTGACAAAAATAAATCAATATCTCTCTCAATAATATCACTGATCTAGACGAATGAAATTAAGTATACCGTATTTATATCAAATACGTAGATTGCTATCAAATTTGGAGCAAATTCAAATCAGAAGAAGTTTGTCTGTCTGTTCGGTTGTTCGAATATAAGTTAGAATGATGACTTTAAAACCAAAAGAGTTGGATAGATTAAATTCGATAAATAGATTTATCATCTTTAGTATAGACACCTACCAAATTTTGAGTGAAATCCAACAAGGGTTTGACCGTCTGTCTGTCCATACTTTCAGAAATATGCAAGCGCGATAACTCAATAACGCAAGGATTTAAATATATCAAATTTGATACGTGAATTTGCGATTTTACATGTAGTTTTACGCCAAATTTTTGATTTAATCGATTTAGAAGAAGGCGTCTGAAATCCCAAATTTTTGGATTCTTTTGTTCACATTCCAGGGATTAATCGCCAAAATACTTGCCAAAGATCATACGATAGATTCAGTAAAATTTCAAAATTTACGCCAAAGATTAATATTATATAACTATTGTAGGGCAGTGCCATGCAAGGATTTCACTGGGATAACATCTTTAAAAGAAAGTATTCGAGAAAATTTGGAGAGACCTCTGCCCCTAATTTTGAATAATAATTGATTACATTTACGCATACATTGATTACATATTTCTCTCAGGAGTAGATAGTCTAAATTGGGTATTTAGCGTTAAAGACCCAATTGTATCTTTTATATATGGAAAAAGAAGCGTAGCAATACATTGGACAGAGCTGAACAAGAGACATAGCATAGTGCTCAGAACAAAACATCATGGAGAGTGGTCTCTGAAAAATTCTATAACTTATTTTCTAATAAAAATCTTATCACTATCCCTTCTGTAGAAAATTATTTGCCTCGAGTAAGGCAGCATGGCAATGGCGAGCAAAAATTGATAAATATTGATCTCTGATGCGAATTTGGCATATTTGCAGAATTTATTATATGATCTTTCACAATTTTTTTGACGAATAATCCCTTACATGGAGTTATTCGGACCACAAAATGGAATAGTGTTCTAAACACGTTTCTTCTAACCAATTGAACTAAAATTTTTCACTGAATTACAATTGTAGCAGAAAATCACTTACCAAATTTCATATACATACATTTATATCACTATATTTTTGATATAAATATATGTGTTCTTATGCTTGTGAACATACATATCGGATGACTGTTAATTCTTTGATGAATTTAGTTTCAAATTTGTTTGGTATATAAATATTTTAGATATTAAATTCCTTGTACCAAATTTTATCCATCTAGCTTTCTTTATTTTGTAATAATTGTGTTAACTCATATTCGCACAGCCAAAAAAGCAGCTGTAAAGGATGGATTTCTCTCAAAATTTGATGGAAATCAGTACTAAACCAAATGCTGATGAAAACCAGTTTCCAAGTACTAAATTTCATCCGTCTAGCTCAAATTGATTTTGAGCCATTGTATTCACAGACTGATCTATGACCTACGGACAGAAATATATAATACATAAAATGTGTTTTTCGTTCTGAGGAATACCTCAATATTCGTTAAAATTTTCAGTTCCAATTCTTTGATAGTTATAACACTTTTCCACTCGTTTATATGTGCACTCATCTTTATTATTTGTAGATATAGAGATACCTCATTTTTCTCCACAGCTGTGTGTTAAATTAATCAATTTCAAAAGATTTGGCTATCATAATTATTTATTAATTATAATTCCATAAGAAAAAATACTTTATATTGTATCCTAATATATAATAAATAAATAGAAGGCATTTTTCAAAAATATAACAAAGCTGAAAGTGGTTGAATTCTAAGCACATGCAAGCGTATCGATTGAGGAGATCTAAATCTGATATGAATAGACAATGATTGATATCCAGGAATCGATAGGAATACCTGCCAAAAGTTCTAGATTTATATCATTCGCAGCAGTCATAAAGCGCTTTCCTGAGGGCATCAATATCAATTTATCAAGCGCTGAATGATGATACCGAAAATGGATGAGTGTAGAAATAACTATGACGCTTCAATTAGGCATATTTTCTATAGGTATAAAGAATTTATTATGATGGCGTTTAATTTTAATGCAACAAAGTATATTTAAGAGAATTTATTATAGCATAAATTTATTATAAGAGAAAAGGAGACAACAAACTAAGATAAAAAACGAACTTAGGGAGAACAGTCTGTTGTACTAATACAAAATATATTAAAGAATTGCTTTTGTAAATATTTTCCTAATTTTGATCGATAAAATATGATTGTTTAGACTATGTCAGTCTGTCTACGATCCAGATAACAAAACGAAAGGGTACATTCTATCCTAGGCCCTCAAAAGTGAGGTATTTGATAAGTATGGAGGCCGCGGAGGCCTGGTGCTTAGGATTCGGCTTCGTAACCGGAGGGTCTCAGGTTCGGAACTCGATTGCACTGAAGAACTATCGTGTAAGCGAGCTTGGTGCACGTCAAATCCGTCGGGGTCAGGGGTCAAAAATCCCCTCACTGGTGTGATTCAGAAGTTTGGAGAAGGGTATCAGCTCAGGTATCGTTCTCGTCATTTGACCGCGGATCAAAACTACGAGGTTCGTCCCAAAACAGCTTTAGTGCTGCTTTAAAACTGGGGGTTAATATAGCCAAACTAAACTGAACTCGACAAGTATGATTCAACATGGCAAATCATCTGCATGTATTTGGAGGGGTGTGTTGCTTAAAACGGGATGTTAATATAACTGAAACTAAACTACAAAGTTAGAACAAAGGCATTCATTTTAGTTTTTGAGGGAATAGTAAAATTTGTTCTAACTTTTCAAAGAAAAATTCGGTCTTTCTAATATTTTGAGGCACCTGAACTAGAATTACCCTCTGAAAGAGAATGTTAATTCATCTAAATTCTAATAATAATCCGATGCATTCTTAATGTAATGTTTTAATAAATCTTTGTGGCAAATTTTATTTATTTAAATTATTGTGATTTTAAGTCACCATGTTCACACGTAAACGGATAGATATACTACACTTTGGTGTATTTTCTCCAATGTTTTTTGTTGTATTTTCTCCTTTTTTTTTATTTTTGCTGAATCTGCATATCAGATTTCATTTCTTCAGCTCAATGCCTTTATAACGTTACCATGCTGGCGGCAGATAGATATAATTCTGAAAATATTATATATGTCTGTGTATGTGTGCGCGTGTGTGTGTAATGTTATTTTAATTCTAATTTCAATTTAATTAATTTCCAATATTTTATCTTAATTTAGCCCATAGTAACTTCATTCTAAAATATTCTCTTATTTCGTGATCCAATTCCACTTTCGGTTTAAATAATTCCTCTGTTAAACTAATGAACCATCAGTACTACGTCTCAAATGAAAGTGATCATTCGTTGCTCTTGAAAAGGTGTCAAAGGTCACCACGTGTATTGAATTGGCGCGTGGCTGGAAATCCTATGTTATTTAAGTCTAATGATCATTTGTTTCATGCTTCTTCTTACTTCTGCTTTTGTGTCGCACTGCGTCTGCTTGTAAATAAATTGTTTTCCCGAGATGGATATTAAAGAGAATTAAAAATTGAACGTCTCGTCTATGTCTTCACACCTGCACTCTGCTTCAACCAAAATAATGTTATATAATATTAAAATTTAATTTTTCAACTTTTACAGTAATTTTTTGTTGATACTTCATATATGGGAAAGTAAATCCTAGTAACACACAAATACTGTACAATATTGTATGGCATTGATGAATATTCGCAATATCATATAATATTGAGGAATATTGTGCAACAGGCTGTGCTACCTGGGAAAAGGATGTGTGTGGGGTTTATACCAAAATTGAAAATATATATCAAATGATTGATGAAGTATACCAGCTTGTCTGGAAAGTGTCCTTGCCTATATGCCATTCAATGTGCATTTGAAAAGTATAACAGAAAAATGAAAAAGGATAAATACATGATAAATACATTTGATCATCGAAATTATATATGATCAAATTTGGGAATAAATCCACTAAAAAGTTGTCTGTTTGAATATTAATGCGGGTTTAAATGTAGATATTAAACCAGTGGAAGTGACCTTCTCAAAATCTCTAGCATAATTTCTAATACACTTGTCATGAAAGAGAACGCCTTGCATGGCACTTGCGTACGATAGTTACGAAATATTAACTTATGGCGTGAATTTTGCATTTTTCCTCAATCAATCATATAATCTCTTTAGGAGAGTTTTTTTTATCGATTAATCTCTAGAATCTGGTTAATAATATCCAAACATAGAATTTTTACTTTAGACATGTTTTACTCAATCGTTTGAAACAAAGATTTGACACAAAAATACACTTGCAGTCTCAAAATCAAATATCTAATATATTAAATTCATTGCGTTTTTGAATTGTCTCGTTTACATATTCCTGACAGTACACATAGACAGACAGTCAACCCATATTTGTTCTTGTCTCAAACTTTGAAAGATGTTTATAATATAGATGTTAAATCTGTATACCGAATATTATTTATCTATTTCTTTTCGTTTTGTATTTATCGTGTAACTTATATTTGAACAACCGGACAGATGGACTTACTCTGAACAGACTTTGCACTCAGTTTTTTTTAAAAAATCTACAAAGTTTATATAAAGACCGTATATCAAAGTTCATCCATCTGATGAAAGCGTTTTCGAGTTATCTTTGTCAAAGTTAGACAGACAGACAGATATTTTCTAAAAATATGTTTTTCGAACTCAGGGATACCTGACACTTGGAGATTTGCCAAAATCTGGAGTTTGAATTTTTTGACGATTACTCTACTGTCTCTATATTACGTATAAGAGAAAGTATAAAATACAACCATCTAGATTAGTTGAATGCGGTATGCAATTTTAGAACTAAATTTCAAGTTGATTAAAATTTTCTTCAAAGAAGTGAAACTCAAAATTCTTATTTCATTTCCCCAACATTATGCTATGGAGCTGAATGCAGGAAACGCCATACTATGTGAGCATGCGCGAATGTTAAGTAATAATGCTTTTACAATTTTTTTAATACAAAAAGATTAATATTACTTCAAATGTAATGAGAAATATTTACTTAAAAATATGTGATTTGGATGTAGAATATGGATCAGATATGGTTTAGTCTCTCCCCATTTTAAATCATGCGATCATGAGATCCCCCATCTTTTTTCTGTCACCTATGAGGAAAACACATTCCTTACTTCCTCATTTACAATAAACAGCAATACAGTTGGATAAGGCAACAAAATTATCTACTGAATGATCAGATTCCTAAGATTAGCTGCGCTATGGCTGTAAAATTCTAATGAGTTAATAACATCGAAGAAGGAAATGAAGAATCCAAATTTGATCATAGAAAAAGCACTACAAGGAAAAAAATATATATTCATCATTTCTCATTCGATCATGAGCCACCATTTCTTTTGTGTCACCTATGAGGATAACACATTCCTTACTTCCTCATTTACAATAAACAGCAATGCAGTAGGATAAGGCAACAAAATTATCTACTGAGTGATCAGATTAATAAGATTAGCTGCGCTATGGCTGTAAAATTCTAATGAGTTAATAACATCGAAGAAGGAAATGACGAATCCAAATTTGACCATAGAAAAAGCACTACAAGGAAAAAAATATATATTCATCATTTCTCTTTCGATCATGAGCCAACAATTCTTTTGTGTCACCTATGAGGATAACACATTCCTTACTTCCTCATTTACAATAAACAGCAATGCAGTAGGATAAGGCAACAAAATTATCTACTGAGTGATCAGATTAATAAGATTAGCTGCGCTATTGCTGTAAAATTCTAATGAGTTAATAACATCGAAGAAGGAAATGACGAATCCAAATTTGACCATAGAAAAAGCACTACAAGGAAAAAAATATATATTCATAATTTCTCTTTCGATCATGAGCCACCATTTCTTTTGTGTCACCTATGAGGATAACACATTCCTTACTTCCTCATCTACAATAAACAGCAATGCAGTAGGATAAGGCAACAAAATTATCTACTAAGTGATCAGATTAATAAGATTAGCTGCGCTATGGCTGTAAAATTCTAATAAGTTAATAACATCGAAGAAGGAAATGACGAATCCAAATTTGACCATAGAAAAAGAACTACAAGGGAAAAAAATATATATTCATCATTTCTCTTTCGATCATGAGCCACCATTTCTTTTCTGTCACATATGAGGATAACACATTCCTTACTTCCTCATTTACAATAAACAGCAATGCAGTAGGATAAGGCAACAAAATTATCTACTCAGTGATCAGATTAATAAGATTAGCTGCGCTATGGCTGTAAAATTTTAATGAGTTAATAACATCGAAGAAGGAAATGACGAATCCAAATTTGACCATAGAAAAAGCACTACAAGGAAATATATATATATTTATCATTTCTCTTTCGATCATGAGCCACCATTTCTTTTCTGTCACCTATGAGGATAACAGATTCTTTTCTTTCTCATTTACAATAAATATAATCAAACAGCAATGCAGTGAGATAAGGCAGTAAAGCTACCTACTGAGTGATCAGATTAATAAGATTAGCTGCGCTATGGCTGTAAAATTCTAATGAGTTAATAACATCGAAGAAGGAAATGACGAATCCAAATTTGACCATAGAAAAAGCACTACAAGGAAATATATATATATTTATCATTTCTCTTTCGATCATGAGCCACCATTTCTTTTCTGTCACCTATGAGGATAACAGATTCTTTTCTTTCTCATTTACAATAAATATAATCAAACAGCAATGCAGTGAGATAAGGCAGTAAAGCTACCTACTGAGTGATCAGATTAATAAGATTAGCTGCGCTATGGCTGTAAAATTCTAATGAGTTAATAACATCGAAGAAGGAAATGAAGAATCTAAATTTGACCATAGAAAAAGCACTACAAGGAAATATATATATATTTATCATTTCTCTTTCGATCATGAGCCACCATTTCTTTTCTGTCACCTATGAGGATAACAGATTCTTTTCTTTCTCATTTACAATAAATATAATCAAACAGCAATGCAGTGAGATAAGGCAGTAAAGCTACCTACTGAGTGATCAGATTAATAAGATTAGCTGCGCTATGGCTGTAAAATTCTAATGAGTTAATAACATCGAAGAAGGAAATGACGAATCCAAATTTGACCATAGAAAAAGCACTACAAGGAAATATATATATATTCATCATTTCTCTTTCGATCATGAGCCACCATTTCTTTTCTGTCACCTATGAGGATAACACATTCTTTTCTTTCTCATTTACAATAAATATAATCAAACAGCAATGCAGTGAGATAAGGCAGTAAATCTACCTACTGAGTGATCAGATTAATAAGATTAGCTGCGCTATGGCTGTAAAATTCTAATGAGTTAATAACATCGAAGAAGGAAATGACGAATCCAAATTTGACCATAGAAAAAGCACTACAAGGAAAAAAATATATATTCATCATTTCTCTTTCGATCATGAGCCACCATTTCTTTTGTGTCACCTATGAGGATAACACATTCCTTACTTCCTCATTTACAATAAACAGCAATGCAGTAGGATAAGGCAACAAAATTATCTACTGAGTGATCAGATTAATAAGATTAGCTGCGCTATGGCTGTAAAATTCTAATGAGTTAATTACATCGAAGAAGGAAATGACGAATCCAAATTTGACCATAGAAAAAGCACTACAAGGAAAAAAATATATATTCATCATTTCTCTTTCGATCATGAGCCACCATTTCTTTTCTGTCACCTATGAGGATAACACATTCCTTACTTCCTCATTTACAATAAACAGCAATGCAGTAGGATAAGGCAACAAAATTATCTACTAAGTGATCAGATTAATAAGATTAGCTGCGCTATGGCTGTAAAATTCTAATGAGTTAATAACATCGACGAAGGAAATGACGAATCCAAATTTGACCATAGAAAAAGAACTACAAGGGAAAAAAATATATATTCATCATTTCTCTTTCGATCATGAGCCACCATTTCTTTTCTGTCACTTATGAGGATAACACATTCCTTACTTCCTCATTTACAATAAACAGCAATGCAGTAGGATAAGGCAACAAAATTATCTACTAAGTGATCAGATTAATAAGATTAGCTGCGCTATGGCTGTAAAATTTTAATGAGTTAATAACATCGAAGAAGGAAATGACGAATCCAAATTTGACCATAGAAAAAGCACTACAAGGAAATATATATATATTTATCATTTCTCTTTCGATCATGAGCCACCATTTCTTTTCTGTCACCTATGAGGATAACAGATTCTTTTCTTTCTCATTTACAATAAATATAATCAAACAGCAATGCAGTGAGATAAGGCAGTAAAGCTACCTACTGAGTGATCAGATTAATAAGATTAGCTGCGCTATGGCTGTAAAATTCTAATGAGTTAATAACATCGAAGAAGGAAATGAAGAATCTAAATTTGACCATAGAAAAAGCACTACAAGGAAATATATATATATTTATCATTTCTCTTTCGATCATGAGCCACCATTTCTTTTCTGTCACCTATGAGGATAACAGATTCTTTTCTTTCTCATTTACAATAAATATAATCAAACAGCAATGCAGTGAGATAAGGCAGTAAAGCTACCTACTGAGTGATCAGATTAATAAGATTAGCTGCGCTATGGCTGTAAAATTCTAATGAGTTAATAACATCGAAGAAGGAAATAAAGAATCTAAATTTGACCATAGAAAAAGCACTACAAGGAAATATATATATATTCATCATTTCTCTTTCGATCATGAGCCACCATTTCTTTTCTGTCACCTATGAGGATAACAGATTCTTTTCTTTCTCATTTACAATAAATATAATCAAACAGCAATGCAGTGAGATAAGGCAGTAAAGCTACCTACTGAGTGATCAGATTAATAAGATTAGCTGCGCTATGGCTGTAAAATTCTAATGAGTTAATAACATCGAAGAAGGAAATGACGAATCCAAATTTGACCATAGAAAAAGCACTACAAGGAAATATATATATATTCATCATTTCTCTTTCGATCATGAGCCACCATTTCTTTTCTGTCACCTATGAGGATAACACATTCTTTTCTTTCTCATTTACAATAAATATAATCAAACAGCAATGCAGTGAGATAAGGCAGTAAAGCTACCTACTGAGTGATCAGATTAATAAGATTAGCTGCGCTATGGCTGTAAAATTCTAATGAATTAATAACATCGAAGAAGGAAATGAAGAATCTAAATTTGACCTTAGAAAAAGAACTACAAGAAAATTTAATATATATTTATAAGATTTATCACTTCCATTTTATAGATTGACTTTTAAACTAATAATTTTTCTAATGTCACTAAATAATTTTCATTGGATAGATAAGTTCTCATTTAAATGTGCGTAACTTATGTTTATTTAAATGAAAATTGTTTATATTTAAGTATAGATTATATATATATATATATATGTATATATTTATTTAAATTTTAAATGTAAAAGCATTTTAAATGTAAAGCATAAATACTACTTTATTTCAAATATAAATTATCTACATTCATGTATTATTTATATCATATTAATAAAGTTGTTTCCATTTCATCTTCTTAACAAAAATTTCTATACAATTTTAATTAATTATTCAAAATTTTATGTCTTAGAAAGTAATAATAATCATTCTGCGAAATGCAGTAAATGGAGTTTAAAAATAATTTTCTGGGCTGACATTAACGCATTAATGTTTGAAACATAAAAATATTTAATGAAATATATTTGACATTTTTTTAGTTTATTTTAAATACCTTTTGATTACAAATTCGAAATTCAGCTGTTATGGAATATTTATATAAAAATGTCTTCTTGCAAGCTCAATTCTGATTTGATTTATGCAAATTACATATATTTAAGTATAAATTTAAAATATTTAAATTTTAAATGTAAAAACGTTTTAATGCATAAATACAGTTTTGTCTGTATTACAGTAATTGCTCTGTCTTCATGTTTTATTTAAAACATATTAAGAAAGTCATTTCTGTTTGACCTTTCTAATCAAGATTCCTACATATTTTCTATGGAAATATTACTAAATAAATAAAAAAAATATGTCTCAGAAAGTACCGACAATATATTTTGAAAATACAGTAAATAATATTTTATGATCAGTTTTTTTATTAGATGGAAAACTTAATAACGCACGAATATTTAATAATATTCATTTATCATACATATCGCATTATTGCAATTGCTTTGTTTAGATTCCGTTAATGGATATTTTCTTTTATGCATTATGGAAATATTAATAATAAAATAAAAAAGCTTGAAAATATCCATTATAGTTTTGTAAAATCAGTAAATCGTGTTTTCGATTTTTTTTTTTTTAATTTGATGAAATTTTCAATAATAAGCTATGCATTATGAATAAGATATTCACTTTTATGGAAATTATAGCAATTTCATGCTTGCAGAGAAATGGGTATTAAAATTTTAAAAAAAATTATTCCATATGAATTTT
Organism: Argiope bruennichi; assembly: GCF_947563725.1. Lineage (NCBI taxonomy): Eukaryota > Metazoa > Arthropoda > Arachnida > Araneae > Araneidae > Argiope > Argiope bruennichi. Next base: position 52,763,361 of record NC_079161.1, on the reverse strand, counting down.
TTAATATGTTTCAGTATGAGAATTTTTAAACTATTTTTCTTTTAGATTCTAATCACTAAAAACAGAATTTTAATAACAGTTTACTTGTGAGATGTGAAATGTTTTGGAATGGTGTTTTGAAATTAGAAAGATATATCGTTTTCTCATTACTAATTGGAGGATTTTCCAAGGACTTTCAAATGATTTTCGAGCATATATCTCTACAAAGCACCTAGAAAAGAGCAGCGCTCTTCTATCAATCCCATAAGAACAAAGAGTCTCTGTAGCTTGGTGCTAAGGTCTCAGCTTTGGAACCCAAGGGTTTCAGGATCGAGACTCGATTCCAGCGAAGAACCATTTTAAAGTGGGCCTTGGGCACGTTAAATCCGTCGGGACCGAACGTCCTTCCGCTGGTGTGGTATGGACGTTTGGAGGGGAAGGTGCCAGCTCAGGTGTCGTCCTCAGTTAAAAATCAATTTCAAAAAGCAATGTTGTGGACAATAGTTAAGAATAGTTATTCAGTTCATTTGTATAATATCATTGAAAGGAGTTATATGATCATATTATTTTTAGTTAACGTAAAGCTAGTGAACTTTTAGTTAGTGAACAAATACTAACTAGTGTGGTGTGGAAATTTATGGAAAGGAGTCTTTCGATGAAGCTGTTATAGGGTCCACTAATTTATAAAACTCCAAAGGCTCATTCTAAAACATATCTAATGAATCATCAAAATGCTATTAATTTCTATAAACACAAATTTTTCAAATAATATCTCCCAAATGAAATTATATATAAATAAATAACAAATTTTTTTAGCATGTATGATAATTACTAATTTGACGAATAAAAAGAAAAGAATATGGATGTCAATTGAAAATTATAATCTAAATTTATAATCATGTATACAATTTCAGAATAAAAAAGAGCTCTATGTCTCTGTTCAAAAACCTCGTGTCTAATGCTTCTTGTTTAATTGCCTCTTTTATTAAATAAGTACTATTACCTTAATAAAATTTAAAAATTAATAAGGTAGTTTTAAAAACAATTTAATAATTCCCCTATTAGAAAGAAAATATATTTAAAAAACGTAAAAGACAGGTTATAAAGTGATATAATGAAAAATATGTTTAGTTTTATATTATTAAAAAGTTTCCAATTTCCTTAAAAATATCATTTTATTTTCCACGTTGATAAAAAAAGAATATACACTTTTCCATGTAAAGAATATTATAAGTCTTTTCATAATCCATCATATTGGCTATATTTAAAAAAAAAAAAAAAAAAAAAAAAACCGGAAACAAAGGAAGAAAAATAAACTCTTATCATTTTGTTATTTCATTGTTAAGATTCTCGAAAAAAGTTTTGATAATTAATTCTTTCTTAAATAAATTGCTTCAAACAAACTGTAAGGAAATTTACAAACTTTAACGCAAGGAACATAATTAATGGCCTTTGAGATAAGATTTGTAAGATTTTTTTTTTAAATTATTTTTTGAAAAAAAAATGTTTTTTAAAATGGTAATTATTTTAAACTTTCTTACCCTTTGTTTTATATATCTGTAAGTTATATTTTTATTGAAAAGAAAATAAAGCAACGTTTAATAAACTATTGTTTTGATATAGTGAAATCTTTTATTTTATTTTAAGAATTTCGAAATTTCTGAGATGTTATTTTTTTTTAATCATTTCATGTATTGAATGTTTCGTATATTGTGGATTTTTTATTTAATTGGATTCGTTTGGTTATATTCATTTATTTCGCCTTTAGACAAATAATAGCAATTATTATCTTTCAAAAAGATTAAAATAATTTGATTTTTTTTCATATATCCGATTTCGCCTAAAATTAAAAAATTTGCTATAGAAGCAATTATTGAATTCAACATTTCTTTTTAAGATAAATATTTTATAACAGAGTGATACTCGGAACAGAATTGAAAACGGTTTTCTGAAAATATAGAAAGATAAATTTAATTTAATTTATTTTTTATTTTATTTGAACAAACTTTTGTTGTTGTTGTTTATAATGGTACTTGCCTTGAACAAGCTCGCTGACGAAGTCAGCTATTTTAAACCAAGGGAGCGTCTCTTGTTTTTAGTAGCGCCAACTAGGGCCAAGAGTACGTCTTAGCTACTCACGCATCACATTCGCGTGCACAGCCGCTTTTTACAGGGGGGGGGGCACCTTCACACAACTCACAGATAGAATAGATGAAGAACAACCATGCCCGAACCGGGACTCGATCCCAGGACACCCAGATCACGGGGAAGAAGCACTGCCCCTATGCCGGGATGCCGGCGAACAGGCTTTTATGCATAATTATGAAATTATTTTAGGTAAGTGATTTTGGTTTGTTTTTAAAATTAAATGTTTCTATGCCGGTGTCTTTCCCCTTGATCTGGGCTTCGCGGGTTCGAGTCCCGGTACGGGCAATGGCTGTTCTTTATCCGTGTTCTATCTGTGAGGTGCGTAAATGCGCCCCCCTGTAAAGAGGTTTTGCAAGCAAATGTGACGCGTAAGTAGCTAAGACGCGCTCTTAGCCCTAGATGGCGCTACTGAAACAAGAGACGCTCTCTCGGCCTAAAATCTCTGATTTCGTCAGTGGGCTTGTCTATGACAAGTTCCATAAGAAACAGCAATAAATGTTTCTATGATAGTATAAGCTTCTTCATACGAATACTAGATTTTATTATCTGTTTCCTCTAACCTGCTTGCAGTAATCATTTCTCATCATTCCCCATTAATCCTCCAGACTTTTATAGACTTTGACGATTATAGACTTTTAGTATCTCGTATTATTATTGTGTAACATATATTATCAGTTCACTTTGTTTAAAAAATATTTGAACTTATATGAAAACATCGCATCTAAATAGTGATTTTAAAGAATTACGCAGTCAGAGGGTTAATAGTGATCCAGTATCTCTACAGCCCGAATTAGCAAGTTAAAATAATGTTTTACATATGGTTACAACAATTAACCCAGTTCCTAATGAATGTCTTTAGACTGTTCTTAGGTGCCTCAGAATCTTTTATACGGGTGCCTGGTACAAAAAAAAAAAAAAAAAAAAAAATCCCCTGAATTTTTTGTGTCTATGATACTCAATATCCAAAAAGGTTTCATTATTTCTGATGATTATTTCTACAATAATCTCCAGTTGATATCTTCAGTTAGTCAATCGGAGCTGCGGTGGCCTGGTGGTATTGTTTCGGCACTGGAACGGGAGGGTTTCAGGTTCAAGACCCGATTCCACCGAAGAACCATCGTGTAAGCTGGTCTGGTTCACTTTATATCCTTCGGGGCCAAACATACCCCAGTTTTTGTGTGGAAATTTTTGGGGGAGTGTCAGCCCAGGTGTCGTCATCATCATTTGAGCGTAGTTCACAGTAACGAGGTCCGTCCCAAAATATCCCTTGTGTTGCTTTAAAAAGGGACGTTAATATAACTAAATCTATGTGCCTCAGAATTTTTTATAAGGGATGCCTAGATCGAAACATTCAACAACAAAAAAAATCCCCTGCATTTTTATGCCCATGATAGTTAATATCCAAAGAGATTTTAATATTTCTAATGATTTCTACAATAATCTGCGGCTGATATTTTCTGTTAGTCAGTCAATCAGGGGCGCGGTGGCCTGATGGTAAGATTTCGGCTTCGGAACCGGCTTGCTTCAGGTTCGAGACCCGATTCTTTCGAAGAACCGTCGTGTAAGCGGTCTGGAACATGTTAAATCCGTCGGGGTCAAACGTTCTCCTGCTGGATTGGTGTGGAAATTTGGAGAGGACTGTACTAGCTCGGGTGTCGTCATCGTCATCTGACCGCGATTCGAATTTGTGAGGTCCGATCCAAAATAGCCCTAGAGCTGCTTTAAAAAAGGGGACGTTAATATAATTAAAACTCAGTTAATCAGTCAAACTGATCATTTCGTTACTGCGCAGCTGAATGGTGGCAAGGTGATCAACTGCCTTTACTGACACACTCCGAACAAAACTTTGTTTAAAATTACCAGACCTGACATCAGCAAACTTCATCGAGGTAAAACTGGTGAATCAGTAGAAATAAATGAGTTAAATATTTACCATTTAAACTAATAATGAAGGTTTAATTCGCTTCTGGCAGTCGTTTTAGCTTCAATTAATGATGTAGAAATATCAAAAAGTTTTAAGGTGTACGTACACACTTGAAGTTTTTTTTTTAATTTTAACTTTAAAAATCCATTTTTTTCACAGTAGGTTATTAATATATGTTTAAGTTCATTTCAGGGAGAAAAAATCTTATTGCACTAATTATTAATTAATTAAATAATATTTAATGAGCTAATTAGCCTATTTTTTGAAACATGATATCTTAAATTGCAATTTGTATAGACACACAATTCTAGTTGGAAATGATGCCTAATATTAGTTTTAATGTTGTCTGCCTCAAACAAGTTATAAAAATGTATAGTTCTTTTTAAACAATTTGTTCATTAACAATGAATAGAAAAAACGAGATTTTTTCTGTCATTTTAACTTTTAAACAGCTATTAAAAATGTATGCCTATAAATATAACTTTGATTGAGACACAAAACATCCGCTACTTCATACAGATTATTTTTATATATAAATAATTGTATTTGGTTCATTTCTTGTTGACTTATGATTGTTTGAATGAAGCAACATAGTGGGAAAATATCATTCTTCATAAAATGAGTTTTAAAAACACCATAACTAGGGTATTTAATGAAAGCACCTCAAGAAAAATAATTATAACTCGAGAAATATTCCGAATATTGACAACATTTTGGTATCGTTTGAAAGCTAAAGGATCAGAAAATATTATTAACCTATAAAAAAAATATTCGATCTTTTGAAGAATTTTCGAAGTTTTAAGCGTGTACATACACCTTAAGGACAAAAAGAATTCAAAAATGATTGCAACAATTTCAGTAATACTAAATATACCTAATGGGAATTCATTTCCCATTATTTAATTTTATCTGTCTTGAAGATAATAATTATTCCTCTATGGCAAATAAGTTTGAAATTCTTTGCTGAACAAGCTTAAGCCATTACAGAAAATATTTTCTTCAATCTAAATATTTTTCAATCTATATATCTTCCTCCGAAGAGAATAGATTACATGTTGATCATTCTGATCATTAAATAAATGGAATAACAGAAGCGTGGAAGAAGTAAATATAATGGATGCTTTCATTTCCGAAATATCTTTCTTTAGATGTGCTAGGATAATATCATTGAACAATATCAGGATAATGTCGATGTATCAGGTTTGTATAGGTGACTATTTCTAATTCACGATGTAGAGTGAAATAACCAGGTAACATTACAGTAACAGTTTGGAAATCAAATACGATCAGACATTCATTTTTTAAATTGTAACTGAAGATATGAATACCCTCACGCGGCCAGAGACATGACTCAAATGACTCCATAACAATGGATTCAAAATGATTCCATAGTTATTTTTCTTTTTTTGTCTTTTGTAAACAGCATTGGAATTTATCTTTGAAAGACAATACATTCTGGAAATCATGTAGTTACCAAATATATTAAAAATGTTAAAATTAGAAATTAATAATTAAATTATTAGAAAGATGTTATGATAAAATCCTAAAATAATCTTCTAATGTTATTTACTTAATTTAGATATTACGGAATTATGCTAATGTTAATAACTGTTAGAATTTAACAAACAAAAATGAGGAATACATTATTTAAAAAATATTTCGTTATTTTTTAAAAATTTATTTTTCGCAAATTAGAAGCACTTTCAGGGACATGGATTCAATAACTCCCTAAATAACAACAAAAACTTTGAAAAAAGATAACGCGTTTATACGCACATGTTCATACTTAGACTTTTGCCAACATACTACCGAAAAAAAAAACCCAGCTTGTTGGTACTGAGGAGATGATTGTATTCAAGGGCAAAATACCAAGTGATAATCAGAGCTAATGAACAACGCGGAGTCAATTTGACTGACGTTTACAGTTACGCGTTAGTTTCAAAGAAAACTGTTTCAATGTAAAATAACTTTACCAATTTCAAGGTACACAAAACTGCCTGAACACATTTATTTCTATGTTCAAAAAGGGAAACAAATTACTACAATCATAATAAAGTTATCTATTTTGGTATATCCTTATGCTAAGAGAAGATTAAATGAAATTGGGAGACAAAAAAGAATATCCTTCTAAATTTTATTTATTAAAAGAATATTCAACTTCTTCTTTATGAGTACAACAGTCCCTTGCACACCTTGGATGCCTCAACCACGAGTACCTTCTTGCGTTTTCTATCCCTCGCAACTCCCCTCCAGTTCCTTATCCTCAGAACACTCAGGTGTCTCTCTCCAACATCCAGCCATCTAGCTGGGGGATTTTCTCTGGCTCGAGATCCCATATGATTTTTAAAAATGCATATTTTCAGAGCATTGCTTTCAGGGCTTTAACCTATTGGTTACCAGCCATCTTAACCTATTGGTCCGGATAACCAGTGTTATCTGTGGTTGATTTTAGTGTTGATATAATTCAAAATTGAATCTAATTCGCCATCATTCTGTCTCTAGTACTGGGCCAAAGATAGTTCTAAGGATCTTTCTATCGAACAAGTTCAGAGAACGATGAGGGTCCAAGTTAAGAATCCAAGTTTTACTTGCCTAGAGCAGCATAGACATAATAAGAGTCTTATAAATTCTTAGCTTAGTTTTTCGACTGATTAAGTTGAATCTTAGTTGTTTTTTCAGTCCAAAGAAATATTTATTAGCCATTTTTATTCTGTTGTCAATTTCTGCTCTGAGTTTATTATTGTCATTCATCATTGCGCCAAGGTATTTAAAATGATCGACTTTTTATAGGGTATACCCATTAATACACAAAGGAACAATGCGATTTATAGTTGATCGTTGGAATTCTATAAATTGCGTTTTATTTTCGTTGATGTTAAGGCCTATATTTGTGGCAGAAGGCTCTGAGAAAAAAATATTAACAGACATAATAAAATATTTGTAAATTTTATTTCTTTTCTAGTAGCTTTAATCTTATAAAAACAAATACATATATTGAGCTAAAAATTGCAATCAAGGATTTGGTTTCAATGTTGAAAACCAATTCCGTTCGATAGAAAAATGAACCCAACTTTTTACTTAAAAGCACTTTGAAGTAGCGAAACTTACTTCACAAAAAGGCACTCTTCAAAGTGAAAAATAGCCAATCCTTGTCCTTTTCTTCGTTAAACTGATTGCCTGGTAGAAAGAAACGTTTTAAACGATGCCAATGGGATGGGGAAAAGGAAGAAATTTAAAATTACAAAACAGGATTCACTCCAATTCACTAACAAAAGAAATATATGATGTGAACTATTTGAAGGACGATGTATTCTTTCCCATTTATAGGAAATTCTTTTCGATTCCGGAACCGACTGAAGTTCTCTGCTGCTTGCTACAGGAATGAAAAAAAAAATCCTCTTAGGCTGTAAAGACTTTATCGATTTACCATTTTTTTCACTAAAATGAGTTTGTCAACCATTTGAAGTTTGTTTTGAGGTTCCAAACGTCCTTTTTTTCTTTTCTCGAGACTGCTTTTGCCGTTGATGAAGACACTCCATTGTATGTAAATCGTTTTCCTCTGTAAAGACATCGGCTTCTGATTGAAAATGTAACAACAAATCTTACATATATGTTCATTATTATATTTAAATTCTTGAACTTGACTTATTTGCATATTTTAATCCTATAGAATACACAGGGTGATGCAAAACTGCATGCACAAGATGAACAAGTGAAGAGAACACCAGAAAAAGTGCATATAAGTGGTAACGGATATGATTTTTTATTCCAGAAAGGTAAAGTACATGTGCACAATAGGTGTTCAAAATTGCGACTATTGATACGAACACAGGATGGTTTAAATAATCGATAAATATACATCGAATTATCGAACACAGAGTCGTATAAATCGTATAAGTATACATCGTGCAGTATCCGCAAAACTGCTGACTGAGAGACTCCAAACTGATGATTAGAAGCTCCTGTGATGGTATTCGGATTACTTTCGATGGACTATAGGACTTGTTCTGTGCTGTTACAGTCTGCTTCAATCGTTTTCTTCCTGTATCCTGCATGTTGCTGGCCACGGAATCACGTTCGCGATGTGCACGCAAACACTTGATGGTACGGTATTATTCTATTGATGTATCTATCTTCTTAAACTTGCATTTATCCGCAGCCCCTTCCGCCAGCTTCCCCATATATCCGCTAGCTCTTGATAAATAAAACGATTCACCTGATCACTAGACAGAGGGAGTGGTCGGTCGAGCTGTACACTGGTTTGGTACAACGCCCTCCACATACGCATACGTACATTTGCAGACATACTTTCCTGTGTGAATTCGATTTCTTGATATATCCCCTACCTTTCCAAAAAATTTGATCGATGAGTTTTGGATCATCCTGTATTCATGTCTTAAGTATGCCAGAAAATCATTCTTAATATATAAAGAGACAAAGGAGAATCAAATAGGTACCTTAAGGGCTTTAAAAGGGGAAAATAATCAGTACCAAAAAAAGTAAACACAGCCTATTCATGATAATTGAAGTTGATTAAATTCTTGAGAATTTATGATAGTGCTTGCTCAATATCAATACAATTAAATAATACACCAAAGGCACTTATGGTGAGTTGTAAAATAAGGTTTACACGAAAATAAACGAATACTTTGTACGGAAAGTGTCAGAGAAAGAAACGGGTTCATGATATATCTGATGGCATTTAGTTGAGAAATCTCAAATCAATCCATGAATTCCATCAATTCAAAAGATTCAGATATCCCAGTCAAACATATTACGCTAGAGTCCTATTTTTTAACATATATTTGTGACGATAAAGTACTTCTGAACAATTCTTCTTCAGAAATGCTATGCAAGTTAGCTCGATATATTAAAATTATTAAGTAACAAAATCCAATCAGGCCTTAAATGTGGAATAGTGTCGTGCGCTATGTTATGGCATGGGTTCTTCCAAAGCATCTTATAACGTATCCGGCACAAATTATTTTCTACTCTCCATTCAAAATATTTGTTCAAAGCAAATGATTTCTTTAAAATTGTTAAACTAGATTGAACATTTAGAATGCTCTTGTGAGTTCCTTTTGTATTCTTTATATACATATTTCTTTATAATGTGAATTGTTATAGTGAATATCTTTCGATTAAAAAATATGCTTTGTCTGAGAGCAAAATCCACTTTGGGAAGGATGAGTTAGTCCGAATTTGTTGCAAATACTATCGAATCAATGTCTCCAGCCGTGGGTAATCTTCTTGTTCTTGTGGTTCTTGATCTTGTGAACGTATACGGTAATCATGTTCTAGACATTGGAGAGAATTCTTATAGGTTTAGAATAAAGGAAACAAATGCATTTGTCGACTTTTTTTTTTTTTTTTTGAAATATCATCTGCTTTGATAGTCGAATTTAACAAACCGTTATAAGGAATGTAAAGTAGGAATTCGTGATGCGTTTCGAATTTTCTTTCATTTGATCAGAAATTAATTTCTAAAGTTAGAAACAAATTTTTATTCAGTCTGATTCAAATTTACAAAAAGAAAGGAAATAAAAATACCAATGAAATATGCATATGAAAAATACAAAAGGATATCCCAAGACCATTCTAAATCTTTAATGTAGTTTTAACAACTTTGAAGAAATCATTTGCTTTGAATAAATATTTTGAATGTAGAGTAGAAAATAATTGGTGTCGGATACAATAAAAGATCATTTAAAACTTCAGCAAAACAAATAAATAAATAAGATTTAGCTTGTTCTAGATTAAGAAACTCTTTCGCTTTGAAGATGATATATTTGTTTCTAAGTCCCAGATTATGAAATATATTTGATCCCATATTCCAGAAGAAAAAAATGCTGTATTTGAAAGCTTTTTTTTTTAAATCTTTTTTCAATATTCGTATTAAAAAATATGTTTTAAAGTTATTTTGTTTTTACACTTTTGGATTTACTGAGTATTCTCATTTTTTAAAAAATTTGTACACATTTACTTTTAAGATTTCTGTTTTTACATAGATTACTTTGGCTGCTTTGGAAATTGCGTTCTATTCTATATTTTGAAACAACCATCAATTAAAAATGGTTTTGCAGATAAAAGTATTAAATATGAATCAAGTTCTTTTACGGTAATCGATTATTCTAAATGTGATGTGCCCTATCTGCCAAACGATAAGACGTCATTCTGATATTTCCTGTCTTATTATTATTATTTTCAACCAGTATTATTTAGTTAAGAAATATCTCATTTCAAATTATAATTAAGTAAATAGTGAAGTAATAGTTATTTATTACTTATTTTTTTAAAAAAATTATACTATATTTTTTTCAATAAATTTAAATACCGTAAAATTTTACTATATTTATTACTTAAATGTAATAATTAAAGGTTTTTGTTACAAATTTATTAATTGATTGTACATGATTGTAGGAATATTATAAAACGATGAGAACTAGATAGATGAAATTTGGTGCACAGATTTAACATCTATAGGGAGACAGACATCCGTCAAATTTTGTGTCAAATCCAACTAAGATTTGATTGTCTGTTGGTCTGTACTTTCAGGCACAAGTAAAAGTGATAATTCGAAAATTGAATGAATTTTGAGACTATATGTGCGATTTTGTGTCAAATTTTTGTCTGAATCGGTTGGAAAAAACATGACTAAAATGCAAATTAACATTTTCGGACACTATTGAATTTATGCCAAAAATTAATCGCCAAATAATCCTCCAAGAATGAAATGTGAATAGATAAATAATAGTTAATTATAGATGCAGATAGATTGTGATAGATGCATTACAAATTATTAGTGCAGATTATAGTAGTGAATATTTCGTAACTATGGTACATCAATGCCATGTAAGGAGTTCTCTTTTTTGACACATTTATTAGAGTTTGATTTGGTTATATTAACATCCCGTTTGAAGCAACACTAGGGCTATTTTGGGACGGACCGCGTAATTTTGAACCGCGGTCAGATGACGAGGACGACATCCCCCCCCCCCTCCACACCAGCTGGAGGACGTTTGGTCATGACGGATTTAACGTGCAACAGACCCCCTTACACGACGGTTCTTCGGTAGATTCGGTTCTCGAACCTGGAACCCCCCGGTTCCGAAGCCGAGACCTTACCACCAGGCCACCACGGCTTAATTTTATTAGAGAGTATAGGAGAAAGTTTGGGGGTGACTCCATCCACTGGTTTTGATATTTAATAAGATTTTACGGTTATATTCATTCATCTCAAAAATAATTATTTAAAATCCTTAGGAAATCCTTTAAGCTAAAACATCCTCTTAAGCTAACATATTCCAAAAGCATGTTTAGTCGTATTATTTCCTCTCTTTTTCAATTAGCAGTGAAGGCAAGAAAACCAGAAAGAGAAACAAGTTTATTGTGAGTGGCATTTAACGGATCGGGAGTTACAGACAGAGATCGAAAGGAAAGAAAGAATTTATTTGTTGGAGCAAAACTCCTTTAATTCAATTTTGTTGCTCTCCTTCTTATGGTTAAGAGGCAATTTAAAGGATAATTTGGATGGAAGGAATGGTTTTATTTCGTTCCAAAGTATTGTTGTTTCTTTTCGTGATATTTTATTTTATTCATAATAGCAGCTTTTATATATTAAATCTCACTTTTTTAGAGGTTTATATAAAACTTGTGGAATTAATCTCAGATTATATAAAGTAACATGGTCAGAAAAAATAGTAGGTCAGAAATACAAAAAAAGGGGGGGGGGGAGAAAAGAAAGAAAAAAGAAGAAAAGAAAAGAAAAACACCCTGGTGAAACATAGAAATAATCTCAAAAAGCAGAATAAAACAATGCTTCTAATCTGAGTAATTTACTGTTTAAATCTATAAAGTGCAGTAAATCTCGTTTATCGATATTAAATTATCTGTTACTAATTCAATATTCCGTTATAAATAGGCAATTTCCCTGATTATTTAATTGTCTTTTAGGTAGATTCCTATAGGAAGAACTTCTTAATACAATGATTCTCATGACAACAATGACAGGATTTCGGGAAAATTTATTTAGTACTTCATCAATCATTTTCCCTAGAACTAAAACCATCCTTCCTTCAAAAGTTTTTACATATATATATATATATATATATATATATATAAGTAATGATATTTTAAAATTTAATTTAACCTTAATTAATTTCCTTCCGAATTTTCAGTTTAATTAGCCCGTTAGCCCAAATCAACTTCATTCTAAAACATTCTCTTATTTCCTGATCCCATTCCACTTTTTCTATTTAATAAATTCAACACGGGTTCTTAAATTGCTGAATCATCTAAAAGCCGACAAGTTCCACGCTCCGAGTGAAGGGAGAGATAATGGCAAGCCTAGCACATTCTTTTAAAAGATCCTTGTGTTTTCCTTGTCTTAATAAGCGCGAGTAGAGGAATCCTTATAAAAATCGCATTGTATATAAGCACTGTGAAAATTATTTTTCCTCTATTTTTACGCTAATCTGCTTTTGTACCACGCTGCGAGGGACGTATCTTGTTCGAGCTTCTTGTGCCACCCGTGATAGAAATAAAACAAACTTAAAAATTCAAAGTTTCGCCTCTGTCTACGAAACTGACTTCTGCTTTAAAAATTATGTTATATATATATATATATATATATATATATATATATATATTCTTTTTCCATGTTATCTTGTGAACATGATATCTAGAAATCTAGAATAATTTTGATTGGATTTTAAAGGTCTTGGAATGTGTTGTTAGAAATTTAAAAATATCGGACGAGTTCGTAAATGCCCATTTAGCTCAAAGGAGGTGGAGATGGTGATGATGGGATGGACATTTTAATTTCACTATACATTTCTTAATATTGAAGTTAAAAAAATCAAATTAGCCAAACTGGCGCCTCTTTAAGACAAATAACTTTTGTATTTCAAGATTTTCGATAACTGCAATATCTTAGAAGTTATGTGCTAAAATCTGATTTCCAAGCGCTAATTTTGACAGTTTTCAACATCAACAATTTATGCTGCCAGATAGTAGCTAAGATATAAAGTAAATCTGCCTTTGCCTTCCAATTGGCCGAGAAGAATTTTCGTTTTTCTTTGATTACTTCTTAAGATTTCCCTCTTATCTATTTAACACTGCCGATTTAATGTAGACCAGGTTAAGGCTGGAGTAGAAACAATCTATATTCATGTCACATATGAAAGAATCTTTACTCAACTTTTCTTTTCCCTGCTGTTTACAAACTTTCTGTCCATTCAATGCTGGATTTGAAGATACCAGAAAGAAAAAAGTAAACCTTTATTCATACTGAATTCAGTATTATCTATTTCTATTTATTTATATCAAACATTAGTTTTCCTTCTCTATTTTACTTTTGTCATTTGTAATAATGTCTTTTGTAATAAACAATATAAAAGCAGGCGCACCCCATTATGAATTTTTGAAGTAGCGCTTCTAGTAGGCCCGAGTGTAACTTCTTTCTGATTTTAAATGTTTATGCCTAGATGTTTTTTGTCACTGCTACACTTTTAAAATGTAACTATACAATAAATATTATATCTATATCTATAATATATATCCATAGTGAAATATTTTTTATTTATATATATAAGTTGTCTTCATATTACAAAAGAGAAAATTATGCCCTTTCTTTTTAAATCCATGCATTGTTGCTTAGAGTCCCAAAGAGCTTGAACACAGAGTATGTCAAACTGATTTTGTCAAATAGGATTGAGTTGCAATTAGGGATTGCAATATCGAACCAAAATTCCAATACCGGTATTCGGTATTTCTTATATCTTAATACCGGGACACCGGTTTTAATACCGGTATTAGAAATTTTAGAAAAAGAAAGAAAAGACATATGTTTCTTTGTTTTATTTGCCTTTTTTATTAGATAGTGTAAATATATCACAAAAAATAATTTGTAACTTATAAATTATAACAGTATATCAAGAATCACAAGAAAGTAAAGGAACATCTTATTTATTTAAATCACAAAAAAGTGTAAATATCACTATTCAGTCTGTGGTACTATTACAAATTTTTGAAATGTGATCTTAAAAAACATAATGCATCAATCGTACTGTCATTAAGCCTGAAAAGTAATTTTGTGTAAAAATTACCAGATGTCGAAAACGTTCTTTCGGCATCTACGCTAGTGGGTGGTACTGTTAGCAATGCGCAATATACTTTTTCCAAGTATTTACCTCTAAATCCCTCATCTTCAAATAAATCGATTTCTCGTCGGACGGTTTTGGATATAGCTGATTTCTGTATTGTATTTTGGTTCGTTGAAATTTTTTTTATTTATCGCTAATTCTAATTTTTGTTCAAGAGACAATTTCTTTTCACTATCAACATTAGTGTCATCATAATCTTCGACAGCTGAACTGAATTTTTCTGAATGTGGATAGGTTTGTGGGTAAAAAAAATTTAAGAAAGTGTACTCTAAACTTAATCAGATTTGAATTGGTTATTTTCTTTTCTTCTCTTTTATTTTCATTTTTAAAATCATAATTATGTAAATACCATAATACATTTTCTATTTCGGTATGCCTTTCTTCTGTGTGATTTTTCAATGTAATATATAATTCTTCAGATAGTGATGTGTGCTGTTCTTTCATGACTGCAACATGAAATTTATTGTTGCATTAGCTGTAAATAAATTAGAATATCTCATATATAATGCCTCAATAGTCAGTTTTATTAGAAGTAGAGCTGATATAGTTCTGGATATTAAATCTAATTCACTATCTGAAAAATTAATTTACAGTTTTAATTCGATTATTGCTTTTTGGATTGGATTTCTCAGTTTTAAAAATCGTTCCATCATTAGGAGTAAACTGTTCTAACGTGTTTTAGAATCTAATATTAACATATATTCTGTTTTATTTTCAGTTAGTATATATTTTAGTTATAAATCATTTTTTGTATGTGAAAGTTTAAATATTTTAACAATTTTTCGAACTTTATAAATTATAGGAAGCAATTCTAATGAGTTAATATTCCCTCCTCATTAGCAATATCTTCTTCAACAATTACATTGTCATTATCTTTATTGTCCATATCACTCTCACTCTTCCTCTCTTCAAAGTTGGAATCCGAAGTTTCTATATCCACATTATTTGGATTCTTCTGTTCTTTATTATTTTTTTTGTGTAATGCATGTATTACTCCTAATTGAATTCCATGAGCATAGCAGAATTGCTGATTTGCAGCAATTAACTTTCCAACTTTTTTCATAACTGTTGCTCCATCAGTAGCTATGGATACAATATCTTCTTTCAGGGATAATCCATGTTTCGCTAATTTAGATTTAAGCAATTAATTAGCTAATTATTTTTGCCCGTTAGGAACACATAAAAACAAAAAAATGTGTACTACTTTGTTATGTTCGCGATCCCTGAACATATAGTGGAGACAATTTTAAAAATTTCTAGTAAATACCGAAAAAACGATATTTAAACTAGTGAATACCGGTATTACAAAATTGCACAAATGGCACAAAATAACGGTATTTGGTATCCCGGTATACCGGCATTGCAATCCCTAGTTTCAATCAACACAAAAAATGACTAAATTTCACAAAATAACAAACTGATCCCTGACCAAAATAGCAACTGAGCCCCACAAAACAAACTGATCACTGACCAAAATAACAACTGAGCCCCACAAAATAACAAACTGAGCCCTGACCAAAATAACAACTGAGCCCCACAAAATAACAAACTCAGCCCTGATCAAAATAACAACTGAGCCCCACAAAATAACAAACTCAGCCCTGATCAAAATAACAACTGAGCCCCACAAAATAACAAACTGAGTCCTGATCAAAATAACAACTGAGCCCCACAAAATAACAACTGAGCCCCACAAAATAACAAACTGAGCCCTGATCAAAATAACAAACTGAGCCTTGACTAAATAACAACTGAGCCCCACAAAATAACAAACTGAGCCCTGACCAAAATAACAACTGCGCCTCACAAAATAACAAACTGAGCCATGATCAAAATAACAACTGAGCCCCACAAAATAACAAACTGAGCCCTGATCAAAATAACAACTGAGCCCCACAAAATAACAACTGAGCCCCACAAAATAACAAACTGAGCCCTGATCAAAATAACAACTGAGCCCCACAAAATAACAAACTCAGCCCTGATCAAAATAACAACTGAGCCCCACAAAATAACAAACTGAGTCCTGCTCAAAATAACAACTGAGCCCCACAAAATAACAAACTGAGCCCTGACCCAAATAACAACTGAGCCCCACAAAATAACAAACTGAGCCTTGACCAAAATAACAACTGAGCCCCACAAAATAACAAACTGAGCCCTGACCAAAATAACAACTGAGCCCCACAAAATAACAAACTGAGCCTTGACCAAAATAACAACTGAGCCCCACAAAATAACAAACTGAGCCCTGACCAAAATAACAACTGAGCCCCACAAAATAACAAACTGAGCCTTGACCAAAATAACAACTGAGCCCCACAAAATAACAAACTGAGCCCTGACCAAAATAACAAACTGAGCCCTGATCAAAATAACAACTGAGCCCCACAAAATAACAAACTGAGCCCTGACCAAAATAACAACTGAGCCCCACAAAATAACAAACTGAGCCCTGACCAAAATAACAACTGAGCCCCACAAAATAACAAACTGAGCCCTCACCAAAATAACAACTGAGCCCCGCAAAATAACAAACTGAGCCCTGATTAAAATAACAACTGAGCCCCGCAAAATAACAAACTGAGCCCTGACCAAAATAACAGCTTAGCCCCACAAAATAACAAACTGAGCCCTGACCAAAATAACAACTGAGCCCCACAAAATAACAAACTGAGCCCTGACCAAAATAACAACTGAGCCTTGACCAAAATAACAACTGAGCCCCACAAAATAACAAACTGAGCCTTGACCAAAATAACAACTGAGCCCCACAAAATAACAAACTGATCCCCACAAAATAACAAACTGAGCCCTGACTAAAATAACAACTGAGCCCCACAAAATGAGCCAAAGTAATAGCCATGCTACTTTTAATTTTATTACAAAAATGGCTTTTAGGACGAAATAGACGCAAATACAGAAGTAGGGTTAAATATTAAAAAAACGTTTTGAAAATATATTAATTTTCGAATCTACTAGAGGATGATGCTTTATTCTGTATTTTTAAGTTTTATAAAATAATTTTATGAGTTATTTAAATTAATTGTGTTCAATAGACTTAAATATAAACGGAATCTTAAATTTTGAACATTATTTTATCATTATGAAATATAAGTAGCATACAATATTTTTTGAATAACAACAATTTATTGACTCTACACATTATTAAGAAATCTATAGCTTGTATTGCTAATTGAGTCATTCTGGAAACTCTAAAGCTTAGAAATATTTCCTATTTTTCCTTTTTTTTTTTTAAATGAGCCTCTGAAAATTAACGTTTCTATTTCATAAATCAAAAAATATTTTCATTAATTTTCACCAACAACAAATACTTTTTCCTAATTATTTCAGTTTCTTTTTGCATTCAATGGATATATACAATATATTCAACTAATGTTTTTATCACGCATCAATATATTCGAAGTTCTGTTAATTGCAAACGATTTCCATGAATTATTTATGTTTCCTCCATCTTTGTTTTCATTTGCATGATATTTTCCTTTTTATCTGTCTCGCCAACATTCAAGGTTTCATGATTAAACCCGAAAAGGTGATTTCGTTAATTAATTTTTTTTTTTTTTTGGCATTAAAGAATACTTAGTGGAATTCGTACAGATGAAAAAAGCGTCAAATCGAAAATCACTGAATATTTCATCGAACGAAAGAAACTTCTTTTCGAATTTGTTATAGGATATCTTTCCTTTTTCAATGCGCGGAAGTCTTTTGGGTGGAAAACTTACTTCATCAGAGTCGTTTTGGTCTTTCTTTCGCTTGGCTCGCTTTTCATTCCTGGTTTGGAATGGTGTAATTGTTAACTGGAAAAGAACTTCCGAAGCAGAGATTAGAATTTTACCGAAAGGAAATGGATTTGCTCCATCTCTTTTTTTTATTTGTTGTTTTTAGAAATTCAATTTTGTAGGAAGATAATCTAAACAATCTTCCTATGACTGTTCTCTTGGATTTAAATTCAGAAAATCAGTAGTTTTTGGTTTCTAGTAATTGGAATTAGATAAAAAATAGAAGAATTTAACCCTCTGAATACGTAAGTGAAAGATAGCTCATAGGCTTGCCGTGACCAGTCTGATCCAAGCAGAGATTCTCTAGGAGAATAATGAATCAAGAAATTAGAATAAGAGTAATCTTGTTAATTAGCCCTTTAACTGTTTTATTTTCTGTACTATCTAATAAGATGACACCTTCTATTTTGGGAATATTTTCTTATTTTGATTCAAATGGAAATTCATTGAATACTTGACTTATCTGTGTGTTCGAAGTAATTTTAATATTGAATTATAATCGTTATGAATGGTTTATTTTTTGCTTGCAATTGTCAAAATTTTATAAGTCGATGCACGCATGGCATACAGGCAAAACAATTAAGCGGTAAATAAAATGCACTAGGGAATTTGTGATACATTTAATTTTATTGTATCATTTATTACATAAAAAATATATAAAAATTAATGAGTTGGAAAAACACAATGAAAAGCGTAATGACTATAAGATCAAAAAAAATTTCTGCCAAAAAAAAAATAAAATAATAATCTGGAATTTATTATTAGCAAAATACAATTTAGTAATATCAAAAGCCTATTTAGAGTGTAAAGAATTTTATTTTCAGTATATAACTTGTGATTCATATTTTAGTGGATATACAATATCTTATCTCATTGAGATATACAATAACATGTCAAGTAAATGCTCAAAGTTAAAATAGAAGTGGGAACAAGAAATGGATTAATTTAGTTAGTTAGTTTAGTTATATTAATATCCCGTTTTAAAGCAACAATAAAGCTATTTTGGGATGTATCTTGTAATTTTCAATCGCTGTCAGATGACGAGGACTACACTTGAGCTGGCACCTGCCTCTCCTAACTTCCACATCACAAGAGAGGGAGGACGTTTGTTCCGACGTATTTAACGGGCATCAGGCCTGATTACACTACGGTTCCGAAGCCGAGACCCTGCCACCAAGCCACCGCGACCCACACGAGAAAGAAAATCGTCATAAAAAGGCGCATATTTTAAAGAATAAAATATTTAACTTCTGCTTTTTCATTTATTAGACAAAAGTTGTTTTTTTATGGATAATGCTTCTAAAAATGCTTCTAAAGGAAAGTAATTATCCTTTTATATGATAGTTAATTGGAAGCCTCATAATATTATTTTTTTTAAATTATTAATAATAATAATCTTTAGAATGAATTAAATTATCTTCTAAATGAAATGTTATTGATGACAGTCTGATATTTAATTATATTGAATCGATTAAATAATTCAGTCAAGCAATATATTAAATTATTTACTTCATTAATGTCTTATTGAACTGAAAACGGAGCACTAAATTCTCTCCCTAAATTAAACTAAAAAATAAATATTGATTAAATAGCTCCTATACAAACTTTTAAATTAATATGTCTTTAATTATCTAGTTTTATTTTATCATGCTATCATAATCATGCTCAGCCCATCTCATGAAACCTTATTTACTTTGCCTATCAGGGAATATTTCATTTTTATTCTTCCCAAAATCATATTTATAAAAAAATTCCAATAATGCTATTATCGGAATATTGTAGATATGAGTTTTAACAATATCATTTCTGATGGCTTTTTTATATATAAAAAACATACTTTATAAATTTTATTCAAATAATCCTTTTTTTAGTAAGAAAAATAAAATATTTACATAAATCCAAATACATGCTTGAATGCTTTGCTTATAGAAATTAGGGTCCTTTATTTCTTTAAATAAGGCTTCTGAACTCAAAAATATAATTTTATACAAAATAATTAATAGAGTAGAATTGTTATTATGCAAATATATAAAAGCTAAAGTTCGTATGTTCATTGCACTTGTGAAATAAAAAGAGCTTACATATTTTCATGAAACAATCGTTTCAATCAAAATAAATAGAATGAAAGTTTGTTTTCGGTATAGTATATTTAATAATATAATTGTCTTTTAATTGAATATGCCTTATCACACTTAGAAATTAAATTTTTTTCGATTTTAAAAATTACTTTATTTTTAATGAAAATTATTAACGTAATTCGTAAATGTAAAAGCATAATAGTAGTTTACTGCCATACCTATTATTAAAGCTTCATAAATTAATATTATGTTGCCAAATAGAATAAAAATAAAAGTGTTTTATCCAAAAAGTGATTAATGATGATATAGAAATGATTCCGATTTTTCATCCATAAAATTTTTATTTAGTAATAAAATAAAAATTATATAGATTTTTTTAATTTAATTACTTTGTTTCATAAGACAAATAATAAGAAAATTACCAAATGCGAAAATTCTTTCTATAAAATTTCTGAAGAAAGATTTAAAAGAATATTAATAAAATAATTCTACATCTTTCCTCTGATTTCTAAATGAAACCTTGTCATTCATTGTTAACCCTTTGCGCTCGGAAAAGTAATTCAATGCATAATTATTCAAATAATACATGGACTTGATTATTATTCCAAAAAATAAATGCATACCATTATTTTAAGTTGAGTTTCCCTGAAATATGAATCTTCTACTTTTCATCATTCTGTTGGGGCTTTTAACAATTAAAATTTAAAAAAATAAGTAAATAAAATTGAAAATGATACACCGTCTTGAATGGTGACTGAGAGAAGACATACGAGTGCAATGGGTAAAAGTTTTTTTTAACCAAACTAGCTAATATCCTCTACGTTTTTGTTGAGGAAATCATTCTATGTCAAATTTAAACTTAATAATATTCTTCAAGCATATTTTTTTAAAGAAATTTATATAATTTTTTAGTGGAAACATTAAATTCAAATAAATAATATAGGCTACAAAAATCATGTTAAGGCCTTCAGGTGCATTTTTAATTAAGTAATAATATTATCACAACAGCCGTTTTTTTTAATTTCATAATTTATTTATTTATAAAAATATAGGCAGCAGCCTAAGGTTTATAAAAATCGTTCAAAGTTAATTTTCTTGTTCATTTATCAATAAATTTAAAATATTGAGGTGAAAATTTAATCGAACATTCCAAAAGGCAGCTGTAGACATATTAATATAGTAATTTGATTAATTCTGAAATATTTGTCTTCATATTGAAATTGAAAATTAAAAATGAAATATTATTTACTATGAATGGGATCATATTTTTAATCAAGTAAACATTAAATTTTTAACCCTTTATTTACCGAATTATGTTGCCATCAATTTTTCAGCTTCATTTTTGCACTAGTAGTTAAGTTTACTTGCAGAATAATCCCAGAGGACCCAAGAAAAATATTTTAATTAATAGAAATATCTTAATTAATTTAATTATTAATTAAATATTTTTAATTCCTACTTTTAGCTTATATTAACTTCTTGCTCTTTGGGTTACATTCTCCGTGTTCTTTAGAATACCATCAGCAAAAATTGTCGTATTACAAAAATATAAGCCAGATTTAAGTACCGTCAGTAAATAAAAGGTTAATTCAGTTACAGAATTTTCACTGAGCCCACTCTTAGATTTCATTTTAATGGTGAAAATGATTTTAAAACAGCAGGAGTAGTTTTACAGAAATGTTCTCTTCAATAAGGTTTTATCACCCTCCACCCCCCCCCTTGCATATAACTATGGATCCCAGATAAAGCCGCAAATATCTTGCATGACATTGAACAATAATTAGGATTTATAAATCATTGGAGTATATATAGCCTTTTTTCTGAATCTATAATCCTTGCCGAGTTATTTGATGATTAATCTTTGGTTTAGTTCAATTTAGTTTAGTTTAGTTATATTAACGTCCCGTTGTAAAACAACACAAGGGCTATTTTGTGACGGACCTCGTAGTTTTGAACCGTCGTCAGATAACGAGGACGACACCTGAGCTGGCACCTCAAGATTTATTAGGAGTTATCTAATTCACTTTTGATAGAACAGCCAGATAGATTGACTTCTATTGAGTGGATTCCGATTAAAATTTGTTAAAAATACACAGATATGGCCGTTTATGCATATGCTAAATTTCATCCGTCTGACACAAAGAGTTTTGGAGTATCTTGTTCAGAGACAAATAGGCTGACAGAAAGACATAATGCCAAAAAAATTTGTTTTTCGATCTCTGAGTGGTCTGAATTATGAAAAATTCGTCAAAATCTTTATTTCGAATTTGTTTGATGATTACTATACTTTTTCGATATTTCATACAATAGAAAGTAAAAATTAGGGATTTCACATTTCTTTCAAGAAAAACTATTTATAAATTTTCATTATTATAATATATCAATATATTCGGTGAGTTTTATTTTTTTTATTATTTTTTTATTTTTATTATATATATATATATATATATATATATATATATATATATATTAATTGAAAGATTTCAGGAAAGGAAAGGAAATCACCATTTTTTTCTTTAAAAAATTGATACAAGAATTGATTATATAGATTCATTATTTTGGATTTAAATCTGGGTAAATCATTTGAAATCAATTAACATTTTTTTAAAAAAGCTAGTCAAAATGTAATTTTTTTAAATTCAATTTAAATTCAACCATTGTATCATATTTACGTTTTTTATACGTTAAATACGTTATTATAATAATTTAGAGAAAATGTAATGCATGTATCTCAAGCTTAGTAATTTAAACAGACATTAAGTTTTGAAGTTTTCTTTTGCATTACTTAAAAATGCTATTAGCAATCATCCTTATTCCTTCTCTTTACTATAACTAAGCTTCTAACTAATATTTAAGAAAACCTTTTAACTAACACGAACATCTATGAATATTTAATTAACGACGGAAAAAAAACATTGTTTCATTCGTTTATGTACTAAAGCTCGAAAAAGAAAACAAATTCTTTCATTTTAAGCCACGTAAACAAACCTTTACAAATTCTCTAAATGAATGTTTCCGTGTTAAACCAGGATAGCAATTTCTTTCTAAGAGAAACGTCGTGTCTTACTCATCAAAATTTAACGCAGCTGTTTCCAGCATACAGTGTAATAAATCTCAACTATAGAATGAAGTGCTCGACACAGTATGTCGGGCATTTGTGAAGATATCTGCTTGTAGTTAAGTACAGAATTTGTATTGATGAGAAAGAAATAAACATTTTATATTTCGCATAAAAAAATTGTATTTGTTTAAAAGAATCTAATTCACGTTAATGTTTTGCCAATAGCTGTAATTCATTAAATGATTTAAAAAATATCTTTGGTATTTGCGTAGAAATTCAATCCATTTATAAATACATTACTAATATGTTTGGATAAAACTTTATAGATGGTAACGCAAAATAGGTGGCTATTTTGATGGTCGATGATTTTTTTTGTAACTAAATATTAAATTTTATTAGTAATATTCTGTTTCGGAAACAAGTAAAGTATTAAACTGTAGAAATATTTGATTGTCATTAATTCTTTGTTAAAATTATTTCAAAAACAAGCAATTTATACTATAATTATTTATATATTATCTTATAATTCATATTAATGTCCGGTCTTGAATCAGCAAAAAAGATTAATTTAACCCTTAACTGGGGAGATCCGGTATCACAGACCACTAAGGATGGACTTTCGGTCACCCCTATTCTATTTATAACTCAATCGAATGGATTGACCCTGCAGATTCTTGTTTCGTGAGCTTCACTACACGTGCACTTGTTCAACCGGTTTCAGCGGAGGCTTTTTTTAAAAAAATATTTCAGCTATTTCTTTGCACGATGTCTGTGAGACCGCACCTCCTTTTTAGCATTCCAGTAATATGCAAGGCTTAGCACATGGCTCTAGATCCTCGAAATATCACCCTATCTACTGATCCCCGTTATGAATCAGAGCTCCAGATACTTTTAAATAGAGCAGAAAGTGATTTTAGGGATGAGGATGATTGTACAGAATATTTTTTTCGATGAAATTTCGCATTCGACTGATTCTGATATGTTTGTTCGTATATAATTAATTTTCTAGTGATAATGTATTTTGATAATTTTCTAAAATATATTGATATACCAAGGGAAATATATACAGAATTTAGAGGCTACTTTTTGTATTACTACTTTACCACTATGTTTAAAATGCCCTCGAAAACCGTGCTATGCATGCTCACAAGTTTCTACGTAGAAATGATGCCGATAGAAAAAGAATCATTTTTACATATTAAGATTTATTTTTTTATTTTTAATGTAATTGTTGAAATTTCGATTATATTATTTCTATATTATACCTTTCTATACTGCAGAAATAAATATGGTTTAAAAAGTAAAAAGGAATATGTTTTTTCAAAAATATTATTTGTTGTAAAAAATAATTGAAGCAGAAAATGTATGTTCCAACGCAATTATTTTTTTACATGACAATATATTTTGAAAAAATTCTAAAACATATTTATGTATCAAGTAAAATGTCTGCAGAATATATTGGCTGATACATGACTAACACTTTAATTAGACTTAACATATACTAACACTTTAATTAGAAAATTTAAGTAAAGTGAAAAGAAAATACGGTCTCGTATATCGCACCTTTCCAGTTAATTTCTAAATTTTCACCGCCCTAATTAAGTGTTAATCATAAATTTATAACTTGAAACCATCTTCCGATAATGAGATTAGTATCTATAACTCTGCACCATTCTCTGATCTCCAGAACATTTGACTCTTGGTTTCAATTCTAATATAAAAAAAAGAAAAAAAAAAAAAACACATACATGACGGACATTTAATGAAATCAATTTTCTGTTCAAGAATCTTCATATATCGAAACTTATATCTTCCCTCTAATATATCGTAGTCACTTAAAGAAGACAAGCAATGCTATGCATATTTTTCTTTTATACTTTTAATCCGAAAAGAATGTAATTTGTAATATTATGATTAAATTTGAACTTTGTCAACAATGAAAAGCCCCAACCGCCCATTGAACGAATCACGGCAAACGCCTGAGATGCATGGGTATCATTACGATATTCCTACGCAGTCATTAGGAGTGACCCAAGATGCGTGATTTGTTCTTAGAGACACTCGCCCAGATTACCCTATAGAGACACTCGCCCAGATTACCCTATAGAGACACTCGCCCAGATTACCCTGCAGAGACACTCGCCCAGATTACCCTTTAGTAATTTCCACACTCAATATAAGCAATGACAATATTTATTTTTCTTTTATGTTTTTTTATTTGCAAGAAACTAAGTATTGGACGGAGTTGTATGCAGACCTAGTTCGTGAACTATGTCATCATTTGATATTTTATAGTTGATCTTTTTTTTAAAAAACTTTATTTGATGTATTAAATCGCCGATGTTACGAAGAATTAAATGTTTGTCTGCTGCAACATCTTTACATCGGTCAAAAACAGTTTGGACTGAATTTATAACACTTTTTTTCTGAATGACCTAAACAGAAGAAAGTTTATTTGTGTGATTTTTTTTTTGACGAATTGGTTTATTGTCAAAACAAATACTTTGTAGGAATTTATTTTTATTCTTTTTCTTGAATTAGCGATATAGATTGTAATATTTTAAGTATAGTCAAATGAAAACAGTAGCAAATTATTATAATACAATCGTTATTGAAATAATTTTAGAAATTTTAGAAAACATATAAATAAACAAATCGTTTTAAGAGCAATAACATCCTCATTAAGAAAGTCATGAAATACATACAAAAAACTTGATAGTGTCTTTTTTCATAAGCAGTTTAAAATGTTTAATATGAAATGTTAAGATGCTCCTATAGTTACAATTGAAGCTAGTTGTAACTGTAGGATTAAGTGAAAGATAAATTAAGAATATTATCACCATTTATCAATTAAACAACATAGAAATAGTTTATTATAATTCTTTATTTCATATGTTTGTCTATACGAAAAATGTTTCTCTATACGAAATATATTAGTGAATTAGTTTTTTGTAGATTTTTAAACTACATTTTTAACCCTTTGCAGTCGTAAAAGTAATTCGATGCAAAATTATTCAGCTAACAGAAAGACTTGCTTATTTCTATAAAAATAAATATTTATAAAAGTTTTAAGTTGAATTTAACTGGAAAATCTCACTACATCTTATTATCATTCTTTAGGTATTTTTTTTAAATCAAAATTTAAAAAGTAAATTAAAAAACGTCAAAATGATGCACCGTCTAGAATGATAAGTAAGAGTCACCATCCGAGTCCAAAGGGTTAATATAACACATCTGTTCGTTTTTGTTGTTGTTGGCATCTACAATGGAATTCTTGGAGTTTCTTATCTTTTGATTTAATAAGATAAGAAGCTTCAAGTAAGAATATTTAATTAGAAATTATAATGAATTTTATAAATACTTTCATATAAATATTAATTTAAAATATCGATTTCAAAAAGGTTTCTGCAATAAAGCAAATTTAGATTTAAGACATATTATCACTTTTAGTTTATAAACAGTATTTAGATTAAAATTTCTATTCCTCTTAAAATCATAATTTGCATATCAAAGATTTCAAAACTTGTATTTTTTTTATTAAAAAATTAATTAAACGATCATTTTTTAAATTCATTTTCGTGAAAGCGATTTTATATCAAAACAAAAGTCATGCAAATATGATTAAAATTGTTTTGAGTAGCTTTTTCCTTTATTATTTCCTAATATTTAAATACGATTTGAAATTAATTCAAATTATCCCTTATAATATGTATGCAAATGATGTTTACTAGTTATATAGAAATATTTATTACATGACAACACATTTTTAATTAAAATTCATTCATCTTAAATATTTTGTTTTTACTAAGAAAAATTTAGATTCCACTTTAATTTGAAAAAAAGATAATGATATTTTGCTTTGATTTGAAATTTACATTAAGCATTTACATTTTAAAGTTGTTTAAAAAAAATCTTATTGATAAGTACCAAGCCACGTGATGCCGTTTAATTTGTTTTATAACAATAATGGTCAAGAAAGATGATTTTTTGCATTATTTACATTTTAACAGCATACCAGCAAATAATTGTAATTTTTTTTTAAAAAAATGTCAAAGATCACCCGTTATATTAAGTATTTTCATAAATAAAATTTGAATTTTTTTTTCGGCATAAGGTTACTCCAAAAATATCGCCAATGTCATGAGTTTAACACCCAAGTACTTTTTTTAACACACATCGAAAATCGTCAGGAATCATGATCGTTCATTTTTTTTTTTTTCATAGCATTCATTTCAAAGAATTCAACATCATTGTTATTTATCAAAGTTTATCCTTAACTCGTTTTATGGCACAATATTTCATAAAATGTCCATGAAGATGCTAAAAATAATAATGGAATTTTACTTTTTTATATATTGTTCTGGATATTTCTAGGAATTCATTGGTCCGCAGTAGCCAGGTGGGAAGGTCTCGGGTAACCGTGACAGTAAAGTTTAAGATTCGTGACCCGATTCCACAGCAGTTCGTCGTGTAATCGGATCTGGTGAATGTTAAATCCATCTGAGCCAAACGTTCTAACGCTGATGTAGTGTGGAAGTGTTTAAAGGGGGGGGGTCCAGCTCAGGTGTTGTCCTCGTCATCTGGCCGCGGCTCGAAATTACTAGGTCCGTAAAAAAACACATATAGAGTTGCTTTAAAACGGGACGTTAATATAACTAAACCAAACTAACTAAGATACTAACCAGAAGGAAATTTATTGATAACCTGATAATAATCACTTAATAAAAAATCGATAAAATTTGTAAAAAATAACATTTAAGAAGTTAAATTTTTATTTGCATGGAATTTTTTACAACACGCTGAGTCAGTTTCAGATAAAATATAAATCGAAAATATTCAATAGATTTTATAATTTTCTCCATTGTGAGAAATAAAATTTCTTCTGCTGCTACATAAAAATTAGATAAATTAAGACTTTTGTCGATAGATATAATTTATATACATTTAAAAACTAATATTCCTTTTATATTCTAATTCACGAAATATTTTGAATCCGCATTATTTCATAAGATTATCAAAATAAGAGCTAGAAATAAAACGTCACTCAAAACAAATATTTTAATAAAGAGGTATTATTAAGTTAAATAAACATAATTTAAAATTTTGATTGCAATTTTTTTAAAATTTGTGTTCAGAAAGTAATCAGACTGATGATTTACAAACTGATAAATAAACATGATTGCAATAAAACTTTTTGGTATAAAGTTTTGCGATCATGCTATTAACAAAATAATTATATATTTTTCATTAAAATATTTATTGATTTCTTTAACAAAATGCTATTTTTTGTTTGGTTTGGTATATTCATGTGCTTTATTAAAAACAGTTTTAAGAAAAGAACTCAAAGTCGTTTAATTCCATGAATTCTATTTCATTCTAAAAGTGCCATTTGCAATCTCTTTAATCGCTTGGTCATATAACTTGGAAAGGTTCAATTTTCGTTCGAAGTTATAAGCTTTCATTTTTGCATGAATCTTGTTTATAAGTGTCTTTAAAACTTTCGCTGCGAAAAAAAATGCATCTTTCCTATCGATTTAGACAGTAATAAAAGCATATCTCAGAAGGAATATTTTGGATAAGAGCCAAATCGAAAAGTCACTAAGGTTCGAAAAAGCACAGGAAGCTAAAAAAAAAAAAATGTTTCAAGGCAGATATTAAAATAAAATGAAGCAAAAATTATTTCTTATATTCTAGTTAACGCGCAGGCTATTTTTCTTAAATAAAAACTTCCTGACATGTTTCTCACGTGATTACTCTTTTAAAAAGCTGAAACATTTTTCAGTCCACATGAAAAAGGAAATGTTTATTGAAACTGAAACTTACTTACGCAAGAAAAAATTAATAAATAAAAATAAACAAAAACATTTTGTTCTAAATTTCAAGTTTTTATGCACTTTCAGAAATTTTCATTTTTTTTTCTCCTATTATTAATTTTTTTTTGTTATTTTGTATGAAAAACAAATAGAACACATCACCATCAGCATGTATTTTTTAATTAGGAACATAACATTATGATATGATAGTAATACGATAATTTTTAACATCAATTATAAGATTATTAAATCTTGGAATAATTATCATTATTAGCATAATGATAATTTAAAATTATTTAACATTATAATTATTTTATGTTTCATTATGATAATTTAACATCATTATTATTTTAATTAACATCATAATAATTTAATATTAATATAACATTGCGATTATTTTAGTTAACTTTAGGATAATTTAACATAAATTACCTTAATGAAATCTTTTCTTCATATTGTATGCTTATCATTCGATCACAATTGTTCGAAGAAATACATATGTTCCAATAATCAATTTGAAGAAAGAATATTTCAGTGTAGTCATAGAAGAAACTAAAGGTTGTCCCAAAATTAACTCATGATTTGAATTTGCCACCATTCATGCAGAAAAATGTTCCAACCTTATTAAAAAAAAAAAAAAAAAAAAAAAAAAAAAAAAAAAAAAAATTGGCAGCTGACAATTTAGGGTTAGTAAAAACGGAGCGTTACACGATAGAACACGTTTTTTCATTGTTGAACAATATTTCAAAGATAATGAAAGTCCTGCGATCACAGTTCGATAATTTTAGAATTGGCGCCGATAGATCTTGTGATTTAACACCATTGCATTTTTTTTTTTTTAATTTCTCGTATGAGGTTATTTGAAGTCAAATGTCTATGTCAACAAGCCCACAAAAAAGCGTGCATTGAAGGAGGAAATTCAACGCTGCATCAACGAAATTCACATTTATGCAAAATGGTCAAAATTTTGACAAAAGAGAGCGTGTATCTCAGTAAAGCCGTGGAGGCCATTTACCTTAATTGTTATTCCATTCATAACCCTATCCTGTTTACTTGACGATTCGATAAAAATATAACAATTTAAAGGAAATAAAATGTGTTTTTCGTTTGAGTCACATGTTGCCTTAACACTTTGTTCTATCGTGTCACGCTCCATTTTAATAAACCTAAACTATCAGCTGTCAGTTGGTTTTTTTATTGGGTTGTCAACACTTTACTGCACGAGTAGTGGCAAGTTCAAATCATGTGTTAATTTTGGTACACTCTTTATGACACTGGAAAATTCAATTTAAAAAATTTAATTTATTCAGTTAAATTTAAATGTAACTGAAGCACATGGAAGCTTTTTCAAACATTAACCACTTAACTGTTTTGCCCGAGTGCCATACGTGCATCGATTTATCGAATTTTGATAGTTGCAAGCAAAAAAATAAGCCATTCATGATGATTATAATTAAATATTAAAATTACTTCAAATACATAAATAAGTCAAGAATGCAATGGATTTCTATTTGAATCAAAATAAGAAAATATTCCCAAAATAGAAGGTG
Source organism: Argiope bruennichi (assembly GCF_947563725.1). Taxonomy (NCBI): domain Eukaryota; kingdom Metazoa; phylum Arthropoda; class Arachnida; order Araneae; family Araneidae; genus Argiope; species Argiope bruennichi. Next base: position 52,732,845 of record NC_079161.1, on the reverse strand, counting down.
TCATCTTATTAGATAGTAAAGAAAATGAAACAGTTAAGGGGTTAAGGTAGGTTTCGTAGTTTCCTTGGGGAAAAGAATTGATTTTATTTCAGCTTATCTTGGAATTTGCAAAGTAATCATGCAGAATCTCACGACATCTTTTCCATTTCTCAACAAGAAGACCTCTGTTTCTATAATTGTGAAAGAAAAAGTTGATCGAACCAATTAAAAAAAAAGTTAAACAAAAGTAATAATAAAGAGGCAATTCAGTTCCTTTTTTGTTTTAAAATTAGTTCTTAAGAATTTATATTTTTTATAATTTTAATAAAAATATTATTTCGTTTTACAAAAAATGAAAAAAAATATTCTCAAAATCATGTTTAAAATGTTTTTTTTTTTCAAATTACCACTAAATTTTTTAATAAAATGTTCAATAAGTACCCATGCTAAATTTTAAAAAAAATTTAATACAAATAATTAATAAAGAAAATAATATCTTCAATGTTCTAAAAGTATTTCATTTGTCTCGTAAATAAAAAATATTTATCTTTGAAAAAAAAATTCTTTAAAAGCAAAAATTGAAGCAAAGTTTTCCAGAAAAATAATAGAAATCAACCCTTAATCCTATCATAATAGTAGCTTTGAAAAGATGCAGACATAAAACAATAAAATAAATACTTGTATGCATGTATTTTCTTGTAATGGTTTATAAAACTTCTTTTAGTAATTTATTATTCTCAGAAAATTTGCTTCAAACAAAATGCAAGAATATAAATAACTTTAATATTACCATTTAATATTTTTATATTGCCTAGGAGCAGATTTGTTTTGAAATATATTGTTCGTTTTAGTCTTATAAAAAGCATTTTTCAAAGTGGAAATTATTTGAAACTTTCTTCATTTTTTACATCTTAATGTTACTGTATAGAAACGAAAATAATTATTGTAATAATAAAGCATATAAAAAGAATTTAAATTTATTATTTTTATAACATTATTGCTAAGATAATGGTTATTATTATATGAATCATATTAACTAATTTTTAATTTTTATATTCATTAAAATTTTCAATTTTTATTTTTGAATATTTTGATCGAGTTAAAGCATAAGATATCAATTTTTTGCTGGCCGAATCGATGTAAATATTAATTATTCACCAAGCATCCTCCATCTTGGAACTTGAATTTTTCATTCAAAATTAGGAGTTGGAGTTCCAACAAAAATGAATTGGGTTTCCATATTTGGCGAGTTATGGCCATGGAAATATTCTAATTTGGCGATGGAATAATATAATTTAATTTAGCTATTTTTTAAAAATAATATCCACATCATGCAAGTGTTTTCAAGTTAATAATAAGGAAGCATAATTAGTCTGTATTTACACTGTTATTTCCAAAATGGACACCGAGGTAAAGAGTACATTAGGGTTCTTCAATATTGACTGATATTTAAATTGACTGATATACAAATTGACTGATACTGAGACTGAAATACAGATTGACTGATATTTTAATTGACTGATACTGAGACTGATATACAGATTGACTGATATTTTAATTTACTAATACTGAGACTGATGTACAGATTGATTGATATTTTAATTGACTCATACTGAGACTGATATTTTAATTGACTGATATTTAAATTGACTGATACTGAGACTGATATACAGATTGCCTGATATTTTAATTGACTGATACTGAAATTGATATACATATTAACTGATATTTTAATTGACTGATACTGAGACTGATATACAGATTGACTGATTCTGAGATTTTAAACAAAAGTACAGTATTTGGTGTGGAAGGTGAGGATATCAGAAAGGCAATTGATTTCTTTAAAAAAAGCTTAAATTATCTCATATTTTAATCAGTATTTATGGCATTAAATTATGTGTGAAAAAAGAAAAGCTAACAAATTAAAAAAAAAAAACTGCAATAAAAAAAAGTAAGGACGCTTTGTAACTAATGTGAATTCGAACTAGCCATGTATTATAAGAAACTTTAAAATGAAATTCCACATAAAATGACAAAATCAGCTTTTCTATCAGATAAAATAGATATCCACTACATTCACTCTGCCATTTTAAAAAAAAAGAAATGAAGGCATAAATAAAATTAATGAAGAATGACACCCCGATTGGAATAATGCTTAAAAAGGCTCAAATATCAAATAATTTCTTGAAAAAGTTATATTCAATATAATAAATTTTTCCTTCAATCAAATTTTTATCGGACAAGGGACATTTGTAACTCATTAAACGAGATCTTCTGGCAAGTACGATGATTGTCAGTATGTGATGGCGGATAATTTCATTTTAGAAAGTTAACTTTGGAAAAGCAAAAGAAGTAAGCAGAGATTTAACTGGGAAAATCAAAGAATTATATATTTAATTTAACTTGAGATTGTCATCTCATCAGTTAAAGAAATAATTGGTATTTTTATCACTTTGGAAATCTATATATATCAAAGAAAGGTTATTTATCTTTAATACACATTGAAATTTTCACTTCTAAAATATTAACTTGTTGGCAAATGATAGATCAAAGTAGAGCTCCTAAAGTAATAATTTTGTTATGTGATGATTCGGAAGGTTTTAGAGTGAAATAGCCGATTGATAGTCTCCAATTTCACTTTTTGATTTAAAAGAGACCTTTCTTTATCTAACTTAATGAAATGTTACTCTTTGATAAGTGATAATTTTATTTTGTGATCCCTGAAAAGGGTTAAAGTGAAACAGCTGATTGATAGCCTCTATTCTATTTTTGATTTAAAAGAGATTTTTCGTTGTGATAGGTTAAAGAAATGTTTACTTGATAAGTATTACTCCTTGATAAGTGATAATATTATTATGTGATGAAACGGAAAATGTTAAAGTGAAGCAGCTGATTGAAAGCCTCCAATTTCCCGTTTTGATTTCCTAATAGCAATTATTGCAATTGGAATTCGGTGAGTTTGGTTCGTGGAAGTCTGTATTGTACTACGAAGGCCTGGAGATGGGAGTGCCTGCTCAGATGTCGTTCTCGTAATCTGACCACGGTTCAGAATTACGAGGTCAGTCCCAAATTAGCCCTAGTGTTACTTTAAAACAAACGGGACGTTAATATGATTAAATCAAACTAGCTGAACTTGAACTACGAAGACTTGAGCTAGGACGGAATAATATCTTCCGTTGATCCTTAGTCTTTTTTTTTTGTTTGTATCTTATATAAAATGCATGTAAAACATATATTTTTTAGTATACGAAACCATATTTAAAATGCTTTAAATTATACTTATCAATAAGAAAATATAAAATAGAATCAAAAATTCGATAAAATTAAATATTTTTATCTAGATGTTAAAATATATCTGTAGGCAATCAGATAATGATCATTAAATTGAATGTTTATTTTTAATTTGTGGTATTGCATAAAAAATATTGAATATAGAAAGCACTGTATAGGAATATTTATATATAATGACTTCTTCATCGGTTGCAATTTTTCTTCCCCTTACCTTTCTTTTTTTCAGTGTTCCAAACATAAGAAAATCGCTTTGAGCCAGGTCTGGATTATATGGCGGGTGCACGCTTCGAATTCCAACTCTTTTATTATTTCAGCTGTCCGTTGGGCAGAGTGTGAACACAGGTTTAATACCTTCCGCAAACAAAAAGCGAATCGCTGCTCTCATTTTTCCCTTCGTGTAGATCGACAATGGAGCTGGCATATTTAATAATCTGCTACAATCTAACGATAACGCAAGAATAAGAATGACAAGTTCAATATAAGTTTTGTTGACTATACTAATTCAGCGCTGGGTATTAGCAGCGTTACCAAATCCTGGAAAGAGGAATTGCAAAAGTCCCTTTACTTTTGTCTTCCCCCCGGGGGGTCACCTCGAAATGAGGATGAGAAGCTGTCGACATGATGATTGGTTCTCGCCACCCTAAAGGGTACAAGAAAAGGTGAAAGTCTGGCTCCTTCCATTGATGACGAGACGTACTTCCTAAGAGAAATGTTGTACCGTAGCCGGTGATGGCCTTTAGGACTCAACCACAGTTCCCGCCAGTGTTGTTGTTGCGCTGGTCCGGTTATTCAGTAATTTTTATTTGTGTGCCTTCGGGCGAGTCGGAGAGTCAGTGATATGCTTTAGTTTTTGTCTTCCTCTTGTATAATAGAAAAAAATATCAATAAAAGAAAAAAATATATAAACTAAGTTAACAAATATTTGAAATTTGCAACTTCTGTAGACATTCTAAATCTCATAAATAAACAAAAATACAATGGATCAAGGTAAAGGCATCATTAGGGGCTGGTTTCAAAGTTAAAAATAAATTCTCTTCAAAGAAAAATGATCCCTACTTTTTACATTAAGTATTAAAAAGAGTTGAAACTTTCTGCCAAACGAATAAATGTACTCACTAAAGTGGAAAATGGGCAACCCATGTTCTTCTATTCGTCAAACTGATTGCTCGTAAAAAATATATATATATTTTCAACGATCTCGAAGAAAGAAATAAAAAAGTTCGAAAATACAAAATAAGATTCCCAGAAGAGGAATTAGATAATACGTACTATTTGAAAGGCCGTGTATGTTTTTGCATTTACTAGAAATTCTTTTTGGTTCTCTGAAATTTTTTTAGACTTGCGACAAGAAAAGAAAATCAGGACTTTTCTTGTTGCGATGTAAAGACTTTATTGATTTCTTTCCAACTCGATGAAATAAGTCAATCGACTGTTTCGAGTTTATCTTGAAGTTTGTGAAAACTTTATTTGAGTTTCAACTCGAGGTTTGTTGAATATAGTTCTTGAATGTATGTAAATTATTTACCAATTTGTATACCAATAAAAACAAACTGAAATTTGACTAACTGGTATAAAAGTAGTGCAATTGATATTTTATCCCTTTCATCATTTTTTATTCACTTACTGTAACTTTGAGGCATATTACCATATTTTTGAAGAATATTTCGGTTTAAAGAAAATTATAAAATTATACAGCATTTTTCGATTTTTTGAAGCAGATTGCTATACTGCATAAAAGTATGATAAACCTGATCTTTCACTTTTGGATGAAGCTTATGCTTTAAAAATAGAAAATATCCTCGGTTGACAAACTAGTATAGACACAACGCAATTTAATCGTTAAAATAATATACATTATCCATTAAGATTTATTAATAGATAATCTGATCTTTAAGCAGCATAGACTTAATCTTATCTGTTATATAAATGTAAAATAGACAATGATTCAAGGATTACTGACAAAGAAGCGTGTGACATGATTTCTCTGTAAAAATCAATATGAGAGCAGTACTATGGCACCAAATATTGTTACAAACTAACAGCAGTAATGTTGCACCAAATGTTATATCAAACTAACAGGAGTAATGTAGTACCAAATATTGTAACAAACTAACATCAGTAATGTAGTACCAAATATTGTAACAAACTAACATCAGTAATGTAGCATAAAATATGGTAACAAACTAACAGCAGTAATGTAGCATCAAATATTGTAGCAAACTAATAGCAGTAATGTAGCATCAAATATTGTAACAAACTAACCGCAGTAGCGTAACGCCAGATATTGCAGCAGTAATATAGAAACTAACAGCAGTAATGTAGCAAAAATATTGTAAAAGACGAACAGCAGTAATGTAGCAAAAAATATTGTACAAAATTAACAGCAGTTACAAATAGTGTATAATATTGTACAAAATTAACAGCAGTTACAAATATTGTACAAATAGTGTAACAAACGAACAGCAATAATGTAGTAACTAACGGCAGTAATGTAGCAAAAAATATTGTAAAAAAACTAACAGCAGTAACGTAGCATCAAATAGCGTAACAAACTAGCAGCAATAATGTAGCATCAAATATTGTAATCTATTAATATATTGCAATAGATTACCTCATTTCATTTTTAAATTACCTAATTACTTAATCACGGGATGTTTGTCCAAAATGTTATAAAAATCCAAAATTTGAAAGGGAAAATCATGTACCAGATTTCATCCAAACAACCTGCATCAATTTTGAGTTACCTTGATCCCAAATAGATGTAACCGCAATAATTTCTTTTCTATTAAAGGAAATTCTAAAACTAGAAAATAAAAATAATGTACCAAATTTTGTTCCAAACAACTTGTAGCATTTTTGAGCTACATTGATCACAAATATAAGTAATCGCAGTTTTTTTTCGACTATAGGGATTTCTGAAATTAGGAAGTTCATTCAAAAATTCAGATTGAATTTTTTAACTTTAACCCTTAACTGGGGAGGTGCGATCTACGAGACCGCATTTCATTTACACTCAAAATAAATTTTCTAATAAATGTATTAGAATGAAAAACTGCCAATATATTTTGCAAATATGTTTCTTGACATATAGATATATTTTAGAAATTTTTCAAAATATATTATCATTGAAAAAAATAAATGCGTTAGAACATACATTTTCTTCTCAAATTACATGTTGCAATAAATAATATTCCTGAAAAAACGTATTACTTTTTACTTTTTAAATCATTTATTTTTACAGTATATGAAGGTATATCGAAGACAGTATAATGTAAAATTCAACAATTATATGAAAAATAAAAAAAATTGACAATGGGTAAAATTGGCCCTTTTTTTATCGGCTTGTATGACTTTCATAGCACGGTTTTCTAGGGCATTTTAAACATACAGGTTAAGAACTAGTATGAAAATCAACCTATAAATAATGCATATATATCTCTTGGTATATTAATATATTTTATAATTTTTTTAAAATACATTATCACTAGAAAAATTCAATATGTTTGAAAATACATATCAGAATCAGTTGAATGCGAACTTTCATCGACAAACTCTTCTGTCCAATTATCCTTATCACTGAAATCACTTTCTGCCTCATTTAAAAGTGTCTGGAGCACTGCTTCATAATAGGATCAGTAAATTGGATGATATTTCGGGGCCCAAGCTTTAGCACCATCTGCTAAGCCTTGTTTATCACTGGGACACTAACAGGGAGAAGCGGTCTCAGAGACCGCGCCCGAAGAAATAACTAAATTATTTTAAAAAGCATCCACTGAAATCGGTTGAAAAAGTGCACCTGTATTGAAGGTTAAAAAACAGGAAGCTACAGGGTAATTCCATTCAATTGAGTTAAAAATAGAATAGGGATGACCGAAAATCCATCGCTAGTCTAAGTTAAAAACGTCCCCAGTTAAGGGTTAACAATACCTTCTTTCATGTACGAAAAAAAATGTTAACTAGCATTTATTGAAGGTATTCTGAAAATTTTGTTATTTTAAAGAAAATGTTCTATTATTAAGATTCAGAGAGGAAAGAAAAATAAAGATAATAAATTTTTTATTGGACATAAAATATGTAGAACATTTATACGCGATTTTTAAGGATAAGATTTGTTGACATTTAACAAATTAAAGAGAGTTTTGAAACATTTATTTTTCAGGGAATACTTTTAAACTCGCTAATGGTAACAACAGCAAGAAAAAAATGTTATTTTTCCCAGATTCTAAGCGTTTGCAACTTTTTTTGTGGAGAAATAAATAATTAGTTTCTTCATTGTATCTTATCTATTCTCGATTTCTTCTTTCAGCATAATATATATGCTAAATGATTTGGCTTTAATTTCTTTGAGTTCTTTTTACACACATAGCATTTATTTAAATAAATTATGGTAGAAGGGATAGATTTCTTAAACATAGATTTTTTTTAGATATATTTGGATATACGATGTTTACCAGAAACTTCAGAAATGTATACTTTTTTTTTCTGAGAAGCTTTTTTTTTAATTGGATGCATTTTTCCACAAAATAAACTCTCCTGTCCTTTATTATTTTACCAGAAACAATTTTATCTTCATATTTCTTAGTTTTTGCAAATTTTACTTTTTTAGCTTTCTGGAACTTTACTGTATATATTTTATCTAGTGCCATATGTTTCGCGCAGCATAGCCAAATATGGCTCTTGTGCCACAAACCCCTAATTAACAAACTAATCCTGTCCTATAATTCGGTGAAGGAAACTTAATAAGGTTGATTAGTTTCCGCTTCTTATTTTTTAAAAAAATACTCCACAGTTATATTTAAAGTTATATTATATATATATATATATATATATATATATATATATATATGTAAGTTAAAAATTCCATTAGTGTTTGTTATTTTCAGTTTTTGTTTGATCATTTATATACAGAATTTTAAACAATTATTGCGATTTTATTGCATACAATTTTAAAAAAGAAAGGAAATATTGAAAACGTTAAACAATTAAGGCATGCCATTTTGTATAAAAAACAGTATTTTTAGATCTTATGGAATCTTAAAAAGTTCTACTTTTAGAACTACGTCTTTAAATCTCTGTTTCTCTTTGAAGACTAGAAATAAAAAGGGGAATAGGTTAGAGGGATATTGTTTTGCTTGGTGTTTAAATCTTTAACTACATTTTGAGAGGTGTCAGGTGATAACAAGATTACCATTTAAAAAGAAAGAAATTATTTCTTTTTCATTAAAATATTGAGTAAGAAATTTAAATTTCAAAAAAGAGATTTCATATCCTTACTCATGAACTAGAGTAACGAGTCAGATGAAAACTGTTTGATTAGTCGCTTTAACATCAGAATACAGATGTGTATTAACTTTTGGGCCAAATTCATCAGTGATATTTCTATGTGTCAGATTATCTATATTGTTTATGGGAAAGAGCTAAATACAAAATGCGGCAATACCAATACTTGAATGAAATTCGGTGTGATATTTTAACTTCAAAATCATTGATCTATAATCCATTTAAATCATATCAGCATTCGGTTATATTCATTATATACGCAGAAGAAAAATACAGAGTTCGCCCATATTGTATAAATTCATGAGAAATCAAAAAATAGAAAACATTCCTCTCATTAATTTTGCTCATAAACTCAAGTTTAAGTTTAGATGCGATTATGTGGTTGTTTACTACTGCTTAATATGATATCATTATCTACTATGCCAACTGTCCGGCAGAAATTTAGGATTTTTTTTCCAGCTCGCGAGAGAGTACTTCTACTTGTTCTTCCTTAATTTTACTTCCTATTTTTTTAGTGTCAAAACATCGTTGCTTTGTTTTTGTGGGTATTTCTGTACTTTTGAAACTCTTAAATATTCAAGTGGGGTATCTTTTATTCTCAGAAATGGTGAAATGGTTGTGATTATTTTCAAATATCAGGTATGTGTGATTTTGATTTTTTTTTTTTTTTTTTTTGACATTTGCTTTCGATTGTGCTACTGTTTTTCTAGTGTTCTAAATGAATACTGAATTAAAAGTAGACGCGATGTTTGAAACATGTCGATACACATTTTCAGGTTTTCACTTTTAATAAAGTAATCCTAAACTGTGATTTTTAAAGATAGAATTTCAGTTTATTACAACATATATTATTTCCCGACGAAATGAATTTCATGGTTCAATTTCTATTTTTGATTGCAATTTCATGGATTACATAAGTAATCTAATTCATTTCTATCTTACTAATGCTCTATATATACAATTAAAAAATAAAGTAATAAAACAATCTACTGACTCCAAAAATATTAAAATTAAAGCACTTTTGCAAGACTTAAACAACAGTAAACCTCATTCCTAATTTTTAATGAAGATGAAAGATGTGAACAAAGATTGTGTTACTGAAGATGTTTGAAAAACATTTTTTACACTTTTATTGCGGCGATGAAATGTTATAATATAACAAATATTGGGTTGAAGTGTAGTTTAGTGTGCCCCCGAGTTTGTCGCCAATATGGTAACCCAACGAAACGATCTCATAGCAATCCTAATGTTGTTTTGTTTACTACTTTTTACAGTGGTTGAGTTGTACATGAATTACAACTATTTTCTGAAAAATGTTAAATTAAAAATAACAAAAAATATCAATTAAAGATTTTAATTCAGCTTTGTATTATAATTAATATTTCAAAATTGTTAAGATAAACAGAGATAGGGATTCCAAAAATTAAAAAAAAAATATCTCAGAAAAAATAATACTTATTAGAAAGATCATAATTTTAATGCAGAAAGTGGTGACCCTAACTGTTTTGTAGAAGTGTTTATTTTATCCGCCATCTTTATTGGCGACTTGGCATCTTTGGCGCAGCAAGGGGCACACTAAACTACACTTTTACCCAAATATTGTTTCTTTCTAGTGACGAGTAAACTAAATTAACGTAAATTGCTAAAAAAAATGAAACAATATGAGCTGTTGCAAAGGTTAGTAAAGTACTAACGAACTGTTAAAAAAACTAGGAGCAAAAGTTGCGGAAATGGCTAGACAGTTTCAGCGAATGCCTTCATACTTATTTCGCAATGGTAGCAAATATTTCGTTTTCGATCACATTCTACAGTAACCACTAGTATTGAGAAAATTTGGTATCATACTTTATGCTGAAAAAAAAAGTGTGGGAAACCATGTTTTTACTTAATTTTCTATGTTACAAATTTTTCAGTTATCTAAAATTAAAGTACTAAACAATTAACGCTGTATCTTGGCCTGCAGTATTTTCTTGATTGTTGTGATTGCAAATGTCACTTGACTGATTTGAAGGGCAGACATTTTGAAAGGATTTGAATTGTTTATTGATATCAAAAGTTATTGATTATTTAGCAGATTGATTTTCCCTGAGGGTGAATAGCAATATTTGTAAGATCCAGTCTGTGTTGAAACGTTGCAATGGCTGAATTGAAAGGTATTTGCATATGTTAAATTATAATTACAAATCGTGACATACAGTTGGAATCGTAAATAATTCGGCATTAACCCGATTTTTAAGTTTCCAGTGAATACGAAGGGCAAGTTATCATTCGGCTCCAAATGGCATCTAAAACTGCGTCAACAGTAAAACGATGCTTTCAGATGACATTACCTTTACATGCCACATTGGATTAGTGTTCTGAAATAGATCATTCTAGAACAATCCAGAAAAGACTACTCCTGGGGTACCATTCGCTTGCTTCTTCCGGAGGTTTTCGAGCATCGGAAGCCAGTCTTGCAATTGCTGAATACATCGAATAAAAATAGAAATGCACTTGGAGTTTTCGTGTCGTCATTGATTCAAATCACACAAAATACAAGAATTTTTTGCACAAGGATTTATCTGTAATTTTCGTCCTGCGAAACATTGCAATTTGGTTTCCTTAAGCAGTCCCACACTAAGCCGCATAGAGTCCGGCCGAGTACAAACAGTTTATCCTTGGTATTTATGCATGAAAACAAACTATAATGGCAGAGAGCCTCAAGTATACTTGGGTTTTAAATAACCATCATAAACTCTTTTGCGTTCCTTTCCATATTTATCCGAAATATAAAGTATAATACAATACAATTCAGTACAATCAGATTATGTTCAGCTCCCCTGGACTTTTATGGCTTTTCTACTGATCGCATAAAGATACTGAGGCGACTTACTGCTACATTGTTTGCTAAATGTACTGTTGTGATTTATTATTACCCACTCTGCCAATTGGTCGGCAACCTCACTGGTCTGGTGGCAAGGTCGTCTCGGCGTCGGAACCCGAGGGTTTCAGATTCGAGACACGATTCCACCGAAGTAAGCGGATCGGGAGCACGTTAAATCCGTCGGGGCCAAACAGCCTCAAGTTTGGAGAGGGGGTGCCAGCTCAGGTGTCATACTCGTCATCTGAACTCGGTTCAAAATAACGAGTCATGCCCCAAAATAGCTCTAGTGTTGCTTTAAGACGGGACGTTAATATAATTAAACTAAACTGTAACTGGTCGATCGGAATTTAATATTTCTCCAATTTCGAGAAAACTGCTTCGATTTGTTCTTTTTAAAACTTCCCTTGATAAGGTTTTTGTAAAAATAATAATTTTTTTTTCTTGTTGAAGCTATAGAATCTGGAAAGCTCTTAAATATTTAATTATGGCATCTTCCTGCCTCCATAAATGAAATGTTTTTATCTTAAACACAGATTTGTTAGTGCTTGTGTGCACGGTATCTTAGTTACTAAACTTGCTGGCATTGTGGTAATTTACTGACTTGTACAGACCTTAAAGCACGGTGATCATGAATTCGAAACCTATTTTATCAAACTTCCACTGCATTTGTTGACTTTGGATCGATTACTCAGTTTTGGTTAAGCACTCTCACTTTGGTAAGAAAAAGGTTCCAAAAAGTTTAATATTATTCCAGGAATCAACAGAAGTTGTAAATCCAAAAACCTAAACCAAATCCTAAGTTTTAAACCAAATCCACATTCAAATTCAAAACTCCGTGATGTTATGTAAGGCTTATGTTAAGCTACGAAGCTCGCAACGACTTGAAATTTGATTTTTGATTAACGGTTTCGTAGTTGTGGTCGATCTGATTCATCTTGCCGGCAAAATATATGCTCCTGTTAAAACATTTTAAAAAATTTGTGATTTTAATTAGATGTAACTGTTAGAAAATTAAAAAACAATTTTATCGTAATCGTTTCAGTAAATATTATATATGAAATTTTTTATGGTAAATTTGAAGCCCAGAGAATTAAACATTATACAAGCTAAAATAATTGTATTATTCCTTCAAAATGTTGAAATATTTCTGGAAGTGTCATTGAAATTTATATTGTATTATCAAATTTATAATGACAATACAAAAAATAACTCTGTAGAAAACAGGCGGGAATTATACACTCTCTCATAAAAATTTTCAATAAAAGGTATATTGAATTCTAAAGTGTTTGAAAATAACGTTTAAATCGTTGGATTTGCAAATAATTTTTATTTTTTATTCTGAAAAATATAGCAAAAACATAAATAATACATTTATTTAATTAAAGAAGTATTATATTATTCGCTTTTTAAAAATGAGCCATAGTGTTTTATTTTAGAAATGACTGAATAATATGCATTCCAGCATATACTACAGTTTGTGTTTGAAAAATATAATTAATATTTGTGAAAAAAAATTGTTCGTAAGCTGCTATAAGTATAGAATGCATCCTTTTTCTACAAATTTAGCATGGATAATAACAATGCTGTGTCAGGAAACCACTGGAAGGCATTTAAGTCATTAAAATAACCTCATAACTCTTCGCAAATTTCTTCTTGGTAAGATTGTACATTACCTGAATGAATTAGCTCATTCTATTTAGGAAATTTGCTTGCTTCTTTCTTAAAAGTTAGCTTGGAAGTAATATTAAATATAATTTAACCAGTATTTACTGTTATTTATCGCCATGAACATGTTTTAAAAGTAAACACCAAGTTCTCTAATATATTGCTCAAGTTCATGCGCCCCATGCTATCTTGGGATTAAGAAAAAGTAAAACCATTAAGTGCCAGAATTACAGACTCAACAGCAAAATAAATTAAGTTAACTAAATAAGTGAATTACAATTACTGGTCTTCCGTATATCACTCTTTACATATAACTTGAAATTAGCTATTAAGAAATAAGATAATAAAAATGAAAAAAACTTTTCAAAATACAGTAACATTTTGAAAGGAAAATAAAGGGAACACGCTTATATTTTCAAGGCGTAAATTTCATTGATATATATATATATATATTAAAAAAAAAAAAAAACTCTGGATCCTAAAGTTATCTTAATCTTCAATTACATCAAGAAATTTATATCATTATTAATATTATCCATTATAATGATTAGTAACATGAGTTTTAATTATTTAGATTTATCTATCTATACTTATAATAAAGCTCAATGTGTGTGTGTGTGTGTGTGTGTGTGTGTATGTGTTGGCGCTCTACAGGCCAGGTCATTTGACATACAGCTATCAAATTTGGTACATGTATACCTTAGAGGTCGGGAATGTTCACCTGGAGTCCCTTTTTTTGAAATTTTAATTATTAATTAAAAACTAACCTTCCCGCCAAAAAAATCTTCCATTTTCCCCACCGCCAAATGAGTAAGGCTTCAGGTTTTTTTTCTCCCAACAGTAATGAGGCTAGGGTTAACATTTTTCGGCGGATTATTTTAAACGATTCTGTTTATTTTCTTAATGTTTTATGCATTTAAACATTGTTAATTAATCCATGTTTCAGATTCCTTCTGAAGTACTTTTGAATTAAAATAACACAGAATAAAGGAAATTAAAAATGTCTAATCTGCATAGCGTTACCCCAACTGGCGTAGAAAAATTCACGCATTTGCGTTAACGTAACTGGCGAAGAAAATTCACGCATGCGCATTATGTTCTGATTGTTGCCATGACAACCAACAAATGATTTAAATTATTTTTCGGTTAGTTGCATGTTTTTGTAAGTAAATTGTATTTATGTTAGTTATATATTTTTGTATATGCTTATAGTTTTAAGTACAACGTTTTTTAAGTAGTTTTTTAAAACCTGTTTTCGACCGATTATTTTAAACGATTCGTTTTATTTTCTTAGTGTTTGATGCATTTAAAATGAAACATTGTTAATGAATCGACCTGTTCATGATGAATATGAGAAATTTTTGTTGACAAATTCTTGAGATATTACATAAATTAAGAAAGATATTCTTTAGTGACCATAAAGTTTAAACGCTCAGTGACTGTATTATCAGTAATCATATTATTAAAAAAAATGCTTTGTTTCAGTAAAAAATATTATTATATTAATTGCAGATTAATCATTTACACTTTAATTTAAAGCATAATTTCTACGAGGGGTAACAGAAAATTAGAGAGATACATACCACGCTATGACTGAAGGCCTTTATACTATTATGAGTGAATTATATGACTATCAAAATTTGAAGTTTTAAAATATTTTGCTGAAGAATCTATTAAAGTTGGAATTGCCTAAAATATTTAATGGTACGACCGGAGTATTCCGGTTCAACCTATTTAATTATTAAAATTGAAACTAGCATTAAGATTGGCGAACCGGCTGGTCGCCAAAGGCGGCTAGTTTCAAATAAATTTGCGATTTTATTTAGACAATAAAGGTTAATTTTAGTTTAAGAAGCAAAACTTAAAATAATTATACTGTCTATTTTGTACAAAATGCATTTTAATCGTATATATCAGCGAAAGAGCTGTCCCTATATTTTTCACATATTCTTTTAAAAAACATTATTCTTTCCCTCAACCCCGCATGAAATCGTGATCCTTGATCAAGACTATGCTCGGATTTTTTATTTTCAGAATTCAACAGATGAGAATTTCGTCCTTCATAGTAGTAGAAGAAAATGAATATGCATTTTCTTTATAAGATACAATTTAAAATGTGACATATTACTCCTGCATTAATATTAAGATCATTAATATAGAATTCTGACGCAATACAACAAATCATATGCAAGTAAGGATGGTTTGATTTTAAACAGTTTGTTTTGATTCAAAATTTAAAAAGGATCTACAATTTAAATCCTTTATCTATTTGCAAAATTTTATTCGTCAATGTTTTTATTATTTAGGGAAAAGCTATTGTTTTCATCTGATTTAGACAACAGACAGACTTCCTAAGAAAGAACTTCTTTCAAAATTTGATAGAAATCAACAAATTCAATATAAAATCCGCACACGAAATTTCATCAGTTTAGCTTGAAATTCTTTTGAGTTATCAAGTTCAGACATAAAATTTCCATTGTGAGAATTTGATGAATAATTAGACCATTACTATGGGGCTGCAGTGGTCTGTTGGTAAGATCTCGGCTTTGGAACCGGAGAGTTTCAGGTTCGAGACCCGATTCCACCGATGAATCGTCGTGTAAACTGATCTGGTGCACGTTAAACGCCCTGGTGAAACACCCTGTTGTGGCGTGGTGTGGAGAGTGGGGTGCCAGCTCAGGTGTCGTCCTCGTCATCTGACCGCGCTTCAAAATTAAGAGATCCGTTGCAAAATAGCCCTAGTGTTGCTTTAAAACGAGGCGTTAATATAATACTAAACTAGTCAATTATAAACTCTCTTTTTATATATTTCGTTTATGAGAAAGTAAACATATATAATTTAAAACATAATATTTTTAATTCGATTTTTTGGTTATTCTAATTTAATTAATTTTAAAATATTCCTAAAAATTATACGCAATATATATGCAACAGAATTTCAACGTCAATAATTTGCAAAATACAAGTTTTATCGAGTTTGGTGATTATTTTATTCAAGTGAAATAAAATTTATCTACATTTCCAAAAAACTAAAAATGCATTAAACCATAACTCATGGCTTTAAATGCATTCCATGTTACCTTAAATGTAATGGGGAAAACGCATTTCAACTATCTGAAGGATATATTTAATAGTTGGTACTTTAGAAATAAAGTTATAAAAATATGCATCTCATATTCAATGAAGAATTCATTTTGATGCAAACTTCTCATTCAAATAAAATCTTTTAATTTTATTAAAATGTTATTTGTGTAAGTTGAATATATACCTCTATTCATTGCAAAATATTCTGGAAACATCTTTTAAATATATCTCAGAAAGTCTTCCCTGAAGTGCTTTTAAATATATAATTTAAATATATAGTGCTTTTATAGTTAAAAATATAGTGATTTTATAGTTAGTGCTTTTATATATAATTATGCCAGAAATATAGATATCCAAGTCATTCTAATAACTAACAACTTAGCTTGCATTTCATCCAACTAAATCTTTTATTTAAATGAAAATCCCCTCAAAAGTCTTTATAGAAATATTCAAATCAAACATTCTTCGAAAATCATTTTAAGCTTAAAATTCCTTTCTGCTTTGTAACATTTTCAATTAAAGCTAAAGCTACGAAACAATTTTATTGTGTGTGACGTTTACAAGATCATAAAGTTAGATTCAGATTGAAAAAAAAAGAGGTATTCCTTTACAACAAAAAATCTCTTTAATTTAATGCGAGTTCTCTGTTTTTGTTCTTCTTTTTTATTTTGGTAAAGAGGAAGTTTCTAGTATAACTTGAATGAAGTGACCGATTGGATCCAATTTCGCTCCAATGAATTGTTTCTTCCTTCGAAGCGCTTCGTTTAAATGTGTTATTTTCCTTTATGTTGTTTCGTTCCAATGTATTATTTTCCTTTGTGGAGTTTCGTTCTAATGTGTTTTCCTTTTTGATGCTTCGTTTCAAAGTGCTCCGAAAATCGGTTTTATAGTATTATAGACTCGTGCTTTTATTTATCTTGTTGCGAATTGAAATGAGCGAAGATAGAACCTGGGACCTTGTGGCTCGCAGACCAGTAACATAACCACGATACTAAAGCAATTGATCGGATAGCGTAGCTGTTAATTGGCTTATAAGCTTTCACCACAATCTTTTTCTGAATTTTTAAAAATTCATTTAAAATATAATCGTATTTTAAAACACAATAATTTCCAAGAATTTGAAATTTTGAAAAAAAAAAAATGTATTTAAAATTATTCTCTAAACCTTGATCGAAAAGTAAAATTTTTAATAAAATTAATTTAAGCTCTATAAATTGTGAATGATAAATAATCTATTTTTAGTTGGTCCTGGATACTTACCTGGAAATATTAAAATTTGGCGTCTAATTATCTTGCATATAAGATATTTTAATTGCGGCACTATGCAATAAACGTTTCAAATTCTAATTATTTTATTTGCTTGATTTTAAAAATGATGCGGTAATTTTATTTTTAACTAGCCGCCTTTGGCGACCAGCCGGTTCGCCAATCTTAATGTTCGTTAAAATTTTAATAATTAAATATTTTATGCAATTTCTACTTTAATAGCTTCTTCATCAAAATATTTTAAAACTTCAAATTTTGATTATCATATAATTCATTCATAATATTATAAAGGCCTTCAGTCATAACGTAATATGTATCTCTCTCATTTTCTGTTAGCACCCGTAGAATTTATGCTTTAAATTAAAGTGGAAAGAATTTATCTTCAATTAATATAATAATATTTTTTACTGAAACAAAGCCTTTTTTTATAATCTGATTACTGAAAATAGAGTCACTCAGCGTTTAAGCTTTATGGGCACTAAAGAATATCTTTTTAAATTTATGTAATATCTCAAGAGTTGGTCAACAAAATTTTCTTAGATTTATTATGAGCAGATCGATTAATTAACAATGTTTAAATTTAAATGCATCAAACACTAAGAAAATAAAACGAATCGTTTAAAATAAACGGTTGAAAACAGGTTTTAAAAAAACTACTTAAAAAACGATGTACTTAAAACTATAAGCATATACAAAAAATATATAACTAACATAAATACAATTTACTTACAAAAGCATGCAACTAACCCAAAAATAATTTAAATCATCCATTGATAACGTTGTCATGGCAACAATCAGAACAGAATGAGCATGCGTGAATTTTCTTCGCCGGTTACGTAATGCAAATACGTGATTTTTTCTACGCCAGTTGGAGTAACGCTATGCGGATTAGATATTTTTAATTTCCTTTATTCTGTTTTATTTTAATTCAAAAGTACTTCAGAATGAATCTGAAAGATTGATTCATTAACAATGTTTAATTTTAAATGCATCAAACATTAAGAAAATAAACAGAACCGATTTAAATAATCAGCCGAAAAATTTTAACCCTAGCCTCATTACTGTTGGGAGAAAAAAAAACTGAAACCTTTCTCGTTTGGCGCTGGGGATAATGGAAGATTTTTTTGGCGGAAAAGTTGGCGGTGGGGAAAATGGAAGATTTTTTTGGCGGGAAAGTTAGTTTTTAATTAATAATTAAAATTCTAATTAAAAATTCGAAAAAAGAAACCCCAGGTGCACATTCGCAACCTCTAAGGTATACATGTACCAAATTTGGTAGCTGTATGTCAAACGGTCTGGCCTGTAGAGCGCCAACACACACACACACACACACACATTGAGCTTTATTATAAGTATATAGATGTATTTTTTTACAAATGCAGCATTTATGCTCTGTTGTCTATAAAACAATGTACATTTGGATAGTAAACGACACGTATTTTTGCGTGATAAATGGTTTTCAGATATTTTATGATGAATTACTAAAATTGCATAAACAAGTTGTTGTTTGACAAATAGTTTGTAATAGTCAGTTACATGTACATTGTGCTAGTATGGCTTGATAGTTAACGGTATTATATCCGGATTTTATCAGCTCCGTAAAGTGAAGAACAATTGTATGCACCTTTGTATTATTGGGCGGGGCATATGAAATTCGTCACTAGGATTAAATGTTTTTATGACGTAGTAGATCTGAAAAATAAAGCATTCTTATCATCATCTTCTTCATGATAATGATGGTTCAAAATTAGGAGTTCTCACCTCCACCAAATCTATATTGCTTATTCATACTGAATGTAGTAAAAGTATCTAAAGTAAATTAAATTGTATATAAGTTTCTGGAGAAATCAGAATTAGTAATCCTATCAGTTTGCACTTCTTTGGCCATCTGGCCAAAGCTTATGGACCAGTTAACAGCTACGCTACACGAGCAATTGCTTTTGTATTGTGGTCATGTTACTGGGCTGCGAACCACAAAGCCCAAGGTTCTATCCTCGCTCATTCCAATCCTCCATATTGGTGACCTCAGACGAACAAACTTCAACCTTCGTACAGCTGTTGTGGCGCCATCGACCCGCAGCAAACCAAAGTCGTCAGACTTATTTGTCACAGCAACAGCAATCACTCACCCACACACGCTCGCCATAACGTTTGGTGCTACTCAAAAGGGTACATGCGCATTAGACTCAACAGTTAAAACATCACTACTCAATAGCCATATCGTTCGTATCACTTCCGACTCACTGGAGGGAGAGTCTGTGGTGAAAGCTTATAAGCCAGTCCAGTTAACAGCTACGCTACACGAGCAATTGCTTTTGTATTGTGGCCATGTTACTGAGCTGCGAACCACAAGGTCCCAGGTTCTATCATCGCAGATCCCAAACCGCTACACCATCTTTCTGGATGCATCGCTTTCGCATTCTTGATGGATAATGATTGCTATAAATTTTGAATATAATGATTATATAAAAAACTTTGAATATAATGATTATATAAAAAACTTTGAATATAATGATTATTATCATTCAAAGTTTTAAATAAATCTGTTCAGAGGGTTGATTTTCTTCGGTGGTGGGGGTCGAGCTTCTGAGATAATTCTCTCAGACTTCTATTCTATTCCTTTCATCTAAATCGGATAGGCAGAGAGATTGAGGGCATTTATTTATCACTAAAACGTATAATAACAAAACCTTTCACGCGAATTTCTATATGTCATTATAAACCTACAACTATTTCTAAGATTCATGATCAATAAATTAAATATTTAAAATAAAAGAAAGAGGAAAAATGAAACATCTTTTTTAACAGAATGTTTATGTACTGGCAAATACAGCCGTACGAAAGGAATGTACGGTCTTTCGTACGAATAAATAAAAAAAAAATAACTTTCTACACTGTAAATAAACTTCTTCGAGAAACGAGAAAGAAAAATTAACGCGTAACTGGAGATGTTTTAGAATTTACATTATCAATATATCATCATATAAGCTAAAAAATATTTATTTGCCATACACTAGAAAATACACTAGATACACTAGGCTAATACACTAGAAAAATGTAATAAAATATCACATTTATTTTGTGTAAATTAGTAAACACTGAAGTTGGAAAGAGTGCCATTTTTCTAATAATAAAATAGAACTATTATTTTTAATGAATAGAATCTTTCAAGCTATAATAATATCGTCCCTTAGAATGCAATGACTTGTCAAAAGTTTGAAATGCAAGTTCATAAAATCCCAAAAAGCGAATGCGCATGTACTTCGACCTTTCATTTCTGAAGACAAATCTCTATATAAATATTTCTCCATCTTACAAAAAAAAAAAAAAAAATACGATTTCAAAATATGAAAACCTGTCATTCCAAAGTCGTACCCAGACTGGAAATTTTATGGCTATTGCCACCTTGAGTGTTATGTAAACGTATGTGTGTGTGTGTGTGTGTGTGTGTTTTCTAATCTCAAAACAGCTTCCGAATTCTCGGATTCAACAGAATGGTTTTCGAAAAAACAAATTTCCGTCACCATCAAACTTTAGGCCCAAATCTTTAATTTTTTTTACAGGATGTCTTCTAATGGAAGTAAAAATAAATTCTTAAATGTCGAAGCTGCCTTGAGTGTAAAAATTATCTAGAGTAAATAAAAAAATAAAAGATTAAGAATTTCATTATAAAATGTCTTTTGTTGAGCTAGCCAATATTAAAAATCGTCTGCTTTTTTTATGTGTGAAAAATTTCTTTTTTAGTTAATACATTACGAATTTTTGCCACAATTATCTATATTATTTAAATTAAGATCATACTTATGTTGAATATTTTATCAAATGAAAATAAATTTCTTCCGTCGATTATTCTACATTTTTCTATTCGAGTGTTGTAAAATTACATCATTTACATTTTTTTTAATATTACACCATTGCATTTTCGTTTATAAAATTACCCCATTACGTTTTCTTTATAAAATTAAGTTATGTTTTTCTTCATTACGTTTTTCTTCATAAAATTAAATCATAACGATTTTCTTCTAAAATTACGTCATAACAATTTTCTTCATAAAATTACGTCATAACAATTTTCTTCATAAAATTACGTCATAACAATTTTTTTCATAAAATTACGTCATAACGATTTTTTTCAAAAAATACGTCATTACGTTTTCCTGTAAAAAATTACGTCATTACGTTTTTTTTTTTTCTCATAAAATAACGTCATTACGTTTTTCTTCATAAAATTTGGTCATTGCGCTTTCCTTCATAAAATTACGTTCTTGTTCTTTTCCTTATAAAATCAAGTCATTACGTTTTTCATTTGAAAATTGCATCATTAAGTTTTTTATATATAAAATTGTATTATTACGTTTTTCTTTATGAAATTATGTAAATGTTTTTTATTAATAAGCATTTTTATAATTTGGAACTTATAAAGCGCGTAAAGCGTCTCAATCTTATATGTAAATTACATCATTGAATTATTAAATAAATTAACATGATTAATTAATTTATCATTTTTACTATTTAATTTTCATTAACTTTACCCAAAATGTTTATCTTATCCCGCCAAAAAAGCTTTATCGTTGATTATTTTCTTATATGTGCAGTCTAAAATTTTTTAAAATTAAATCTGATTTAAAACAGTTTTTAAATATTGCTTCATTGACATTACAAGTTCAACTTCAGAACGAAACAATAGAGAAGTATTTTTAAACGCTGGTGCTCTTTCCAAGGATATAATTGGATTCATAAAATTATAGACAGGAAATTAATAAAATACATTGCGCAGTAATTATCAGATTCTAAAATAGTATTAGAGTATCCCAAAAGTTTCTTTCTCAATATGCTATGAATGGCCTTTTCTGGCTCTGCTTTTGCAAACATACTGGGTTATCTATTAGCCGTCTATGTCATCGGTTTCAGTCGTACCAGAGTTCTACACCCCAAAAAAGTTCTTTTGTCCATTTGGTGGGATTGGAAAGGCGTAATTTTCTACGAGTTCCTTCCTCTAAGTGAAAGAATAAATTCTATGAAATACTGTCATCAACTGGATCAATTGAAAGATGCCATAACATAATAAATAAATAAAAGACCAGAATTAATGAACCGACGAGGCGTTGTTTTTCATCATGACAACACGAGACCACATATTGCATTTGTCGTCATTTTGATAGGGATATTTTACCGCATCCTGCATACTCTCCAGATCTTGCTCCATCTGATTATTACTTCTTTCTATTCTTAAAAAAATTATATTCGCGATAAGCGCTTTAAATCCATCATTGAAATAAAAGCGCACCTCGAAGATTATTCCTTGTTCAAAACACAAAAATTTTGGAAATAAGGCAAAATGAGGCTGGACTGCTTAAGAGATGGAAGAAAGTAATGGAGAAAAAGGGGTTCTTATCTAACAAAATGAATAATATCTTAAACAGTAAACTCATTTCATATTAAAAACAGGAAAGAAACATATGGGACACCCTAATATATATTTATATCTAATAAATTAAAAGTTTAAAAATATTTTACTGATGGAGCTATCAAAACCAACTGCATAAAATAAAATAATGTGATCATATGTATCAAGTGGGTCAACAAATTTTTATAGTTAGAAGAATAAACAGCGATTCAGTTAGTTAGTTAAATCACTATAAACGGGGGAAAAATGTTTGAATTAATTGGACATATTATCTCAGGTTTGCTGCTATTTCTCAGTTTTTTTTTTGTTTTGTTTTTTTTTACTTACTTAACAATTAAATAAAAAATAATTATGGACTTCATCGTAGAATTTTTTTAAACACCATAATGTGTCTGGGTTTGCAGACTTTATGTAAACTACACGGTGTTTATAAATGGAAAGTTTAGCACGTAGCTGCTTCATAAACAGCAGAAAAGAATTTTCCAGACTTGAAGCTAATATCTTAATAACTAAAAAGAATAAAAAATGTTGATGTTTACCTAACAATTTTTAATATTATCTTTCATAACTCATTTTTTTTATTTTTAAATATAATAATGCTTATTTCTTTGATAATTTATGCTCAAATATTTTGTTAGTTTTATTGATTTTTCACAATTAAATGTAAACAAAATGTGTCTAATTTTTGTCTAAAATTTGCTAATATTCTTATTGTTTAATGGAATTAATGTTGATTTTATTGTTTCGTCAAATATTTATCTTCGCTGAATTTGGTATTGTTTAGGTTATGATTAAAAAAAAATTGCTCTCTTGGGAATCTTAATTCAAAACCAGAATTTTTCCTTTTATTTTTATTGATATTGATAATATTTGTTCAAACATTTTATGTGAAAATTACTTGATAGAAAGATCAAAATCCAAAAAACATAACTACAATGTTGATGCAATGATATAAGACGATAGAAGGATCAGTTTCGAACGTTTTGATATTTTTTTTTCATTTGATTGTTCCCATTCATAAAATTACATTTTTTTCTGTTAAAAGAAATCGTTTTCTAGAGACCATGAAATATCTTTTTTTAAATCTTTTCACTCTCGATAAGGTTTAATTTTTCCTCTAGAAAGAAAAAAAAAAAGAAAAAAATTAGACTTCCTAACAAAAGAAGTTTTTCCCACTTGTTTGGATTCTGAGGGAAATGGATTTAAAAATAAATCAGATTATAATTAAACTAATTTGGTTATTAACGTGATGTTAGGTTAAAGAATATGCTTATAATTTAATACTTGCATGAAAACCATCGTATAATGCTCTTTTATTTGCATATTTTACTGCGTAGAGCTTGACAAGTTCAGTTTTTTAAAGCAGAATTCGTCGATAATCAGTATTTTTTTCTAGTCTAATGTTCATCCACTTATATAATGTCAAATATCATATACAATACCAATTAATTTAGGTTAGTGCTATCTGCGGATTAAAACTTTTAGTTTTCTATATTTCTGAATCTTTCAAGTTGATTAAAAAGTTCTTAAATTTTGTTTTCAATAATTGTAACTGAAAAATATTCTAAGATATTAATTTATTCGAACGTTACGAATATAAAAGGTTTTTTAGTGAAAAAATACAAAAACCTTTTCCCTTCTTCTCTTTTCTATGGAAAAAATAATGTATTATTTAATTTTATGTGAATATGCGAAAGTATTTGAAATGATAAAAATTTAATTAAATTTTAATAATTTTGATTTTTTTTTTGCTTTCAAAATTTAGTATAGATGCAATAACGAAATTCAATTTGAGAGTTATTGAGATTATAAAAAAGAAATTTAAAGTCCTTTACATATAAAAAGATGCTTAAAAGTTTAATGCAAAGTAAAACCATTTTCGAAGAAAAAAGTTTTTATTTTATTTTTCTGTAGCATGACATCACTGTTAACATTTCATTCAATGACGTCACAATACGGAATATCAGCTGTAATCGTCTGACGTTTCCAAAGACTATTAAATCAATCGTATGACATTTCTAAAATTTGCCTTCAGATCGTATTTGATTTTGAGTAGATTTTTTCAACATATACCTAAGGACATAAATATCTATATGATGACAAGAGTTTTTTTTTTTTTATATATATATTCTTATAATATTTTTCAGTTAAGAATAGATAGGTCTGTGTTCCGAACAGGTTAAAAAAATCCGTGATAAGCGTAGTTTTAAAAAAATATGTCACAAACTTTGTGTTTTATATATCAAAAATCAGAATGATGTGATAAATTGTTTTTTATTTTTTGTTTTTTTCATGTGCAGTTTTTCTTCATTCTGGTTTCATTTTACTACTGTATTTTACTAGTTATTAATGTTACTAGTAAAATACAGTATTCTAAAATGTGGGCATTCGTGAAAATCTGAAGTATATAATTTTTTGATTTTTATACTTTTGCTAAACTTCGTGTATGAGAGAGTAAAAATTGCATTTATTCTATTGATTGTTTGATTATATTTGATTGATGGATTTCTATTGATTAGTTTTTAATATTTTTAAAAGAAGAGTTGAAAATATCTAACCCTATAATAGTTTGTATGGAAAAAATTTATACTAGGGAATCAATAAAATGTAAAGCACTCAACTCTTGGTTTTATTTTTTTATATATGTAATCCATTAAACGTGAAAGCAAAAAAGCTATTGCAAGCATGCATTCTTGTCATTTATCCAATTTATCTTCTTTTGAATACATTTATTTAAAAAAAAAATTAATTTTTAAAGAAAAAAAATTAAGAAATGTAATTCGTTCTCATTGATTTCTATAATATTCAGCTAACTGAGTTGATTAATTAAAAAAATGCATAAATAGTTTTCTTTGATATGTTTTAATTTGATATAAATTGTTACAGATTTTTATAATGTTTCACTGAGCAACAAGTTTACCGGTAATTGAAGTAGTTTTATTGATATAGTTATGGCTAATGAATGAAAGTCCAGTTTACGACCCTCTGCCTTGGCCATAAACTCGTCGACGAATTCGGCGATTTTCGCAACAAAAATTATAATTCCAAAAATAGCTGAAATTTTCACTCTCAATTGACTAAGAGCGAATTTACAATAACCTTCTAAAACGTTCGAACCCAAACATAAGATCTGTAAAAATCGAAGTCCACAGGAGAGAGGAAGTCAATAGTCAGTTCAGTTAAGTTGAATTCAAGGAAATAGGAGGGAGTTCAAGTTCAAGGAGGATCTCTGCCGCGAGTTTTCATTGCACGCTTTGACCAATTATTTTTGCTTACTACCTATCTGCAATGTTTGTGCTTTCGTTTACTGCAAATATTACCCTTATGTACGTTTGGTCTGTTTTTTTCCAGTGTATATTCGTATTTTCGTATAGAATAAAGCTTTTATTTTATAAGTTATTGAACCTGCTGGATTTTCAGCTGAGCAACTAACGGAGTGATTTAGGTATTTTTCCGTAATAGTAAAGATGTAGCATATTTTTGGGTCCTTTTTTTATTATCTAAATTATAACATTTTTTTAAGAAAATGGAAAATTGCCTGAAATCTGTAATAAAATATGGAGGATGTATCGGTAGCCTTTTCTTGTTTATACACGAAATTGAATTTCCAACTATTCCGTTGACAACTATTCCGTATATAATTGTTTTGTTTCAATGTCTTATGCAGTCATTCTAAATATGGTTGGTAATTTGAATTTTGATGAATTAAAAACAATTCCTTCATTAGACGGTAGAACACAACTTGAAACGTTATTTTCTAATTCTAAGAAGAGAGAAAAAAAAACATTTCCCGATTTTTTTTTTTTTTTTTTTTTGTAAATATCTCTATTATAACAGAATTTTGAAGTTTTTTCTTGATCCAGTATTCGAAAGATTAACCGCGAAATCTAGCTCTTGTCATAATAAACTACAGTAAAACATCATTTATACGTTATTTCATTAATCTTTCTCTAATCTTCTGTAATTAATCTTAAGATAATGATAAAATAATTCAGTTATGCAATGCAAAGTTTCTGTTATATACCGTTTTAGAAATTGAAGAAAACTGGAATCTTTTGAAAATCGATAACACTTACAGGGAGTGTGTGAAATATGATATATCATTAATGCGAAATTATTCACAGTTAATAAATTAATAGAAGATAAATTGATGGAAATTGGTTTGTAGTTGAAGATAAATGTGAAGAAGTTATTGGGTTTTCCTTTAAAGATTAGACTTTTGGACTTCCTAATAAGCAACGAACTTATTTTGTCTGTCAAAAGAGTGATAAAAATTCTTGGAATAATATAATTCATAAAGATGCATATTTAACATCCACAAGCAATCACCAAATCAGGCGAAGACTATTTTTATTTTAGCTAAATACCTTTTTCCCAGTAAATAAATGGTATAAAATAAGCAAAGTGTTGTTCGTACTCAAAAAATGAAATAAATGCGTGAATCAGATTCATGCATAAAATTCGACGTAATAAATAGTGGAATGTTTACATTGCCTATTTTTACATATATGAAAAAAAAGTTAGGTTTATCATTTCATAATTTGTAACTCCGCAAAAAATAAATATGTGATTTGAAACAAAAAGGCAAATGTTAGTTAATTATAAAAAATATTTTTTTTCTAAATTAGTGTTATGAAGGTAGTGTTATGTATATTTTAAGACAAACATTAGTGATTTTTTTTTAATTTGTGAATACAAAAACTATGTTTTTGATTTAGGTTTGATTTCTCTTTAAGTCGGCTGCAAAATCCATTTTGAAGCAAAACATAAAATGTTTTATTCAATATTCTTGATTTCAAATAAATTGTTCTGATAATGAACAATTTTTTCTTTAATTTGTAATAACGGAAGAAAATTATATGATTAAATATTTCATCAAACAACGGAAATGGTTTGGATTTGAATTTCATTTTGAAAATGGAAACTATTGATAAAAATTATATATATATATATATATATATATATATATAATATAATATAATGAATTGAAAAAAATTAGTTTCAACTATTGCATGACAATTAAATTGAAACAATCGTAACTTTTTTTTTGAAATTTTAAATTATGTAAAAATAATTTTATGCGTAATTATAACTCGGAGTGGTCTAGAAAAAGATGTCAAATCCATGTTTAGTTATTAATTAAAATTTTAATTAAGACTTCAGAGGAAATCATTCCGAGGTGTACACTCTTAACTTCCAAAGAATATTTGTGCCAAATTTGGTAGATTTGAACTATTTGGCATGTATAATGCCATCATCTAAAAAGACATACATTCATATATCATTTCTTAATGTTATAAGATATTGCAATTTGGCTATCTAACAATTTTGTTTCGCTCTATATATAATATAATATAAGCAAAAAGAATCAAAGAAATGATGATTCCGTCCTGAAGACTTTTTTTCAAGGGTCATCCTAGGGCAGGAATTCAAACAAGGGATTTTTTCTGTGCGGGGTCTGACTTAAAACAATATATTATAACTTCCAAATCCAATATTGTTTTATTTCTGTGAAACTAGTTTATCTCTAAGGCTTCAATTTCAGGGGATTTTCGGGTCACGAGGGGTCAATATTTTTGGATGAAAGTCAAACCCCTCACAGAAAAAATCTCTTGTTTGAATACGTGCCTGAGAGTGACCCTTGAAAAAGTCTTCAGGCCGGATTCATCATTTCCTTTTTTTGTTATTCTTTTTGATTATATTAACTTAATATTTTTATTAATTTAGTTAAGTTCATCTGTGTTTTAGTAACAGCAGCATTAGCGCTCTCTAAATACATTTGATTCTTTTTTATTTTTTTTAGTTCCATTCAGAAATAATTTTTTTAATTAAAATTTCATAATGTTTGTATTTTTGATTAATTTCTTATAATATGTAATATATATATTATATATAATATGTAATCCACTTTTATTCATTAAATTTCAAAGAGCAGTTTATTCTAAAAGTTTTTTGTTAATATCTGCAATTAAATATATTCAGATGGTAATATAATATGCTTAGATATGTTTTCCAAATAATATGTTTTATAGAATGTTCTACCATTCTATAACATGTATTTTATTTTATCTGTCGAATTACCTTTTTTCTACCTTTTCGTGTGCCTGTTTTCTACATTGTAATTCTAAATTTTCAAATATTAGTTTAGTCTGTTTCATTTCGTTATATTTGACAGATTTACTTGCATTTCGAAGAAATATTTATATTTTTCTTCTCTCTTTGAACAAATGAATGTTAATAGAAAAGAAAATACTAGTTTCAAATATTAGTTAATGCAAATTTATACATCTTTATTAATAAAGGTACAATCTTCATTTTTAATTATAATACATATTCTATCAAGTAATGGGTAATATTGCAATGAAATATTTTATTCATAAATTTCGGAGATAATTACTATTTGAGGTGTTTATAATACAATAAATGTTAATATGTAAAGTCTATTTTGCATTAAAGTAAGATATTTAAAAAAAAATCAATTCAGGATGATTCTAAGAAGTGTTTATTACATAATATATATGAATTTGCTCATAATAATAGCATATTTTTAGTAACGTTATTTTTAACCCAATTAATTCAAAAAACTCATTTTTACTGTACAAATGAAAACAATGAGAACATGAAAATTTTAACATCTTAAAATAATATCATTTGCATAGAATAATTTGTCAAAATGCTCATGTTTTGTTCTTTGTTATAGCCTATACAATGTTTGTACAATGTAATGTTCTTCGTGCAAAATAAGACAATTTCAGTTAAAATATTTAATATTATTTATTATGTATGACATTAATGTTATGTTCAATACCTTAATAATATGAGTCGCAATTTCAGCATATATTGTACTATATACATTTTAGAACTGTTATGAAAAGAATAATTATTTATATATATTTCATCACACCGTTTCAGAATCAAGTCGCTCTGGAATATTCTGTTTTTTGTTTGTTTGTTTGTTTGGCATGTTGCCAAAGATCCTTTTAAAATAAAATGTAAGGAAAAACTTTAATCCAATCATGATAATTTATCATATCAGACTGAATTATAGATCTGAATTCCAATTCATTCATTATAATATTAAAAATATCATAATTTGATATACTGGTGTTGTTTGCGCCATTTGTTAATGAAATTATATCACGTTAAATATACTCAAAGATGAGTTTGAATTTCTAATCCCATATTAAATAAGAAAACTCTTCAACAACAACAACAAAAAATTTTAGGAGTCATTTTCTGGCAAACTGAATTTTCTTACAAAGTATTGATTCATTTTCATGGGCACTAGAAATTATTTTGATTTAGAATAATAATTAAAATATATTGCGTAGATTAATCGTAGGTATTGCGTAGGTATTGCTTCATAAAATGTTTTAAAAAAGGAATTTTTTTAAATTCTCTTAATTATTTTAACATCAATTTCTAAAAAAAAATTTAATTCAGTAAACTATTATTGCACGATTATTATTATGATATGAATCATAAGCTTTGCTTTAGGACTTCTTTATTTTTCTGTTCTGTTTAGGACTTGTTATTATTCGTTATGTTTTTTTTGTTTTTTTTAATATCGACATTGTGATAAAAATAAACTTTAGATCCAAACGTTGAACTTCAACATTTTCTTATCTCATTCATTTTTAAATGCGAAATTAATTGCAAATTTGTAATAAGGTATTCAAAAAACATCACCTTTTTTTTTCAATAACAATGTAATGTAAACAATCTTACGTGCTTATAGTTTCGGAAGATCTTTTAACTCTTTATCGAAGAACTTAATAACATATTTCTTTGTAATTTACTTCTAACGTTTTCCGTTATTAAAGCTTCTGAATAAGAATTTTTTTAACTTACACATTTGCTTTTAAATCTTTAACCCTTTCAAGGGTCTTTGGAAGTATGCTTCCCACCAAATTTATTAATCTTTGTATGAAATTATGTAGGTTGGCATAAGTTCTGACAAATTTTTTTAGAAAGACCGACACTTAGATGCTTCAGTTCTTTATCTTACACAAAATGATGTGTCTTGATTTGTTACTTAATTATTAATGAACCAAATTAATTAATGAATCAAATTAATTAATGAATAAAATTAAATTTATGTAATAAGCTAAATGAATCCCTTTTCTTATTCTAATTTCAAGCCTAAAAATATTTTAACATAATATGACTAGAAAAAAATGGCCGTTTAAAGGGTTAAACTAAAGAGAATGGCTTCCTCAAAACCTTCTATTATATTCTTTGAGGTTGTTATTCCTCATTCTATAAGAAGTTATGGATTTTCAATAAATCTTTGAACGTTAGAGTGCTCTGATTTCTATTTTCAGTTATCTATAAATGATACATGCATCATACGTAATATATTTTAAAAAAAACAGGTATGTGTACATAACTTTCATGGCGAACAATAGCTACGAAAGACTGATCTTTGAAGTGAATGTAGGATAATTGATGTATCTAGCATACGAATTTATTAGAAAATTTAATATGTATTTTGAAATGCCTTTTTTCCAATTGAAACGAAAAGTTGACATAAAACTACGATTGTAAAATTGTAGAATGTGTAACAAAGTTTATTTTTAATTTTTTTCATCAGGCTTTAGACTTACAACATTTACATGCAAGCGAAAGTACAGACCGTTAGAAGGTCAATTCTTGAAGGAATTAATTACAATTTTATAGTACTCTGATTTTTAAATCCTAAAGTTTTGTTCAAAATATTGTCTTTTTACCTCTTTACTCTTTCAGATACCATGTTCCCTTGTACTTGGATAGTCTAACAGACTGACGTCTTCTGAAGGATTGTTGATAATTAAAAATCACAAAAATCTACAAGTTTTGTGTGATTGCACATACGAAATTTTATCTATCTAGCTCAAAGTGTTTTTGATTTACCGTGTTTATAGACAGATATATATATATATTTCCAGAAGACTGTCCTTTGGACGGAGGAAGTTCTGGAAAGTAAGGATTCCTCAAAATCTGAGGCTTCAATTTTTTAACGATTACATTATTTATTATTTGTATAACTTCACATATGAGTAATAACTAGAGAGCGCAGATTCCAGAAGTTGGTTGTCTAAGAGTTAAAATCTTAAAAAAAAAAAAAAAAAAAAAAAAAAAAAAAATCTAAATACAAGTATAAAAAAAGTAAAAATGGAATCTACGATCGCAAATTTCAAGTTATCATGCGAGAACATTATTACTTTTTAAGTCATTATTTGTCTTAGTTAATTTAAGTCATCAACCAGTTTAAACCAGTTTAAAACAATCACAAGATTCTCTATCGGTCTCTCTCTCTCTCTCTATATATATATATATATATATATATATATATATAACATTATTTTGGTTGCAGCAGAAGGCAGGTCTGAAGACATAGACGATATATTGTATTTCTAATGTCGTTTTATTCTATTCCGAATGGCAGGCATGATTTTTTACTAGAAGGCGCAGTGCGGCACAAAAGCAGAAGAAGTAGGAAAGAAGGGCGAAAAGGGCCGCAACAAATGATCACTATTCTTATATAACATAGAGTTTCTGGCCATGCGCCAATTAAATACACGTGGTGACCTTTGACACATTTTCAAGGGCACCGAAGATATCACTTTCATTTAAGACGTAGAAGTGATTGCGCATTATTTTTACAGATGGTTAATTAAACCGAAAGTAAAATTGGATGATGAAATAAGAGAATATTTTAGAATGAAGCTGAGCTAAATTAAGATAAAGTTTTGGAAACTAATTTGGTTAACTTAAGAGTTTAAAATATCATTATATATATATATATATATATATATATATATATATATATATATATATAATAATTTTTTAAAAACTTTCTTTTCATTCAATTTCGAACCGGTATAAATTATTTAATAACTTAAATTAATTAAGACAATTCGTAAGAATTCAGAGAATGAATGTTCGATTTAAATGATGCAGTGAATATTTTAACTTTCTCGTATACGTACTAGAAAGTATAGTAATAGTCAAATTCGATTTCGAGATTTTGACGAATCTCCGCTTTTCAGACCTCCCTTAAGTTCGAAAAATACGATTTTGGAAAATGTCTCCAAGATACAAACACAAAGATAATATCACAAAGATAACCCAAAAACTCTTCCATCTTATCGAATAAAATTTGGTGCAAAGTTTTTATTCCGAATTTGTTATTTTCTATCAAATTTTGATCAAATTCTTTTCAATGGAAGTCTATCTGTCCGGGTGTTCGAATATGTTAACATTATAATTACAAAATGAAACGGCACTAGATAAACAAACTAGATAGATAAAATTCAGCACTCTAAATTTACATCTGTAGTCTAAACATCTAAAGAATTTTCAAAAAAATCCCAAAATGGTTTGATTGACTGTCAGTCTACACTTTTAGAAATATATAAATGTGATAATTCAAACAAAACAATCCAATAAATCCAATTTGGTAATGGGATTTTGTGACTTTAAGTGCGGTTATAGTCAAATGTTTCTTTAGTTCGGTTGGGAAAAATGAATCTGAAACACAAATTTGATTCTCGGGTGCTATTAACCGCATGCCAGGAATAAATCACCAAAGAATTTGACAAGAATGACACGATAGATTTAGTAAAAATGATAAATTCAAGCCTAAGGTTAATATTTCTTAATTTTTGTACACCAATGGCATGTAAGGCGCTCTCAAAGGCCGGGATAGCCTGGTTGGTAGGTCGTTGGATTCGCGCCCCTTGGGTTGCGAGTTCGAACCCCGCCAGCCGAAGACTCCCTGCGTGTATGGTGGCTGACACGCGTATAAATCTGTTGGGTCACAAAGTCCTCCATGTCGAGAATAATACCACTGGGAGTACTGGATCAAGAGTGATCTAGTACCTCCAGGTATAAATTACGTCTGATTCAGGTCTAAATTACAATCTGTGGATGAGTGAAGGAAATGCATGAATGAAGTCCACCCCGTAAAAAGGGTTGCGACGTGTGCGTAGCGAAGTCGTTATCTTTTCCCTAGATGGCTCTACTGAAAAAACAAGAGACGTATCCTTGGCTTAAAACCACAAATGACTTCTTAAAGTCAGTGGGCTTGTCGAGATAAGAGCCATTAGCAACAACAACAATAAGGCGTTCTAAGCATAACACATTTATTACGAGAAAGTTGCGGGGAAACCCCCATTTCTGTTTTTTTAAAGATGTAATTGGCTTATTAACAAAACAAAAATTTTCGAACTGAAGAATTTGAATGTTACGGAGAAGATGAAATATCAAATAAAGAACAGATGTCAAATGTCAACGAAGTAAATAAGAAAAAGCGTAGTATTTTGTCAATTATCATTAAGGTTTTTTTTTTCATTTTATTTTTGATAAAAGATATTTTGATATCATATTTCAAAAGTTGCTTATAAAAAGGATGTATAACGAACCGATAACTTATTAAAATAAAAATGAAATAATTGTAAATGGAATTTCGGAAATACTTTTCTTTTGCCATTGAGTTTGCATTGATTCCTCCATAATTTTAAATTCTCAATGACATGTTTAAAATTTTAACTAATTCCTATATGAAATATAGGAATATTCATTTGTATAATATTATAACATTATGAAAATATCAAAACTATTTGTTTGATCATATTGAAAATAATAACTATTTAAAGAAAATATAGAACAATTCTAAACAATTTAAAGCGAGATTTCCAGACGGATGTTGAATTTGGCCTTTGATTCATATCTATGTAAACCCAAACAGGAGTTATATAGATTTGCTCTATATAGAGTATTGAATCAGTGCTGATTATAATGTGAGAAATGATTCGCTGCAAATCCTCCTCATCTGAGCGTGTCTGTGATCTGCGCTATATTTGCAAACATATCCTAATGATGTCTGGATATTGTAATAATGCATGAATCTTATTGGTATTACAGCCAAAAGACAAATATTCAAATCCATATTGATTTGAAGGAATTTACTAAACATTATGCTTGGAGACAGAAAACATTTCGTGATTTATTTTTTTATTATCATTAAGCAGAACTATTTATATTAACACTAGGTTTAACAAGAGATCATTTTGACCCCTCTGAGAAAAGTTTTCGTTCATTTTCTGCAAGAAAATTATTGCCGTATTTTATAAGAATACTTAAATTAATTTTTACTTACATTTGTAGGACATATAATCTCAACTATTATCTTTTTCCTTTTTTTAGTTTCGGAGGAATGTATATAGTATATCTAAACTTACCAAAGAGGTCATTTGGACTATTCGAATAAATATTGTTGAGAATACATGCATTTATATTTAAATATGTAATGGCTTTATGGGACGCACAAAGATATAAGTATAAATATAGAAATAAGTACGTGTTAGTAAAACGCGTGTATATAAGAAACAAGAAGAGGAAGCCGAAAGTCAGTCAGATAGAAGCTTTTATAGGCTGTTAGTGAGAAGATGTGTGAGTCGATGTCTTGGTAGAAGATGATTTTAAAAGAATAGATGATCTTGAAGACCTGGATTAGAAAATAAACACTTTTTTTATAAATAAACACAGACGAACTGCCTTTTCATCACCCCACACATTTTCTACTTCATAATAAATAGATCAATATATTTTTTTTTTCTAATTAAATAACGAAAGAGGTAATTTCCCCCCTTTGGTAGAAATAGGTATATGTCACCTAATGGTAAACCTAGTGTTAGATATAATATCTATACAAGCAGTGGCCAATTTTAGTGATATGATAGATCGCTCATTATATTAAAA
Organism: Argiope bruennichi; assembly: GCF_947563725.1. Taxonomy (NCBI): domain Eukaryota; kingdom Metazoa; phylum Arthropoda; class Arachnida; order Araneae; family Araneidae; genus Argiope; species Argiope bruennichi. Next base: position 52,697,266 of record NC_079161.1, on the reverse strand, counting down.
AAAACTAATAATTTTATATTTTATCATGTGAGAACATGATGTTATTTTGGTATTCAGTGACCAGATTGATCACAGATACGGGGGCATGAGACGGCGTTCTGTTCTGTTATTTTGGTTTGGGGCTTTTGAAGCCTAAGTATGCGCGGGAAGGAAATAAACAGTATGGCCCGTAAGAAATTATCGCTCGAAGAATCACAAAGAAGAAACCGGGAATGAACGCGAAACAGGGTGGTGAGGTACCGAAATATGTAATGCATATATATTATAATGATAGGAATAATATAAATTTTTAAAACTTTCATTTTTCTAGCTGGTGAAAAAAATTGGAACTCGACAGATTTTGAGATGGGAAAAAAAAAAAAAAACATTGCTTTTCTAAAAATTAACGATTGCACAATACAAAAGTCACGTGATCATTTCAAACAAGTTTAAATTGGATTTTCACACAAAAAGATCTTCTTTGAGAAAAAGTGTTGGAGCTCTACCAATTTTGAGATGGGGGAAAAAAACACCATTTCACTCTGTGGGAAAAAGTGAATCTGAAACGGCGATAACTCGCCAAATTTGGCACTCCTCTTTTTCTCCACCTGCGCTCGTGAGATAGCCAGAAAAGAAGAAATGCAAAACTATGTGCAGTTGATTTCGAAATGATAGGATATGAATCCATTTTGATGCGCATTTTGTACATAAATATATTCGATTGAGAAAGTTGTAATTTAATTATGTCATAAAATGTTGTGAAACAAAAATGCATTCTATTATAAAATTTCAGACTTCTGATTTTTCAATATAAACTGGAAAATAAGCTTGAAAATAATATTAAAATATAATAATATGTATTATTATTATTATGACAACGTTTACAATGATTTAATAATTGCTAATTTTCCTGTAATTTTACATATATTCTGGAGAGAAAATATAAATCAAATTATATTACATTGTTATTTTTTATATTCCATAATTAATTTACAATTGAAACTTAGACTCAAAACGGTTCATTTTGTCTTTCATTATCAAATTTATTGGTGAGAATAACGGATATATAAAAAATCAAATTTAAATGAACTTAAATCTGTGTAAGTTAAAGTTGTGAAAGTTTTTGGAAATTTTTTTCTTATTAACTAAGAAAAAATGAAAGAGCGTCGCTGTTTTACTACATTTAAGCTCGTAATGAAGATGTAAGAAATATTTTTATTTAGCACGAATTCCTCCTAATCCTCAAATAATTAGAGAGTACAATCTTTTAAAGGCAATAGCTTAGTATGTTAAGATAAAAACTAGTTGTTTTATTTTTTTTTTCCGACTCACCGTAATAAGTCACTTAATTTCGTTAAATAAATGGATTGCGAGTTAAGCTTTACAGAATGGAATTTTCATAACAGAAAATATTTCTGGTAAAGATTCAGCGAAGTTATTTACTAGTATTGGTGTGATTTAGTGCAATGAATCTCAACTACAAGATGAAGGGGGTTGATATAATATTTCTGATGATCGAAAAGGCACATTCTTACAGCAATTCCGAAAATTTGTGTTTGGCGAGCTAGTGAAATTTATTAGTGTATATTTTACATTATTTCGAAATTTACGAATCTCCCACAAAAAGGTCAATAAGATTTTTTTTTTGTTGCTAATAACTTTAATCCACAATTTTTTTAAAAGGTATTTTTGAACTTTCGTGTAAAATTGGCTAGTATTAATAAAATTGGTAGTCTTTCTTTTGGCTTTGGTCTCTTCTTGGCTTTCTTTTCCCGTAGTTAAATAATAAGCACGTGTTTCACCCGCATTGACAGTAAAGAATTAATCAACATGATACTATTTTTTTAACATTTTTAACTCATTTAAATTGAATCGCATCAAAATGCAACAGACTGAATTTACGCCAAAGTAATATTATGCATTTTGGAGTAAATGCAGGTTTGTTTTATCGGTCCTTCATAAAAAGAAATATTTTATTTTTCAAATCTTGTTTTAAGAAAAATCTTTTTTCAATTAATAGTTATAAAATATTTCTTGATTTTTGGAAATTTTCACTAAAGAAAACGGTCTTATTTTATCCTTGCTTGCATTAATCTTTTGCTTATTATTATTTTTTTTTTTATTTCTGTGCGGAGTTCGCTATTATTATATACAAGGTGTCCATAAAAGAACACCGGGGTTTTTGTTGCAATTTTTTTAAAATTTAATCATAAAATTAATTTGTTATATATATGTACTTAAAGACTAATTTATCAAGAATTTTACCATTTAGCATATTTCAGTATGTGCCCCGTTTGTGGCCCGACACACATCCAAACGGTATCCAACCTCCTCCCATGTCTTGTCTGGAGGCATGTTTTCCCCACAAGTGATTATTCATCACCTGAGATGGATTCCTGAATTTTCTCAGCATTCTTGACATATCCCCGGAAGAAAAAGTCTAATGGAGTTAGATCTGGGCCTGTTGGAGGTCAAGAAATAGAAATAGAAATTTTACTGTAATTTTCTTAATATTAAAGATGGGAAAATAAATCTAATCAGCTAAATTAGCGCCTCATTAAGACAAAATTGTATTTAAAGTTTTTCGATATTTGCTATATCTTAAACGTTAGGCGCTAAAAAGAGATTACCACGTCCTAACTTTAACTGTTTCTAATATCAACAATTTATGATGCCATATAGTAACTCAGATTTAAAGGAATCTACATTTGCCGTCGAGCTTTGTTCAGATGATTTTTTTAATTACGTTTGTTTATTTATTCATTTTTATTTTGAGCTAATTCCAGATAAAAAAAAAATTAAAATATTATTCGCAATCTACACATATTTATTAGCATTAGTAAGCAATACTATATATGTCCATTCCATTTTCAATTGGTTGTTTGCGATATTCCATTTAATTGCACAATCTCTTTCTTTAAAACATTATTATTGGTTTCTCGACTCATAGAAATGTAATTTACAAGCAAATATTTAATCTATTTTGATTGAAACTTATGTAAACTCAGACGGTATTAAGTACTGCATTATTAATGTTGAAACTGAAATCGGATTATAATCTCGCGCGTTGACACGTGCCCATTAGAAACTGTTGTGAGTGCTTATTTTCAAAATATTGTAATGAGATTAAGGGTTTCGGAAACTTGTGATTGTTAATTGGTGATACATATGTTAGACAGCAGAATAAATTGATTTGAAAATGAACACACGGATAGAATTTCTACGTGTTGGAACAAATAACAAAGAATTGGGTTTCAGAATTCAGAGAAGATACGAGGAGCTCGATTTTAAAATAAATAATGGAGGACCATTTAAAATTTAAAATGATAGAATTATTTAAAAATTGTTAATTTTTTTGTTGATGGATTAATTGTGTATTCAAATAAGTAAAAGATTTTTATTGCATAAGTATCTTTATTCTATTTGCAATTCAATTAAATATTCGACCTTTCTGTTTATTACTTCTGTAATTTCTTATTTTTTTTGTTTAATTTTGAATTATTATAAATTTATACTTATTAATTATAAATTTCTACTTGTTTCTAAGGTCATATTTTTTTCCTTGTAAAAAATAATTATTCGTACATTCGGTTTTTAATTATTTTATTCAGAGATTCTTTTTTCTTAGCCCCTCCAGGGCCACGGTGTCCTGGTTATCCATAAGGTTTCAGGTTCGAGACCCGATTCCACCGAAGAATCGTCGTGTAAGGGAGTCTGTTGCACGTTAAATCCGTCAGGGCCAAACGTCTTCCCGCTGATGTTGTGTGGTGTGAAGAAGGGGTTGCCAACTCAGGGGTCATCCTCGTCATCTGACCGTGATTCAAAATGACGAGGTCCGACCCAAAATAGCCCCAGTGTTGCTCTACAACGGGACATTAATAGAACTAAACTAAACTAAACTTAGTCCCTCCATGTAAACTATAATGCGTGTATCTGAACAATGGCGTTAACAAGTATGCAAACACTGAAGTCTCAATTTTGCTATAAGTTTAAAGTGAGGATAATATACAGTGTTTCCACTCCTATCATGGTCCCTCATTTAATTTCTAAATCATTAAAAATAAGCATATTTTTACGGTTAGAAAATATTTTAAATGATGGGTAGAATTATATTTTATTTTGTTAAGTCGATATATGTATTTCTGAAAAGTTACAAACTTTAACCGTTTGTACGGTCCCTCGGTCCTATTAATCATATTTAGTAAAAAAAAAAGTATTTTATAAATACAAGATAAAATCTCCTTGTTTCATTATTGATTAAACTAATTAGACTAAAATTATTTAACGAAAAAATTAGTTAAAATTAGTTATTTAACCGAAATAGGGGCCATATACAAATTTATTTTGACTGGACATTGTGAGGAAATAACGTAGCGATAAATAATTATCAGTTTGAAAAAAAAAATCTCTAGAGATCTCTCTCGAAGTCGGGGATTGAGCTGCAAAATTCATCTAAATCAGAAATTCATAACCCTTCATAACTCTACCAGTTTATTGCAGAAGAAGAATTTAATTAGTTTAAATGTTACAGTTCCAAGCCTATTTTACTAAATATTATTGATAAACCTGAGGGACTGTATAAAAAATTAGATTCTATAACTTTTTGATGAATATATTAACTCAAGGAACAGAAAACGTAATTCTTCCTGGCATTTAAAGTATTTTTTTAATTAGAACTATATTCTTCTATCTAACAGTTTAGAATGCAACTATTGAGCAACGATAAGAATGCACTTCCATAATATATAATAAACTATTAAAATGTGAAAGCCTTATATTAATTATTGTAACAAATTTATTATAATTATATTGAGTTTTAAAAGTAATTTTCCAAAATAATGATGAGCAGATGTTCCTCAGAAAGCAAAATGAGTGAGAAATAGGATAAAAATTAGAGACATTTCTCATTAAATTACTAAAATGTTTTTGCTGTGTTTTGACAAAAATACAAAGCAAGTTTCAGTACAATCATTCTCATACATTTTCGTAATTATTTGTCTCGGGAAGTAAACAGTTTAAAATATTTCATGAACAAATCAATTGCTACCTTCTATAACAGACTTTCTTATTATAATTTGAATAAGAGAAAGTATTATAACTGTCCGATAATTCCAAATCTAGATTTTGACAAATCTCCACATTTTAACTTTCTCAGAGCCCAAATATACCTATTTTTGGATTATAACTTTCTAAAAACACGGTGATTCATATACGCTTTGAGCTTCTTGGGTGAAATTTGATACTTAGTTATATCATATTTGTAGATTTTATCCGAAATCTCCCTAAATCCGAAAAAAACACATTTCTGGAATTGTCTTTCTGTCTCTGAAAACGATAACATGAAAACTATTTGAGCTAGAAGAATGAAATTTTGTACATTGATTTAACTTCGTATTTGTAGATTCCTGTCAAGTATTAAACGGAATCTGTTTAGAGAAGGTTAATAAGTTCGGCTGTCTTTGATGGTCTAATGGCATGATGATTAAACATAAAGATCTAATTAAATAATTCTAAGGATCTAAAATGGAAATAAATAAAGGATCTAAAATGCAGATTCTTTCCAAATCTTGGACCAAATCTCTTAAAGAGTGGACTATCGGTCTGCCATTACGTTCGGGAACATGTAAGTACGAGAATTCAAAAAAGTGGTGACTTAAATAAGTTTGGTTTACGTTCTAGTGAGTCTAATTGTAATTCTGTGCCAAATTATTGTTTCAAACAGTCGAACAAAATATGCCAAAAATATAAATTCTATTCTTAAGCACTTGTGTATTAACCACATTCCAGGGATTAATGGTAAAAAAATCGCTTATGCTTCTATTTAAAATGCTATGCACTTGTAAAAGATCGCTATTTCGTAATTATTGTTCACTAGTACCTCGCAAGGCATTCTCGTTCTATTTTAGGGGGTTAAACATTATGTTGGGGGGAGTGGGGTTACCTTTTTTAACACAATTTTTGAGAATACCATTATTGCTTAATTTATTTATATGACAGTATTATAAGAAATAAATGGAACTGCAAAACTCTTCATTAAAATATTTTATAATTATTTATTAATTTCTGTCTGAACAATTTGTAAAATGTTCTTACCTTTTCAATGCATGGCACAGAGAAAAAACTAATACAATCTTATAAACCAGAAAAAGTAGAATTAAAAGAGATTTAAATTCTCATTCCTGATGCAAATCTATTAAAATAGATAATTTTCCGCAATTTTAATCACTTTTTAGAATCTTATTCGAATTAATATTATACAATAAAAATTATATGTGTTAGGTTCGTTTTCGTATATTGGATAGTTTGGAGAAACAAATGTCAAATTATGTGAATTTAAATGTTAAATTACATTTTTTTGTAAATCAAGTGATGACATTTCATTTTCAACTATGTATAGGTAAATGAATACTTACACTTTCACATTTTTAGTGCTATATTTATAATTATTTTTGATGAATAATATTATTTAAAAGATGGTAATTTTGATTATTTTACAAGAAAAAAGTTTTACTAAAAATGTTTCATTACTGTCTCATTTTAAAGTGATTACGCCTGCTTTTTTTTAAAATTCGACAAGACTAAATGGATGCAAGGTGAGTTTCAACTGGTAGCATCTTTATTTCTAATGTAATAGAAGAAATAATCATATAAAAACTATGCGTCATCTCTTTGACTATTAATTTAACATGTGACAAATCATAAATTCGTGAAATATTTCTGATGCAAATTAAAAGTATCATGATACGAAGGAATCATTAATGATTGTTATAATTACGTCAGATAATAAGTCGATCGGATTGAATGCTTAAAATATTTTGCATCATTTTTCATTTTTAACCTTCCTTTTTTTACATTAAGACAGTTCTTCAGAGTGGTAATTTAACTCCTTAGAATTTTACGGTCAATAAATGAAATTCTGAAATTCCTTGTGTTAAATATTAAGTAGAATTTCCTAGAAATAGAATACATTGATATATCGCTTAAAAGTAGAATTCCAAATTATCTCCATTGTCTTTTACTGATTTTAGATTTTTATTGTAATATAAGTTATGTTTGAATTAAATTCAAAATAAACATAATGAAATCTTCAAAATTATTTCATTATTCATCATTAACTTTCTGATTTTCTTTCTGTCATGGAAATTAATTGCTCAAACAATTAAATTCTTCAAGATTTCATGATCCATGAGTATGTAAAAGCATTGTAAAATTACAATTAAAAAAACATTTTAAAATCTTTCTTAAAAATAGATTATAAGAAACGTATAATACATCCAGTATAAAAAATAACATTCAATTTTCGTTAAACGGACCTCAAAAGATACACTTATAAACAAAAATAATCGAATTGGTTCATAATTAGATTGATATATTAATTAAAATTAGAAAGATGACGTTTTTATTATTTAGTATTAACTTTTTTGAATTTTTAATGCTATAAATTTATCCCTAAATCAATCAATTTTCTTAGAATCTCACATATCGTATCATTCTTTTTGATAACTATAAATTTATCTTATATAGGATAACATATAATTGAAAAAATGTTTATTCCACAGTCACTAAGAGTTATAGAAAATTATGAGTCGAATGATATAAAAACCGGATATCACATTTTCGTCTGTGAAATGACTTTTGTTCCTAAAGTGATATCAAATACTATAAAAATAAACCACCGAAATATGTACTTTAACTATTTTATTTCGAAATCCACCCTAAATCACAAAATTTTCAAAATACTACGCTAACCCTTGACCATTTTTCGAACTTTGAAACTATAAAGATATTGATTTCACCCTGAATGGCTCTGGTGTCTGAACATACTTTAATATGGCTGTCAAAAACACCGTTTAGAACTCAATTTCGAAATTCTGTTCATATCCATTTCTATCTTTTGGATGACCGTTTCGGTCTAAACAAAATGTTTAAAAAGCTTGTCAGGCAGTATGTCTTTCGTAATCCTCAGTATAAAATAAAAATAGTTGTAATATTTATGCTAGCTGATATAGCCGATATCACGCTTAAAATTCGTTCATGTTTAACATTATTAATGTAAAAATTAATTTTTAATAAAATATTATAGAGACATAAAATATTTTTATTTCCTGAAACGATTTTTTTTGAGTAAAATGAGATCATGAATCGAAACAAACGATTTTTAAATATCACACATTAATTTTTATATACGCATTTATCAATCCAACTCAATATTTGTTCCTGGTATAAAGTGTTAATCGTCTGCTTTTTAAACGTTTGCTTTAAAGTTCTTTCAAACTTTTGATAATATATATTGCAAGCATTCATAATATGTATTCTTCTTCTTCAACTAAGAAAAAAAATAGTTACAAATGTTATCTACATATTCTTTTAAAATCAATAAAAAATTTACCAAAAATAATTTTTAAAAAATAAAATAGAAGTATTAAAAGTAAAGATTGATTTATTCAAAGTTTCACCTTTTTCTAGAAGCGGAATCTACATATTTCCTCATTTCAAATTCGACTGCTTTTATTTAATTGTTCATTATTTTTTAAAGTGAAACAAATTGATGTATTAAATACATAGAAGTTACTTAATTTTTTTTTTAGAATTATAAAATATTTTTCGTTTATATAGCTTTTCCACAGTTACTGTCTAAAAAATTATAATTTATTTTCTAATGAATTAAATATGATTAATTTTTGAACTTTGAAAAGATGGCAACATTATTTTTCTCGTCTTCAATATTATATGTGCGGAATTTTGTTCAGATATTTAGAACGAGATGCTAAACATAAATACATAACCACAAAATCTTATTTCCCTTAAGATATATACTGGAAAAGAATAAGAATAAAATGCCGATTGGTATTTTATAACATATATTGAAACGCTTACTGAATGTTAGAAAATAATCACTGTCTTACAAAAGGCTTTTAAAAATAAACATTATTTTTTAATGTTGATCAGGAGAAGAAATATTTATTTAAGTTTTATTCTAATATTTTCAGTTTTCCATGTAAGTTACGAGATAAAACTCTAATTCATTTTCTTCTTTTGTGGTGAAAATGAAATATAAGGATTATTGAGTCAACAGACTCTGGATTAGTCAAAGTCGAGTTGATAATTTAGACTTCTTTAATTGCCTTTTCGTGTCTTCATATCTTACAGTGGTTATTTATTTCTTAGGGCTTAAAATAAGGTCTGCCTGCGTGCCGCGATTGCCAACTACGTTGAATGAGTTCCCAAAATATTGTTACTAATACTTTTATGTACTTAGACTTTGACATGTTCCAAAATATATAGATATAATTAAATATCTTAGAAGTGTGAGTAGCATACTGATTGGGAAATAAATAGAATTTTTGTAAATATAAGGAAAAAATATTGAAAAATGTGTTTTTCGTAGGCATTATTTATTGTCTGAGCTGAAATACTTTTTGAAATATACTGGGTTAAATCCCGATGATTAGTTTGTAATTGTGACGTATTTTGTAATATATTTAATATCGGTTTATTTGAACAATTTATATGAAATATTATTACACCGTGATCATAACTGTGAATATTTAGTTAAGTAAACGAATAGCTTTGAATATAAAAGAAGAAAAATTCTAGAGGGACCTCGTAAACCCAGATGGTAAGGTCATCACTTCGGCAATGCACTTTTGCAACTTCATACAATGACTTAACCCATGAAGCATTGTCTGTTGCACATTATTGTACACTATTGTGCGATATTATATGATATTAAACAATATTCCACATTATTAAACAATATTGCGAATATTGATCAATGTCACACAATAGTGTACAATATTTGTGTGCTACTACGGAATCGTGACTACTCTATTAGCGCAAGTTATAGTGCGATATTCCCATGATGTTATTCCAGGTTCTGATAACTGGCCTCTATTGATGTTTATCGGCATTTTGTTCTAATATAGTAACAGTAACAAAAAGACACGTGGTGAAATCTTTATCTTATTCGCATCCCAATGACTCCTTTTTTTCATTTCTTTTTTCAAATCTGTATCTGTGTCATGAATCATAAACCATCCTCCATTTTTCATAAGTGAATTATATATCAGGTTGATTAAACTTGCACGCAGTGCTTGCTAACATTATTTGGTGAAAATCATGCCTCATACCATAGTGAAGAAAAGGTAGCATGAATTTTAAAAGCTTTAACGTTTGACCATATGAGTATAAATGATGGCATGTTTAGGCAATGGCATTCTTCCTTTATCTTACTCTTATTCTTGTGTGGATCGTTCTGTTTATTTCTACTTTCAAAACTCTGCATCTATGCAATGAATCTTGAATCAGCCACCAAATCCCACAACTGATTAGTGTGTCAGGATGATGTACGAGGTACGAAATGGTACTGGTATGATATGGTAAAAATTGAACCTCCCAGTATAATGAAGAAAAAACAGTGTGCTTCTTAAATTTTTAAAACTTTGACCATATGAGTTTAAAGGTTGACATATGTTTACAAGTGGGATTACAAGACCACACATCGGCTTTATTCCCTCTGTGTTGTGCCTTTGCGTTATAGGCTATGTGTAATTGCAAGACCACATATCAACTTTCATTCCTCTGTGTTGTGCTTTTGAGTTATTGCCTTCAAATACAAGCGGGTATACTGACCAACAGATGGTTAGCTAGTAGAAAGATTTGGTCAGACACTTGATCTAATCTACAGTAACTTATCAATACTGGTATAGTATAGATAATGTAATACATATCTTAACCATCGTTCATCTACAATATTTCCTTATTAATAATTAAGTTAATTTGCATTTTTATGACCAGATTTACACAGCGCATAGATAGATTTCACGCAAACACTTAGAACACTGTAGCTTATTTGTAGTGCATAATAAATTTTATCTATTTACCATTTTGCTTTAAAGTAATCGGATTAAGAAATAGCCAATTTCCAACAAATGGTAATTTTTTCATATTCTAATATTTACTATCAGTTCTAGGATTTTAATTTTGAAATAAATCAAAGATTTAATTAAATTTAAATTTAAAAAAATCTGTAAAAATATAATAAATTATAAATTTAAAATGAATTAAATTCTTAATTAGATTTTCATTAAAAAAGTATTCAAATTTTTAACATTTTATTCCAATAACCTTGATGGATATTAATTGCATGTAAACTTCTCATTTCTCATAACTCATTTATTTCTAAATAATGGAGCAGAATTTCACCTTGCTTCAAGGATAAAAAAAAATAACAGAATATTTCAAATATTGCGTGCCATTTTGACTGTATGAATACAGCCATAAGAATGTCTTCTTAAATCAAAATGCCAGTTTTCAACCCATAAATAGCAGTTCGTTATCGATTTCCCATTGTGCTTTGCCCTTTCAGACGATGGAACTAATCAACAATTTCTTGTAACCTTGGCAAAATCATGAATATTTCACCAAACTTTAATCATTATTAAGAAATAAAAAAATAACGCTAATCTTACGTAGAATGTTTGATACTTGAAGAGGCTTTATTAACAATGAGTAATTGTACATAACCGGCCATTTTGAGCTCTCTGTTTCTCGAAAGCATTCTTTCCTCAATCATTTGTGATTAATTGTTTCCTAAGAATGCATTGCTTCAGCGAGACTTTCTTGTCAATATCCATATATATTCAGGTTGCTAGAATATATTTTTGTTCTGTCATAAAGACGATGGAAACTTGTAATCAAAAATTAATAATTGAGATGGATCTTAAACGAACAACATTTTTTTAACTGAATTTGATACCGAAATATTTATTGTCTGATCTTGAGCAGCATTTTTTTTTACTGAATTTGATGCCGAAATATTTATTGTCTGATCTTGAGCAGCATTTTTTTTACTGAATTTGATGCTGAAATATTTATCGTCTGATCTTGAGCAGCATTTTTTTTTTTACTGAATTTGATGCCGAAATATTTATCGTCTGATCTTGAGCAGCATTTTTTTTTTACTGAATTTGATGCCGAAATATTTATCGTCTGATCTTGAGCAGCATTTTATTTTACTGAATTTGATGGCGAAATATTGTTCGTCTGATCGTGAGCAGCATTTTTTTTTTATTTTACTGAATTTGATGCCGAATATTTATTGTCTAATCTTGAGCAGCATTTTGACTTTATCTATGTAGGCGTGGCATATGATGATTCATCTTAAATGCATAGAGCAGCAGATGTTGTCTATCAACGAACTCTATCGCAGCCAAATTCCCATACAAATTTTCCTGAAAAGTGATCTATGTAGGCGTGGCATATGATGATTCATCTTAAATGCATAGAGCAGCAGATGTTGTCTATCAACGAACTCTATCGCAGCCAAATTCCCATACAGATTTTCCTGAAAAAGTGATTTTGACTTCAGTCTGGAAAAATAGCTCAAGCTTTGAATTTTTCTGTATATAAAACTGTATATAAAATCATATCCCAAATCATATCAAAGATAATTTATGGAATGATATAATTTTACCTGGACTACAACTCGATTTTTCTGTGTTTGCAATCTGTAGTAAACAAAAGCTTTTTAGTTTATGTTGAAACTAATTGCAATTTTTATATAAGCTATTAATCAGTTAGTTTCTAATGTATGTAAAAGAATGTTTATTACATTTGGTAGATAATTATAAAGCGAGTATAAATTACATTGTTAAATTAGATATAAGCCCTAGAAAAAGAATGATTATAATGCCCTTGCCAAAATATGTGAATTATGTTAACATAAATTGAGTACAAGTATTATTATTATAGAAATATACAAATAATTTAGATATAAATATTTTTAACATACTTCTACAAGGAATCTTTCACCGTATAATTCAAAAATAATACCATATAATTGAAATAGACATTTTAAAATATAATCAAATGTCAAATGATTTGTAAAAAACGCAATATAAATTTCACAATAATATTGTAACTAAAAATATTGATTGTCCTTTATTTCGATATTTTGGAATTTTAGCTTTTTTATTTTTTTCTACAAAGAATGCCTTTAAACTAAAATCAGTCTAATGTGGAATTTTAACAAATCTTAGATATTCCAAAAACGAATTCACTATATGAAGAATATATAAATTTTTCCTATTTATAATGCTGTCCCGATTTTTTTTATCCATATATTTAATTATTTGAAATTATAACTTGTCAGTTTTAAAAATATATATATAATTTTAAACATAACGAGAAGAAATATCGTTTTGAAGTGTAATTTTGTCAAAATCTAAGCGGAAATATGTTTCAATAATGGAACAACAATTTTGAGGCATGAAATATCAGAACTAAGCTACATCAGACAGATATTATATGTATTAGGTGAATCACGACAAACAATTTTCTTTGTGTTTGGCATCGCTTTTAGATCAAACGATTATTTTTTAATCACTCGAATTAAAATTATTGGTTTTGAAGATTGTAAATATTTCTTCGGCGTCATGTGATTTAAAGGAATTAAATTCTTTTCTTGCTTTAACCAAACAATGAAGGACATTTCAACACTTGAAGTGATCATTTTTCAATCAAAATAATTCGTCTTTTCAGAATATTCGATAAATTCAAACATTGTATTTATAAACCATTAGAAAATTGAAAAAAAAATAGTTTTTAACATAATGAAAGAAATATAATATTAAAAATTAGGAATGGAAGCCTAATTAGGAGCCTAATATTAAAATTAGACTCTTGCTTTACAATAACATAGAAAAACAATTTTTAAAATACCCTTTGGTCGATGTACAAAACTACAAGTGTAACATAAATTTAAACATTTTCTGTTTTTAATTTTGATGTCATATTTATATAATTTCATAAAAAAGTGGTGCCAATGTTACAATTATAAAATATAATTTAATTAATGATTGTTTAATTCTCCAAAATTCTGAAACGTGTATTGTCTGAGAAATTTTAAACATTAAACTCTTAAAACCTATATATCGAAAATAAAGTGTGAAATCCAGTAAAAAAATTCAATCATGAATCATCATAAAAGATAACAAAGCATTCTTATATAGGAAATATTTTTTTTTAAATTTAATTACTCTTCTCTCCAGTATCATTTTATTTTGCAACAATATTTTAAAAATGTTTAATCATTTTGAAAATAAAATTATTTTAAAAATCTTAAAATCAAATTATTTTAGAATTCACAGCTAGTTCTGAAAATATCAATTGTAGATTGTCACTAAGAAAGGAATTAAAAGTTACAAAACCCTAACAAATCTTATAGTGAATGAATAACCGTTTCCAATATTCAAACTTTGTAAATTGAAACAAGTTAATTTAAATATAAATAAGCAGAACATATTGTGATACAATAATATCTTCTGTTTTTTTTTTTTTTTTTTGGTTATAAGAAAAATTTTAAAAATGCATAAAATCGAAGAAAAATTTAGTAAGAATGCTTTTAATACATTCTTCATTTCTATTTCAAGATTCATTCTAAACAGTTGACTTCATTTATAAATTAAAAACGGATAAAATGGAAAAAATAAATTTATTTTTGTAAAAAATTTCCTCTGAAGGGCTATCAGCAATCTTGTCAAACTGACATCTAATTTATAAATTGCAATTGAAATTTTTCATAAAATATTAAAAAGTGTATTTTATATTAAAGTTTGTAATCAATTGTTCCATTATATAATTCTCAAATGGATAATTTTCATTTTAAATATAGCAATTTCATATTCGGTTTTAAAATTATAAATGAAATTATATGCAGTTTATTAAAACACTGATGATGAATTTTGTTTTAGCTATCGTGATAGCAACTTTTCTGCTTAGAAAAATATTGGTATTTTGAAATATAAAATATGCTCTTAATATATAACTAGTAAGAACAAAAATCTCTTAATAAATTTTATAAATTTATTATTTACGTTTCGATAGTATTCATATAAATATTTTTATGGAAGGAATACGCTTCAATATCAGCTATATTTTATCAAAAACATTTCATAATTCATTCTATAAATCAAAAACATTTCAGATTTCTTTTTCTTTATTCCAATGTTTAGCAACAAATGGAAAATAAATAAAGAATAAAAACACTTCATTTAAAAAGCTTTCAATTTCGTGCGAATTTCTATGACAGATGTATCTCAAATCCAGAGATATTTCAATTTTTAAGGAGAAAAAAAATCCATATTTTGCCTGCTTTTGAATTACGCGGATTTTGAAGTTCGAAACGCAGCAGAAGCTAAAAAAGAATTTTGTGACAAAATGTCACGGGTAGGCGTCTGGAAATAGATTTATGCCAAGTTCAGCGAAATGTTTTAGAAACTTGTAAAATTTTAGAATATTTGACAACTTTGTTTTTATTTGCTCTTTTATTCTACATTAAATTACTATACTCAGATTTATCCACGGTTTTAGAAAATGTCAAAAGAATGAATTAGTTTAGAGCTGTATGGTTTTAAACTTAACGGTGGAATATATGTATAATGTGTATCGTGTTTGACATCATTTTGCAAGTGATGGGTATCAATTTACATTTAATTTCGCGTTGTTATTTTGTATAAATATATATTTCTTCAGCCTCTCAATCTATAATGTTTACAACATAAAGGTGTTAGTTAAATATTTATTGAGTAATATTATTTTTTATAATTTTTTTAATAGTAAGAGTTTTTAGGTGAAAGCATTTCTATAACTGAATTATATTAACATATGCTTCTATCTTTTATTGAGTATTATTTTTCTAAATCAGTTATAAAAGTACAATAAATATATATTTTGTATTCCAAAATTATTTATTGGGTTTTATCCCTTAACTGGGTGGAGGTGGTCTCTCTGACCGCTAAGGATGGACTTTCTGTCACCCTGGTCTATTTTTAGCTCAATCGAAGAGATTGTCCCTGTAGCTTCTTGCTTCGTGACCTTTACTACCCGTATCCTTTTTCAACCGGTCTCAGCGGATGTTTTTTTTTTAAATATTTCAGCTATTTCTTTGCCCTACGTCAGTCAGCACCGCACTTCCCTTTTAGAGTTCCAATATTACACAAGGCTAAGCAGATATCTATAAAATTTGGTCCTCGAAATATCACCTGCTAATCCCTGTTATGAACCAAAGCTGCAGTGACTTTTAAATGAAGCAGAAAGTGAATTTAGTAGTGAGGATAATTGCACAGAAGAGTTTTTCGATTTAAGTTTACATTCGACTGATTCTGATATGCATGGTAAAATATCATTATTTTTTTCTAGTGATAAAGTATTTTAAAAAAAATTCTTAAATATATTAATAATACCAAGAGAAATATCTACAGAACTTACAGGCTAGTTTTAATACTAGTACTTAACCTGTATGTTTGAAATGCCCTCGAAAATCGTGCTACGAATGCTCACAAGTTTCTGTGTAGAAATGACGCCGATAAAAAAGGGTCAATTTTTACCCATTGACAATTTCTATTTATTTATTTTTATTTTCATATAATTTTTGAATTTTCCATTACATTGTTTTCTATATACCTTTGTACACTGTAAAGATAAATATGATTTAAAAAGTAAAATATGATACGTTTTTTTTTAGAATATTATTTGTTGTAACATGTAATTTGAGAATAAAATGTATGCTTCAACGCAATTACTTTTTCAATGATAATATACTTTGAAAACGTTGTCAAACATATGTATATATCAAGAAAAATATCTGCAGAATATAGTGGCTGATATTCATACTAATACTTTCAATAGAAAATTTAATTCGACTGTAAAGAAAATGCGGTCTCGTCGACCGCACCTCCCCAGTTAAGTCCCGAATTTTCACTTAACCAGTTAAGTGTTAAAATGGTTTATATTATGTGCGATAACAGTCAAAGAAGTTATGTCTTGTATGAATAAAAATGAAGAAGGCATATTAAATATACTTTGAAAGAATAGAATATGCATATCGGACAGTCGGTACATTTCTGTTAGATATAAGCACTGTCGCCCCAATGTCCGATTTCAAAATTTAACAACAAATTTCTACTAAATTTCAACCATATCTGTGTAGTGAATGCTTTCTCGAATCCGCGAAGTAAATCAGCGTCAGTGAGTCAAGTTCCATTTTTACATCATTAACTTCATATCAAATATTTTAGTTTGAGATAACTTATGGATTTGGAGACAATGCTAAGGTTCAAAATTCTGATTCGAATGTTTCGTATTTTTATATGATACATTGCCGCCAATGTCTGAGTATTCAATGCTTAGAGCAGCGAAAATGCGCCAAATTCAGAATTAATATATTTGTTTTTAATTTCTTTATTATCTGTTTAGTATCAAATGTTTTTTGTTTGCAATCTTTGATGGACTTGAAGGCAGCTCTGATGCGCCAAGATCAGATACCATTGTTTGATTATACTTCATCTGGCTATTGTTGAACTAAGTAGTAACCCATTATTTGGTCACAACCATTTCAAATTTTTGCTCGACCATGATTAGTATTGTATTTACAGGAAAGTACCTGGATATTTCTGAGAAATTTCACTGAAAAATTGTTTTGGAAGTTTATTTAAAGTTTAAGGCGTTTTAGCGCTATTTACTGAATTAATATATTTGTTTATGCCACTGGAAAACAATTTTTACAACATTTTACACTTCAGAAATTTTATATTCAAATAATATTTAAAGGTTGTTTTTTTTATTTCTGACAAATTTTCAATATTAATTGCAATGCTTTTCTTTTTTTTTTGTATCTAAGCTAATATAATTTTTAATCAAATCATTCAATTGTATCTTGTTTCCAAGATTCATATTATAACATAAAATCGTTTACTTCCTAGCGTCTGCTGATTTATAAAACTTTGCCTTTTGTTATTTATAATATGTTTATGAGAATTTTACTTGTTTTCTGATAAAGAAAGAAATTAAAGACACTTAAAGAGATTTCTTAAGTGTTTAACCGTCTAAATAATTGCAATTAGAAGTTGGATTTGTTTTTAGAGATAATAACTGGTAACAATCATTCATAGTTTGACCATTTTTAAATCATCCATTTTCTTTCCATTATATAAATTGCTATCTTCATTTTTATGAGGAATTTTTTTGAATTTCACATTTTGATTTACTTTATTATTGTAATTAAAGGGGATTTTTGTATCTAAAAAATAATTACATTTCGTATATAATTTAAGAAGCGTATCTTATATAAACTATTTTGTAATATTTTTTTGGCGTTTTGCTCGTTATGTGGCAATTGGTTTTAATTTTTCTCTGACACAATACCATGGGAATTAAATCACTAATATATAAGGGAATAATTATGCGAGAATAGCAACTTAACGGTGACATTTAACTTAAATTATTTTTCCCCACAATTTCTCAAAGGTTAAATAACAAGCATTTCTTCAGTGATTTTCTCTTAACAAAATTTCTCACTGACCACAGTAATTTCAATTACTATCTCAAGAAATTTGGATCATCAGACACTGATCGGTTCTCTTGCAGCGTGGGTGGAGTTCAAAATGTCTGAGTAATGTCTGATTTGACTGATCCAAACTTACTAAAGCGAGAAGGGATTTTATTGTGGATCTCGGTGCCTGTAATATTAAGTTTCCACCTCTGCTTCATGTTTTGGTCGGCCACAAAATGGCTTTTTTCTCATTCTGTAAATTTATAGCCTTTGTTGCTTCAGTTTTCAATTAGTCTTGTTTGTTTTTTCTACTTTATTTTTTCCTATTGTTTTTATCTTTATTTTTATCTGTTTTTATCTATGTATGTAGTTGTCTCTACTTACTTTTGTAAGCAATGTGTTGTATTTCGTAGTGCACAAAAATTGCTTTATTATTAATAAAAAACAGTGACATTTGAGGATCACTGTTGAGCTTACAGCTGGTAAATATGTTTGTACGTGTTTATCATACCGGATGCTGATTATATGCGAGGCCTTCATAATCGGTGACCTCACACCTGCGCGCGATAATCATGAATCAGTTTTTTTAGAATTTATCCCCCCGGGGTGGCACCTCGAAATGAGGATGTGATGCTTCTGGTATGGTGATTGGATATCGCCACCCAGGAGGATACACGAAAAGATAGGGGGGGGGGGGGGGAGGTCTGGCTCCGACCATCGATGACGGGACGTACTTCCTTCGGGAAGGGTTGTATCGTGGCCAGTGATAGTCCTTAGGACTCAACCACAGTTCCCGCCAGTATTTCTGTTGCGGCTGTCCGGTCATTCAGTATTTATTATCCGTGTGCCTTCGGGCGGGTTGGAGAGTCAGTGATATGACTTATTTAGAATTTGAAGTTAGTTATGACTCTCGAAAAATGATTTTAGGTCCAACGTTTATTCTGATGGCATTGCGAAGAGTCCGCAGAATACTGCTTGGACCTAAAATGAAAAAAGAAAAATAGTTGATAGAACATATATGAAAATTAAGACTAATAAATAAGTCTCATATGACTAGTAAATATCTCGGAATTATAGAAAACGCTGGAAACATAGTATTAAAAGGAATACAACAAGCCTACTAACGTTCAGAAAAAGTAAGTTTCCGGTATCTATGAAAAGAAACCAAAAAATGACCCAAGGCTTGTATGTAACCGATTCGGCGGATATACAACGGCTATGATCAACAATATCGAATTGACTTTCTTATACGCATTCGATATGGTGTGCTACTTGTATTATACAGATTTTTACTTTAAGATCTATTGTTACATATATTATGTTATCGTTATACTCCTCTGTGGAACTATTGCATTACTGAGTCAGATTATTGAATTACGACGAAATATAAAATACTTATCATCTTTTCCTATTTTTTATTGTGTTTCAATACATTCGTTGAGTATTTCCATGTTGTATTCAACTCAGTAATTTTATTTATTGCTCATATATTAGGGTTAATCTCAAATTTGTCCCAGTTTGCAAGGGATATTACGATATCGCCCGATATTGTACTATATTCCGAATATCGCACAATATCGAGCTATATCGGAAAATCATTTAGGGTACCTTATGTTTTTAAAATAAAATGGAGAAAGCAGAAACGCGAGAAACAACATCCGTATCCCTCCTAAACAGTTTCCGACAACAGTAAAAGAGAGTTAATTGATTGAAAACACAATCAATGTTCATAGCGTATAAATTAACGACACTTTCACGAAAAATAGTTTTTAATAAGTTTCAGTATAGCTGACATACAATTTCTTTCATGTTATCTTTCATAGTTTTACATTCAACTCTACGATTTGATTCCAAACTTAAATTTTAGGAGAAATCACAGTCCTCAGTACAGAGGGGAGAAAGCTAAACAAGAAAGAACATCCATGAGGCTCCTAAAATGTTCTATTAATAATAGCAAAAAAAGAATTATCTGTTGTGGAACACGACTAATATTCTTGGCAAAAAAAAAATGATCGTATAATGCTTAATGCTTTTAAAAATAATGGAGTGGCCTAATCGATTAATCTCATTTAATTATTAATAGTATTTAAATTTTATATAAGACAGCAAACATTACTGATTCTTTTGATTTACTGTTCTATTTTAAATTTATTTTTTTAAGTAAATGCTTTCATAATATGTGATATAAATGGCTTTCAAGAACTCATCCTACTAAAATACAAAAATGAGCATGGGTTTGACTCATTTCATATCAGCGTACATACAACTGATATCTCTTAATGATTTGGAGAATACATCCCTAAATAGACATTGTTCAACTTCAAAGAGGATAATAAAACGAAAAAAAACATGGCAATAAAGCTACTAAAGTATGTCGAAACAGCATGGCAACAAAACTAATAAAGGGTATTTAAATACCATGGTAACAAAACTAATAAAGAATATAAAAATAAAATTGCAATAAAGATTTCAAAACAAAAGGGCAACACCGATTATTGGAAAATAGATATTTATTAAACTTCAAGAACTTTCTTTTCCGATAATTCCCATAAAATGTTACTCATAAATTTGTAATCATCGTATTATTATTGAAATAATAAGCATCAGGTTCTTCGGTTTGGTTTGGTTTTTGTGTTTTATTGGCGCAAGAGCTATTCTTGGCTAAATTGCGCCAAATCCGATTTTTAGGAGTTGCTAACCAAAACAATTGATTAACATCGAGAATAAATAATTGATTATCATCTGCTAACAGATTAGATTACATGATTACAGCCTCGCTGACGTCAAAAAGAAATTTATATTCCACAACTTTCGATTAATTAATTAATTATCTTTGCAATTATTATCAGCGGAAGCAATTTAACTGTCATCAACTAATTTCATTCCTTTATGGCTCTAATTAACTTACCGATCAATTTAAGTGATTAAGGAATTATTAATGATGCATTTGTTTCAAACCATGTGAAAGATAAAATTTTAATTGCAAACTCTCCAGCTTCATATATATATTTTTTTTATTTCTTACAAAATAATATCAATTTATGTGATATTAATGCTAAAAAAATACATCGGTAAAATTCTAGACGTGCCCACCTCTTGGCGACTTATTTAAAATCTCGCCAATTTGACAACTAATTGAATATTTATTATTATTTTTTCAATTAAAAAAACGATACTTGAAGGCCAAAAATAATAATAAATAAAATAAATAAAAAAATAAATATAATAAATAAACAAATAAATAATATAATATAATAAAATAATAAATAAATAATAATAAAAATAAAATAAATATAATATAAAATAAGTAAAATAAAAATTTAAAAAAAATCATCTAGGTTGCCACATTGGCGACGTTATTGCCACTCGTTTGGCGGGAATTCAAAAACACGCCAAGAGGTGGGCTGTGATAGGATCCACCCAATAAATCTAATTGCTCCTTTCGCCTAAATTCTCATCTGCTTCTTTATCTGTTTTAATCTTTGTTTACATTTTGCGCAATAAAAAATCATTGCCATTTGGTTTTTGGTTGTTATAATATATGATAGACAGACATCTGACGCACGAGAATCCTTTAATAAGTATACAAATCTTATTCTATTGATAAAACCTTAATAATTGATAACCTTATCCTATTGTCAAATAACATTAATTTATGTGATATTAATGTCAAAAAATAAATATAATTGTTTAAAAAACCTAAATACTCATCTTGCTTCAAATGTTTGCTATCTTGGTTTTCGTTTATCATTTGTTCAATAAAAAATCGCAACCATTTAGTTTATGGTTATTATACAGTGACGGAAAAAAAATCCCAACACCAAGAAACAATTATTGTATAGTAATGGAATTTGGATAATGTGTTTGTCTAGTTAACATGTTTAATTGATTAAATTTTCAAGGTCACAGATTAATTTAAGCTCAAGAAAATGCATTTCAAATGTGAAAGGCTGTTACATTAATAACCGATGTATCATCCAGAATTTTGAATTCAAGCCTGCAAAAGTTCATGCATTGTATCATACAGGTGCTGAATGTAACTTTGCGGTATGAATTGTACTTCTGTCAATACTGGGACGGTCAGTGATGGCTGTGGATGTTTTTGCAGTTGCCGTCCAATGATATCCCACACGTGCTCAATTGGAGACAAATCTGATGATCTTGCCGGCCAAGGTAACCTGTAAACACTCTGTATAGCACGTTGCATTACAACAGCAGTATGAGGGCTAGCGTTATCTTATTGGAAAACTCCCCCTTGAATACTGCTCAAGAATGGCAGCTCAACAGGTTGGTAATTACCAGACTGACGTACAAATTTGCAGTCAGTGTGTTTGGGATAAGCACGAGAGTGCTCCTGCTGTCATAGGACATTTGCTCCCCAGACCATGACTCCAGGTGTGTGTCCGGTGTGTCTAGGCTGCAGACAGTTTGATTGCAGGTGTTCCCCTGGCCTCCACCTGACCAACACACGGCCATCACTGGCACCAGGTCAGAATATGATTTCATCAGAAAACACAACAATCTCCTCTCCGTCCTTCAATGAGCTCTGGCTTGACACCACTGGCGTCGCAAAAGATAGTGGCTTGGAGTCAGTGGAATGCACGCTACAGGGCGTCTCGCTCGGAGGTGTCCTTGAAGTAACCGATTTCTAAATGTTCGTTGTGTCACTTTGGTACCAACTGCAGCGGGGACTTCTACTGCAGACTTAGTACGATGCGCCACAGCCGTACTCAGAATATGGCGGTCTTCCTTCTCAGTAGTGCCACGTGGCCGTCCGGAACCCTGTCTATTTCAGGCAGTAATTCTGTGGCGAAAGAACCACTGCTCCCAACAATCATTCACAATGGATACATTCCGGTCAAGTCTTTCAACAATATCGCGGGTAGAAAATCCACCATCTCGTAGCCCTATTACACGATTATTGTTCAAACTCGGAGAGCTGTTGATAATGGCTTCTTCGTCTTCTTAAAGGCATTCTTGGCTAATATCAACTCAGTACGTCAGATTTCAAAGATAAATAATGCTCACAAACTTATTATTATTATTTAACGCTCACGAACTTATTTATGTTGTGTTCGACTTCCATAAATAGTTCGCAAAATTATAACAATGCATGCAGTGATTTTTAATCATTTATTTCGTAGAATCTCCTAATGTCATAGGTTAAAAAAAACGCGTGACAAATCATGTTAATCAGCGATTAAGGAAAAGAGTTGGCGAATATTTTAAGATTCATGCATTCAAAAATTTAGCATTCTTTTTTCATTTTCTATTAAATATCTTCCAGAATTTATTCTTTTACCATAATTATCAATTTAAAAATGATTTCCCTCGAAGCAATTAACCAAATTATATTACATCGAAGGAACATGAAGGAAAATTGCATGTAAGTCGTAATTATATCCTTGGAAGAGTTAGGGCGTTTCCCACTAGCTCGGATTTTTGCCTAGTCGATGTTGCTGAACGATGATGATGACAAATTATTAACAAAATCGATACCCAAGATCGATCAGAATCGATATTTGCATAGAGACGGAACGGAAATTTCTAATTTTTACGATTCTTCTGAAGTTATGATTGTAAGCATATAGTACACTGCGAGTTATTTTTTGTTGTTGTTGTTGTTGGAGAAATATCCGATATTGGCTTCCATCATTTTTTGTAGCATTTGAAACTGTATCTAGTTCCTTTATTTTTAATGAACCTTATTTGATCTTGTTATAGGAAAGACAAACCCATATTTATTATAAGTTTGTGTACTGAAACTTGAAAGAAAATGTAGATATTCAATTTTCTGAGAGTCAAATTGATTGATGGAATTTTTGCTGTTACATTTTTAAGTTGTTTATATATAATTAATAATCTTGTTAAATAATTTAAGAAATTTTGTTTCGAGAATTCATGTTAACATTCAATGGTTGATTATTTAAGAATTCCATAGACATTTACTCAACATGCGAATAAAATTAAACTGATCCAAGCATCGATTTTCTTACTTTAATCCAAGAATAATCAAGGCATGAAGACAATGGAAATATTCAGGGAATAGTTCTTGGTTTGAACAAATCTTTTATGAAATTCAAGTAAACCGATGTCTTTAATAATGAACTCTTATAACTTATTTTAATTTGCTTAGTTTGTGAAATCGAAACTCAAAATTTCCTTGTCATAAACTGAATTAAAAATAAATGATAAATTCTATATTATTTAATAAAACTTTAAAATAATGTTTTGAAAAAGGATTAGTCTATATTTAGGTAAAAAGTAATAATGTGAACCAATATACGATTACTAATATAATTTAATCAAAACGTGAAATTTATATAAATGAGGTACACAAAAACTTAAAATGGAATTTCTAAACCTTAGGATTATCTATCATTCAAGCAATTGCAATTGCTATAGTTAATTTTAGATCTTATTCAAACTGTTAGAGAAATAAAAATAATTCAACTCTAAATGATAATTATATCTATATTAAGTTATATAGCTATACAAGTCACTAAATAACTAAAACGGTGCATATCAAATGAATCTTCAATAATTTGTTTCTATTGATACACGCAATGCAATTGCAAACAATTTAGAGTTTATCATGGACACACTCATGATAAAAGTAGTTTTCGAAATTTCGTTGTATTCTTCAATTTTTCCTAAGAATGAATCGTAATAATCTTCATCACATTAGATTTTGTTTTAATTTTTAATTCTTCCAAAGTTTAGCAAACGATGGCAGACGGAATTTAGCAAACGATAAATTAAGCTTCAACTTCGCATATGTGAAAAGTTTACCATAAAAAATTGCTTTTTCGGAGTAATACAAAAAATGACAAGTTTTCAAATATACAAGTATTTTAAATTGCATTTTTTTGGAAAAGGAATCAAGGGTTTTGAAATTTTATTTTGAAATAAATTGAGTAATAAAGATGCTTCAGAATTAATTAAAAATTATTTTAGAATTTGCGATTTCTTTTTTTTTAATTTTTAATATGAGAATAAATATATAAATAAAATAACGAAAGAAAAAAAATCAAATATTTTGATTTTATAGAAATAGAAACATTATTATTTATTTACTAAATTGTTGCAGTTTTAAAATTGATGATAGTTTTAAGCAAATATTTAAAATGAATTTTATCTTTCTAAAGCTTTAAAAAAATAAAAGATGGATATTTTCGAATATTCTATATTTATTTGCAAGCCGTTAATCATCAAGTCACCTAATCTGAAGCAGTGCATGGATAATTATTTATCATAAGATAATACGATAAGGTAAATATATAAATATTGAGAGAAGTTCCCCAAAGTTTATCTGATGGAGTGATATTATGATTCAAATGTTTCGATTTTTAATAAAAAGTTCCTAATATTCATATTGTTAAAACACAAGAGTAACAAAAATTATTTGTTTTTATTCTCTCTGTATTTTTTGTTCGTTTAGTAAATAATCTTATTGATATCTATCAGATTCCCCTTTTTTTAATAATATACTAAAATCGAATTGAATTTTAGAAGTGTTTTCCCCAACCGATTGAAACAAAAAGATTGACATAAAATTACGTTTGTAGTCGCAAAATACCAGACTAAATTTGATATATTTAAATCCCTGCATATACTAAAAAGTAAAAAGAATAGATTTCTCTGATAACGGAAGACACTGTCAGTATATACTTTTGTGTGTTTTGTGTGTAAACACACAAAAAAAGTTAATGAAGGAAAAAACAACAACAAAAGAACGGAAAAAAAGGAAAAGAAAAGAAAAGAAAAATGTCATCAAATCTAGTATTTGCAGTAAGATGATAAATAATGTAACTGATTAGTTGAAACTATTATTAGATCGACGATGGCAACAGTCGAATTTCCACCACTAAACATCAAACCAATTTCTGCAGAAAAATTCACGAATCGAATCTTCTCAATATTGCGTGTGTCGGGGAATTGAGAAATTATATATTAAGAAGTATGTTCGAATGCTCCAAATGTGTTAAAACATTTAACCGGAAAGAATTCTTTAATATTTCATTCATTAACTGTTTCACTTATCTTTTTTTTTTAATTAAAATATACTTCAGAGACCTAATATTCTTAAAAAAATCTATGCCTGAAGTAAAATATCAAGTGATATCCCAGAAACTATCTCGTTTATTCCTTAATAAAGCTCGCATCCTCTTCTCCGTCTAAATATTGGGGATTTTGAGAAAGACTATGAATATTACTTGCTCAGATTTTTATTTTTAGAGACCCACGCTTGCGAATTTTGCACTCGTAGTACAATAAAGACAACTTAGTGTGCAATTTTAAAGCAATATTTTTTTAACGAAATGAAATCATTATTTGACACAGAATTATAATTTTAGTAGAAATATCAAAAAAGAAATTTTATAGAAAGGAATGGATGCAGTTTAGAGTTATTGCAATTTTAGAACATAGAAATTCTCTTAAATAATCCCTTATATGGTTTGAGTTCAAACTATGATTCGGATAACTACATTTTAGGTATTAAAATTCAATTTCTAATTTTATTAAATTCTGTAATGATATTGTTCATTTGCATTCGAGTAGGCAGGCAATTTTTCAAAGAAAAGCTTTTATTTAAAATTTAATTTAAATAAAATAATAATAAATAGATAATGTAAAAGTTATGTACCAAATTTCACTCTTTTAACTCAAAGAATGTTTGAATGACAAGCAGAGAAAAACATATACAATTCCATATATTTGTGTTTCAGTTTCCAGATTTCAAACATGGAGATTCGTCAAGATTTAAAATCCGAATGTATTAACGATTTCTTTTTATATAATTCATTTCTGGGATAGTAAAAGTCGTCGTAACATTATTCTGGATAAACAAAATCAAACAGACAGAAATTTTTACAATTTCTCAAACAGTTGCTGTATTGCGTTTTCCGGAAACAATTATTTTAACAATCGAACACTTTTTAATTCATCACTAGATTTCGTCCTTTAGAAGTAATTTAATGCAGGCATCTCAAAGTTTTCTGCTATTTAGAACAACTCCACTTCTTCAGCAATGACAGAAATCACTATCTATCTATTTAATGAAAATGTAAACATCCTGAACTCGAACTTATTCAAAGAATCTCTGGAGATATGGGGTACGTTTATCTTCAATCATATTACCTCTTACGTAACATCTCTGCTCAAGTAACCAATGTTATTTGTACCTCATTGACGTCAAGTTACGGATTTTAGTCCTCAGAGCATACATGTATGCACGTACCGGGTTTTTTACTGAAAGAAAGCTGATTTGATTCTCAATTTGCTCGCCTTTCGTTAGATAAGTGGGAGGAAAAGAATCCCTATAGAATTTTGGAAGACATAACCATCCAACAACAAAAAGGAAGAATAAAATTTTCCGTTACACTTTCTGGTGGATTCTTGAAAGCATTTTCTATAGCACTTTTTTGCAACATTCATTGAAACTCTTATATTTTATAAGAAAGATGCGTCTCTTTCCTTCTTTTTGTTTGTTTGAGGACAATTTAATCAGATTCAAAAAAGGGATGAAAGGTATTAAAAATGTTCAGTGTGGTTTAAAAAGTCATTAGAGGATATTTGTTTCAGTTCAAATATCTAAGACCGTTGATCTATTCTGGATTCTTATATTTTATAAGAATGATGCTTCTATTTCCTTTTTTTTTTGTTTGAGGACAATTTAATCAGATTCAAAAAAGGGATGAAAGGTATTAAAAATGTTCAGTGTGGTTTAAAAAGTCATTAGAGGATATTTGTTTCAGTTCTGTTATCTAAGACCGTTCATCTATGCTGGATTCTTATATTTTATAAGAATGATGCTTCTATTTCAGTTTTTTGTGTGAGGACAGTTTAATTAGATTCAAAAAAAGGGATGAAAAATATTAAAAATGTTCAGTGTGGTAGAAAAAGCCATCAGAGGATATTTGTTTCAGTTCTGTTATGCTAAGAGCGTTGGCCTATGCTGTATTTGATTTTAGTGGATTAAATGGAGAAAGCCGTTTAGCGAAAATATCTAATTTATCTTAACACATAATAGATTATTGTTAATCGATTTTTTACATACATATTCTTTATTTCGCACACAATATGATTAGATGTTATTTTTTGCATATGATTTATATCATATCGTATATGAAGTGAAAGTATTGTTAATAATAAGACGTTAACAGTAAACATGAACTTTCTGCCAAATCTCCACGTTTCAGATTTCCAATTATCAGAAAAAATAGTTTCGATATAATGCATAACAATCTATATTTTTAGCATATCTACGAAGAGAAAATATTTTTTAATATCATAAATTTGACTTGGGCATTCTAAGGAGTCTCCACCTTTCAGATTTCAACCTAACAGAAGAAACAGTTTTGATATAACATCTATCTGTCTTGTGTATTAAAATTTAGGGTTTAATCTTCAAAATTATCTCATAGATTTCTGTCAAATATCTATTAAAATAAATATGTAAGTAAGGTCTATTAGTTCCTTTACATGCGATTAAGATAAAAATACTTAATAACTATGTATAGAAAATTCGGTAAAATGATTTATTATCAGAATTATTAAATTTTGAACAGAGTTTGTTATTATTATAAACCAATTGTTATTGTGGCAATTCATGTGGTCATCAACAAGATGCCTAGAAAAATGTAGCAAATACAATAAATAAAATTTAAGTGCTGTCTTCTGACGAAAATTGTAGATTTGTGTCGAATTTTAGATCCAATTTGTGGAGAAAAAATGACGTTCATAAAGTGCCGCGATTTCTGAAGTTTCATCTCATCTCTTCTTATACCACTGCAGTTTCGTTAAACGCCCAAGGGATGCATAGATCAAGGATGGCGAACCATTGGCACGCATGCCATTGACGGCACGGGACATAATATTTTGTGCACGCCTTCGTTCAAAACGGTTTGCGTTTTAGTTCAAAATGACAGAGTTCACTATGAAGTATTACAAACAAACGCGAGTGTTCCCATTCCATCTAAAACAAGAGCACAGATATTTTTGCGGCTATTAAAAACTCGCTTGCTGAGAAAGAAATTGATTTGAAAAGAATTGCTTCAGTAATTGATTGTGCTCCAAATATGGTGGGCAAACAAATGGTTTCATTAATTTATTTCAAACAGACGTATGGCATTCGATTCTTGAACTCCACTGCATTATTCACCAACAAGCCTTGCGTGCAAAGAGTGGTTTAACATATCTTGTTAATTTAATGGCCTTAGTCACAAAAATAGTTAGCCTCATATCGTCGTAGGCTTTAAATAAGCGAAAGTTTGAGGCTTTCTTGGATGAAGTCAACTCGAAGTATAATAGCTTACTAATGTGTAATAATGTTCACTGGTTGAGCCGCGGGAACGTACTTCAAAGGTTTGTTGACTGCTTGGAACAAATCGGACTGTTTCTGCAAAATCCACAGTTGTTGGATATGATGTGGCTCTCAAATTTGATGTTTATTGCAGAAATATGCCAACGTTTCAATGAATGGAACGTAAAGCTTCAAGTAACAAATAAAACAATTATCGTCATGATGGATCTCATTCGCGCTTTTGACGCTGGATTGCATATTTTAAGCAAGATATTATTGAAAAAAGCTACAAGTACTTCCTAAATTTGATATATCAAAGATTTAGATGTATATGAGAAACCAGATGAAGAAAAAGTTATTGAAGAATTTATTTCCGTAATTAATTCATCAATCAAGGGATTTTTAGACAGATTTTCTCAGTTCAAAGAATGATCGGAAACGCTCAAGTTTATTATGTACCCCGATGTAATTTCATTTGATAAACTGAACTTGTTCCAATTCAATTAATTGTAAATTGAAGAATTTGAAATGCAACTGATTGATTTCCAGTCTAGTTCAATATGGATTCAAAAATTATTGAAACTAGGAAAAAGAAAGAATTGATTGAAGCAGAAAGATTAACAAGCAATATAAGTAAAAATTCCAGGAACGAAATTTGGAAAATATGGAATTCGATTCCAGGCATATTTAACTTTTTGGAGAAGCTGGATCATGCTGGCTTAACCATATCTTTATCCACATATGCCTGCGAGTCATTATATTCAGAGATGAATAACATTAAAGTCTCTCTTAGAAATCGTTTTGCAGATGACTCCATTTCAGCATGCATTCTGTCAAATGTAATATCTTGCAATCCTAATATAAGTTATTTGTCATCTAATCTGCAACAAAATAAATCTCACTAATGTTATTTTAATTTGAATTACACGTATAACTAAAACCTTTAGTACTATACAGTGCGAAATGTATTTTTTCGGCGTACATAAAGAGTTTTGAGTTGTTATTATTTAGTTTTATTATTTTACCCATAATCACAAGTCAAAATTATTTGATGGCACGTCTATACCTCATTAACATTTCTTTAGAAAAAATGGCACGTTGATCTATAAAGGTTCGTCACCCCTGGCATAGATTAACCAGCTGGAATTGTCACCCCAAAACTTTCTCGCATACATTTTAATAAAATTGTAATGCCCAAGACTGCCTTACATGGTGTTGGCGTTCAATAGTTATGAAATATAATTTTTTGGCGTGAATTTAGCATTTTTACTGAATCTATCCTGTCATCTTTGGCGAGTTATTTGGTGATTAATCCCTGCCATGCGATAATAGCATCCAAAAATCGAATTTTTGTTTTTCGACACGTTTTTTTCATCTGAGACACCAGCAGACCAAGCCGACCAAAATTTCACACAGAACTTCACTTGTAGTCCCTAAATCTCTTACCAAAATTGATACGTTTAAATCACTGTGTTTTTAAATTATTATGTTTACAGGTTTCAAAAAGCATAGACCGATAGTTAACCGCAAGTTGGATATCGTTCAACATTTTGCATATGTCTACAATTTAGATGTGTAATCTGTTAAGCGAACTTTACCTATCTAGCTCTCTTCGTTTTATAATTACCGTATTATCTTAAATTCGAATATATGAACAGACGTATTTCCTCTGAACAGATTTTACTCAAATTTTGATAGAAATCTGGAAATTTGGCGTAAAGATGTATGCCAAATTTCAACTGTCTAGCCTAAAGCGTTTTTAAGTTATTTTGGTCACAGACAGATAGACATTTTATAAACAATCTGTTTTTCGAACTCATGTAGGCCTGAAACGTAGAGATTTGTCAAAATCTGGAGTTCGAATATTTTGTAAATTGCTATACTTTCTCTATACTACATATACAAGAAAGTAAAAATCGCATAATAAATTTTTTATAATTATTTCCTTGCATATTTAAGTAAACATATTCAAATGTTCATAGGCATATTTCCTAAAGGGTTTCTGCTAAATTGCCTACTGTACCGTTTATAAATTATCACGCTTAAATGCACGCGAATTTATAGACCAATAGACAGTCGAAAAATTTTTTGATTAAATCAAAATTGTGCTAATGAAAAATTCATAAAATAACATGCATTTAACTGTTTACGTTTTTCCGTTTTCATGTTTACATTCACATGCGCATTAACCCATTCGCCGTCCTCTCCTGTACACGAAAATTTCTCCCAAAAGGATCTCTTTTTTTCGCCGCGTATACTGTTGTTTTCTCCGTACAGATAAATTTTCTCTGTACAGGCTAGAAAAAACAAAGAATAAAAACTCAAACAAGTAAACATTAACAAAGCGTTTTAAACGTTTAAAAGTTTTAAAATATAGAAAAGCACTTAAAACGTTACGGCCGCTCTGTAGATGTTTCACTTGAACGATCTATACCTATTACGGATGATGAAGAGGTTAAAATAGAACAGACAGTCCGGTTTTTAGTGGATTTTGTCCAAAATTTGATATGAAGTAACATTTTAGGTGTAAAATCAACATTCCAAATTTATTCTATTTAATTCTTTGTTCTTTTGAATTATGGTATTCACAGGTTGATACTATTTCCCGAATATTTTTATCACTCGAGAAAGTGTGGAGTTTTATTTTATCATCGAAATCTTATCAAATTTATCAAAATCTTAAAATCTAATTTTTTTATATTTTTATACTAGAAAAAAAAGCATCTACTTTAGTGAAGACTTTCTTAGATCTGCTGGCAGATGTTTACAGAGGTTTCATGCGGCTTTCACTAAGAAAGCTCTTTCAAAAGAACGAATTGGTATATTGTTTATGTTCGGTGACAGTTGGATAAAAACGATGGGAAGAATAAAAGACAGCACTAGAATTCTGCAGTTCAATAGGGGGAAAATAATACTTAGACGGATCATTGTTAACACGCTGACAAGCTAACTTATCCTCAATAAAAGTTTAGCTTTTAGCAGAGAAAATGTGGATTAAATAGAAATGGGGCTTTCGACTAGTTAGAGTGATAGTCTTACTATCCACAGGATAGCGAATATGTGCTTGACTATTTCTTTCCATATTGTTTAAAGGGACAGTGGACTTTGAAATAAGCAAAAATCGACAGAAACATGAAATTTTCTTTTTATTGTTTTCTCACAAAAATATATGTTTATACTCAACTAAAATATAATTATAAGATATATCGTTTAATAAAATAAATATTTCAAAGGCCAAAATTTAAAAAAAGCACATTTCAATTATTTCCTCAAAATAATATTGTAATTAGATTTAGATATATTTGTCTTAATGTTTGAAGAAATTAAATAGAATTGATAAAAAAAATTCCCCCTGATACGTTAAAAGAAAATAAGGTATGTATAGAGATTGCTCGTATACTGCACGTCAGCTCAATACAATTTCTAACTTTGTTAAAAATGCAAACAAAAACGGAATAAGAAAAAACCCTGATATGTCTAAAAAGTTCGTGATGAAAGAAAACTTGCTCATGATCTTAAAGAGAGTACTGGAAGTGTTGCAATAGCTAGAAATCAAGCAAGGCTTATTCATGTGTCCAAGAAAACAGTATACAACTACATCCAAAGGTCCAAAAGATAGGAAAAAATGGAGGCATCATGCCATGGACAAAAGGATGAATTTCTGTCATATTTTCATATGAAAAAAAGTGTCCAGACGGTTGTCAATATTGCTGGCATTGTCTGAAGCATGCAGAACAATATTATTCAACTAGGAGGAAGTTTGATGATCTGGATAGTTTGTTAGCAGAAAGAGCAAGTTTCGTCTTTTTCAATGTTAGGTAGAAGCATACTGACTACAATAATGTTCTTCCTTATGGCTCCGAATTAGGAAGAGAAGAGTGTATGTTTCAACAAGATGTAGTTTCAATCCACACCGCCAATGGAGTTAAAATTTAATTCGCTGCAAATAAAGTCAAGGCTTTTACCATGGCCAGCTAAAAGCCCCAATCTGAATATAATGGAAAATATCTGGGAAATGCATGTTTATCGAGTATGCGCTGGTGGGAAGCAGTTTGAATCGCTCTCTGAGCTTCGAGTGGCATTAAATACCTCCTGAGATAATTTTTGTGGAACAGAAATCCTATCTTTGTATGATTCACTTCCAAACAGTGTTCGAAGTCATAAAAGCTAATGAAAAGAGTATTCCTTACAAAAACCGCTTGTATTTTATTCTTTTTACTAGCCGCCTTTCGCGACCAGCCGATTCGCCAATCTTAATGTTCATTTAAATTTTAATAATTAAATATTTTACGCAATTCCAACTTTATAGATTCTTCATCAAAATATTTTAAAACTTCAAATTTTGATAGTCGTATAATTCACTCATAATATTATAAAGGCCTTCAGTCATAACGTGATATGTATATCTCTCATTTTCTGTTTCCTCTCGTAGAATTTATGCTTTAAATTAAAGTGGAAAGAATGAATCTGCAATGAATATAATAATATTTTTTTACTCAAACAAAGCATTTTTTATAACATGATTACTGATAACAGAGTCACTGAGCGTTTAAACTTTATGGGCACTAAAGAATATCTTTCTTAATTTATGTAATATCAAAGAATTTGTCAACAAAATTTTCTCAGATTCATCATGAACAGATCGATTCATTAACATTTTTTCATTTTAAATGCATCAAATACTAAGAAAATAAAATGAATCGTTTAAAATAATCGGTCGAAAACAGGTTTAAAAAAGCTACTTAAAAAACGATGAGCTTAAAACTATAAGCATAGACAAAAAATACATAACTAACATAAATACAGTTTAATTACAAAAGCATTTAACTAACCTAAAAATAATTTAAATCATCCATTGATAATGGTTGTCATGTCAACAATCAGAACACAATGCGCATGCGTGAGTTTTCAACACCAGTTACGGTAACGCAAATGCTTGAATTTTTCTACGCCCTTGGGGTAACGCTATGCAGATTAGACATTTTTAATTTCCTTTATTCAGTGTTATTTTAATTCAAAAGTACTTCAGAATGAATCTGAAAGATGGATTCATTAACAATGTTTCATTTTAAATGCATCAAACATTAAGAAAATAAACAGAATCGCTTGAAATAATCGGCCGAAAAATGTTAACCCTAGCCTCATTACTGTTGGGAAAAAACTAAAGCCTTACTCATTTGGCGGTGGGGAAAATGGAAGATTTTTTTGGCGGGAAAGTTAGTTTTTGATTAATAATTAAACTTCTAATCAAAAATTCAAAAAAAGGGACCCCAGGTGCACATTCCCGACCTTTAAGGTATACATGTACCAAATTTGGTAGCTGTATGTCAAATGACCTGGCCTGTAGAGCGCCAACACGCACACACACACATTGAGCTTTATTTGTAAGTATAGATAACTATCCTTCTACTTTTTTTACATGGTTTCAATTGAAAGAAACCATTTTTGTTGTCATTTATATTTTATTTTTGAATATCACGGTAATGCCACTCATATTTTTTCGGTGAATGATCTAAAAAATAATTCTTATAAAAATAATTACAGTAAAAATATAAAAAATCTAGTGTCCTTCTACTTTTTTTAACACAGTGTATTCGTTTAATAATATTTATTTAATGTCCAATCTTCTTGTCATGAGACACTAAAAGAGGCTCGGACCAGATATTTTAATGTAGTTTCGGGATTTCAAGTAAAATTATACTTTGATATATTAGTCTGATTTGCTCACTCTAACTCAATTACACGTGCTCAAACAATTAATAACAATGAAATAATTTACCCAAATTACATAGATCCATCATTCACAAGATTGCTGAATATATTACTGATAATTCATTTACATCACCGCACATCTTGTAATCCGTTGTCCACACATAGATTGATATTTTGATAGATTCGCGAGAAGAAATCTTTTCTTTACTCAATTCTTCGTCTTCCCGACTTCCACAAATAGGGAGCCATAAGAAGAATGAATCCCTTAAGTGTGTCTGAAAGCAACAGTCACCTAGCTCTGTGAAGGAATAAATGTCTGCTGCTGTATCTGCTGCTGCATCCTTAACGACATTTCCGGTAACTCTATCTTCCATCAGAACCTTAGCGGCTTCCATCAGAAAATTACTATTTTAGAAGACCGAAGTGATTTTTTTTTTCATTTTTCGTCTTTTTCTTTTATGGTAATTGGAAAGAAGGAATGGAAAGTGAGTATAACCGATAATAGAAACATTCCCTCATTAAGAGATTTTTCTGAAAGCTTTGTAATATCTTGAATTTTTGTTTTGAGTTGATTTAAATGGTGAAAGCATCTATATGATACTTTTCCAGTACTCCATAATAGGTTTGGCGCTAAATGACTCAATTATGTAGAAAATGTCTGCTTCGGTTTGTATTTATGTGCGAAAAGTATAAGTGTTGGATAAGGCACAATGAAAAATTTTTCATTTATCGGTGTCTGTATTTTAAACGGGTACGATACCATCTTTGCATTTAAAAAAAAACTTTTAATGTTTGGAATTATATTTATATTCTATTTTATGTAGAATAGTACTCTATAACTGTTCCTCACAAAGAATTGTGAATTATTTCCAATTCTTTAAGCATTTTGAAAGTTTTTGAAATATCTAAGTCTTTTTTTTTAAATGCAGATTTTTCTACCATTATTTTTTTCTTGGTAGCTTCCCAATATTCTATATAAAACTTGCTATGGGTTTTCCCCAACGAATATTTATAAACTACCTTTTTTATATTGAAACATGAAAAATATTCGGAAAAAGGCATTAATTTTGATTCTGAATCTATTTAAAAAATTAAAACATGTTTTAGAGGGTGTCTTGGATTATATTATAACATCTACAAAAAAAAATTAACACTACTATTTTAATTTTTTTTGAAGTCTTAGGCATTCGAAAAATAGTATTTAAGTAAAATCAGCCTAATGAGAAATTTCATCGAAAAAAAAAATTCTGTACAATTATCCTCATCACTAAAATCGCTTTACGCTTCATTTAAAAATCTCTGGGGTTCTGCTTCATAACGAGGATTAGTAGGTTGGATGTTTCGAGCTACAAGTTTTAGATCCATCTGTTAAGCGTTGTATAAAACCGGAACACTAAAAGGGAGGTGCGGTCTCACAGACGTCGCGCTAAGCTGAAATATTTAAAAACGCATTTGCTGAAACCGGCTGAAAAAGTGCATGTATAGTGCCGCTCATGAAATGGGAAGCTACAGAGTCAGTCCATTGGATCAGACCGCACCTCACCAGTTAAGGGTTAAAAATTAACACTATTATAAAATTTTCCCTATCTTGAGCATAGTAACTGTATTTTGTCTTAGCAGAAGATTTATAAAATAATTAAATAAATGTCTGATGAAAAAAGGCATTTTTTTGTTATTCTTTTTATCGTGAATGTCAGCAGGGATAAAAAGTTCTTACTGGCTTGCTTTGTGTCTTGCCTGATTGACTCTATGTCTATCCCTCCTCCGACTCAATGGGCGGTGCTAATATCAAATAAACCAATCAAGTCAATCAATGGTATTAAAGGGAATCTGCCATTGAGAAGAGAAATGGCCTTTCTATTAGCCAGCATTGTGCTATGCTATTGTCAGTGCTGAAGGACCAAGTGCTTTTCTTAGACGTTCTAAGAATATCTTTCGAGAGCGCCAGTCGACGTGACCTTTCAGAGACTGGAGAAACTACTCAATAGAAACTGTTTATTGAATAGGTTTTATCAATAAAAGATGTGATGTCTCTGAGATATGTAGATATGATTTCGTGAAAAACATCAGGATATTCCATGTCAAAAAATGTGCTTATTTGTTGAGTAGTTCTAGACATTTTTATAATGTTTATTTAAATATAAATTAACACATTTATTAGAACTCAAAGAGCGCTCTTTTATAAAATACTATGCATGTAGTGTTTATTTGATTTTATTATTTATAATATTTTGTTTTTATTTAATTATTTTATTAGTATTTTTTTATTCTTTGTATATTTATTCATACAGTAAAGATTAATACTAAACATAGATGGCGCAGTATGCACTAAACCATATGTATGTTTGGAATGGGGGGGGGCGCACTTAAGCTCTTTTTGTAAACACTTGACCCTGAGAGTTGGTGTGAAACTGGTGCAAGCAGGCACCGCTCGCTCTTTTGTTAGCGGCAAAAAGAATCATTCGTTCGCTCTTTGTTAGCGGCAAAAAGAATCATTCGTTCGCTCTTTGTTAGCGGCAAAAAGAATCATTCGTTCGCTCTTTGTTAGCGGCAATATCTATTTTAAATGTATATATTATGTGTTTCCTTGTATATGTGTGATCATCGTTCATGTGTGTTGTTATATATATGTGTGTGTGTGTGCAAAAATAGATAAGAAAAAGACAAGAAAGTATCTTTCCTTAGCTTAAATACACACACCCAGCTACATGTAGGATAAAGAATTTCGGAATGAAGGATACGTGTAAGTTAAATGTATTGAAAATAAAAGTAAATAAAACTTACAGAATTTAAAATAAGCTTGATTTTATTTTTCTGATATTTGACATTTACATTTTTTTTTCCTCTTAAAATGTTAAGTACCCTAACTGAGACTCCTATAGAATAAATGAAATTATTAGTTCATTGAAACATATTACATTCTGAATACAAATATTACAAATTATAGGACAATGGATAAAGTAGCTTGCAATAAAAATCAAAGTTATGTGAGAAAATTAATTGTTCTTGTTTTCCAAAATCTAATTATTTTTCATCTTACTTGGCTTGTAGTATCGTTGTCTTTTATTATTTTTATAAGATGCGCAATTCGATTCCTTTCAGATGCCATCTAATTTAAAGATACATAAAATTAACGATTTGTAGAAACATGACCTCTATTCTTCTTCATAGCCTTTATTCCCAGTACATTCCAAATTAGCGCACTGCGTACCACTCACGAGTTTTCTCGTGTTTCAAGCACCATATGTTAAAGATTCGATTACTTCAGCTTGCGTAATTTGTAGTATCGAGTCTTTTAATCATACTTTAAGCTGTGCAATTCAATTCCTAACAGATGCCATCCAATTTAAATATACTTCAAATTAGCGAATTGTCGAATCACGGCCTTTGCTATTCTTTAAAAATTGCACAACGGATCCCAACTTAAAACTTTACTTACCACTCATGCGTTTTCTAGTGTTTCGAGCATCATCTGTTAAAGACCTCTCATGAGTTTTCTTGTTTTCAAGTTTTAGTTTCGTTTCCTAAAATGTATTATGATCTGTAGCTATTAAAGAGCAAATTTGTTTGCTCCAAAACTTACGGCCCCGACGTATGTCGTAAGCCCCATTCTGACCACACTGACCATAGGAGCGGGTCTTCTGAAATTTCTATGCGGTATGCAATGTGTTAAATAATAGCCAAATAAGTTCCTTGTTCAATCTCGTTCTTTATTTTTCTTATTAGATACAAATCCAATAAATTGGCAATAAATTCCAAAATGATGTAATGAACGCATTTGCAAGATATATAAGAATATGAATTCCCATTATTGGATCCATTTGCAAAATTTAAAGTATTCCATCATTTTTTAAATGTTACATAATTTCACAATATGTAGCAATCTTTCCTTCGTATGCTATGTAAAACTGAATTAGTTAAAGTTCATCTATCAGCAGGTAGTTGAAAATGCAATTATTATGCAGCATGTTTAAAAATACTGCACCAAATGCTTTACTACAATACCCTACACAAACAGATTTGCTTGAAAACATGCACTTTGAAAAAAAGTTCATCATTATTTAACTGAAATCATTCGTACAAACATCTGAAAATCATTATGAAAGCTTTGAAAGTTCTTTTAAATACATCGTTTGACTCAATCATTGTTCTCAAAAATTAAATACTCCTTTCAGAAATCGTGGATAATGTCAAAAACTCCCAGAAGAACCCATTCCGGCCCCATTTGGAGAAGGACGCCTGCGACGAAGAGGTGATTCACATGATAAAAAAGTGCTGGACAGAAGACCCGACAGAAAGACCCGACTTCCAAGCCCTCAAGTCCATCATCCGGAGGTTGAACAAGTAATTAATCCGAATTACAGTAACATTTTTCGGTGCTAACACTCCAAAATTACTCCTAATTAGAGCCCATTTCTTCTTTAAGTTTAATACGAAAGCAATTAACGGAATTCTTAGGCGATAATAAGGCGTTTATCTGAGAGATTGTTAGAAAGTGGATACCTTTCTGCTTTGAAGTGTTGTTAAGTATATTTCCGCGTGAGGTTTTTTTAATAAAATCCTGTTAAATCGCAATCGATTTTTCACGCTGGAAGTTCCTATTCAATAAAAATCTCAGTGATACTTAATAAATATTTAAAACATTCCAGAATTTGTTTCTAATTCTTTTTTATACTTTTTCGTATTCGTAGTATAGAGAATTTCGTATTCGTAGTTAAGAGAAAGTACAGTAATTGTGAAAAAATTCAAACTCGAGAGAGTTTGTTGAATCGCTACGTTTTAGAGTCATCGAGATCGAAAAAAAAGACACATTTTTTGGAAAATATACGTTTTTTTGTATGTAATAAAAATAAATAAAAAACGAAATAAGACACGTTTTCATCTAAACGGATGAAATTTGGTATATAATCTTCTTGCCAAATATTAAGATTTCTATATAATTTTGAGCAAAATCCGCTCAGGGGAAGCTATTCAAATCGGCTGTTCGGATATATTTTAACATGGTAACTACAAAACGAAAAGATATGTATATAAAACTCGATATACAGATTTAACATTTATAGTCAAGACACCTATCAAATTTTGAGCTGAATCGAACAAAGAATTGGCCGTCTGTCGGTCTGTGATTTAGAAACCTATAAAAATCGATTAGGATTTAAATATATCGAATTTAGTATGCGATTTTGTGACTACAAGTGTATTTTTGTGTCACATTTTTATTTCAATCGGTTAGGAAAAACGCGTCTAAAATAAAAATTCGATTTTTGGATACTATTAACCGTATACCAGATAATAATCGCCAAATAACTCGCCAAGGATGACAGGATAGATTCTGTAAAAATCCTAAATTCACACTAAAGCTTAATATTACGTACCATTCTATGCCAGTGCTATGCAAAGCGTTCTCTGGTATATCACTTTTATTAGAGAGTATACGAGAAAGTTTTGGGGTGACCACTGCCGCTGGTTTTAAATTTAATAATTATTTGAGTAAAAAAATTGCATCCTGCAATAAATCAATAAAAAAAATTGTGCAAAATGCTGTGCAGGAAATATTTTCGGATTTTGAAACTACCGAAATTGGCATTTGGTCACTTCTTCGATGACAGATGTTCTTTATTAAACAGTTTATTCTAAAATTGATCGAATATTTAAAGATTTTAAAGCATATTATTGCAAATTTCTTTTATACTAATTTAATATTCACATAAGAAACATTTCAGTAATATCAGTTTGGTTTCTATATAATGCCTTTTAAAGATTAAAGATTTATCACTCAAATTGATGCAATAAAATGTTTTATTACGCAAAAGCAAACTGGACGGAATTTGCCGAAATTCATTTACGTTAATTTGATTTTTCTTCTCTTCTTTTTGCATTTTTTCCCAACTTATTAGTTAATTGTTATCTAATAAGTCAATCCTCCATTTATCTTGCATAACCATTCACTAAGTAATCTCAATGCCATGCCATTATCCTATTCACTGTTATGTCTGGAGGTTAAGAACCCTGAATTCAAGTACTCTCTTCAAATTAACAAAATGGAATATGCAAAGCGGTTTTAACTCTCTCATATCTAAGATCAATCGAGTTCGGAACACTGGAATAACCGAGTTCGCTTTCAAAGATACGAAGAATTCCCTTTTAAAATTTAACACCACACCACACCTCCATTTCTAGAGGTCATGTGGTACCTCTCCGGTTTGGTATAGATGTAAATGGCCTCTAATAAAAGAGAAAAAAAACTACACAGGAATGAATTGAAAAGAAACATACAAATGACAAAATACGAATACATATAACATAACAAAATAGGAATACAATAAAACTGGATGAATGGACATGATGATATACAGTGTGAGTGAAAAAATAAAGCAAGGGGGGTTAAGGGGGCTTAAGGATATATTTCAAATAGAAGAATTGCCTGGTGGTTACAAAGCAAATACATGCACCTGTATTCTGGAAAATTTCTCAGAAAATCCCTCTATTCTAAAACACATCTGATCGAGCGTCTTCAGCGAAATAAAGCAGGCGGGATATTCAATCACACTTAATGTAAGATTGAATGAATTTAGCAGAGATATTGAGGTGTCTCGGGCACCCGATTTAATTTCTTTGAAAGTGATTTTGGGGCCTTGTAGTCCTTAAAGTTTTAAGTAAATGTTACAGTCACTAGACTCATGAGACGTTGCAACAGTTTTAAATACCTTATTGTATATGCTTTATCTGTCTTATAATAAATTTTCAAAATTAATATGAAGATTAACGAATCAATTTTTTAAGTATTTTCATTATATGGTATTTCGCATTATAAATTTCAATAAAAATACTTTTTTTAGCGTCGATATATCACCCTAAATCCCTAATATGTTTTATTTCATTTCATAGAACATTTACTCAAACGAAATTATATTTATTTCCAATTCTATTCTTATTTTGTCTATTCGTGTTTTTTTCATGAAAAGTCCAAATTTTTATTCATGAAAAGTCCAAATGAGGTCAGGCATCTATAAATATCTCGTAAATGATGAAATATAAAGACTTTTTTAAATCATTTTTAGGAGATTTTTGTTAATATGAATGAATGAATTTGGCTGATATAAAAAAAAAAATCTTTATACTGATGCTTGTATCTGAAATTGTTAAACAAAAACCGATCACAAACTGTAAAAGAAAATGATACGACGCAGACAATTGTAAAGGCGTGAATCGCTGAATCTATAATAATATCCAGATTACATAAATTTCGAGTAAGAATTCGATTTCTCTTTTACTTAGTATTCAAATCCACAAAGCTTTCTTGTGAATTTCAAACTATCGCTCAAACCAGACTCCAAGAATACTCCAGACTCCTTGAGGAATATAAATATCCATGTTCTTTATAGAACTCCCGATGGAACTTCCAGCTGAAAAGTCAAAATGTTCCAAACCAAAATATTTTCTCTTGCAATGGACTATTTTTAAATAAATTTATTCCATTGTGTATTTCCAACATTTCTAACAGAAAGAATTGAGAATATACTATTTTCAAACAAAACATCAAGTTTCTAGTCTTCAAAATATATTTTTGCAATTTCTGACAAATCTGGATGCTGAGTTTTAAAGAAAACATACTGGGAATACAAAAAACGATTTGAATTTTCGTTTAGATTCAGTTTTTTTTCTCTTTTCTTATTCTTTTATGATGGAAATTTTATTTGGTGATTCACAGTACGAAATTT
Source organism: Argiope bruennichi (assembly GCF_947563725.1). Lineage (NCBI taxonomy): Eukaryota > Metazoa > Arthropoda > Arachnida > Araneae > Araneidae > Argiope > Argiope bruennichi. The sequence continues at coordinate 52,654,218 of NC_079161.1, read as the reverse complement.
AGTGCTTCATGGTACTAAATATAGCTTTGTGAAAATGTATTGAAAAGACTAAACCTTAGCTGAGATTTCGCACATTCATTCCTATTTTATTTTTTTAATTCTGTCCCACTTAAAAAAATTATTTAGCTATATATAGCACTTAATTTTGAATTATACTTCTCAATTTTATGTAATAAATTTTCTATGCAAAACTAATTATTATAATTGTTTCACTGCTTTAAAAGAAATATTTGATCAGTTTCAATAATCAGATATGTTTTTTGAGGTGAAGTTAATGATGCAGTTGATTTAATTCAAGTTAGCTGGCTTTGGCGGCCAGCTGATTCACCAGAAATTTATTGGTGACATTTAATAAGAGTTAAATGTCTTATGCTTAATTTGATATTCATAAATCCTTCGTCAAAATATCTTTAAACACCAAGTTATAACAAATATTATAACATTATGTATTATCGATCTTATCTAATATGTGTGTTATTTAATACATCAGTGTGTTATCTTCTGTTTATTATATACAGGAATTTTAAAAATGGACTAGATTCCCACTACATTACAGTACCATTAAATAATTAATTTGTTGGTTGATCATAATGGCTGGTTGTAGCCTCACAATCAGCGTTATACAATATGATTTCCACGACAGTTCTAGGATTTTTGGTAGACCAAATTCTACAGTTGTGGAAGTTGATATAACCTCGGAGTGTAAAATGGGTTTCGTCTGTCCACAATGCGTTAAACAAAAACTCCTCATCTCTTCACATTTTTACATTTTTTTTGCTCCAATAAAACTCCATGTCATTTCAATCATGTGTGTCAATTTTTACATCTCTACTCACATTTTTTCATGAATTATTGAATTTTCTTATGTTAACGAACTTTTGAATCACCCTGTATAAAAACGACAAATTTAGTTGAAATCAAATACCCCATATGCTCCATGGGAATCAACTGACCAACAAAAGAGGCAAATTATTTCATAATTTCACATCGACAAATCGAATGGCTACAATTATTGATTCATGGTACAATTTTTTTGTGTATTTCAGGGACAATGACAGCGGGAATATTCTTGACAATTTACTTTCCAGAATGGAACAATATGCCAACAACTTGGAAGCACTCGTAGAAGAACGAACTGCTGATTACCTGGAAGAAAAGCGAAAAGCAGAAGACTTGCTTTACCAGCTGTTGCCAAAGTAAGTCGAAATTTGTTTTGAAAACGATTCGTTAATGCATTTGTTCTTCAGATCGATAGTCGAACGTCTCCTTTTATTCGAGTCTGAAAACCTTTTAATAAACGCTTTTGTAAATAATCGAATCAGAATACATGGTGTTGATTATTTCTGATGTAATTATTCTGCTTGTCAAGTTAAGGCTTTTGCAAGGATTGAATAATTACTTTGACAGTTTAATTTGATATCTGGAATCTTTTTATTTTCAAACATAATTAAATATATCTTATTTTAAAGATTCAGTGAGAATGTTTGTTTTTATAATAAATATCAAAATATTGCAGTTGAATTGTTAATAATATTCTAGGATTATCACTAGAACATCCGGGATTTCGATTACCCTTAAACGTATGCTGGTATCGTTTCGACACCAAGATATAAAACATATCAAATAATTATAATAACTAAATAATTGCAGGACTACTTTTCAGTATGATTTAGTTTTAAGACTTTTTTTCATATTTCATGTAATTATCGTATATTATGACCCTTTATGTATAAAAAAAAAAAAAACTGTAACTATTCCAACACGAACAATCTCTAAATTATAGACAAGTAAAACCGCTTACCTTTATTGTTTTGTTGGAATCTCTTTGTTTACATATTGATGTTGTTGTCTCCATCTGGTTACAGCTGAAAATCTCAAATTTCTAATTAGTGGCAGGTTTAGTGATTATAACATCATTAATACGGGGAACTTATCTTTAAAAAGAAGATTATTTAATAGCTATATGTTACATGATTAAAAATATATTTACAAATTAGAAGAGAAAACAGAAACGCGTTCGTTGGTTTGCCGCCAAAAAAAGGGAGGAAGTAAACAAACCCCTGGTAGCGGGGAGGGAATGTTCTTTTCAGTCAAAACTGCTTCCAGGTAAGTCCCTTTTTCCGACAATAACAAAACAAATTACTTCTTCAGATTCTTCACAATCAATTTCGTGCAATCTTATGCCTTCATCAGAATCTAAATTAGAACAAGACAGCTTATCCACATCCGATTCATTATCAGAAAGCTCTCGCACCAAATTAGCAATTTCATCAGGGCTTAGACCTTTTCTACGAACCATCGTTTCAGAGTATCTGCTCTGCACAAGGTTCGAAAATCGAATGATTTTTTTTATGGGCAGAAAAGCAAATGCTCTATAACGAAAAACTTAGACATAACAATTTTAGAATAATTGATTTATTTCCGCTGTGAATCCAATAACACTGCAGTCAAGATCAAACAGATTGCGATAGTCCTTTGGGAAGTTTGTTTTACTTAGTCAACTATCATTTGTTGAATGACAACTATTTTTCTTGATAAATTGGCTTGGTGCCCAAACGACACCAGCGGACGTTCTAGGCATATTTAGTTGTAAAATCTCTCCTAATCAACTTAGAGCACATTTGGCAGAACATTTCAGTTCTGTTGGTTGGTCCTTAGTTCAAATCCAAACCATGGTGTTTTATTCAAAGACAGGATTTTTTTTTTAAATTTAGAATGTTATCTTGTTTTTCTAAGTTTTGTAAAATTCTAGATCTTTCTTAATTATTCAAATTGTATTGATTTCAAATATTTTTTAAGTGTATAAAAGTTGAGTTCTATCATTTCTTAGTAAGTTCTCAGTTGCGGGTTGTTGCAAATTCCTTCATCTTAATAAATCTGTTTTTTAAACTCAGAGTAGTTATTGAAATCTTCATGGCTCTATTATAAAATCTGACATTTCCAGTTTCTAAAAGAACCATTTTTTTTTGTATTTTCAAATATACTTTTGAAATATATATTGGCCGGGATAGCCTGGTTGGTAAGGCGTAGGATTCGCATTCCTTGGGTTGTGAGTTCGAGTCCCACTGGCCAAAGATTCTCCGTGTACATTGTGGCTGGTGAACGTTTAAATCTGTCTTAGCCACAAAGTCCTTCAAGTTGGGACAATACCACAGGGGATACTGGATCAGAGGTGATCGTTCTCTGATTCAGGTCTAAATTACGATCTGTGTTTGAGTGAATGAAATGCATGAATGAAGTCCGCCTCGTGAAAAGGGCTGTGTCGCATGAGTAGCTAAGACGTACTGTTAGTCCTAAATGGCGCCACTGAAACAAGAGATGCTAAAACTGGACTTAAAATTGGTGATTTTGTCAGCTGGCTTATCTGCCAAGTGTTGCACTTTTTGGCAAATGCCAAAAGTAAAAACAACAAATTATATAATATGATATTAACAGGAAAATCAATGAACCATGAAATGCTTCAATTTAATCGTTTTCGCATTATCATTAAAAATAATCATTATTGTTCGATAATGATTATTATTAAAGCCATAAATTATCGAAAACTTTAGTATTGATTTTTAGAAATTATAATAAATCTACTATTGTAATTGAGGGTTCTAAGCCCTAAAATAAATACTTATTAACTAATAAATACTTATTCACATTAATGTAATATTACCTCTCATTACTTTTGAAAAAGCAAAGGGTGAAAAACGTATATACTAAAAACACGTTGTTCTTTTTAAGGATGTTACCATTTTTTTTTCGACGATCATTTTAACATGGCAAATAATTTCTAAAGTTCCAAACGGGAATTTGGTTTTTAGCAAGTGGTTGAAAGGGGATGACGTGACTCATCTATGTGGCATTCGACTTTTATTTTCTTATCATTGCATTGTCCCCGACTATATAATTTCCAACTACAATATGTACATGCTTTAATCAGGAGGTTTATGATAATAATTATTGCACTTCTGTGCAATTTATATTCATAATGAATAAATTCTTATGTGATTGTGAATTAAATTTTTTTTTGTTAAAAATATTTATTATTATCTTTCTAGCTGTCATATTTATATATTTGAGCAAAATTATGAATATTTTCATTATTATTTAATTATAAAAGATATATGAATATTTTAATTATTATTTAATTATAAAAGATATATGAATATTTTAATTCGTCCCATGATAATAAAAATGATTTCAATTTTGTTTCAATTGGCAAGAATTTTTAAAAAAATTTAAACTCTCTTTTATTAATATTATTGTATGGTGCTTTCAAGTATATGTAAAAGAGAATTCCATTAATTAACTTTTTTATATATTCATTATTTCAAATTGATAACCAACTGAATAAAATACCGAAATTAGAGTTTTGGCAATTCCACTGGCTAGCCACAGATGGGAAATTAAATCAGATTAAATTAATTAAATGTTAATTAATTTTTGAAATTATTAAAATTATATATCGTCCTTGTATGTATATCACATCAAAAAAGCGAGTGGAAAATCAGCAACAAAATCCGATGTTTAAAATCATTCTAGAATTTAAAATGAATAAAGGTGTATAATAAAATATTTTCGAAATTGATAACTATAATTTATCTAACCATTTTTTTATCGTTTTCGTTTTTCTTCTATACAAATTTCAACAACGAAATTATGAAATTAATTTCATTACTGAGTCATCTTTCTTTATAATTCTTACATCATGCGTACCTTCACTTATTCTATATTTTTTGCTGTCATTAAAGTATCGCCATTCAAGCCCATCTCCTCATAGAATACATATATCATACAATATATGATAAAAAACAATATTTTCAAAATACGCAACTCATAGGTCAATTCTTTTTGCAAAACTTAATATCGATCTTCGTTCTTATTCTTCATGCAAAACGTTTATTCAAAAAGCTATTTCTAATAAGCAGTATCTTCGGATCCTTCTCCAATCTGTGAAGTATTTTAACATCTATTGAATGAACTCTTTTAGCATTAGTGGGAAATGGCCTTTGTTGCCAAAAATCCTATTCTCATCCCGTTTCAGTCAATCATTTCATTATTCTTTATAAAAGCCTTCATTTTTATTTATAAAAATAATTGTTGGGATTAGTTCCTCTTCCTAACCCCAGATGGCAGCATATTCCCGTTGTCTTGAAAGTTATGCAGAAAAGATTTGTTTGCTTGTAGTCAAGAAGAATAGACGTTCACGTAGAGTGTGAGCGATGAGTAGCTCTCAAGGAAAAGGGGAGCAAATTTATTTTAACGATCACACGGAAACCCAGCTAGTTTCTCGTGAAAGTAGTAGTTTATAAATAAAATATATTTTACTGTCTTGAAGAAATATTCGTAACCTTGATACGGAACTGCTTGTAGGAAATTGTATAAAACTGAGGAGTGGCTCGATGTGAATAAATGGATGACTGATCAAGAAAACTGTTTCCTGACTTTTATTGAGTAGAATCTTATATTTTTTGCAGACAGGAGCACAGGAACTCACGGACAGTGCAGAAATACTTCATTACGAAAATGTCCCCTTGATTCGACAATAATCTTAACTTCAATGATTTGTTGGTTTCCGCTGTTTAGTATTTCCAGTTTAATCGCTTGACTGTGTGATACAAATATTTAAACAAGCAATGACTATGTTAAGATAAGGTACTTTCTACATTTGTTTGATAAACGCCTCTGAAAGATACAAAAGCCTCATTAAATCCTTTAGTGGATTTAAAGCTTTGGCGATTTCAGTATCATCGCATTTTCTGGTATGCTAAAACTGCAGCGCTATACCGTATCAGTTTACATTCGTTGTTTTAACAATGTAGATTGAACAGAGTGCATTTAAACAAGGATATATGTTGGACGCGGATTTAATTCCTCTAATGATGAATTAACAATGCTAAATTGCGAGTAAATAATTCATAAGCTCTGGAATGATTCGGATAATGATGAATGTGGTGAAATAATTACATTATATAATCCGGAATGATTAGAATGTTACTTTTATTTTCTAGTAAATAAGTATGCAAAAAGAAACTAATGTAATTGTCAAAAAATTCGAACTCATGACTTTGACTAATCTCCACGTTTCAGACCTACCTGAGTTCGAAAAACTTATTATTGATATTGTCTGTGCCAGTCCGTCTGTCTGTCTGTCTGTGAACAAAATAACTCAAATTAGACGTAAGAAATGCATGGACGTCAGATCAAATTTGTAGATTTCTATTAAATCTGAACGATATCCATTCAATGGAAATCTATCTATCTTGCTGTTCTCATACAAGTGAACACGAAATATGAAACTTTGAAAGGAGAAAAAGAAACATTCCTTTATCCTTTAATTTTTTTCTAGAGTAATATATCAAAAAATAGCGAGTTCTTGTTCCCTCTCTTCCAACGAGCTTGAACTTATGTTGTGAATATTTTGCTACATTCAGCATGTCTATGATGCATCATAATAGAAATGTTGAATAAGTGATGATAGAAGATATAATTCATACTTATAGCGAAGCTCAAATTGAACACTTATAACTGTTTGAATTTAAACTTTCAACTGTTATGATAAATGTTAAAATTCTGTAAAATTGTTATTATTATTATTTAAGTTTTATTATCATATGAGAAAATGATGTTGTTTTGATCAGGAAGTTTTGAAGCTCGAAATCGCGTAAGCAATGAATAAAGCATAAATGGCAATTTTCATCATCATCTTTTAATGGCATATATTTTTACCTCCTTTTACCAGCATTTCATTATTATTACGTATGCTTCTTTGAAAGCAGATGCGCTTTTAAACGGTTGACCTGCTTTTACCAGTATTGCTTTATTATTACGTATGCTTCTTTGACAGCAGAGGCGTTTTTAAAAGGTTGACGTAGAATTATGACATCATAGCTGTTATTTTCGTGAAATGTAATTTTTTTCGAAGGAAGTTAAATAATTTAATTTTTATAATATGTTGAAAAAACCTTTACTCGTGTTTAATAACAGTTTTGATAAAAGTAGTTTCTATTTTCCCTAATTGGGAAATATCACTTCATTCATTCTTAAGTGGGAAACATTGAAAGATTTGGCTCCTGTTCTAAGATTAATCCAATATGAAACTGTTTTATGATCTCAGAAATTAGAAAATAGCAGTTTGTATTTACAAAAATATTGTTTTCATAAAAATTTTATATAAATTAATATGTTTATAATAAATTTATTGGTAAATAGTTTATCATTTGGACGACATTAGTTTATCATTATTGCGACGGAAACGCTTGTTATTCAGCTTCCAAATGCGGCATCCCTTTTTGTGAGAACATGATGTTGTTTTGGTTAGTGGGTTTTGAAGCTCGAAATCACGTAGGCAATGAATAAAGCATAAATGACAATTTTCATTTTCAATTTTTTCTTGGCTGGCAGAAAAGTTTTCGTGCTCTCGTAAACCAATTTAAAATGGTTAATGACTTAAATTAATTAAGACAAATAATGACTTAAAAATAATAATGTTCTTACATGATAACTTCAAATTTGAGATCGTAGATTTCAATTTTTACTATTTTTTATATTATCTATTTTATTATTATTTAGGTTTTATTTTAATAGTCCTGCAAATGTTTGTATATCCATTTATGAACACCTTGAACACTATTATTTAACATATTCTCACCCTTATCAATTAACTGAAAGGGTATGCGTAATTTGTAACTGAAATAGTATGCGTAATTTGTAACTGAAATAGTATGCGTAATTTGTAACTGAAATAGTATGCGTAATTTGTAACTGAAATAGTATGCGTAATTTGTAACTGAAATAGTATGCGTAATTTGTAACTGAAATAGTATGCGTAATTTGCAACTGAAATAGTATGCGTAATTTGCAACTGAAATAGTATGCGTAATTTGTAACTGAAATAGTATGCGTAATTTGTAACTGAAATAGTATGCGTAATTTGTAACTGAAATAGTATGCGTAATTTGTAACTGAAATAGTATGCGTAACTTATAAAATAATTGAAAGAGTATACGTAACTTATAAAATAAGTGAGAGATTGCGCAGTTTTTCAATCTAATATAGAAATTTCATTCCAACGCTTCTAAGGTAGAAAATTTATTTCGCTCCAAATATTCAAAATAATTCATCTGAAAAATTTATTTTAAATATATTTTTGCATTAATGTAATCAATTGAATTTGTTTCAAATACTACATATTATGAAAACAATAAGTTCTAATTTTTAAACAGAACTGAACGTCTATATTCAATTTCTTATTGTAATAGATTCACTTTCCAAAGACTTTTAATCTAGTAAATTTCTTATTCCATACCTTCAATATTACTTTTTAAAAAGATTTACTATATTGCAAATACCCTGTACTACTATACTAACAAATTTTCTGCATTACTATTCAACGAATTTTCTATATTACTATTCAACGAATTTTCTATATTATTATTCAACGAATTTTCTACATTACTATTCAAAGAACTTTCTTCATTACTATTAAAAGAACTTTCTACATTACTAATTCAACAAATTTTCCTCATTACTTATTCAACAAATTTTCTTCATTACTAATTCAACAAATTTTCTTCATTACTAATTCAACAAATTTTCTTCATTACTAATTCAACAAATTTTCTTCATTACTAATTCAACAAATTTTCTTCATTACTAATTCAACAAATTTTCTTCATTACTAATTCAACAAATTTTCTTCATTACTAATTAAACAAATTTTCTGCATTCCGTTTTTATAAGGAATGGAACGTTTGTGTTTAGTCTCTGGAACTTTCAGAATTGTTTTTTCAAATTATTATTTTTACCTAACTCTTCAGTCTACCAACTTTACTTCGTTCCTGATATTCAATTTTATCACACGACATATTTACTTTATTTCAAACATTCACCGTTTTTTACCGAAAAAATTCTCCACATACAAATGTAATAAAATAATTTAATGTTTATGGCTACTTTATAAATAAATTTAAAAAAAACATTCGTTATACTTCTGATGCAAAACTTTCACTTCATTCCAAAATTTATTTTAATACTCGAACAAATTTATTTCATTTCGAGCATTAATCTAATTATTTAAATAAATTTATTTTATACCAAAGTTTCAACATTATGAATTTAACACTTTTCTGAAACACTTTTCTGAATCTGAAGAATTTACTTCATTTTGAATAGTATTAATGTAAAAAAATTATTTTCTTTCAAACATTATACTTTATTAACTCCTTAACAGCGAATCATCTAAAGAATTAAACGCTTCTAAGCACTTTCTTCATCTAATTGATTTTACATCTTTCTAAACACTCTACATTTCTAATTTTGAAACTTCACGTCATTCCCAACATAAAAAAAATAGATTCGCATATAAAACCAATGTGAAGAAATTGATATCACTTCATTCCAACTATTCCCCCATTCCATTTGCTTTGCTAACAATTGCTGAATTTTTTACGCTTATAGTAGAATTGACAATATATGCGCTATGCGTATTTATATAATTCCGAATAAACTGAAAGACATAAGAAAATGCAATAAGAAATTCAAGGTGCGAATTAAGAAATAGTTGATCTTTATTACCATTTTCAGTTCTTTTAAACTTCCAAAATTTCAAAGCTACATTTTGAAACACTTCGGAAATTTGAAGCATTTCTATTTAGTGTAGGTTGGATATTTAGTATAGGTTGGGGGATGCAATGTAGCAGGCGATGCATCCTGATTAATACTAAATATGCTATGGCTTTGCCTTCTTCATTGTGTCTCTGACATTTTACTGAGAATTTTTACAAAATGTGTAAAGTCTTGAGACTGTTCAGTGGAATGCTGGAGGTGTCTCATAAGAAAAAACGGACTGAACTCCTAACTGTTATAAGATAGGGTGGGTGTTGATGTATTTTCCATTGTTGAAACTAATCTGACATTGGAATCCCTAAAATTAAATGCGGGATTCTTGGGAACAAGGTTGCCAACGTTTTGGCCAAAAGGGGTGGAAGAGTCCTTCAGAGACTTTTGAAAAGCCTCTCATTTCATTCAGTCAAACTCCTGAAAAAAAGAAGATATGCCTCCAGGATAAAGCAGAGAGCATTGTGTGACTCTGCCAGTAAGCCATGTGCCTCACTGCTTGAGGATACGCCGTTGATCCCAGATTTTCCTAGAAGTGCAGCCGTGGCATTTTTCCGGCTTACTGCATATCATGACAGTTGGCCCGCATACTTGTATTGGCTTGGATTTTGCTATTCTCCCTTATGATGCAAATTCTCCCAATTTTTGATGCTACTTAACTTGTGCTGTGCACTTAAACTTTTGAAGCTGTAAAGATCAAAAATATTAGAAGGCTAGAGATATAATGACGTCATAGCCAATCTTCTGGTTATTTGTAATAAATAAGTTGAATTCCGAGATTTCAATAATAATTCGCTTTATATTTAGGCCCTTTTGAAATGTTTCATTCAACTTTTTTCATACTAGTCACGGTAAAGTATCACATAAATTTTAAAAATATCTGCATCGGTTACGACAACTAAATTCACATTAAATGGATCACAAATTCATGGCAAATTGTAACATTGCTTAAAATATTTTACACGTGTACAATTGAACCCCTACCATACGATTCTCAATAATTAATGTTGAGCAAATTAGCAATTTGGAATAAAAATATTAAAATTTTATTAATAAAAAAGTTTATGCGTCATTTGTTCCCGCTTACAGTTAACATGAAATTTCGATTTCTTAACATTAGAAAAATATATTATTCTTAATAATTCAATTTTTTTGGATATGTGTAAGGGTCAGAAAATTTAAATGATTTACTGCATTTATGTTTAGAGAGACAGTTTTCTTTGCAAACATTTTAAATTCAATATAATTAGCCAAACATGTTAATGTAAACAATGAGTTTTCACTTAATCCTTCAAGCATTCGATTAGAACACCAAAGATGCAGGCTGACAGGTGTTGGGGATGATCAACGACTCTCAGGAAGAGAAGTTGTCAAAGAATGTACAGAATTTCGGTAAGCTACCCATCTATTCTTTAAATCCTTCTCTTAATTCTAAAGTATAGGGACATGAGCGACCTTTTTTTCCAAACAAAAATAGGCTTGTTTTTTTAAAAAATTTAAAAAAATGCATCACCCTGTACAATATCTCGATTATGATTGTTACAAAGTTGTATACCTTGACTGATAATTTCATCATATAAGATAATGCAAGAATTATATCCAAAAATAGATTGGACGAATTCACAATTTTCGCTAAACATTATAAATATTTGATAGGCAACGCCATCTAGTGTAAAGCAGCTTAAATTATTTAGCTTCTAAAAGAATGCATGGTTTCAGTTTTATTTAAAGAGAGTTAAGATTTGTTCACCACCTTCATTAATATTAAGATCATATGCTTTTTCTATAAAAATATTCGATAATCATAAATTATCAATTCCAACATGCCCTGAGGTACACGGAAAGAACTGAATGACTATACCACCGTGACTAGTAACACTGGCGGGAATTATGGTTGTGCCGTAAGGGACATCACCGGCCATGGTACAACCCTTCCAGTGGGAAGAACGTCCTGCCATTGATAGAAGGTAGTCAACCCTCACCATTTCTGTAACCACCCAGATGGTGAGAGCCAACCATCATAGCGTCCTTCGTTACCCTCCTCCTTATTTCTGAGGTGCCCCCACTGTGGTGGTAGAAATATTTGATAAGATTATGATAAGATAAGATCATGATAAAATTATGATAAGTATAAGATAAGATTACTATCAACTATGTCCCGGTCATGATCTCTTCTGATAAATTTAACATCAGTCATCTGCACCATTGCTGAATGAGTAGATTTAGTAGTAAAACAAGTAACTCCTATACATGTGTGTATGTGTGTGTGTGAATATATTTCTAGAGATGTTCTCGTATAAATAAGTAAACTTTATATGCGAACCATGAATATATTCGTGTTTAGCGCCATTTACAGCCAAGTTTGGCGAAATTTTTTATGTATGTTTTTTATGTGTGTTTGGCCAAGTTTTTTATGTGTGTGAGTTTGTTTTTTAAACTATCAAGAGAAATTATGTGAATTTCTGGTAGAAAGTAAAACATATTCCCGAATGTTATTTAAGCATCAGATCACCTTACTTGTAAGCGCATAAACTAGAATAGTTGTACATGTATGTCTGCACAAAACAAAATTTCTGGTGACAGCCTTAACTCTATTAATATTGAAAGCAATGAACACCCGAAACGCCTGGATGCCCCTGTGATACTTCCTCCTCCCTTTCGTCAAGTGAGATAGATTAAACACCCTTAGCGCGTACTTTGCTCGTTTGAGACGCTCGCCCAGATGAGTTCGAGGAACATGGAAGTGTTCATGGAGTAGTTTTGATAATATAACTCTGAAGGGGTGTCCGAACATAGATTTGCTTAAAAGGCATCAATTAAGTCAGTTAAGAACACAGTGATCATATCGGATTTTAAGAAGGGCAAGGGATTTTTATTATTTTTGAGAGGCTGTGGTTCTCCAGTATTCTCAGGTGAGTAACTTCAATGACCTTATGATTGAGTGGATAAACATCTACTTATGTTTAATCTGATGAAAATAACATTGTACTCACAAAGCTGACTATCATCTAGTTCGATAAGGGAACTTAGTTGTCAAAGCTTATTTGCAAATTTTAAACCTGCATACTTTTAAAGAACTGTAACATGTATAATAAAAGTGTGTATCTTAATTTAATATCTTTTTCAGGTCCGTTGCTAGCCAGCTGATACGAGGGGAGTCTGTCACAGCCGAAGCATTCGACAGCGTCACCATTTATTTCAGCGACATTGTTGGCTTCACGGAGATGTCCGCGGAGAGCACGCCAATGGAAGTAAGTGTAGGACACTGTTAATAACGAATGGTTAAGCACTTTTTGGTACAGTTAATAACATGGAAATATTTAGAGATTTAGATAAAATTTGTAGATTTCGAGGTGGACTATGCTTAATGAAGGATGAAAAATTAGTTCAAGGCGCTCAAGTGCAGGATTGATTGTTTGATGTAGAGTTAGCAAATTTGGCACACAATTGCTTTTCGCAGAGTTCTTTATTAATATCAGGTTTCTTGCAAAATATTAGAGTTTCTGATTAAAAGCAAAATTATAATTAGCTGTTGTGCATGTTATCTTTATTTTTTTCTTTCTTATTCTACTTTTAAAAATATAGCTTTTCATTGATACCAAATTTATATCAATGCAAATTTTTAACTAATCTATCTATCAATCACATAAGCAATCTACCAATAAGTGTTTGAACACCCATGCAAATGAGGACATATACGGTTCTGATCTACGTCACACTTTATGTACTTAAACATCGTGTAGGAACCAGCATTGGCATCAGTCGCATGCAAGATTCCACTAAATTCAGAGTTGTCTAACTTCGAGAAAGGGGTAATTTTCGGATATCATAGAAATGGCAAATCCTTAAAGTACATATCTAGTGAGTTAAACTTTCCAAAATCGACAGTGGTTTTTGTGATTAAGAAGTGGTGATTGTCGGAATTTACTACCACCCTCCAGACCCATGAGATAGAGACCGACGAGAGCTGTCCAAAAAATTCGGAAAGACTGCATCAAAACGATGGCCCACAAATTTCATGTGTTCCAGCAAACATCCGATGTTGCTTCGATAAATCCATCCGCAAGAAAGCACATTTGCTTGATCTCCATGATCGTACTGCCGCCTATAAATCTTTTATTACAAAATCCAACTTCACTACTCAGTTGAGGTGGTACAAGGCATGTCGAAATTGAACCGTAAAAGAATGGATACAAGTTCTCTGCAGTGGCGAACCAAGGTTCAATCTCTGGGTTTGGAGAACGCCTTTTGCAAGATTGCATTGTGCCTACAGTGAAGTTTGGAGGAGTTGGAATTGGGATGTTTCTCGTAGTATGAACTGGCACCCTTGATCCAAATTCATGGTAAGGTGAACATCGTCTTCTACGCCACTATTCTAGATAACAATGGGCTTCCTACGCTCTGGCACTTTTGAGGGTTGGATCATTGTTATTTCGAAGATGATAACGCCACTTCTCATGTTGCAAGCTCACCGTGAATTGGCATGATGACAATGAGGTAAACTGACTGGACTGGACTGACCTATCCAAAGTCCGGACTTGAATCCTATAGAAAATATCTGGGACGAGTTGGGTCGCTGAATGAAAGGGTACAGCAACTGTCCAAAGTTTGTGAAGGGACATACATGCCTTCTCCATACCAATCGAAAGAAATTATCACAGTCCAAAGACTTGTGGAAAGCATGTCCTGGAATTTAGTTTAGTTTAGTTATATTAATGTCCCGTTGTAAAGCAACACTAGGGCTATTTTGAGACGGAATTCGTAATTTTGAACCGCGGTCAGATGACGAGGACGACACCTGAGCTGGCAGCTCCCTATCCACGCCACACCACACCAGCGGGAGGACGCCTCAGGTGGATGTCCTGGAGGGTTGAGACTGTAATTGCCTCAGGTGGAGGCTCTACCAACTACTTAATATGAATAAATTTTGTTTATCTCGTTTATCACAGATGTAAAATTACTTATTGGTAGATAGTGTATAAACACATTTGAGATATTTTGAAGCAATATTTTTCGTAATTTATCTTATTTAGTCACGCGTGATTCGTCACGATATTAAAGACATTTATTTTGTACGTGCATGTTGCAATTTCTATAATTAATTTTAAAAATTGTAGAATAATACGATGTTTCGGACTAGAAATTGTGTGATTTTAAAGTTTTTACTTTAAATATTTCAGCAAAAAATTAGGTAATTATATTTCAAGTAAATCAATTTAATTTACTTTTAATGCAGTTACCTAATTTTAATTTAAAATTTTGCTAATTTCCTCGTAATAACACTCATTAGGGCGTAAAAGCAAAATGCCGGGGCCTTCTATTCAATTAGTTAATTATTTTTACAAACGCCCAAACATTGGCCTGATTAATTGTTGTAATTGAGACTGCACACGAACTGTAGATATTAATACAGCAACAGATCAATAATGTCTCCTTCAGTAGATAATTTTATTTACAAAGTTAAAGTCCTTTATATATTACGGTAATAGGTGTTATTTTTGATTATATTATAAATCTATTAATATCTAAATTTCATGAATTTTTTACATTCCCCAAGAATTTTTTTAAGCATTACATCCCAGTCTCGCAAGTGTACTGTAGAATATTGTATAGTATTAAACAATATTGGTAATATTGCATAATATTATTGAATACTGAATACTCTGGTTATGATGGTAACCATATACTGGCTTATAAATCTATCCCAGCATATTAGCCGTAATGTTTTCGATGAAGTTTTCATGGATTGTAACATTTCCCGTTTCCCAGTACTGATAAAACCTTTACAGCCAGCCATGTCGACGCTGTTATATACTAGACTCCTTGAGATAGCCAGATGGTGGATCTTTTTACCTGGGTGGTCTCTAATCTGTTCATTATTGACTACAGTGAAAGACCACATGTGGAATTCCTCATCCAAGAGGTATTGATCGTGCCTTCAAAGAAAAAGGGAGTCCAAAAATTTGGATGCTAGAGGTTTCCCATTGTGAAAGGACCTTCTCACGACCCACTGGTGCCCCTGAGAGAGCATATTGGTGAACCCCGATTGGCCAGAAGAGATCTCAAATGACCAATGTAAATTAAGAGGTGGAGATTTTTTTTAGGAGAAGAGGGGAAACGAATTACAGGCGTACTGTTGGACTACACCCACGAGTTTGGAGTCCGAGGACTAACTGAGTTTCAAGAAAGCCTTCGACTTTGACTGTTGTGTCTCCTACTACAGGTGTAAATAACTATTTATTTAACCAAGCTTAGAACAAGTTGTTCTTTTGTATATATAGGGCTGTAAAATAAAGAATTGTCTGGAAATTCTGTTTCGTTACTTGATCAGTCTAGATCAAGACATTACAGGATTGTTTACTTTCACTAAGAATGCATTTAAGCATTATAGCAGTAAGCATATATCATGAATATTGCATGCTATTAAACAATATTTGCAATATTTAATAATAATTGTTGAATGTAGAATAATATGCTGGTTAATAAATCTATTCCATCATTATCTTCATGTTTTTGAGGATGTTTTGTGAATCACCCGAGTTCTCTAAGAAAATACTTAGCATTATATCCAAAATAGCCCAATTATATTATATTGTATGGTATTAAACAAAATATATAATAAAGTATAATATTATTATGTAATAGTATATAATTTTGTTTTATATCCTACGCCATCAGGGTATCTGAAAACGTGATTCCTTAAATTTCTTCTATACACAAAAAGTAAACTATGTTACTTAAAACATAATGATCTTGAGGTTGATCTTGTAATAAACAACTCATAACAGAAACAAAAATCATGTCTTTGAAACCAATTATTTATTTATTTTAATAAATAATTTCCCATTTTGTTTCAGGTTGTAGATCTTCTGAATGATTTATATACTTGCTTTGATTCCATAATTGAAAATTTCGATGTGTATAAGGTAAGTGGAAATTAATTTTTTTAACCCTTTGACTACGAACGGGAAATATACATAACAATAACCTTTTAAAATCTGCTTACATAGTTCCAAATAAAAGTATTTTTGGTGGGGGGAGGGAGTATTTGACCATCATGCCCTAGCCACGGAGATTTAAAAACATTTGAAAAAAATGAATAGATTTGTCAAATACATAAGCTATTATCTTTATTTACTACGCGATTGCAGAGAAAAAAAAATTTAAAAAATTAGTAGTCAAAGGGTTAAAAGGAATTTTATATTTTGCTCATTGATAATAATTTAGCGGATAAAAATTGCCCATGAATTTATATTCTCATTTAGATAATTTATTCAATGGATCATCGTCCGACATTTTGTAAAATTTTAACCCTTCTTTGCAAGCTTATTTTCTTTTTTTGTATGAAATAAATCAGGGTAATCTAATGCATGATCTTGATTAAAGGAATTTTTTTTAAAAAAAATCCTAGTATAAATATATAATATAAAATAATAATAATAAAAAACAGTATGATGGAAATAACTATCATCATACAAATTTACATGTAAAGCTCAGTGTAAAATAAATTTTAAAAAATATATCTTTTTTTATTATTTTTATTCCTGATGATCATTAACAAAACAATTATTATTATTATTTAGACATAAAATAATTCGGCATTTACTGCACAATATTGCAGAATATGCTTTGTATTGAGGGTATTTCACCGGAGAAACGGCGGAAATGGCGCTGTATGCTATGTTGTTAATCAAAATAAAATATGAAGATATCGGTTTAAAATATGTTTAATATTTTCTGGAACGTGTCACAAAGCATGTTCAATGTAATGTCCACCATGTCCTGAAAGCAAGTTAAATCGCATTGTTGCATTTTCAACAGTAGCTCTTAGCATATCAAAAGGAATGTTACCACATGTCGGTCTATCGCATCTTTCACTTCCACCAAATTGTTTAGATTATGACCATAAACGCTTCTTTTGAGATAACACACATTGAACATGCTTTGCAACACGTTTCAGAAACGATTAAATACATTTTAAACTCGTGTCTTCATGTCCTATTTTGCTTTACAATATTGATACAACGTAATTTCACCCCTGATGGTGAGTTTTTGAACTTTTTCTTGGCAGAAAAGAAATTCCCATGACCTCCTTTAAAGTATTACCAAGATTGATAACATTTGGTCCAGTAATTTTCTTTTTATGACCATTTGAAAGTGGAACTTTAATTATAATCACACTGTAATTTGGCGCCTGTCAAATATGAGCAAGAAGGCTAAAGGAAGAATATCTCCACTAGTTTGAAAAACATTTCGAATAATTTTAACTGATATAAAAATATTTCAAACAGCATTTTCAATTTTTATTTTCGGTTTTCATGCAAATTTTCATCTTTGTATTTTAGAGAAAAAAATAGTCAATCATTGCATTTCACGAATTTAGTTATGTATATAGCTAAAATAAACAACTTAAACGAAAACTTTTCAAGTTGACATGAAATCCCTTTTCTATGCAGCGATTTGCTTACGGTCCGTTATAAGAATAATCGAAAGCTTTATATTTTTATTCTGGAATGGAAGTATTTAAAGGAAATGAAGTTTAAATAAAATGTGAATGCGTTTTCACTTTGACAACGGGAATAAAAGAATAAAATATTCATCGTTTTGAGCTTTAGGAAATCCTCGCGCGCTGCATTCGTTTAATTTATCCGAAAGCGAATTGAATATAGCAAAAAATAAGAGCACAGTAAACTTATTGAATTTATTTTAAAAAACAAAACAAATGTTTTATACATTTTATGAAAGTGTATAGAAACAAATCTTTTTATAAACAAACATGTATACCATACTTTTTTTTTTATTAAAATACAGTGATAAGTAAGAAAATATATATAATATCGTCTTATTTACTTGAATAAGTGTTTTTCTAAGATTAAATAATTTAACATAGAACTTTTTTTTGTCCTTTGGAAACAGTCTCGAACCAATGCTAACATCGAATATTTTAAAAGTCATACGGTTTATGAATTTAGACATGGTAAGCTTTAAGAATTCTGAATATTATTTCATTCTCTAATCGTAGTTTTATTGAAAGTTTGTCTTGAATTTTTATCAACAAATAGAAAAGAATCGGTCTGTAATGAAAGTAAAATTTCCGGGATATCTATTACTCAACGAGGGAAGGATTTGAAAAAAAAAATACCTAGGTTTTATTTAAACTGAACCTAAATTTATGAAAATATGTTCCAAATTCAAATAATCGAAGTTTAAAGATACAATTTCAGTTTTTATCTAAAAAATATTTTAAAATCTTTTATTTCCATTAATTTTTTTTTCTTTTTAGGTAGATTCCTATAGGGAAACTACCTATTGCAATGATTCACATGACAAGGTTTCGGGAAAATTTATTCAGTTCTTCACTGATTACGGTACCTAGAAACCAAAACAATCCTTCGTTCAAATGTTATATTAACATTACGCTTTGTATGTTATATTAACATAATAACATATAACATAAATGTTATATTAACATAACGCTTTGCTCATGTTATCTTGTAAAGAGGATAACTAGAGTAATTTAGTTTGGATTTTAACTGGTTTGGAATATGTTTTTAGAAATGTAAAAGTCTCTTTCGAGTTCGTAAATGATCCATCTAGCTCAAAGAGGGTGAAATGGTGGGGGGTTGAAATTTTTATTTCGATATAACTTTCGTAATATTGAATATAGAAAAATATAAGTTACGGACCATTCACGTGTTTCCTGCCATTGGGAGTCCCGTCTGTTATTGTTAAATAAATAATAAAGTTATGAAGATTTTAGAATGCGCAAGTTTGCCCAAAAACGTGCGATTTTCAGGCGTGTTTTAGATATTTTTTTGAGGTCTTTAATGTGTGAAGTTGCTACATTCATGAACAAACAGTTCAACAAATAATCAACTCGTTCACAGGTTTTGACTAAGACTTGATGCAGATCCTTCCTCTTTAAAGATCAAATCCACCCAATTTGCTAGTTTTACACATTAAGGATTGCTCACGAATTTTCTAATGTTTTTCGTCCCATCTGTTGCGGACCATTCATGAGTTTTCTCGTGTTTCCTGTCCCGTCTGTTATTGTTTCATAAGTAACAAAGTAATAATGATTTTAGAATGCACAAGTTTGACCAAAATCCTGCTGTCCCAGGCATGTGTCTTGCAGTTTTCTTCGTGGTCCTTAATATATTAAGTTTCTACGTTCATTTCATATCTCTGACACTCCAACCCACCCAAAGACACATGGATAATAACTATTGAATGACCGGATCGAGCAACAGCAACACTGGAGGGAACTATGGTTAAGTCCTAAGGGCGATCAACGGCCACGGTACAACCCTTCCCTAAGGAAACACATTCCGTCGGGATGGGAGGAGGAGATAGAACCTCACCTTTTCGTGTACCCTCCACGGTGACGAGATCCAACCACCATGCCGGAAGAATCTCATCCTCATTTCGAGGTGACCCACCGGGGGGATAGTTGCTACATTCATAAACAAACAGGTCAACAAATAATCAACTCGTTGGCAGGTTTTGTCCAAGACTTGGTGTAGTCCTTTCCTTCTGATAATAAACCATAGAATTTTAATTATTCCAAAAAGTTATTAATTCAAATTTGGAATTCGAATATGCGTGCTTATGGTATCTGCAGTGAAGGCCAGAGATAGATTTTTGGTTGACGTTTATGACCAAACATTTAATGAAAAGCTAGAATTTCGATGCAAAACTGTATTCCAAACTTCATTCATTTACTCATTGCGTTTCACGAGTCCAAACTTCATTCATTTCTGATTCACCATTTATTCAGAGATAATACCCCAAATATATTTTTAATTTTAATTTATAGCCTCAGTCTTAATATATTTTTAGGCTTATGGAAGTCGGGAGATCAGATAAAATATCAAGTTTAAAACTAGTGACAATTGTAACATTTTCTTTTCCTGCACTAATTACAGGAGGAAATAAGTAGAAAGTTAAACTAACCACCAATAATCTTCTCCCCAAAACTTTCTCGCGTGCCCTCTAATAAACTTGTCATGCCAGAGAACGCCTGGCATGCCATTGGCGTATAATGGTCATGTAATATTAATCTTTAATCATGTGAATTTAGCATTTCTACGGAATCTTTGGCGAGTTTCGGTCAATTAATTAGGTAGCATGCGTTAATAGTTTTGCACGCTTTCTAGAAAACTATCCGTCTATTTAAGCTTCAAACTATAGCTTGCAGATCATCTTAAATCCTTACAACTAAAATAATACTCCAAGCAATTTAGAATACCATCGGCTTGTTGATTCTTTCAACACAACAGCGTATCTTACAAACATTGCCAGATTCCAGAAGGTTTACAATGGATCATCAGCTATTATACAAAAAATAAACGAAATAATATTAACAAAATATGTTTATCAAAGAAAAAATCGTTTTCTTTTACTTTTTAATAATATTTTAACTGAAATAAAAATAGTAGCAGTTATAAAATGTCTGAAAAGGAATCGTCTGCTAAATGTCTATTAACAGATTTAGATTATGATATTTACCGAACAAATAGTATCTAAAAATCGAATTTGTGTTTTACACATGTTTTTATCAACCAACTAAGATAACGGTTTGACACAAAACTGCACTTTCAGTCACAAAATCCATTATCAAATTTGATATATTTTAAGTCATTGCATTTTTTAATTATCGCGTTTGGATGTTTCTGGAAATACGGACCGACAAGCAATCAACCTTTTGTTGGATTTGACTCAAACTCAGATAGATGTTTGTACTGTCGATGTTAAATCTGTGTACTGAAATTGATCTATCTAGCTCTCTTTGTTTTGTAGTTAGCATGCTTAACTATATAAAACAGCCAGATAAACGAACTTCTCAACAGATTTTATTCAAAATTTGTTAGAAAATTGAAAATTTGGTGTGAAGACCGTGTACCAAATTTCAACCCTCTAGCTCAAATAATTTTTTATCTATCTTTGTCACAGACAGACAGACGGATATTTTCCAAAGACATGTTTTTCAAACTCAAGGATATCTAAAACGAGGAGATTAGTCAAAACCTCTAGTTGGAATTTTTTGAAGATTGCTATGCATTCTCTATACTACGTATACGATAAAGTAAATATAGCCATTATTATTTCCTAGATTCCGCTCGATTTAATATAAATACAAATCTCCTAAAAGCGATATTTTACCCTTTTTCAGTCCGTTGCATCTATTTTTAACCTTACAAGATGTCAATTAGGACCGCATTCATATCTCTTGACATTTATCCACGAAAACTATATCTGACCGTGACAGCGAGAAAATATTTTTTTGCCGTCTTGTTCATCTGAACATGACGGTTGGCCAAAAGAAAATGTGCCCATTTTATTCCCTCTGGAAATAAAAACACGTCTTGGAACTGTCTTCACGGAAGGCTCAAATCGTCCGGTTTTCGTGCCGGATAACTTTGAGCTGACATGATCCGGACAGATTTATAGGAGCAAGTTTGAGTGGTCTCTTTTAGGTTTCTGTGAAGTACAAGAAAGGATTGAAGAAGAGGATTCTTTTTTCAATAAAGTTGTTCCTGGGTAATTTATAAAGCTTTATTTTGAAATAGTTTGTTTGTTGAGTGAAAATTTCATGAAAATAAGCACTTTGGGGACAGTTTTCAAATCGAAATGTATAGAAAAATTATTAAGGTGTATGTACACACTTGAAACTTCAAAAATCGTTCAAAATATCGATTTTTTTTATTGTTTATTAATGTTCTCTGATCCTTTAGCTTTCAAGCGATACCAAGATGTTGTCAATATTCGAAATATTTCTGGAGTTATAATTATTTTTCTTGAGGTGCTTTCATTAAAAACTCTAGTTACGGTTTTTTTAAAACTCATTTTATGAAGAATGATATTTTCCCACTATGTTGCTTCATTCAAACAATCATAACTCGACAACAAATGAACCAAATACAATTATTTATATATCAAAAACATCTGTACGAAATAGCGGATGTTTTGCACGTCAATCAAAATTATATTTATAGAAAAATAAATTTTTAATAGCTATTTAAATGTTAAAATTACAGAAAAAATCTCGCTTTTTCTATTCATCGTTGATAAAAAAATTGTTTAAAAAAACTATATATTTTAATAACTTGATTGAGGCAGACAGCATGAAGACTAATATTAAGCATCATTTCCAACTAGAATTTAAGATATCGTGTTTCAAAAAAATATGCTAATTAGCTCATTAAATATTATTTAATTAATTAATAATGAGTGTAATATGGTTTTTTTCTTACTGAAATGAGTTTAAACATATATTAATGACCTACTGTGAAAAAACTGGATTTTTAAAGTTAAAATTTTAAAAAAATCTTCTAGTGTGTACTTACACCTTAAATTTTGAAAGTTTTCAACATCATTATTTCATATTTTATTAATTAGCTTTTTTGGATGATTTTTTTTAACATTCTTGATAATTCAAGAGGTGGAGATACATGCATTAAAAATGAAATTTACTCAATTTTTGAGAGCATAATATGCAATCATAAATCCTAAAAAAAACGATTCTCGCCATTAGAATGGTAAGCTGGTAGCTATCAACTTTCTTTATTTTCATAATGACTAGTTAAAGGATTTATTTTTCTATATTTAGTAATGATTGGTTCAAGGATGGTTATATATATATATATATATATTTAATGATAACTTCGAATATTCTGGTCGGTGGAAACATTGCAAGACACTCATTTTCAGTTCTGCATAGTAGTTATCTAATCCTTAAAATAATTATAAGTAATAGCACATGTCCATGTGTTATTTTATCATGGCTAATTATCAATGTCTTAGCCATCATAAAGGAAACCATTAATAAATCTTAATTCTTATGAGAAAAATTATAAATGAAATGTTTTCGCATATAAACATTAAGTATTACACATTAGTTTTAAGGCGGTTCGCGGTAGCCTGATGGTAAGGTCTCGGCTTCAGAACAGATGGGTTTCAAGTTCGAGACCCGATTACACCGAAGAACCGTCGTGTAAGCAGGTTTGATACATGTTAAATCCGTTGCGGCTAAATATCTTCCCTCTGGTGTGGCGTGATGTGGAAGTTTGGAGAGGGGGTGTCAGTTCAAGTGTCATCCACGTCATCTGACCGTGGTTCAAAACGGTTTTGTAGATTGTAGGCCAGCAATATTTTTTCAAAAACTAACGATTGTTACAACTTGCTTCGGATATTGAGCCAATAATGACATTAATAACAATACTGAAAACTGTTTTATCTTTATTTTTATTTTGTAAATAAAAAATAGGATAATTGGTAACTATTATCACTTAGCAAAGTGATATTAATTTTAAGCAATTTATAGTAAAAGCCAGATACAATTATTTGACTAATCAGCATAAAAAGTAGTCTTCATCAGAATTACAGTTAAAGCCAGAAAATAATCAAATAATTCCTATATGTGCATTTTGTAACCAACTTGCACAGATTAAGCATTGAATCCGTTTTCCTTTATGAAAATCGAGATCTACAGTGGATTGTTTTTATTATCTTGGTTTTATTGCCGAAATTTTCTTAGTTTGAAACTCAATTTCAGTAAAACATAAGCTGGTTTGGTGTAGGGGCCAACCCTACTTCCGTCTTTCAAATTAAGCATTGAATCAGTTTTCCTTCATCAGAATAGGAACCCACGGTGACCTGTTTTTAATTTCTTGGTTTCAGTGCTGATATCTTCTTAATTCGAGAATCGATTTCACTTAAAAATCTAAATATAAGCTGGTCTGCTAAAAGTGCTCAACCTACATTCAGAGATATTAGAAACCTGTCTAGTTTCACACATTAGCCATTTTTCATACCAACCTCCCCTCCAAAGAAAACAGGCGCCCGAAACCGCCCACGGGGATATAAGTCGAAATTCTTAAAGAACCACCAAATCACCTCACTGGAAGTGAGAGTGTTTGAGAATTAATCGTTGGTGCGCAGTTTATAATCAGGCAAAAGAAAACTGAATATGTATTCTGGAGCGTATTTGCTGACTAACTGAAAATCAAAATTTGACATAAAATTACAGTTTTAATCACAAGATCACTCACCAAATTTCATTTATTTGAGTTTTTGCGTTTACATGTTTACGGAAGGTGAAATCGTTGATAGATATGGTTCCCAATTTCATATAGATGTACATTTTAGTTATTTAGCTTGCATACCAAATTTTATTTATATAACTCTTTATATATTCACGTTATCTTTCCCCTTTATTCTCGCGATAATAGATAGATTTTCAATGAAAATATTTCTTTCAAAATGCGGTAGAAATGTACTAATTTGATCAAAACCCATATACTAATTTCACGTCTATCTCTGTCGGCGTTTTGGCCCAGGGGTAGCGCGTCTTCCCCGTGATCTGAGTGTCCCGGATTCGAATCCTGGTTCAGACATGGTTGTCCTTTATCCTATGCTCTATCTGTGAAGTATATGAAAGAGCCCCTCCTCTTGTAAAAAGGGGTTGTGCAAGCGAGTCTGTGAATTTCATCTTCATATGAGCTAGAAGTCAGACTTCTGCCCTCGGGTGCTCAGGGGACTGTACTTTTAGAAGCTACTGCACAAACTTGGCTTCAAATCGCTGTCTTAGTCAGCGCGCATGCCTGTGGCAAGTGCCTTAAGTAATAACAACAACGTCTATCTCTTCAATTATAATTTATTCACAGACAGATAGATATAATACAAAACTGTGAGTTTTGGATTCATGGTGATATAAAACGCGGATATTTGTTAAAAATTAGAGAGTTAGAATTTTTTGACAATTATAATATTTATTTGAATAGAACGTAAGAGAAGAAATTAAAATTATTTCAAATAATTCAATATGTTTCAAATCTTTTTGACGCACTTTACGGCCATGTTTCTCTTAATTTCCTAGCATTTAAACTCATATCGATTCAAATCGCAATTTTACGCCATTTCATAGCACAACTCCACTTTTTACCACTTTAAATGCGAAATCAAACGATAAATTTTAATATACTTGTGACCGAATCTTAAAACTTTACGCAAAAGTTTCTTAAGGAACTTGTTTCCTAATTTCAAGCACTTCTAGTCATCTGTTCTACTCAAGAGCTGAAAAGTTAAAAGAATTGGAAATATCACCGAGTTTGTCGCTGAAATTCAGGTTAACCTCAAAGGCCTGAATGATTTTCTAATGTATACGTTAAATGCAGACATTTTATCTTATGTGTGAGTTACGCTTGGAAAGTGTTCTAAATTTAATTCATTCTCAATAAATTACGTTTCTGAAGGGTTACTGCAGACTTTGATTTATATAAAAATTCCCGGAACCAAAAGATGGATGGAAATATATTTTCTGTAATTTGTAATTATACGACAGTATGATAATTATTTTTTATGATTATTAAGAAAATCACATTCAATAATTGCCCTTCTCTATCAACATCTAAGGAAGGAACCGCCAATTGAAAACTGTAGCATTTGCTGAATCTATTAAATATGATGCGAGTTCATAGGATTTGTAAGTTTTATATAAAATGTAGTGTCTTATATGGTCTGGATTAATTGTGTCAGATGGGGCAAATATATCTTTATATATAGACAATCAGCATTTAGAGAATTTACCAATTTTTCTTAATTTAATATAGATAATTCTTTAAATAATTTCACTTATTTGATTTGATTTTATTATTTTTCCTTGCATCATATCTTTATTTATTTTATATATTTTGCTTTAACACAGATTTTTATTCTAAGGAATTTTTAAAAAAATTCTTACTCTTAATTTTAATATTTGTTTTTAATATAAATTTTATTTATCTGCGTATGCTTTTTTTAAACTTATGCATTGCTTTTATCTGGGCCCAAAGTGTGTTCGTGGACGTTCCATCATTTCTCTTTTTTTCCCCTAAAGAGAAACTGGTTGAAATATATAAATATGTAAAATGAAAAAAAACAACATGTAAATGAATGAATATGAATGAATGTTAAAATATGTAAAAATTTGTTGAGATTGACCCAATTATTTGGGAGACATAAAACTTTGAGTTTAAATATGTTGCTTATGGATCACGAGATTTCTCGTTTTTAGCTGGTCAAAAGTAGCGGCCGGGACACAAGATATCTCGTTTTTAGCAGGCCAAAAGTATGGGCCATGTCATGAGATATCTCGTTTTCATGTTTTTTCGGCTAAATCTCTGCATAAAAAGGGACAAAAAAAATCTGTAAGACATACGCCTGGAACTGCAGGTATTTGGGCAAACTTATACACTCTAAAATCATCATAACTTTGTTTTATAAGAAGCAATGGCAGACGGGACAGCCAACACGAGAAAATTTGTGAGTGGTCTTTAACAGATAGGACGCGAAACATAAGAAAATTCGACAGCGGTCCTTAATGTCTTAAAATAAGACATTGCTGCAAATCGTCCCGGACATCATTCTACAAGGGGCTATGCTTACCAAATATCACGCTCTAAAGTATTGTTGTCATTATAGCAAGTCTATAAAATAAATAATAGTTAAAATGTTAAAAAAAAATCTTATGTAATAAATATATGCATAAAATATACAGTAATATTCAAGAATACTTTATGCAAATATAATACCAAATGCAATTTAAAAATGTGCATATTTGCATCCTATTACTTGCCAAACATGCGTTTAGAGCGTTCAAAAATGTGCGGGACCTGGGAGAGCACAGAGTGCCGCACGCAATGAATTGATATGCATTTTTTATTCGGATTAAGATATTTTGATGAAAGGACATAACTTTTAGATTTTTTTTTATATTACAACCATTCCTACTTTCGTTTTTGATACTATTTTCATTCAATTATAAAACAAATTTGACACATTTTTAATGTACATTAATAGTTCTTTTTTCATAAAAAGAATATAAATTCCATACATATTCTTTTTATAAAAGTTCATCTTTGTTATAAAAAAAAAATCTTTCAAGTTAAAAGTTTATGTGCAACACATAATAATCATACTTTAAATCAACCTGACCATATATTTCACACCTTTCCTCTTAAAAAAATAATCTATACTCGTGGGGATAAAGTTTTTAATTTTATTACGTGTTAGCTTTCGGTTCAGCACACAGCATGGATATTTTACAACTCGTGAAAAAAAAGGACAGAAATTTAACACCTTTACGTGGTCGAACTTGTTACGAAAGAACTGTCTTTACTTTCAGGAAAGTTAGCAACATAAATAAACTGAAAACGTATAAAACTATCGTAAAACCTTCTGGGGTGGATTTTTCTGTTTCTCGCCAGAGCCGCAAAAGAGAATTGTCTTTAAATTGAGTTTTATACGCTACATGAGTTAAAAGGTCATAAAAAAAGAGAAATGTTTCCTTTTTTTGTTGTTGAAAAAAAATATAAAAGCGTTATACACTTTCGGATACAGAAACCAACTGCTCTTTTGCGCATGCGTCAAGAGAAGTTTATTTCGAAAAAAGGAATGAAAGGAAAGATGAAAGGGGGAGATGCATATATTTATCAATAGAGGGAATTGAGATTATTCGTGAAGTTAGGGGTCGTAATAACTGCTCATTTTTCTACAGTCCACCCCTTTGCAAAATAGAATCGTCCAAAAGTGTTAGTCTCAAGATCTAGGAACAAATAACATATCATGAGGAAGTGCTGTATTCATAAAAAAATGTCGTTATTTAGATTTCTGTGAAACTCCATATTTTATTTTAGTTTAAATCCATTTTTTTTAGAAGTTGTGCATTTAGACTGTTAAAATATAATTCGAGATATATAGACGTTCATTAGCACAGAAATTTCAACAAATATTCTTAGTAGTTCCAAACCTATTGGAATGATACAGATTGGACTTCAAAAATATTCAAATCAAATATCGGGGTTTTATTTTAAAACTGGAAAAAATTGCAATTTAATTGGTGTAGTTAATTTTCAATTGTCAGGAGAGTTAGTATTCTCAAGTAACTATTTTTTATTGCTATAGGAAATAAATAAAATTTCAAACCTGATATTATTTTTTGCAGCAGGCAGCCTCGGTTATTGTCTTGCAAGCACATTACAATTACAAGAGGATGTTGTCTTTTTTCACTAAATCAGCACTCTGTAATATTGTTGGTTAATAATTGATCCTTTTTATTAGCCATTAGGGGGATTTTATTAAATTTTGGATACACTATTCCAATACGAATGATATTCGCTTTATTTGTATTTTATATATAAATATTTTTACGAAATTTCCGGGGTTCGTTTGGATAGTGGGAGTTATATGGTGTGGAGAACGCTCAATGAGCAGGCGGCAGTAGAAAATAAAACAACGACATTTATTTACACGAAGACACACAGGACAGCACAAAGACGACAACTATATACAGCACAGAAGACGATTATCTTCAGCCGAGACGTGCAGCATACACAGCAGCATACAAAACTCTACTACAGACAGTAGCACACAGCTTAGTTCAGCACTAGCTTCACTCCGTCGCTACTCCGTTTACTCTGGAAGGCCAGTTCTTCACCGTCGGTTCCGACTACTCTCCGACTCCACTGGTTCGCACCTCAATTCACCCCTACTGCCCGGCAGCTGCAGCTCCTTTTATAGGTCTTACGAGGCGGGGCTAGAAGCCTCTCAACCAACCAGGAACGTTCGAGGCGTATCTCCGTTCCTACTGGACGGATCGGGAAAATTCGATGTTTCGGGTATAATCTATTTTGGCGCCAAAGTCGCCAAGTTTGTCGCCAAGCTCTGGGATCTCCTATGCAACCCACTATGCTGGGAAGCCGCATCAAGGATTCGTAACAATATATAATATGTCGTTCTACTCGCACTGTCCGTATATATAGGTCCTTTATGTATAACTTAATCCCACAACCTTGCAATAGTGATAAAACGCATCTCAAATCTGATTTTAAAAGTTAGTTTAAATATTTTTATTTAATGTTTTGTATTGAATTTCTTTCTACGATTTTTCATTTTTTCCCCCTCCATAATATTATTTCTAATGAATCTAGAGAAAAAAAATCTCTACTCAACAATGGCTAAAGCAAACCATTTTTATATTAATAAAATACATTTTGGTTCCAAAGCATAATTCTTTTAAATTTCAAATATTTTTTTTTTTTAAAGAATGTGTGCGTATTTCAGGAAATTCATAAGAATCAAAACAATTTGCTTTCTACCCAACTTTTTTATTGCTATATTTTTTCAAATGTTGAGAGAATGACTCGAACATTTCTCTCTGATTACAAATTAGAACATTCTAAATTTATCTTTTTATTTACTTTTAAATATTTTCTTGATAAGCTCATTGATACACTTTTGAAATTATTCTTTATTCACTGCATTGATTTTAACTTAGGATGTCCTATCTTCCCACTTTTGAATTGGCAAGGAGCCAAATGGGAATTATCATACGTTTTCATTTTCAAAATAAGTTTTTTTTTTTGTTTGAATACGTTAACATTTTTCTATTGCTTGTTTACAATATACGTGTTCCTTTAATAACAGAAACGTTTTAACTTTAACCTTTAACTAAAACCTTTTAAACTTTTTTTTTAAAAACTGTCACTTATAACAGTTTATATAAAACAACTTTTACTTATAAAAATGAGTAAGTAAATAAAATAAACAATGTTATCACGAGGTTTATTTTTTCATTTTGTAAATATTTACAAGTTGTTTTTCAGTGACAAATTTTCTGAAATTACAAACAACGACATATATATAAAAAAAATGATTTTTTTCCTTACTATTTCGTTTAAAAATGTCTTCATGGAATATTCTTTCTTCGTGGAATTTTGAGCTGGTTAATATATATTTTTCTTTAGGTTGAAACAATAGGCGATGCGTATATGGTTGTTTCTGGACTTCCCGTACGGAACAGCAACCTTCACGCTCGTGAGATAGCACGCATGTCCCTGGCACTCCTCAACACTGTCAAATCCTTCACCATTCGGCACCGACCCCACGAGAAACTGAAGCTCCGGATTGGACTGCACACTGGTAAGTGAGACCAATCTTCTCATCATTTTATGACGTAATGGGAATGGACAATAGAATGAAGCTTAATGGGCATCATTAGATTGTGGATTTTAAATCTCTTCAAAATTAAAATTAAATTGACTTTAAATTTATTAAATAGAAACTTCAAATAAATTCTATTGATTCATTATTTTTATTTTTTCATTACAAATTAAATAAATTTTTATTTATTATTGAGAAGATAAATATTATTAATCAATAATTTAAGACCTAGAAAGTTTAGACAGATGGAAGTGGTCTTTCTCTTATAAACTGAAATAAAGATATTACATTAGAGAAGGCCTTTATGGCCTCGGCGTACAATTGTTACAAATATTAACCTTTGGAGTGGTTTTAGTATTTTTACTGAATACAAAATACGATCCTTAGCGAATGTTTTAGCCGATTAACCCTCTGACTGCGGAATTCTTTAAAGTCACTATTTAGATGCAATGGTTGCAAGAAAGTGAATCGATACTATATGTTACACTATAATAATATAATAAAAATCTGTAATCGTAAAAATAAACACTCTAAATTGCGAAAAACGCGGGATGCGACAGAAAATGGACTGATTGCCAACCCGAGGAAATCGAGGGATGCGCAGATGGAGGGTTAATAACTGCCATGGGATAAATAGTACAGGAGAATTGAATTTGTATTTCAGACACCTTTTTCCCAACCAATTAAAGAAAATTTGCACAGAACTACAATTGTAGTCAAAAATCAATACCAAATTTGATATATTTAAGTTTTTGAGTTATAGTGTTTACATATTTCTAAAAGTACAGACTAGCAGTCAACCCCTTATTCGGTAGCACAAAATTTGATGGGTGTGTAGACTATAGATGTTAAACTTGTGTGCCAAATGTTATCCATCTAGCTCTCTTCTTTTTATATTTATTGAGTTAAATTAGTTAAAAAAAAGTCTATAAATGTGGTGTAAAGACCATATACCAAATTTCATCAGTCAAGCTCCAAACGTTTTAGAGTTAATTTGTTACTGACATATTTTTCAAAAATGTATTTTTCGAAGTCAGTGAGGTCTAAAGTGAGGAGATTTATAGAAATATCAACCTCACATTTTTTTAACGATTGCAATACTTTCTCTACACATCGTAAACAAGAATATAATAAAAAGTTACTAATTATTAGGGTTTGAAATGACAGTTTTAAAGATGCAAAAGTTATTATTAGGTTTAGAATTTAAATGAAGTTTTTAGATAGGACAAACTTTGTGTCAATCTTGATATATCAAGGTTTCCTAATATTAAATTACACAAATAAGTTTAGCCAACATTCATTAAGTATTTTAACTACTCAGTTACTAGATAATATTGGTTAAAATTTCCATCAGACATGTCCCACTATACTATACTAATATCATAGTTTTTACCAGAACAATTTAAAAAAATAATTGTGCAGAAAAAATTAAAATTCCTCTTGAAATATAGATTACATTCTTCGATTGATAATGATGCATAGTCTTTGACTTAAAAAAAATTAAAATCGAAAGGACTTATTTGTCTTCCTGACCAACACAAGTACCATCTAAAGTATAATTTAATCGCTTCTATTACCTCAAGGAAGACAACCGTGAATTTGGGATATGGGTTTGAAAATCTTTCTGTTTAGGAGATGTTTCTTATTTTCCTCTTTGAAGAAGAAATGCTGAGGGATTGAGTTACCCCCACTCATTACATGAAGGCACTTACTGTTCGTTTCAGAATCCCAAGATCAATACTTTTCGACGATTAAATCCGGCTAAGATAGAGACACGGAAGAACGAGCACATTTCCGAAATTCGTCATTTTTTTTACCTTGATTTCCACCCTATAAGATATTTTTTCGTTCAGTCTTTTATTCATGAGTTTGTGAGTGTCGTGTCATTTCTGACTATGCTATTTTATTTTAACTCAAAACTGCGTATTAACTGATTAGATGGCTAGTTCAAAAGGCAAAAAACTATTCAGGAATGGCAAAAATAATATTTTATGTAATATTATCGAATGTGAGCGAGATTTTCTTCCAATGTTAATTTCAAAATGTTATCAAACAATTTCAATAATAATTTTTTTTTAAATCTTAAAAAATTTATTATTTTGCAAAAAAAAGCGAGTCATCGAATTTTAAGAATAAAAATCTTCCAATTATTCAATGTTTATGTCTCGCACAGTAAATAAAAATTTTCCAAATAATTTTATTGTGAATTAGAATCTTTTTCCTAAGATAATACGAGTTATCCACAATTTTTTCGCTTTCTAAATCTGCGAATAATCTGAGGTCACTTTATTGTTAAATGAAAACAAATCATCTTTACATCTGTTTGTTTGTTGTTTGTTTCTTATGGCACTTGCCACTGACAAGCCCACTGTTACGAAGACAGCGATTTAAGCCTGAGGGGGAACGTCTCTTATTTTTTATAGCAGCGCCAACTAGGGCCAAGAGTACGACTTTGCCACTCACGCATCACTCATTCGCTTGCACAACCCCTTTTTACAGGAGGGCACATTCACACATCTCGCAGATAGAACAACAGAAGAACAACCATGCCCAAACCGAGACTCGAACCCGGGACGCCCAGATCACGGGAAAGACGCGCTACCCCTATGCCAGGACGCCGGCATCTTTACATCTTCCCTCTTTCTCCTATTTTGATTAAATAAACCAGTCCTGACGCATGCGCAGAAGCATGCAGGTTATCGAAACCGTGAACGGACAATATCTTCTGGAGGGAACCGGTGATGGTCATTTGTACTCAGTTATTGTTTTGGACCGTCCATTAGATGACCACTAACTTACCTCGTATGTATAGACAGGTCAAATGTAATTCTTTAGAAACTACCCCATTCGATTCCACCTCATTACTTCCTTATATGGCACAGACTTTGAAATATCATTGTTTTGGCTGAACTGCATGGTTCATCATTGATTAAAATTGGGCCCTTGTGGATATACAAACTGTTATTGACAATTTCTGATACAATTACACAAGCACCTATTAAAAGAGTTTTGTTTCTAACTATATTTTGATTTTTTAAATTAATTTCAGGACCTTGTGCTGCCGGCGTGGTCGGTTTGAAAATGCCCAGATATTGTCTGTTTGGAGATACAGTTAATACGGCATCAAGAATGGAGTCTACAGGGTTACGTAAGTAGAAAATGTTTGAGTATTTGAATTACTATGTACCCTGGACATCTTAATGAAACTATACTCAGCTCTCATTAATATTAATTTAATCTTCTTTAAAATATCAATAATTAATGGAGATCCTTTTCTAAATATAAAGGATATTAGAAATTATATAAGGGGTATTTAAACACCACCTGTTCTAAGCCTGCTGCCAGAATCGCGGCCAAATTTTGCATACAGTTTCATAAGTAGGTCTTTTTGATCTCTAGAAAACCGGATGATGTACTCAATGGGGAGGGGGTTGGGAATGACCTTCAAATTTAGCAATTTGCATAAATTTGTAAATACTCTATTTTTTTCTATATGATTGTGTTTAACTCTTTATTTACTGAATTATGTTGTCATCAATTTTTCAACTTCATTTTTGCACTAGTAGTTAAGTTTTCTTGCAGAATAATCCCAGGGAATCCAAGAAAAATATTTTTATTAATAGAAATATCTTAAAAATATTTAATTAATTCCTACTTTTAGCTTATATTAACTTCTTGCTATTATTGGGTTACATTCTCCGTGTTCTTTAAAATACCATCAGCAAAAATTGTCATATTACGAAGATATAAGCCACATTTAAATGGTACTTTTAAGTACCGTCAGTAAATAAAGGGTTAAAGTAATTTTCTATTAAAATACGATTTTACAGCACAGGACACTAATATTACCTAACGAAAAATCAAAAACTCTTTTACACGAGGGCCTTTGGGTATTTTGCATGGAAGTTCACTTTGCATTATAAACTTCCACAATAAAAAAATAATAATAAATGTAATAAAACTTCTACAATTCTGTATTTTGATCAAAATGCAATTTTTGAATCGACACTGTAACGGGAATAACTAGAATGTAGAAAGTAGAATATGTTTATACAATTCTTAAACAGACAAAAACAAATGCATGTGACAGCAGCAAACAAATGTGAAGTTTAATAACTCCAGTCTTTTTTTCTGAAAAGCAAGCATCACATTTTCATTTTAAGAAATAAACAAGTTGTTTACGTATCAGGTTCGTTTTTCCCTCCTCTTTGCGAAAAAATGCATTTTTTAATAATTTTATTTTAAGATCTCATGTTATTTTGTATCTGATGAGCAGTTGCATATTAAATTCCCCCCTTACAGATCTTAACGGTTAACTGGAGAAGTACAGTGTAAGAAACAGCATTTTCTTTACAATTAAATTAAATTTTCTAATGAAAGTATTAGTATGAAAATCAGCCAATATATTCTGCAGATATTTTTTTTTCCATATATAAATAAGTTTTAGTAATTTTCCAAAATTTATTATCTTTGAAAAAAAGAAATTGTCTTTAAACATACACTTTCCACTCGAATTACATGTTACAGCAATTAATATTAATAAAAAATATTACTTTTTGAATCTTATTTATTTTTCCAGTATACAAAGATATATAGAAAACAATGCAATGGAAAACTTAAGAATTATATGGAAAAAAAAATGACAATGGGTAAAATCGAACCTTTTTTTATCGGCATCGTTTCTACAAGATTCTTTCGAGAGCATTTATTTAAACACAGGTTAAGTACTAGTATTAAAATCGACCTCCAAACTCTGTAGAGATTTCTCAAGGTATATTAATATATTTTAAAGATTTTTCAAAATATAATTATTATTAGAAAAAATAATTATATTTGAACTTATACATATAAGAATCAGTCGAATGTGAACTTTCATCGAAAAAATCTTCTGTATAATTATAATCAACCTTAAAATCACTTTCTGCTTCATAAGGAGGTCAGTAGGTTGGATGATATTTCAAGGACAAAGTTCTAGAGACATCTGCTAAGTCTTGAATAATTCTGGAACACTAAAAGGGAGGTGCGGTCTTACAGACTTCGCGCACTGAAATATTTTTTAAATCATCCGCTGAAACCGGAAAAAAGTGCACTTGTATTGAAGGTCACGAAACAAGAAGCTACAGAGTCAATCCATTCGATTGAAAGAAAAATACAGTAGGATTGACCGAAAGTCTATAATTAGTGGTCTGGGGTATCGCACCTACCCAGTTAAGGGTTAATAAACACATGGAGAATGCATGCCTCTGAAAGAAAAATAATTTTACATTCTAAAAAGAAAAGCAGTAAATATTTAGATTGTTAAACTTCAGCTATATTCGTATTCTATAGAAGACTTGTTAAATGCTAAACTCCAAATCACTACAGTTTTATTGAGTGATTTTTTTTTTTTTTTAATTTTTCTTCATAGCTCTGAGGATTCATTTAAGTACGAAGACTAAGGAAGTCTTGGATTCATTCCAAACTTTCATCTTGGAATGCAGAGGTGATATTGAAATAAAGGTAATACCACCTTCACAATTTAGATTGTTTTATCAAAGGACTTTTATCATCCTAAAAATATGGTTGTCAATAACAATTTGAAAGTTGTAGAATAAATGTATTTGATATTTATTAATCATATAACTTTAACCTAAATATTTTGTTTTTCTATTTTTAATGAAAATATAAATACATTTGCCTTCATTATCATTTCAGAAGGTATAACTTTTGACAATATCAAGATTTTTCCTTGCTATAGCAATCAGTTTTTGATTTATTTTTTTTAAATTCAGAAATATTAATCGGTTCGTTGAATATAGCTTAATTTGCGCTTACTGTTGTATACTTCTAGAAATTTACTTTTGTGCTAACAAGAGAAACATGGCAGTACTAAATTAATTTAGCAATAAAGTTTAACTGTTATGGAAATAGCAACTGATATATTAGATTAATGTAAAAAACGTAAACATTCCATCTTTATTTGTATATTCGCATTAGAAAAAAAAATATTTATAGTCTGATGCAATAAATATTAATATTAAATTAGAAAAAAATTCAGTATTACAAATAATACAAGGGTTGCTCAAAAGAAAAGGTACAAAACGACACTGTGGGTATAAATGAAGACTTTATTCAAAGTATATACCATAAGCCTGAGCACAATGATCCCATTGATTAACGAGCCAAAGGAGTCCTTGTTCTCAGAATTCCTGTGACCGTGATGAAATTCAGTCCTTCACAGCGTCCTTGAGTTCGCCATCCAAGGTCGGATACTTCTTGAATTTCTCGAGCACAAAAGAACCAATAACTCCGTATGTGTACTGTGAGAAACTCCAAATACTACGCAGGTGTATCAAAGAACAAAAAACCGGAGATACTCACGGAAGATGGGGTTCTGTTCCATAATAACGCGCGTCCACACGTCTCCAGGGTCACACGCGCGGAATGGACCAAGTTCAAGCGGAATAAGCTCGACCATCCGCCCTACAGAACTGACATGTCGCCCTACGATTTTCTGTTGTCTGGTCCTCTAGAAAAACGTCTGAAAGGGAACTGGAACGGCGAACTCAAGGACTTTGTGAAGGACTGGGTCTTGTCATGGCCGCAGGAATTCTGGGAATAAGGAATCCTTCGGCTTATTAATCAATGGGATCGTTATGCTGTGGCCTATGATGTATGATTTGAATAAAGTCTTTATTTATATATTTATCATTTCGTACCTTTTAACACCCCATATATTATATCATATTCAATTTTAGTATGATGGGTTTACAGTTAGTTATACATGCATATGCAAATTAAACTCTCGCTAGTTAAATTTTATACTAGTTTTTAATCACCAAGTTTAAATTATTAACGATTTCATAATAAGAATACTACTTCCTTTGAAAAACAAAAAAAATAAAAATTCCCATTTTTATTATAGGGTAAAGGCAAGATGACAACCTATTGGCTGATTGGAGAGCACGATACCGTAACAAAAGCACCCGACACTAAAAAAGAAGTCATCACATCAAATAGCAAAGAAGTTCGCGAAACCAATCTATAAAAATGCATACTCACCACATTCGTGCACTTATAAATTGTGAAAGTCATCACCAGATGGCGCTTGCGTGCTTTTCACGTCATTTAAATCACGTGATTGTACCATCATCTACTTCACACATTTCCTGCGAAAAATAAGCGGGCACTTAATAATCAAGAAAACTGCATGGTTGTATTTTAGAACCCATGATTGTATTTTGTTTTTTCTTTGTTCATTCCGAGACATTGTCGTTATTTGTATTTTGATTGTACTGAGCATTTTCTCTGAGCTTATATTGAAAAGAAAGGGTAACGGAATGAAAAAATGTTGCACAAAGGTAATAATTTATGTCTAATAGAGAGTTTATGAAAGAGCCAGTATTTATGGAGATAAGGTTTTGAAGAGTGTATATGTATATGTGGTGTAATGTTAATAAATGAGAAAAGTACACTGTGTTTGTGGTGTCTTTATTTTAAAAAAATTAACAAGTGAAAGTAAAATGTATAAAAATATTGAGCTTATATCATTTAAGTCTTCCAAAAATTAGGAAAGATAAGCATTGTTAGTACTAATTAAATAAGAGAGTATTTTTAATCTTATAAAAAAACTATCGACAGTAACTATCATATGGTTCAAGGTATTTTGAGGCGCTCGAGAATCATATAAAAATAAAAGTTAAACTCCAGCGGTTACAGTTAGAGTGACAAAATTTTAAATGGTAACACCATTTTTTTTTTATTGGAATGTGTTTACCATAGCAAGAAACAATAAATAGTGTTGAAACGGTAGCCGCAACATGAAAATCCCCATAGCTAGACAGATTAAAAAGAAAAGAGAAAACAACCGTGGTGTGCCTACCACAAAGGTGAAGTTCAACAGATTTCTCTCGGCATGGTACGTGGTTTGGTTCTAGGCACCATCTGCTGCATTCAACGCGCCATCGTGGTTGAAGTAGGTCAAAAAAAAAATGTGTGAAACACTATAAAATACTTTACTTTCTGTTGCTTCTTCTTTGCAGTTATTGGTTGATTTCTCTTTTTTTCTTTGCCTGCCTACCGCTGGTGGTTTCCATGCTACAGGCACCTTTTCAATATTTCTTTCTTTATTTTTGCTCTGGTAAAGACATACCAATTGAAATGTTGTCACTGTAACCGTGACTGTTAGGGTTTAATCGTTGTTTTACATATGAATCTTGAGATATATCACAAAATACCTCAAACCAAAATTTTATACACTTTCCTGTAAACGGTATGATAGTTACGATCTCTCATATCGGTATTTTTTTTTTTTTTTTATAATCACCCACTATATATTTTTTTCATTCTCATTCATGACCGATAAAATAGTTTTTATAAGCATTTAAAATATTGAACCAACTTCAAAAATTATATCAATAAAGATATTTATATTTATTATTGGATCCTAATCAAATAATTGGACGGGCTTAAATTGCAGTAATGAGTTATTTTTTCTTCCTTAATTATATACAATTAAAACATATTAAGTTTCTGAAATGTTCTTTAATTAATATTTAATTATGCTAGTTTGTATAATAGAAATTAAATATGATCTACATTATTATTATCTATCTAGTGGTCGTATTTGATTATACTATTGGAATTTATGAACTAGCGCTATAAGAAATATCAATAAATCCTATTTTATAAAAGACAATTCTTCATATTAATAATGATTACCAATTTTTTTAATGTGAACATTTTTAAAAAAAAATTTTTAAACATCAATTTTTCCACCAATTATTTCGGTGAAAATTTTTCAAGGGATTGATATTTAACACTTGGCACTCGGATAAGTAATGCGATCATAATTACTCCCTTAAAACAAAGATTTGTTTATTACTCCGAGAAATATATATAATTATTTCGAGTTGAATTCACCCCGTTTAATTAATTTGCATCTTATTGATAATCAGCGGGTATTTTTAACAATCAAAATTAAATAAAAGTCAAAATGATGCACCATCTTGAATGGCGAGTTCTTCATTCGAGTGTAAAGGGTTAA
Source organism: Argiope bruennichi (assembly GCF_947563725.1). Lineage (NCBI taxonomy): Eukaryota > Metazoa > Arthropoda > Arachnida > Araneae > Araneidae > Argiope > Argiope bruennichi. The sequence goes on along the minus strand of NC_079161.1, from coordinate 52,614,608 downwards.
TATTTACTTATTTATAACAATTTTTCTGCTGTTAAAATGTTACCATCAGTACTAGAATTTCTATCAGTAATAAAAATTACTTTTATAAAAAACGACAATGTAGTATAAAAATTACAAGAACAAAGCATGGCCATAATCCAAGAAATTATAATTAATTGAAAAATTCAATAATTTTCTAATTAATTTTCAAGATTACTATTAAAATAATGTTAATCAAACTTCAACAGTAATATGATATCAGTGACAAATAATTATACGTTTTCTTTCTATTAAAGAAAACGCCGAATACAAAAATGCGAAATTTTGAGATTTTTAAGAATTTCGATGTATACTATTTCGCCGAATAAATCATGTTCGGAAATATGCCTATCTGCATAAAAATATGATAAATAAATATATTTTCATACCCAATTTATTCCTACTGGCAGCAGCATTTCTAACTCTTCCAAGTTTCAATTCCGTAATTGGACAACCGTTGCTGAAACTTGCATAAGAAGGCTTGAAACCATCCAGAAAGTGCATGTCAAATCAGTAACATGGCGTGATCTGTCAGAAATATAAATGTTCGATAAGCATCCAGCTGACAGTTACTAACAATTATCCCAAAAACATTCAATTGATCCTTTATTCATCGAATTATTTTACCATAAATTTTTCAAGGAAAATGAAAATAAAAAATAAACTTTTCAATTAATTGAAATAACTTAATTAATTTAGTTAATAATTTAAAAAAATAATGCTGTTTTTAGTTGATATCTACTGCTTTCCATTGGAAATACTCAATTCGCATTCTTTTAAATGTTGTTAGCAAATATAGTCAAATGACGAAGATATCAGCCAGATTTAATCCTTTATTTACTTTGTTATTTCTTTTTGAGCCATTAGTTAAGTTCTAGTACGAAATAAACCGAAAGAAAAAAAAATAATTAATTGAAGAAACTTAATTTAATTAATAATTAAAGATTTTTAATGCGGATTTCAGTTGATATATACTGTTTTCTACCTCTTACAAGGAAATTCTCTCTTCGTATTCTTTTAAATATTGTTAAAAAAAATAGTCATATTACGAAGATAGAAGACGGATTTAACACTTTATTACTTTACCATCAATTTTTTTATTAGTTAAATTTTAAACATTAGTTGAATTTTGGTACGAAATAAACCAAAGGAAGAAGGAAAAAAGTGTTTTAATTAATTGAAATAATTTAGTTAATTATTAAATATTTTGATGCTGTTTTTTTTTGTTGTTGTTGTTGATATTTGTTGCTTTTCATTGGAAATACACAATTCGCGTTCTTTTAAAGACTGTTAGAAAAAATAGTCATATTACGAAAATATCAATCGGATTTAACCCTTCATTTACCGAATTACTGTACCATCAAATTTATTTTGAACCATTAATTTAGTTTTGGTACAGAATAAACTCAGCAAGCATTTTTTTAATTAATTAAAATGATTAAATTAATTATAAAAGATTTTAATGTTATTTTTTAAATGATATCTGCTGCTTTTCATTGGAGAAACATAATTCGTGTTCTTTCAAATACTATTCGTAAAAATAGTCATCTTGTGCAGACATCAGCCAATAAAGGTTTAAAACTATACAAAAACTAAAATATTACATCAAGAAAAGACATAGCTGATGTCTCAGCCAATAGCATTCCATCTCTGTCAAATTAAATATACAATACAAATTTATTTATTTTAAAGAAAATGTATATTAAAGAAAAAAACATCAAATATAGAGAGCATTACAAAATAAACAACAAATCCTTTGGCTTAAATAAAAATAGAACTTTCCTTGCATATTGGATCACTCAATAGATGGCGCTGGGAGCCTACCTCTGTTTACATAATTTACCGTTAATTTTTTTAAAAACAGGGAATCACAATCGGTAGTTTAAAGTTTCCTTGACTGTTGGATGGTATGTCCTGGCCTTTTCGTTTTTAATTTTAATTTTAGTGCTAGTTTTTGTTTTTATTGTTACTTTTGTTATTGTATTTTTACTTTGTTGTGGTTATTTTCTTCTAATTTGTTATTTTGTATTTCCTTTCTGTTAAAATGGTATATCTCTTGAGCGTAATTTCGGGGGATTTTCGGGTCACGAGGAATCATTATTAGACAATGTCTGTATGTCCTCACAGAAAAAATCCCTTTCTTTGAATCCCGGCCTGAGGGTGACTCTTGAAAAAGTCTTCAGGCCGGATTCTTTTTTTTATATTTTTTTAATAATTTTTTTGGTTTAATTTTTATTTGATTTTTTGTTTTTCCTATTAACTTGATTCTAATACTTTTGTATCAATTCATCTGTTTTTTAGAAGCAGCTGCAATTGCGCTCTCTAAATACTATGAAGTTCTTTTTTGGTTTTAGTTTAAATAGGTAATAAATTTTAGTTGCGATTTCGAAACTGTTTTGTTTCGTTTTCATTTTAGTTTCGTTTTCAAACTTTTTCTTACTTTAGATTGGTTATATATATATATATATATATATATATATATATATATATATATATATATATATTAATTTCAAGATATTTCAAGTGACTTAGTTTTTGATTTTTTTTCCATTATTTTTGCCTTATTATCCAATATAGATTTATTTGGAACTAAACTGTGTATGATTTTGCAATTCCAATTATATGCAATTTTTTTAGAAATATTTTTATGCACACTTAAGGAATTTAAAAAGAATTTTATGATTTTGGAAACTAAAATTGAATTTTAAATATCTGGGAAACTTCGAATTATAAAATGCATACCCTATTTTTTTAATGTTTAAAAGTAATCTTTATCATCAGTTCTTGGTAATTTCTTCAAAAATTAAGACATCTGAAGCGTTTCAAATATATTCAAATCTAATTATAATATCATTTTGAGAAAAGTAATTAAGATGTGCTGTTATTCTCTAGGCTTTTGAAATATTCATTTTATCGAACACTATATCTTATAATACTGTTTTAGTGGAATATAAATATACATTTTGAGGAGGAAACGATAAAAATAAAATTTTATATTTCTCTCCATTTTTGCTTATTTCAAAGTCCACTATCCCCTAAATATTTAGAAAATTAGAGGGCTGTATTCTAAAGGCGTTAAAAATCTAAAAGATATTTAAATATACCAGTGTAAAATTGAAAATGGGTTGCTTAAATAAATAAAAAATTGGTTGCTTAAAATTTTCCAAACTTATTGAAAACCATTTTTTTCAACTTCTGTTATTAAAAAGTCATTATATTCTTCACTATGCATCGATTTATAATGTTTAAATACATTTCTGATATTTATTAGGTATTTAATAGGTAACTTTAATCGTTTACGACACCTCTTTACCAGCAATCATATTGGAAGGAGCTAAAAAGCCATTGAATCCAAGAACTCCATCAACCAAAAATACATCGACATCGACCTTAGGTGTTATTTACAACAGTGTACAATTCAATCAACTTTTGTTCAAATATCACAATAAACACAGCTTTTTTTTCCAAGCATATAAATAATGTATTGTTACACAAGTCACCATGTCAATCTCAAGTGGAAGAAATGAAAAAGATGAATGTCGCTATGCTAGGCTTTATTCCAAAGAAAACGCAAAGACAAGTAAAAGACAAAAATACATAGAAGTGTGCTTAAAGGACAACACTCGTAAAAACTTACGACAGAGTCAGAAAACAACAATACTAGAAAAGAACAGACTAGAAAAAACAGCAGTACCAAAATATAAAAAGTTCACGCTTTGCTCACTACTCTCCAGAAAGAACTAATTTCGCTCGCGTGAGTACCTCCACTAGTATAGTCCCCGTGATGAGATGAATTTCCTAAACGGATACTTGGGTCATGATTTTTAAAAGAAATATCGCCAAAATTCTTGTATTTCTTAGAACCTTCATTTCTCTCGCCAAATTTCTGTCTACATGATTTTCGCTATTGTCGAGGGTCACTGGTCAGGCATCTAGAAATATTTGTACATCTCCCTTTCTATAAGATTAATTTCTCATATTCTGAGGATTTGTGATAGTACTATCTTTATAAAAAATTAATCTTTTGACATTGACACTTCGTTCATTTCTATTAATAAATCAATTAAGGAGATCATAGGGTAACAAACGCGATCACCGTCGTTGGTAAAAAGGCATTATAAGGATCAGTCCTATGAGAAATCACTTGAGAAAGTTTCCGATAGAATACTTCTGTTTATTTTCAGTAGAATACAACAGTTAATTTAATCAAAAATACATTTAACAATACTTTTGTTTCAAAAGTACTTGCCCAATATTATTTCAAGTTGTTTATATTTTAAAGTTGATATGTTTTCATTTATTAACCATATAAAAAAATGATAAATAATAAAATGAAGTCATTACAATTTTTATAAATCCTTTAAGATTTTTTAATTGTTTTCTTTTTAGGAATTTTTTTTTAAACATGGCAATACTTTTTTTAAACAAAAACTCTACAATAATAAATTTTTTATGCCATAAATATTTTGACCTTATTCACAGATTCAACATTTTTATTTTATTATGGAAACATATATTGATTATTAGATCAATAAAAACAATAAAAACAACTGAAGGAACACAGTCTTTACATCAGATTTTAAAAAAACATATAAAAAAACTTTTCCACGTGAATACGTGATTTGAAATAAATTAAATCGGGCTGAGTTATTAAAGCATTCCGTTATTAAGAGGTTGCAATTTTAAAATAAATTTATTATTTAGGAAATAGAAAATTAAGATGTTGGTTTGTTAGACGCTGTTGGAATTCGAAATTAATTTCTGCCGTTGTTTTTATTTCAAAATATTTTTCTTAAACTAATTAATAAACTAAGAAGAATGTTCAATTATTAAATTTTTTTGAGGAATGCAACGTTAATAAATTATATTTGTAAGATTGTTATTCATAGAATGTTAGATATTTTTATGAGTTTGAAATCTTGTGCTGAGCTCAAAATTAATTGTTAGTTGTTGTTTTTTCTCTGCCATTTTTTTCACTTTTTAACAAAATAACAGGCTACGAAAAATGATATTAGAATTTTTATACAACTATGAAAGGCTGAAAAACTTTTTTTTTTTGCTTTGCATTGCTGTAAAAAATAATTGATTGCGGATTGAAGATCATCAATAAGCAGTAGTAAGTGAAAAACGTGTTCTGAAAAGATTGTGCAAACAATGCTTTAAATTTCATTTAATTGAAGAGAATATCCATTTTAGAACATGCAAACACGTTAAGTTTCATACTCAAATATCTTATTAACACATTCCTGTTTTTAAAAGCAATCAATATTTTATTTTACGTATTATATTTAAATGCAATTCTTGTTTTAAAAAAAAGCGTTTACTTTCTCATAATAAATGATGAAAACTAAAATTAGAAAGAATTTTAATGCTATTAAATTTGAATGTCCGCTTCAATAAAATAATCCATTTGAAGTCAATCAAGGAGATTAAATTTTAATAGAAACTCTTAAAGTGTGAATTAAAAATTAAGAGAATTATCTGTATTTTTCTATGATAACTCTAATATATTTTTTGCATAAAATTATTGCATCATTTTAAAATTGAAAATAATGTATTTTCATTTAAACAAATTCAATGAATTTTAATTCTGAATTTTTAAAAAAAAATCTTCATTTTCAACAAGATAATTCACAATTGCAATGCATTTTAAAACATTTTAATTTATTTTATCTTTTATTTTTCGAAACCTAAGCGAATTGATTTTGTTATTTACATCCGCAATTTACATGAGAAATCAGATAGTGAAATTGATTACTCCAAAAGACAACGAGCAATTTGAAGTGTATTACACAAATATATTAATTTTTGATGACACTATAAAAATATATTAATTTCTGATGCTACGGAACTTTAATGTATAAATAAAATACATATACACAGTAATCAGAGCGGTTGTAAAGCTACTAAAATAACATGGCTTTAATTACCAGTCTCAATTTGATGATAAAAAAATATTTTTTGGGGAGAATTCATTTTGAATTATGTACAAAAGATTTAATACAAACTTAACATAGCTACTATGAGCCAACAGATTGCCGAAGGCGGCTAATAAGTTCATAAATTAAAATTGAAACTTCGGGGTAATTACATTGCAGCTGATGGTTTTCCTTGCTTATAATATGTTTATACATACTTACAAAATTGTTGGAATATTCCCATGCTAATTTCTATTTACATATTACCCATCCCATCGTAGACAAATTATTGAACATATGATGGTTTAATATAACGAATTAGCAAATGCTTAATAACATATTACGCAAAGAGAGCTCTCAGCAAATATCAGTGTATAACAGGTTCTCTAAAATAAAAAAAACAATCTAATTTTAAGAATAAATAAATTATTTATTTTAAAGTAAATTAAGTTTGCTCTTTTTTATGATTAATACTTCTAGTTTAATTTCTATTAAAGAACTAAATAATACAAATTGCACTTTTCTACAAAGATTTCCACCCAGCCAAAACACTCGGGGAAAATATAATACATTCGAGTGGCAAACCCCTCCAAGGAAATTAAAAAGTGGCCAGTCTAAATGAATATTTTTAAGAAAACCTCTACTAACAATAAGAACGTATGCATATGTGTTGGAGCTCTGCAGGCCTACCTTTGTTACGTAACGTTAGCAAATTTGGCAAATTTATACCTTGATAAGTAGGGACCTTCATCTCGAAGTGATTTTTTTTAAAAATAGAATTTTAGTTACTTCAAAATTAAGCTAAATGTTGGCATTTATCGCAATATCTTTCGAAAATGATATTGCTCAAGAATGAATTATACACCGTTTCAAAATTTAAGCAATTGTCTTTTCAATCATAAAGATTTAATAGTGTTGTTATTTTTTTATATTTGGAAATTTTAAAGAAAATATCCCTTTAATTTCTAACATCAGAGTATATTGCTACCCCGATATTCAAAAACTTGTTATTGTTTCATGAAATATTTAATTCCATTATTTAATTTCTTCCATTATTGAAAATAAATACGATGGTTTTTTTTCTCAGTATCTTAGTTTACAAGACACAAAATTGAAATTACAAATATCCCAAAATTTAGAAGATGGACATTTATGTTTTTAATAGCTATGATATAATGGTAGTGGCCTCTTTTATATAGGTTCATGTACACAATAAGCACACATGCGAGACAAAATAACGCATTTTTAAATGATTGACATTGCAGACGAACATGCAAGTCATTACTAAACGATTGAATTGATTTTAAATGTAAGCAATAATCCTGGTCAATCAGCTAATAGACAAAGGCGACAAGTTTAAAATGTATAGCAACAGGAAACGCATAAAAATAAAGTAGAAAGGAAAAAAAACAATGCAGGGAAAAAAATACACTACATGAAAGAAAAAATGAAGTGGAAACAAAATACTAAAATCATTAGCGTCAAGAAACAGAACAATATACAGACATTTACACTTGCAAGAATAAAAGGGAGACTAACACTTTTAAAGTATAAATTTGAGGACAAATATAAACATATAAAACTTTGTATTCGAACGTCAAAAAATATAACTTTGTTCAACGGATTGAATGTTCTCACTTTGTCCTTTTATAGAGCAATATCCATTGTTAGTTCGATAGAGCAATAGAAGACAAAGTAATGTTTCCATACATAATGTGAGATTTCAATAATCACTAACATTCTAGCCTTGATTTAAATTTTTTGGCTACACTGAGACACCCAGAAAAAGATTGGGATTTTAAAATATTTTTTCAATACCAATTCTGTAATAAATATCAAAATTTGTTGAGATTACACATTTTCTTTGCACTTATGAGGTAATAAAATATAGTTTAAATATAATTTTTTTTATCTGAATCATTTACTGAAATACTTTGAATACTGAAAGGTCCCAGACGCCCGATGAAATAAACTACGGAGCAGACGCCTGAATGTCCCAGTGAATTTCTCTCCTCTTTCTTTAAAAGTGATTGATTTAATACTGGAATTGTGTGCTGTGTTCCTTATATATGCTCGCTCAAACGGGATGGGGGACAACTGAGTTTTCCTATAAAAAAAATGTCCTAGAATGTATTTGCTTAGCATCTATCTGATTAGAAGGATCCTTTTTTTTTTTTTAACAATTCCTTAAAAATACGGGTCGGCATTGATGTTTCCAAGAGGCTTGTGCATTTTATTTTATTTATTTATTTATTTTGTCTTTGAAAGATAAACTTTAAATTTTTGAACATTAAAGAATAAAACCGTATTTATTCTAGTGAAAGAAAGCCGATAATAGAAAGCGATTCAAATAAAATAAATTACATTTTCATGGACATTACAAATATCAGACATATATATATATAATAAAGCGAAAGGATTCAAATGAAATTCATTCTTTTATTATATTGCAATAAAAAGCGATCACAAGACCATTTCCATAAGTGTGCTGTAAAAACTCATACACAATTTATTTCTTAAAATTTGGTAGTTAATGCTTTTGCAACATTTCACATGATTATACATTAACTCTAAATGTATTGAACTTAATTCGAAAGTTCTGATTAAACAGTTAACTGCTTTTGACGAGAATACTCGTCGTGGAAAAAGTACATTTTGCATTATGATGAGTTTATTCAATGAAAATTATTATATATATATATGACAATTTAGATATGCATATTCCAAGGAGGTCAAAACACTTAACTAGTTAACCCTTTCTAATGCCGTGGGATGCATGCTTCCCACCAAATTTATCAATATTTGTATGAAATTATGTAGGTTGGCATAAGTTCTGACAAATTTTTTTAGAAAGACAGAAACTTAGATGCTTCAATTCTTTATCTCACATAAAATGATGTGTCTTGATTTGTTATATTAATTAACCAAATTAATTAATTAATCAAATTAAATTTATCTAATAAGCTAAATGAATCCCTTTTCTTACTCTAATTTCAAGCCTAAAACTATTTTAACATAATATGACTAGAAAAAAATGGCCCTTTAAAGGGTTAAAATAAAATATTTCATAGTACAGACACTGAATTGTCTCGGAATTATTGCATTTTAATTAAAATTCACTCCGCAAAAGAAATAGTGAATTCTTGCAATCAAATACAGATTGCAAATTATTCTAGCAATCAAATTTAGAGTTAAGGTAAAATAGCTCTCAACGTCATACAGAAAGGATTAGATTCCCAATCTTATTTAATTCACTAAGATAATTTAAGCATTATAATTATGAGCCATATAATTAAACTGCCATTAAATTCTCAAAATATAATTTGCTTTGAAGTATAATATAAAATAGTTCCAAGATTCACCGCAGTTGTTTCTGAAAAGAACAAACTGATAAATGTTTTACTTCCTATTCCCCAGGCAGTTACTTCCTGCGGAAACGAAATAGAAATAGTGGAGACATATCTGAAAGTGTCCTTCTTCTGACCTTTATATCCGAAACTCATAATTTTGAAGGACTCCTCAGAGTCCCATAATACTCTTGGTGCTTTGAACCTTACCCCATAGCACACAGTTCTTGTTCTTTCCACACTTTTACTTTGTGTGCTTTCTTACCTTCTTTCGAATTTTATGATCACACCATAAAATCCTTTATTTATTTTTTATTTTTTTGTACATTCCATATGAACTTAAGCATCTGATATATTTCTAACTAAACAATTCACATTATTGTGAATTGATTTGAACATTTGAATGAATAAATAGAGAGTTTTATTTTTTATGCCTTCTGACCATAAGTAGAATTTATTGATCAAACTGCAAAATTCATTTCTTTTTTGTACATTCTATATAAACTTAATCAACTGAAATGTTTCTAACTAAACAATTCACATTATTGTGAATTGATTTAGATATTTCAATGATTAAATAGAAACTTTTACTTTTATCGATTTCTTATCTTCTTTAGTATTGTTCGAACCATAACATTCATTTCTTTTTTAGTGCATTTCATATGAACTTAACCATCTGAAATATTTCTAACTAAACAATTCACATCAGTGTGAATTGATTTATATATTTCAATGAATAAATATAAACTTTTAATGCTTCTTTCCATTGTCTAGAATTTTATGATCAAATCATAAAATTTTTTCTTTTTTTTTATACAATTCATATAAACTTAAGAATCTGAAATTTTTTTTACTAAACAATTCAAATCATTATGAATTGATTTAAATACTTAAATGAATAAATAGAACTTAATAAATGGACAAACTTTTACTTTTTATGCTTTCTTATCTTCTGTAGAATTTATTGATCAAACCATAAAATGTCTTTCCTTTTTTGTACATTTCATGTGAACTTAAGAATCTGAAATATTTCTAACTACACTATACACATTATTGTGGATTTATTTAAACATTTCAATAAATAAATAGAAAGTTTTATTTTTTTATGCCTTCTGACTATAATTAGAATTTATTGATCAAACAGCAAAATTCATTTCTCTTTTGTACATTTCATATAAACTTAAGCAACTGAAATGTTTCTAACTAAACAATTCACATTATTGTGAATTGATTTAGATATTTCAAAGTTTAAATAGAAACTTTTATTTTTATCGATTTCTTATCTTCTTTAGAATTTATTGATCAAACCATAACGTTCTTTTTTTTTTTTTTTTTTGTAAATTTTATATGAACTTAACCATCTGAAATATTTATAACTAAACAATTCCCATCAGTGTGAATTGATTTAAATATTTCAATGAATAAATATAAACTTTTAATTCTTCTTTATATTGTCTAGAATTTTATGATCAAATTATAAATTTTCTTCCTATTTTTATGCATTTCAAATAAACTTATGAATCTGAAATATTTTTTACTAAACCAATTCACATCATTGTGAATTGATCTAAATATTTCAATGAATAAATAGAATTTAGTTTATTAACTATTCTCGGGTTAAATATATCTGAGGAAATGAACCAAGATATACATTTTTTACTCTAAATAATTATATTAGTACACAGCTATTTGAAATGAAAAAACAAATGCAAAAATTTACAAAAAGGATTTTTTATAAATATTTTAAACTAGCTTCTTATGTCCATAATTTTTTCTTCGAGACTACTGATTGCCAAAATGTCCAATTAAATGATTTGTTTATATGAGGAAAAAGCCCTTGACATAATGTTTGTACACTAAATTACATTATGAACACATATTTGGAATGATAAAAATATGAAAGAATTACATAAAAGAGGATTATTTATAAATATTCTAAACTAGCTGCATGTGACGTATTTCATTGAGTTAATGGTTGCCAAAAAGTTCAATTAAATATTTTATTTAAATAAATTTTAACGTCTTCAACAAAAAGTATTTTTAACATCATTTCTGCATAGATATTTTGTTCATATTATTTTAAAAGTCTAACATTCTTTTATCATGAAGATATACATTTTCTGGTTTTCTTCTATATATATTTATTGGCACAGGATATTGTTCGACATTCTGGATGCGGGCCAATATTATGAAGAAATCGTAACAATGTTGTTCGGCATTTTGTGCTAATAGTAATAGGATTACAGAAGAGATCAATAGAGTTTTAAAATGGACCACTTAAAAAAATACACAAATGTTTGTTCTGAAATCAATTGTAAGCCGAAGAAAATTACCCACATTTTATTAAAGACATGCTTTTTATTGAAATTTACTCATTATAGAAAAATAAGGCAAATCTTTACCATCAACAATGGGAAAAAAGTCTGGATGAAATATCTGTTGAAATAATGAAAACGATTTGATATTCCCTATAAAAATGAAATGCATTATTGTTAAATATTTTTTGTAAATTAATTGAAAATTGAAAACAATAATACGACAAGAAAATTAATATCATTGAAATTGATGATTGACTTGAAATTTACGAAGATATAAAAATTAATTTTTTTACTGTAATAATTTTGGAATTTGTCGAGGTAAAATTGCAAAATTTTATTTAAAAATGAATTAAATTAAAAAAAAAGCGCGAACAGAGATACACATTTCCATCTTCCAAAATATATATGCCATGCTTCGTAAGTTTATGTCTAACGGTCTGGCCTATAATGAGCCAACACTTCCACAGACGAACACATATATCTTTATTATTAGTAGTAGTAGAGATAAAGTTGTTCCAATGCATGTTTTGAAACAATGTATTATTTATTACTACATAGCGTTATAAGTATTTGAAATTATTTTTGTCGTTGGTATTGAAATTGGTATAAAATTTAAATTTTCTGATAAGTGAATGGTTCTTATCCCCAATATAATGAAAGAACGAATATATATTTGAAACTGAAATGCAAAATGTGCAGAAAAGATTAAAAATAACCGAAATTTTAAAATTAAATTATAAATAAAAAGCTTGAATTTTAAGTTATCTTGAATATAGATGAATTTTGAAACGACATGCAGTTAATTTTGTCTTGAAACTGTACTATAATGTGAAATGAATTCCTCTTTTCAAAGAACTTAGATACTTTTTTGAGTGAAATAAGTTTTGCATTCCTTTTGTGATCTAATGTTATCTAGCATCGAATTAAAAGAAAGTTTCAACTCTAATCTGAAATTATAAAATTACTTTATTTCATTTTAGCTTGTGAGTTACTCCAAACGATTTTTTCAAATTTAGTTGTAGTTATTTTTTAGGAGATTTACATCCGTTTTCTTATAGAGTTAGTTTTATTGCAATTGATTTGTATATTCATTTTTCACATAAGTTTATTAAGATTTTGGCAACCATGATTAACATTTTTTAAATAATGAAAGGCAATTGAGAATTTATATGCGAAAAAATATTAAAAATAATGATTTTTTTAATTCTTTCCTTTAAAAGATTAATTAATTTTTCAAAAGAATTCTCTGAGATATTTTAATATAATTTCTTTTTAATTTTGCTTAATTATTTGAGCTATTTTACTTATTTACTTATTAAAAGAAAGTTTCCACTCTAATCTGAAATTATAAAATTATTCTATTTCATTTTAGCTTGTTAGTTACTCCAAACGATTTTTTCAAATGTAGTTGTAGTTATTTTTTATGAGATTTAAATCCGCTTTCTTATAGAATTAACTTTATTGCAATACATTTATATATTAGTTTTTCACATAAGCTTATTAAGATTTTTGGCAACCACAGGTGAACATTTTTAAATAATGAAAGACAATTGAGAATTTATATGCGAAAAAATATTAAAAATAATGTTTTTTTTTAATTCTTTTCTTTAAAAGGTTAATTATTTTTTCAAAAGAATTCTTTGAGTTATATTTTAATATCATTTCTTTTTAATTTTGCTCAATTATTTGAGCTATTTTACTTATTTACTTATTTTTTCTTTATTATCTTATTCATTTTATTCTTAAATTAGCTATTGAAGTCGCTGCTCCACATGCATTATTTTTTCTATTTGTATGTAAAAAAATAGGAAATATATATAATTTTGTACAATTTATCAAGCCGATAAAATTCTTTCCAACTCACAACCTTTACTTCAGTAGAAATTAATTAATATTACTCTTATTGTCACCATTTGTCACATGTATGTAATCTTAGTTTAGAATTTCCATTCTAGAACAACGCGGAATGCATTTGATCATAAGAGAAATATGAAATTGCAGACATGATACTGACACTTTTAGGAGATTAAATTTTCAATTAATAGAATATCTGCATTAAGAGAAGACAACATGAAAGATTCCTTGTTTTGTCTTAATTATCTTTCTAATTAATTCTTTCATTTAGTAATCAAGACATGCAATAATACATGTAAGATCTCGTAACATTAATTGCTAATAAAAATAAAATTTTATTAATTAGAAAATGCGGATACGTAGTTTTCATAAAGCAAGATGCAAGTACATTTAAAGGAATGCCAACGCGTATGAAAATAATTGTAGTTTCCGAAAGTATTGTCGTTATGTTAATGCATTTACTTATTAGCATCTGCACCAGCAACACCACTTGTTGTATATGTTTATAAGAACATCGAACCGCACGTTCTTCGTAATCAGAGTTTTAATTAATTATTACTTTAAAGAATCCGAATTTAAAAAAAAAACATTTTGAGAATCAAATTTCAGCCAGTATATATATGTAAAAATTCCTTTAAGTTTCGCCCTCCCCCCTCTAGAATGTTGCGTCGTATAATTGGTCCAGGGAAAAACATGAAGGGATCATAGTAGAGTTTTAAGACAATAATTTTTAAAGCAACTTTAAGATTCTTTGACTGAGACATTTAATAGTTCACTTTTAAAAAAATGAATTGATTGGGACCTTTAACAAAGAATAGGTTATCATTTAAAAATAATAATGCATATCAAAAATCTTCAATGATGCAAATAATATTATTAAAAAAGACTATTTTGATGAAATTTTTGACAGACAAAATTCATTTGTAATTAAGAATACGAGGGTTCCGTAGATTTACTCTACGAGTTGAATATTTCAAATATTTTAAAGAGAATATGGTCAACGCGATTTTCGTGTTACCTAAAGTGTAATAAATGTTGATATATAGTCCAAATTTATCTATTAGAGCTATAATAATAACCATCCAGGTAATAAACTTGTCATTACGTCACATCTCTTTTTATTTTTAAACCATTGAACAAAGGGCAAAAGTGAAAGAATATCTTTTAGAATTTCTTAATATTTACTATTTGATTAGTTTAATGCATACTTTAAAACGAGATTTTCTGATAACATATAATAATATCTCTGAATGCAATCGTTTCAAACTATGATTTCAACCTCCAGACAATTTTTGTTAAAGAATCTGCCTTTTCGTTGCAAGAAATATCGAATGCCCTACAGCCCAAACCAATGTGATAGTCTAATTCAGTTGTTTTTGAATTAGAATTGTTTTAATCACTCTTTGTTATTTTAAAAATACATTTTTTAACACCAGAGAAGTGGAGAAATTCTCTGATTTTAAATTTTTTTCTGTACCTAAGTCATCAATGGTTTGAAGGATCCTTAAAAATTTGGCTGTAAAGATGAAATTAGTGGGATTAATTCAATAAAACAAGGATAGTAACAATAAAACGTTTAAATGCAATAATAGGTCGTTTCAGTATCAACTGCTTATAAAACAATACCAGCAATTTCGAAATTCAGATAACCAACAAATAAATAATTTTCACGAAATGAGACGTAATGTGAGCATTGGAAATGCTAATTTGCGTATAATTAAACATATATTTAAAAATATCTTAAATAAATATATTATTAAATAGATTTCCATTCAACAAGTATTAAAATTTTAAAGCTTCTGAAATATTTTTTAAAAATTTGATCATATGGTTAAAAAAATTATAGCAATTTTGTAAGACAGCACGTTAAAACATGTATTGAAAGCTACTACATAATAAATTCAACTGAAACTGAAATAAAGATAGCTGTAAAATAAAAATAAAAGTAAAAATGACAGGAGAAAATAAATTCAACACTGGCAAAAGTGGTCGAGTTATAAATGTAATTAAACAAAAAATAGGCTTAATATTCAAAGGAGAAATATGTTATAAAACATATTTAAATACATTTTAAACATTGATTACAATTAGACTGATGTAAAAATAGATTTTTAGAAATTAAACTTATGTCACTAAAACGTTAACTGTTTAAATATCAAAATGTTTTAAAAATAATTTTTGTGCAATGATTTGTTCAGAAGTTATGGCGGGACAACGTAATCTCCTTCTAGAGAGTTGTAGAAATATTAATAGCATTCCTTCCTGTAAAGAGCGTATGTACCAGAATTCGTCCAGTTCCACCAAGATATATGGATTAGTATAGAGTTCAAATTTAAAATTAAATGTTTTCAATTATATATATTAAGAGAGAGAGAGATTATGGACTAATCTTTGGTTCCCCTGAAATTCTATGATCCATATTCATACAGTATGACTGTATTAAGAACTATGATATTCGAATCTTATTAACGTTTTATCGACATTCAGAATCCATTATTTAAATTTTGAATCCTGCTGATGTAACAGTAATAGTTAACAGAAAACTTACAGATTGTGAAAACTAGAAGAAAGTGTTTTTTAACACAATTAAATAAATAAGACTTTGAAGCCGATGCGATAGCATAAATACTAATAAAGAAAAAAAATTATTATTTTTTATTGAATTATTGAAATATATATAAAAATAAAAGCAGAAATTTGCTGAACGGAATAAAATCTTATTGATTGAACTCAGAAAACGTCCATGAAAAGGCATATCTGCTAAATGTATCATTAAAATTTTCGTTTTTTAATGCACGAAATAAAATAAAGGCAAACTGAAAAAAAAAATCAAAAATTTTGAAAGGCATTATTTATAGATAAATCACAGCATTCTCATATTAAAAGGCATTAAGAAATAAAATCAAGTGTGAAAATTTTCAAACAAAACCATAACTTTAACAACTGCATAAAAGAACAAGGGAAAGCTATTATTGAATTGAAAAATAAGTTTAATATTTATAAACAAAAACTGCGTCGCTATAATTTATGTTTAAACTAATGTTGAATAAACAATTAAAATTCGGGAAACAGTAGCACATAAATAAATCGGAAATATTACCAAAAAATTAATTTTTAGAATTTTAAGAATGCATAAAATTATTTTTTGTGCAGTGATATGTTCCAAAATTTTTGCCGAACAACTGAAAAACATTCTCCATCCTTTTAAGGACTGTAGATATTTTTTTTTAATTCAGCAGTTAATCCTTCCAAGTATTAAAAAAGCATGCGCTATTTTTTTTTTTTGAATTTTGTCAAAAAATGGGGTTTTATATAAAAATTTGGACCACATTAAAAAAACCTACGAAATATGTGTTTTTTTAAATGTGTTTAAACAAATAAAAGAATATTTAATTTCATATATTTTTAGTATTACAGTAATATTATACTGTTTTGTTTCATATACATTCTTTTATATATATTAGAATTCTGTTTCACATCCTATTCCTGTAAAGACAGGAGTAATCTAAAACAAAAGAGTATTGATACATCAATTGAAATCTTTTAAATCTACATTTCCCCCTTTTATATAGTAGTTTTATTTTATTATTATTTTTTAATTCTTCACACAAATTTTCAATCTTTTCTCCTAGATCCAGCATTTAAGATATTTTGCTTACATAGCAATTGTCTCTCTCAAGTACCGAAACGTTCATCAAGTCACGTGGATCGCTAGGAAGAAGTAATCGATTACCTCCACAATTTCACTTTACTCATAGCTCTGCTCTTACGTGATGACTTATTATTTTATTTACTCACAGCGTAACCATCAATTACGATGCCACATATGAAACATTATTATGCAGACGAAAATTTAATTTCCAACTCTTTCCATCTTTTCAGATGAAAATCTGAATTATCTCTCCATCATCGTAAATTTATGCCGTTCTTAATCGAAAAACATCAGATAATAGTATCTCAAGAATTTGCGAATCATTATTGAATTTTTACAGCATAAAGGACTCGAGAGTCTGTGTGATGTCGATTTATTTTTGTTTTCTTTGCTGGCGAAAATGTTTCAGATAATATTTTCTTGTTTTTTAAATACTCCTTAAGTTGATATTTCGTTTGAAATTTCCAAAGGTTCTCCAATCTAATTGCTTTGGCAGATGAACTCCCGGCCTTTAATAATATGCTGCTTTCAGAACGTTTATCGGCTATTTCACGGTTGTTGAAGCGGGTGATATGTTTATTATCTGTGATTAAAAATTCTTGGAAGTCACGTTGTTATTATAAATTCATTGCTCAAGTTGTGTTGTTTAAATTAGCGTTTCACATGCAGTGGGGCTCATATTTGTTTTTGAAAACATCTTCTAAATAATAGATTTATATAAATATCTTTAAAATAAACTTTCTTTTGTTTATACTAAAATATACATATTGTAATGAAAGTAAATTCAATACCTTTTAAAAAAATCGCTTGACAAGAAAGTGTTAAAACCATTCTTAAATAAATAATGACACCCTTTGTATATCCAACAAATATAAACAAATTTATACAAATTATCAAAATTTTAATACTTTATTGGGCACTTTCTAACAGAAATTATACTTTTAATAATGTTAACATTTATTAAACTAGTTCTTCTATTGTATAAGAATATTCACTTTTGTTTAATTATTCTGTTAATACTGTTTTAATTTGTTCTTAAGAAGAAATATGATTTCTTTTTATTTTCTTCAGTCCTTGCCACACGTTTTAAACTTATAGAATACTAGCCGCCTTTGGCGACCAGCCAGTTCAACAATCTTAATGTTCGTTTAAATTTTAATAATTAAATATTTTACGCAATTCCTACTTTAATAACTTCTTCATCAAAATATTTTAAAACTTCAAATATTGATAGTCATATAATTCACTCATAATATTATAAAGGCCTTCAGTCATAACGTAACTATATGTATCTCTCTAATTTTCTGTTAGTTCCCGTAGAATTTATGCTTTAAATTAAAGTGGAAACGATGAATCTGGAATTAATATAATAATATTTTTTACTGAAGCAAAGCATTTCTTTTATAATATGATTACTGATAACAGAGTCACTGAGCGTTTAAACTTTATGGGTACTAAAGAATATCTTTCTTAATGTATGTAATATCTCAAGAATTTGTCAACAAAATTTTCTCAGATTCATCATAAACAGATCGATTAATGAACAATGTTTCATTTTAAATGCATCAAACACTAAGAAAATAAAAGGAATCGTTTAAAATAATCGGTCGAAAACAGGTTTAAAAACTACTTAAAAAAACGATGTACTTAAAAATATAAGCATATACAATATTATATATATATAACATAAATACAATTTAATTACAAAAGCATGCAACTAACCTAAAAATAATTTAAATCAAGAATCATCCGTTGATAATATTGTCAACAATCAGAACACAATGCGCATGTGTGAATTTTCAACGTCAGTTACGTTAACGCAAATGCGTGAATTTGCTACGCCAGTTGGGGTAACGATATGCGGATTAGACATTTTTAATTTCCTTTATTCTGTATTATTTTAATTCAAAAGTACTTCAGAATGAATCTGAAACATGGATTAATTAACAATGTTTAATTTTAAATGCATTAAACATTAAGAAAATATACAGATTCGTTTGAAATAATCGGCCGAAAAAGGTTAACCCTAGCCTCATTACTGCTGAAAAAAAAAACTCAAGCCTTACTCATTTGGCGGTGGGGACAATGGAAGATGTTTTGGCGGGAAACTTAGTTTTTAATTAATAATTAAAATTCTAATTAAAAATTCAAAAAAAGGGACCCAGGCGCACATTCCCGACCTCTAAGGTATACATGTATCAAATTTGGTAGCTATAAGTCAAATGGCCTGGCCTGTAGAGCGCCAACACACACACACACACACACACACACACACATTGAGTTTTATATAAGTATAGATGGTAGAGTTTTGATAACTTTGGGATAACTGTACAGCGGCTATAAGCAAAAATATAAGGCTGTATGTTTGTGATCATTACATTAACTCATCTTGAATGCGTCTTTTAAACTTCATATTTTTGGAAAAATGTTTTCAATTTTTTTTTTTTTTTTGTGCTATTTATGCACTTATATTGATCCATATTATTTTCAATAAAAAGTAAATTTATCATACCAGAAGCAACAAAACATCTCCATTATGCTTTCGCTTCCGTGTTTGACAAGTAATGAATGATCGTTTTTGGACAAATATCACTTTTTTGGGCTTTCTTCATACAGTTATTTGTTCATCAGACTCAAATGTATCACATTTGATTCATCCATAAATAGGAAGTTTTTCCAAAATTATATATGTTTGTTTACCATGTAATTTGCAAAACCGAATTGCAATTTTTTTCATTTTCTCTTAAACATATTCTTATGAAATCTATATAAATTGAAACTCGTTTAAGGTAAGCGACTATGATCGATATGAAATTTTTGAAAAACGCTTAAAAATAATTACATTTCTGAATATTTACATAAAAAAGATTGAAAAAACATCTATGAATCCAAAATATATCAGTCAAGTAGCAAAACGTTAAAAAAAATTGGAAAAAAGGGACTGTTTTTGGATAAAAAGAGATATAAAGTACAATTTATTTAAATTTAAAGATTAATCAAAGACAAAATATTTTGAAGATTGCTTAAGAATTATAATATCAAATTCTTGAACTAAAAAATAAACCGTATTTTTATTTATTAAATACTAGCCGCCTTTAGCGACCAGCCGGTTCGCCACTCTTAATGTTCGTTTAAATTTTAATAATTAAATAATTTGAACCGGAGTTTAACCCCCTTCTTCGCCAAGTTGCGATAACGCGCCAAAGCTAACAATCATTATTATGCACTATAATTGAACATCTACTCAAGGCTGTTGTTGGCGATTTTTAAAAATTGCGCAAGCAGGGGGGTTAACTCCGGTAGTACCATTAAATACTTTACGCAATTCCAACTTTAATAGATTCTTCAGCAAAATATTTTAAAACTGCAAATTTTGATAGCCATAGAGTTCACTCATAATATTATAAAGGCCTTTAGTTATAATGTGATATGTATCTCTCTAATTTTCTGTTACCCCTCGTAGAATTTATGCTTTAAATTAAAGTGTAAATGATTAATCTGCAATTAATATAATAATATTTTTTACTGAAACAAAGCATTTTTTTTTATAATATGATTACTGAAAACACTGAGAGTTTAAACTTTATGGGCACTAAAGAATATTTTTTTATAATTTATGTAATATCTCAAGAATTTGTCAACAAAATTTTCTCAGATTCATCATGAACAGATCGATGAATTAACAATGTTTAATTTTAAATGCATCAAACACTAAAAAAATAAATTGAATTGTTTAAAATAATCGGTCGAAAACAGTTTTAAAAAAACTACTTAAAAAACGATATACTTAAAACTATAAGCATATACAAAAAAATATATAACTAACATAAATACAATTTACTTACAAAAGCATGCAACTAATCTAAAAATAATTTAAAACATTGAAAACAGGTTAAAAAAACTACTTAAAAAACGATGTACTTAAAACTATAAGCATATACAAAAAATATATAACTAACATAAATACAATTTACTTACAAAAGCATGCAACTAACCCAAAAATAATTTAAATCATCCATTGATAACGTTGTCATGGCAACAATCAGAGCAGAATGCGCATGCGTGAATTTTCTTCACCGGTTACGTAACGCAAATACGTGATTTTTTCTACGCCAGTTGGGGTAACGCTATGCGGATTAGACATTTTTAATTTCCTTTATTCTGTATTATTTTAATTCAAAAGTACTTCAGAATGAATCTGAAACATGGATTAATTAACAATGTTTAATTTTAAATGCATAAAACATTAAGAAAATAAACAGAATCGTTTGAAATAATCCGCCTAAAAGCGTTAACCCTAGCCTCATTACTGTTGGGAGAAAAAAAAACTGAAGCCTTACTCATTTAGCGGTTGGGGAAATGGAAAATTTTTTTGGCGAAAAAGTTGGCGGTGGGGAAAATGGAAGATTTTTTTGGCGGGAAAGTTAGTTTTTAATTAATAATTAAAATTTCAAAAAAAGGGACCCCAAGTGCACATTCCCGACCTCTAAGGTATACATGTATCAAATTTGGTAGCTATAAGTCAAATGGCCTGGCCTGTAGAGCGCCAACACACACACACACACACACACACACACATTGAGTTTTATATAAGTATAGATGGTAGAGTTTTGATAACTTTGGGATAACTGTACAGCGGCCATAAGCAAAAATATAAGGCTGTATGTTTGTGATCATTACATTAACTCATCTTGAATGCGTCTTTTAAACTTCATATTTTTGGAAAAATGTTTTCAATTTTTTTTTTTTTTTTTTTTGTGCTATTTATGCACTTATATTGATCCATATTATTTTCAATAAAAAGTAAATTTATCATACCAGAAGCAACAAAACATCTCCATTATGCTTTCGCTTCCGTGTTTGACAAGTAATGAATGATCGTTTTTGGACAAATATCACTTTTTTGGGCTTTCTTCATACAGTTATTTGTTCATCAGACTCAAATGTATCACATTTGATTCATCCATAAATAGGAAGTTTTTCCAAAATTATATATGTTTGTTTACCATGTAATTTGCAAAACCGAATTGCAATTTTTTTCATTTTCTCTTAAACATATTCTTATGAAATCTATATAAATTGAAACTCGTTTAAGGTAAGCGACTATGATCAATATGAAATTTTTGAAAAACGCTTAAAAATAATTACATTTCTGAATATTTACATAAAAAAGATTGAAAAAACATCTATGAATCCAAAATATATCAGTCAAGTAGCAAAACGTTAAAAAAAATTGGAAAAAAGGGACTGTTTTTGGATAAAAAGAGATATAAAGTACAATTTATTTAAATTTAAAGATTAATCAAAGACAAAATATTTTGAAGATTGCTTAAGAATTATAATATCAAATTCTTGAACTAAAAAATAAACCGTATTTTTATTTATTAAATACTAGCCGCCTTTAGCGACCAGCCGGTTCGCCACTCTTAATGTTCGTTTAAATTTTAATAATTAAATAATTTGAACCGGAGTTTAACCCCCTTCTTCGCCAAGTTGCGGTAACGCGCCAAAGCTAACAATCATTATTATGCACTATAATTGAACATCTACTCAAGGCTGTTGTTGGCGATTTTTAAAAATTGCGCAAGCAGGGGGTTAAACTCCGGTAGTACCATTAAATATTTTACGTAATTCCAACTTTAATAGATTCTTCAGCAAAATATTTTAAAACTGCAAATTTTGATAGCCATAGAGTTCACTCATAATATTATAAAGGCCTTTAGTTATAATGTGATATGTATCTCTCTAATTTTCTGTTACCCCTCGTAGAATTTATGCTTTAAATTAAAGTGTAAATGATTAATCTGCAATTAATATAATAATATTTTTTACTGAAACAAAGCATTTTTTTTATAATATGATTACTGAAAACACTGAGAGTTTAAACTTTATGGGCACTAAAGAATATTTTTTATAATTTATGTAATATCTCAAGAATTTGTCAACAAAATTTTCTCAGGTTCATCATGAACAGATCGATTCATTAACAATGTTTAATTTTAAATGCATCAAACACTAAAAAAACAAAATGAATTGTTTAAAATAATCGGTCGAAAACAGTTTTAAAAAAACTACTTAAAAAACGATATACTTAAAACTATAAGCATATACAAAAAAATATATAACTAACATAAATACAATTTACTTACAAAAGCATGCAACTAATCTAAAAATAATTTAAAACATTGAAAACAGGTTAAAAAAAACTACTTAAAAAACGATGTACTTAAAACTATAAGCATATACAAAAAATATATAACTAACATAAATACAATTTACTTACAAAAGCATGCAACTAACCTAAAAATAATTTAAATCATCCGTTGATAATGGTTGTCATGGCCACAATCAAAACACAATGCGCATGCGCGAATTTTCTTCGCCAGTTACACTAACGCAAATGCGTGAATTTTTCTACGCCAATTGGGGTAACGCTATGCAGATTAGACATTTTTAATTTCCTTTATTCTATGTTATTTTAATTCAAAAGTACTTCAGAATGAATCTGAAACATGCATTAATTAACGATATTTAATTTTAAATGCATCAAACATTAAGAAAATAAACAGCATCGTTTGAAATAATCCGCCAAAAAATGTTAACCCTAGCCTCATTACTGTTGGGGGGGAAAAAACTGAAGCCTTACTCATTTGGCGGTAGGGAAAATGGAAGATTTTTTTGGCGGGAAAGTTAGTTTTTAATTCATAATTAAAATTCTAATTAAAATTTCGAAAAAAAGGACCCCAGGTTCACATTCCCAACCTCTAAGATATACATGTACCAAATTCGGTAGCTGTATGTCAAATGACCTGGCCTGTAGAGTGCCAATACACACACACACACATTGAGCTTTATTATAAGTATATAGATTGGAGCTCGATTGATAAAAAACAAGAAATTTCGATTTTT
Organism: Argiope bruennichi; assembly: GCF_947563725.1. Lineage (NCBI taxonomy): Eukaryota > Metazoa > Arthropoda > Arachnida > Araneae > Araneidae > Argiope > Argiope bruennichi. The sequence continues at coordinate 52,590,592 of NC_079161.1, read as the reverse complement.
TTTTTTTTTCAAATTGTCAAACACTAAAACAACTATAAAATATTTCTACCTGAATAGATTACTTACTCGCTGGTTCAGGAACTTCAGAATATACTGAGAAATTATTATACAAAATTTAAGCAAAATCTATGCATTAGATTTTAATTCATGAGGTTTCATGTAAGAAAATTCTACCAAAATTAGAATTTTCGTGAAAATAGCATTAAAACGTTTGAAAATGCAAATATAAATATCAATGCCACTTTTAAAAAAATGACTTATAAAAAATCTTCTAACGGTTTTGTAAAGACACCTGTTCAAACAACAAGAATATTAAACTCAAAAACCTTAATCTCGGAAGAAATCGATTTTTAAACGAAGTCGCCTGCATTAGTTGGTTGTAGATTATAGTTTGTTTTTATTGCAAATCTTCCTAATTCTGTTGTAAGTTTCACTTGGTGATTTCTTAATTTTATGTATCATACGCCTTCGATTTCTGGAGTTAACTTATAATAAGTTCCTGATTTCAATGGATTTTCAACAGTTTCACATACTTTCCACCATTTTATAAAAACAGTTAAATGATTTACTTTAACAAGTTTGTCGATAATTCTGATGAGTTTACCTCTGTTAAAATATTCGCTAATTAATTTTCTAATGGAGATTTTGTAAATTATTATTATCTAGCCATGTGGATTTCAAATTATAAAAATGTAAACAAATTTACAGGAAGTTATAATCATTTCAAAGTGCAGACGATAATATTTAATATATTTCCATTTATAATAAAATAAATAATAAAAATACCGACTCCCAAAAAATTTAATAAAGACTTCAAGTGTTCATTCATTTATCTGAGATTGTTTTTAATATTATCTAGAATTCTTTTTTAATAATGAGTTAAATTTCATTACAGTATTTCAATTTTATTACAGATAAAAGAAAATTTAGATGAAAATCATTTTACATATATCCTTGAATATTTAGATGATGTTTCTTAAAAATATTTTTCATAAACACAAATGTCCCAAATCTAATTTGTAGTACTGTAAGTTACAAAGAATTATACATGATTTTTTTTCTCGTGCATTTTTAATATGTATCTGCAATTATGAAAGTAAATAAATCATTTTAATTTAAAATTACTTAGAAAATAGTTAAGAATCGTTGGTTTTACAATTAGTTATACTTGTTTTAAAATTTAGAAAGCAATATTATAGATTTATTTGAAATTTTAACGATATACTGTTTAATTCTAAATTATCCATGTAAATTTAATCGAATGTTAATATTCCGATAATAATATTTTATAACAGAATTTAATTGAAGAATTCTCGTACTGATGTGACAGATGATAATACTGCAAATCATTATTTTGGAGTTCTGCTGACAAATACGTTATTTACATGTAGAATTCCAACAGGTTGCATTGATATATGAATAAAGCTGTTAATATACATTTTATGTTTTTAAGAAACATTGCATCCTGTAGAAAGCATCCTCTGATGATTGAACAGACAAAGTAGAATTAACAATCTCTCCAAATGTCCAATTACAAGTTTGGATAATCTCTGCTGCATTCCATCTTTAGTATTGGAAGGATGTATTCTGGTAGCTATGTCATTATTTAGCTAATGGAAAACAGATTGAATACACAAATATCATGCTTCAAAAATTCGAAATTGTCAGTGGTTATCATATCAGAATGTTCAAACGTTATCTTATAATTAAACGATCGCTTTAACATTATACTATGCACAGATCAAAGCTAAATATCCAACTTAACATTTCACAGCATATTTTGCTTTTTCAGTTCTACCAAACATTTCTTTTAAATTAAGATTAACTGCCAGACATTTTTGAATCCTCCCGAATATAATGTATAAAAATAGTGAATTAATACATTTGATTACCAAACTCTAATCGTAATATGAAGATAATAAAACATGGTGTTAATTTCTTTATTATTTCTGAAATAAAGTTTATAGCAAGCATTTCATTTTTATCTGAATGCTATCTTATAACTGTTATATAATTATTAAAAAGATAATTAGTACTTTCATTAATATACACAGAGAGAATTAAGTAGTATACACTAAAATGCAAGCCTAAAATTCAAATAATCTTCAGCCTTCATGTAAAAGCGGTACTTGGCGGTTGTAATGACGACCAAAAAAGAGCGAACAAAAAATTTCCCCAATTTTACGATTTCAATCATCAAAAAAAAATCTATTTTTTATGAGTGTTTTTAACCAAAAATGTTTAATGAGATTCTTCTGATTAATGTTTTACATTTCCCTTTTTTTTATATTTAACGATGATATATATGATAATGCATATATGTTGGTGGTGAAAAACGGGGTGAGTAGCGTCATGCATGTTCAAAATTTTCATAATAAATAATAATGCACTTCAGTATATTTTTATAATTTGGCGAAATTTTTTCTTGGCGCTTTTTGGTCGCCATTAAAACCGAATTGTACCGTAAAAGCTCTAATTTTTATCCTCATATTTGCTTTACGAATTCGATGTTTTATAGAACACTAAGGGCATGTTTATTATTCTATGATGGCGAATGGATGGAAGTAGAAAAAAAAATTAGAATACAAACGTAAAAACGTTAAATGAAATTAGCAAATGTAGAGAACATTCAATTAATCTATGACATGGAAAAAAGAAACGAATTTTCTTTGGAATTAAAGTTGAATATTTTTTCTTTTATCAAAATATCGTACATTCAAATAATTATGTTGAATTTCATATAAGTATTTCCAATGTATGGATGTTATATTTAGGGAATGATATCAGAAATAATAAAACCACTGTCTGGAAGAATTCTTCCAAACATATTCTTAAAGTGAGAAATCCTGCTTGAATCCGTTAATGTTTTCATACCAATGAATTTGCGAAAATAACCGGAAAAATCATGAATAATTCAGCATTTTGAAGAAAATTTAAGTTGAAGCTTTATGGACAGAAATCAGAATTTTATATAAATAATCTCGAAAACTTTCACATGCTATACAAATATTCTTTTCCGAAACTACACTGAAGTCGGTTCGAAATTCCATTCAGCTGTTACTATATCTAGAACTATTACGCTGTCTGCAGAAGTGTTGAATTATTCAGCAATTTCCAGAATATTTGAAGAAACTATTTGACCATTGATAATATGCAAGGGGAGAATAGGAATGTTTTCTCATAAAATAAATCGCCCTTTTCTTTTAAGTTACACCAGTAGATACGTCTAGTTTTCTTTATTGTAGTTGATACAAATATGGCAAATCCTTTATAGAGCCTCTGGGGAACAAATTGCTAGTTTTAAGAGTTGAACATAAGCAATAATCATAACTAGAAATTCAAATAAAGGGAACCACAGGATTGTGAATAAATCGTTTTGGCATTTCTTCTACAAGGTTTATGTTGTCAGAAAGAATAGTTAACTTTCGAAAAGAATTTAGTTTGTTTCGAATTGGAAAGTAAAAAGAACAGAAATCCCCCATAGTCTCGCTTGAAAGATAAAGAAAGTAAATGTCTAAAGTACTCGCTTAGAACACGCAAAAGCTTCTAAATCTTCATACAACAGATAATTTTACATTTTGTAATTAATACACTTTTGATATCTTAAAGAAAACTAATTAAACAGAGGAATAGAAATTTTCGAAAAGTTCGAAATTAGGAAAGAAAATAAGTGAAGAATTTATTTTGATAAATATATTGACTTAAATTTTTTAGGTCAAGTGTAATTCGACATATTGTATTCAATTATTTAATGTCAAGTAACTGAAAGTGATTGACATTAATTTCTTTCAATTAAATCTTTTCAATTTTTTTTGTATTTAAAAATTTTCTCCCAAATTTAATTTCTGTTATAAAAGAAATTATGGAAAAGAATGAGAATGCGAAATTAGTGCCACAATGGAGTTAAAAATACACATTTTGATTGAAAAATATTCAGAAATAACAACTTAAAATATTTAGGAATAAATTCCTAATTAAAAAAAACCTTCCAGCAAATGAGAAAAGGGAGTAAATAAAATGCAAATATTCCATACATGAAAGCTTGAAGCATACAATAATCTAATAAATATTAATGAAATAAATTGATTTTAAAAACATATGTATGATATCGATGCTTAATTGCCATGAATTCTTAAACATCACTCAGAAGAATAAGTAAAATTCAATCAATGGAAATTATTTACCATACTAATATAAACAAATATTTCGTTTAACGTATATTTAATAACAAAATATTTTTTTTTGACAATATCGAATTCTAAAATGTCTAACTTCGAAACTGCCCATAAAAATTTTTCATTTAGTATTTTGAGCAATTCTAATGATTTTACGCGATCACGAATCAATCGGCTTGTCTTACTTATTTGAATAATTATGATAATTTTTTAGTGAAACATTTATAAAACCCCGTGCACCACAAAGTATAATTATGGTAATAAAGGCAAGCAAATTATTTAAACGAAAGTGAAGTATTTCATATTTGTTGTTTTGAAGGAAAGAACGTGTATTTTACAACAAGAAAAAAAGGTTTTAAAGAACTGGTTTATGTATTTTCAAATAACTAGATTCGCGGTCAATTAAAATACTAAAATATTATATTCTGCAAAAGAAAAAAATATCGTTTGCCACTATGAACTATTTCGTGTTGTTTTATTTAATGAATCGATTTGAACTTATATTTGAATTTTATAAATATTTTAATTAAATTTTCTTTATTGTAGTCAATGACCAATTAAATGAATAATAAACTAATCATCTCATGAAACGAAGTAAACTATTTCGAAAATATTTAATTACATATGGGAGCAAATTTTCATGAAAACGCAATATATGAATATTGAGAAGTTCATTTAGAATATAAACATTCGTTAAACTTAATTAAACCATTACAGACAGCTAAATTAAAAATAAAATCACATTTTATATTTTATTAAAATAATGCTTTTAAATCAAACGTTAAATTAAAGCTATTGTTGTTCATTTTTCATAGATTCCTATAAACCATACAGAATAATTTTATATTCAAATTGTGAGATAATGTGTTAAACATTTTCTTCTGTTTTCAAATGCTAATTTGTACTAATCATTATTAAATGACAAAACATTATATGGTTTCCAAGCGATTGCATTTCTTATTAGCTAGACTATGGCATTTATAAATTCTAGAACTTATTTCTAGAGAGAATACAGACAACTTTTGTGTCACTTGTTATACCATTTCAGTCACAAAAATATTCACTGGTATCATTTACATAATCTGAAAAATATTTTCACAATCCTAAATACACAATTAAATAAAAATTGATTTAAAAACATTGATTAATTTCAAATAAGAAATTGAATGAAAAATATTTTTTTTTCCATTTAGTGAAATGCTTTATGTTATTGTGATTTATTTTTTATTTAAAATATTCTTGAATAAAAATTCTTGAAAGAATTATTTGATCTTAAGATAGTCGAGTAATCAAAGTTCATTTAAATCCCTCATACCCCATAGTTTAAGAAATCTTACTTTTGATCTTTAGACTACCGCTCTATAGTTTATTTTTCAGATGGGTTTTCATTTAGGATTAGAAGCTTCGGTTACAGAGTTTGTATGATTTTCTTTAGTTTTTATTCTAAAATGATGATTCGCAACGTGCTCTGTTTACTTTCATTTAATCCTTCTTCCTAATTGTAAAAAGAATAATTTTATTCACTCACTTTTGCAGCAGCTGGTACTCGAAATGTTCTGTTTTTCTTTTTTCTTCCAGAAAATCAGCTGCTCTTTCTTCGACTAATCTCTCCAGGTTGTTTATGGATAGCTTGACACAAACAATGGACTGCTGATTATGTTATTATTTTTCACTGTAAAATAATGAAAAAAAAGAATTTTTAATGCAGCAGTTTGCGAAAAACTTTTTTAGAATGATCGAGGAGATTAAAAACAAAGACTAGAGGGATAAAGTTTGAATTTTAAAGTATTTAAGTAATTAGTGAAATAAAATTCTTCAGTTGATTTCACATATCTTATGATTTAAGTAAATACATTTGATGGAAGTTTAGTTAAAATTTCTAAAATGCATTTATTTAAGTCTTTCTAAGGTATAAAAAATAATTATTTGTTAATGCTATCTTTATAATTATACTTTTTTTGGTAAAAGATTTCAAATTGACATAATTTTATTACAAATATTTATCAAATAAAAATTTCATGTGATACAAACAATTGCAAAATATTCAAGTAGATATTTAATAATTTTTTTTTCAATTATTCGATAAGGAAAACAGATTGTTACAGTAGTCAGATAGTGATTCCCATTTCTGATAAACAAATGATGCAACTTAAATTTAAATGGCTTGCATTGATGAAAGTAAAGCTTTTAGTATACTTTTGAAGTATACTTTTAAAAGTATACTTTACCATACTTTTAAAAAGTTGTCATTTAGAATAAATTTTGATGATTAATTTGACTACTTACTGATTAATTCGAACAGATAAAAATAATTTATACAAATTTTCATTCATTGATAAGAGTTTTAGTCATTTATTTTTAATTTGTATATTTTTTAATAAAATATTGAAAAAAATTTATAATACTGTTAAGAAAAATTTATATTACATTTCATTTATTTGTTTCTTAATTTACTATATATATATGCAAATTTTTACATTAATATTTCATTCTTACAAGAATACAAGAAATATTCTTACAAGAAAATAAATATTTCTCAATTCATTTCGCTTTGAAATAAATTGATTGAAAGTATATTGAGGATAGAGAGATACACAATATAGAGATAGATCAAATACTAATTGATCTCGATTATATATAAAGCATTGAAATTTATCAAAATCTTTAGACTAATTTTACGACTCCAATAGTAAATTCAAAGCAATTATATCGACTGAAAACGATTATAGTTTATTTTAAAACAAATTTAGCGAAATATTGCATCTCAATACAGGAAGAAACGTGAAGTTTTGTTCATGTTCATAACTTCTCGCTGTGATTCTTTCGGCAATGCAAATACTTATGATTTAGCTAATCATTTAAAAAATAAACACTTGGAATATGAATACGCATGAATGGTTGTGAAGCGCGCCTCAAAATCCGCTTTTAAGTAAATGTCCTCACGGTTTCTAGCATTTTGAGCATAGAACGTTATATGGACAAAATCCACGTAAACCAAACTATGCTTCTTTACGTATCATGTTCGTTTTTTCTCTCTGTTGATGATTATATGCCCTTATAAACGTTGCACTGGCTTTTGTCATTGAATAATATCTTGGCATTTTTCTACATGAACTTTTACATTTTATTTTTGAAAAGCACAGTCAATGCCCATGGAGAAGATTCACAATCATAAATATTAAATCGCTAAAAAATTTATTAATCCATATAAACAAAATACTTTAAGGGAAACCAATATCTTGTTGGAATTCCATCGTCACAATCAAACAGTGCTTTTCTTAGTCTAATCTCCTTATCTTACTCTACCTCTACCAAGATCAATCTAAGTTTTTGTTTTCTTTTCGCCAGATGGCACATCATTGTTACACTAATTATAAATGGTGTAATTTTTCGGAATTACCTTATTTTTTAAATGCTAAATTGACCTAAATTTTATTACTTTTGAAGAAGCAAAAAAATATACTAGCGAACAGATTAGGAATTATTAAATTGTTGAATAGTAATTTTCAATAAATTCATTTTTAAGGATTGGCATCACTATTTAGATGCAGTATTCACAATAGTTTGGTTGGTTCGAAAAGTATGACTTTTGCATGCACTTCGAAGTACAGACCGACCAACTGTCAACCTGACAGAGTTAGCTCAAAATTCGATATGAATCTATATTTTAGGTGCTAAATATGTGAACCAAATCTTATATCCGTGTGTCTTTGCCTGTTTTAGTTATAAACCCCATTTGCTCTCGAACAACTAGGTACAGACTTTCTGTGAATGGATTTCGTTCAAAATTTCACAGAAATGTACAAATTTGGTCGTAAGTTCGTATATCAAATTTCAACCACCTGCCTAGCTGAAAGCGGTTTTTACGGACAGATAGACATAATGCTAACCATTTGTTTTCTGAACTAAATGAAGGTCAGAAATGTTGTTGGGGTTTTTACATCGATTACAATATTTTCTCTTCGTATGTTTCGTATTCGGGATATGGAATGAGATTGAATGGCAATCCAAGAATATAGATAATGTGTTCAATGCACAATTTAAGGTAAAACGACATAAAGGAGGGTCTACAATTTGTTTTAGAGATGACCGATTTGCAGCTCATTTGCATATGGTCAGTTTTGCAGCCAGTCAAGTTTTGGTAATTATTGCAAAATGCATAAAAAAATAAGAAATATAATTATTTTTTTTAATTTATTAAAATTAATGTATATATTTTTACCTTTAGCCGCGACTCTAGTTTTATTTATGACTATCCGCAAATGATTTTTTTGTGGTTCATCTCTTATTATAAAGACCTCTTCCTACAGCATCTTCTTATTGTTTTACTTCAATATAAGGAAATTATTTTATTTAGACAAATTTGATACCCCATTTGTAACTTGTTTCATTTATAATCTAACTGCTCCACCAATTTCCTGTTCTGTTGTCTCTTCATGATGGAGAGATGTTTTTGACCCGAATGGACTAAATACATCAGGAATGGCTATCACGTCCCTCCTTGAATGATTATCTAAGGCATAAAGCTACTTTGCCGAGCTAAAACGACAACGCAGTGTTACATCAGTCTTCTCCTTTTGATGCCACAGGTCAAACCAACTGAAGACGCATCTTTCCCACTATAATCAATTATTATTCTTTCGGCGGTTTTTTGGATTCATAGAAAAGGTCTGACAGAGTTAAAAACATCTATATTAGTGATAAAAAACAATATATTTCTACTTAGTTTTTTCCAAGCATTATAGAGATATTCCATACCAAATTTTAGAAATGCTCCACATTCTAATTAATTTTTGCATGCTATTTGGCGGTTTAACGAAGGACTCAATTTTCATAGAATCATTTTCAATTTGCGAGAACATCCAACGAAAGGAATAAAAGAATGTTCTGGAATGAATTTTATATCCTATTTTCTTAAAGTGCCAGCAAGTATATTTGACACAACAATTAGGAGAAGTAAACATCAATGGGGAGCTTTATTTTTGCCCAAGAACAACAGTCTTACATGTGGGATCATGATATTCGTGTAATACACATTCTATATGCTCTTAATCAATGCTGAAACGATGTCATTGGAATTCTTTGAGACTAATGTTCTGTTTAAATGTGTATGAATACTTAATTATTGATCAAAATAACTGTTGATGTATGGGATGTGGTAGTGAAATTGAACAGATACTGCTGTCTATTGCAATACTTCGATTGATCAGAGATTTATTGGAAAAATATTTTTTGTAGCAGTGAAAAAATAAGGTAAGAAGTTACTTCTTTTATCTGAGAAGAGTGGAAAAGGCTAAGTTCACAATTTTTCTGACGTAGTTCAACCTGTAATTCTATTTTTTTTAAGGTCTTAGCTGTCTTGATCTTCTCGTTCTTTTCAAACATTTAAAACAAACATCACTGCTTGCCAACCTAAAACTAATATTGATGCTGATGCGGAATAGGATTCAGAAGTAACAAAGATTTCTTCCTTGTGTCGCATTTTTAGTAGCAACATTATTCATTCATTCCACCTTCTTGATGTTTAGTTCTTTGATCAGACACTTTCTCCCTAGAATCCTACTCCGCCAATACTGAAATGCAATGCATTTGAACGTTTCTATAAGATATCACAGTTTTCTTTCTTGCTTCAAATACCAACGGTTTTCGATTTCTTTACTGAGGGCAACGGTTTGTGATTACTGAAATATTTGGCGATATTGGCGATAAAGTCAACTTTGTGTTTTAATACCTTGGTCAGAACAAAGTGTGATGGAATTGAGGAAAATGCGATAAAAAAACACACAAAAATGTTATTGGTTTTATTAAATTAATTATACTAAACAAGCAATATTTTCTCTGGATATAGGACTGGATAAGAGAAGGCGAGGGACAGTTGAAATGTTTTTTTTCGTCTTTTTTGCATATAAATAAAAGGTTATGTTTCTGAGATAAAATTTGAAAAAAGTTACAGGCACTGAAAACATTTATTAAATGTACCATCAAATATTAAGATAAATTAGTAGTATATTTAAAAACGCAGAAAAATAATAAAATGACACTTTTAAGTTCATAGATTTTTTAAAAAAATTCCTTTAAATACAATTCCAATTAAATTAAGTAGAATAAATATAAATTAGTTTGAATCTAAATTTTTCTTCCTCCCAGATTGTCGCCATTATGGTAATCCAAAAAAGCAAGCGGAAGAGTTATAATACTGATTTGTTTACGATTTTACTCTCTCATTGATTTATATATCTATTTAATAAGTCTTATATTGTATAAATATTGTAATAGGTTTTATATATATACTAGCCGCCTTTGGCTACCAGCCGGTTCGCCAATCTTAACGCTCGTTAAAATTTTAATAATTAAATATTTTATATAATTCCTACATTAATAGCTTCTTCATTAAAATATTTTAAAACTTCAAATTTCAATTCACTCATAATATTATAAAGGCCTTCTGTCATAACGTAATCTGTATCTCTCTAATTTTCTATTAGCTCCCGTAGAATTTATGCTTTGAATTAAAGTGTAAATGATTATTCTGCAATTAATCTAATAATATTTTTTACTGAAACAAAGCATTTTTTTTTGTAATATGATTACTGAAAACAGAGTCCCTGAGCGTTTAAACCTTATGGGCACAAAAGAATATCTTTCTTAATTTATGTAATATCTCAAGAATTTGTCAAAATTTTTTTTTTCAGATTCATCATGAGCAGGTCTATCAATTAACAATGTTTAATTTTAAATGCAACAAACACTAAGAAAATAAACAGAATCGTTTAAAATAATCGGTCGAAAAGAGGTAAAAAATAATTACTTAAAAAACGATGAACTTAAACTAACATAAATAATAATTACAATTAAATTAACATAATTACAATTTAACATAAATACAATTAAAAGCATACAACTAACCTAAAAATAATTCCGCTTCCGTTGAAAATAGATGTAAACAATCAGAACACAATGTGCATGCGGGATTTTCAACGCCAGTTACAGTAACGCAAATGCGTGAATTTTTCTACGCCAGTTGGGGTAACGCTATGCAGATTAGAAATTTTTAATTTAATTCATTCTGTTTTATTTTAATTCAAAAGTACTTCAGAATGAATCTGAAAGATCGATTAATTAACAAAGTTTAATTTTAAATGCATAAAACATTAAGAAAATAAACATAATCGTTTGAAATAATCCGCCGAAAAATGTTAAGCGTAAGCCTCATTAGCGTGGGGAAAAAATGCTGAAGCCTTACTCATTTGGCGGTGGGGAAATGAAGATTTTTTTGGCGGGAGAGTTAGTTAGTTTAATTAATAATTAAAATTCTAATCAAAATTTCAAAAAAGGGGATCCAGGTGCACATTCTCGACCTCCAAGGTATACACGTACCAAATTTGGTAGCTGTATGTCAAACGGTCTTTTCTGTAGAGCTCCAACACACACACATTGAGCTTTATATAAGTATAGACTACAATAATTTTGTAAGAAATGAAAATTAAAAATGCTTGGCAAATAAACATCCGGGTGAACCGGAGATCAACCTCCTTCTTCGCGAAGTTAGTGATAACGCGCCAAATATTTTAACAGCCGTTTTCTATGGTCCTTCTTCTGACAACCATGTGTTATCTTTCGCGTGATCCGCTGTCCGCTATGATTGGACATCTGCTCTGTGATTGGATAGTTTCAAAACTTCAAACCTTACAGAAATTTAATTTCTACAAATCTTTTTTCTAAAAAAATTTAGCTTTTCAAATTTTATCTAACAAAATCAAGTCTAGCATTTCTTTTCTTTGAAACTTCTGCGAACGATCTCTTGCATCTCTACTACGATGTCTATGGAATGTGTGAATTACAAGCAAAATTTGGATCAATGCTTTATGTATGAGGTAAAATATTCTAGCTGATATTTTGCTTTGCTGTCTTGTATGGTAAGAAATTTGTGTTAAATTGGTGTATGAATGGAAGTTTGATTGCTTCAAGTTATGAATGTCCTAAGTGTGGCAAGCAAATGAAATTGAACAAGCAACCCAAGCTGAATGATGGGTATGAATGGAATACATTATTTAAAATTTAAGCTTTTAACACTGATATTTTGTTTACTTTTTCAAAATCGTCTTCTCAAAAACCAGGGTCTTGCGCCATGTTTCCCGGTCACCGCGTACTCCGAAAAACACGGTGCAAGACCGTTGTTGGCGAGTTGGCGGTTTTTGAAATATGCGCCAAGCAGGGGGTAAACTACGGTCGCACCAAACATGCATTAAATAATTTAAATAAATTGTACTTTATTAACAAAATGTTATTGTTGCTAATAAAACATTCTTGTATTATTTTAAAAGTGGACCATAAATTGATAATATTCATCCGTTTGCAATTCTTATTGAAATAATTTATTCTAATTAAAATCGTCTGCTCACGAATTTTGTCTCAAAACGGAAAATTAAAAATTAAAAAACATTTGCTGGAGCTTTTTAAAATCGTTTATTATTATTATTTCACAGTTTTTTTTAAATTTTAATATTATCTTAGCCCTCAAACGAAATTATTTGCATTGTTTCGCTCTTTCCGTGGATTTTCCGTCGTAATTCAAGTCTGTGATTGTTCAAGAATCCGATGCCTGATGATTGATATATTCAGAAATATATATAAAGATAAAAAAGATAATATTCAGCAATTATGACTCATTACAATTCATAAAAAACAATCATGCTCATTATATCTCACAATTTTAATAAAAAAATTGCTAACTATTTCACAGTTTTGTTTATTCCGTCAGATATCAAGATTGGAGATTTGGCACTGTTGGCATCCTTGGCGAAGTAAGGGTCACTCTAAACTAGGATTTTATCTTAAATTCATATCATTGATATAGTCAAATTCTCAGAAGTCAAGTTATTTTAATTGTCTTATAAATGTTAAGTTCTGTGTACATACGAAACTTTCAAATTGAGGCCATTTTCGAGATATCTTACTTCTATTTAAGAAATAAATATCCAGTTCGTTTCTCGTCTTATTTTCTAGTACTGTAATTCCATTTTTTTAAATCATCTTATAAACTACATAGATATTAAATAATATCCTTCTTTAGTTTTTAATAAAAGGAAAATAGCGCGTGATACAATATTTTAATGAAAACTGTGTGAATTTCAGGGTAACAATGTAATCTATTGGGTGAAATTAGACAAAAACTAATTTTAAGAAAATTGACAAAATTCAGAAAAATGGTTGACCTGTTTCTTAATTAGCATCAATACAAATAGATTTTTTTATATTTTTGAACATTTCAAGACATTATTTAGGTATTTGTTCATTATTTAGGCATTGTAGACCTTTGCACAATAATAGTTTTGGAAATTTATCCAGAATAAGCGCCAATATTCAGCTTATTTTTTTAATTACATCTTAACAAAAATTTCAAAAAAAAAATCCCTTCAGGTTCTGATTCTCATTGTCCAAGATATATATATATAAACTTCTGATAACTGTACGTCTAAAACTCTGACTTATTGAACGCTTAAATGCACACACATGTACTTTCATCTTTATATTACAAATGAAGTATATTATTAGTACAAACATTTGCACTGTGTTCATCATCTTTTACATCTGTGTCTTACACCATAAATTAAACACATACAGTGATTTCGAAGTAATCTGCAATATTCTCCAACAGGGCTCAGAAATGAGAGCAGCATTTACACTTTCAATAGTAAATATTTAACTTGGCTGCAGCATGCTCTATTTTTGTCACAGTGCCAAATTTAGTGTCAATACTCCGACGAAGACGATTACCGCAACGAAAAGTTTTAAAATTAAAGACATCATATCAAAAAGTATATGTCCCGATTCGACTTACAGAAAGAGTATTGCTGCTTAAGTTCAATTGATGTTCTTAAAACCGCTGTCAAAATAAACATTTCCTTTTCAAACACTTCCATGATCTTTTCTTCCTTTCTTTATCTTTCAATATTCTCTCGTGCTCTCCTTCATACATAAATAAATAAACTTAGTATGTGTACCTACCTTCGTTGCTTTGTTACATCTCGCTTTTCCTCAGACCAATCGCTTTAATTTCCATATTTTATAAAAAAATCAAATCCTTCAAAATTATTTCCTTGTTTTGTTCAAAAGTACTATTATTTAGGAAAGTAAAACTCGGATATTTTGTAAACATCCACATTAGCAACTGTAAGTTGAAGTTAATTTCCACTAACCTATGCTGCTTGGAAAACCAGGTTTACCAGCTCTAAGTCTGATCTAAGCAAGTTCTCATGAAATATAGTTGTGTTATTTGGTAAATTAGGAAATGATCGGTTTCGAATCCACATCCAGCTGACAGAAGAACAGTTCTATAGCATCTGTTGATTTTCAGAGGTAATTTAAAACTAATTAAAGTCTGTGTTTTAAGCATTTTCTGATGATAGAAGATAATAAATGGACTTTGAATCTCTGAAAAATACATGTGGGGAAGAAATGGATATTGCCATTTTCTCAAGAATAAAACATAATTACTGCGCTTTGTGGATGACCATGATGTCTTTGGCATATTCTTTGCTTTGGTGTCGCAGAAGTTTAAGTTGCAATATCCTTTATCAAAAATGTATAATGTTTGTGAGATTCTTTCCCTTTAAACTAGATTTAGGTGATTTAATCGCATCCATGTTAGTGGCAATCAAACTGAGTTAAGACGGTGGTGGTTCAAATGTCTTCACCGCCTTTTGACTATGATTCAAAAATACAAGAATCATACCAAAATAAGTGCACTTTATGACCCCAAAATGTAATAAAATAACGAACTGAACTATATTATGAAAATATGAATCTAAAATAAGCGGCAGACATCTAATAATCCTCAGTAAATGGCCATATGTTCTTACAGCATAAAAATACGGACTTCGTGAAATATTATGAATAATCTGGGTAAGATATTGTTACGAAATAAAGATTTTTGGCGTGAGTCCAGCATTTTTACTAAACCTATCATGGGAATGTGCATATTGGATGGGTTTTTTTTTCCACCGATTAAAACCAAGATTTGACAAGGGAAAATTATACTCACCGAATTTCATTCAATTAAGCAACTGCTTTTTTAGCTATTCATGCAAAAAGTACAGACTGATGTCGGCGTCCTGGCATAGGGATAGCGCGCCTTCCCCGTGACCTGGGCGTCCCGGGTTCGAGTCCCGGTTTGGGCATGGTTGTTCTTCTGTTGTTCTATCTGTGAGATGTGTGAATGTGCCCTCCTGTAAAAAAGGGTTGTACAAGCGAACGAATGAGTGATGAGTAGCAAAGTCGTACTCTTAACCCTAGTTGGCGCTACTATAAAAACCAGAAACGCTCCCCCTCCGGCTTAAATCGCTCTCTTAGTAACAGCGGGCTTGTCCGAGGCAAGTGCCATAAGTAACAACAACAGTACAGACTGCCGGCGTCCTGGCATAGGGGTAGCGCGTCTTCCCCGTGATCTGGGCGTCCCGGGTTCGAGTCCCGGTTTGGGCATGGTTGTTCTTCTGTTGTTCTATCTGTGAGATGTGTGAATGTGCCCTCCTGTAAAAAGGGGTTATGCAAGCGAATGAATGATGCGTGAGTGTCAAAGTCGTACTCTTGGCCCTAGTTGGCGCTGCTATAAAAAATAAGAGACGTTCCCCCTCAGGCTTAAATCGCTGTCTTCGTAACAGCGGGCTTGTCAGTGGCAAGTGCCATAAGAAACAAACAAACAAACAGTACAGACTAACAGAAGGTCAACCCCTCGTCAGATTTGGTTCCCTATTTGATAGGAATTTATAATTTAGGTGCTAAATCCTATGTGTCAAATTTTATATGTCTTGCTCTTCATGATTTGTAGCTATGCAATTCAGTTGCTCTCGGACAGCCGAACAAAAAGACTTCCTTGTACTCGAACAACTAAACAGAGTTCCTTTAAATGGATTTCATTCAAATTCGATACAAATCTAGATATTTGGTGAAGATTCTATATATGAAATTTGTGTCGTCAGGCTCAAAGCATTGTTCAGTTATCTTGTTGATAGACAGACATAATGCCATGCATAATGCAAGGAAGTCTGAAATAAGAAGAGTAGTCAAAAATGAGAGTACAAATTTTTAAATAATTTCAGTACTTCTATATTTCGTATACGAGACAATAAAAACGACTTTCAATTGTGATGAAAATTGATAAATCATTTTAATTTAATCATAAGGCAATTTTTATTAAATTATAAAACATTAAGGGTTCAGCTGGTATTTAAAGTGGATTCGAGTTGTGACCATGATATAAAAATGCAGTGGCTATGTTCGTCAATCATAAAAATAGAAGGCTTACATAGCATTTCTAATTGTCACTATTTCAGAACCGGAATTCAACTAATTTTTTTTTAAATCCTCACATTTTTGTAATTCGTTAAAGCTAACGTGTCAGGCATTGAAAATTAGAGTCCTTGGACTTTTAGAAGCATTGAAAAAAATTAAATACGACTCATTAGCTAAATTCATAAATGAAAAAGTAGCTGGCTTCTTATCATAGGGGTAGCGCATCTTACCCGTGATCTGGGAGTCCCGGGTTCGAGTCCCTGTACGGGCATGATTATTCTTCATCTGTTCTATCTGTGAGGAGTGTGAATGTGCCCTCCCTGCTAAAAGGGGCTACGCAAGCGAATGTGATGTGTGAGTAGGACGTACTCTTGGCCCTAGTTGGCTCTACTAAAAGACGTTCTCTAGGCTTAAAATCGCTGATTTGTCAACTGGCTTGTCGATGGCAAGTGCCATTAGAAACAACAACAACATAAATGAAAAAGTAATATTCAATTTGATCCATGAAGAAAGAATATAATGAATCAGCAAATATTGAAAGAAAATCGCTCAGTTGCTAGCAGAAGAGAAATTGGAATATCGCAGCGAAAAATGATACAATACAAACTGGCGGCGATATTTTTAACTCCGTCCAGCATTACAGAAAACGGCGGATAATTAAATACACTAAAAGCCTATGTTGAAAGCTGACATATAAGCTGAGAGATTGAAGCGAATGGGGTAATGAAGTTATTTAAATAAGAAATTTTAGGAATAGTTTTAAGAGCTTATGTGAGAAAGGAAGAAGTTAAATTTAAAAAAGACAACATCTTGAGAGATTTCACCCTTCCGCCACCCCAAATACACTATAATGCTATTCAGAACTAAATGTGAATACATTAAGAAGTTACACTGATTATAACACCTAAAATCATTTACTAGTAGAAATTCAATCACCATTCCTTTAATTTTTGTTGTTGTTATCTATAGATACAAAATACCAAACTCCATCTATTACGTCATAAATTCAAAAGATTTGAATAATTCATAAGAAGATATACAAAAAGAAGCAGAAAAATATTTTTTACAAATTATTTTGATTTTTTTTGTCTAATTAGAAATGAAATATGAAGTAGGCTGCATCCATTTCAAGAAGGTTTTTGGAAAAACAGAGACGAAAAAAGGCTGTGATGCTTTTTCTTTGTATTTATCTGCAGAATTTTTTCTTTCGTCACTCTCCATTTCACAACTTGACTGACCTTTTTTAATTATATGAATGGGATGAGTTAATTTCCAAACTTTTGTAAAAAATTATCTTTTTGAAAACAGATAATGGATTTTTAATCTCGTTGAAGGTAAAAGAAGTCTTTTAATTAAAATTTTAACGCCCTGCATAACGAAATTTTTAAAAAAAACTTCTTTCTCTTTACTTTTAATTCAATAAAGAAAATGGACGAAGCTGGTACAAAATTAAGTTAAAAAATTCTTAATAAATTGAATGCATTTAAGGATTTCTTTTCAATGATTGACTGTTGATAAGTAATTTCACTTATTTTTAAACATTTAACAGTAAGAAGGTAGAGATTTAACATGTAATACAGCTAATTAAAAGATGTATCATGCGATTTTTTTTCTTGGATTTTATTGTTGAAAATTCGCATGAAATCAACGAATTACTGAATAAGTTGTTTAATATAAGGTAAAAAACATAAATTCCTACATTAAATGTTGGAATTTCTGCGAATAACTAGAAAGGTTTTAAATATATTAAAACAGTGATCAAATTATTTTTCAATATGAGCAAACGATAATAAATTCATCAAAACTGTAACTAAACATCGAAATATTTTTAATGTTTTCAATATTTCAGTAAAACCCGAAATTGCATAATAGTTTCTTTTTTACTAGAGTGGCTTAAGCTACTTTTTGTGATGTTGGAATTCAATAAATAATTAATTTATAATACATCTTTGTTAATAATAAAGGAGAAAGCACGCTAATTTGTGTGCATAAATTCAACAAGTCCGTTAGAAAAGTTTCATCATTTCACCAACAGTACTAAATTTGCACAAATATATTTTGTTGTTCAGGAATGTGCAGCTCGTAATGATTCTTTTAAAGTTTTAATGATAATTTTAATTAATTATAATTGTTCACACCATCTTAAAATGTAGAATTTTTTTGCATTTAGTAGTCTTGCAAATTTGTCCTGAATTATAAATATCATTATTTGCAAAAATTTTAGCACTTGACTTTATTACAGCAATAAAATTTAAAATTTAATTAATTAAAATTAATTTAATTTTAGTAAAATTTAATTTCCTTAGCAATAAAATAACCCGGTAAATAAGTTTTATATGGGTACTACCATATTCTAGGATCCGGCTCCATTAGGAACTCTTATGAACGCAAAAATCAGAACAGGTATATGGTAATTGAAAAAAATGTGGCTATAATATCTATTCAATAACATTTAGCCGAAAGTAGGAAATTATCCAAGCATCTAGGGCACAATTGAACGGTATTTATGTAATTTTATTATAAACAGATTTTGATAACTGATGCATGCTGGGAACGAAAATACTATTTTTAAATTCAACTAGGTGAAAGGAGAAGTATATAGAGATTAGATTTATTACAAATGAGAAATTTATTGGGCTCTATTATTGTAAAAAAAATATATATATATATATACTATGTCTAAATATAATTGTTTTTCTGTGTAGTATATTTTGAAATCATTTATGTACTCTTCTGTGTAATCGGCCGTCTATCTATAAAATCGGTACTTTCTATCACTCGGCAAAAAGCAATTCCAGATCTAATAAAGCAGGAATACGCTGGTGAAGGATTGAAAGAATAAAAGTAAGATTTATGAACGATGTATCATTGATCTGAGAGCGAAGGATGAAATAAGATCCTGTAAGAACAATAAATTTAAAAAGAAGAAATTCTGAACTTTGTTCAGTCATCTGACAACATTACTATTGTTACGGATTTCCCTCTATCACTATCAATCCATCGGATTCGTTTATTTGTGTGTATTTAGTGGTTGTGTATGGTATGAAGATAACACAACACAATGATCAGTCCTTTCAGTAGACGAACACGCAACACGTTCATTGACACTACGACACACAGGACAGCACAAAGACGGCCACTACATACAGGACAGAAAAGACAATTATCTTTAGCCGAGACGTGCACACAACAAGACTCTACTGCAGACAGTAGCGCACAGCTTAGCTCAGCACTAGCTTCACTCCGTCGCTGCTCTGCTAATCTCTAGAAGACCCGTTGTTTACCGTCAATTCCGACTACTCCTTGGCAGCTGCAGACTGCCTCCTTTTATAGGTCTCAGGAGGCGGGGCTAGAAGCCTCTCAACCAATCAGGAACGTTCGAGGCGTATCTCGGTTCCTTATGGACGGATCGGGAAAATTCTCGATGTTTCGAATATAATCTATTTTGGCGCCAAAGTTGCCAAATTCATAGCCAAGTCGCTAAATGGTCGCCAAGTTTGTCCCCAAGCCCTGGGACCTCCGACGTGACACCCGGACTCCGTCCAATTCAGATGACTGTAAAACAGTCTTTCTGACGATGGAACCAACTATGCTGAGAAGCAGCATCAAAGATTCGTAACACTATAAAAGTTTGGAAACTGAATTACATCATGATCGTATTAAACTCCAATGTCTTCTAGAAACAAACCAAATACCGAATACCTATTCATCTTCTATCTAACACAGAGTAGATTATAGGACAATAATATTTGATATGAATTATTTTTCTGCAATATGCATGCTAGATAAGCTTCAGAGTATATTATATTTCTATAAGGTATAAAGCTAAGTTGTTGTTGTATGTAACTGTTATTTAACAAATTCACTACTAGATGGCACCGCTTTATCTTATAAGATTTAAATAAAGTTTATCTATAAGTTGAAAATTAATTAATAAAAGTATTATTTTCAACAACAAAACATGATTGTTTAAAATTTCAAAATTATTGCATACCAAGAAATGGGACAAATAAAAAAAAATGTGTTTTTTTTTTTTTTATAAACATGCAAGAAATAAAGTAGAATAAAAATGAGCAGTAAAATAGCAAAAATTTACTTTTTGATATCAGAAAAATTAAACTTAGTTATCTGAGATTAACCTCATGTGAGATTTATACCAAACAAAAAAAAACAAAAAAAAAAAACAGAAATTATATAGAAAAATAAAAGTAGCTTTATTTTAAATCAAGAAGATGCGGAAATAATTCCGCTTTATGTAATTTTGTCGTATGCCTTTATAAATTCTAATTAATTAAAAAATATTCTTCAAATATTGAAGTGATGTGGAAAAGGACTTCACATATAAAAGCGCAAGCCTTAATATTTCCATTATCTATTAATATAAATTCTTTCTTGATAGTTTTTCTAGTTAAAAATGTTCATAGATACATTTCTTGCTGAATAAGAAATCCTTCAATTCATTTAGCCTTTATAATAATTTATTTCCCTTCTTATCGAAAATGGAATCTCGATTTTCCACTCAAAAAGATCTCAATAAAATCTTCGAACAGTAATCGATATTTCAATGGATTACTGTAATAAAATGTAAAATATTTTAATTCAAAATTTAATGATTTAATCTATAGAAAGATATTATAAGATCTCTTAAAATAGATTTCCCTATGTAAAAAAGTGGAAAGAAGCAGAAAAAATAGTTTTTATAAAAGTTTCATCTCAGAGAAAGAGAAGATAGTTTCAAAGGAAAACGTTTCCACGTGAAATGGATTTTTTTTTTTTAATAAGACGGAGAATTTTCTTTTTTTATTACTTCATTTATCCTATTTTGCTTCAATTTCTTTGTTTTAATAAATTTTGAGATGCAGAGAAATAGTGGAAAAGAATGAAAGGTTTTAAAAAACTTTAAAATCTTAAAAATCTTTAAATTTTAAAGCTTAAAACACTGTTTTGAATTAGTATTTTAATATAATTAAATACATTAAAATAAAATTTATAAATTGCGTAATTTAAAACTATAATAATATATAATGCAATTTTTTTTTTATTTCTATAAAGTAGACCAGATACTTTATATTTTATAATTATTTATAAATTATAAAATATTTATAATTTATATTTTAGTGAATTCACACATAAGCAATTAATAACATGGTTCAAAAGTTAATTGTTCAAAGATAAAAAAAAAAGAGTTTGGAATATTTTTCTTTTTTTTAAGTACTTTGATGCCAATTATTTTATATAAATTTATTTATTTTCTGGAATTACATTTTTTTTTGCATTTAAAACTTTTATTTTATATCTATACTAGCCGCCTTTGGCGACCAGCCGGTTTGCCAGTATTAATGATAGCTAAAATTTTCAATTAAATATTTTATGTAACAAGGCCTCTTAATAGTTTTTTTTTTTTTTTTTTTTTGCAAAATATTTTTAAGCTTCAGATATTGATAGTTATATGATTCAGACAAAAGTATTATGTAGGCCTTAAACAGTTCTGTTCATTGCACTGTGAACAGCACTGTTTAAGGCGTACATACACTACTTATCTCTCTCTCTCTCTCTTTAATTTTCTGTTATTGCCCATAAAATTTCACCTTTGAATTAAAGTGAGAATGTTAAACTGCAATTAATATAAAAACATTTTTTTACTAAAAAAAAACCGTCTTTTTTTTAAATATGAAAACTGGAAGCTGAATCATTTCCCATTGAAGTTGTATGTGCACTGCAAAATTATTTTCGTCATTTAAAAAGTATCTTAAATAATTATTCAACAAAAACTTCTCTGATTCATCGTAAAATTCATTTTTTAGTTTAACTTTCAAAATATTTAAATGATGTAAATAAAAATATTTTATTTTATTTCATTCAATAAATATACTTAAGAAAAAATCATGAAATTTAAATTTTACACAGTCCTTTGGTCCTAAGGAATCATATTCTGTGAAATATTCTTGGGACTTCAACTTTTTAATAAATAAATGAACGTTTCTATCTTCTGCGTTTAATACAGCCAATTTATGAAGTTTTTACATATAGATTTTAGAACAATCAGCATTTTCATAACCGTTAGCTAATCATTGTGTGAAACCCTGGCAGAAGATCTTCTTTGAGACAGTCAATGAAGTGGTCAGTTTTAATAGAAGAGTGATATTCAAATTTCATAAATTAGTCTGTTTTAGAGATTGATTCAGTTGATAGGAGTTCAACAATTTTTATTTAATATATTAGTGTCTCAAGAATATTTTATTAAAGGGAGATTCACAGGGCAGATGATGTATGTAAAAATTTAAAATTCGCAATTCATCAGCATTCATTAATACAATTTAAGTAGAATATAATTTATTTATTTCACTTAGACCATTAGTTACTAGATATATGTATATTACTAAAAGTTTACAAATTAGCTCTTGTTCTGCAATTGGAGCAAATATTAATAAACTAATAATAATAGATAAAACTGTTAACCAACCAAAATGTTTCATTGAATTAGTAATATTGGTATTGGAAAAAATCATAGAAAACGTTGCATTTACTTTTCAAAAAACGTCATATTTATTAAATTTCATACACAAACGTGCTGAAAATTACTTTTCAAAATTTAATTCTCAGTAACATATTCGAATTTGAGCTTTTATTAATGTGGTGGCAACACGTTGATAAAAGATAATTTTTTCTCATGAACGCGAAACGTGCTCGTGCGGATTAAATTTCATTTTTATTTTGTAGGAAATAAATTGCTGAAAAATATGGTTAACATATTTCTTTAAAAATTCCTTAAAAATAAAAATCACGCGTTCATGAAATAACACTTTTATTACTAAAAATTTTTGGAGAAACTAATCCCCTGTTGTTGTTTTTTTTAACAACTCTGTTTCTTTATTGGATATTAGTTGAAATGATGAATGCAGATTCTCTACCCAATATATAAATAATGATTCGTTTTTTGGAGTCATCAGTGGAAATGATGAATGGAGACTCACTGTCCAATGAAAACATACTGTTTCTTTTGCACGTCATTAATGGAAATTATGCATGAAAGTTCTCTGCCCAATGAAAACAGGGTATTCTTTTTACAGGTCACAAGTGCAAAAAAATGAACGGAGCAGGTTATTGAAATAACCAATCCCAATGCCAGAAACGACAACAGCGAGATAAGGTTCGATAAACAGATGTCTCTGTTCCAATCAATCTGAACAACTGAATGAGGTTTTGCATACGAACACTGGATTGATTATCTTGACAGTCAAAATTACGGTTCAACCGGGAATCCAGCTTATCCTAATCCTAAATGTATTTTCAAATGTCGAGATTCCAATCTGATCACGATTCAGACTTGTCGGGATTTGGAACTTATAGCGATTCAGACATTTCAGGATTTCAATACTATCTGTATATCGGTACGTATGTTCTATGAACAACTAAAGCAGGTATGTCTCATAGGAAATATTCGTATGAGACATACCTGCTTATATTATATGTATATATTTATGTTTCTGTTTCATTAAAAAATTAAGATCTTATAAAATATAACCGCAAAGGAACTACCTTCGTCCTGAGTTGAAATCCGCAGTGAAAAATAAACTTCAGCAAGACAACAAAATATGTATTCAGATGTATGCAAAATGGACCGGTTACGCTTTAACCCTTTATTTACTGACGGTACTTAAAAGTACCATTTAAATCTGGCTTATATCTTCGTAATATGACAATTTTTGCTGATGGTATTCTAAAAAATACGAAGAATGTAACCCAAATAGCAAGAAGTTAATAGAAGCTAAAAGTAGGAATTAAAAATATTTAATTAATAATTAAATTAATTAAGGTATTTCTATTAATTAAAATATTTTTCTTGGGCTCCCTGGGATTATTCTGCAAGAAAACTTAACTACTGGTGCAAAAATGAAGTTGAAAAATTGATGACAACATAATTCGGTAAATAAAGGGTTAACTCAATCTTTCACCCCCCCCCAAGAATTACGATCCGAGCATCGGCATGGAGGCAACTGAATGACACTCCATTCTACCCATCCCGGAAAGCGAGAACCTGCTTATTTACATGGCTACTTCCCATCTCATCTCTGAGGGTACTCTTAATGGGACAGATAGATCAGATATGCCTTGCAAAGTGTTTCATCAAACATAATATGAATATATGGGCCAAATATTAATTATCTATCCTCCTGCGTCACAGGAAACAAATGGTTTCTTATATATATATATATATATATATATATATATATATATATATATATATATATATATATATATATATATATATATATATATATATATATATAATGATATTTTAAACTTTAATTTCAACTTAATTAATTTCCAAGATTTTATCTTAATTTAGCCCCTAGTTAGATTTTCATTCTAAAATATTCTCTTATTTCGTGATCCAATTTTACTTTCTCTACTTAATTCATTCAAGAGAAGCTTTATAAAATTGCTTAGTCAGCTAAACGCCGATACTTTCACACGCTCGGCGTGAAGGGGTAAAAATGTCTAGTAAGCACATTCTTTCTTAAACATCCCTGCGTTTCCCTTACATGTGATTGACATGCGTCAGAAATCCCTATCAGAATCTTAATAATATATTAGCAAAATGAAGAAATATTTTCCCTGTCAAAATCTAAGGTTATATAAGGCGAGGGATAATTTATTTCGTCCCTTTTTCCCCACTTCCGCTTTTGTAACGCGCTGTGGCGGATGTCTTGTCCGCATCTCTGCTTGTAAATAATTATGCTTTTCCGATGGATATTAAAAAGAATTTAAAAATGTAAAAAGTCTCTTCACAGTCTTCAAACTGCATCATGATTCACATAAAATAATGTTACATATTAAAAAGCCGACAGGATTCCCGAAATGTGTTATAGAAGTATGTCATGCATGTATGATTCATACGATCCAAATGAAAATCAATGATATATTTACTGATCAAATAATTTTCCAAATAAACTGAGATATAAGAATAATAAGAATCAGAATGTGAACTAGTGATGCCTGTAAATTTAAAGATATTTCAATTATTTTGAAACCAAATAAAATATCCTTTTGTTTGTATAGCTATTATGTTAAAAATTCAGAAGATAAATTTTAATAATAACCTACCATAAATAGTTTATCTAGATAATTAACACTTAACAAATCAACACATCATCAAATTTAATCTTTATTTTATGATTTCTTACATAGATTTCGCTTTAAGATATCCTTTATATACAACTTGCAGAAATTCTGTTGAAAAAGTGGATTACTTTCCCATTTGATAAGAAAGAATATTTAAAATTAAACTAGCTACATATAGAAACAATTTTAAATTAAAAAATTGGAAATAATTCCGAAATTGTAAATAAAGAAGAAGAAAATGACAGATTCCATTGTTACAAGTTTTCCAATTCCTTTGAATTGTTATTTTAATTTCCTCATTTAAAATGCATCTTAATTAAAAACTAAGAATCAAAATATTTCTCTAAAAATACAAATATCGAAAAACTTCCATTTTCCAATCACGCTCGCTATTTATACAACGGCAGAATTAAAACGAGGAAAAAAATGTCGTTTTATTATTTCGTTGTTAATTTCCGCGAATTTTTTTAATATTAAACTGTTTCTCACATAAATTGTTTCTAAACAAATATTCGAAAAGTGATAACTTTGAAATATGAAACACAATTAATCACCTTTAAACAATATTAAAAACGGTTTTTTATGAATCATATATATATATATTTCTGTCTTTTCAAAAAATGGTTTTCATTAAAAGAGAATTCGATTTCTTATGGTTTTTGTTCTGCATCAGGAAAGTTTTGTTTGTACTTGAAACGAATAGGAATTTTTAATTAATAAATTATTTTTAGAAATAGCGATACCTTTTTATTTCGATTTTATAATTGTCTATCTTTAGAGAGCATTTAATTGCTTATGAAGAGAAAAATTTTATGTTTAATTTATTGAAAGTTTATTTTAATTTTATTTCATATTACTATTTAGTTTTTTATGCGTCTATCAACTCTCATTCATAATTTACAAAAAATATTTTTATTTTTTTATTTTTTACGCATGCCTAGTTTACACAAAATGTGTAAAGCTTGAAAAAACAAAATTTGTAAAACTCGCCGGTAAAAAAAATTTCGAATAATATTTAGCATATAAACATGACTCTGACGTTTTTTTTATTAAAACAAGACATTTATTTGCTATAAAAATTAAAGATTTAAGAAAGAGATTAGTACTTTATATTCAAACACCATGCACAAATATCCATTTATCTAAATAACTATTGCCAACAGGGAAGGCACCTCATATGAAGAGGAGTAGCTTCCGGCATGGTGATTGGTTCTCGCCACTCGAGTGGGTACAGAAATGGTGGAGGATGGCTAGCTCCTATGGATAGCGGGATTTATTTCCCACTGTAAAAAATGCACCGCTGTCGGTAATGGCCTTTAGAACTCAACGATAGTTTCCTCCATTGCTGTGGCAGCGGTCCGATCATTCAAATTTAATCCGAATGTCTTTAATAAGGCGAGAAACAGTAGACTTGTGTGGTTACCCATATGTTTATGTTTTTGAAATATCGACTTTACATGTATGCCAAAGAGCAGATAAACGGCTGAATCCTTGATGGATGTGGTTCCAAATTTCATAATCGATTATACTTCAGATGCTTAATCTGTGCCGTGGTCGAGGTGGGCTGGGGGTAAAGTTTCGGTATCGGAACCGGAGGATTTTCAGGTTCGTGACCCGATCCCGCCGAAGAACCGTCGTGTAAGCGGTCTGGTGCACGTTAAATCCATCAGGATCAAACGTCCTCCCGCTGTTGTGGTGCGGAAGTTTGGAAAAGGGGTGTCAGCTCAGGCGTCGTCCTTGACATCTGACGTGGTTCAAAATTACGAGGTCCGTCCAAAAATAGTTCTATCGTTGCTTTAAAAAGCAGGAAGTTAATAAAATTAATACTAAAGCTTAATTTGTACATTAAATTTTATTCGTCTGCTTCACTTTGTTTTGTAATTATCATGTTGAAATATCGTGTATCGTGTATATTCTGACAACCGGACAGACAGATTTCTTCTAAATGTATTTCGCTCAAAATTTGATATAAATGTAAAAATTTAGTTTTAAGTCCTTATACCAAATTTCAGCTTAATGAATTTTTGAGGTATCTAGATTAGCTCAAAGAATTTTTAAGTAATCGTATAAATTAACAAATAAGCAGACAAAATTTCAAAAAAATATATTTTTATAATTGGAGAGCCTAAAATGTCGATTTCGGTTTTTTTTTTTTTTTTTCGATTGCAATACTTTTTCCTTGTATTCTTCAGATACTAGAGATAATAATAAAATGCTCAGAAATATAAGGCATGGTCTCTGAGCTTCAACAACAAAAGAAATGGACGATGTGGACTGTTGGAGACGAATCCCCCCCCCGATTTCTTTTCGATTCTTGAAGCTGTATGGGTCCTCTTCAACTAGTGACATAATAAAAAAAGGGAAAACTTCTTTCCCGTGCTGTAAAGATTTCATCGATTTTCCATTTGTTCACCAAAATGAGTCTGTCAAGTGCCTCAAGTATGTTTTGAAGTTCAATGGACTTTTTTATGTTCTTTTAATGGGCCATGAAAACATTTCATTCTTTGTAAATCATTTTTTGTTTGTAATAATCAGTATTTGTTGGAGAAAAAGTAAATAAATGCGTGCCATTAAAGTCTTGTTTTACTAGGAAATAACTTGAATTTATTGTACGTCTTTTATCCTTTTTTTATTATTATTTCAGGCACTTTATACACGAGATATTGCGAATATATATGTAAAAACCTTAAAGGACATGTTGATAATAAATATGAGCAATCTGGAAATCCTGCACACAGAAGATAAACAAACAAAAGAATCAGTACTTCTAGTATGTCTATTTTTTTTATCATTATAAAAATAACTGAAAAACAGTTTGAGACAAAATGCGATTTAGAACGCGTTTTTCAATATCTCGGCCACTCACCTTCTCATTCCTGATATTATTCTTGCTTTGATACCTCAGGATACTGAAACGCCCTAACTTCTCTTTCAAAAATAAGAAAAAAATCCCTATCCCCCGTGCGTGCGTGTGTGTGTGTGTAAGCATATCATTTTCTAATCAGAAGTCGAAGACATTGAAGAGACTTTCGATTTTTTGCCGTTTTATTTCATTCCAGAGAAGCACGCATTGTTTACAAGTAGAAGTGACGAATGCACACACACACACAACACAGAGAGAAAAGAGCAAAATGAACATTTTATACCTGGTCTTACATAACATGAGATTTCTGACACGTGCCGATCATGATTGGAATTTCTCACACGTGACGACCTTGACAAGAGAAACAGAGGAGTCCCTTCCCTCGGCACGTGAAACCGATGTTGCAGTCATTTTTACAAAGCTTTAGTTGAATTAATTAGAAAGAAAAAGTGGAATGAGATCAGGAAATAAAAGAATATTTTGGAATGGGCTGAATTAGGCTAAAAAATTAGGAAATTAATTAAGATTAAATTGAATGTTTATATATAATGGAATAAAATTATCTATATATTCATATTATCCACGTAAAGACATCATAAAACTTCTTTTTCCTATTCTACCTGGTTTCAAATTTGGATTGTGCAAAGCAGAAGAGATAGAGAGTTGCGCGAACAAATATATGATAAGATATAACGACATGCCCATTTCCAGGAAAAATCTACACTCTTTGAAAATATCAAAGTAATAGATGAAATAAAGAATATTTGATATTATCTCTAAAAATTGACTTATATAATAATTACTTTTTTGAAGAAGATGTACATTAAGAAATGGATTATTCTTGATCTTTAAAAAGAATGTCGGAAAAAATAGCATCCGAACATATAATAGAACCACAGCAATAAATAAATAATATTAATTATTATAAATATCTGTAATATACAGGGTGGTTATAATTAAAGTTCCACTTTGAAATAGTCATAAAAATAAAACTACTAGACCAATGTTATCAAACTCGGAAATAGTTTAAAGGATGCCATAGGAATTTCTTTTCCGCCAAAATAATAATAATCTATACTTATAATAAAGCTCAATGTGTGTGTGTGTGTGTGTTGGCGCTCTACAGGCCAGGTCATTTGACATACAGCTATCAAATTTGGTACATGTATACCTTAGAGGTCGGGAATGTGCATCTGGGGTCCCTTTTTTTGAAATTTTAATTCGAATTTTAATTATTAATTAAAAACTAACTTTCCCGCCAAAAAATCTTCCATTTTCCCCACCGCTAACTTTTCCGCCAAAAAAATCTTCCATTTCCCCAACCGCCAAATGAGTAAGGCTTCAGATTTTTTTTTTCTCCCAACAGTAATGAGGCTAGGGTTAACGCTTTTCGGCGGATTATTTCAAACGATTCTGTTTATTTTCTTAATGTTCTAGGCATTTAAAATTAAACATTGTTAATTAATCCATGTTTCAGATTCATTCTGAAGTACTTTTGAATTAAAATAACACAGAATAAAGGAAATTAAAAATGTATAATCTGCATAGCATTACCCCAACTGGCGTCGAAAAATTCACGCATTTGCGTTACCTAACTGGCGAAGAAAATTCACGCATGCGCATTGTTCTGATTGTTGTCATGACAACCAATATCAACGGATGATTTAAATTATTTTTAGGTTAGTTGCATGCTTTTGTAAGAAAATTGTATTTATGTTATATATTTTTTGTATATGCTTATAGTTTTAAGTACATCGTTTTTTAAGTAGTTTTTTTTTAACCTGTTTTCAAGGATTGAAATTATTTTTAGGTTAGTTGCATGCTTTTGTAATTAAATTGTATTTATGTTAGTTATATATTTTTTTGTATATGCTTATAGTTTTAAGTACATCGTTTTTTAAGTAGTTTTTTTTAAACCTGTTTTAGACCGATTATTTTAAACGATTAATTTTATTTTCTTAGTGTTGATGCATTTAAAATGAAACATTGTTAATGAATCGATCTGTTCATGATGAATCTGAGAAAATTTTGTTGACAAATTCTTGAGATATTACATAAATTAAGAAAGATATTCTTTAGTACCCATAAATTTTAAATGCTCAGTGACTCTATTATCAGTAATCATATTATTTAAAAAAATGCTTTGTTTCAGTAAAAAATATTATTATATTAATTGCAGATTAATCATTTACACTTTAATTTAAAGCATAAATTCTACGAGGGGTAACAGAAAATTAGAGAGATACATATCACGTTATGACTGAAGGCCTTTATAATATTATGAGTAAATTATATGACTATCAAAATTTGAAGTTTTAAAATATTTTGCTGAAGAATCTATTAAAGTCGGAATTGCATAAAATATTTAATTATTAAAATTTTAACGAACACTAAGATTGGCGAACCGGCTGGTCGCCAAAGGCGGCTAGTAAATAAATAAATAAAAAGTTCAAAAACTCACCACCGGTGGGAAATGGAGCTGCATGCAATATTGTTAAGCAAAACACGACATGAAGACGCAGGTTTAAAAGGTCTTTAATCGTTTCTGAAGCGTGTTTCAAAGCATATTCAATGTGGCGTCCACCATTTTCTGAAACCACATGAAATCGCTTTACTGCATTTTAAACAGTAGCTCTTAGCATATAAGGAGGAATGCTACGCACCACGTCGCTGTATCGCATCTTTGCATACAGCGCCATTTTCCCCCGGGGGTAACTGTTTTTTTTTTTTAATAACATTTGGTCCAGAAGTGTTTCTTTTATGACCACTTCAAAGTGGAACTTTTATTATAACCACCCTGTATATTAAAATAATTATTCCAATAAATAATTAAATAGCTTTAGTAAAGTATCAGTGGGCAATATTTGAAAACAGCAATCTTGAATTAAAATTTCAAAATAAACCGAATCACGTCCAAGTTATTTAATCCAAAACTCAATTCACATCTAAGTTCTCTAAAGTTATTTTTTTATATAAACGCTAAGGTGTTTTAATTGCTGGCTTAATAGAATACATTGTATATCAACAAAATTCTCCAATGAATTATTCACTAAGCATTCATTATTCAAGAGAAACGTGCAGATGTATTTAAATTACAAAAACAATTCCGAAATTAAGATTTTTTTGAATAATTTTTAGTTAAGAATTGGAATTAATAGAAGAAATTCAAATAATGAAAGATATTTCAAATTTATTTAATATTAATATCAAGAAATAAGAAGAGAAAAAAAAACTCTTTTTTTCTCAGAATTAAATTAAGAATTCTCGGATTAAATTTTCCTAATTAATCAAGTTTCAAAATATTAATTTAATAAAAGTAAAATAATATAAGAAAGGAGTTATGGAACAATAACAAGTTTTCTCTGTAATTTCAGAAACATAAATGAACTAAAAAGAAAATTATTTTATTGCAACAATTCATAAATTTCACTATATTGTGAAAAACCGAAAAAACATACCTCAACCAATTTAATGACACAACAGCTGAACGTCAAATTAACCAAAATAATTTCAAATATCAAAATATATTTTAGTATTTTTTTGACAGAAAATTCAGAGAATAAGAGAAAAATTCAATTTTCTTTCGAATTCAGAACAAAAAAGCTACAATTATTCAAGTTTTGCAATACTAATTAAATTCAAACAACATGACATACATAAAAAATTTAATGACCACAGACATTTATTTCTTAATATTAATTATAACAAAATAAACTATTTTAAGAACGTAAATAAGCATTTATTTTATCGCATCAGTTCATGAATCCCATAATGCTTTGTGAATTAGGATAGAGAAATGCATTTCAAGTACTTTAAAGATGAACTCAATAGCTGGTATTTGAGATTTCTATTAATATAACTGCCTAAAGCACTTTTGCAAATGCAATAAGATAATCCAGAATTCTGCGTACTTTTATTAAAGTATTTTTCCATGAGATAATAATTATCTAGCCGCCTTTGGCGATCAGTTTGTTCGCGGAGATTGTTGATTTTTTTGGTTATAAAATTTTAAAGAGGCAACATTTTGAGATTTAAGATAATACAAAAACCCTTTTAGGAAATTATTAGTTTCGGAAGACATCTATTTCCTGTAGGTAAGTCATAGCGATGGTTGACCCAATTTTCACTCTCGACTTTAAAGTTTCAGATTAAGATTTATTTCTTCATTTCTTTGCAAATGCTTGACATAACGAGCAGCATTTAAAATATAATAATTCTATTTAATTAGTGAAGTGTTGAATTATATACAGCTGTAAAAACGCTGAATAAAGCAATTTACAGAAAATTTCGTGCATCCATATATATTTCATTGTTGCCATTCCGCAATAAGTAATAAGAGTGATTTCTGTGCCACGTACGTTAGTGTTTTATATATATATAGATTCTCAATAAATTATTGAATTGTTACTTTTAAAATCAAATTTTAAAAAAAGCCAACTTAATTAGCTAATATTAAATAAAAATAAAATAAATAACTTCAAAACAAAATAATATAAATTTTCAAATAAAATAAAAATAAATAAAAAACAATATCCCTAATTCTTATATCACTCATTTTAGTAACTCATAGGATCTACTTTTATTTATCTCAAGATTTGTTAATCAATCCTTACAAAATCCTTTGAACCAGATATGTATCTTAAGCAAATATTGAAAAACCATATCGCAAATTCGTATCTCATTCCTTTAAATAAGTAATAGGATCTGCGTTTATTTATCTCAAGATTTGTTAATCAAATTCCTTACGAAAGACTTTGAGCCAGAGATGTAACTTAAACAAATATTCAAAAACCATATCGCAAATTCCTATATCATTCATTTTAATAACTAAAATGAGCTGCGTTTGTTTATCTCAAGAATTGTTAATCAAATTATTACAAAAGCCTTGAGCCAGAGATGTAACTTAAACAAATATTCAAAAACCATATCGCAAATTCCTATATCACTCATTTTAATAACTAAAATGAGCTGCGTTGGTTTATCTCAAGAATTGATAATCAAATTCCTTACAAAAGCCTTCGACCAGAGCTGTATCTTAAGCAAATATTCTTCGGGAAACATGTTAAGCGAAGTATTTCCTGTTATTCTGTCAGATTTTCAATTAAGGCTAAGCACAAAGAATTCGGTAAGGGAAAGAAGTTTTTTTGCGAAGAGAATTTATTAGATCAGGAAAACGAGAGAGAGGGGAAAAGTATCAGAAAAAATTCTTTGTTGTAGAAAAGTCATTTTTAAATTCATATAGCTTCTGGTTTATGTAGCTCTCATCTTCTTAGTAAAGATGCTTTTGAAGCGCATTATGCATAGAATCTTAAGGTTTGTGAATACATTCAACATAACGTTTTTCAAATATTTTCAGAAATCATTATATTTTTTACTATTTGAATAAAATATATTGAAAAAACATCTGTGAAACCAAAATATAAGTCTCGAAATTATTTTTAAAAATTGGGATACATTTATTTTGGCTAAATGTAGTATTTTGGCTAAATGTAAGCAAAATTCTTCTAGTTTAAAGATATATCAAATGATTTGCTTAGAATTTTGCAGATAGCTTAAGAAATATATTTTCTAGTTCCTGAACAAAAAAAATAAGTTTCATTTCTATTCATTCTTTAAACATTGGGGTTCTATTTATAAATAATACGAAATTTTCTTCTTTTTTTTTACATTGTGAAGTACTAAAACAATTATAAAATATTTATAAATGAACTTTTATTCTCTAGATCTGGAGATCTAGACCATAATGATGAATTATTTTACTAAATTTAAACAAAACATTTTCGTTAGATTTTAATTTACGAGGGTTTCGTAAGAAAATTTAATCAAAGATTAGAATTTGCGAAAATACCATCGAATAATGTAAAACAGCATTAAAATGTATGCAAGTGCAATTATAAAAATTTGTGTACATTCCAAAACAATACACTAAGAAACAAAATTCAAATAATTTTACAAAGAAATATGTTCAAACATTAAGAATATTAAAGAAAACAATCATTTCGCAATCAAATATCGACATTTCAACGTAGACCTTAAATTACTTTAATTTATTATTTTAACTGAGCCTCGCGTTTTATTTCTGCATAATAAAAAGATTTTATTAGGATTTTTTTTTTTTTTTACTGATTAGTACTTAATTATTAGGAATGTGTTCTTCGATCATATATAGATATAATAATCAAAATAGTTCTATGTACCTAGATAATTTTGAAAAAAGGAAAAATGCTTCGTTAAATGCCTTTGGTTTAAGAGAATAAAAGTAATCAATCAATAACAAAAAGTTATTTAAACTAAATAACTTTTTGTTGCATTTTGATTATTGTATTTCGTCATCATTTTTTTTTCTCTGAAATAGAGAGTTTTTCAAATACAATTGTGAATTTAAAATATTTTCCTTCTAATGAATGAAAATATATAAATTTCATTAGACAGAAGAAACATTTTTTTTTATATTCAAAAGCAGTTTTTTTATGTGACATTAATCTAATTGGAAATATATTTCTTCCCACATATGAAATAATTTGTCCCTAGATATTGAACTGGCAACTGTAGCAATCACCCTTGAACAATAGCAGGAATAGGGTTTAAACATATGTTATACCGTTGATTTTGAATTTTTCAGCTTCATCTACTTGTGAATTTCTTATGGGTAAGTTCGAAAGAAGTCAGGATACACTAAACATTTTCTTCTAACATGCGAAAATGAATCTTTTTTTTCCATTTTATATGCAATTTCGGAGAAAATATTTAGATATGAATCACAAATTTTTCAATCTTACGTACAAATGATTTGGTCATTAAATAAAAAAATATTAATACGCTTAATTCAACATGTTATTCAAAACAACTGTAAAATGAAATACAGTATTCATTTTACAGTTTATCTATCATTTTTATATTTTTGAAATTACACTTAGTTATACGATGTTACCCTCACTTCGAAGCGGAAGTTGAATATATTTATTCTCATAGTTAATTATAATTTTTTTGTCCATAAAATATAGTTTTTTCTGAAACGGCAACTAAATAAATTAAATAAACTTAAAAAGCAAAACTTTATCTAAATATAAAATTTGATCCAAATTGTTAAAGCCGTTTTCGAAGTACACGAAATAAATTTATAAAATATGTAAGCATTATTTTGATTGAAGCAGAAGGCAGGTTTGAAGACATAGATGAGACATTTTACAATTGTAAATTAATTTTAATATCCATCGGGAAAGCATAATTATTTACAAGCAGAGACGCGGACAAAGCACGTCCGCCACAGCGCGGCACAAAAGCAGAAGTGGGGAAGAAGAGCGAAATAAATTATCCCTCTTATATAACCTGAGACCCTCTTATATAACCTGAGATTTTGATAGGGAAAATATTTCTTCACATTGCTAATATATTATTAAGATTCTGATAGGGATTTCAATCACATGTAAAGAAAACACAAGGATCTTTTAAAAAGAATGTGCTTACTGGACAGTTTTCTACCCCTTCACTCAAAGCTAGTGAATGTGTCGGCGTTTAGCCGATTCAGCAAATTTACAAATCTCTCTTGAATTAATTAATTATTGAAAGTTGAATCGGATCAAGAAATAAGAGAATATTTTAGAATGAAGTTACTATGGGCTAAGTTACGATAAAATTTTGGAAATTAATTAAATTGAACTTATAATTAAAATATCATTATATATATATATATACAAGAATTCCTCCATTAAAGTCATAAGATTTTCTGAATGCAAAAAAATAAACTTTGGACTTTCTTTTATATGAGTATTTTCTCTATTCGTTGGCGTTCATTAGAAAACAATATTTTAAATGTACGTTTTTTCGAAAGCCCTGTATATCATACTTTTAGTATGTGTCTCTTATTCACTATTACTACACTGTCCTTTGTTACTTACCTGAATTAATCCCGTCATTTTCATATAGAAAAAAACTTTCTAAGCCAGTTAGGTCATTGCTTGTCTCGCATCTTTTTCATTCATTTCCTATTAATTGTACTTGTGACTAATTATACACTGAAAGTAAAATATATTTTGAAATTTGTCTCTCATTGATTCTTCGTCCCATGTTTTTACTTTCTCGTATATGTAGCATAGACAAAACCTGGTAATAATCAAAAACTATACTAATGATTCTGACAAAACTGTCCATTTTTGACTACCCTGTATTCGAAAAACACATTTTTGAAAAATATTTATCTATCTGTGGGCAAAAATAACTCAAAAATTCATTAAGCTAAACAGCTGAAATTTGGTAAATGGGCGTACACCCAAACTTGTAGATATCTATCCAATTTTCAGCAAAATCCCGTTCAAAGGAAATCGATCTGCCCGGTTGTTCAAATAGAAATTAATAAGATAACTATAAAAAGAAGGAAGCTAGATGGATGCAATTCGTAACATAAATATAGTATGTAAATTGTTGACACCTATCAAATTATGAGTGAAATCCAATAAGGGGTGGACAGTCTGTCGGTCTGTACTTTCAGGAACATGTAAACGCGATAACTCAAAAACGCATTGACTTAAATATATCAAATTTGGTATGGGATTTTGCGACTTTGAACGTATATTTAAGTCAAATTTTTGTTTCAATCGCTTGAGGAGAACGTGTTTGAAATCCAACTCTGAATGTTGGAAACTTTTGGCCTCATGATAGTGATTAATCGCCTAAATACTCGCCAAAGTTCACACTAGAGATTCAGTAAAAGTGGTAAATTCACACCAAAAGTGAATATTCCATAACTATTGTAAGCTAATTCCTTGTAAGGATAGCAGTTTAAGAAAATTCTGGGCAGACCACTCCCGCTGGTTTTGCTTAGTTATACGTATTTGGATTTTATCAAGTCGTTGCGAGTCTTGTATTGTTTTTATCCGTTGTCCTTTTATGTATGTCTAAAAGAGTTATATGTATATTACCTTTTCAAATTTATTGTTTTGTATTACTAGATTGCTCATATTTGTTCCAGATTCTCAATTCTTTATTTTCCATAGGGAGACATAACTTCAATCTATCAGTTTATCCTGTATACCATGAAGATTTTTTAATTGCAGATCCATCCCAAATGGTTAATTTTCATTATTTCAATTCCTACTATTAGTTCACACTGTCCATATATATATATATATATATATATATATATATATATATATATATATAATCTTGTTCAAATTTTCAATGTTTAATAAAATACGTTTTATTCATCCACTCAAGTACAAATAAATTTTTTTAAACTTGTAGTGGATGACAATTGATGTCAGTACTGTTTTATGTCAAATATTAATTAATTAAATTTGCCCAGTAATTTCTATTTGGTCGCCAAAATTACTAAATCCGTCGCCATATCGGCAAATGGTCGCCAGGTTTGTCGCCAAGCCCTGAGATGACTGACAAGACACCCGAACATAAAAAAATATAAGATATATATAAATAATATAAGAAAATAAGTAGGAATTCAATTTTAAAAATGTTGCCACTTAATATTGTAATTCTGTCATATGTACAGTGGCTCAAAAAATTGAGAGTACACCTTACTTTTACTTGATAAATCCGACTTTCAATATAAATATTCCATTTTCCAGCCGGACAACGACCCCGAACAGAATGCACGTAACGCCAAAATACGGTGTCTTTTTCATTGTAAACAGCAGTTACATGCACCACCACAGTACCCCGACATCAATACCATTGAATATCCGTGGACCCCACTCGGAGCAGTGGTCCAAAAACACAAAATTAGAAACACAACCCATTTAAAACAAGTGTTGCAAGAAGAATGGGGTAAAATATCTTCAGATACCAACAAAAATGGGTCGAATCGGTACCATGAAGTTTAGAGGCCATTTTAAGAACCAAAAGACATGCAACTTAATAGTGACAATTTGTTTCTATACGTAATATTGCAAAAAATTTCATTGGTGTATTCTCTATTTTTTGAGGCAAAGTTCTACGCATGTTTATTTAAAATGCTTCTAAAACTTTTCAATTTAGAAGTTTTTTGTTTATTTTTCTTTATTTTTACTCTAAATTAAAGCATTTGTTATGGGTAAAAATAAAAACATGTCCGCACTTCCCGGTAATGTGTTATTTATATTGAAAGTCGGATTTATCAAGTAAAAGTAAGGTGTACTTTCAATTGTTTGAGCCACTGTATATATATATTTATATTAATTGTAATTCTTTAATAAAAAGTAAGTAAAATTAAAAAAAATTGACCTAAGTAGGATTTGACTTAATTTTTTTATATATTACTTGTTTTTTATTTAATTTCAATTGCAAACTACTAAAAGTCACATTCTTCCACAATTAAGATCTAAGGGAAAATGTAAAAGCCCTTTAAAAAAAAAGAAAATTTCAAAAATGAACCAAAAATAAGATGGAGCAAATTCCTTTCCTTTCGGTAAAATTCTAGTTCACTTCAGAAGCTGTTTTCCTTTTAACAATTAGACCATTCGATATTCGTAATGAAAAGTACACAAAGCAAAAGAAAGATCAAAACGATTCTTCTAAAGTAAATTTTCCACCCAAAAGACTCGCATGCTTTCGGAAAAAAATATCCTACAACAAATTCGAAAGAAATATCTTCAGCTGAATGAAATATTCAGTGATTTTCAACTGTTATTCCGTCTGTACGAATTCCACTAAGTATTCCTTAATGCCTAACAAAAACCTTAATTAACCAAATCAGCCTTTCGGACTTAATCAATGGAACTTCTTTGTCGGCTAGTGAAGTCGGAATGTTGGTAAAAGAGATAAAAGGAAAATATTATGGAATCGATAATTGAAAAAGATACAGGAATCATAAATAACTCAGCAAAAGGGTTTCAAATTAATAAAGCTTCGAATATAAGGCTACTGAAAATGTTAACTGAAAATATTCAAGATGTGCGTTTAAATCCAAAAAATAAATATAATAAAGGAAATATTTGCTGGTGTTGAGTACGAATGAAAATATTCCTTTTATATCGCGATTTATTTAAGAAATATAAATAAAAAGTTTTACGACACTCGTATTTGTTTAAGGGAACAGTGGACTCTAATAGGTATTTTTGCAAATTTTACACTTAGAATTATGAAATTATTTAGGTATATGTATTAAAATATAAATGCATCGAATTTCTTTAAAAAAATTTTTTGAAACGAAATATTATTTATAAATAATTAAAAGATGTATAATTTTTTTAATTACAAAATATTCAGGCGAATTAATTTTTAATTTTTTCTGTTATTTTTCCATATTACCCAATATAATTTTATTTAGAAGAAAACTGGCTGTGATTTTGTAATTCCAATTCTAATTTTTTAGGAATATTTTTATCCAGACTTACTGAATTTTCATAAGAATTTTATGTTCTTCTGATCTAAAATTGACTTTAAAAACTCGAAATATAAAATGCATACCTTATTTTCTTTCAATATTCAATAGAAATCTTTATTATATCAAATCTATCGAATTTCTTCAAAAATTAAGACACCTGGAACATTTTAGATATTTAAATCTAATATAATATAATTTTGTGGAAAGTAATTAAAATGTGCTTTTTTCCTAATTTTGGCCTCTGAAGTATTCATTTTATTGAAGAAAATATCTTAATTATTGAATTTTATTTGAATATAAACATATATTTTTGTGAGGAAACGATAAAAAATAAAATTTCATGTTTTTGTCAATTTTTGCTTATTTCCAAGTCTACTGTCCCCTGAAGGAAAATAATCAACCTTTCTAAATTTTAGAAATTAAAGTGCAATGTGCGTCTAAAAATTTCGGTTAATGGATGAATATCTAAAAACAATGTGAGAAATGCAGTGAGGCGCATGCGCAGAGAGGGACCTATGGAGAGACGCCATGTATCGATATGAGACAGAATCCGGAAATATCATTCCGAAGGCAGCCGAACTGTGTTTGTGCAAAATCTCATGTCAAGTTGAAATGGAACAATGGATTAACATGGACTTTTGT
This sequence comes from Argiope bruennichi, assembly GCF_947563725.1. Taxonomy (NCBI): domain Eukaryota; kingdom Metazoa; phylum Arthropoda; class Arachnida; order Araneae; family Araneidae; genus Argiope; species Argiope bruennichi. Next base: position 52,550,178 of record NC_079161.1, on the reverse strand, counting down.
TACAATTTAGGAAAGGAAAGTTACTGTTACGCATGCAACTTGTTCGCCCACAGTTATACAGGATTGGTAAGTGGAATCTGTTGCATGACCCGCCCCATAATATGATCCTTGTACGCAACTTCTTGGGCAAACACTGTGTAATTATCCATGCATATCCATCGTACTCACCTGATCTGGCACCTGCGGATTTCCTTTTGTTTCGTCGCCTCACGGGAATGCTGAGGAGCACGTCGTCGAATGTCGTTTTGCAGACATTTAACGAAGTGTGACATCTTTGCTTCACTCCATTCCAAATGAGGCCTTCGGTGAATCGTTCCAGCAATTTTATCAACGATGTCAAAAGTGTATTGTGGTCAATATATATTACTTTGAAGGAAAATAAAAATATATTTTTTCCAATGATTTGTTTTGTTTGCTTTATGTTCCAATTCACCGTACATTTTAGACTCACCTTATACGACCCAGCTACCAATGCGAATTATACTTTGATATTTATGACAAAAATAGATTCAACAATGTTTTGTTACACCTCAAAAATCTAGTTGGAGGTATGTATTCGATTATCCAAGGAACATAAAATGACATTCAGAAGTTAAGATTCTGACTATATCAACTGAGCAAAACTCATTTAAATAACTCATAATCTCATCTTAATAGTTTACAAACTTGAAATTCAGAGAAAATCCTAATCCTCCTATAGATACAGCTATTTTATACTTCAGGTATAATTTTTTTTAATTCTAGAGTCCTAATTTTTTGTTTAAACAATAAAATATTATTTATTTACTAATACATCTTTGGTATTACATCAGTTTTTAAAAACATTAGTGAAAAAATGAAATATAAAAGAAGTTAAATGAAACATGCATTACCAACACACATTTATATATAATATAAAATATTAAAGAATAAAAAAAAAGAAAAAGAAAAAAACAGGGAGCTGATTATACAAATGTTACTCAGGCATATTGTTTTCAAAAGTATATTCATTTTAACCATTTTAATACCACTATTATTCTGAACAAAACCAAGCGACATAGACCAAGCAGGTAAATTTCACTTTTTTATTCAAGCTTTTTTATTTCTCATTTTAATTTAATTTATTTATTTTGACACTGTATGAAACGATCCGCGGCGGTTACAGATGCACTGAAAGCCCAAGGCTGAACCCCTTTTTATTTTAAGAAAACCGAATGGACCCATCTCTCCTTTCGAGGATTGATTTTGTTAGGTAAACTGGCTCTGACCCTCTCCAAACTGGCCTATTTTAACGTTACACATTACTGAGTAGGCTGAATAAGGGGCAAATTCTTGAACAAATCTCATGGAAAGACATAAAATGAAGCCAAGCCAACTGAGAGATTATCTACTCGTAATGAAGTATTAAACAGACAGATAATTTAGTATCAGTTAGCAAGACATATTACGCCTTAAATATTTAAATAACAAATTGTAAGATTAAAAATGTTTTATACTGATTTTCGATTTTTTAACCCGTAACGGAAGACGTGAGTCAAAATGACTCCGCGTTGTTCATTAGTTCTGATTATCACGTGGTATTTTGTCCTTGAATACAATCACCTCTAATCTTGAAGAGGAAGATCTGCTTATTTCTTACAGTAATTATCAGTTTCTCCTTTTCCTCCGTTTAACCCTTAACTGGGGACGTGTGGTCTGTGAGACCGCTAGCGATGGATTTTCGGTCACCTCTATTCTAATTTTAGCTCAATTGAATGAATTGACCCTGTAGCTTCCTGTTTTGTGACCTTCAATACACGTGCACTTTTTCAACCGATTTCAGCAGGTGCTTTTTAAAATAATTCAGTTATCTCTTCGAGCGCGGTCTCTAAGACCGCATCTCCCTGTTAGTGTCCCAGTGATAAACAAGGCTTAGCAGTTGGAGCTAAAAGTTGGGCCCTGAAATATCATCGAATTTACTGGTCCTATTATGAAGCAGTATTCCAGACACTTTTAAATGACGCAGAAAGTTATTTTAGTGATAAGAATAATTGTACAGAAGAGTTTCTCGATGAAAGTTCGCATGCAACTGATTCTGATATTATGCTCAAATATAATTATTTTTTCTAGTTATAATGCATTTTGAAAAATTTATAAAATATATTAATATACCAAGAGATATATATATATAAGTTATAGGTTTATTTTTATACTAGTTTTTAATCTGTATGTTTAAAATGTCCTAGAAAATAATGCTATGAAAGTCACATAAACCGATAAAAAAAGGGCCAATTTTACCCATTGTCAATATATTTATTTTTCATATAGTTTTTGAATTTTACATTATATTGTTTTCTATATACCTTCTCACACTATAAAAATAAATATGATTAAAAAGTAAAAAGTGATTATTTTTTCAAGAATATTATTTATTGTAACATGTAATTTGAGAAGAAAATATATGTTCCAACACATTTACTTTTTTCAATGATAATATATTTCAAAAAAATCCAAAACTTATCTATATAGCAAGAAAAATATCTGCAAAATATATTGGCAGTTTTTCATACTAATACATTCATTAGAAAATTAAATTTGAGTGTAAATGAAATGCGGTCTGGTAGGCCGCACCTCCCCAGTTAAGTCCTAAAACTTCATTTCCCCAGTTAAGAGTTAAAGCACTTGATGTATTTATCTGATCCTGCTTTATGTCTCTTTATATTTTATGAGGGATTCCTTGATATTGAAGATACAAATGCACTGCATTGATTAAAATATATTAGTTGAACCAGCTCAGAAGTTAACTATAAAGCATATATATATATATATATATATATATATATATATATATATATATATATATATATATATATATATATATATATATATATATATATATATATATATGCATATATATATATATATATATATATATATATATATATATATATATATATATATATATATATATATATATATATATATATATATATATATATATATATATATATATATATATATATATATATATATACGATTAGTTGCTGCCTTTTCCATCAGACACCGTCGTTTTTACAGAGAAAAAAAACGGTTTGCATATAATCGAATGTTTTCATCAACCGCAAAAAGGGTCCCCCCCCCCTTAAAAAAAAACAATAGGTGTGTGGAACCTCAAAACAAACTTCAAATAACTCACAGACTCATTTCAGTGACAAAATGGGAAATCAATAAAGTCTTTACAGTCTGAGGAGAAATTTTTTTTCATTCCTGTAGCAAGTGGGATATAACTTTAGTCGGTTCGAGAATCGAAAAGAATTTCTCATAAATGGGAAAACATGCATCGTCCTTCAAATAGTTCACATTATATATCTCTTTTGTTAGTGAATTGGGGTAAATCCTGTTTTGTAATTTTAAACTTTTTCCGTTTCCCCGTTCCATCGGTATCGTTTAAAATGTTTCTTTCTGCCAAACAATCAGTTTAACGAAGAAAAGGACAAGGATTGGTTATTTTTCACTTTGGAGATTGTCTTTTTGTGAAGTAAGTTTCGCTACTTCAAAGTGCTTTTAAGCAAAAAGTTGGGTTCATTTTTCTATGACGGAATTGGATTTCAACTTTGAAACCAAATCTATTATTTCGACTTTTAGATCGATATATGGTGTTTGTTTTTATAAGGCTAAAGCTACGGGCAAAACTAATAAGCTATATACAGTTACTTTATAATTTTTGTTAATATACTTTTTATGAATAAAAGTTAAATTGATATTCTTTTACTTTCTTCCAATTCGTTTTAATCTTCCCATAACATAAGAATATATCAAAATAGATAACTTATCTATGATTCGAGTAATTTCTTACCGTTTTTGAACATAAAAATCCATGTGTTCTTGCATTCGGCGTGCCTTGCAGTTTGTATAATTCTTTTACATGGAAACAGTTTTCTTCGAAATTAACCTATAAATGGAGACGGGAGTCAAAATGATTCCGCGTTGTTCATTAGCTCTGATTATCACGTGGTATTTTTTAATTGAATACAATCATTTCCTCAGTACCTTCAAGTTGTTCTTTCAGCAGTATGTTGGAAAAAGTATAAGTATGAGCACGTGCGTATAATCGAATTAATCTTTTTCAAAGTTTTTGCTGTTATTCGTGGAGTCATTGATTCCATGTCTCTGAAACTGCACTTAATTTGAATAATGGAAAAATAATAAAGAAATTTTCTTAAAATAATGTTCTAAAATATTATATTCGTCATTTTTGTTTGTTCAATTCTAACAGTTATTAACATCAGTGTCATTCCGTAATATTTAAAGAAGTAAATACGCATAAAAATTGTTAAGGTTTTACTTTTCACATCTTTCAACATTTAATATTATAACATTTAGCATTTTTAATATTAATATTTTTAATATTTTTGATAACTATGTTGTGAATGCCTATCATAAATCATATATAATGTCCTAAATTATATATATCTATCATAAATAATATCAAATATCTCTAAAGTACAGATTCCACCGAGGCTGTGTGTGACGTAATTGCAGCGCCGCTCATCATCCGAGCATGCTTCTAAAAAAGCTTTTATCTCTCCTTCTCTTCGGAACTCTCGCGCGCACTGCTTCGGGGAAGCTCTTAGTAAAAGTCAAATGTTTAATTTCTTTAGTTAAATTGTAAATAAAATTATTATTTTTTTAACTTTGCAATAATTGGAGTCGCAACAAAATACACGCAACCCAAATTAAGACAACTACATGAATTCTAGAATATATTGTGACAAAAGACAAAAAAAGAAAAATATCAATGAAGTCATTTTATCTCCATGTCTGCTGTTAAATTTTTTTATCCATTTATTATTGTTTTAGACCTGAAAAATATTTGGAAAATTTTCTGATTATTATTACTGCATGTAATCTGAGATAAATTCCGAAATCTTCGTAAAAACTCCAAAAAAAGAGAATTTCATTAATTATTACGGCTTATTTAAATCATATTTTTAAAAAGCACCTTATAATCTTATTAACAACCTTATTATCATATTATACCAATTATCTCATTTAAATAAAACTCCTTATTATCTTTTTAACAACTTTATTATCATATTATACCAATTATCTCGTTTAAATAAAGCACCTTATTATCTTATTAACAACCTTATTATCTTATTAACAACCTTATTATCATATTACACTAATTATCTCGTTTAAATAAAGCACCTTATTATCTTATATATAACCTTATTATCGTATTACAGCAATTATCATATTTAAATAAAGCACCTTATTATCTTATTAACAACGTTATTATAGTATTACACCAATTAACTTATTTAAATAAAAAACCTTATCTTATTGTATTAATGACCTTATTTAAATAAAAAACCTTATCTTATTATATTAATGACCTTATTTAGATAGATCACCTAATTATCTTATTAACAACGTTATTATAGCATTACACTAATTAACATTTTAAAAAACATTATTATCTTATTATATTAATGACCTTATTTAGATAAAGCACCTTATTATCTTATTAACAACCTTATTATCGTATTACACTAATTATCTTATTTAAATAAAACAACTTGACTTATTACACCAATTATCTTATTTAAATAAAACATTACAATACTTTGGTACAAATTAAAACTCATCCTTTCATCCAAAATACCCTTTAAATTGCTTTTTGCTATAAGGAGTACAGCAACAAAATGGAGAGCTTGTTTTCATTTAAAGGAATTTTACTCTTACAAAGAAATTCTTCCTATTCTTTCGATCTTTGTCTGTAATTCCTGATCCGATCCATTCCACTCACAATAAACTTGTTTTTCTTACTGAATTCTTTGCGCCCACTGCTAATTGAAAATCTGACAGAAGAGAGGAAATAATACGCTTAACACGCTTTTGGAAGGATGCTAGCTTAAGACTGGGTTTCAGTAAGGATTTCCTGAGGATTTTGATTAAATAACTTTCAGATGAATAATTAACCAGCGAGAATTATCTCTTCAGAATACTCTCTAATACATTTGTCAAGCCAGAAAACATCTTACGTACAACAGATGGGTCTCACAATAGATGAGAAATTTTAACCTTTGGCGTGAATTTAGAATTTTAACTGAATCTATCGAAGCATCCGTGGCGAATTATTTGGCGATTGATCTATTGTATGCGATTAATAGTATTTAAAAATCGAATTTATTTTTTTAAATGTTGGTGCAACCGACAGAAACCAAACTTTTACACAAAACTGCACTTGTAATCATAAAATTACATACCAAATTTTTATATTCAGGCCATCATTGCGTCTTTGAATGACAATATTTACATATTTCTGAAAGTACAGATGGACAGACGTTCAGCTCCTTGTTCGAGCTGAACGTCTGTCCGTCCTATAAATGTTAAATTTCTGCAACGAATTCTATCTATCTAATTCTCTTCGTTTTGTAATTATCGTATCAACTTATTAACGAGTGGTCGGACAGACGGATTAACTCTGATCAGAATTTTGATAGAAATCTGGAAATTTGGTGTAAAAACCGTATACCAAATTTCAACCATCTAGCTCAAAGCGCTTTTGAGTTCGTACCACGAAGACAGATAAACACTCTTTCATTTCAAAGATTTAAGTCTGAATAAGAAACAGATTAATTATTTAGAATTAAAAATTCTGATTGCTAAATTTCATCAGTCTAGCACCTTCTATTTTTGAGTTACGTTGATCATTTATAATTAATTCATAGTTACGAATAATGGTAGGAAAATGCTAGTAGATAATCAAAACTTCGAATCTCTTTTTCAAAATTCTCGATAGTAGATTTTTTTTATTTATTTTAATTTAATCTCTATATCAAAAATTTTAAAGCAACAAAGAATATGGCAAACTGAGATGATAAAATATTTAATTGTGTATTATTTTTTAATTACAATATTTGCCGAAAAAATAAATTTAAATAGTGACTCTAAAAATGTGAATAAAAAATTATAAAATATTATTGGAATATAGAAAATCTAAAAATTTCAAGTCTATTTGCCTGTAATTTAGGCACTGAAAGCAAATGCAGTCTATTAATCTGTAAATCTAATTTAAAACATAAAAATATTCTGAAAGTGATGATTTAATTTAATAATAAGAATATCAGAATAAATTGAGTTTTACTTAATAATTAAATTAAGAAAAACTCAAAGTTATTTTACTCTTAAAGTACCACGAAACAGAAACTCGAAAGGAGCTCCAGACAGTTGCTCATTTTGTTTATTTGATAATCTGATCTAGTTGATTAATAAATCTTATTTTCTACTTTCGATAAAACGGAGATATAAATAAGAATTTGAGCATATTTTAGTCTAATTTTCTAGAGGTTTGCAGTAGTTTCTAAAAGTGCATTTAGTATGAAATGTGAAAAAAAAGAGAAGCAGCTGACTTGTTTAGTCATGATTAAAATTCAAGCAAAGTATAAAAAGTTATTTTTTTTACATGTTTTTGTCTTCCAATAATAAAGCACACTTAACATGCATTTATGGCACTTTTATCACCTTGTATTTCTTTCGCTTCACTAAACTCTGCGGAAATAAAAGCAGTTCAGAAACAACAAAGTTAGACAGCAACAGAACGTTAACTGATAGCAAGGCTGTAATGTTCGTAGAGCTAAAAGTTAAAAAGCAATGAAATTTGTAAACTTTATAATTATTACCATAAGTTTTTACTATTATAGAAATGCAGAAAATATAGTCTAATTGAGAAATGTTTCTTATATTATATAACGGGAAAAAATTTAATTCAGAATAGAAAATTTTATTTTCCTGTTATGAAAACGCTATCGTAAATGCAATAAATAATTGTGAAAAAATGAAAGAATGTTTTTTTTTTTACTTTATAATTCTCTTAAAAAAATGAATTATAACTAGTGTGTGTGTGTGTGTGTGTGTGTGTGTGTGTGTGTGTGTGTGTGTGTGTGTGTGTGTGTGTGTGTGTGTGTGTGTGTGTGTTGATAGGGATTTCTTTACATTTGTCGATTTAGGTAAGGAAATTATAGGGATCTTTTAAAATATACTAGATTCACAGATTTTTATTCCTTCACTCGGAGTGTGGGAACTTGTCGATGTCAGCAATTTTACAGAGCTTCTGTTGCATTAATAAAATAGAAAAGGTGGAATTGAATCAGGAAATAACAGGATATTTTAGAATGAAGTTAATATGGACTGAATTAAGATAAAACTTTGGAAATTAATTAGGATTAAATTAAATTTTAAATTGTCATTTATATATATATATATATATATATATATATATATATATATATATATATATATATATATATATATATATATATATATATATATATATATATATATATATATATATATATATAATTACAAGTTTACTGCTCCGACCTGCCTTTAGCCACATCTATAAATCTGGAAAACCTGACTGCCTTGGCAGAATTGGCGTTGAATTATAAGGTCATCACAGGCCACAGTACAATCCGCCCGGTAAGGATGTGCCGCGTCTTCGGTAAGAGGTAGTCGACCGCACACCATTTATATACCCATACGGGTGACAAGCATCACCACCGCAACGTAAGCTTTTCATCCTCTTACATGAGGGGGCTCCCTGTGGGACGCGTGTGTGTGTGTGTGTGTGTGTGAGAGAGAGAGAGAGAGAGAGAGAGAGAGAGAATGTAAGTGTGTTTGTGTGTCAAGGAATTAAAACAACTGAATAGGAATGGATGAAAATGTTGCTATTAATGATACTGGATTTCAAGGAATATAAAAAAAATATGGTCATTCATTTTGTAAAGAATTAAAAAACTATTTGCATTTCATTTTTTTCCCTGTTTAAAATTTTTTTAAAGTTTATAATAAGTAAAAAATTAAAGATTTAAAATAAAAGAAAACTTTTATCTGCATTAGTTCTTTCTGACTTATTAATGTTCTTAGTACTTCTTTTTTAATTTTATACTATAGTTATTTGCGTGTCTCTTCTTAATAATAAATAAACTAATGTAATAAAAAAATGAAATACTCTGATTCAACTTTATGCATTCTGCATAACAAAACCTTTATTTAAATTTTTGGGGATTTTTAAAAAGATAATGTCGCAACCAGAGGCAACCCCATATCCAATTAAACTTCAGTTTCAACTTTTTAAGAATAATATTTCAATACAGTTGAATTAAATGACATTTGTATTTCACTTTCAAACTTTGATTAGGATAGAAAAAATGTTCCATACTATCATTAATTTGTACATTGCATCCTTTCCTTATTCATTCAATTGTATATTTATTTGCACATGCTGTTCATTGTATTCCTTCATTACTGATTCATTTGCATATTTTCCTTATTCATAATTTATTATATTATTTATATATATTATTTGTATATATATATATTTATTTATATTGTTTATATTCCATTTTGATTCATTTGCACATTTTGTACATTGCATCTTTTCAATATTGATTCATTTGCACATTTTGTACATTGCATCCTTTCATTATTGATGGATTCATTTGCACATTTTGTACATTGCATCCTTTCATTATTGATGGATTCATTTGCACATTTTGTACATTGCATCCTTTCATTATTGATGGATTCATTTGCACATTTTGTACATTGCATCCTTTCATTATTGATGGATTCATTTGCACATTTTGTACATTGCATCCTTTCATTATTGATGGATTCATTTGCACATTTTGTACATTGCATCCTTTCATTATTGATGGATTCATTTGCACATTTTGTACATTGCATCCTTTCATTATTGATGGATTCATTTGCACATTTTGTACATTGCATCCTTTCATTATTGATGGATTCATTTGCACATTTTGTACATTGCATCCTTTCATTATTGATGGATTCATTTGCACATTTTGTACATTGCATCCTTTCATTATTGATGGATTCATTTGCACATTTTGTACATTGCATCCTTTCATTATTGATGGATTCATTTGCACATTTTGTACATTGCATCCTTTCATTATTGATGGATTCATTTGCACATTTTGTACATTGCATCCTTTCATTATTGATTCATTTGTATATTCGCATTAGCAAAAAATATGTCTTAAACTAATGAAAGTGTTTCCACATTATGAATTTGGAAATATTACGGAAACCAAAGAATAAATATTCATACACTATACATAATATCTCATCAGCGAAATTATCTTTTAAACTATGAAATTGAATTCAATTGTCCAAATAAGTGAATTTTGCATGTTAGTACTTCCAAAGACAGGCCATTTAATCTAGAGTAGACAATATCAGACATAGTTAGGCGCACAAAACTATGCAATTCGTTTCGATGTTTTAGAAACTTTCATTAATTAGATTCAATTTGTTATTTCTGCAGTTTTCATGAGAAATCATAAAATGAAAATATATCGTAAGGGCTTACATGCCATATGAATCAAAATACCCAGTGACTTTTTTTTTTGCACTATAATAGCGCATGGATTCATTAAGAATATACTTAATAGATATTACATTAAAATACAGGTTAATGTTTGTCATAGTTTTATACTTAAATACCTTTTTAAGTGTTTAAGGAGCATCTACATACACATAAAATTTATAACTGAAATCATACATTGTTAATATTCCGCACTGATCAGCTAGTTGCCAAAAGTGCCCAGCTGTTTTAAATTAACGGCTACAATTTTTCAAAGATATTAAAATCTGCTAGCACAAAATTTATTATGCTATTTCAAAAAAATGTATAACAAAATGTTGAGTTTCTTTAACCTGAAAATTCCTGATTTAATATAAAACACTATACATTAAAAAAAAAAAGCTTTCAAAAAATACTCCCCCCTCCCCAAAAAAAGTGATTTTTTAATAGATAGAAAATTGTTCGATCGCCAAAATAAGTTATTTTCTTGTAATATAAACAATAGGATTTTAAGTATATTATACCAATGACAAATATTGAACAGTTTACAGAATTGGCAATAAAAATTTATTTAAAATGTTTTTCATTTTCATTTCATGAGTGGATATTGGGAAAGGTATTCTTTCAGTAATCATATTTTGCTATAACCACAGTTTATGGCTAAGAAAACGGATTGTTGTCAAGCGACAGAAGTAGATCTTAATTGAATAAGAAATAAAGTAAAAGGTCACAACGTAAATATAAACTAAATAAGCTACTTTTAAAATCAAATGATTTCACCTTTAAAAAAAACATGATTTTATCAATCAAAAAATAAAATAAGAAAAGGGTACTTTTCGTTCAGACAAGAGCAAACGAAAATCCGCCAAATAACATACACCTTCGCTTCCCACAAAAAAGTCGCCAAGAAAAAGTTACAGCGTTAAGTTTGTATGCAAGTTGGCACAGGTGTTGGCGACTCCTTTTTGGCGATGATGTAAATTATTTGGCAACCTTTCGCTTGAGCCCGGCTATTTGAAAAATAATACAACCATTCAGTTAAAAGTACATTTTTTTTCACCATCAGCATTTGTGATGTCATTTTCATACTGCACATTAATTTTGCGCTATTAATAACTGCATTTATTCAATTTTCTGTTATATTCTTCTAATATTTTAGAAGTAAAAATCCGGTATGTTACTTAAAGATGATAATTGGCAATTAAGACTTATTAATATGTGGAATATTTAATTGTAATTTTTCATGTATACTCTTTGAGAAATATACTGACACCATTTGATTATTTTATAGTATTAGCATCTGTTTCCCTATTAGTCCAATTGTTCAGAAACATTTAGAACCTTCCCTCGTATTCGAAGCATTGTTGCAGTATCATTAGTGGAATTAAATTTGCATTCAACATGCTTCCTGTTTAAATCTACTCTTTCTATTACATTAATAAAATGAAGAGAGCTTAAACTGATTGTTATTATAGTCTAAGCATTCTTGAACATGTGCTAAATGTAAAATCGTGAATTTTTTAATTCGGTTCAAGCTTTAATGAGACTTTTGGAACTTTAAATGCTTATCTTGAATAAGTGGCGAAAATAGGCTATCTTAGGATATTAATGGCTTATTGAACAATTTGAATACAACTTTGATACACAATATATAAATAGTATATTAAATTAAGGAAGTTATAATGTTTAAAATAAAATATATACGTTAGAAAGCAATCAAAAAATAAAACCAAAGTATCTGAGATTCCTTGAACGACAGGAAATTCAGCATTTCTTGAAAGTAAATATTTTCAGACAGGATAAACGAGAGATATTTAAGATTTTGACTTCATTGATGAATCATGAGCATTATACATATTTGATATCCAAAAAAGTGCTATAGAAAATAAAAATGATTTATGGATTATGTGATTACTGAACGAATAATAAATCCCAGTAATTACCAATGAAAATATTTCGATAATGAATACTATAAATGCCACTTTTCATTATGAATATATCTCAAAACTCACAGTATTATTGAACTGACTTAAAACTGACACGACATCGTATTTAAATGTCAAACATATTTGTACTTACTTAATCGCTTACTTAATGTAAGGAAAAGGCTTAAGTATATTGAAGACTCTAAGTATACTGACGATTGGCTACGTTCCAAAAACCAAAAGTGAGAATTTAGAGGGCAGTGAGTTTTGAAATAAGTAAAAAATATATGTTTCAACATCAGAATATAAATATATATTCAATTAAAAAACCATTATAAAATGTATTGTTCAATGAAATAAATATTTGAAGGACATAGAGAAAAAATAAAAACAAATAAATAACTTCTCTAAACAATGTTTTTTTAAGATAGTGAAAAATCCATTTTAGTTTTTTTAAAAAATATAAAGTTTTATTAAAAACTTTAGTACGTAGGCATAAAGATATTTCTAAAAAATTAACTTTTAAATGAATTACAAAATCATTTTCTGTTTTGTTCCAAATACATTTTTATAGAATAATAAGATAAGAATAACAGAAAAAAAATTAAATGCTAAGTAGCCAGGAAAATATTGAAATTCTTAAAAATTATACATATTTAAATTTTTTTTAAATAACATATTTTGTTTCAAAAATGTTTCTGAAAATATTTTATATTTTAATGTATATATATAAAAAAATTACCACTCTAAATTAATAATTCGCAAAAGTGTCCTATATAATCCACTGCCCCCTTAATATTAATAATAATACCAGAAATTCGATTTAGACCATATTTCGGACAGTGGAATTTATTAAAAGTCCCAGTGCAATTTTTCTGCAAATATATTTTCTTTCTACTTATATACCAGGTAAAATTGTTATAATAAAAGAGAAATCTGTACTTTTCAGAAATCTTATCTACAATTTTGTCATTTCAGTTCAACTAGCATAAGATTTTGAAAAACAATTTCATATGTAAACATATGTTAAATTAATTCAATTTGATTCTGTATGAAATCCTGTATATTGTTGCATTAATTTTTTCTAAGTTTTGGGTTTTGGTTTTCTAAGTTTGATTTCCTAAGTTTAGGAACTGTAGTAATCTTACAAAACGAGCTCAAGATAATGCGGGACGAGATATTTGCGTGCAGATGAGTGAATGAATTGCAGGAAGATGTTGCATTAAGTAATTTCAATGAACTGAAACACGAAGCACACTTGATGTAATTCATTTAAAAATTTGTTCATTAGTTTCTAGTTTAAATGATAGATTATAATTGTATTAGATAGATTATAATTGTATTAATCATAAGACAAATTATTGAATATTTTTAAAAAATGAAATAATAATATTCCTATATTTAATCGATCTCAGATTATTATGAATTCCAAGTAATTAGGAATTCTAAGCTGTTGAAAGATAAAAAAAATAGATTTGAATATAAAAATTCAATTAAAAATAAAGTAATTTAATAAATTAAAAACTAAATTCTTAAAATAAATATAAATTATCTAAGCATGTAAAGCATCCCTTCAGTTTATTTGAGAATGATTACTGGCAAATTTATAAATCATTGGCAAAACAGTTCAATTGCTTTGTTTTTGAATGAAAATATTATAATACATTTGTCTCAGAAAGTGATAAATAGTGCGATTTGAAATGCATGAGATGTTTGATATCAATTAAAATCGGAAGATGATTTATTCAGTTTTGAAAAAGCTTTACTTGACAAGGAGAATATTTGCACTTCAAATAATCAACTCCAGGTGTCTGTCTCAGATGTTTACAAGAGCATGTATTAAAAGCTCTTTCACGTTTGAATGAAGACAAACATTCTAAAATCGACTGACAGAATAAATGTATAAACAAATCGTTTTGAAAACGATTCGTCCGTTCTTTGGCAGCAGCTGGCATTTGACATTCGGTGTTTGGCTTTGCATATTGTTCCACGAAGGTTTCTAAATAGAAGACTCATTGGTCCGTTCGACAGAATAAATTTTTAGAATATTCCCAATTTCATTGTGTCTAAAGTATACCAAATCAATAAACAAAAGAGACAAATTTACAGCTTGCTTTGATAGACGTCCAAATTTCAAATTGCTACACTACTATATAATGGATATTACATAATTAATGAGGTTCGATTTTGGATAGTAAAAAACGCGGGAAATGGTCTTGGATATGAAGTAGAGTAAAAAAATCTCTTCTTCTAATCTCTCATTTTTTTAAGATAAAAATATTTTCTATATACCGAATAAAATTTCTATATGATGAACAAATATTATCACATAAAAGTGCAAAGGATATAGCATAAAAATGCGAATTTCTGTATAATGAACAAAAAATAATGCATAAAAATGCAAAGGAGCATTTAGAGCATTTTCAAATATCGAATGACATTGATATTTGTCTTATAATTTCTGGCCTGGAGTACTTAAGAATGGAAGTTTTTTTAGAGAATAAAAATAACATCCAATCTCTCATTTTTTTAACCTAAAAACATTTTCTATATAGCGAACAATATTTCTATGTGATGAAAATATATTATCGCATAAAAGTGTAAAGGATATCGCGTAAGAATGCGGCTTTCTGTATAATGAAGAAAAATTACCGCATAAAAATGCAAAGGAGCTTTTAGAGTATTCTCAAATATTGAATGACATTGATATTTGTCTTATAATTTCCGGCCTGGAGTACTTAAGAATGGAAGTTTCTTAGAGAATAATCCAATCTTCCAATCGCCCATTTTTTTAACCTAAAAACATTTTCTATATAACGAACAACATTTCTATGTGATGAAAATATATTATCACATAAAAGTGTAAAGGATATCGTGTAAGAATGCGGCTCTCTGTGTAATGAAGAAAAACTACAGCATAAAAATGCAAAGATGCATTTGAAGTATTCTCAAATATTGAATGACATTGATATTTGTCTTGTAATTTCCGGTCTGGAGTACTTGAGCATGGAATTTTTTTACATAATAAAAATAACTTCCACTTGCAAATATGTTACGATCCGGCGGTTTACAATAGACTATTTTTTTAATCAATCTAGCGAATTTCAATCAAAACAACACCTGTTGAAAAAATAATTTCTGCGTGGAGTAATTCCGCACAATATGGCAACTGATGTAAAGTATTCTCCTTATCAAAATAAGAACCTGGCATGACTCCGTACTAAAAATTCATTACTTATTGGCTCCTTTTTTTAACTCTTACATATGCCAAGCAATTATTTGGCTCCCTTTTTTTTTTTTTTTTTTTTTTTTTTTGCTTTTACATATACCAAGCAATTATATATGAAATACTAATTAGGGATATCGAAGCAAAATAACTTCAAAGCAATTATTGAAACTGTTTCAAATTAAAACCGAAAAATCAAATTATGGCTTTAAATATAAATATACAGAAATAAACATGACATATAGAAATAAATGATGCAGCTACAATAAGTTATTCTTATTATATAGTATGCACTTTACATAGCTTATCTAAACAGTGTCATATCTCATAATGTAAAGAATAAATAAATAAATTGAAAGATCAAAACTCTTATTATTCGCAATCTTTTCAATCTCTTTTACCCAGAGCTTACCCAAAAATATAAGACGGTATAAAAAAAATATGTAAAAAAATCGCAATAATATAAAATTCCGAGCTCCAAAAATCATGAGGTACATTTGAATAAAAAATATCCTCATTTTTCTCTTTTGAAACGCATTCAAACTATATTCGAAATGCACAATAAGTTAAATTTATCTAAAAATAGGATAGAAGAACATATTTCGATTGGAACATGTTCGAGTTCTTACGTCAATGAAATGAGATAAAAAAGAAGGGAGGCATTCCTATTTTTTAAGAGCATGCATTCTGGAAATATCTTTCGAATGGTATGCAGTCTACGGACTTAGAATGACTTTTAATGGAATTTCCGTTACTGATAAAAAAAATGAAGTCGCAATGTAGTTTACATTCTTGAAAAAGTTGTTATTTACAGATTACGCTTTTAAGATAATAATATGTATTCTATTATTATCATTTGAGAACATGATGTTGTTTTGGTTAGGGGTTTTTCAAGCTCGAAATTACGTAGGCAATGAATATTGAAGCTCGAAATCGTGTAGGCAATGTAAAGCATAAATGGCAATTTTCATCATCATCTTTTAATCGCATATATTTTTTTGCCTGCTTTTACCAGTATTGCATTATTATTACGTATGTTTCTTTCAAAGCAGATGCGTTTTTAAAAGGTTCACGTAGAACTATAACGTCATAGCTGTTATTTCATCTCAAAATAGGTCGAGCTCCAAAACCTTTTTGCCAGACAGAAAAATTGAAAATGAAAGTTCAAAAAAATTATCATTATATAAAGAGAGAGAGGGGGGGAGAGAGACCGATAGAGAAGTCTCGTGATTGTTCCAAACCGGTTTAAACTGGTTAATGACTTAAATTAATTAAGACAAATAATGACTTAAAATAATAATGTTTTCACATGATAACTTAACATTTGCGATTGTAGATTTCATTTTAATTATTTTATTTATTTATTTTTTGTTTGTTTTCTCGGATTTATAAACATTGTTTATAAATCTTGACACAAATATCAGCATGATATCTATATTTATTTCAATAATGACAATTCAATTTACTATAATAGGCTCCTCCTCAGCAAAATTTCTTTAAAATTAAAATAATAATAATAATAATTAGTTACTTTATATGTATGTCAACGGCAATTTCATTTATAGTTTAATTTTATTAGAAATATTCATATATAAATTATATCAGAATAACATGCATTACTAAAATAGGATTTTTAAAACATGTTGAATCTGATGTTAATTTTTCCGAATATTCATCCTGAGAGTGTATAATTGGCACGTTTTCTCCATGGTTAGCGGAAATTCACTTACTGTTCGTTTCAGTATACCGAAACTGCCATTTTTCCGCGATTCTACCTCTCAAAGGGATGAAATGCGGAAGGAGGAGTACATTTCCGAAGTTTTTTTTAACTTTTTGACTTTTATTTCCGTCCCATTACTTTTTCCTTCCGTTTTCTTACCATGTATGTGTGAGTGTTGTTATATTATCGGGTATGTTACTGCTCGTATAGTTTCGTGTAGGTTTTGGTATAGAAGGTATTTTTGAGCGAGGATAGAACCTGGGACCTTGTAGTTCGCAGCAGAATAACATGACCACAATATAAAAGCAATTGCTCGTGTAGCGTAGCTGTTTACTGGCTTATAAGCCACAGACTCTCCCTACAGTGAGTCCAAGGTGAGACGAATGATAGGGCTGTTGAGTGGTGATGTATTTATTAGCTATTGAGTCTAATGCGCCTGTATATATTTGAGTAGTGCCAAGCGTTATGGCGAGCGTGTGTGTGAGTGGTTTCTGTTGCTACGTCAAGAGAGTCTGACGACTTTGGTTTGATGTGGGTAGATGGCGCCACAACAGCTGTACGAAGGTTGAAGTTTCATTGTCCGAAGTCACCAATGTGGCGATTTTGGTATGAGCGAGGATAGAATCTGGTACCTTGTCGTTCGCAGCCCAGTAACATGACCACAATACAAAAGTAATTCCTCGTGTACCGTAGCTGTTTAGTGGCTTATAAGCTTTCACCACAGTTTTATTGTAACTCAAAATTGCATATTGACTGATTATATGGTTAGTGCAAGGGACAAAAAAAATTTTAGAGATGGCACTTAAAAATTTTTATATAATATCTTTAAATGTGAGCAAGATTATATACCATTGTTAATCTCAAAACGTTATAAAAATTCGATAACAAGTAAAAAAATCGTTTTAATAATCGAAAATTATTATTATTTTGCGAAAAAATGAATAACCACATTTAAAAAAAATCTTCTTCCATTTATTCATTTTAATTTAATGTTTAGGCCTCTTATAGTAAATAAAAATTGCTCTGTAGTATTTTAATTGGAATTAACTTCTTTTTCCGGCAATATTATGAGTCAAATGCAGTTTTTATGCCTACTAAATCTGCGTATAATCCGAATTCTCTTTATTTTTAAATGTAAATATCTCCTCCTTTCATCTTTCCTCTCACCCATATTTTGACTAAATTAACACATTCTGACGCATGCGCAAAAGATCGAAGTGCTTAAGAATTCGAGAATGAACAGTACCTCTCTTACCCATTTGAAATGATAACTGTTAAACAATTGCATCCCATGTAGATGAGTGTATCATTGCCAGCCTAAAATATCTGAAAGATACATGGTTCCTTATTAAAGAATAACCACCTGTAACATCGTTATTTCTAATATATAGCCATTGATATGTGGAAAATAAAATTTATGGCAACATTGTCTTGTTGATCTATTGGTTCCCCGGGATTCAATTAATGATTACTAAAAATTGAAGCGACACTTTTCCATTACACCGGCGCAAATCTCGCCAAGCAGACTTTTTGTTAAGAAAAAGATAATTTAATCGTAATTATTATTACCTTTTTCGGTTAGTTTTCCTAGCCAAAGTTCGAAATGTACGCGAAAATGCCTACATAAACAAAAGCATAGTTTGCTTCTGTTCTTTCTTGAGAAATTGTTTCTTTTAATCTTTAAACATATTCATCTCGTAAATAATAAATTATCATAATCTCGTGCTAATTTAATATTGTCTAAGATTAAACTATTTAGATGCAATCATCTGACTAATTAGCATAAGATTTCGGTATTTCTGATTCGAATCGTAACTACTGTGCAATATACAAATGTAAATCTGTATGTACATGTAAATCAATCACGTGATCGCCATGAGATCATATAAAAGCGGATGCCAGCTTTTGTAAGGATATATCCGAATCCATTCTCCCGCTCTCTGGCTTGCTTTTCGCTAGCGACGTTTGTTTGCTACGAGTTTCAGAAATGTCTGAGAATAGACAATATAATACTTTCTGTGCTTTTAAAATTTTGTTAAAGTAACTTCTTGATTTTATATTTTCTGTTGAACCTTAATGAATAAATCCCGTTGATGTTTTTAAAAGGATGTTGATCTCCAATCAATGAACTTTTGAATCCTTTGCATCGTAAGTAGTATTAGTATGCGATTAGATGAACTTTTAGACCACTGCGTGATATTAGAGTTTCTTCATAATTAGATGCAGCCAATGCTACTCGTGATTTCATAAGAAGAAATTTTAACACTTTTTGGCGAAAGCAAATAGTCGCCGGAACAAATCACACCAGCGGTTACCAGCGGCGATATTCCATTTGGCGTTGGTTGCATCATTATTAGCGACTTTATCGTCTGCGCCGGTATAATAGAAAAATACCATTGAAGCTAATTATTTTATGTAATCTGACATTAATGGATTCATCAGTATTTTTTTTTTCTTTTTTTAGTTTCAAATTCTGATGGATGTATAATTCAAATTATTTTAATATCTTTTCAGCATTCTATTGTTATTCTGTTCATTGTTTTATGTATGTCTCTATTTTTTTTATCTATATCGTTATAGTATATCTAATTATTTCACAGAAAAAATGAATAATGTTTAAAAATGGATGCACCTATTTAAACATTTCGAAAATTGTGTTAAATATTATTAATTATTTATTAATATACTTAATAAGCATGGGAAAATAAGCCGAATCTTTAATCTTGATACCAACAATATTGGCAGAAGGGCCAGAATGAAATATTAATGATTTAAGTTTCACTTCATGATAAAATATACTTTTAAGAAAAAAAGCTTAAAATATTTTTTTTTTTTTTTTTTTGAAAAAAAAGATTGAAAATCGAAAAAGTTATGTGGCGAAAAAGATTATTAATACTGAATTTTTTTAGAATGTAAAATGACTTAAATTTCGTTTTATGCTGCAATTTATTCTAAGTTTTCGCATAAAAATGCCCAAATTTAATTCAATTTTTAATTAATTGCCCATATACCATTTCAGATTAATGTATGTGGCATGCTTGGTAGCTATAATCAAAAGGATTTACTTAAAGAATGCAAGCACACGCACACACACACACATACATTCATCTTTATTAGTAGCCGAGATGTTAAAATAGGTCTTTTATTATTACTAAATTAACCTCTGTTTCTCACTGGTCTCATTTTTTATTCAGGGGATACCTCCTTGGGTCTTCTAAGTCAACGTTCGTCTAATGTTGATTTTTTTTATTGGTAATTTCGCAGGATCGGATCAAAGAAAATGATCGGCTCAAGGCATTTTTCGAACTAACGTAGTAATTACATTTATTGTTTTGTTCCGTTCTATGGGGGGGGGGGAGGGCTAACATTGAATATACATTTCAGTTTTATTTCTTTTCACCTGAAATAATTGGACACAAAATTGGTATCAAATATAAAAAATTTCATTTCAGGATCAGGAATCTAAAATTCATTCCCTTCGCTTGCTGTATTTTTGATTTTCTGTTGCTGTTTTTTCCATATGCGCAAATTTATATAAAAGCATTCTATTCATCGGCTCATTCAGTAAAATAAGTTCATGCATTGAAATTCATCTGCAAAAAATCGTTTTAACATTTCCATACCCACACCTGTTTTGGAACAAAGTTAGAAATAGATTGATCGATACATTATTTAGGATATTTATTTTCCTCTGCAATTAAGGGGATAAGACTCCTTGTGCACAGCCAACTACCCCACCATTACTGTATGTATGATAAGGCTATAGGTACGAAATTTAATTCGTATTTCTTATTTCGCATTTTAGTTATTGCATGCGCTGACAGATAAGTCATATCGCTGACTCTCCGAACCCCCCGAAGGCACACTGATAAAGAAAACTGAATGACCGGACCGCCACAATAGTAACCCTGGCGGGAACTGTGGTTGAGTCCGAAGGGTCATCACCGGCCACGGCACAACCCTTCCCGAAGGAAGTACGTCCCATCATCGATGAGAGGAGCCAAATCCACCACCATTTTGTGTACCCTCCAGGATGGCGAGATCCAACCACCATATCGGAAGCATCTCATCCTCTTTTCGAGGTGCTCCCCCGTCGATTGTACTGACAGATAAATAAAATTTTAAAGGTGGTTCAAACTCACAGATTTAAAACTTTAAAATTCATTAACATCTCAAGTTCAAATTTTCTACTGATACAATTATATGTATATTTTGTAAAAGATAAATGTAAAAAAAATAATAATAATAATCTATACTTATAATAAAGCTCAATGTGTGTGTGTGTGTGTGTGTTGGCGCTCTACAGGCCAGACCGTTCGACCAACAGCTACGAGATTTGGCACGTGTATACCTTGGAGGCCGGGAATGTGCACCTTGGGGTTATTTTTTCGAATTTTTAATTAGAATTTTATTTATTTAAAAAATAAGCGAAATTTTAGCCTGTTTCTGCCATAACTTCCGAAAATATTACCGCACAAAAAAGATTTTTACATCAAGTTAAAAATCAAAAATTTATCTTTTAAATGATACCAATGTTTTAACCTTAAAATTAAATTTCTATTTTTAATTAATTTTTAAATAAATATTTTAACTATATTTTTCAACAATTTTTTCGTACAAAATAAAAATAAAATTTAAGCTGCACGAGCACGTTTCGCATTCATGGGGGAAAATTAGCTTTTTTCAAAGTGTTGCCATTACATTGATTAAAGCTCCATTTAAAAATAAATTAAATCTTTTTGGAAATGAAATCTGCAAATATATGATTTTCGTCACGTGTCTGTAGGAAATGAAACAAATATGAAATATAATTTTTTTCTAAAAAATAAATTGAAGAAAAATTATTTTATGATCTTTTACACTCTCTATATTATTAATCCAATAAATCAGTTTTATTTTAAGGCAAGTTTTGTTTAATATGAACAGGATATCTATTCAAATCAGGGTCACACAGATAATTTGTAAACCTTTAGTAATAGACACAGATCTTCTAAATGGTCTAAATGGAAAATGATTATATTTTATGTAACTTGATCGAATAAATACTCTAATATATAGCGAATTTTTACATAAAGCTTCTGCTGTGGAAATCACGTTTAACAAAATGTTCTTGAAACACTAATATTTTAAATAAAGAATTAATTTCCAATCAACTAAACCAATCACTTAAACTGACTGATTTATGAAAATTTGAATAACACTATTAAAAAAAAAAGGATAATTTTAGATTTTCCATCGATCGTTTTAAAGAAAATACGCAAATGAGCGCGCAGGTTTCTCAAGATTAATTGGCCTAAGATTATGAAAATGTTGAGTTTTTCTAAATTTTTAACATTCAAAACTTCATAAATCAGTCTTAGTTAATCGTGGAAAATAGAAACATTCATTCATTTATTTATTTAAAATTTGGTGTGTCCAGAATATTTCTCAGAATATGATGCCTTACTGCATAAAATTTAGACTTCATAATTTTTGAAATATATTTATAGGCTGGAACAAAATATTATTATTGATTTCATTTCAATCCTTTTGAAAGCAAAACTAAAAACTGAATTTTATGCTGAATCTGAGAAATTTTTGTTGAATTATTCTTTCAGATATTACACAAATTATGAAAAATATTTTGTAGTTCACATAAGACTTAAATACCGAACGATTCTGTTTGCAGTACTCATATTCAATAATAATAATAATAAATAAATAAGAATAAAGATGATAAATCAAATACAACGCTTGGTTTCATTAAAAAATATCTTTATATTAATTGCAATTTCAGTATTTCCACTTTAAATTAAAGTTGAAGTTTTACCGGAAATGACAACAAATTAGCAAAATATATATAGTAAATTGAACGAAACGATCTAAACAACAGTATAAGTTTGGTAAGACTATCAAAATTTGAAGATTAAAAATATTTTGTTTGAGAAGCTATTAAGAGACAAGTTACTTAAAATATTTAATTGAAAATTGTAGCAAGGTAATACTGGTAAACCGGCTATTCGCCAAAGGCGGCTAGTAATTAATAAACGTAAGTTCATTGTATATTTGGCAGAATTATAAAACGTTAATAAATTATTCTGTATAAAAGCTAATAAATTAATAAAAAAATAAAACATTCTTCCCAGATTTTTCTTTAGGATATCCATTCACAGTATCCAATAAATGAAAAAAGTCACTGATGATGTAAAAAAAAAAAAAAAAAAATGCCGTTTTGTGATTACAAATATAGTTCTGTGTCAAATTTTGATTTTAATCAAAATTAAGAAAAAGCATCAAAAATACATATTATGTTTCCTTGCACTTGTGTATTAAACGCATCCGAACCATTAAGCACCAAGAAAAGAAAAGCCTCTAGAAATCGCTCGTCAGTAAACTCTTTTTTAACGACAGTTCACCAACAACAGGACATTTATAATAACACAATTATCGATTTTATTTCTATACAATTAAACAACTTATTTTTATGTGCAGGACTCTGAACGTAAAAATCTGAGCACTCATGGAATAAACGCTATTGCCATGGGTAAATAAATTTACGCGGTAGTGAATAGGATTACATCCTTATTAGAGAATAAGCAAAAAGTTTCAAAGATCCCACATTCCCTAGTTTCAAACCTACGTTTAATAGCTTATGCAATATAAAATATTAATCTTTATATCATTTTGAGCACTTTTCAGCCAGAAATTGATCATCTGAGAATTACAAATTTATGAATGGGACCACAATTAAATACAGGGGTAACTCTATTCCTATTCTTGAAGTACTGTCGATGAGAGCCATTGACGTAAGACATAAACATGAAATAAACTTAAAGCTATTTCCACATTAGTATCACAATCATTTTTTAATTATATTTTGTTATAAATATGAAATAATAATAAGACTACACAATAAAGTAATTAAAAATATTCCTGTAAGCCGCTAAGGATTAGTTCTTAAGATCTCTAGAATCTTTATTGGTTGACCTTTTGTATGAAAGAAATTCGCTTGCCATTTTACCAGATTATTCAAAATAAAACCCCACGAAAGCAAATTACAAATCCAGTTTTGTGTCAAATTTTGATTTTATTGAAAGCAATAAATAAATAAAAAACCATCAAAAGTATGTATTTGATTTTCTTGTACTTGTGTATGAAGCGCATCCCAGTTATTAAATATCAAAAAAAGGGAAGCCTCTAAAATTATTTGTTAAAAAACATTTTGTAATAATTGTTTGCCAACATCATGTGATGATGTTTATAATATATAATTACAGACTGCGTTTATTATAGCCACCTATTTTATTTTTCTATACTATAGTACCCTATTTTTATGTGCAGAATTGTGATTTGGAGGATGACATAAGATATAAACGCCAAACAAACATAAAGCAATTTCCACATTAGTATCTCAAACATTTCTTATAACAACATAATATATATATATATATATATATATATATATATATATATATATATATATATATATATATATATATATATATATATATATATATATATATATATATATATATATATATCATATATAAGAAAATATAAAATATATGTATTATGAATTTCCAATTAAAATTTATTTCTGAAAACAAACTAAGAAAATTAAAGATTATGTTTGAATAAAACGATAAAAGATACTGTTGTATTTGGAGAGTGCTAATACTGCTGCTACTAAAACACAGATGAACTTTCTCAAGGGTCACCATCAGACAGGGATTCAAACAAGGGTTTTTTTTCTGTGAGGGGTCTTACTTCTAAGGCCTCAATTTCAGGGGATTTTTGGGCCACAAGGCTTCAATACTGCTGAGCAAAGTCAGACCCCTCACAGAAAAAAATCCCTTGTTTGAATCCCTGTCTGAGGGTGACCCCTGAGAAAATCTTCAGGCCGGATTCTTAATTTCTTTCTTTCTGATTCTATATTTATTCATTTTGTTAAATCTGGACTTTATTTTTACTGATTTGGTTAAAACATATAATATATAGAATAATATATAAGTAATATAAAATAATAATAATATATACATTCTTATAACAATATAATATAATAACATTTCTTATAATAACATAAGATATAAACGCCAAATAAACATAAAACTATTTCCACATCAGTATCTCAAACATTTCTTAAACTATAATGTATTATCAAATAAATAATAATGATCAGACTACGCAATAAATAATTAAAACTATTCCTGTAAGCTCCTTAGGATTAGTTCTTAAGATCTTTAGAATCTTGACTGATTAGCATCTTGTATGAAAGAAAATCGATTGCAATTTTACCGGATTATTGAAAACAAATCCCACGCGAAAACCCACTTAGTGCTCCAAAATAGAAAAATAATCACTTTTCTGATATTCTCACACAAATAAATTTGTTATAGCTTAAAAATTGCATTGATTGCTTTGCTGTTAAAGAAGAAATACGTAGCTAATTAGTAATAATTTTGGAGTTTAAGTTTTGATAAATATTACTGTAATTTGGATTAATTACTTGTTCAGGTTCTGGATGATGAATTTGGGAGTTTTTTAGTCGGGTCTTTCAGTCAGATGTTCGATATAACACATTTTTATTATATGGATCACTTCCTCGAGGGAGGCTTCCTTCTCAAAATAGAGTTGGAGTGGATTCTTTTTGAAATCTTTCCATTTTACAGATTTCTGAAAAAAATATTTAATTATTTAGAATAAAGATAGTGTCAAATTTTATATTTAAAATAACTTTCTTTAAATATTTTTAAATGTTTTAAACAAAGTGTTTCCAGTAGTCAATGGGGACTTTTCACAAAGTGCACATTTTCAGTTATGACTGTTTATGAAATGCAATACAATAAAATATTCAATGTTGTCTTTATAAACAATACGGAATTATTGCGTTAATAATAATTTGATGTTTAACTAGAACAATTAAACTATACTAGTTTTAACTAATACAGTTTTACAAGACATATCAAGCAAACTTTGGTATCATTTATGATAATGAATAAATGGCTGGTTGTTTTCAGTTCTATCACTGCATTCAGTGATGCCAATTCAGTTTCTCAAAAAACTGTAAAAATATACTTTACGCTAATTTAATTTGAACTCCATTGTGAAGCACATTGGAAGAAGGATTCTGCAGTTCGGCAATTCCGTGATAATTAAGTTTTGAATCAATTGTATATCTTATATTAAAAATAAAAAAACAACATGGTGTTGCAATACCAACTCTGTGTCATTTAATTTGAAAATCATTGTGTTATCTTTTAGGATAGATAAAGGACGTGACGACACAATGAACCAGTTCCACAACAGTTATTTTAGAATACACTATGCATCATTTAGAAAAATAAAAGACAAGATGCAGGAATTGACCTCTTTCTCAATATTTAATTTGGAATCCGCAATGCATTTTTAGGAAGAATAAAGAACGTGATGCAAAAATTTACCAATTCCACAACATTTGATTTAAAATCCACATTGAATCATTTAGGAAAAAGTGAAAGATGTGATTCAGCAATTCACCTCTTCCACAATATTTAATTTGGAATACACAACTCATTTTTAGGAAGAATAAAGAGTGTGATGCGAAAATTCTTCAATTCTGCAACATTAATTTATTTTCCTCCGTTCCTCAGTTAGGAGAATCAAAAGACCTAGAGTAGCAATTCACCTTTTCAGCGATTTTTAATTTGGAATATCCACAGTGTATTTTCGGAGAGAATAAAAGACATGATTCTATATCAATTCCATAATATTATTTTAGAATCCACTATGTATCATTTAGGAAAAATAAAAGATTAGATGCAGCAATTCATCTCTTCCACAATATTTAATATAGAATCGGAAATGCATTTAAAGAAGAATAAAGAACGTGATGCAAAAATTCATCTCTTCCACAACATTCCATTTAAAATCCACATTGAATCATTTAAGAAAAAGTAAAAGATGTGATGCAGCGATTCACCTCTTCCACAATATTTAATTTGGAATCCACAACTCATTTTTTAGGAAGAATAAAGAGTGTGATGCGAAAATTCTTCAATTCTGCAACATTAATTTATTTTCCTCCGTTCCTCAGTTAGGAGAATCAAAAGACCTAGAGTAGCAATTCACCTTTTCAGCGATTTTTAATTTGGAATATCCACAGTGTATTTTCGGAGAGAATAAAAGACATGATTCTATATCAATTCCATAATATTAATTTAGAATCCACTATGTATCATTTAGGAAAAATAAAAGATTAGATGCAGCAATTCATCTCTTCCACAATATTTAATATAGAATCGGAAATGCATTTAAAGAAGAATAAAGAACGTGATGCAAAAATTCATCTCTTCCACAACATTCCATTTAAAATCCACATTGAATCATTTAAGAAAAAGTAAAAGATGTGATGCAGCGATTCACCTCTTCCACAATATTTAATTTGGAATCCACAACTCATTTTTTAGGAAGAATAAAGAGTGTGATGCGAAAATTCTTCAATTCTGCAACATTAATTTATTTTCCTCCGTTCCTCAGTTAGGAGAATCAAAAGACCTAGAGTAGCAATTCACCTTTTCAGCGATTTTTAATTTGGAATATCCACAGTGTATTTTCGGAGAGAATAAAAGACGTGATTCTATATCAATTCCATAATATTAATTTAGAATCCACTATGTATCATTTAGGAAAAATAAAAGATTAGATGCAGCAATTCATCTCTTCCACAATATTTAATATAGAATCGGAAATGCATTTAAAGAAGAATAAAGAACGTGATGCAAAAATTCATCTCTTCCACAACATTCCATTTAAAATCCACATTGAATCATTTAAGAAAAAGTAAAAGATGTGATGCAGCGATTCACCTCTTCCACAATATTTAATTTGGAATCCACAACTCATTTTTTAGGAAGAATAAAGAGTGTGATGCGAAAATTCTTCAATTCTGCAACATTAATTTATTTTCCTCCGTTCCTCAGTTAGGAGAATCAAAAGACCTAGAGTAGCAATTCACCTTTTCAGCGATTTTTAATTTGGAATATCCACAGTGTATTTTCGGAGAGAATAAAAGACGTGATTCTATATCAATTCCATAATATTAATTTAGAATCCACTATGTATCATTTAGGAAAAATAAAAGATTAGATGCAGCAATTCATCTCTTCCACAATATTTAATATAGAATCGGAAATGCATTTAAAGAAGAATAAAGAACGTGATGCAAAAATTCATCTCTTCCACAACATTCCATTTAAAATCCACATTGAATCATTTAAGAAAAAGTAAAAGATGTGATGCAGCGATTCACCTCTTCCACAATATTTAATTTGGAATCCACAACTCATTTTTTAGGAAGAATAAAGAGTGTGATGCGAAAATTCTTCAATTCTGCAACATTAATTTATTTTCCTCCGTTCCTCAGTTAGGAGAATCAAAAGACCTAGAGTAGCAATTCACCTTTTCAGCGATTTTTAATTTGGAATATCCACAGTGTATTTTCGGAGAGAATAAAAGACATGATTCTATATCAATTCCATAATATTAATTTAGAATCCACTATGTATCATTTAGGAAAAATAAAAGATTAGATGCAGCAATTCATCTCTTCCACAATATTTAATATAGAATCGGAAATGCATTTAAAGAAGAATAAAGAACGTGATGCAAAAATTCATCTCTTCCACAACATTCGATTTAAAATCCACATTGAATCATTTAAGAAAAAGTAAAAGATGTGATGCAGCGATTCACCTCTTCCACAATATTTAATTTGGAATCCACAACTCATTTTTTAGGAAGAATAAAGAGTGTGATGCGAAAATTCTTCAATTCTGCAACATTAATTTATTTTCCTCCGTTCCTCAGTTAGGAGAATCAAAAGACCTAGAGTAGCAATTCACCTTTTCAGCGATTTTTAATTTGGAATATCCACAGTGTATTTTCGGAGAGAATAAAAGACATGATTCTATATCAATTCCATAATATTAATTTAGAATCCACTATGTATCATTTAGGAAAAATAAAAGATTAGATGCAGCAATTCATCTCTTCCACAATATTTAATATAGAATCGGAAATGCATTTAAAGAAGAATAAAGAACGTGATGCAAAAATTCATCTCTTCCACAACATTCCATTTAAAATCCACATTGAATCATTTAAGAAAAAGTAAAAGATGTGATGCAGCGATTCACCTCTTCCACAATATTTAATTTGGAATCCACAACTCATTTTTTAGGAAGAATAAAGAGTGTGATGCGAAAATTCTTCAATTCTGCAACATTAATTTATTTTCCTCCGTTCCTCAGTTAGGAGAATCAAAAGACCTAGAGTAGCAATTCACCTTTTCAGCGATTTTTAATTTGGAATATCCACAGTGTATTTTCGGAGAGAATAAAAGACGTGATTCTATATCAATTCCATAATATTAATTTAGAATCCACTATGTATCATTTAGGAAAAATAAAAGATTAGATGCAGCAATTCATCTCTTCCACAATATTTAATATAGAATCGGAAATGCATTTAAAGAAGAATAAAGAACGTGATGCAAAAATTCATCTCTTCCACAACATTCCATTTAAAATCCACATTGAATCATTTAAGAAAAAGTAAAAGATGTGATGCAGCGATTCACCTCTTCCACAATATTTAATTTGGAATCCACAACTCATTTTTTAGGAAGAATAAAGAGTGTGATGCGAAAATTCTTCAATTCTGCAACATTAATTTATTTTCCTCCGTTCCTCAGTTAGGAGAATCAAAAGACCTAGAGTAGCAATTCACCTTTTCAGCGATTTTTAATTTGGAATATCCACAGTGTATTTTCGGAGAGAATAAAAGACGTGATTCTATATCAATTCCATAATATTAATTTAGAATCCACTATGTATCATTTAGGAAAAATAAAAGATTAGATGCAGCAATTCATCTCTTCCACAATATTTAATATAGAATCGGAAATGCATTTAAAGAAGAATAAAGAACGTGATGCAAAAATTCATCTCTTCCACAACATTCCATTTAAAATCCACATTGAATCATTTAAGAAAAAGTAAAAGATGTGATGCAGCGATTCACCTCTTCCACAATATTTAATTTGGAATCCACAACTCATTTTTTAGGAAGAATAAAGAGTGTGATGCGAAAATTCTTCAATTCTGCAACATTAATTTATTTTCCTCCGTTCCTCAGTTAGGAGAATCAAAAGACCTAGAGTAGCAATTCACCTTTTCAGCGATTTTTAATTTGGAATATCCACAGTGTATTTTCGGAGAGAATAAAAGACATGATTCTATATCAATTCCATAATATTAATTTAGAATCCACTATGTATCATTTAGGAAAAATAAAAGATTAGATGCAGCAATTCATCTCTTCCACAATATTTAATATAGAATCGGAAATGCATTTAAAGAAGAATAAAGAACGTGATGCAAAAATTCATCTCTTCCACAACATTCCATTTAAAATCCACATTGAATCATTTAAGAAAAAGTAAAAGATGTGATGCAGCGATTCACCTCTTCCACAATATTTAATTTGGAATCCACAACTCATTTTTTAGGAAGAATAAAGAGTGTGATGCGAAAATTCTTCAATTCTGCAACATTAATTTATTTTCCTCCGTTCCTCAGTTAGGAGAATCAAAAGACCTAGAGTAGCAATTCACCTTTTCAGCGATTTTTAATTTGGAATATCCACAGTGTATTTTCGGAGAGAATAAAAGACGTGATTCTATATCAATTCCATAATATTAATTTAGAATCCACTATGTATCATTTAGGAAAAATAAAAGATTAGATGCAGCAATTCATCTCTTCCACAATATTTAATATAGAATCGGAAATGCATTTAAAGAAGAATAAAGAACGTGATGCAAAAATTCATCTCTTCCACAACATTCCATTTAAAATCCACATTGAATCATTTAAGAAAAAGTAAAAGATGTGATGCAGCGATTCACCTCTTCCACAATATTTAATTTGGAATCCACAACTCATTTTTTAGGAAGAATAAAGAGTGTGATGCGAAAATTCTTCAATTCTGCAACATTAATTTATTTTCCTCCGTTCCTCAGTTAGGAGAATCAAAAGACCTAGAGTAGCAATTCACCTTTTCAGCGATTTTTAATTTGGAATATCCACAGTGTATTTTCGGAGAGAATAAAAGACGTGATTCTATATCAATTCCATAATATTAATTTAGAATCCACTATGTATCATTTAGGAAAAATAAAAGATTAGATGCAGCAATTCATCTCTTCCACAATATTTAATATAGAATCGGAAATGCATTTAAAGAAGAATAAAGAACGTGATGCAAAAATTCATCTCTTCCACAACATTCCATTTAAAATCCACATTGAATCATTTAAGAAAAAGTAAAAGATGTGATGCAGCGATTCACCTCTTCCACAATATTTAATTTGGAATCCACAACTCATTTTTTAGGAAGAATAAAGAGTGTGATGCGAAAATTCTTCAATTCTGCAACATTAATTTATTTTCCTCCGTTCCTCAGTTAGGAGAATCAAAAGACCTAGAGTAGCAATTCACCTTTTCAGCGATTTTTAATTTGGAATATCCACAGTGTATTTTCGGAGAGAATAAAAGACATGATTCTATATCAATTCCATAATATTAATTTAGAATCCACTATGTATCATTTAGGAAAAATAAAAGATTAGATGCAGCAATTCATCTCTTCCACAATATTTAATATAGAATCGGAAATGCATTTAAAGAAGAATAAAGAACGTGATGCAAAAATTCATCTCTTCCACAACATTCCATTTAAAATCCACATTGAATCATTTAAGAAAAAGTAAAAGATGTGATGCAGCGATTCACCTCTTCCACAATATTTAATTTGGAATCCACAACTCATTTTTTAGGAAGAATAAAGAGTGTGATGCGAAAATTCTTCAATTCTGCAACATTAATTTATTTTCCTCCGTTCCTCAGTTAGGAGAATCAAAAGACCTAGAGTAGCAATTCACCTTTTCAGCGATTTTTAATTTGGAATATCCACAGTGTATTTTCGGAGAGAATAAAAGACGTGATTCTATATCAATTCCATAATATTAATTTAGAATCCACTATGTATCATTTAGGAAAAATAAAAGATTAGATGCAGCAATTCATCTCTTCCACAATATTTAATATAGAATCGGAAATGCATTTAAAGAAGAATAAAGAACGTGATGCAAAAATTCATCTCTTCCACAACATTCGATTTAAAATCCACATTGAATCATTTAAGAAAAAGTAAAAGATGTGATGCAGCGATTCACCTCTTCCACAATATTTAATTTGGAATCCACAACTCATTTTTTAGGAAGAATAAAGAGTGTGATGCGAAAATTCTTCAATTCTGCAACATTAATTTATTTTCCTCCGTTCCTCAGTTAGGAGAATCAAAAGACCTAGAGTAGCAATTCACCTTTTCAGCGATTTTTAATTTGGAATATCCACAGTGTATTTTCGGAGAGAATAAAAGACGTGATTCTATATCAATTCCATAATATTAATTTAGAATCCACTATGTATCATTTAGGAAAAATAAAAGATTAGATGCAGCAATTCATCTCTTCCACAATATTTAATATAGAATCGGAAATGCATTTAAAGAAGAATAAAGAACGTGATGCAAAAATTCATCTCTTCCACAACATTCCATTTAAAATCCACATTGAATCATTTAAGAAAAAGTAAAAGATGTGATGCAGCGATTCACCTCTTCCACAATATTTAATTTGGAATCCACAACTCATTTTTTAGGAAGAATAAAGAGTGTGATGCGAAAATTCTTCAATTCTGCAACATTAATTTATTTTCCTCCGTTCCTCAGTTAGGAGAATCAAAAGACCTAGAGTAGCAATTCACCTTTTCAGCGATTTTTAATTTGGAATATCCACAGTGTATTTTCGGAGAGAATAAAAGACGTGATTCTATATCAATTCCATAATATTAATTTAGAATCCACTATGTATCATTTAGGAAAAATAAAAGATTAGATGCAGCAATTCATCTCTTCCACAATATTTAATATAGAATCGGAAATGCATTTAAAGAAGAATAAAGAACGTGATGCAAAAATTCATCTCTTCCACAACATTCCATTTAAAATCCACATTGAATCATTTAAGAAAAAGTAAAAGATGTGATGCAGCGATTCACCTCTTCCACAATATTTAATTTGTAATCCACAACTCATTTTTTAGGAAGAATAAAGAGTGTGATGCGAAAATTCTTCAATTCTGCAACATTAATTTATTTTCCTCCGTTCCTCAGTTAGGAGAATCAAAAGACCTAGAGTAGCAATTCACCTTTTCAGCGATTTTTAATTTGGAATATCCACAGTGTATTTTCGGAGAGAATAAAAGACATGATTCTATATCAATTCCATAATATTAATTTAGAATCCACTATGTATCATTTAGGAAAAATAAAAGATTAGATGCAGCAATTCATCTCTTCCACAATATTTAATATAGAATCGGAAATGCATTTAAAGAAGAATAAAGAACGTGATGCAAAAATTCATCTCTTCCACAACATTCGATTTAAAATCCACATTGAATCATTTAAGAAAAAGTGAAAGATGTGATGCAGCGATTCACCTCTTCCACAATATTTAATTTGTAATCCACAACTCATTTTTTAGGAAGAATAAAGAGTGTGATGCGAAAATTCTTCAATTCTGCAACATTAATTTATTTTCCTCCGTTCCTCAGTTAGGAGAATCAAAAGACCTAGAGTAGCAATTCACCTTTTCAGCGATTTTTAATTTGGAATATCCACAGTGTATTTTCGGAGAGAATAAAAGACATGATTCTATATCAATTCCATAATATTAATTTAGAATCCACTATGTATCATTTAGGAAAAATAAAAGATTAGATGCAGCAATTCATCTCTTCCACAATATTTAATATAGAATCGGAAATGCATTTAAAGAAGAATAAAGAACGTGATGCAAAAATTCATCTCTTCCACAACATTCGATTTAAAATCCACATTGAATCATTTAAGAAAAAGTGAAAGATGTGATGCAGCGATTCACCTCTTCCACAATATTTAATTTGGAATCCACAACTCATTTTTTAGGAAGAATAAAGAGTGTGATGCGAAAATTCTTCAATTCTGCAACATTACTTTATTTTCCTCCGTTCCTCAGTTAGGAGAATCAAAAGACCTAGAGTAGCAATTCACCTTTTCAGCGATTTTTAATTTGGAATATCCACAGTGTATTTTCGGAGAGAATAAAAGACATGATTCTATATCAATTCCATAATATTAATTTAGAATCCACTATGTATCATTTAGGAAAAATAAAAGATTAGATGCAGCAATTCATCTCTTCCACAATATTTAATATAGAATCGGAAATGCATTTAAAGAAGAATAAAGAACGTGATGCAAAAATTCATCTCTTC
Organism: Argiope bruennichi; assembly: GCF_947563725.1. NCBI lineage: Eukaryota > Metazoa > Arthropoda > Arachnida > Araneae > Araneidae > Argiope > Argiope bruennichi. The sequence goes on along the minus strand of NC_079161.1, from coordinate 52,515,549 downwards.
CACAACATTCGATTTAAAATCCACATTGAATCATTTAAGAAAAAGTGAAAGATGTGATGCAGCGATTCACCTCTTCCACAATATTTAATTTGGAATCCACAACTCATTTTTTAGGAAGAATAAAGAGTGTGATGCGAAAATTCTTCAATTCTGCAACATTACTTTATTTTCCTCCGTTCCTCAGTTAGGAGAATCAAAAGACCTAGAGTAGCAATTCACCTTTTCAGCGATTTTTAATTTGGAATATCCACAGTGTATTTTCGGAGAGAATAAAAGACATGATTCTATATCAATTCCATAATATTAATTTAGAATCCACTATGTATCATTTAGGAAAAATAAAAGATTAGATGCAGCAATTCATCTCTTCCACAATATTTAATATAGAATCGGAAATGCATTTAAAGAAGAATAAAGAACGTGATGCAAAAATTCATCTCTTCCACAACATTCGATTTAAAATCCACATTGAATCATTTAAGAAAAAGTGAAAGATGTGATGCAGCGATTCACCTCTTCCACAATATTTAATTTGGAATCCACAACTCATTTTTTAGGAAGAATAAAGAGTGTGATGCGAAAATTCTTCAATTCTGCAACATTACTTTATTTTCCTCCGTTCCTCAGTTAGGAGAATCAAAAGACCTAGAGTAGCAATTCACCTTTTCAGCGATTTTTAATTTGGAATATCCACAGTGTATTTTCGGAGAGAATAAAAGACATGATTCTATATCAATTCCATAATATTAATTTAGAATCCACTATGTATCATTTAGGAAAAATAAAAGATTAGATGCAGCAATTCATCTCTTCCACAATATTTAATATAGAATCGGAAATGCATTTAAAGAAGAATAAAGAACGTGATGCAAAAATTCATCTCTTCCACAACATTCGATTTAAAATCCACATTGAATCATTTAAGAAAAAGTAAAAGATGTGATGCAGCGATTCACCTCTTCCACAATATTTAATTTGTAATCCACAACTCATTTTTTAGGAAGAATAAAGAGTGTGATGCGAAAATTCTTCAATTCTGCAACATTACTTTATTTTCCTCCGTTCCTCAGTTAGGAGAATCAAAAGACCTAGAGTAGCAATTCACCTTTTCAGCGATTTTTAATTTGGAATATCCACAGTGTATTTTCGGAGAGAATAAAAGACATGATTCTATATCAATTCCATAATATTAATTTAGAATCCACTATGTATCATTTAGGAAAAATAAAAGATTAGATGCAGCAATTCATCTCTTCCACAATATTTAATATAGAATCGGAAATGCATTTAAAGAAGAATAAAGAACGTGATGCAAAAATTCATCTCTTCCACAACATTCGATTTAAAATCCACATTGAATCATTTAAGAAAAAGTGAAAGATGTGATGCAGCGATTCACCTCTTCCACAATATTTAATTTGTAATCCACAACTCATTTTTTAGGAAGAATAAAGAGTGTGATGCGAAAATTCTTCAATTCTGCAACATTAATTTATTTTCCTCCGTTCCTCAGTTAGGAGAATCAAAAGACCTAGAGTAGCAATTCACCTTTTCAGCGATTTTTAATTTGGAATATCCACAGTGTATTTTCGGAGAGAATAAAAGACATGATTCTATATCAATTCCATAATATTAATTTAGAATCCACTATGTATCATTTAGGAAAAATAAAAGATTAGATGCAGCAATTCATCTCTTCCACAATATTTAATATAGAATCGGAAATGCATTTAAAGAAGAATAAAGAACGTGATGCAAAAATTCATCTCTTCCACAACATTCGATTTAAAATCCACATTGAATCATTTAAGAAAAAGTGAAAGATGTGATGCAGCGATTCACCTCTTCCACAATATTTAATTTGGAATCCACAACTCATTTTTTAGGAAGAATAAAGAGTGTGATGCGAAAATTCTTCAATTCTGCAACATTACTTTATTTTCCTCCGTTCCTCAGTTAGGAGAATCAAAAGACCTAGAGTAGCAATTCACCTTTTCAGCGATTTTTAATTTGGAATATCCACAGTGTATTTTCGGAGAGAATAAAAGACATGATTCTATATCAATTCCATAATATTAATTTAGAATCCACTATGTATCATTTAGGAAAAATAAAAGATTAGATGCAGCAATTCATCTCTTCCACAATATTTAATATAGAATCGGAAATGCATTTAAAGAAGAATAAAGAACGTGATGCAAAAATTCATCTCTTCCACAACATTCGATTTAAAATCCACATTGAATCATTTAAGAAAAAGTGAAAGATGTGATGCAGCGATTCACCTCTTCCACAATATTTAATTTGGAATCCACAACTCATTTTTTAGGAAGAATAAAGAGTGTGATGCGAAAATTCTTCAATTCTGCAACATTACTTTATTTTCCTCCGTTCCTCAGTTAGGAGAATCAAAAGACCTAGAGTAGCAATTCACCTTTTCAGCGATTTTTAATTTGGAATATCCACAGTGTATTTTCGGAGAGAATAAAAGACGTGATTCTATATCAATTCCATAATATTAATTTAGAATCCACTATGTATCATTTAGGAAAAATAAAAGATTAGATGCAGCAATTCATCTCTTCCACAATATTTAATATAGAATCGGAAATGCATTTAAAGAAGAATAAAGAACGTGATGCAAAAATTCATCTCTTCCACAACATTCGATTTAAAATCTACATTGAATCATTTAAGAAAAAGTGAAAGATGTGATGCAGCGATTCACCTCTTCCACAATATTTAATTTGGAATCCACAACTCATTTTTTAGGAAGAATAAAGAGTGTGATGCGAAAATTCTTCAATTCTGCAACATTACTTTATTTTCCTCCGTTCCTCAGTTAGGAGAATCAAAAGACCTAGAGTAGCAATTCACCTTTTCAGCGATTTTTAATTTGGAATATCCACAGTGTATTTTCGGAGAGAATAAAAGACGTGATTCTATATCAATTCCATAATATTAATTTAGAATCCACTATGTATCATTTAGGAAAAATAAAAGATTAGATGCAGCAATTCATCTCTTCCACAATATTTAATATAGAATCGGAAATGCATTTAAAGAAGAATAAAGAACGTGATGCAAAAATTCATCTCTTCCACAACATTCGATTTAAAATCCACATTGAATCATTTAAGAAAAAGTGAAAGATGTGATGCAGCGATTCACCTCTTCCACAATATTTAATTTGGAATCCACAACTCATTTTTTAGGAAGAATAAAGAGTGTGATGCGAAAATTCTTCAATTCTGCAACATTAATTTATTTTCCTCCGTTCCTCAGTTAGGAGAATCAAAAGACCTAGAGTAGCAATTCACCTTTTCAGCGATTTTTAATTTGGAATATCCACAGTGTATTTTCGGAGAGAATAAAAGACGTGATTCTATATCAATTCCATAATATTAATTTAGAATCCACTATGTATCATTTAGGAAAAATAAAAGATTAGATGCAGCAATTCATCTCTTCCACAATATTTAATATAGAATCGGAAATGCATTTAAAGAAGAATAAAGAACGTGATGCAAAAATTCATCTCTTCCACAACATTCGATTTAAAATCCACATTGAATCATTTAAGAAAAAGTGAAAGATGTGATGCAGCGATTCACCTCTTCCACAATATTTAATTTGGAATCCACAACTCATTTTTTAGGAAGAATAAAGAGTGTGATGCGAAAATTCTTCAATTCTGCAACATTAATTTATTTTCCTCCGTTCCTCAGTTAGGAGAATCAAAAGACCTAGAGTAGCAATTCACCTTTTCAGCGATTTTTAATTTGGAATATCCACAGTGTATTTTCGGAGAGAATAAAAGACGTGATTCTATATCAATTCCATAATATTAATTTAGAATCCACTATGTATCATTTAGGAAAAATAAAAGATTAGATGCAGCAATTCATCTCTTCCACAATATTTAATATAGAATCGGAAATGCATTTAAAGAAGAATAAAGAACGTGATGCAAAAATTCATCTCTTCCACAACATTCGATTTAAAATCCACATTGAATCATTTAAGAAAAAGTGAAAGATGTGATGCAGCGATTCACCTCTTCCACAATATTTAATTTGGAATCCACAACTCATTTTTTAGGAAGAATAAAGAGTGTGATGCGAAAATTCTTCAATTCTGCAACATTAATTTATTTTCCTCCGTTCCTCAGTTAGGAGAATCAAAAGACCTAGAGTAGCAATTCACCTTTTCAGCGATTTTTAATTTGGAATATCCACAGTGTATTTTCGGAGAGAATAAAAGACGTGATTCTATATCAATTCCATAATATTAATTTAGAATCCACTATGTATCATTTAGGAAAAATAAAAGATTAGATGCAGCAATTCATCTCTTCCACAATATTTAATATAGAATCGGAAATGCATTTAAAGAAGAATAAAGAACGTGATGCAAAAATTCATCTCTTCCACAACATTCGATTTAAAATCCACATTGAATCATTTAAGAAAAAGTGAAAGATGTGATGCAGCGATTCACCTCTTCCACAATATTTAATTTGGAATCCACAACTCATTTTTTAGGAAGAATAAAGAGTGTGATGCGAAAATTCTTCAATTCTGCAACATTAATTTATTTTCCTCCGTTCCTCAGTTAGGAGAATCAAAAGACCTAGAGTAGCAATTCACCTTTTCAGCGATTTTTAATTTGGAATATCCACAGTGTATTTTCGGAGAGAATAAAAGACGTGATTCTATATCAATTCCATAATATTAATTTAGAATCCACTATGTATCATTTAGGAAAAATAAAAGATTAGATGCAGCAATTCATCTCTTCCACAATATTTAATATAGAATCGGAAATGCATTTAAAGAAGAATAAAGAACGTGATGCAAAAATTCATCTCTTCCACAACATTCGATTTAAAATCCACATTGAATCATTTAAGAAAAAGTGAAAGATGTGATGCAGCGATTCACCTCTTCCACAATATTTAATTTGGAATCCACAACTCATTTTTTAGGAAGAATAAAGAGTGTGATGCGAAAATTCTTCAATTCTGCAACATTAATTTATTTTCCTCCGTTCCTCAGTTAGGAGAATCAAAAGACCTAGAGTAGCAATTCACCTTTTCAGCGATTTTTAATTTGGAATATCCACAGTGTATTTTCGGAGAGAATAAAAGACGTGATTCTATATCAATTCCATAATATTAATTTAGAATCCACTATGTATCATTTAGGAAAAATAAAAGATTAGATGCAGCAATTCATCTCTTCCACAATATTTAATATAGAATCGGAAATGCATTTAAAGAAGAATAAAGAACGTGATGCAAAAATTCATCTCTTCCACAACATTCGATTTAAAATCCACATTGAATCATTTAAGAAAAAGTGAAAGATGTGATGCAGCGATTCACCTCTTCCACAATATTTAATTTGGAATCCACAACTCATTTTTTAGGAAGAATAAAGAGTGTGATGCGAAAATTCTTCAATTCTGCAACATTACTTTATTTTCCTCCGTTCCTCAGTTAGGAGAATCAAAAGACCTAGAGTAGCAATTCACCTTTTCAGCGATTTTTAATTTGGAATATCCACAGTGTATTTTCGGAGAGAATAAAAGACATGATTCTATATCAATTCCATAATATTAATTTAGAATCCACTATGTATCATTTAGGAAAAATAAAAGATTAGATGCAGCAATTCATCTCTTCCACAATATTTAATATAGAATCGGAAATGCATTTAAAGAAGAATAAAGAACGTGATGCAAAAATTCATCTCTTCCACAACATTCGATTTAAAATCCACATTGAATCATTTAAGAAAAAGTGAAAGATGTGATGCAGCGATTCACCTCTTCCACAATATTTAATTTGGAATCCACAACTCATTTTTTAGGAAGAATAAAGAGTGTGATGCGAAAATTCTTCAATTCTGCAACATTACTTTATTTTCCTCCGTTCCTCAGTTAGGAGAATCAAAAGACCTAGAGTAGCAATTCACCTTTTCAGCGATTTTTAATTTGGAATATCCACAGTGTATTTTCGGAGAGAATAAAAGACATGATTCTATATCAATTCCATAATATTAATTTAGAATCCACTATGTATCATTTAGGAAAAATAAAAGATTAGATGCAGCAATTCATCTCTTCCACAATATTTAATATAGAATCGGAAATGCATTTAAAGAAGAATAAAGAACGTGATGCAAAAATTCATCTCTTCCACAACATTCGATTTAAAATCCACATTGAATCATTTAAGAAAAAGTAAAAGATGTGATGCAGCGATTCACCTCTTCCACAATATTTAATTTGGAATCCACAACTCATTTTTTAGGAAGAATAAAGAGTGTGATGCGAAAATTCTTCAATTCTGCAACATTACTTTATTTTCCTCCGTTCCTCAGTTAGGAGAATCAAAAGACCTAGAGTAGCAATTCACCTTTTCAGCGATTTTTAATTTGGAATATCCACAGTGTATTTTCGGAGAGAATAAAAGACGTGATTCTATATCAATTCCATAATATTAATTTAGAATCCACTATGTATCATTTAGGAAAAATAAAAGATTAGATGCAGCAATTCATCTCTTCCACAATATTTAATATAGAATCGGAAATGCATTTAAAGAAGAATAAAGAACGTGATGCAAAAATTCATCTCTTCCACAACATTCCATTTAAAATCCACATTGAATCATTTAAGAAAAAGTGAAAGATGTGATGCAGCGATTCACCTCTTCCACAATATTTAATTTGGAATCCACAACTCATTTTTTAGGAAGAATAAAGAGTGTGATGCGAAAATTCTTCAATTCTGCAACATTACTTTATTTTCCTCCGTTCCTCAGTTAGGAGAATCAAAAGACCTAGAGTAGCAATTCACCTTTTCAGCGATTTTTAATTTGGAATATCCACAGTGTATTTTCGGAGAGAATAAAAGACACGATTCTATATCAATTCCATAATATAATTTTAGAATCCACTATGTATCATTTAGGAAAAATAAAAGATTAGATGCAGCAATTCATCTCTTCCGCAATATTTAATATAGAATCGGAAATGCATTTAAAGAAGAATAAAGAACGTGATGCAAAAATTCATCTCTTCCACAACATTCGATTTAAAATCCACATTGAATCATTTAAGAAAAAGTGAAAGATGTGATGCAGCGATTCACCTCTTCCACAATATTTAATTTGGAATCCACAACTCATTTTTTAGGAAGAATAAAGAGTGTGATGCGAAAATTCTTCAATTCTGCAACATTACTTTATTTTCCTCCGTTCCTCAGTTAGGAGAATCAAAAGACCTAGAGTAGCAATTCACCTTTTCAGCGATTTTTAATTTGGAATATCCACAGTGTATTTTCGGAGAGAATAAAAGACGTGATTCTATATCAATTCCATAATATTAATTTAGAATCCACTATGTATCATTTAGGAAAAATAAAAGATTAGATGCAGCAATTCATCTCTTCCACAATATTTAATATAGAATCGGAAATGCATTTAAAGAAGAATAAAGAACGTGATGCAAAAATTCATCTCTTCCACAACATTCGATTTAAAATCCACATTGAATCATTTAAGAAAAAGTGAAAGATGTGATGCAGCGATTCACCTCTTCCACAATATTTAATTTGGAATCCACAACTCATTTTTTAGGAAGAATAAAGAGTGTGATGCGAAAATTCTTCAATTCTGCAACATTACTTTATTTTCCTCCGTTCCTCAGTTAGGAGAATCAAAAGACCTAGAGTAGCAATTCACCTTTTCAGCGATTTTTAATTTGGAATATCCACAGTGTATTTTCGGAGAGAATAAAAGACGTGATTCTATATCAATTCCATAATATTAATTTAGAATCCACTATGTATCATTTAGGAAAAATAAAAGATTAGATGCAGCAATTCATCTCTTCCACAATATTTAATATAGAATCGGAAATGCATTTAAAGAAGAATAAAGAACGTGATGCAAAAATTCATCTCTTCCACAACATTCGATTTAAAATCCACATTGAATCATTTAAGAAAAAGTGAAAGATGTGATGCAGCGATTCACCTCTTCCACAATATTTAATTTGGAATCCACAACTCATTTTTTAGGAAGAATAAAGAGTGTGATGCGAAAATTCTTCAATTCTGCAACATTACTTTATTTTCCTCCGTTCCTCAGTTAGGAGAATCAAAAGACCTAGAGTAGCAATTCACCTTTTCAGCGATTTTTAATTTGGAATATCCACAGTGTATTTTCGGAGAGAATAAAAGACGTGATTCTATATCAATTCCATAATATTAATTTAGAATCCACTATGTATCATTTAGGAAAAATAAAAGATTAGATGCAGCAATTCATCTCTTCCACAATATTTAATATAGAATCGGAAATGCATTTAAAGAAGAATAAAGAACGTGATGCAAAAATTCATCTCTTCCACAACATTCGATTTAAAATCCACATTGAATCATTTAAGAAAAAGTAAAAGATGTGATGCAGCGATTCACCTCTTCCACAATATTTAATTTGGAATCCACAACTCATTTTTTAGGAAGAATAAAGAGTGTGATGCGAAAATTCTTCAATTCTGCAACATTACTTTATTTTCCTCCGTTCCTCAGTTAGGAGAATCAAAAGACCTAGAGTAGCAATTCACCTTTTCAGCGATTTTTAATTTGGAATATCCACAGTGTATTTTCGGAGAGAATAAAAGACATGATTCTATATCAATTCCATAATATTAATTTAGAATCCACTATGTATCATTTAGGAAAAATAAAAGATTAGATGCAGCAATTCATCTCTTCCGCAATATTTAATATAGAATCGGAAATGCATTTAAAGAAGAATAAAGAACGTGATGCAAAAATTCATCTCTTCCACAACATTCGATTTAAAATCCACATTGAATCATTTAAGAAAAAGTGAAAGATGTGATGCAGCGATTCACCTCTTCCACAATATTTAATTTGGAATCCACAACTCATTTTTTAGGAAGAATAAAGAGTGTGATGCGAAAATTCTTCAATTCTGCAACATTACTTTATTTTCCTCCGTTCCTCAGTTAGGAGAATCAAAAGACCTAGAGTAGCAATTCACCTTTTCAGCGATTTTTAATTTGGAATATCCACAGTGTATTTTCGGAGAGAATAAAAGACATGATTCTATATCAATTCCATAATATTAATTTAGAATCCACTATGTATCATTTAGGAAAAATAAAAGATTAGATGCAGCAATTCATCTCTTCCACAATATTTAATATAGAATCGGAAATGCATTTAAAGAAGAATAAAGAACGTGATGCAAAAATTCATCTCTTCCACAACATTCGATTTAAAATCCACATTGAATCATTTAAGAAAAAGTAAAAGATGTGATGCAGCGATTCACCTCTTCCACAATATTTAATTTGGAATCCACAACTCATTTTTTAGGAAGAATAAAGAGTGTGATGCGAAAATTCTTCAATTCTGCAACATTACTTTATTTTCCTCCGTTCCTCAGTTAGGAGAATCAAAAGACCTAGAGTAGCAATTCACCTTTTCAGCGATTTTTAATTTGGAATATCCACAGTGTATTTTCGGAGAGAATAAAAGACATGATTCTATATCAATTCCATAATATTAATTTAGAATCCACTATGTATCATTTAGGAAAAATAAAAGATTAGATGCAGCAATTCATCTCTTCCACAATATTTAATATAGAATCGGAAATGCATTTAAAGAAGAATAAAGAACGTGATGCAAAAATTCATCTCTTCCACAACATTCGATTTAAAATCCACATTGAATCATTTAGGAAAAAGTGAAAGATGTGATGCAGCGATTCACCTCTTCCACAATATTTAATTTGGAATCCACAACTCATTTTTTAGGAAGAATAAAGAGTGTGATGCGAAAATTCTTCAATTCTGCAACATTACTTTATTTTCCTCCGTTCCTCAGTTAGGAGAATCAAAAGACCTAGAGTAGCAATTCACCTTTTCAGCGATTTTTAATTTGGAATATCCACAGTGTATTTTCGGAGAGAATAAAAGACGTGATTCTATATCAATTCCATAATATTAATTTAGAATCCACTATGTATCATTTAGGAAAAATAAAAGATTAGATGCAGCAATTCATCTCTTCCACAATATTTAATATAGAATCGGAAATGCATTTAAAGAAGAATAAAGAACGTGATGCAAAAATTCATCTCTTCCACAACATTCGATTTAAAATCCACATTGAATCATTTAGGAAAAAGTGAAAGATGTGATGCAGCGATTCACCTCTTCCACAATATTTAATTTGGAATCCACAACTCATTTTTTAGGAAGAATAAAGAGTGTGATGCGAAAATTCTTCAATTCTGCAACATTACTTTATTTTCCTCCGTTCCTCAGTTAGGAGAATCAAAAGACCTAGAGTAGCAATTCACCTTTTCAGCGATTTTTAATTTGGAATATCCACAGTGTATTTTCGGAGAGAATAAAAGACGTGATTCTATATCAATTCCATAATATTAATTTAGAATCCACTATGTATCATTTAGGAAAAATAAAAGATTAGATGCAGCAATTCATCTCTTCCACAATATTTAATATAGAATCGGAAATGCATTTAAAGAAGAATAAAGAACGTGATGCAAAAATTCATCTCTTCCACAACATTCGATTTAAAATCCACATTGAATCATTTAGGAAAAAGTGAAAGATGTGATGCAGCGATTCACCTCTTCCACAATATTTAATTTGGAATCCACAACTCATTTTTTAGGAAGAATAAAGAGTGTGATGCGAAAATTCTTCAATTCTGCAACATTACTTTATTTTCCTCCGTTCCTCAGTTAGGAGAATCAAAAGACCTAGAGTAGCAATTCACCTTTTCAGCGATTTTTAATTTGGAATATCCACAGTGTATTTTCGGAGAGAATAAAAGACATGATTCTATATCAATTCCATAATATTAATTTAGAATCCACTATGTATCATTTAGGAAAAATAAAAGATTAGATGCAGCAATTCATCTCTTCCACAATATTTAATATAGAATCGGAAATGCATTTAAAGAAGAATAAAGAACGTGATGCAAAAATTCATCTCTTCCACAACATTCGATTTAAAATCCACATTGAATCATTTAGGAAAAAGTGAAAGATGTGATGCAGCGATTCACCTCTTCCACAATATTTAATTTGGAATCCACAACTCATTTTTTAGGAAGAATAAAGAGTGTGATGCGAAAATTCTTCAATTCTGCAACATTACTTTATTTTCCTCCGTTCCTCAGTTAGGAGAATCAAAAGACCTAGAGTAGCAATTCACCTTTTCAGCGATTTTTAATTTGGAATATCCACAGTGTATTTTCGGAGAGAATAAAAGACATGATTCTATATCAATTCCATAATATTAATTTAGAATCCACTATGTATCATTTAGGAAAAATAAAAGATTAGATGCAGCAATTCATCTCTTCCACAATATTTAATATAGAATCGGAAATGCATTTAAAGAAGAATAAAGAACGTGATGCAAAAATTCATCTCTTCCACAACATTCGATTTAAAATCCACATTGAATCATTTAGGAAAAAGTGAAAGATGTGATGCAGCGATTCACCTCTTCCACAATATTTAATTTGGAATCCACAACTCATTTTTTAGGAAGAATAAAGAGTGTGATGCGAAAATTCTTCAATTCTGCAACATTACTTTATTTTCCTCCGTTCCTCAGTTAGGAGAATCAAAAGACCTAGAGTAGCAATTCACCTTTTCAGCGATTTTTAATTTGGAATATCCACAGTGTATTTTCGGAGAGAATAAAAGACGTGATTCTATATCAATTCCATAATATTAATTTAGAATCCACTATGTATCATTTAGGAAAAATAAAAGATTAGATGCAGCAATTCATCTCTTCCACAATATTTAATATAGAATCGGAAATGCATTTAAAGAAGAATAAAGAACGTGATGCAAAAATTCATCTCTTCCACAACATTCGATTTAAAATCCACATTGAATCATTTAGGAAAAAGTGAAAGATGTGATGCAGCGATTCACCTCTTCCACAATATTTAATTTGGAATCCACAACTCATTTTTTAGGAAGAATAAAGAGTGTGATGCGAAAATTCTTCAATTCTGCAACATTACTTTATTTTCCTCCGTTCCTCAGTTAGGAGAATCAAAAGACCTAGAGTAGCAATTCACCTTTTCAGCGATTTTTAATTTGGAATATCCACAGTGTATTTTCGGAGAGAATAAAAGACGTGATTCTATATCAATTCCATAATATTAATTTAGAATCCACTATGTATCATTTAGGAAAAATAAAAGATTAGATGCAGCAATTCATCTCTTCCACAATATTTAATATAGAATCGGAAATGCATTTAAAGAAGAATAAAGAACGTGATGCAAAAATTCATCTCTTCCACAACATTCGATTTAAAATCCACATTGAATCATTTAGGAAAAAGTGAAAGATGTGATGCAGCGATTCACCTCTTCCACAATATTTAATTTGGAATCCACAACTCATTTTTTAGGAAGAATAAAGAGTGTGATGCGAAAATTCTTCAATTCTGCAACATTACTTTATTTTCCTCCGTTCCTCAGTTAGGAGAATCAAAAGACCTAGAGTAGCAATTCACCTTTTCAGCGATTTTTAATTTGGAATATCCACAGTGTATTTTCGGAAAGAATAAAAGACGTGATTCTATATCAATTCCATAATATTAATTTAGAATCCACTATGTATCATTTAGGAAAAATAAAAGATTAGATGCAGCAATTCATCTCTTCCACAATATTTAATATAGAATCGGAAATGCATTTAAAGAAGAATAAAGAACGTGATGCAAAAATTCATCTCTTCCACAACATTCGATTTAAAATCCACATTGAATCATTTAGGAAAAAGTGAAAGATGTGATGCAGCGATTCACCTCTTCCACAATATTTAATTTGGAATCCACAACTCATTTTTTAGGAAGAATAAAGAGTGTGATGCGAAAATTCTTCAATTCTGCAACATTACTTTATTTTCCTCCGTTCCTCAGTTAGGAGAATCAAAAGACCTAGAGTAGCAATTCACCTTTTCAGCGATTTTTAATTTGGAATATCCACAGTGTATTTTCGGAAAGAATAAAAGACGTGATTCTATATCAATTCCATAATATTAATTTAGAATCCACTATGTATCATTTAGGAAAAATAAAAGATGAGATGCAGCAATTCATCTCTTCCACAATATTTAATATAGAATCGGAAATGCATTTAAAGAAGAATAAAGAACGTGATGCAAAAATTCATCTCTTCCACAACATTCGATTTAAAATCCACATTGAATCATTTAGGAAAAAGTGAAAGATGTGATGCAGCGATTCACCTCTTCCACAATATTTAATTTGGAATCCACAACTCATTTTTTAGGAAGAATAAAGAGTGTGATGCGAAAATTCTTCAATTCTGCAACATTACTTTATTTTCCTCCGTTCCTCAGTTAGGAGAATCAAAAGACCTAGAGTAGCAATTCACCTTTTCAGCGATTTTTAATTTGGAATATCCACAGTGTATTTTCGGAAAGAATAAAAGACGTGATTCTATATCAATTCCATAATATTAATTTAGAATCCACTATGTATCATTTAGGAAAAATAAAAGATTAGATGCAGCAATTCATCTCTTCCATAATATTAATTTAGAATCGGAAATGCATTTAAAGAAGAATAAAGAACGTGATGCAAAAATTCATCTCTTCCACAACATTCGATTTAAAATCCACATTGAATCATTTAGGAAAAAGTGAAAGATGTAATGCAGCGATTCACCTCTTCCACAATATTTAATTTGGAATCCACAACTCATTTTTTAGGAAGAATAAAGAGTGTGATGCGAAAATTCTTCAATTCTGCAACATTAATTTATTTTCCTCCGTTCCTCAGTTAAGAGAATCAAAAGACCTAGAGTAGCAATTCACCTTTTCAGCGATTTTTAATTTGGAATATCCACAGTGTATTTTCGGAGAGAATAAAAGACATGATTCTATATCAATTCCATAATATTAATTTAGAATCCACTATGTATCATTTAGGAAAAATAAAAGATTAGATGCAGCAATTCATCTCTTCCACAATATTTAATATAGAATCGGAAATGCATTTAAAGAAGAATAAAGAACGTGATGCAAAAATTCATCTCTTCCACAACATTCGATTTAAAATCCACATTGAATCATTTAGGAAAAAGTGAAAGATGTAATGCAGCGATTCACCTCTTCCACAATATTTAATTTGGAATCCACAACTCATTTTTTAGGAAGAATAAAGAGTGTGATGCGAAAATTCTTCAATTCTGCAACATTAATTTATTTTCCTCCGTTCCTCAGTTAAGAGAATCAAAAGACCTAGAGTAGCAATTCACCTTTTCAGCGATTTTTAATTTAGAATATCCACAGTATATTTTCGGAAAGAATAAAAGACATGATTCTATATCAATTCCATAATATTAATTTAGAATCCACTATGTATCATTTAGGAAAAATAAAAGATTAGATGCAGCAATTCATCTCTTCCACAATATTTAATATAGAATCGGAAATGCATTTAAAGAAGAATAAAGAACGTGATGCAAAAATTCATCTCTTCCACAACATTCGATTTAAAATCCACATTGAATCATTTAGGAAAAAGTGAAAGATGTAATGCAGCGATTCACCTCTTCCACAATATTTAATTTGGAATCCACAACTCATTTTTTAGGAAGAATAAAGAGTGTGATGCGAAAATTCTTCAATTCTGCAACATTAATTTATTTTCCTCCGTTCCTCAGTTAAGAGAATCAAAAGACCTAGAGTAGCAATTCACCTTTTCAGCGATTTTTAATTTAGAATATCCACAGTATATTTTCGGAAAGAATAAAAGACATGATTCTATATCAATTCCATAATATTAATTTAGAATCCACTATGTATCATTTAGGAAAAATAAAAGATTAGATGCAGCAATTCATCTCTTCCACAATATTTAATATAGAATCGGAAATGCATTTAAAGAAGAATAAAGAACGTGATGCAAAAATTCATCTCTTCCACAACATTCGATTTAAAATCCACATTGAATCATTTAGGAAAAAGTGAAAGATGTAATGCAGCGATTCACCTCTTCCACAATATTTAATTTGGAATCCACAACTCATTTTTTAGGAAGAATAAAGAGTGTGATGCGAAAATTCTTCAATTCTGCAACATTAATTTATTTTCCTCCGTTCCTCAGTTAAGAGAATCAAAAGACCTAGAGTAGCAATTCACCTTTTCAGCGATTTTTAATTTAGAATATCCACAGTATATTTTCGGAAAGAATAAAAGACATGATTCTATATCAATTCCATAATATTAATTTAGAATCCACTATGTATCATTTAGGAAAAATAAAAGATTAGATGCAGCAATTCATCTCTTCCACAATATTTAATATAGAATCGGAAATGCATTTAAAGAAGAATAAAGAACGTGATGCAAAAATTCATCTCTTCCACAACATTCGATTTAAAATCCACATTGAATCATTTAGGAAAAAGTGAAAGATGTAATGCAGCGATTCACCTCTTCCACAATATTTAATTTGGAATCCACAACTCATTTTTTAGGAAGAATAAAGAGTGTGATGCGAAAATTCTTCAATTCTGCAACATTAATTTATTTTCCTCCGTTCCTCAGTTAAGAGAATCAAAAGACCTAGAGTAGCAATTCACCTTTTCAGCGATTTTTAATTTAGAATATCCACAGTATATTTTCGGAAAGAATAAAAGACGTGATTCTATATCAATTCCATAATATTAATTTAGAATCCACTATGTATCATTTAGGAAAAATAAAAGATTAGATGCAGCAATTCATCTCTTCCACAATATTTAATATAGAATCGGAAATGCATTTAAAGAAGAATAAAGAACGTGATGCAAAAATTCATCTCTTCCACAACATTCGATTTAAAATCCACATTGAATCATTTAGGAAAAAGTGAAAGATGTAATGCAGCGATTCACCTCTTCCACAATATTTAATTTGGAATCCACAACTCATTTTTTAGGAAGAATAAAGAGTGTGATGCGAAAATTCTTCAATTCTGCAACATTAATTTATTTTCCTCCGTTCCTCAGTTAAGAGAATCAAAAGACCTAGAGTAGCAATTCACCTTTTCAGCGATTTTTAATTTAGAATATCCACAGTATATTTTCGGAGAGAATAAAAGACGTGATTCTATATCAATTCCATAATATTAATTTAGAATCCACTATGTATCATTTAGGAAAAATAAAAGATTAGATGCAGCAATTCATCTCTTCCACAATATTTAATATAGAATCGGAAATGCATTTAAAGAAGAATAAAGAACGTGATGCAAAAATTCATCTCTTCCACAACATTCGATTTAAAATCCACATTGAATCATTTAGGAAAAAGTGAAAGATGTAATGCAGCGATTCACCTCTTCCACAATATTTAATTTGGAATCCACAACTCATTTTTTAGGAAGAATAAAGAGTGTGATGCGAAAATTCTTCAATTCTGCAACATTAATTTATTTTCCTCCGTTCCTCAGTTAAGAGAATCAAAAGACCTAGAGTAGCAATTCACCTTTTCAGCGATTTTTAATTTGGAATATCCACAGTGTATTTTCGGAGAGAATAAAAGACGTGATTCTATATCAATTCCATAATATTAATTTAGAATCCACTATGTATCATTTAGGAAAAATAAAAGATTAGATGCAGCAATTCATCTCTTCCACAATATTTAATATAGAATCGGAAATGCATTTAAAGAAGAATAAAGAACGTGATGCAAAAATTCATCTCTTCCACAACATTCGATTTAAAATCCACATTGAATCATTTAGGAAAAAGTGAAAGATGTAATGCAGCGATTCACCTCTTCCACAATATTTAATTTGGAATCCACAACTCATTTTTTAGGAAGAATAAAGAGTGTGATGCGAAAATTCTTCAATTCTGCAACATTAATTTATTTTCCTCCGTTCCTCAGTTAAGAGAATCAAAAGACCTAGAGTAGCAATTCACCTTTTCAGCGATTTTTAATTTGGAATATCCACAGTGTATTTTCGGAGAGAATAAAAGACGTGATTCTATATCAATTCCATAATATTAATTTAGAATCCACTATGTATCATTTAGGAAAAATAAAAGATTAGATGCAGCAATTCATCTCTTCCACAATATTTAATATAGAATCGGAAATGCATTTAAAGAAGAATAAAGAACGTGATGCAAAAATTCATCTCTTCCACAACATTCGATTTAAAATCCACATTGAATCATTTAGGAAAAAGTGAAAGATGTGATGCAGCGATTCACCTCTTCCACAATATTTAATTTGGAATCCACAACTCATTTTTTAGGAAGAATAAAGAGTGTGATGCGAAAATTCTTCAATTCTGCAACATTACTTTATTTTCCTCCGTTCCTCAGTTAGGAGAATCAAAAGACCTAGAGTAGCAATTCACCTTTTCAGCGATTTTTAATTTGGAATATCCACAGTGTATTTTCGGAAAGAATAAAAGACGTGATTCTATATCAATTCCATAATATTAATTTAGAATCCACTATGTATCATTTAGGAAAAATAAAAGATTAGATGCAGCAATTCATCTCTTCCACAATATTTAATATAGAATCGGAAATGCATTTAAAGAAGAATAAAGAACGTGATGCAAAAATTCATCTCTTCCACAACATTCGATTTAAAATCCACATTGAATCATTTAGGAAAAAGTGAAAGATGTGATGCAGCGATTCACCTCTTCCACAATATTTAATTTGGAATCCACAACTCATTTTTTAGGAAGAATAAAGAGTGTGATGCGAAAATTCTTCAATTCTGCAACATTACTTTATTTTCCTCCGTTCCTCAGTTAGGAGAATCAAAAGACCTAGAGTAGCAATTCACCTTTTCAGCGATTTTTAATTTGGAATATCCACAGTGTATTTTCGGAAAGAATAAAAGACGTGATTCTATATCAATTCCATAATATTAATTTAGAATCCACTATGTATCATTTAGGAAAAATAAAAGATTAGATGCAGCAATTCATCTCTTCCACAATATTTAATATAGAATCGGAAATGCATTTAAAGAAGAATAAAGAACGTGATGCAAAAATTCATCTCTTCCACAACATTCGATTTAAAATCCACATTGAATCATTTAGGAAAAAGTGAAAGATGTGATGCAGCGATTCACCTCTTCCACAATATTTAATTTGGAATCCACAACTCATTTTTTAGGAAGAATAAAGAGTGTGATGCGAAAATTCTTCAATTCTGCAACATTACTTTATTTTCCTCCGTTCCTCAGTTAGGAGAATCAAAAGACCTAGAGTAGCAATTCACCTTTTCAGCGATTTTTAATTTGGAATATCCACAGTGTATTTTCGGAAAGAATAAAAGACGTGATTCTATATCAATTCCATAATATTAATTTAGAATCCACTATGTATCATTTAGGAAAAATAAAAGATTAGATGCAGCAATTCATCTCTTCCACAATATTTAATATAGAATCGGAAATGCATTTAAAGAAGAATAAAGAACGTGATGCAAAAATTCATCTCTTCCACAACATTCGATTTAAAATCCACATTGAATCATTTAGGAAAAAGTGAAAGATGTAATGCAGCGATTCACCTCTTCCACAATATTTAATTTGGAATCCACAACTCATTTTTTAGGAAGAATAAAGAGTGTGATGCGAAAATTCTTCAATTCTGCAACATTAATTTATTTTCCTCCGTTCCTCAGTTAAGAGAATCAAAAGACCTAGAGTAGCAATTCACCTTTTCAGCGATTTTTAATTTGGAATATCCACAGTGTATTTTCGGAGAGAATAAAAGACATGATTCTATATCAATTCCATAATATTAATTTAGAATCCACTATGTATCATTTAGGAAAAATAAAAGATTAGATGCAGCAATTCATCTCTTCCACAATATTTAATATAGAATCGGAAATGCATTTAAAGAAGAATAAAGAACGTGATGCAAAAATTCATCTCTTCCACAACATTCGATTTAAAATCCACATTGAATCATTTAGGAAAAAGTGAAAGATGTAATGCAGCGATTCACCTCTTCCACAATATTTAATTTGGAATCCACAACTCATTTTTTAGGAAGAATAAAGAGTGTGATGCGAAAATTCTTCAATTCTGCAACATTACTTTATTTTCCTCCGTTCCTCAGTTAAGAGAATCAAAAGACCTAGAGTAGCAATTCACCTTTTCAGCGATTTTTAATTTGGAATATCCACAGTATATTTTCGGAAAGAATAAAAGACATGATTCTAAATCAATTCCATAATATTAATTTAGAATCCACTATGTATCATTTAGGAAAAATAAAAGATTAGATGCAGCAATTCATCTCTTCCACAATATTTAATATAGAATCGGAAATGCATTTAAAGAAGAATAAAGAACGTGATGCAAAAATTCATCTCTTCCACAACATTCGATTTAAAATCCACATTGAATCATTTAGGAAAAAGTGAAAGATGTAATGCAGCGATTCACCTCTTCCACAATATTTAATTTGGAATCCACAACTCATTTTTTAGGAAGAATAAAGAGTGTGATGCGAAAATTCTTCAATTCTGCAACATTACTTTATTTTCCTCCGTTCCTCAGTTAAGAGAATCAAAAGACCTAGAGTAGCAATTCACCTTTTCAGCGATTTTTAATTTGGAATATCCACAGTGTATTTTCGGAGAGAATAAAAGACATGATTCTAAATCAATTCCATAATATTAATTTAGAATCCACTATGTATCATTTAGGAAAAATAAAAGATTAGATGCAGCAATTCATCTCTTCCACAATATTTAATATAGAATCGGAAATGCATTTAAAGAAGAATAAAGAACGTGATGCAAAAATTCATCTCTTCCACAACATTCGATTTAAAATCCACATTGAATCATTTAGGAAAAAGTGAAAGATGTAATGCAGCGATTCACCTCTTCCACAATATTTAATTTGGAATCCACAACTCATTTTTTAGGAAGAATAAAGAGTGTGATGCGAAAATTCTTCAATTCTGCAACATTACTTTATTTTCCTCCGTTCCTCAGTTAAGAGAATCAAAAGACCTAGAGTAGCAATTCACCTTTTCAGCGATTTTTAATTTGGAATATCCACAGTGTATTTTCGGAGAGAATAAAAGACATGATTCTAAATCAATTCCATAATATTAATTTAGAATCCACTATGTATCATTTAGGAAAAATAAAAGATTAGATGCAGCAATTCATCTCTTCCACAATATTTAATATAGAATCGGAAATGCATTTAAAGAAGAATAAAGAACGTGATGCAAAAATTCATCTCTTCCACAACATTCGATTTAAAATCCACATTGAATCATTTAGGAAAAAGTGAAAGATGTAATGCAGCGATTCACCTCTTCCACAATATTTAATTTGGAATCCACAACTCATTTTTTAGGAAGAATAAAGAGTGTGATGCGAAAATTCTTCAATTCTGCAACATTACTTTATTTTCCTCCGTTCCTCAGTTAAGAGAATCAAAAGACCTAGAGTAGCAATTCACCTTTTCAGCGATTTTTAATTTGGAATATCCACAGTGTATTTTCGGAGAGAATAAAAGACATGATTCTATATCAATTCCATAATATTAATTTAGAATCCACTATGTATCATTTAGGATAAATAAAAGATTAGATGCAGCAATTCATCTCTTCCACAATATTTAATATAGAATCGGAAATGCATTTAAAGAAGAATAAAGAACGTGATGCAAAAATTCATCTCTTCCACAACATTCGATTTAAAATCCACATTGAATCATTTAGGAAAAAGTGAAAGATGTAATGCAGCGATTCACCTCTTCCACAATATTTAATTTGGAATCCACAACTCATTTTTTAGGAAGAATAAAGAGTGTGATGCGAAAATTCTTCAATTCTGCAACATTACTTTATTTTCCTCCGTTCCTCAGTTAAGAGAATCAAAAGACCTAGAGTAGCAATTCACCTTTTCAGCGATTTTTAATTTGGAATATCCACAGTGTATTTTCGGAGAGAATAAAAGACATGATTCTAAATCAATTCCATAATATTAATTTAGAATCCACTATGTATCATTTAGGAAAAATAAAAGATTAGATGCAGCAATTCATCTCTTCCACAATATTTAATATAGAATCGGAAATGCATTTAAAGAAGAATAAAGAACGTGATGCAAAAATTCATCTCTTCCACAACATTCGATTTAAAATCCACATTGAATCATTTAGGAAAAAGTGAAAGATGTAATGCAGCGATTCACCTCTTCCACAATATTTAATTTGGAATCCACAACTCATTTTTTAGGAAGAATAAAGAGTGTGATGCGAAAATTCTTCAATTCTGCAACATTACTTTATTTTCCTCCGTTCCTCAGTTAAGAGAATCAAAAGACCTAGAGTAGCAATTCACCTTTTCAGCGATTTTTAATTTGGAATATCCACAGTGTATTTTCGGAGAGAATAAAAGACATGATTCTATATCAATTCCATAATATTAATTTAGAATCCACTATGTATCATTTAGGATAAATAAAAGATTAGATGCAGCAATTCATCTCTTCCACAATATTTAATATAGAATCGGAAATGCATTTAAAGAAGAATAAAGAACGTGATGCAAAAATTCATCTCTTCCACAACATTCGATTTAAAATCCACATTGAATCATTTAGGAAAAAGTGAAAGATGTAATGCAGCGATTCACCTCTTCCACAATATTTAATTTGGAATCCACAACTCATTTTTTAGGAAGAATAAAGAGTGTGATGCGAAAATTCTTCAATTCTGCAACATTACTTTATTTTCCTCCGTTCCTCAGTTAAGAGAATCAAAAGACCTAGAGTAGCAATTCACCTTTTCAGCGATTTTTAATTTGGAATATCCACAGTGTATTTTCGGAGAGAATAAAAGACGTGATTCTAAATCAATTCCATAATATTAATTTAGAATCCACTATGTATCATTTAGGAAAAATAAAAGATTAGATGCAGCAATTCATCTCTTCCACAATATTTAATATAGAATCGGAAATGCATTTAAAGAAGAATAAAGAACGTGATGCAAAAATTCATCTCTTCCACAACATTCGATTTAAAATCCACATTGAATCATTTAGGAAAAAGTGAAAGATGTAATGCAGCGATTCACCTCTTCCACAATATTTAATTTGGAATCCACAACTCATTTTTTAGGAAGAATAAAGAGTGTGATGCGAAAATTCTTCAATTCTGCAACATTACTTTATTTTCCTCCGTTCCTCAGTTAAGAGAATCAAAAGACCTAGAGTAGCAATTCACCTTTTCAGCGATTTTTAATTTGGAATATCCACAGTGTATTTTCGGAGAGAATAAAAGACGTGATTCTAAATCAATTCCATAATATTAATTTAGAATCCACTATGTATCATTTAGGAAAAATAAAAGATTAGATGCAGCAATTCATCTCTTCCACAATATTTAATATAGAATCGGAAATGCATTTAAAGAAGAATAAAGAACGTGATGCAAAAATTCATCTCTTCCACAACATTCGATTTAAAATCCACATTGAATCATTTAGGAAAAAGTGAAAGATGTAATGCAGCGATTCACCTCTTCCACAATATTTAATTTGGAATCCACAACTCATTTTTTAGGAAGAATAAAGAGTGTGATGCGAAAATTCTTCAATTCTGCAACATTACTTTATTTTCCTCCGTTCCTCAGTTAAGAGAATCAAAAGACCTAGAGTAGCAATTCACCTTTTCAGCGATTTTTAATTTGGAATATCCACAGTGTATTTTCGGAGAGAATAAAAGACGTGATTCTATATCAATTCCATAATATTAATTTAGAATCCACTATGTATCATTTAGGATAAATAAAAGATTAGATGCAGCAATTCATCTCTTCCACAATATTTAATATAGAATCGGAAATGCATTTAAAGAAGAATAAAGAACGTGATGCAAAAATTCATCTCTTCCACAACATTCGATTTAAAATCCACATTGAATCATTTAGGAAAAAGTGAAAGATGTAATGCAGCGATTCACCTCTTCCACAATATTTAATTTGGAATCCACAACTCATTTTTTAGGAAGAATAAAGAGTGTGATGCGAAAATTCTTCAATTCTGCAACATTACTTTATTTTCCTCCGTTCCTCAGTTAAGAGAATCAAAAGACCTAGAGTAGCAATTCACCTTTTCAGCGATTTTTAATTTGGAATATCCACAGTGTATTTTCGGAGAGAATAAAAGACGTGATTCTATATCAATTCCATAATATTAATTTAGAATCCACTATGTATCATTTAGGATAAATAAAAGATTAGATGCAGCAATTCATCTCTTCCACAATATTTAATATAGAATCGGAAATGCATTTAAAGAAGAATAAAGAACGTGATGCAAAAATTCATCTCTTCCACAACATTCGATTTAAAATCCACATTGAATCATTTAGGAAAAAGTGAAAGATGTAATGCAGCGATTCACCTCTTCCACAATATTTAATTTGGAATCCACAACTCATTTTTTAGGAAGAATAAAGAGTGTGATGCGAAAATTCTTCAATTCTGCAACATTACTTTATTTTCCTCCGTTCCTCAGTTAAGAGAATCAAAAGACCTAGAGTAGCAATTCACCTTTTCAGCGATTTTTAATTTGGAATATCCACAGTGTATTTTCGGAGAGAATAAAAGACATGATTCTAAATCAATTCCATAATATTAATTTAGAATCCACTATGTATCATTTAGGAAAAATAAAAGATTAGATGCAGCAATTCATCTCTTCCACAATATTTAATATAGAATCGGAAATGCATTTAAAGAAGAATAAAGAACGTGATGCAAAAATTCATCTCTTCCACAACATTCGATTTAAAATCCACATTGAATCATTTAGGAAAAAGTGAAAGATGTAATGCAGCGATTCACCTCTTCCACAATATTTAATTTGGAATCCACAACTCATTTTTTAGGAAGAATAAAGAGTGTGATGCGAAAATTCTTCAATTCTGCAACATTACTTTATTTTCCTCCGTTCCTCAGTTAAGAGAATCAAAAGACCTAGAGTAGCAATTCACCTTTTCAGCGATTTTTAATTTGGAATATCCACAGTGTATTTTCGGAGAGAATAAAAGACATGATTCTAAATCAATTCCATAATATTAATTTAGAATCCACTATGTATCATTTAGGAAAAATAAAAGATTAGATGCAGCAATTCATCTCTTCCACAATATTTAATATAGAATCGGAAATGCATTTAAAGAAGAATAAAGAACGTGATGCAAAAATTCATCTCTTCCACAACATTCGATTTAAAATCCACATTGAATCATTTAGGAAAAAGTGAAAGATGTAATGCAGCGATTCACCTCTTCCACAATATTTAATTTGGAATCCACAACTCATTTTTTAGGAAGAATAAAGAGTGTGATGCGAAAATTCTTCAATTCTGCAACATTACTTTATTTTCCTCCGTTCCTCAGTTAAGAGAATCAAAAGACCTAGAGTAGCAATTCACCTTTTCAGCGATTTTTAATTTGGAATATCCACAGTGTATTTTCGGAGAGAATAAAAGACATGATTCTAAATCAATTCCATAATATTAATTTAGAATCCACTATGTATCATTTAGGAAAAATAAAAGATTAGATGCAGCAATTCATCTCTTCCACAATATTTAATATAGAATCGGAAATGCATTTAAAGAAGAATAAAGAACGTGATGCAAAAATTCATCTCTTCCACAACATTCGATTTAAAATCCACATTGAATCATTTAGGAAAAAGTGAAAGATGTAATGCAGCGATTCACCTCTTCCACAATATTTAATTTGGAATCCACAACTCATTTTTTAGGAAGAATAAAGAGTGTGATGCGAAAATTCTTCAATTCTGCAACATTACTTTATTTTCCTCCGTTCCTCAGTTAAGAGAATCAAAAGACCTAGAGTAGCAATTCACCTTTTCAGCGATTTTTTAATTTGGAATATCCACAGTGTATTTTCGGAGAGAATAAAAGACATGATTCTATATCAATTCCATAATATTAATTTAGAATCCACTATGTATCATTTAGGATAAATAAAAGATTAGATGCAGCAATTCATCTCTTCCACAATATTTAATATAGAATCGGAAATGCATTTAAAGAAGAATAAAGAACGTGATGCAAAAATTCATCTCTTCCACAACATTCGATTTAAAATCCACATTGAATCATTTAGGAAAAAGTGAAAGATGTAATGCAGCGATTCACCTCTTCCACAATATTTAATTTGGAATCCACAACTCATTTTTTAGGAAGAATAAAGAGTGTGATGCGAAAATTCTTCAATTCTGCAACATTACTTTATTTTCCTCCGTTCCTCAGTTAAGAGAATCAAAAGACCTAGAGTAGCAATTCACCTTTTCAGCGATTTTTTAATTTGGAATATCCACAGTGTATTTTCGGAGAGAATAAAAGACATGATTCTATATCAATTCCATAATATTAATTTAGAATCCACTATGTATCATTTAGGAAAAATAAAAGATTAGATGCAGCAATTCATCTCTTCCACAATATTTAATATAGAATCGGAAATGCATTTAAAGAAGAATAAAGAACGTGATGCAAAAATTCATCTCTTCCACAACATTCGATTTAAAATCCACATTGAATCATTTAGGAAAAAGTGAAAGATGTAATGCAGCGATTCACCTCTTCCACAATATTTAATTTGGAATCCACAACTCATTTTTTAGGAAGAATAAAGAGTGTGATGCGAAAATTCTTCAATTCTGCAACATTACTTTATTTTCCTCCGTTCCTCAGTTAAGAGAATCAAAAGACCTAGAGTAGCAATTCACCTTTTCAGCGATTTTTTAATTTGGAATATCCACAGTGTATTTTCGGAGAGAATAAAAGACATGATTCTAAATCAATTCCATAATATTAATTTAGAATCCACTATGTATCATTTAGGATAAATAAAAGATTAGATGCAGCAATTCATCTCTTCCACAATATTTAATATAGAATCGGAAATGCATTTAAAGAAGAATAAAGAACGTGATGCAAAAATTCATCTCTTCCACAACATTCGATTTAAAATCCACATTGAATCATTTAGGAAAAAGTGAAAGATGTAATGCAGCGATTCACCTCTTCCACAATATTTAATTTGGAATCCACAACTCATTTTTTAGGAAGAATAAAGAGTGTGATGCGAAAATTCTTCAATTCTGCAACATTACTTTATTTTCCTCCGTTCCTCAGTTAAGAGAATCAAAAGACCTAGAGTAGCAATTCACCTTTTCAGCGATTTTTTAATTTGGAATATCCACAGTGTATTTTCGGAGAGAATAAAAGACATGATTCTATATCAATTCCATAATATTAATTTAGAATCCACTATGTATCATTTAGGAAAAATAAAAGATTAGATGCAGCAATTCATCTCTTCCACAATATTTAATATAGAATCGGAAATGCATTTAAAGAAGAATAAAGAACGTGATGCAAAAATTCATCTCTTCCACAACATTCGATTTAAAATCCACATTGAATCATTTAGGAAAAAGTGAAAGATGTAATGCAGCGATTCACCTCTTCCACAATATTTAATTTGGAATCCACAACTCATTTTTTAGGAAGAATAAAGAGTGTGATGCGAAAATTCTTCAATTCTGCAACATTACTTTATTTTCCTCCGTTCCTCAGTTAAGAGAATCAAAAGACCTAGAGTAGCAATTCACCTTTTCAGCGATTTTTTAATTTGGAATATCCACAGTGTATTTTCGGAGAGAATAAAAGACATGATTCTAAATCAATTCCATAATATTAATTTAGAATCCACTATGTATCATTTAGGAAAAATAAAAGATTAGATGCAGCAATTCATCTCTTCCACAATATTTAATATAGAATCGGAAATGCATTTAAAGAAGAATAAAGAACGTGATGCAAAAATTCATCTCTTCCACAACATTCGATTTAAAATCCACATTGAATCATTTAGGAAAAAGTGAAAGATGTAATGCAGCGATTCACCTCTTCCACAATATTTAATTTGGAATCCACAACTCATTTTTTAGGAAGAATAAAGAGTGTGATGCGAAAATTCTTCAATTCTGCAACATTACTTTATTTTCCTCCGTTCCTCAGTTAGGAGAATCAAAAGACCTAGAGTAGCAATTCACCTTTTCAGCGATTTTTAATTTGGAATATCCACAGTGTATTTTCGGAAAGAATAAAAGACATGATTCTATATCAATTCCATAATATTAATTTAGAATCCACTATGTATCATTTAGGAAAAATAAAAGATTAGATGCAGCAATTCATCTCTTCCACAATATTTAATATAGAATCGGAAATGCATTTAAAGAAGAATAAAGAACGTGATGCAAAAATTCATCTCTTCCACAACATTCGATTTAAAATCCACATTGAATCATTTAGGAAAAAGTGAAAGATGTAATGCAGCGATTCACCTCTTCCACAATATTTAATTTGGAATCCACAACTCATTTTTTAGGAAGAATAAAGAGTGTGATGCGAAAATTCTTCAATTCTGCAACATTAATTTATTTTCCTCCGTTCCTCAGTTAGGAGAATCAAAAGACCTAGAGTAGCAATTCACCTTTTCAGCGATTTTTAATTTGGAATATCCACAGTATATTTTCGGAAAGAATAAAAGACATGATTCTAAATCAATTCCATAATATTAATTTAGAATCCACTATGTATCATTTAGGAAAAATAAAAGATTAGATGCAGCAATTCATCTCTTCCACAATATTTAATATAGAATCGGAAATGCATTTAAAGAAGAATAAAGAACGTGATGCAAAAATTCATCTCTTCCACAACATTCGATTTAAAATCCACATTGAATCATTTAGGAAAAAGTGAAAGATGTAATGCAGCGATTCACCTCTTCCACAATATTTAATTTGGAATCCACAACTCATTTTTTAGGAAGAATAAAGAGTGTGATGCGAAAATTCTTCAATTCTGCAACATTAATTTATTTTCCTCCGTTCCTCAGTTAGGAGAATCAAAAGACCTAGAGTAGCAATTCACCTTTTCAGCGATTTTTAATTTGGAATATCCACAGTATATTTTCGGAAAGAATAAAAGACATGATTCTAAATCAATTCCATAATATTAATTTAGAATCCACTATGTATCATTTAGGAAAAATAAAAGATTAGATGCAGCAATTCATCTCTTCCACAATATTTAATATAGAATCGGAAATGCATTTAAAGAAGAATAAAGAACGTGATGCAAAAATTCATCTCTTCCACAACATTCGATTTAAAATCCACATTGAATCATTTAGGAAAAAGTGAAAGATGTAATGCAGCGATTCACCTCTTCCACAATATTTAATTTGGAATCCACAACTCATTTTTTAGGAAGAATAAAGAGTGTGATGCGAAAATTCTTCAATTCTGCAACATTAATTTATTTTCCTCCGTTCCTCAGTTAGGAGAATCAAAAGACCTAGAGTAGCAATTCACCTTTTCAGCGATTTTTAATTTGGAATATCCACAGTGTATTTTCGGAAAGAATAAAAGACATGATTCTAAATCAATTCCATAATATTAATTTAGAATCCACTATGTATCATTTAGGAAAAATAAAAGATTAGATGCAGCAATTCATCTCTTCCACAATATTTAATATAGAATCGGAAATGCATTTAAAGAAGAATAAAGAACGTGATGCAAAAATTCATCTCTTCCACAACATTCGATTTAAAATCCACATTGAATCATTTAGGAAAAAGTGAAAGATGTAATGCAGCGATTCACCTCTTCCACAATATTTAATTTGGAATCCACAACTCATTTTTTAGGAAGAATAAAGAGTGTGATGCGAAAATTCTTCAATTCTGCAACATTAATTTATTTTCCTCCGTTCCTCAGTTAGGAGAATCAAAAGACCTAGAGTAGCAATTCACCTTTTCAGCGATTTTTAATTTGGAATATCCACAGTGTATTTTCGGAAAGAATAAAAGACATGATTCTATATCAATTCCATAATATTAATTTAGAATCCACTATGTATCATTTAGGATAAATAAAAGATTAGATGCAGCAATTCATCTCTTCCACAATATTTAATATAGAATCGGAAATGCATTTAAAGAAGAATAAAGAACGTGATGCAAAAATTCATCTCTTCCACAACATTCGATTTAAAATCCACATTGAATCATTTAGGAAAAAGTGAAAGATGTAATGCAGCGATTCACCTCTTCCACAATATTTAATTTGGAATCCACAACTCATTTTTTAGGAAGAATAAAGAGTGTGATGCGAAAATTCTTCAATTCTGCAACATTAATTTATTTTCCTCCGTTCCTCAGTTAGGAGAATCAAAAGACCTAGAGTAGCAATTCACCTTTTCAGCGATTTTTAATTTGGAATATCCACAGTGTATTTTCGGAGAGAATAAAAGACATGATTCTATATCAATTCCATAATATTAATTTAGAATCCACTATGTATCATTTAGGAAAAATAAAAGATTAGATGCAGCAATTCATCTCTTCCACAATATTTAATATAGAATCGGAAATGCATTTAAAGAAGAATAAAGAACGTGATGCAAAAATTCATCTCTTCCACAACATTCGATTTAAAATCCACATTGAATCATTTAGGAAAAAGTGAAAGATGTAATGCAGCGATTCACCTCTTCCACAATATTTAATTTGGAATCCACAACTCATTTTTTAGGAAGAATAAAGAGTGTGATGCGAAAATTCTTCAATTCTGCAACATTAATTTATTTTCCTCCGTTCCTCAGTTAAGAGAATCAAAAGACCTAGAGTAGCAATTCACCTTTTCAGCGATTTTTAATTTGGAATATCCACAGTGTATTTTCGGAGAGAATAAAAGACATGATTCTATATCAATTCCATAATATTAATTTAGAATCCACTATGTATCATTTAGGAAAAATAAAAGATTAGATGCAGCAATTCATCTCTTCCACAATATTTAATATAGAATCGGAAATGCATTTAAAGAAGAATAAAGAACGTGATGCAAAAATTCATCTCTTCCACAACATTCGATTTAAAATCCACATTGAATCATTTAGGAAAAAGTGAAAGATGTAATGCAGCGATTCACCTCTTCCACAATATTTAATTTGGAATCCACAACTCATTTTTTAGGAAGAATAAAGAGTGTGATGCGAAAATTCTTCAATTCTGCAACATTACTTTATTTTCCTCCGTTCCTCAGTTAAGAGAATCAAAAGACCTAGAGTAGCAATTCACCTTTTCAGCGATTTTTAATTTGGAATATCCACAGTGTATTTTCGGAGAGAATAAAAGACATGATTCTATATCAATTCCATAATATTAATTTAGAATCCACTATGTATCATTTAGGAAAAATAAAAGATTAGATGCAGCAATTCATCTCTTCCACAATATTTAATATAGAATCGGAAATGCATTTAAAGAAGAATAAAGAACGTGATGCAAAAATTCATCTCTTCCACAACATTCGATTTAAAATCCACATTGAATCATTTAGGAAAAAGTGAAAGATGTAATGCAGCGATTCACCTCTTCCACAATATTTAATTTGGAATCCACAACTCATTTTTTAGGAAGAATAAAGAGTGTGATGCGAAAATTCTTCAATTCTGCAACATTACTTTATTTTCCTCCGTTCCTCAGTTAAGAGAATCAAAAGACCTAGAGTAGCAATTCACCTTTTCAGCGATTTTTAATTTGGAATATCCACAGTGTATTTTCGGAGAGAATAAAAGACATGATTCTATATCAATTCCATAATATTAATTTAGAATCC
Source organism: Argiope bruennichi (assembly GCF_947563725.1). Classification (NCBI taxonomy): domain Eukaryota; kingdom Metazoa; phylum Arthropoda; class Arachnida; order Araneae; family Araneidae; genus Argiope; species Argiope bruennichi. Next base: position 52,484,661 of record NC_079161.1, on the reverse strand, counting down.
ACTATGTATCATTTAGGAAAAATAAAAGATTAGATGCAGCAATTCATCTCTTCCACAATATTTAATATAGAATCGGAAATGCATTTAAAGAAGAATAAAGAACGTGATGCAAAAATTCATCTCTTCCACAACATTCGATTTAAAATCCACATTGAATCATTTAGGAAAAAGTGAAAGATGTGATGCAGCGATTCACCTCTTCCACAATATTTAATTTGGAATCCACAACTCATTTTTTAGGAAGAATAAAGAGTGTGATGCGAAAATTCTTCAATTCTGCAACATTACTTTATTTTCCTCCGTTCCTCAGTTAGGAGAATCAAAAGACCTAGAGTAGCAATTCACCTTTTCAGCGATTTTTAATTTGGAATATCCACAGTGTATTTTCGGAGAGAATAAAAGACATGATTCTATATCAATTCCATAATATTAATTTAGAATCCACTATGTATCATTTAGGAAAAATAAAAGATTAGATGCAGCAATTCATCTCTTCCACAATATTTAATATAGAATCGGAAATGCATTTAAAGAAGAATAAAGAACGTGATGCAAAAATTCATCTCTTCCACAACATTCGATTTAAAATCCACATTGAATCATTTAGGAAAAAGTGAAAGATGTGATGCAGCGATTCACCTCTTCCACAATATTTAATTTGGAATCCACAACTCATTTTTTAGGAAGAATAAAGAGTGTGATGCGAAAATTCTTCAATTCTGCAACATTACTTTATTTTCCTCCGTTCCTCAGTTAGGAGAATCAAAAGACCTAGAGTAGCAATTCACCTTTTCAGCGATTTTTAATTTGGAATATCCACAGTGTATTTTCGGAGAGAATAAAAGACATGATTCTATATCAATTCCATAATATTAATTTAGAATCCACTATGTATCATTTAGGAAAAATAAAAGATTAGATGCAGCAATTCATCTCTTCCACAATATTTAATATAGAATCGGAAATGCATTTAAAGAAGAATAAAGAACGTGATGCAAAAATTCATCTCTTCCACAACATTCGATTTAAAATCCACATTGAATCATTTAGGAAAAAGTGAAAGATGTAATGCAGCGATTCACCTCTTCCACAATATTTAATTTGGAATCCACAACTCATTTTTTAGGAAGAATAAAGAGTGTGATGCGAAAATTCTTCAATTCTGCAACATTACTTTATTTTCCTCCGTTCCTCAGTTAGGAGAATCAAAAGACCTAGAGTAGCAATTCACCTTTTCAGCGATTTTTAATTTGGAATATCCACAGTGTATTTTCGGAGAGAATAAAAGACATGATTCTATATCAATTCCATAATATTAATTTAGAATCCACTATGTATCATTTAGGAAAAATAAAAGATTAGATGCAGCAATTCATCTCTTCCACAATATTTAATATAGAATCGGAAATGCATTTAAAGAAGAATAAAGAACGTGATGCAAAAATTCATCTCTTCCACAACATTCGATTTAAAATCCACATTGAATCATTTAGGAAAAAGTGAAAGATGTAATGCAGCGATTCACCTCTTCCACAATATTTAATTTGGAATCCACAACTCATTTTTTAGGAAGAATAAAGAGTGTGATGCGAAAATTCTTCAATTCTGCAACATTACTTTATTTTCCTCCGTTCCTCAGTTAGGAGAATCAAAAGACCTAGAGTAGCAATTCACCTTTTCAGCGATTTTTAATTTGGAATATCCACAGTGTATTTTCGGAGAGAATAAAAGACATGATTCTATATCAATTCCATAATATTAATTTAGAATCCACTATGTATCATTTAGGAAAAATAAAAGATTAGATGCAGCAATTCATCTCTTCCACAATATTTAATATAGAATCGGAAATGCATTTAAAGAAGAATAAAGAACGTGATGCAAAAATTCATCTCTTCCACAACATTCGATTTAAAATCCACATTGAATCATTTAGGAAAAAGTGAAAGATGTAATGCAGCGATTCACCTCTTCCACAATATTTAATTTGGAATCCACAACTCATTTTTTAGGAAGAATAAAGAGTGTGATGCGAAAATTCTTCAATTCTGCAACATTACTTTATTTTCCTCCGTTCCTCAGTTAAGAGAATCAAAAGACCTAGAGTAGCAATTCACCTTTTCAGCGATTTTTAATTTGGAATATCCACAGTGTATTTTCGGAGAGAATAAAAGACATGATTCTATATCAATTCCATAATATTAATTTAGAATCCACTATGTATCATTTAGGAAAAATAAAAGATTAGATGCAGCAATTCATCTCTTCCACAATATTTAATATAGAATCGGAAATGCATTTAAAGAAGAATAAAGAACGTGATGCAAAAATTCATCTCTTCCACAACATTCGATTTAAAATCCACATTGAATCATTTAGGAAAAAGTGAAAGATGTAATGCAGCGATTCACCTCTTCCACAATATTTAATTTGGAATCCACAACTCATTTTTTAGGAAGAATAAAGAGTGTGATGCGAAAATTCTTCAATTCTGCAACATTACTTTATTTTCCTCCGTTCCTCAGTTAGGAGAATCAAAAGACCTAGAGTAGCAATTCACCTTTTCAGCGATTTTTAATTTGGAATATCCACAGTGTATTTTCGGAGAGAATAAAAGACATGATTCTATATCAATTCCATAATATTAATTTAGAATCCACTATGTATCATTTAGGAAAAATAAAAGATTAGATGCAGCAATTCATCTCTTCCACAATATTTAATATAGAATCGGAAATGCATTTAAAGAAGAATAAAGAACGTGATGCAAAAATTCATCTCTTCCACAACATTCGATTTAAAATCCACATTGAATCATTTAGGAAAAAGTGAAAGATGTAATGCAGCGATTCACCTCTTCCACAATATTTAATTTGGAATCCACAACTCATTTTTTAGGAAGAATAAAGAGTGTGATGCGAAAATTCTTCAATTCTGCAACATTACTTTATTTTCCTCCGTTCCTCAGTTAGGAGAATCAAAAGACCTAGAGTAGCAATTCACCTTTTCAGCGATTTTTAATTTGGAATATCCACAGTGTATTTTCGGAGAGAATAAAAGACATGATTCTATATCAATTCCATAATATTAATTTAGAATCCACTATGTATCATTTAGGAAAAATAAAAGATTAGATGCAGCAATTCATCTCTTCCACAATATTTAATATAGAATCGGAAATGCATTTAAAGAAGAATAAAGAACGTGATGCAAAAATTCATCTCTTCCACAACATTCGATTTAAAATCCACATTGAATCATTTAGGAAAAAGTGAAAGATGTAATGCAGCGATTCACCTCTTCCACAATATTTAATTTGGAATCCACAACTCATTTTTTAGGAAGAATAAAGAGTGTGATGCGAAAATTCTTCAATTCTGCAACATTACTTTATTTTCCTCCGTTCCTCAGTTAGGAGAATCAAAAGACCTAGAGTAGCAATTCACCTTTTCAGCGATTTTTAATTTGGAATATCCACAGTGTATTTTCGGAGAAAATAAAAGACATGATTCTATATCAATTCCATAATATTAATTTAGAATCCACTATGTATCATTTAGGAAAAATAAAAGATTAGATGCAGCAATTCATCTCTTCCACAATATTTAATATAGAATCGGAAATGCATTTAAAGAAGAATAAAGAACGTGATGCAAAAATTCATCTCTTCCACAACATTCGATTTAAAATCCACATTGAATCATTTAGGAAAAAGTGAAAGATGTAATGCAGCGATTCACCTCTTCCACAATATTTAATTTGGAATCCACAACTCATTTTTTAGGAAGAATAAAGAGTGTGATGCGAAAATTCTTCAATTCTGCAACATTACTTTATTTTCCTCCGTTCCTCAGTTAGGAGAATCAAAAGACCTAGAGTAGCAATTCACCTTTTCAGCGATTTTTAATTTGGAATATCCACAGTGTATTTTCGGAGAGAATAAAAGACATGATTCTATATCAATTCCATAATATTAATTTAGAATCCACTATGTATCATTTAGGAAAAATAAAAGATTAGATGCAGCAATTCATCTCTTCCACAATATTTAATATAGAATCGGAAATGCATTTAAAGAAGAATAAAGAACGTGATGCAAAAATTCATCTCTTCCACAACATTCGATTTAAAATCCACATTGAATCATTTAGGAAAAAGTGAAAGATGTAATGCAGCGATTCACCTCTTCCACAATATTTAATTTGGAATCCACAACTCATTTTTTAGGAAGAATAAAGAGTGTGATGCGAAAATTCTTCAATTCTGCAACATTACTTTATTTTCCTCCGTTCCTCAGTTAGGAGAATCAAAAGACCTAGAGTAGCAATTCACCTTTTCAGCGATTTTTAATTTGGAATATCCACAGTGTATTTTCGGAGAGAATAAAAGACATGATTCTATATCAATTCCATAATATTAATTTAGAATCCACTATGTATCATTTAGGAAAAATAAAAGATTAGATGCAGCAATTCATCTCTTCCACAATATTTAATATAGAATCGGAAATGCATTTAAAGAAGAATAAAGAACGTGATGCAAAAATTCATCTCTTCCACAACATTCGATTTAAAATCCACATTGAATCATTTAGGAAAAAGTGAAAGATGTAATGCAGCGATTCACCTCTTCCACAATATTTAATTTGGAATCCACAACTCATTTTTTAGGAAGAATAAAGAGTGTGATGCGAAAATTCTTCAATTCTGCAACATTACTTTATTTTCCTCCGTTCCTCAGTTAGGAGAATCAAAAGACCTAGAGTAGCAATTCACCTTTTCAGCGATTTTTAATTTGGAATATCCACAGTGTATTTTCGGAGAAAATAAAAGACATGATTCTATATCAATTCCATAATATTAATTTAGAATCCACTATGTATCATTTAGGAAAAATAAAAGATTAGATGCAGCAATTCATCTCTTCCACAATATTTAATATAGAATCGGAAATGCATTTAAAGAAGAATAAAGAACGTGATGCAAAAATTCATCTCTTCCACAACATTCGATTTAAAATCCACATTGAATCATTTAGGAAAAAGTGAAAGATGTAATGCAGCGATTCACCTCTTCCACAATATTTAATTTGGAATCCACAACTCATTTTTAGGAAGAATAAAGAGTGTGATGCGAAAATTCTTCAATTCTGCAACATTACTTTATTTTCCTCCGTTCCTCAGTTAGGAGAATCAAAAGACCTAGAGTAGCAATTCACCTTTTCAGCGATTTTTAATTTGGAATATCCACAGTGTATTTTCGGAGAGAATAAAAGACGTGATTCTATATCAATTCCATAATATTAATTTAGAATCAACTATGTATCACTTAGGAAAAATAAAAGATTAGATGCAGCAATTCATCTCTTCCACAATATTTAATATAGAATCGGAAATGCATTTAAAGAAGAATAAAGAACGTGATGCAAAAATTCATCTCTTCCACAACATTCGATTTAAAATCCACATTGAATCATTTAGGAAAAAGTGAAAGATGTAATGCAGCGATTCACCTCTTCCACAATATTTAATTTGGAATCCACAACTCATTTTTTAGGAAGAATAAAGAGTGTGATGCGAAAATTCTTCAATTCTGCAACATTACTTTATTTTCCTCCGTTCCTCAGTTAGGAGAATCAAAAGACCTAGAGTAGCAATTCACCTTTTCAGCGATTTTTAATTTGGAATATCCACAGTGTATTTTCGGAGAGAATAAAAGACGTGATTCTATATCAATTCCATAATATTAATTTAGAATCAACTATGTATCACTTAGGAAAAATAAAAGATTAGATGCAGCAATTCATCTCTTCCACAATATTTAATATAGAATCGGAAATGCATTTAAAGAAGAATAAAGAACGTGATGCAAAAATTTATCTCTTCCACAACATTCGATTTAAAATCCACATTGAATCATTTAGGAAAAAGTGAAAGATGTAATGCAGCGATTCACCTCTTCCACAATATTTAATTTGGAATCCACAACTCATTTTTAGGAAGAATAAAGAGTGTGATGCGAAAATTCTTCAATTCTGCAACATTACTTTATTTTCCTCCGTTCCTCAGTTAGGAGAATCAAAAGACCTAGAGTAGCAATTCACCTTTTCAGCGATTTTTAATTTGGAATATCCACAGTGTATTTTCGGAGAGAATAAAAGACATGATTCTATATCAATTCCATAATATTAATTTAGAATCCACTATGTATCACTTAGGAAAAATAAAAGATTAGATGCAGCAATTCATCTCTTCCACAATATTTAATATAGAATCGGAAATGCATTTAAAGAAGAATAAAGAACGTGATGCAAAAATTCATCTCTTCCACAACATTCGATTTAAAATCCACATTGAATCATTTAGGAAAAAGTGAAAGATGTAATGCAGCGATTCACCTCTTCCACAATATTTAATTTGGAATCCACAACTCATTTTTTAGGAAGAATAAAGAGTGTGATGCGAAAATTCTTCAATTCTGCAACATTACTTTATTTTCCTCCGTTCCTCAGGTAGGAGAATCAAAAGACCTAGAGTAGCAATTCACCTTTTCAGCGATTTTTAATTTGGAATATCCACAGTGTATTTTCGGAGAGAATAAAAGACGTGATTCTATATCAATTCCATAATATTAATTTAGAATCAACTATGTATCACTTAGGAAAAATAAAAGATTAGATGCAGCAATTCATCTCTTCCACAATATTTAATATAGAATCGGAAATGCATTTAAAGAAGAATAAAGAACGTGATGCAAAAATTTATCTCTTCCACAACATTCGATTTAAAATCCACATTGAATCATTTAGGAAAAAGTGAAAGATGTAATGCAGCGATTCACCTCTTCCACAATATTTAATTTGGAATCCACAACTCATTTTTTAGGAAGAATAAAGAGTGTGATGCGAAAATTCTTCAATTCTGCAACATTACTTTATTTTCCTCCGTTCCTCAGTTAGGAGAATCAAAAGACCTAGAGTAGCAATTCACCTTTTCAGCGATTTTTAATTTGGAATATCCACAGTGTATTTTCGGAGAAAATAAAAGACATGATTCTATATCAATTCCATAATATTAATTTAGAATCCACTATGTATCATTTAGGAAAAATAAAAGATGAGATGCAGCAATTCATCTCTTCCACAATATTTAATATAGAATCGGAAATGCATTTAAAGAAGAATAAAGAACGTGATGCAAAAATTCATCTCTTCCACAACATTCGATTTAAAATCCACATTGAATCATTTAGGAAAAAGTGAAAGATGTAATGCAGCGATTCACCTCTTCCACAATATTTAATTTGGAATCCACAACTCATTTTTTAGGAAGAATAAAGAGTGTGATGCGAAAATTCTTCAATTCTGCAACATTACTTTATTTTCCTCCGTTCCTCAGTTAGGAGAATCAAAAGACCTAGAGTAGCAATTCACCTTTTCAGCGATTTTTAATTTGGAATATCCACAGTGTATTTTCGGAGAGAATAAAAGACATGATTCTATATCAATTCCATAATATTAATTTAGAATCCACTATGTATCATTTAGGAAAAATAAAAGATGAGATGCAGCAATTCATCTCTTCCACAATATTTAATATAGAATCGGAAATGCATTTAAAGTAGAATAAAGAACGTGATGCAAAAATTCATCTCTTCCACAACATTCGATTTAAAATCCACATTGAATCATTTAGGAAAAAGTGAAAGATGTGATGCAGCGATTCACCTCTTCCACAATATTTAATTTGGAATCCACAACTCATTTTTTAGGAAGAATAAAGAGTGTGATGCGAAAATTCTTCAATTCTGCAACATTACTTTATTTTCCTCCGTTCCTCAGTTAGGAGAATCAAAAGACCTAGAGTAGCAATTCACCTTTTCAGCGATTTTTAATTTGGAATATCCACAGTGTATTTTCGGAGAGAATAAAAGACATGATTCTATATCAATTCCATAATATTAATTTAGAATCCACTATGTATCATTTAGGAAAAATAAAAGATGAGATGCAGCAATTCATCTCTTCCACAATATTTAATATAGAATCGGAAATGCATTTAAAGAAGAATAAAGAACGTGATGCAAAAATTCATCTCTTCCACAACATTCGATTTAAAATCCACATTGAATCATTTAAGAAAAAGTAAAAGATGTGATGCAGCGATTCACCTCTTCCACAATATTTAATTTGGAATCCACAACTCATTTTTTAGGAAGAATAAAGAGTGTGATGCGAAAATTCTTCAATTCTGCAACATTACTTTATTTTCCTCCGTTCCTCAGTTAGGAGAATCAAAAGACCTAGAGTAGCAATTCACCTTTTCAGCGATTTTTAATTTGGAATATCCACAGTGTATTTTCGGAGAGAATAAAAGACATGATTCTATATCAATTCCATAATATTAATTTAGAATCCACTATGTATCATTTAGGAAAAATAAAAGATGAGATGCAGCAATTCATCTCTTCCACAATATTTAATATAGAATCGGAAATGCATTTAAAGAAGAATAAAGAACGTGATGCAAAAATTCATCTCTTCCACAACATTCGATTTAAAATCCACATTGAATCATTTAAGAAAAAGTGAAAGATGTGATGCAGCGATTCACCTCTTCCACAATATTTAATTTGGAATCCACAACTCATTTTTTAGGAAGAATAAAGAGTGTGATGCGAAAATTCTTCAATTCTGCAACATTACTTTATTTTCCTCCGTTCCTCAGTTAGGAGAATCAAAAGACCTAGAGTAGCAATTCACCTTTTCAGCGATTTTTAATTTGGAATATCCACAGTGTATTTTCGGAGAGAATAAAAGACATGATTCTATATCAATTCCATAATATTAATTTAGAATCCACTATGTATCATTTAGGAAAAATAAAAGATTAGATGCAGCAATTCATCTCTTCCACAATATTTAATATAGAATCGGAAATGCATTTAAAGAAGAATAAAGAACGTGATGCAAAAATTCATCTCTTCCACAACATTCGATTTAAAATCCACATTGAATCATTTAGGAAAAAGTGAAAGATGTAATGCAGCGATTCACCTCTTCCACAATATTTAATTTGGAATCCACAACTCATTTTTTAGGAAGAATAAAGAGTGTGATGCGAAAATTCTTCAATTCTGCAACATTACTTTATTTTCCTCCGTTCCTCAGTTAGGAGAATCAAAAGACCTAGAGTAGCAATTCACCTTTTCAGCGATTTTTAATTTGGAATATCCACAGTGTATTTTCGGAGAGAATAAAAGACGTGATTCTATATCAATTCCATAATATTAATTTAGAATCCACTATGTATCATTTAGGATAAATAAAAGATTAGATGCAGCAATTCATCTCTTCCACAATATTTAATATAGAATCGGAAATGCATTTAAAGAAGAATAAAGAACGTGATGCAAAAATTCATCTCTTCCACAACATTCGATTTAAAATCCACATTGAATCATTTAAGAAAAAGTGAAAGATGTGATGCAGCGATTCACCTCTTCCACAATATTTAATTTGGAATCCACAACTCATTTTTTAGGAAGAATAAAGAGTGTGATGCGAAAATTCTTCAATTCTGCAACATTACTTTATTTTCCTCCGTTCCTCAGTTAGGAGAATCAAAAGACCTAGAGTAGCAATTCACCTTTTCAGCGATTTTTAATTTGGAATATCCACAGTGTATTTTCGGAGAGAATAAAAGACATGATTCTATATCAATTCCATAATATTAATTTAGAATCCACTATGTATCATTTAGGAAAAATAAAAGATGAGATGCAGCAATTCATCTCTTCCACAATATTTAATATAGAATCGGAAATGCATTTAAAGAAGAATAAAGAACGTGATGCAAAAATTCATCTCTTCCACAACATTCGATTTAAAATCCACATTGAATCATTTAAGAAAAAGTAAAAGATGTGATGCAGCGATTCACCTCTTCCACAATATTTAATTTGGAATCCACAACTCATTTTTTAGGAAGAATAAAGAGTGTGATGCGAAAATTCTTCAATTCTGCAACATTACTTTATTTTCCTCCGTTCCTCAGTTAGGAGAATCAAAAGACCTAGAGTAGCAATTCACCTTTTCAGCGATTTTTAATTTGGAATATCCACAGTGTATTTTCGGAGAGAATAAAAGACATGATTCTATATCAATTCCATAATATTAATTTAGAATCCACTATGTATCATTTAGGATAAATAAAAGATGAGATGCAGCAATTCATCTCTTCCACAATATTTAATATAGAATCGGAAATGCATTTAAAGAAGAATAAAGAACGTGATGCAAAAATTCATCTCTTCCACAACATTCGATTTAAAATCCACATTGAATCATTTAAGAAAAAGTGAAAGATGTGATGCAGCGATTCACCTCTTCCACAATATTTAATTTGGAATCCACAACTCATTTTTTAGGAAGAATAAAGAGTGTGATGCGAAAATTCTTCAATTCTGCAACATTACTTTATTTTCCTCCGTTCCTCAGTTAGGAGAATCAAAAGACCTAGAGTAGCAATTCACCTTTTCAGCGATTTTTAATTTGGAATATCCAAAGTGTATTTTCGGAGAGAATAAAAGACATGATTCTATATCAATTCCATAATATTAATTTAGAATCCACTATGAATCATTTAGGAAAAATAAAAGATTAGATGCAGCAATTCATCTCTTCCACAATATTTAATATAGAATCGGAAATGCATTTAAAGAAGAATAAAGAACGTGATGCAAAAATTCATCTCTTCCACAACATTCGATTTAAAATCCACATTGAATCATTTAGGAAAAAGTGAAAGATGTAATGCAGCGATTCACCTCTTCCACAATATTTAATTTGGAATCCACAACTCATTTTTTAGGAAGAATAAAGAGTGTGATGCGAAAATTCTTCAATTCTGCAACATTACTTTATTTTCCTCCGTTCCTCAGTTAGGAGAATCAAAAGACCTAGAGTAGCAATTCACCTTTTCAGCGATTTTTAATTTGGAATATCCACAGTGTATTTTCGGAGAGAATAAAAGACATGATTCTATATCAATTCCATAATATTAATTTAGAATCCACTATGTATCATTTAGGATAAATAAAAGATTAGATGCAGCAATTCATCTCTTCCACAATATTTAATATAGAATCGGAAATGCATTTAAAGAAGAATAAAGAACGTGATGCAAAAATTCATCTCTTCCACAACATTCGATTTAAAATCCACATTGAATCATTTAGGAAAAAGTGAAAGATGTAATGCAGCGATTCACCTCTTCCACAATATTTAATTTGGAATCCACAACTCATTTTTTAGGAAGAATAAAGAGTGTGATGCGAAAATTCTTCAATTCTGCAACATTACTTTATTTTCCTCCGTTCCTCAGTTAGGAGAATCAAAAGACCTAGAGTAGCAATTCACCTTTTCAGCGATTTTTAATTTGGAATATCCAAAGTGTATTTTCGGAGAGAATAAAAGACATGATTCTATATCAATTCCATAATATTAATTTAGAATCCACTATGTATCATTTAGGATAAATAAAAGATTAGATGCAGCAATTCATCTCTTCCACAATATTTAATATAGAATCGGAAATGCATTTAAAGAAGAATAAAGAACGTGATGCAAAAATTCATCTCTTCCACAACATTCGATTTAAAATCCACATTGAATCATTTAGGAAAAAGTGAAAGATGTAATGCAGCGATTCACCTCTTCCACAATATTTAATTTGGAATCCACAACTCATTTTTTAGGAAGAATAAAGAGTGTGATGCGAAAATTCTTCAATTCTGCAACATTACTTTATTTTCCTCCGTTCCTCAGTTAGGAGAATCAAAAGACCTAGAGTAGCAATTCACCTTTTCAGCGATTTTTAATTTGGAATATCCACAGTGTATTTTCGGAGAGAATAAAAGACATGATTCTATATCAATTCCATAATATTAATTTAGAATCCACTATGTATCATTTAGGATAAATAAAAGATTAGATGCAGCAATTCATCTCTTCCACAATATTTAATATAGAATCGGAAATGCATTTAAAGAAGAATAAAGAACGTGATGCAAAAATTCATCTCTTCCACAACATTCGATTTAAAATCCACATTGAATCATTTAGGAAAAAGTGAAAGATGTAATGCAGCGATTCACCTCTTCCACAATATTTAATTTGGAATCCACAACTCATTTTTTAGGAAGAATAAAGAGTGTGATGCGAAAATTCTTCAATTCTGCAACATTACTTTATTTTCCTCCGTTCCTCAGTTAGGAGAATCAAAAGACCTAGAGTAGCAATTCACCTTTTCAGCGATTTTTAATTTGGAATATCCACAGTGTATTTTCGGAGAGAATAAAAGACATGATTCTATATCAATTCCATAATATTAATTTAGAATCCACTATGTATCATTTAGGATAAATAAAAGATTAGATGCAGCAATTCATCTCTTCCACAATATTTAATATAGAATCGGAAATGCATTTAAAGAAGAATAAAGAACGTGATGCAAAAATTCATCTCTTCCACAACATTCGATTTAAAATCCACATTGAATCATTTAGGAAAAAGTGAAAGATGTAATGCAGCGATTCACCTCTTCCACAATATTTAATTTGGAATCCACAACTCATTTTTTAGGAAGAATAAAGAGTGTGATGCGAAAATTCTTCAATTCTGCAACATTACTTTATTTTCCTCCGTTCCTCAGTTAGGAGAATCAAAAGACCTAGAGTAGCAATTCACCTTTTCAGCGATTTTTAATTTGGAATATCCACAGTGTATTTTCGGAGAGAATAAAAGACATGATTCTATATCAATTCCATAATATTAATTTAGAATCCACTATGTATCATTTAGGAAAAATAAAAGATTAGATGCAGCAATTCATCTCTTCCACAATATTTAATATAGAATCGGAAATGCATTTAAAGAAGAATAAAGAACGTGATGCAAAAATTGATCTCTTCCACAACATTCGATTTAAAATCCACATTGAATCATTTAAGAAAAAGTGAAAGATGTGATGCAGCGATTCACCTCTTCCACAATATTTAATTTGGAATCCACAACTCATTTTTTAGGAAGAATAAAGAGTGTGATGCGAAAATTCTTCAATTCTGCAACATTACTTTATTTTCCTCCGTTCCTCAGTTAGGAGAATCAAAAGACCTAGAGTAGCAATTCACCTTTTCAGCGATTTTTAATTTGGAATATCCACAGTGTATTTTCGGAAAGAATAAAAGACATGATTCTATATCAATTCCATAATATTAATTTAGAATCCACTATGTATCATTTAGGAAAAATAAAAGATTAGATGCAGCAATTCATCTCTTCCACAATATTTAATATAGAATCGGAAATGCATTTAAAGAAGAATAAAGAACGTGATGCAAAAATTGATCTCTTCCACAACATTCGATTTAAAATCCACATTGAATCATTTAAGAAAAAGTGAAAGATGTAATGCAGCGATTCACCTCTTCCACAATATTTAATTTGGAATCCACAACTCATTTTTTAGGAAGAATAAAGAGTGTGATGCGAAAATTCTTCAATTCTGCAACATTACTTTATTTTCCTCCGTTCCTCAGTTAGGAGAATCAAAAGACCTAGAGTAGCAATTCACCTTTTCAGCGATTTTTAATTTGGAATATCCACAGTGTATTTTCGGAGAGAATAAAAGACATGATTCTATATCAATTCCATAATATTAATTTAGAATCCACTATGTATCATTTAGGAAAAATAAAAGATTAGATGCAGCAATTCATCTCTTCCACAATATTTAATATAGAATCGGAAATGCATTTAAAGAAGAATAAAGAACGTGATGCAAAAATTGATCTCTTCCACAACATTCGATTTAAAATCCACATTGAATCATTTAAGAAAAAGTGAAAGATGTAATGCAGCGATTCACCTCTTCCACAATATTTAATTTGGAATCCACAACTCATTTTTTAGGAAGAATAAAGAGTGTGATGCGAAAATTCTTCAATTCTGCAACATTACTTTATTTTCCTCCGTTCCTCAGTTAGGAGAATCAAAAGACCTAGAGTAGCAATTCACCTTTTCAGCGATTTTTAATTTGGAATATCCACAGTGTATTTTCGGAGAGAATAAAAGACATGATTCTATATCAATTCCATAATATTAATTTAGAATCCACTATGTATCATTTAGGAAAAATAAAAGATTAGATGCAGCAATTCATCTCTTCCACAATATTTAATATAGAATCGGAAATGCATTTAAAGAAGAATAAAGAACGTGATGCAAAAATTGATCTCTTCCACAACATTCGATTTAAAATCCACATTGAATCATTTAAGAAAAAGTGAAAGATGTGATGCAGCGATTCACCTCTTCCACAATATTTAATTTGGAATCCACAACTCATTTTTTAGGAAGAATAAAGAGTGTGATGCGAAAATTCTTCAATTCTGCAACATTACTTTATTTTCCTCCGTTCCTCAGTTAGGAGAATCAAAAGACCTAGAGTAGCAATTCACCTTTTCAGCGATTTTTAATTTGGAATATCCACAGTGTATTTTCGGAGAGAATAAAAGACATGATTCTATATCAATTCCATAATATTAATTTAGAATCCACTATGTATCATTTAGGAAAAATAAAAGATTAGATGCAGCAATTCATCTCTTCCACAATATTTAATATAGAATCGGAAATGCATTTAAAGAAGAATAAAGAACGTGATGCAAAAATTGATCTCTTCCACAACATTCGATTTAAAATCCACATTGAATCATTTAGGAAAAAGTGAAAGATGTAATGCAGCGATTCACCTCTTCCACAATATTTAATTTGGAATCCACAACTCATTTTTTAGGAAGAATAAAGAGTGTGATGCGAAAATTCTTCAATTCTGCAACATTACTTTATTTTCCTCCGTTCCTCAGTTAAGAGAATCAAAAGACCTAGAGTAGCAATTCACCTTTTCAGCGATTTTTAATTTGGAATATCCACAGTGTATTTTCGGAGAGAATAAAAGACATGATTCTATATCAATTCCATAATATTAATTTAGAATCCACTATGTATCATTTAGGAAAAATAAAAGATTAGATGCAGCAATTCATCTCTTCCACAATATTTAATATAGAATCGGAAATGCATTTAAAGAAGAATAAAGAACGTGATGCAAAAATTGATCTCTTCCACAACATTCGATTTAAAATCCACATTGAATCATTTAAGAAAAAGTAAAAGATGTGATGCAGCGATTCACCTCTTCCACAATATTTAATTTGGAATCCACAACTCATTTTTTAGGAAGAATAAAGAGTGTGATGCGAAAATTCTTCAATTCTGCAACATTAATTTATTTTCCTCCGTTCCTCAGTTAGGAGAATCAAAAGACCTAGAGTAGCAATTCACCTTTTCAGCGATTTTTAATTTGGAATATCCACAGTGTATTTTCGGAAAGAATAAAAGACATGATTCTAAATCAATTCCATAATATTAATTTAGAATCCACTATGTATCATTTAGGATAAATAAAAGATTAGATGCAGCAATTCATCTCTTCCACAATATTTAATATAGAATCGGAAATGCATTTAAAGAAGAATAAAGAACGTGATGCAAAAATTGATCTCTTCCACAACATTCGATTTAAAATCCACATTGAATCATTTAAGAAAAAGTGAAAGATGTGATGCAGCGATTCACCTCTTCCACAATATTTAATTTGGAATCCACAACTCATTTTTTAGGAAGAATAAAGAGTGTGATGCGAAAATTCTTCAATTCTGCAACATTAATTTATTTTCCTCCGTTCCTCAGTTAGGAGAATCAAAAGACCTAGAGTAGCAATTCACCTTTTCAGCGATTTTTAATTTGGAATATCCACAGTGTATTTTCGGAAAGAATAAAAGACATGATTCTAAATCAATTCCATAATATTAATTTAGAATCCACTATGTATCATTTAGGATAAATAAAAGATTAGATGCAGCAATTCATCTCTTCCACAATATTTAATATAGAATCGGAAATGCATTTAAAGAAGAATAAAGAACGTGGTGCAAAAATTGATCTCTTCCACAACATTCGATTTAAAATCCACATTGAATCATTTAAGAAAAAGTGAAAGATGTGATGCAGCGATTCACCTCTTCCACAATATTTAATTTGGAATCCACAACTCATTTTTTAGGAAGAATAAAGAGTGTGATGCGAAAATTCTTCAATTCTGCAACATTAATTTATTTTCCTCCGTTCCTCAGTTAGGAGAATCAAAAGACCTAGAGTAGCAATTCACCTTTTCAGCGATTTTTAATTTGGAATATCCACAGTGTATTTTCGGAGAGAATAAAAGACATGATTCTATATCAATTCCATAATATTAATTTAGAATCCACTATGTATCATTTAGGAAAAATAAAAGATTAGATGCAGCAATTCATCTCTTCCACAATATTTAATATAGAATCGGAAATGCATTTAAAGAAGAATAAAGAACGTGATGCAAAAATTGATCTCTTCCACAACATTCGATTTAAAATCCACATTGAATCATTTAAGAAAAAGTGAAAGATGTGATGCAGCGATTCACCTCTTCCACAATATTTAATTTGGAATCCACAACTCATTTTTTAGGAAGAATAAAGAGTGTGATGCGAAAATTCTTCAATTCTGCAACATTAATTTATTTTCCTCCGTTCCTCAGTTAGGAGAATCAAAAGACCTAGAGTAGCAATTCACCTTTTCAGCGATTTTTAATTTGGAATATCCACAGTGTATTTTCGGAAAGAATAAAAGACATGATTCTAAATCAATTCCATAATATTAATTTAGAATCCACTATGTATCATTTAGGATAAATAAAAGATTAGATGCAGCAATTCATCTCTTTTACAATATTTAATATAGAATCGGAAATGCATTTAAAGAAGAATAAAGAACGTGGTGCAAAAATTCATCTCTTCCACAACATTCGATTTAAAATCCACATTGAATCATTTAAGAAAAAGTGAAAGATGTGATGCAGCGATTCACCTCTTCCACAATATTTAATTTGGAATCCACAACTCATTTTTTAGGAAGAATAAAGAGTGTGATGCGAAAATTCTTCAATTCTGCAACATTAATTTATTTTCCTCCGTTCCTCAGTTAGGAGAATCAAAAGACCTAGAGTAGCAATTCACCTTTTCAGCGATTTTTAATTTGGAATATCCACAGTGTATTTTCGGAGAGAATAAAAGACATGATTCTATATCAATTCCATAATATTAATTTAGAATCCACTATGTATCATTTAGGAAAAATAAAAGATTAGATGCAGCAATTCATCTCTTCCACAATATTTAATATAGAATCGGAAATGCATTTAAAGAAGAATAAAGAACGTGGTGCAAAAATTCATCTCTTCCACAACATTCGATTTAAAATCCACATTGAATCATTTAAGAAAAAGTGAAAGATGTGATGCAGCGATTCACCTCTTCCACAATATTTAATTTGGAATCCACAACTCATTTTTTAGGAAGAATAAAGAGTGTGATGCGAAAATTCTTCAATTCTGCAACATTAATTTATTTTCCTCCGTTCCTCAGTTAGGAGAATCAAAAGACCTAGAGTAGCAATTCACCTTTTCAGCGATTTTTAATTTGGAATATCCACAGTGTATTTTCGGAGAGAATAAAAGACATGATTCTATATCAATTCCATAATATTAATTTAGAATCCACTATGTATCATTTAGGAAAAATAAAAGATTAGATGCAGCAATTCATCTCTTCCACAATATTTAATATAGAATCGGAAATGCATTTAAAGAAGAATAAAGAACGTGATGCAAAAATTGATCTCTTCCACAACATTCGATTTAAAATCCACATTGAATCATTTAAGAAAAAGTAAAAGATGTGATGCAGCGATTCACCTCTTCCACAATATTTAATTTGGAATCCACAACTCATTTTTTAGGAAGAATAAAGAGTGTGATGCGAAAATTCTTCAATTCTGCAACATTAATTTATTTTCCTCCGTTCCTCAGTTAGGAGAATCAAAAGACCTAGAGTAGCAATTCACCTTTTCAGCGATTTTTAATTTGGAATATCCACAGTGTATTTTCGGAAAGAATAAAAGACATGATTCTAAATCAATTCCATAATATTAATTTAGAATCCACTATGTATCATTTAGGATAAATAAAAGATTAGATGCAGCAATTCATCTCTTCCACAATATTTAATATAGAATCGGAAATGCATTTAAAGAAGAATAAAGAACGTGGTGCAAAAATTGATCTCTTCCACAACATTCGATTTAAAATCCACATTGAATCATTTAAGAAAAAGTGAAAGATGTGATGCAGCGATTCACCTCTTCCACAATATTTAATTTGGAATCCACAACTCATTTTTTAGGAAGAATAAAGAGTGTGATGCGAAAATTCTTCAATTCTGCAACATTAATTTATTTTCCTCCGTTCCTCAGTTAGGAGAATCAAAAGACCTAGAGTAGCAATTCACCTTTTCAGCGATTTTTAATTTGGAATATCCACAGTGTATTTTCGGAAAGAATAAAAGACATGATTCTAAATCAATTCCATAATATTAATTTAGAATCCACTATGTATCATTTAGGATAAATAAAAGATTAGATGCAGCAATTCATCTCTTCCACAATATTTAATATAGAATCGGAAATGCATTTAAAGAAGAATAAAGAACGTGGTGCAAAAATTCATCTCTTCCACAACATTCGATTTAAAATCCACATTGAATCATTTAAGAAAAAGTAAAAGATGTGATGCAGCGATTCACCTCTTCCACAATATTTAATTTGGAATCCACAACTCATTTTTTAGGAAGAATAAAGAGTGTGATGCGAAAATTCTTCAATTCTGCAACATTAATTTATTTTCCTCCGTTCCTCAGTTAGGAGAATCAAAAGACCTAGAGTAGCAATTCACCTTTTCAGCGATTTTTAATTTGGAATATCCACAGTGTATTTTCGGAAAGAATAAAAGACATGATTCTAAATCAATTCCATAATATTAATTTAGAATCCACTATGTATCATTTAGGATAAATAAAAGATTAGATGCAGCAATTCATCTCTTCCACAATATTTAATATAGAATCGGAAATGCATTTAAAGAAGAATAAAGAACGTGGTGCAAAAATTCATCTCTTCCACAACATTCGATTTAAAATCCACATTGAATCATTTAAGAAAAAGTGAAAGATGTGATGCAGCGATTCACCTCTTCCACAATATTTAATTTGGAATCCACAACTCATTTTTTAGGAAGAATAAAGAGTGTGATGCGAAAATTCTTCAATTCTGCAACATTAATTTATTTTCCTCCGTTCCTCAGTTAGGAGAATCAAAAGACCTAGAGTAGCAATTCACCTTTTCAGCGATTTTTAATTTGGAATATCCACAGTGTATTTTCGGAAAGAATAAAAGACATGATTCTAAATCAATTCCATAATATTAATTTAGAATCCACTATGTATCATTTAGGATAAATAAAAGATTAGATGCAGCAATTCATCTCTTCCACAATATTTAATATAGAATCGGAAATGCATTTAAAGAAGAATAAAGAACGTGGTGCAAAAATTCATCTCTTCCACAACATTCGATTTAAAATCCACATTGAATCATTTAAGAAAAAGTAAAAGATGTGATGCAGCGATTCACCTCTTCCACAATATTTAATTTGGAATCCACAACTCATTTTTTAGGAAGAATAAAGAGTGTGATGCGAAAATTCTTCAATTCTGCAACATTAATTTATTTTCCTCCGTTCCTCAGTTAGGAGAATCAAAAGACCTAGAGTAGCAATTCACCTTTTCAGCGATTTTTAATTTGGAATATCCACAGTGTATTTTCGGAAAGAATAAAAGACATGATTCTAAATCAATTCCATAATATTAATTTAGAATCCACTATGTATCATTTAGGATAAATAAAAGATTAGATGCAGCAATTCATCTCTTCCACAATATTTAATATAGAATCGGAAATGCATTTAAAGAAGAATAAAGAACGTGGTGCAAAAATTCATCTCTTCCACAACATTCGATTTAAAATCCACATTGAATCATTTAAGAAAAAGTAAAAGATGTGATGCAGCGATTCACCTCTTCCACAATATTTAATTTGGAATCCACAACTCATTTTTTAGGAAGAATAAAGAGTGTGATGCGAAAATTCTTCAATTCTGCAACATTAATTTATTTTCCTCCGTTCCTCAGTTAGGAGAATCAAAAGACCTAGAGTAGCAATTCACCTTTTCAGCGATTTTTAATTTGGAATATCCACAGTGTATTTTCGGAGAGAATAAAAGACATGATTCTATATCAATTCCATAATATTAATTTAGAATCCACTATGTATCATTTAGGAAAAATAAAAGATTAGATGCAGCAATTCATCTCTTCCACAATATTTAATATAGAATCGGAAATGCATTTAAAGAAGAATAAAGAACGTGATGCAAAAATTGATCTCTTCCACAACATTCGATTTAAAATCCACATTGAATCATTTAAGAAAAAGTAAAAGATGTGATGCAGCGATTCACCTCTTCCACAATATTTAATTTGGAATCCACAACTCATTTTTTAGGAAGAATAAAGAGTGTGATGCGAAAATTCTTCAATTCTGCAACATTAATTTATTTTCCTCCGTTCCTCAGTTAGGAGAATCAAAAGACCTAGAGTAGCAATTCACCTTTTCAGCGATTTTTAATTTGGAATATCCACAGTATATTTTCGGAAAGAATAAAAGACATGATTCTAAATCAATTCCATAATATTAATTTAGAATCCACTATGTATCATTTAGGAAAAATAAAAGATTAGATGCAGCAATTCATCTCTTCCACAATATTTAATATAGAATCGGAAATGCATTTAAAGAAGAATAAAGAACGTGGTGCAAAAATTCATCTCTTCCACAACATTCGATTTAAAATCCACATTGAATCATTTAAGAAAAAGTGAAAGATGTGATGCAGCGATTCACCTCTTCCACAATATTTAATTTGGAATCCACAACTCATTTTTTAGGAAGAATAAAGAGTGTGATGCGAAAATTCTTCAATTCTGCAACATTAATTTATTTTCCTCCGTTCCTCAGTTAGGAGAATCAAAAGACCTAGAGTAGCAATTCACCTTTTCAGCGATTTTTAATTTGGAATATCCACAGTGTATTTTCGGAGAGAATAAAAGACATGATTCTATATCAATTCCATAATATTAATTTAGAATCCACTATGTATCATTTAGGAAAAATAAAAGATTAGATGCAGCAATTCATCTCTTCCACAATATTTAATATAGAATCGGAAATGCATTTAAAGAAGAATAAAGAACGTGATGCAAAAATTGATCTCTTCCACAACATTCGATTTAAAATCCACATTGAATCATTTAAGAAAAAGTAAAAGATGTGATGCAGCGATTCACCTCTTCCACAATATTTAATTTGGAATCCACAACTCATTTTTTAGGAAGAATAAAGAGTGTGATGCGAAAATTCTTCAATTCTGCAACATTAATTTATTTTCCTCCGTTCCTCAGTTAGGAGAATCAAAAGACCTAGAGTAGCAATTCACCTTTTCAGCGATTTTTAATTTGGAATATCCACAGTGTATTTTCGGAGAGAATAAAAGACATGATTCTATATCAATTCCATAATATTAATTTAGAATCCACTATGTATCATTTAGGAAAAATAAAAGATTAGATGCAGCAATTCATCTCTTCCACAATATTTAATATAGAATCGGAAATGCATTTAAAGAAGAATAAAGAACGTGATGCAAAAATTGATCTCTTCCACAACATTCGATTTAAAATCCACATTGAATCATTTAAGAAAAAGTAAAAGATGTGATGCAGCGATTCACCTCTTCCACAATATTTAATTTGGAATCCACAACTCATTTTTTAGGAAGAATAAAGAGTGTGATGCGAAAATTCTTCAATTCTGCAACATTAATTTATTTTCCTCCGTTCCTCAGTTAGGAGAATCAAAAGACCTAGAGTAGCAATTCACCTTTTCAGCGATTTTTAATTTGGAATATCCACAGTGTATTTTCGGAAAGAATAAAAGACATGATTCTAAATCAATTCCATAATATTAATTTAGAATCCACTATGTATCATTTAGGAAAAATAAAAGATTAGATGCAGCAATTCATCTCTTCCACAATATTTAATATAGAATCGGAAATGCATTTAAAGAAGAATAAAGAACGTGATGCAAAAATTGATCTCTTCCACAACATTCGATTTAAAATCCACATTGAATCATTTAAGAAAAAGTAAAAGATGTGATGCAGCGATTCACCTCTTCCACAATATTTAATTTGGAATCCACAACTCATTTTTTAGGAAGAATAAAGAGTGTGATGCGAAAATTCTTCAATTCTGCAACATTAATTTATTTTCCTCCGTTCCTCAGTTAGGAGAATCAAAAGACCTAGAGTAGCAATTCACCTTTTCAGCGATTTTTAATTTGGAATATCCACAGTGTATTTTCGGAGAGAATAAAAGACATGATTCTATATCAATTCCATAATATTAATTTAGAATCCACTATGTATCATTTAGGAAAAATAAAAGATTAGATGCAGCAATTCATCTCTTCCACAATATTTAATATAGAATCGGAAATGCATTTAAAGAAGAATAAAGAACGTGATGCAAAAATTGATCTCTTCCACAACATTCGATTTAAAATCCACATTGAATCATTTAAGAAAAAGTAAAAGATGTGATGCAGCGATTCACCTCTTCCACAATATTTAATTTGGAATCCACAACTCATTTTTTAGGAAGAATAAAGAGTGTGATGCGAAAATTCTTCAATTCTGCAACATTAATTTATTTTCCTCCGTTCCTCAGTTAGGAGAATCAAAAGACCTAGAGTAGCAATTCACCTTTTCAGCGATTTTTAATTTGGAATATCCACAGTGTATTTTCGGAGAGAATAAAAGACATGATTCTATATCAATTCCATAATATTAATTTAGAATCCACTATGTATCATTTAGGAAAAATAAAAGATTAGATGCAGCAATTCATCTCTTCCACAATATTTAATATAGAATCGGAAATGCATTTAAAGAAGAATAAAGAACGTGATGCAAAAATTGATCTCTTCCACAACATTCGATTTAAAATCCACATTGAATCATTTAAGAAAAAGTAAAAGATGTGATGCAGCGATTCACCTCTTCCACAATATTTAATTTGGAATCCACAACTCATTTTTTAGGAAGAATAAAGAGTGTGATGCGAAAATTCTTCAATTCTGCAACATTAATTTATTTTCCTCCGTTCCTCAGTTAGGAGAATCAAAAGACCTAGAGTAGCAATTCACCTTTTCAGCGATTTTTAATTTGGAATATCCACAGTGTATTTTCGGAAAGAATAAAAGACATGATTCTATATCAATTCCATAATATTAATTTAGAATCCACTATGTATCATTTAGGAAAAATAAAAGATTAGATGCAGCAATTCATCTCTTCCACAATATTTAATATAGAATCGGAAATGCATTTAAAGAAGAATAAAGAACGTGATGCAAAAATTGATCTCTTCCACAACATTCGATTTAAAATCCACATTGAATCATTTAAGAAAAAGTAAAAGATGTGATGCAGCGATTCACCTCTTCCACAATATTTAATTTGGAATCCACAACTCATTTTTTAGGAAGAATAAAGAGTGTGATGCGAAAATTCTTCAATTCTGCAACATTAATTTATTTTCCTCCGTTCCTCAGTTAGGAGAATCAAAAGACCTAGAGTAGCAATTCACCTTTTCAGCGATTTTTAATTTGGAATATCCACAGTGTATTTTCGGAAAGAATAAAAGACATGATTCTATATCAATTCCATAATATTAATTTAGAATCCACTATGTATCATTTAGGAAAAATAAAAGATTAGATGCAGCAATTCATCTCTTCCACAATATTTAATATAGAATCGGAAATGCATTTAAAGAAGAATAAAGAACGTGATGCAAAAATTGATCTCTTCCACAACATTCGATTTAAAATCCACATTGAATCATTTAAGAAAAAGTAAAAGATGTGATGCAGCGATTCACCTCTTCCACAATATTTAATTTGGAATCCACAACTCATTTTTTAGGAAGAATAAAGAGTGTGATGCGAAAATTCTTCAATTCTGCAACATTAATTTATTTTCCTCCGTTCCTCAGTTAGGAGAATCAAAAGACCTAGAGTAGCAATTCACCTTTTCAGCGATTTTTAATTTGGAATATCCACAGTGTATTTTCGGAAAGAATAAAAGACATGATTCTATATCAATTCCATAATATTAATTTAGAATCCACTATGTATCATTTAGGAAAAATAAAAGATTAGATGCAGCAATTCATCTCTTCCACAATATTTAATATAGAATCGGAAATGCATTTAAAGAAGAATAAAGAACGTGATGCAAAAATTGATCTCTTCCACAACATTCGATTTAAAATCCACATTGAATCATTTAAGAAAAAGTAAAAGATGTGATGCAGCGATTCACCTCTTCCACAATATTTAATTTGGAATCCACAACTCATTTTTTAGGAAGAATAAAGAGTGTGATGCGAAAATTCTTCAATTCTGCAACATTAATTTATTTTCCTCCGTTCCTCAGTTAGGAGAATCAAAAGACCTAGAGTAGCAATTCACCTTTTCAGCGATTTTTAATTTGGAATATCCACAGTGTATTTTCGGAAAGAATAAAAGACATGATTCTAAATCAATTCCATAATATTAATTTAGAATCCACTATGTATCATTTAGGATAAATAAAAGATTAGATGCAGCAATTCATCTCTTCCACAATATTTAATATAGAATCGGAAATGCATTTAAAGAAGAATAAAGAACGTGGTGCAAAAATTCATCTCTTCCACAACATTCGATTTAAAATCCACATTGAATCATTTAAGAAAAAGTGAAAGATGTGATGCAGCGATTCACCTCTTCCACAATATTTAATTTGGAATCCACAACTCATTTTTTAGGAAGAATAAAGAGTGTGATGCGAAAATTCTTCAATTCTGCAACATTAATTTATTTTCCTCCGTTCCTCAGTTAGGAGAATCAAAAGACCTAGAGTAGCAATTCACCTTTTCAGCGATTTTTAATTTGGAATATCCACAGTATATTTTCGGAAAGAATAAAAGACATGATTCTAAATCAATTCCATAATATTAATTTAGAATCCACTATGTATCATTTAGGATAAATAAAAGATTAGATGCAGCAATTCATCTCTTCCACAATATTTAATATAGAATCGGAAATGCATTTAAAGAAGAATAAAGAACGTGGTGCAAAAATTCATCTCTTCCACAACATTCGATTTAAAATCCACATTGAATCATTTAAGAAAAAGTAAAAGATGTGATGCAGCGATTCACCTCTTCCACAATATTTAATTTGGAATCCACAACTCATTTTTTAGGAAGAATAAAGAGTGTGATGCGAAAATTCTTCAATTCTGCAACATTAATTTATTTTCCTCCGTTCCTCAGTTAGGAGAATCAAAAGACCTAGAGTAGCAATTCACCTTTTCAGCGATTTTTAATTTGGAATATCCACAGTGTATTTTCGGAGAGAATAAAAGACATGATTCTATATCAATTCCATAATATTAATTTAGAATCCACTATGTATCATTTAGGAAAAATAAAAGATTAGATGCAGCAATTCATCTCTTCCACAATATTTAATATAGAATCGGAAATGCATTTAAAGAAGAATAAAGAACGTGATGCAAAAATTGATCTCTTCCACAACATTCGATTTAAAATCCACATTGAATCATTTAAGAAAAAGTAAAAGATGTGATGCAGCGATTCACCTCTTCCACAATATTTAATTTGGAATCCACAACTCATTTTTTAGGAAGAATAAAGAGTGTGATGCGAAAATTCTTCAATTCTGCAACATTAATTTATTTTCCTCCGTTCCTCAGTTAGGAGAATCAAAAGACCTAGAGTAGCAATTCACCTTTTCAGCGATTTTTAATTTGGAATATCCACAGTATATTTTCGGAAAGAATAAAAGACATGATTCTAAATCAATTCCATAATATTAATTTAGAATCCACTATGTATCATTTAGGAAAAATAAAAGATTAGATGCAGCAATTCATCTCTTCCACAATATTTAATATAGAATCGGAAATGCATTTAAAGAAGAATAAAGAACGTGGTGCAAAAATTCATCTCTTCCACAACATTCGATTTAAAATCCACATTGAATCATTTAAGAAAAAGTGAAAGATGTGATGCAGCGATTCACCTCTTCCACAATATTTAATTTGGAATCCACAACTCATTTTTTAGGAAGAATAAAGAGTGTGATGCGAAAATTCTTCAATTCTGCAACATTAATTTATTTTCCTCCGTTCCTCAGTTAGGAGAATCAAAAGACCTAGAGTAGCAATTCACCTTTTCAGCGATTTTTAATTTGGAATATCCACAGTGTATTTTCGGAGAGAATAAAAGACATGATTCTATATCAATTCCATAATATTAATTTAGAATCCACTATGTATCATTTAGGAAAAATAAAAGATTAGATGCAGCAATTCATCTCTTCCACAATATTTAATATAGAATCGGAAATGCATTTAAAGAAGAATAAAGAACGTGATGCAAAAATTGATCTCTTCCACAACATTCGATTTAAAATCCACATTGAATCATTTAAGAAAAAGTAAAAGATGTGATGCAGCGATTCACCTCTTCCACAATATTTAATTTGGAATCCACAACTCATTTTTTAGGAAGAATAAAGAGTGTGATGCGAAAATTCTTCAATTCTGCAACATTAATTTATTTTCCTCCGTTCCTCAGTTAGGAGAATCAAAAGACCTAGAGTAGCAATTCACCTTTTCAGCGATTTTTAATTTGGAATATCCACAGTGTATTTTCGGAGAGAATAAAAGACATGATTCTATATCAATTCCATAATATTAATTTAGAATCCACTATGTATCATTTAGGAAAAATAAAAGATTAGATGCAGCAATTCATCTCTTCCACAATATTTAATATAGAATCGGAAATGCATTTAAAGAAGAATAAAGAACGTGATGCAAAAATTGATCTCTTCCACAACATTCGATTTAAAATCCACATTGAATCATTTAAGAAAAAGTAAAAGATGTGATGCAGCGATTCACCTCTTCCACAATATTTAATTTGGAATCCACAACTCATTTTTTAGGAAGAATAAAGAGTGTGATGCGAAAATTCTTCAATTCTGCAACATTAATTTATTTTCCTCCGTTCCTCAGTTAGGAGAATCAAAAGACCTAGAGTAGCAATTCACCTTTTCAGCGATTTTTAATTTGGAATATCCACAGTGTATTTTCGGAAAGAATAAAAGACATGATTCTATATCAATTCCATAATATTAATTTAGAATCCACTATGTATCATTTAGGAAAAATAAAAGATTAGATGCAGCAATTCATCTCTTCCACAATATTTAATATAGAATCGGAAATGCATTTAAAGAAGAATAAAGAACGTGATGCAAAAATTGATCTCTTCCACAACATTCGATTTAAAATCCACATTGAATCATTTAAGAAAAAGTAAAAGATGTGATGCAGCGATTCACCTCTTCCACAATATTTAATTTGGAATCCACAACTCATTTTTTAGGAAGAATAAAGAGTGTGATGCGAAAATTCTTCAATTCTGCAACATTAATTTATTTTCCTCCGTTCCTCAGTTAGGAGAATCAAAAGACCTAGAGTAGCAATTCACCTTTTCAGCGATTTTTAATTTGGAATATCCACAGTGTATTTTCGGAAAGAATAAAAGACATGATTCTAAATCAATTCCATAATATTAATTTAGAATCCACTATGTATCATTTAGGATAAATAAAAGATTAGATGCAGCAATTCATCTCTTCCACAATATTTAATATAGAATCGGAAATGCATTTAAAGAAGAATAAAGAACGTGGTGCAAAAATTCATCTCTTCCACAACATTCGATTTAAAATCCACATTGAATCATTTAAGAAAAAGTGAAAGATGTGATGCAGCGATTCACCTCTTCCACAATATTTAATTTGGAATCCACAACTCATTTTTTAGGAAGAATAAAGAGTGTGATGCGAAAATTCTTCAATTCTGCAACATTACTTTATTTTCCTCCGTTCCTCAGTTAGGAGAATCAAAAGACCTAGAGTAGCAATTCACCTTTTCAGCGATTTTTAATTTGGAATATCCACAGTATATTTTCGGAAAGAATAAAAGACATGATTCTAAATCAATTCCATAATATTAATTTAGAATCCACTATGTATCATTTAGGATAAATAAAAGATTAGATGCAGCAATTCATCTCTTCCACAATATTTAATATAGAATCGGAAATGCATTTAAAGAAGAATAAAGAACGTGGTGCAAAAATTCATCTCTTCCACAACATTCGATTTAAAATCCACATTGAATCATTTAAGAAAAAGTGAAAGATGTGATGCAGCGATTCACCTCTTCCACAATATTTAATTTGGAATCCACAACTCATTTTTTAGGAAGAATAAAGAGTGTGATGCGAAAATTCTTCAATTCTGCAACATTAATTTATTTTCCTCCGTTCCTCAGTTAGGAGAATCAAAAGACCTAGAGTAGCAATTCACCTTTTCAGCGATTTTTAATTTGGAATATCCACAGTATATTTTCGGAAAGAATAAAAGACATGATTCTAAATCAATTCCATAATATTAATTTAGAATCCACTATGTATCATTTAGGATAAATAAAAGATTAGATGCAGCAATTCATCTCTTCCACAATATTTAATATAGAATCGGAAATGCATTTAAAGAAGAATAAAGAACGTGGTGCAAAAATTCATCTCTTCCACAACATTCGATTTAAAATCCACATTGAATCATTTAAGAAAAAGTGAAAGATGTGATGCAGCGATTCACCTCTTCCACAATATTTAATTTGGAATCCACAACTCATTTTTTAGGAAGAATAAAGAGTTTGACGTATAATTCACCAATCCGCAACATTTAATTTAGAATCCACCATGCACCATTTAGGAAAAATAAAAAGATGTGATACAACAATTCAACTCTTCAGGGATATTTAATTTGAAATCCGCAATACATTTTAAGAAGAATAAAGGACCTGATGCTGCGATTCGCTATTTTCACACTTATCTAATTTAGATCGCATCTATAAGAATTGCCATGAATATCACATAGGAAAAATAAAAGGAGCAATACTACAAAACACCTCAAAATGAAGCATAATTAGACTCCACGCGCAATTAATTTCCTTTTGTGACTTTGATTTTATTATAGGTAATTTAATCCATCTCCTTAAACGTTGCATTATTTGCATTCCGAATGTATTGCACTTTCTACGATATTTTGATTTTTATTGTCTTTATTATTTCCAGGCTTTATCAGGCACAAAATTACTTAATAATAGCTTATTCACAGAATAAAGATCCGATACGTTAAATGTCAAGAGACGTGCTGCTTATTGAAAATGTGTTTAGTTTATTTACTCTAAGTAATTTTATCTTTTGTGTTTCAGATAAATATTTTTAAACTTTAAGCAAATATACTATAAGTAATTGACTTTGTATAAATATCTTAAGTGTGAAAAGTGTCTTTGTATTCTAATAAAGAATATTAGCTAATTTCTAAGGAGCGAGAAGCATATACATATCTGGATTAGTTCGGTTTAGTTATATTGATTTCCCTTCTTATAAAGCAACGCTAGGGCTATTTTGGGATGGACTTCGTAATTTTGAACCGCGGGTAGATGACAAGGACGACATATGAGCTGGCACCCCCTCTCTAAACATCCACGCCACACCAGCTGGAGGGAGTTCCAAAATGACTGGAAGTTAATTAAGTTAAGGTCACATGATTTTCGGGAGATAGAAGTGATTTAAAAAGTGATAAAATTCTAATATTCCTATTTTCAAAAAATGGAACTGATAGAAATTTGCTCAAATGAACTTTTAAAAATTTATAATCGGTAAAAAAATGAAAATGGCATAAAAAATGGAATTTAAATTTTAAGATAGAGTAAATATTGATTTTCTAATATTGATCTGATTGAAATCATGGCAAAAGGGAGTAAAAAAAAATTAAATTCCCAATTCACTCCTTACAGACGGAATTCAAAAATATTTTAATAATGAAGTTAAATCATCCAGGTTATAAGGAACAAACGTTGATAGATTCAAATGTTATTTTAATACATCAGCGGATGTGGAATGTATAACCCTTAACTGGGAAGATGCCGTCTCTCAGCCTACTAATGATGGACTTTCGGTGACATTTTTTTCTATTTTTATCTCAATGGATTTTCTATCTTTTCTATTTTTATCAATGGATTGACCCTGTACACGGTCCTGTTTCATGACCTTCACTACACGTGTATTTTTTTAGCCGCTTTTTTAAATATTCAGCTATTTCTGTGCACTACGTCTGTGAGACCGCACCTCCCTTTTAATGTTCCAGTATTATTCAAGGCTTATCAGATGGTTCTGAAACTTGGTCCTAGAAATATCATCCACGCTACTGGTCCTCTTTATGAAGCAGAACTCCAGAAGACGTTTAAATGAAGCAGAAAGTGATTTTAGTGATGAGGATAATTGTATAGAAGAATTTTTCGACGAAAGCTTACATTCGATTGATTCTGATATGTATGTTCAAAGATAATTAATTTTTCTAGTGATGATGTATTTTGAAAAAGTTCTAAGATATACTAATATATCAAGAGAAATATTTAAAGAATAATATACTGGCTGATTTTTAAACTATATGTTTAAAATGCCCTCGAAATCTGTGCTACGAATGTTCACAAATTTTTGCGTAGAAATGATGCCGATAAAAAAAATGTCAATTTTACCCATTTTCATTTTTTTTTTTCATATATTTGTTGAATTTTCTATTATATTGTTTTCTATATACTTTTGCATTCTCGAAAAATAAATGTGATATAAAAAGTAATATGTTTTTTTCAATAATATTATTTGTTGTAACACGTAATTTGAGAAGAAAATGTATATCCAAACGCAATGACTTTTTTCCATGATAGTATACTTTGAAAAATTTGTAAAACATATTTACGTATCAAGAAAAAATCTGCAGAATACAGGACGATTTTCATACTAATACTTTCATTAGGAAATTTGTGTGTAAAGAAAACACAGTCTCAATAACCGCACCTCTGCAGTTATATCCTAAATTTTCACTACTCCCCAGTTAAGCGTTAAGATTCAAATAAACAAGTGAATATTCAATTTTATGTATATAAAATATTAAAAGAGCCATAGTAAAAATATAAATGCTCGACGCCGAATAAAAAAGAATTTAATGAGAGAAAGGCAATCTTGTTTTTAATGCATGCTATTTAGATCATAAGGAAGCCGCTTGTAAAAGAAAAAAAATCAGTATCGGTAGTGATTTAGAATGATTTTGGACAGTAAAAAAAACTTAACAACTTAAATAAAGTTTTATTAGTAATAAACGAAAATTTAATAGATATTTCATACCCTAAATATATTTACTAGATTTATATATGTTTTTCAACATTTTTTTACGAAAATAAATGCTATTGGGCGATGCATATGTTTATAAATTGCAAATAATTTCAGTAGAGGAACCTATAAAATGCCTTGTGTTTTCCGATGGATAATTTAACTAATTTAAAAGACCATTTAACCCTTTAACGGGCACAAGCCACTTTCTTGATTCAACTTACATTTTAAGCCTTAATTACAGAAAAAAAAGCTCATTTATGACCAAAAACGTTTTTTTTTTTTTTTCTTTTTTTTAATTTTTTGTTGTTGTGACTCTTGTTTATAATAGGTGTGGTAACATAATTACCATCGCCAAATTCAAGCAATGACATTTTACTGACATACAATAGAAAAAAAATATGAAATAAAAATAATTTAACAAATAAATATGCATTTTTGTAAAATCATTTATTATGTTATTTAAAAATTTAAAATATATTAATTACGCATGATATAAATGGTAGAAAAACCAAATACAATGTAAATTACCAAATGCATTATTTTCAATTATTCAGGTGAAACAACACAAAACAAGGAGCTGCACACAATGTAACATTACATGTTGAACATGACACTTTTGTCCATTTCTAGTTAGTTTTGGTGCTATAATGTTTACAAGGTATTTTAAGGTGGTGGTAAGATATTTACTACCGCCTTAAAAAGGGTTAATATTCTTCGTCATAAAGATGGATACTGCATACTATTTTGCGCCCTACATAGATAATTTGAGAACAGTTACGCTATTGCATTTGAATAAAAAACATATGAATCTTATATTGTGAATTATATTCTGAAATAAAGAAAACTTGTTATAACTTCCGAATTTAAAAATCAACAAGTAAATTGAAGATGCATGTCTAAAAACTCATTTCTTTAAATGAAATAAAGTTAAATACCTAAAATCAGTTGGTGTTAATTTCCATTGAATTTAGCGTACAAATAAATCAACATATAATATTTCATATAAAATAGTCCTTTTTCTTATTTCTTATGTTTATTTTAATGCCCTAAAATCAGTCTAAAATGTAATTTTTTACCTGCTACCGAAATTGTGAAAATATTTTTCTTCTTTATCAATTAATTGCACATAGTTTAAATAATGTGTATATGAAGTTACCTGCTACCGAAATTGTGAATTAATATTTTTCTTCCTTATCAATTGATGGCACATAGTTTAAATAATGTGTATATGAAGCTACCTGCCACCGAAAATGTAAATTAATATTTTTCTTCTTTATCAATTGATAGTACATAGTTTAAATTATATGTATATGAAGTTACCTGCTAACTAAATTGTGAATTAATATTTTTCTTCTTTATCAATTGATTGCACGTAGTTTAAATAATATGTACATGAAGTCAATCGCATGTGTTATTGTGTGTTTCTATCTTGAATTCTAAATACGAATATTATAATTAGTTCCTCACTTTATTACAAATTGTTATTCAGTATTAAAAAATACATATTTCAGAAAAATCAAAATTTATTTATCAATACATTATTTAATTTTAAAATAAATTAGAGATTTTATAATCTATCTATTCTGTCCGTGGAAATTCTACATAATAAATTCTAATTATAGAAAAATTTCATATATAAGTATATTTTTATTAATTAAAGATGCAATAGAAAACATTTTATTATTACTATAAAATACTTTAAATATTACCAGTGATATTTTTTTATGAAAATTCAAATCTTAGGAAGAAAATTATATTGAACTATGTAATAAGGCAGGCAATAGCAGTTATTTGAAATACATTACCGTAAAATTGTTCTATAGACAATTTTTCCATTAACAGTCTTTTTGACATTTAAATCATCGTAGAAAAAGAACAACATGAATCACATAAAACAACTTTAACAACGATATTCAAAGGTTTAGTTTAGTTATATTAATGTCCCGTTTTAAAGCAACACTAGGACTATTTTGGGATGGACCTCGTCATTTTGAACTGCAGCCAGATGACGATTACGACGCCTGAGCTTCCCCCACCCCCTTTCCACACCACACCAGTGGGAGGATGTTTGGCCCCGGCGTAGTTAACGTGCACCAGACCCGCTTACACGACGGTTTTTCGGTGAAATTGGGTCACGAACCTGAAACCCTCCAGTTCCGAAGCCAAAACCTTACCACCAGACTCAATATTCAAACGATACAACTATTATTTTCCGTTTTTTACTCTTCCATTCGCCTAACATCAAAGAGAATGAAAGAAGGAACACAAATTTTTTTAGCTGCTTTAAAATGAAAAGGATTTGAAAAAAATCACAGAAGTGCTTCAGAAACATCATGAAGGGTATAATAGCATTTGCGCCTTTATTTAGCTGGAGGGTTGTTCCTTGTAGCGCCGCTTTGAGGATTCCTTCTTTCATAATCTCTAATTTGCTGAAGGCGCGAAACGAGAAAAGTTAATAAGCTTTTCTTTAACAAAAGTGCTGAAACGCTAATCAATGTATGGGTAGTTCAAAGCAAGAGTTTCTTGGAAATAAGCTGGATTTACGAGTGACACAGTATTGTTTCAGGGTCTGGAATCTATATGTTTTACCCACTTAACTGTTTTATTTTCTTTACTATCTAATAAGATGGCACCTTCCGTTTGGGAATATTTTCTTATTTTGATTCAAATGGAAATCCATTGAATACTTGACTTATCTATATATTCGAAGTAATTTTAATATTGAATTATAATCGTTATGAATGGTTTATTTTTTGCTTACAACTATAAAAATTCGATAAATCGATGCACGTATGGCATAAGGGCAAAACTGTTAAGCGGTTCATTAATACATGACAGTGTATTCAACGAATCTTACTCAAAATTAGTAATTACATTTAAATACAAAGTGAAGCAAATATTTTCTAATTAATTGGGAAATCTAGTGTTAAACTATTATGAATTTTTGTAGCATTTATCCTAAGAGATATAAAAATCTGTCTTGATACATGAGAGGCAATTATCATATCATTCACAAAAACGGTATAAAATTTTGATTTATGGAATTTTGAGGTATGCGTTCAAAACAATAGTTAAACTCTTGATAGTTATGGTTACAGTGATAAGCTATCAAAATTTTCAACTGGTAACCCCATTTTCTTTTAATTGAAATGTCTACCTCATAGCAATAACGAATAAATAGCGTTGTAATGGTACCTGTAGCACGAAAATCACCAGTGCCAGATAGACTAAGAAGAAAAGAGAAAACAACTGTGGTGTGCGTACCAGAGCCGTGACGTTCGACCTAATCATTTCGGCATGGCACATGCATTGGTTCTAGGCATCTTCTGCCGCAGGCAAAGTGCCATCGTGTTCAAGTAGGTCAAGTACAAAATCTGTGAAATACAATAAAAACAGTGATAAGATATCAAAATTTTCAACTGGTAACACCATTTTTTTTATTGAAATGTCTACCTCATAGCAATAACCAATAAATAACATTGTAATGGTACCTATAGCACGAAAATCCCCAGTGCCAGATAGACTAAGAAGAAAAGAGAAAACAATTGTGGTGTGCGCACCAGAGACGTGAAGTTCAACATAACCCTTTCGGTATGGCAGGTGCATTGGTTCTAGGCACCGTCTGCCGCAAGCAAAGTGCCATCGTGGTTCAAGTAGGTCAAGTGCAAAATCTGTGAAATGCAATAAAAGGTTTTGCTGTTTGTTGCCTCTCAGCGTATATTGGTTGCTTTCTCTTTTTTTCTTAGTTTGCCTTCCACTGGTGATTTTCGTGCTACAGGTACTATTCTAACGCTATTTCTTGCTTCTTGTTATAAAGAAGACATTCCAATACAAAAGTTTATTTTGCCGTTTGAAAATTTTGAAATTTTTCACTGCAACCATAATTGTTAAACTGTTGTTTTTAATATGATTCTTGAACGCATACCTCAAAATACCTTGTACCAGAATTTTATTCCGTTCTTGTAAATGTTATGAGAGTTATAGTCTTACATATCGGGATAGTTTTTTTATAATAACCTGGTGTATCTTCATCGTTCAACTCAACTCAACTCAAAATAGAATTTCAATCATGCTAACATATGACAAAGCTGTCACAAAGATTCTAAATAAGACCATTCTTCTTACATCCGCTCTACAGTTTTTTTCATCCCTTCCATCTAACTGCCATCAAAACAAAAGACTAAAGAAAATCTCTAAGGTCGACAAAAGTAAGTAAGGTTCGGATGAAAGCTGCAGGATAAAGTTACCAAAAACTTCGTTAACGATCTAACAACACATGTAGTGAAAGATTCGTTTCTTAGCTTACAAAACCTCTAGAGAGATTCTTTCTTTCCATGTTTTGAAATTTAGGCAGGTAATGTGTTAAAAAAGTTAAACAGATTTCTTTTAAGGAAAATTCTAAAACATCCAGCATTGTGAATTAAAATTTGGCATTGGAATAGATGGAATTTGAGAATGATGAAAATTTGTAGTCGGATTATCTTATAACCTTAAATGAGCAATTCTTGTATATACCGGGTGTTTCAAAAATGACCGGTATATTTCAAATATCAATAAAAACTAAACAGGCAGCGATAGAAATACACCGTTTGTTGTAATATGCTTGGGACAACAGTAAATTTTCAGGCAGACAAACTTGCAAAATTAGTTACAATTTTCAACAACAGATGGCGCTGCAGGTGATTTGAAAGATATAGAAGAAAACGCAGTCTGAGTTTGCCATTCTGTAAGTCGTCTTTCTGCTTTAAGCGTGTGCTGTTCACAAATTGCAAGTTTGTTGTTAAAAAATGGTTTATTCCTTAGAACAAAGGATTTTTCTGGTGTTGGAATTCCACCGCGTAGAATACAGTGTTGTTGCAACAAGATGAAGTTTTCAACGAAAGTTTAATGTAACCAAAGAGCCGAAAAGAGATACAATAAAGGATCTGTTTGAAAAATTTTGAAATATCTAGACATGAACCCCTGCGACTCCTTTTTGTGGGGACACTTGAAAGATCAGGTGAACCGCCACAATCCAGAAACAATTGAACAACTGAAGCAATACGTCTGTTCTGCCTGTGAAGCCATCCCACCTGAGACGTTTACACGGGTTTCTGCTCATTTCATTCTGAGACTACGCCATGTTATTGCTGCGCAAGGTGGATATTTGGAAAACATCGTAGTTTAGATTTTTCCAGACTGCAGCGCCATCTGTTGTTGAAAATTGTAACTAATGTCGCAAGTTTGTCTGCCTGAAAATTTACTGTTCTCCCAAGCATATTGCAACAAACGGTGTATTTTTATCGCTGCCCGTTTAGTTTTTATTGATTTTTGAAATAGACCGGTCATTTTTGAAACACCCGGTATAATACGGCCATTGTGAATAATTGGTTATTATTAATTATTAATAAACAAACTGGTTAATATTAATAATAATCGATTATCCACATTGATTTAACATATATATAAATTTATATCGCGTATCTCGGAAAAAGCTTTAACAATTTGGAGCACATTTTTAATTTAGACAAGGTTTTCCTTTTTTAGTTTATCTATATAGGCGTTTTTCCTGAAATAACGAGATTTTACGCACAAAAACACATTTTTTATGAATAACTATTAGAATATGTATGTTTAATTTCACTTCGAAATGTGGGCAGTGCAGTATTGTGGTTAGATAACATGCATGACGCTTGTGTTGCGGGTTCTCTGTTCGATTTATAGTTTTAGACTTTTTTTTTCTTATGTATTTATATCTAATATTTTTGCTTTTTAAATTTGTGTATATAGGTGTCTTATCTGAAAAAAAAGCCGCGACTTTATAAAAAAATGCATTTTTTTTATAACTAAATATTAGAGCCTTTTTTCAATCTGCGATTTCACCATGGTAAAACTGAGTGTAAGATCAAAAATATTAGTAATGATAGATAAACTGTAAAATGAGTACTGTTACAAACCTGCAATCTTGCTTCCCAGCACGGATAGTGTCATCATAAGAAAGACTGTTTTACAGTCATCTGTATTGGATGCTGTCGGATGCCGAGCCAGTGATCGCAGAGCTTGGCGACAAACTTGGTGACTATTTGGCGACTTTGGCGACAAAACGGATAATGCTCAAAACTTCGGGAATTTTGTCGATCCGTCCATTAGGAACCGAAATACGCCTGATTGGTCTAGAAGTTTCTAGCCACACTTCCCGGGAACTATAAAAGGCCGGCACTCTTAAGATGCGGATGGTTGTGTGTCGTCGTGAATTGTAGTCGAAATCACCGACAAGTAACGAGTCTTCGAGAGGATAGCGAAGAAACAGCGGAGTGTCATCATTGTGTGGAGCGAGTGATGAATCACTGTGTCCCTAATTCTGTTGTCTTCTGTGGAAGCAGCGTCGTATTGTGTAGTAGCCAGTTGTGTGAAGTAGTGAGTCGACAGCTAAAGCGAGAAGAGACAGCGAGAATTTCAGCCGCTGATAAGACCATAGAGCGAAGCTCCGAGGTTCCCTTCTCCTGCTGGATTTTGTCTGGCCGCTTCGTATGCTGTGGACGATTACTACTTGTTGTCTACTGTCTGCTGTAGTGTGCTGCCCTGTGTTCGTTTCGGTTGTAAATATTTGTCGTCTGTGTATCGTCGTCTTTGTGTACTCGTGGTCTTTGTGTAAATAAACTCGTAGTTGTTTTCTACTGAGACCTGCTGATTGTGTTCTCACACCGTACACCGAATATCAAAAAACCCGGCGGTGGATGAAAATCCAATAACGTCTTAAATTAAGTGCATTCATGATTTTTTTTAATTAAATAACTATTCATAAGCAATTAAGGTAAAAAATATTCGTATGTAATTAGTATTTTATTCGTATCTAAATATTTTCTCTGAAAAAACACGACTTTAAATAAAAACTCCCGAGCGAAGCTCTATTTTTCAGAATTAGTTATTCTGTATGTCTTAATTAATACAATAAAATTTTTTCAGTAAATTTTAATTTCTAAGCGTCAATTTGAGGAGAAAATTACATTTAAATAGAGACCGAAACAGATTTTGTCAATTACATCAGAAATTGACCGAAAAAACTGATATCCGAATGATCCGTTCCCATTGATCCTTATTTTCACCATTGTAATCAACCCAAAATAGAACTTCATTCATGAAAGAATATTACAATACTTTCACACAGATCCCGAAATGAAGGAAGGTGTCTATTATCTGTTACAGTCTCTTCCCTTCTCTTTTATCCAATTACCATCAAAGAAAAAGACTAAAGCGACGAAAGAAAATATCTTTGGTCTACTAAAATAGTAAGGCTTTGATGGAAGATCCAAGATAGAGTTACCGAAAATGTTGTTATAGATCCAGCAGCAGATACAGCAAGACATTTGTTCCTTCACTTAGATGGCTGTTGCTTTCAGACACACTTAAGGGATTCTTTCTTTTTATGGTTTCCTATTCGTGGAAATCGGGAAGACCAAGAATTAAGTAAAAAAAAAAAGCTTTCTTTTCACAGATTTAACAACAGATCAATCCATGTGAGGACAACGGATTACAAGATTCGGGGTCATAAGAATGAAATTTGTGATATTTATAGCATTTGAGTGAATGAAGGATCTACGCATCTTAGGATAAATGTATTCGTAGATATTTTAAATGCATGAGGATTTGAGATATAAGAAGGAAGGTGGCAAATCCTTATACATCAAAAAGAAGGATCTATGCATCTTGTGATAAATCTCTTAGTAGATATTTTCGCATGCATGTAGACTTCAGATATAGGAAGGAAGTTGGAAAATCCTTGTAAATCATAAAGAAGGGTCTACGCATCTTGGAATAAATGACTTCGTAGCTATTTTCGCATGCATGCGGATTTCAGATACAGGAAGGAAGGTGGCAAATCCATACAAATCAGAAAGAAGGATATATGCATCTTGAGATATTTAACTTCGTAGATAATTTCGCATGCATGCGGATTTCAGATATAGGAAGGAAGGTGGCAAATCCATACAAATCAAAAAGAAGGATATATGCATCTTGAGATATTTGACTTCGTAGATAATTTCGCATGCATGCGGATTTCAGATATAGGAAGGAAAGTGGAAAATCCTTGTAAATCAAAAGAAAGGATCTTTGCATCTTGAGATAAATGGCTTCGTAGATATTTTCGCATGCATGCGGATTTCAGATATAGGAAGGAAGGTGAAAAATCCATACAAATCAATAAATCGTCAATAAACGAACTTAAATTTTAATATTAACAATGTTTTATCTATATGTCATATTTTTTTGAGTATACGCAACAGCAATGACAACCTATTTTATCTTCACATACGAAATGCTAAAAATTGTACAAAACGAAATAACATCTTAAAATGTTATGAATGAAATAAAAGCATTTAAAGAAAAATTCACTTTCCCGATGATATATTAATTAAAATACACGTTAATACTTTTCATTAAACAGTCTTCACCAATTAATCCCCACTTAAATCATTTAAAATCTAATCTTGCATAGTGAAACGCGCTTAACATAGCAGAACTTAAATAAATATTCCCTAATGGCTTTTTCCACCAAATTGAAGAACGTTTCGAATACCCTTTCGAATACCTTTTTTTTTATCTTCTCTGTTTAATTGTCACCAAAAAGGAAAAAAAATGAAAGCGTATTCTTTTTCTAAAATACCAGAGTCTCAATGAATTCTGCAAGAAAATGTTACTGAATACGTTTTCAAGGATTCACTAGAAGGTACGACGGTT
Source organism: Argiope bruennichi (assembly GCF_947563725.1). Lineage (NCBI taxonomy): Eukaryota > Metazoa > Arthropoda > Arachnida > Araneae > Araneidae > Argiope > Argiope bruennichi. Next base: position 52,444,372 of record NC_079161.1, on the reverse strand, counting down.
TTTTTTTTTTTTTCGTTGGATGGTTGTCTCTTCGGGAAATCTGTAGGGATTCTTTCTTCTTTTTTTTTTCTCGTTTAGTTTACGTAAGGCGAGCAGGTTGGGAATTAAATCAGCTTTTTTTTTTTTTTTTTTTTTCAATGAAGAACCTGGACTCGAATCCATTTATGCGTTGAAGACTAAAGCCTCTAAACTGAAGTGAATAAGAAGCAAATAACGACGATTACTCGAATAGAGATATTACGTGAGGTGGTTACATGAATGGAGATGAAAGTACCTTTAGAATTCTTCGGATAAATTCGAGTTTGCAAAGTTTTAAAGTGTTTTTAAATATGCAAGTAGTGATTTTTGTCTCTTAAATTCCAATTGAGAAAATGAGGTTGATCTAAATGGCTAGAAAATTAAAATCTATGTACTTATAATGCTCTTTTAGTATATGAACATGGTAACTTAAAAATACTTTGAGTTAAGCAGATGAAATTCGGTATATTGTCTGTGAACAAAATTTCTTGATTTCTATTAAATTTTAAACGAAATCCATTCCGTCAATATTGGTGTATCCGTCCGAATGTAATTTTGCACCTTAACTACAAAATTTATAAAGCAAAATAAATAAAAGTTGGAACAAAATATTGATATCTAAAACATAGGTCCTTATTAACCTTTGGGCATTTTAGTCATTAGTATATCATATTACTTTCTTATTAAGGTATGTTACTACGTTCGGAAGGAATTTTTTGAAAAATGTTTGAAAATAGTTATATTTTTAAATATTTTTATTAAAAAAATTGAGAAACAACTATAGAATCCAAATATACTGGTGAAAGCAAAAGTTCTTTAAAAGATTTGAAAAAATAGCTTATTTTGGCTAAAAAGAGGTATAAAGCAAAAATCTTCTAGTTTAGATGTTTATACAATGATTAGCTTAACATTTCGCAGACGGCTTAAGAAATATATTATTCAGTTCTTGAAAAAAAAATAAGCTGTATTTCTATTCATTCTTTAAATACCGGAGCACAAGCGATAAATAACATGAGGTTTTCAATTTGTTTCACCTTATGATGCACTAAAATAAATATAAATATTTCTGACTGAATAGATTGCTTATTTCAGGAACTGCAGACCATATTGAGAAATTATTATACCAAATTTGAAAAAAATATATTTATTAATGCTTTAATTATGTAGTTTTTCATGAAAAAAATTCTATCAAAGATTAGAATTTGAGAAAATAGCATTTAAGGTGTATGTACACACTTGAAACTTCGAAAATCGTTCAAAATACCGAATATTTTTTTATAGCTTAATAATGTTCTCTGATCCTCTAGCTTTCAAACGATACCAAGATGTTGCCAATATTCGAAATATTTCTCGAGTTATAATTCTTTTTCTTGAGGTGCTTTCATTAAAAACTCTAGTTACGGTTTTTTAAAACTCATTTTGTGAAGAATGATATTTTTCCACTATGTTGCTTCATTCAAACAATCATAACTCAACAAGAAATGAACCAAATACAATTATTTATATATCAAAATAATCTGTATGAAATAGAGGATGTTTTGTGCCTCAATCAAAGTTATATTTATAGAAATAAATTTTATAGCTATTTAAAAGTTAAAATTATAGAAAAAATCTCGCTTTTTCTATTCATCGTTGATGAAAAAATTGTTAAAAAAAAACTATATATTTTTATGCCTTGATTGAGGCAGACAACATGAAGACTAATATTATGCATAATTTCCCACCAGAATTGGGTGTCTGTACAAATTAGGATTTAAGATATCATGTTTCAAAAATAGGCTAATTAGCTCATTAAATATTATTTAATTAATTAATAATGAGTGTAATATGGTTTTTCTCACTGAAATACGTTTTAACATATATTAATGACCTACTGTGAAAAAACTAGATTTTTAAAATTAAAATTTTTTTAAAAATTTCTAGTGTGTACGTACACCTTAAAGTTGTAAAATAGCAAATTAAAACATATGCAAATTCACGAATAAGTATCAATGAACATTTCCAAAAAATAGACTTAGAAACAAAATTCAAATATGTTATAAAAAAAAGCTGTTCAAATATTAAGAATATTAAACTAAAAAAAATCATAATTTCGGAAAAAATATCGACTTTCCGAAGTTATCACCTACTTTAAAAATAAATAAATCATTCATGGTATGGGTTTAGGATTTGATGGTAAATGGTTTATAAATAATGCAGCAATATTTTCAAATTTTCCACTTTTTATTGTTTTAAAAAAGTTTGCAACCGTAAATCCATTTTATGTATTTCCTTAAAAACTAGTTTTATTTTTAAAATCAATGATTTAAGAAGTAACGAGGATCAACGATATTTGTATGAAATAAAAATATTTGAAGCTTTGCTTCTTCTGTATCCTATTTATATATTTAATATTACCTTAAAAAGAAAAAAAGAGAGAATTTAAAAGTAAGTCCTAATTAATTTTATTTGCGAAGCAAAAATACAGAGTTCTATGTTTCAGAAAAAATGACAACTTCAAATATATTCTGAAAATTTATTATATTTTTGTATTTACTCTCAAGTGCATTTTTTTATTGAGAACTTTTACCATAACCGAAATTGTAGCTTGATTTTTTGTTTGCAGAATTCCTGATTGCCGCATTGAAACTATATCCGGCTTTGTTATTTTTGAAATCAATAATTTAAGAAAAATTGAATATCAGCAATATTTGCATGAATTCAAAATATTTGAAGCTGTGTTTTTTTTATCTATCCTATTTATATATTTACAATCATATTAAAAATAAAAAATAGAAATTACAAATTCAAAAGCAGTTTATATCGAGTTATATGCGAAATACTGTGTTTGAGAAAAGAAAGAAAAAAACGATTTAAAATATATTCCAAACACTTTTATCATTATTTTTTTCGTATTATTATCAATTACAAATTTTTTTGTAGTGAACTTTTAGTATCAACCGAAATCGTAGCTTAATTTATCGTTTGCTGAATTCCTGATTCCTAAACTGAAATAAAATATTGCATTTGAGACGCTAAGATTGGAAATTTATTCAAAATCTAATGTGATGGCAATTATTACGATTTATTCTTATGCCGCGTTTACACTCGAAAAGTTACAAGACGGCCAGTAGCAAGCGCATGCGCAGAAAGATTAACACCATTGGATTGTACCAACTAATTGCCGCGACGGGGCAACTACTTGCCGATATACTTATTTCTTACTGCGCATGCGTTTGTAGAATTTGGTGGGAATTTTTTTGACGTTAAAAAATGGATCGATTATCATAGATTTATTCCGATATTTTTTGCTATATATTGTGTTTTTTTAAATGCTATATATATATATTGTGTGTGTGTGTGTGTGTGTGTGTGTGTGTGTGTGTGTGTGTGTGTGTGTGTGTGTGTGTGTGTGTGTGTGTGTGTGTGTGTATGCATTTATTTGTGTGTATGCATTTTATTTGCCATTTCTTTTCTATAGTTTTCCTAATTTAGGTATGTTGACCTTTTTATTTTATTTTACCATGTTTCTTTGCGTAAATTTCCATCATTTTAATACGATACGTAGAAGAAGAGATTTATTTTACGAAATTGTGGCAATCATAAATCAGTTCCTTTCTATGCATGCGCTGCCTACTGGCAGTCTTATAATTGTTTGAGGGCATTATAGTGGATTAAAAAGAAAAACAAACGAAATTACAAAAGATACTTTTGGATTGTTCTGGATTGTTCACTATTGCATTCGTTACATTAACAGAAACTAACTATTGAAGATTCACTTCATATGCACTGCTTTAATTATTTTATTTATTTATCTAGTTAGATAATTAAATACAAATTTAACTATCTCAAACGAATTATTTTTATTTCTCATAAAGTGTTTGAATCAAATTAAAACTAAATATAACGACTTGCAGTTGCTAGAATGATTGATAACCCTAATGTTTAAAAATTCCCATTTAATTTTTTATGTATCTCATATATATAAATTCAAATATTTGATTACATTATATTAGTAAGCTTATAGTGATTCACAGTTTTAATTTTAAGTAGAATTTGGAATAATTCGTTTCTCTAAACTGCATATGTTTAAAGGTTTGATAATTTAATAGGGATTCATTTTATCATTTATCTTTTATTCTTTTTATGACTAGGAAACATTGAGTTTAAATTTCACAAACTAAGCAGATATAAAATACACTGTAAGGTTTAATTATTAGATGCGTCAATTTAATGGAATTTCATAAGGGATTTTGCAGAAACCGAAAATTATTGCATAGACTTTTTCGCAGCCTTGATTTTTCTCGGATCAAAGTAAAGAAATCGACAATTAGGTCAGTTTCATTTTAATTGTATGGTGAGTAAACCTTTGTGGAAAAGAAATCTGAAAGAAAAATTTCATCAATTAACTGACAAAATTAACTAACATTCTAACTAAATTATTAAGTATATATCAACAATTTAAAAATGTAACAGACAAAATTTCGTCCATTGATTTTCAGAAAAGGAAATTTCTCTATATTTTTTTCAAGTTTCAGTTCACAGAAAACGACGTATTGATCAATATTGGTTTCTGTCCTGTATCAATATCAAATAAGGTTCATTAAAAATAAAAGGACTAGATATAGTTTCAAATGCTACAAAAAAATTTAGGAAACTAGTATCGGATATTTCTCCAATAAAAAAATTATTCGCAATGTAGTTTCTCTTACAATCATAATTTTAGAAGAATCGTAAAATTAGAAATTTCCCATAGTGTCTCTATGAAAATATCGATTCTGATCGATCTTTAGTATCGATTTTGTTAATAATTTGTCATTTCCATCATTGAGTAACATAGGATTAGGTAAGAATCTGAGCTAGTGGGAAACGCCCTAACTCTTCCAAGGATATAATAACGACTTATCTGCAATTTTCCTTCATGCTTCCACAATGTATCACGATTTTCTTTGCGTGGAATTATTTTTAAATCGATAATTGTGATAGAAGGATAAGTTCTGAAAGTTACATAATAAAAAAATGGGAAAAAGAATATCAAATTTTTGAATGCTTAAAACTTAAAATATCGGACAATTTGTTTTTCCCTTAATCGTTTAAGAATAGGATTAGTCACGTTTTTGGTTTTGAAATACGCCATTTGCGGTTCATATTTTATATATAAAATAAAATATTTGATTAAATTAGTTCTGTAAATTGAAAAGTGTTATTTTTTAAACATTCTAATTGACAAATGATGACAAACTGTAATACAATTTTTGGTTGCACGTACTACCTAAGTAATATATTTATACTATATTCACACGTTCTTAGAAATTTTGAATTAATAATTAATTAATTCTTAGAAACTTATTTTAATTATTAGCCAGGAATTTGAGCATTAAGATATGCTCGCAATACTTGTAAAACATTAGATATTCCTTAAGAACCAATATAAACAATTTTAAACAATCTTACCGAATAAAGAATTAAGAAATTATGAATTAAGAATGTGTGCGTGTTGGGTATGGGTGAGAATTGTCCTTTAACACTGCACAGGCCATAGTTAACCCTAGAGGTAATAATTTGGCACAATTCGGTTAATAGAGTTATCTAGCTACCAGCTTTTTTTAAAAAAAACATTTTGGTTTAATTTTAATTATTTAAAACTTAAGAAAAATTTTCAACTTTATCCCAGATAATTTCAAAAATTATTTTTGCACAAAGTACTCTAAAATCGCAAATTATTTCAAATTTTAGGAAATATGTTTAAAGAAATCAATTTTATTACCGTGCATTTTTTTCTCTGCAAGCCATTTTTTTTAAAAATAGCTCTTATGAAATTTAATAGCAAATATATTTTATATAGTTTCAACAGAATTCAAAACAATTCATAATATCTGAAGATTGTACATGAGCAATAGGAATTAAAGTTCAACATCCGGTAAGTCATATCACTGACTCTCCGACCCGCCCGAAGGCACACGGATAAAGAAAACTGAATGACCGGACCGCTGCAACAGCAACACTGGCGGGAACTGTGGTTGAGTCCTAAGGGCCATCACCGGCCACGGTACAAACCTCCCCGAAGGAAGTACGTCCCATCATCGATGGGAGGAGTCAGAACCGCCACCTATTTGTGTATCCTCCAGGATGGCGAGATCCAACCACCATGCCGGAAGCATCTCATCCTCATTCCAAGGTGCCCCCAGGGGGGTCTCCAACATCCGGTAAGTCAACCATCTAACTCTCCGACCCGCCCGAAGGCACACGGATTTAAACCATAAAACTGAATGACCGAACCGCCGCAACAGCAACATTGGCGGGAACTGTGGTTGAGTCCTAAGGGCCGTCACCGGCCACGGTACAACCCTCCCCGAAGGAAGTACGTCCCGTCATCGATGGGAGGAGCCAGATCCCCCACCTATTAGATCCAACCACCTTGCCGGAAGCATCTCATCCTCATTTCGAGGTGCCCCCCGGGGGGATTCCAACATCCGGTAAAAAAAAAAGTACACTACACAGATAATTATGTGTTTAAAGGCATCTTGATGTCAATGGCTTTAGTTCTATTTAGAAACTCATGTATGCCATACACAGAACAGGTTCTAGGAACGCGATTTCAATGTTAATTACAATTTAATGCGTTCATAAGATTATCTGCTAAAGAAATCATGAACATCAATTTATGCATAGGGGATTTATTTAAAATTAAACATAAACAATATAATGGATGATTCACCTGTCCTTCAAAAGTAGAATCTACTATTATATTTAATTATTGTTTTCATTCTAATTCACACTTTCATTAAAACCATTTTTACCATTCATATTTTAATCACTATTAAATTATTTTCAGAATTCAGAAATTAATCACTATTACTATTACTGCTCATTAGGATCAGTGAACATAAATATAAACACTTCAAATATAAAGAGGCATTTCAATAAAAAACAATTCTAGAAATGAAGAAAGAAATCTAAAAGCTATTTTGCTTTTGAGTTGATATAGAGACAAATAATTTATTGTAATTATTTCTGCAAATTGTTTTTATTTTTTAACGCAAACGACTTTTCTGAATTACTTGCAAAATAGAAAAATCGAGCTTGATTCAAGATTGTTTTGCTTTTATTTACTTATCCATTTTATCGATTCTCAAGATTTAGTTTAGTATAATATTTTTCTTCAAAGTTTTTAACTTTACCAACATATGATCTGATCATTTAAATAAAAAATTAAAAATCTTAAACTTAAAAACTTAATCTACTTAAAGCTAAAACTTAAAACTTAAAGATAAACTTAAAAAGCTAAATCTTATCTGAATATAAAATTTTATCCATATTATTAGAGCAGTTCTCGAGATTGACGTAATAAATAAATTATATAATATATATAATTACTCGAGTAAAGTTATAAAATAAACACAAATATTAACTATTCAATTAAATAACCATGTTATAAGCTATAAATTTATATCTTTATCTTCTCAATTATAAGATTTAACAGGCATTTCAATTAATTGCGAAAGGTCAGGCAAGGTCATTTAATTAAATAAACAAAAAAGAAGTTCTATAATAGTTATCATTCTGTTGAAGCCAGTGATGCATTTTAAGCTGCTTTTTCGTCTACAAAAGCATATAATAGCCAACCATTTTTAAGAAAAAAAATAATTAATTGACCTTAGCTTACAAATTAATTTACAATACATATAGTACATATATATAATAATATAACAATACAATGCATATTGTATAATTACAATACATATAACTTTTAAATTATATCAGCTTTAAAAGCTTCCAAAAATAAATTTGAATAAGCATTCGTAAAAACCTAATCAAAACATCTGCAGAAAAATATAGGTATTTTATGTAGAATCGTATTAATTTTCCTTATTCAAACACTAAAGTTAGCTTGAACAAAAATTTATCAAATCATGTATTTTTCGATTGAAATACAAACATATTGATAAAATTAGCATAGATTAATATTATCATCTTAATAATAATATTTGTTAGATCAATTGTTAAAAAACTAAATGCTTACAACACAATTCAGATATGCGTGTATACTGTTTAACTGAAGAGACTGTATTGGGGTTTTAAAGGTAAATAACAATGTTATTAGAATTGGAATAGCAAGAAATTCATATCAGAGATTGGACATAAAAGGATTATGTTCCAGGAAATGAAAACACAATATTTTCATAAATATATCGTTCTTTTAAATGGTAAAATAAGAAAATGCAATTGAAAAAGAACTATTCTAATATTCAGGTTGGTATTTTTCAAAATCGAATCCTAGATGCCGAAATGGTCTAATTTCAGTAGATCCTCAAAAACTAATGCTAAACCACATTTTTTCCCACAAGAAAGGTTAATATCGTGTTACCGGTCCTTCACAATATATAAAATATAATTTGTTTAAATTTTACTGGTAACCATTTAGAATTACTTTGAAAAACATTTTTGTGACCTTAATTTTGGACATGAGTGTAGTTTTTAATAGGGTTGCCAGCACTTTACTACACGAATGGTGGAAAATTCAAATATTGCGTTCATTTTGGAACACCCTTTATAAGAAAATGCTTGTTAAATCTTTATTATGATGGTTTTGTTTGTGAAGAATATTAAGGTATTATTATCAGTTTCCAAATTTTAAAAAAAAATCGAATTAGCATTTTGAGGATGTGTCTTCTATAGGAATGATAACTGTAATTGACATTTCTAATGTTTAAGATGACGACGAATAAGTAATAATATATAGAAACTACTACAAAACATTCATATATCATCATAAATATTAATTGAATAGAATTACAAAATTTTAGGGAGTTTTAATTAAACTATTTCAATTTTATCACGCTTTTGAAAGAATCTTTGTTTATCAATTCATTGAGGTCGCTCTATTCTATATCCCTAATGTCATTTGCATATTGTAAAGAATCGTCTGATATTAACAGACACTTCAACAACAACTTGTTGTTGTTGGGTGAATAAGCAACACCCTTGTTAGGAATGGAAGCCCATTGAGGGTATGGTAAATGGATTCGAGGAGAAGATGTGTCAAAAGAGTAATACATCCATTAGCGGCATTGAGCGAGTCATAATAACTATTCTAGAAACAGCCCATTTCTCCAAGGTACTTCATTATATACTATGAAAAGGATGGCGCCATGTCAATACAGGATTACTGTCTTAGCAAATCCATTAGCATAGCCAATATATATTGACTAATTATAATATGGTACTTGGAAAAACTTTCCACAAGAAAGGAGCATTAATACATTATCTGTCACTTTGACTTACTTTTTTTATGGTTTAGTTCGATTACATTAATATTCCGTTTTAAAGCAACACTAGGCTATTTTGGGACGGACCTCGTACTTTTTAACTACGATCAAATTACGAGGATGACATCTGAGCTGGTACACCCCTCACTAAACTTCTACACCACACCAGGAGAAGGACGTTTGGACCCGTCAGATTTAATGTGCACCAGACCCGTTTACATGACGTTTCTTCGGTGGAATCGAGTCTCGAATCTGAAACCCTCCGGTTCCGAAGCCGAGACCTCACCACCAGGCCATCGTAGTACTTACTTGTTTTATACTAAGTGGGCAAAACGAAAGAAAATTTTGTAAAATTCTATAATTTTACGAAAATATAGTTTCCTGTAAAAGAACATTACCAAGCAACCTTTTCAGCAGCAAACGTAAAGCCCTAAAAATTATCAAATAAAGGATGTAAATTACTTTTAGACTTAAAAAGGATTAGTATTAAAATATTGATAAAATAATTGATAATTTATTGAAAAATCTGCCAATATTTTCTGTAAAATAATTTTTAACTAATGTTATAAATGTCAGATCTATTTGATTAGATTGAACTTGATTTGATTATCTTGTCTTCATAAATTAGAAATCAGGAAAAAAACCAGCGAGAGTGGTTGATATACCAGAGAACGCCTTGCACTGCATCTGCGTACAATAGTTACGAAATATCAACTTTTGACGTGAATTTATCGTTTTTACTCAATCTATCCTGCCATTCTTGGCGAGTTTTTTGGCGATTATTATCTGGCATGCAGTTAATATCCGAAAATCGAATTTGTGCTTTAGACATGCTTTTCTCAACCGACTGAAGCAAGGATTGACACAAATCTAGATATGGAGTCACAAAATCCATGCCAAATTTAATATATTTCCGCCATTGTGTTTTTGAATGATCGCGTTTACATGTTTCTGAAAGTACAGATAGACAGACAATCAAATAGCTATTGGATTTGACTCAAAATTTGAGAAATGTCTACGCTATCGATGTTAAATGGGTATTAGATATTATCTTTCTTTATTTTATAGTTATCGTACTAAATTATATTAGAACAGCCGGACAGACAGACTTTCTCAGCGAATTTTACTCGAAATTTGGTAACAATCAATGCGTCTAATCAATGCTCTTTTGAGTTATCTTTGTCAAAGACAGACAGACGGACTAGCATTTTCCAAAAATGTTATTTCCGAACTCAAGGACATCTAAAACGTGGGGATTCTTCAAAATCTCGATTTCAAATTTTTTGACGATTATTATACTTTATACTACGCATCAGGAAAGTAAAAAATAAGCAGGCTTTGAAAAAGCAAATTACCATTTAGAGATGATCGCGTGACCATAAATGTGTTTCCAACAGCATGCAGTAAAGTATGAACACATTTAACATTCATTCATTAAATAATATTTTCTATTCATTTTAAGATTCAATTGGCTAAATTACAATGTATGGTAAATTCGAAAAGAACATTTTTTTAAAGGCGATAAATTGCCAAATACAGTAACCTAACGATATTCTTAGTACTGTATTTGGCGAATGTTCTATTATTTGGCATTATTCGGCAGTGACTGGTGAAATTCCGTGGCGAGTTTTTTAATCATATCATTCAATCAAATACTTGGCTAATAAAGAAATCATTTCTTATAAAAATCACCATCTGTATGATTCCGAAAGAGGGATTTACAGCGCCCTCTATTGGTAATATTTCGATACATTTCGCTACCAATTAGATTGGTTTCCAAATTTTGTAAATTAAAATAAAATTAATTTTTTCGTGACCAATAACGAGTATTGCAGATATTGTTTCACATTTTAAAAAGGTGTGCTGTCACATTTTCCCATATAAATATTAATTACTATTATTATTGAAATTATTATTGTTATTAAATGAAAAAAAATCAATATTTTCCCCTCTTTCCAATTAAAATTTAAAAGATGGAATACTTCTATTTAAACATTTGAATAACGGTGAACATTAAACGAGAATTTTTTTTAGACAAAAGCTTTACCTTCTAAGCAATATCCTCAGTTCAAACCATGCTTCCATATTAAACCAGTTTTATTTTATAATTTAAAATAAATATCATGAACTTTTCCCTATTCTGAATTTTTAATCTTAAAGAATAATTAAAAAAAATGATTTCTATGTTTAAAATAATACTTTAAACTGTTTCATAATTTTTTGAGCTTACTGACGGGTTTACACTCGGCTAGTTATAAGACTGCTAGAAGGCAGCGCTTGCATAGAAAGGCTTAAAATTGCTGTCTGGACGATGGCAAGTAATTGTCCCGATGGGACAACAACATGCCACGGTATTGCATTTTTTCTTACTGCGCATGCGTGTGTTGAATTTTGTGGGAATTATTATTTATTAAATTATTACTTATCATAAATTAATTCCGCCATTTTTTTTTGTGTGTGTGTGTGGGTTTTTTTTTTTTTTTTCTTCTTTTTGATGCGAGGTTTTCTCTTTTTTTAATTTATTTTCCAATTCTTTTTTATGGTTTTCCAGTTTTAGGTTTTTTTATTTTTTTTTAATTTACCATATTTTTTTATGTAGATATGCATCATTTTAAAACATACACAGTGAAAAAGAAAAATTCAGGGACGCCAAAACGACAATTTATAGCCAAACGTGGAATGCCTGGGTCTATCTTATGAAATTGTGGCAAACATAAATCAGTCCCTTTCTGCGCATGCGCTGCCTACTGTCCGAGTGAGTGTAAACCTGATATAAGAAAAAAAAGCTAATGAAAAAATTGCAAACGATTTTGAAAAAAAAAAAATCTTTGCATTCAGATATCAACGAAATATTGCAGAGAAGCGAAATTATGCTTTTATTTTTTAAATATATTGCTTTAACAGCATTAATAAAATAGGTGTATCATTATGCGAGTTAATAATGTTTTTATTTAAAATACAATTGCAGTAAAACTTCGAAAAACAGAAAAAGAATGGGAGAAAATCTCATTCAAAAATAATATATTGGATCATATAAATAACGATGCAACTATTAAACATGGAGCTCAAGAATGGATTTGAACTTTTTTCAGGCTCATTTAAATTCAGTCTACGAATTTTATTAATGCAAATAATGCAGATATTTGCATTTGAAAATTTCTTAAAGGCACTTTAAAGAAATGCTTGCTTTTAGCATAAATATTATAATTTAAATCTTGGAAAAAAGAAGTATCTTGACATTTGCTGAAAAAGTAAAACTCTTTGACGTTTTTAAGATAATAATTTTACAAGCATGAATTTAATTGGACTTACTGTTGAATAATTATTAATTCTCAAGTTTCAGTTCTTGAAAAATAATGCTTTTCGAAGCAAAGGAATCGTTTTCTTTAGTTTTGGCATTAACTCAATACATTTATTAATGGAAAAATATTCATTGAATATTTTATACCGATATTCGGATTTCATGAAATTGAGATTGAAAAGAATTTGATGAGTGAATAAGTATTGAAAGAATAAATTTTGTATTTATTTTCTAACGTAATGCATTTTGAACATTTCTAGATTGAGTATGGTTTCTTACTGTAGAGCGTAGTGCTATATTTTATGCATATATTATTGGTTGGTTTCCTATTTGTTTGACGTTTTTAAAGTCGTGAAATTTCAAAAAAATTGTGTATCCGTAATAAGAAAGCATTTATAAAAAATTTCAGGACATAGTTATTGATTATATGATTAAATTGATTGAAGACAATTTAAAATTCATTTATTTATATAATATTGTAAAATTTTAAGAATAAGAAATATTAGAATTTATCAATATAAAATATAAGTCATATCTCTGACTCTCCGACTCGCCCGTAGGCCCACGAGATAAAAAATAAAAATTACTGAATAACCAGACCGCCGCAGCAGCAACACTACTGGAACTGTGGTTGAGTCCTAAAGGCCATCACCGACCACGGTACAACCCTTCCCTAAGGAAGTACGTCCTATCATCGATGGGATGAGCCAGACCCCCACATTTTCGTATACCCTTCAGAACCAACAACAATGCTGGAAGCTTCTCATCCTCATTTTAAGGTGCGCCCCAGGGGATCAATGTAAAACATAAAACGTTTGTAATATTTTTTTTAATATTAAATCCCGATATTATGCAGTATAGTTTTCAATAATACACAATGCAGTTTCATTTATTGCGCAATTAGTTCTTAATATAATAAATATTTCCAAAAATGCATCTAATTACGTTTAGTACTAATTACTTTTGTACTAATTACTAATTATTAAAGTATGAAAAATAATTATATATTTATCAAAATATTTAACATTTTATTACATTTGAAGATAATACATTTTTAACAGATATTTAATTTATTGTATTATAATTTTCATTTCCTTCAGATTCGATTCCAGGACTTTCTAATTAACTAATGGAATTTTATCAACATGACTAACGAAATCTAAACTCACCTAAACTATAGTTTATGCCATGATTGATTTGAAACGAAGTACTTTTTTTCATCTATTTTAAATCGCCCTTTTAATTAATTGACATTTTTACAATTTCGAAATTTTAAAGTGAAACATGGAGGGATTTCTCTTGAATCTAAGATTACTATTAAAATTATATATGGAAGTTAAATTCTAAAGAAATGGTTTTTAAATGAGAAATATAGACATTAAGAAAACTTATTTTTCTCAAATCCATTAAACACTTTATATATTTGATAATTTATGAAAGTTAAAATTATCTTTTAATCAGTTGACTGAGGAAATTATTTTTTTTTTAACTCCCTCAAATTCTCCTTTTTAAAGTCAAACGATGATGCGCATACATATTGAAAGAAATAAAAATAGTTGCATAGTAAATATTTCAAAAATCATATAACGATATTAATATTTTGTTTTCATTGGATAGAAACTGAGGGCGCCAAAATGAAGATTTTGATTAACGTGTATTCACATCGAACGCATTTAACTAAATAAGACAAAGGTGAAATAAACTCTATATAAAGCAAGTGTCAGTTATCAAAATTTTTGATAGCTTACTTAAACATAATACTTTTCTTATATAAGATAAAATTTGAAATGCAGAATCTTTCACATCGTAGCACTGAATGTTATTTTTTAATTAGGGAAAATAATCAAAACCGAGATATCCACGAATGTTTCCCAGTTACTTCAAGTAAAATGAATAAGAAATGTATAGTGAGTTTTTTTATGTTATCTTTATGTACATTTATTATATTTTCATCATAATATTAATAAAAGTTTTAGAAGTAAAAGATATATTTTATCATTTAGAATGTCGATTAGTGTTGTTAAAGATATAGATTTAGAATACAATTTTTGCAGAATTCTATATTGCAGTTCAATGCAGAATTTTCAACATGGATTCACAATGCTATACGATATTGCATTTTAAATGAAAAATTGATAGATTATTTTTGTAAAATCTGAAATAAAAAGAATATTGGTTAAAGCATTATTTTAGTGCCAGAATTTTGCGCTGACTAAAGAGTTGATTTAAAATATTCGGTATCATTTAGAATATTGTTGTATATTGCGAAATATTGTTGCTACGGTAATTGTTATTCCTAAATATTTACAATTTTGTTTAGTATTGCACAAAATATTTTATAATATTGTTGTGCTACTGCTAGTGCAATAATTTTAGGGATTTATCAAAACTGATTGTATGAATCCATAATAATTATATTAAGTAACTAAAAGTCAAGGACTAAATCGGATAATGATTTGTTTAACAAAATTCCGGAATCTCTAAATTTCAGCATCTATAAAAAATATATTTTTAAACATTATTTTTTATCAACTTTATATCCTATATTAACATATTTTATATTTACATTTTTGTCTTTGTTGAATCATTTACAGTAATAAACAGTTTATAAGTTATAATTATCACCAACTTTGACCTTGCGATTTGCTAATTTTCTTTTTCTTTGATGTTTTATCTGACGTCCGATTAATTATTTTCGTATCCAATATGAACATATGACTTTGAAATACGCCACTCACTGTTTTTAAGTTCTCATGTTACAAACAGAACAAGAATATTTTATTTTTTTTCTTCATTTTATAAACTGATGAGGACAGGCTTATCTTATTATTTTCTTAGGTACAAAACTGAATACAGTACATTAATTCAGAAAAAAAATTAATGTACAATTGAATTAAATGTAAATATTATATAATTCATTGATTACTAAATGGTGTTTGGCTTATTTACAATTGTTAAGTAGTCATATAACCCCGCCTACTTACCACAGCGCCCTCAAAAGCTACTTACCGCAGCTTTTCCCAAATGAGGAAAACATTAATCTCCAACCAGAAATTCATGAACAAACATCGCTTACGTGCTATCATATTGTCCCATTTTACAGGAAAAATCAGGATTCAAAATTTATATCAAGAATTTTTCTCTCTATCATATCAAGAATTTTTCTTTTAAATCTTTTGCGACGCTCTTCTTCCTGAAGAAATGAAGAAAAAACAACAATCCAAAGCAAATAGGAAATTCTTTAAGAGATTTAAAAATAAAAATGTAAAATACTTAAAAATAAAGTCACAAATTATTTAATTATAGATCAGAATTTGATGTTCAAAATCATTATGATAAGGTAATCATCAATATTAAATTACCCCTTAATATTAAATTCATTGAATTTTCTCCAGGCAACAGATTAATGGCCATAAGTGGTAGAAAATGAATAGACAAACAAAGAATACTCGTCTCTATTATTATACTTGTCTCTATTATTAGTAAAAGACAACAGATTAGAATCCCCAGTTGAATAGAATTTTTTTAGCATATTCCGAATTCACTTGCAAACTGACATCACATAATGTGTAAAGTAGATTCATAATTCATCCTTAACATTAAAATGAAAATTAAGTAATTTCATAATTTTTTGTTAAATTAGTAATCGTATCAATTTTTATGAACAAAATAAAATAGAAATATCCGTTAAACAAAGAAATTATGATTTAGAATTACCAAATTAATTAAAAAATTTTGATTTTTGTTTGTTTAGTAACAATAGTGCAGGAAATGATGTCTTAAAATTCATTTTTAAATCAACTAAGAATATTTTAAATGTTATTCTTTGAATTTGCTAATACCACATTAATTTATTTATTAGTTATTTTATAGAATAAAGCGAGATTTCTTTAATAAAAAAAATGACTTTTTTCCGAAGGAATTTTTAACAATATATTTATTATGTTTTCTAAAAAATAAATTAAATATGGATATTGTTCAAGAAACCATAACAAATTATAAATATTCATTAAAATAATTTCCACGAGAGTAGTTGTTGTAAGAACAAAGATACGTTGATTATTAATATCTCACGTTTCTTCAAGCAACCATTGTAATTCAAATTACAAACCGTTAAAAAATGATTGTTAAAGTAATCTTGAATTATATTCTTTAACTTAATGAGGTGTTTTTTTTTCAAGTTAGAAGAATACAGAAACAGTGTCGATGAATATTTAAAGTAAAAACATGTTTATGCAATTTAAAAGTATTATTTTGTGAATAAATTTGTGTCAATTTATGATATAAAGTACATTTAGTAATTGAGAAATTATATGGAACATCTAGTAAGCCGAAAAATGCATTAAATATTTTACTTTAAGAAAAAAATGCTTCAGAAATAATAGCAAAAAAGAATGCAATCAATTATATTAAAAAAATTAATTTATGGAATAAAACTTTATATCACGGATAATTTCAATGTATTTTAATTTTTTTATAGAAAATTAAGAAGTAAACTCTTAGCATATCATTATTTATTTTCATCGAAATCTTTCAGATTTTGATTTTAAATATTATGAATGCTTTCTCTATATTGATATAGAAAAACTAATTTACCCCAAGATTAAATATTTAAATGGAGCCATATTGTCATGGCCATATTATCATCTACGTCTATGAAACATATGACGTCTATATGTGAAATGAAACGTACGTCTACATCTATGAAACATATATTGTCAAGACATTACGCTGTTGAATGAAGAGACATTGAAACATATAGGATACCCGAGAAATCTGAGAATTCTAATAGCTGAATAAAAATCAAGCTATAAAATGTACAAAAATAAATAAACCATAATTATTTGTACACTAATGTTTAAAATTCAGTAGCAGGGATTATATAATTACAGCTAATGCAACTACTCTACCTGGAAACATTACTCTTTTCATGATCAGCATAGTTGTGTACAATTTCTTTCCAGTGGTATGAAATCTTTAAAATACTTTAATCTGTACCAGTTCTGTTACTGATTTAGACGAATCAGTTTTTCTCTCAAAAGAACCTCTAGAAATAAGTAATTAATTCTTTTAATTGCTGGATTGGGAATTAATCTGCATGTATTTTAGTCATGATGTCCATCATTTGATTGCCGAAACATAAATAAAAAATAATAATATAACAATTTTATGGCATTTGCTACCAAACAATTTCATAGGTTTTTAAAGCAATGCATCCTATCCGAATTCCTATCAATGATCCCAAACTACACAAAAAATAACTATAAATGTTTATAATTACGTTTTACCCTAGCAGCCTATATAATTTTTAAAAAAATTTCAAATTCTTATAAATCATCTATATTTGTAATGTGAGGACTAGCTAAGATAGTGTAACCAGATTTATATTTACAGTATAAGCGTACGATATTGCATGTTTTTACCACGATGGTATATTATATTCTTAATGCCCAGTAATATCGGGAGGACATTATCATTACCAATATTATTATTGGAAAAATCCAAAATTAGTTCATGTTTGAATATAAAAAATTTTACAGGCTCAACAATAGATAAATATACTTTATTCTATACAAATATATAGAAGCAAAACACAATAGGAACGCACCTGAGACATCACTTGCAGAAAATAGCAAAGACTCAAACAGAAAACCTAATAAACAACCACAGAGAGAGAGAACCCTTAAGGTATCAATATTCCAAAGCAAGACTTCGTTGAACTTCCTAGTGATCAAATCAGCTGCATAAGGCTTACTACCTATTGACTCTTGTATAAATCCTCACTTTTTTATAAGCCCAGTGAAAGAGAATCGAGTATGAAAAGTCTCTAGAAGTCGAGTTCAAATAAAGCTATCGAAAAGATTCTTGAATATTTGGGATCCTTTATTTTTATCACCAAATGGTCGTCATATTTGTCATCAAAACCGGGATTTTCCATTCAGCAACTATCATTATTATCTCTAAGACTATCTTCCTTAGCAGTGCAATTCAACAATAATACAAATTCATAAAATTGTGTGCTAATAGGATAGAACAAAGAAGTATCATCAAAATTCTTCAATACTCAAAAGATTTAATCCAATGGATATCATTGACTATTAAAACATAATGCTTGCAGTGGAAAACCAGTTATCATCAAACAATTTAAGAGCAGACATTGGCAGTCAAACAGTTAAAAAAAATAAGAAATATGTTATTGATATCAGAAGCTTTATTAGTAATTTATTCTAATCACTTAAAATTCGATAACAAGTTTTTATTAGTTATAATAGTCAGAGAATATTTTTGAATATTATTAATCGTTTACATAACAATAAAACAAAATAAGTAAATATTTTATGAGCAATTTTATAGTAAACTTATAAGATTTGATTGATAATTGTGAATTAATCAGTGCATTATGATCACTTATTAACTCATAATTGTTGTGTTTCAGTCATATAGATTGAAATATCAAACTTCCACAGCGTTAAGTTTATTCAAACTATGATTAACTAAAAAATAAGAAAAATGTGAAGTTTTTAATAATAATTACCAAACACTTTATTTCACAAAAGTAGCTATTACATCACTTCAATACTCAAAAAAATATCTCTAATTCATTGTGGTATAATTTTCCTTCGTACGAATTTTATTTATTTTTATTTATAAAGCATATATTTTTATTTTTGAGATGAAAATCAGTTTAATTTCAGAATTTTACAGTGGTACGCATTTGATGATGTATTTTCTCTACTATTCATATATCGCTTTTTTTCATATTTGTTTATATTTGTAAGTATTTTGTTTCATAGTTTTAAAATATTAATTTTCATAAATTAATTATTTACTCAGATTTATTTGACTTGATGAATATTATTAACAGCATTTATGCTTGTTCAATATAACAAAAACAATATTCATTACAATGAAAAAATAAACTTTGTTTTCAATAAATATAACAAAAATCAAAATCAAAATAAATAGTTTGCTTTCTTTCATACATTATCTAAGAAAACGATTTGCATTTATTCGGAATTCGAATTTATAAACTTCAAAAAAAAAAAACTTTTTTCATACAAAATTATTCAGTAAAACGATCTTTCTCTCTTGTTTGATAAGTTTCGTCAGCCGAAATCGTTTATTAGCACCGTCAATAAATGAATCCAGTTTTCAATGTGATAGTTGATATATTATTTGTAGTGCTTTTTGATTATAAATTTTAGTTTCATTATGATTTTAAAATTGCTATAATTCTGAAGTCTTTTTTTAGACATTTTGATTAAGAAAACAAAATTTTTGCACAATAAAATATAACTATTTAGTAAATTCTAAAAGCTGTTATTTTTATATAATAATTTGGTTAAAGTTTAAAACAAATTAATGGACCACCAAATTTGATTTATTTCAAGCAATATGTATGCGAATTCGTCATTCGGTTTAATTTTGTTAGGATCTACGGATTATTCTATTTTCAAGCTTAAACCTTTTATTCGCAATCAATCATCGGAAACGGTAAATAATAATTTCATATTCCATTAAATTATTATGATTGAAAAACATAAATAAATCCATTCAATAAATTAAAAGGTTTAATCTTAAATATAAGTAAAAAGAATAAAAATGTATTTACAAAGAATAAAAATAATATGAAACTAAAATGAAAACATTTTTAACGATTAATACAGAGTTCCAAACGATTTTTTGACACATGATGAAAAGGATTTTATTTATGACTGAAATGTTGCCAGCTTGGAACTTAAAATTCCTCTTCGGATTATAAATAAGGAAAAAAAAAAGGCTAAAGCGCGACCAAAAAATAAATTATACAATTCCATGATTTCAAAAAAATATATATATTTTCTGTCTTATCATAGTTTTGTATTGCGTATCAGTAATTTAACATGGAAAGTTATATTCTGAGCGAATAATTTTGTCGTCATTGGAATATAATATTTAATTTATCATTATTATTATTATTATTATTTGTATTTCAGTTAAAATATTTACTACTTAGCGGAATAGCAGTCGGATAATTCTTTTTAATCGAAAATTTATGAATATTGAAATGCTCTCAAATTTAAGAATCTGTCATAAATTTCAATTAAGCAGTCATTGTTTGTTTAAATTAACAATATAAAGGCTCCATATCGAAGCAAAACTAGATCTCTTTATTTCAATATCAAATTCATAAATTTTAACCATGGGCAGATGAAGAGGAATACAAAAAGAGAAATAATCTAAGAATTCTGTTTTTTATTTTTTTAATTTGATTATATAAAGGTCACAGTTTGAAGCAAAATGATATTTGTTTCAAGATTGATATCATAAATTTTAGCCTGAGGCAGATGATGAGGAAAATACCAAAGCTAATACCTTAGCTCGGAACTTCATCTTCTCTCCTGAGAGACATAACTTTATTACAACAAAATGCAAATTTACTCAATAAATAATCTCTTTATTATAAGGACTGATATTAATGATATAATAAATAATATCTAGAATATACGGGTTATTTATATTATTTGAATGATACTAGAAGAAAAACTATCTTCAAGTTTATTAGGTAGATGAGTTTCTCCAAGAGATTCTGAATTTTTATGCAACGGTTTTGTACCCTCCTAAAAAGGAAGAATTTTTATTTCATTTTTATTATATAAATTTCAGTTTCAAAATAACAGTGTTAACTGATTTACAAATATCTTTTCTTATAATACAATCGCTATATATCAAAAAGACTTTATGTCATTTATGGATGGATGCCTAACCTTTTGAATTAAATAACTATCTATCTTACCAATAGATTTTTGTTTTGAATTTTGTCAAATTAAGTACAGCATAATAGACAAATGTACCTTTTGCTTCGAATTTCATTAAATGCCGCATTAAAGGTACAGTGTACCTTTGAACTGTACTATAATAGTTGCATTGCACTGTAATAAATACATTAAAATAAATATCATAAAGATATCATGTTAAATTAAGTATAGCATAATAGACAAATGTACCTTTTGCTTCGAATTTCATTAAATGCCGCATTAAAGGTACAGTGTACCTTTGAACTGTACTATAATAGTTGTATTGCACTGTAATAAATACATTAAAATAAATATCATAAAGATATCATGTTAAATTAAGTATAGCATAATAGACAAATGTACCTTTTGCTTCGAATTTCATTAAATGCCGCATTAAAGGTACAGTGTACCTTTGAACTGTACTATAATAGTTGTATTGCACTGTAATAAATACATTAAAATAAATATCATAAAGATGACCAAGTCTATACAACAAATAAAATAAGACTTTCTTGGACAAATATTATTCTGTTCTTATAATAGCATAACTACTAATTTAGCAAACACCACATTTTCCCATGTTGACAAAAGCCTACTCAATAGCCATCTCCAAGTGAAATACATCTCTGTTCTGTTAAAGGTCATAACAAATGGCGTTTGCGAAAGCTATTTTTAGATCATCTAGAGAAAAGCACTTGGTCCTTCAATGGCAACTTTGACAACGGAAGAGCACAATGCTAGCTAACAGGAAGCTCATTTCGCTTCGTAGTGGCAGATTCCTTTTAATACCATTGATTGACGTGATTGGTTTGTATTGTATTAGGAGAAATTGATTTTGTATGAATGAGACAAGATACAGAGATAGTAGAGAAAGTGCGAGTTTCTTCTTATATATTTTGTTGAGAGATAAAAAAAAAACTATTCTAATTTTTTAACATTAAAGATGGTTATATCATTTCTTGATTGCTGATTTCTTAGCTCGTAACTGGAGACAAATTTAGTCATGCGAAGAGACATGGAATTAAAACGACTCCATTGTTTTTTTTGTAAACAGCATTGGGATTTATTTCTGAAACGCAATACGCTCTGGAAATCATGCAATTATCATATATATTAAAAATATTAATATTAAAAATGTTAAATGTTATTATATTAAACGTTGAAACGATGTTATAAGAAAAACCTAATCAATCTTTTAATGAGTATTTACTTCGTTTAGATATTACGGAATGACACTAATGTTAATAACTGTTAAGAATTGAACAAACAAAAATGAAAAATACAGTATTTTAAAATATTATTTTAAAAATATTTCTTTATTCCTTTTTCATTATTCGAATTAAAAGCAGTTTCAAAGACATGGAGTCAATGACTCCATAAATAACAACAAAAACTTGAAAAAGGAAAAACTCGGTTATACGGTAGTGTTCATAGTTGGACCTTTGCCAACATACTCTGGAAGAACAACTTGAAGGTGCTGAGGAGATGATTGTATTCAAGGACAAAATACCACGTGATAATCAGAGCTAATGAACAACGCGGAATCATTTTGACTCCCGGTCACGGGTTAATTTCATTTTTTCTCTTAAGAATTGGTGTATAATTTCAATTTTACATGAGTATTGATGTATAGTTTGTAATTTTTGTTCCGGAATTGAATGAAAATATCTTAATTAGCACAAATTTGAACCTGAAAATGTTTTAAAATATCAATAATCCCAAAAATGGACATGTCAGTATTACGGTTGCATTTAGAAAGATGAGAAATTCATAGAAAAATTAATATGCCTGTAAATTATTCCAAGAGAATTGAATTAAAGTAGTATATGAGTGTGTGAAATTTCAGTAATAACTGCTTGGTATGAATAGTTAAAAGATGTCATAGGCTTACTATAGCGAATATTGATATGAAACGAATATATATATAGGCACCACGGGTGTCGAAAGCCTTTTGTGTTGTGAAACATATAAAATCAAGTTTTAAAGAATATATCATGATTGACAATAACTCAGACAATAAAACTTAAAAGTTACATCTATTTCTTTTCATATATTTAATTTAATTTGAATTATTTCTTGAATGTAAAGATGGATATCATAATCTATTTTCTTCTGGAATCCCTTTGTGCTGATGTTTAAAAATTTTGTAGATTTATTTATTACTAGCCGCCTTTGGCGACCAGCCGGTTCGCCAATCTTAATGTTCGTTAAAATTTTAATAATTAAATATTTTATGCAATTTCTACTTTAATAGCTTCTTCATCAAAATATTTTAAAACTTCAAATTTTGATTATTATATAATTCATTCATAATATTATAAAGGCCTTCAGTCATAACGTAATATGTATCTCTCTCATTTTCTGTTAGCACCCGTAGAATTTATGCTTTAAATTAAAGTGGAAAGAATTTATCTTCAATTAATATAATAATATTTTTTACTGAAACAAAGCATTTTTTATAATCTGATTACTGAAAATAGAGTCACTCAGCGTTTAAACTTTATGGGCACTAAAGAATATCTTTTTAAATTTATGTAATATCTCAAGAGTTGGTCAACAAAATTTTCTTAGATTCATTATGAGCAGATCGATTCATTAACAATGTTTAAATTTAAATGCATCAAACACTAAGAAAATAAAACGAATCGTTTAAAATAAACGGTTGAAAACAGGTTTTAAAAAAACTACTTAAAAAGCAATGTACTTAAAACTATAAGCATATATAAAAAATATATAACTAACATAAATACAATTTACTTACAAAAGCATGCAACTAACCCAAAAATAATTTAAATCATCCATTGATCACGTTGTCATGGCAACAATCAGAACAGAATGCGCATGCGTGAATTTTCTTCGCCGGTTACGTAACGCAAATACGTGATTTTTTCTACGCCAGTTGGGGTAACGATATGCGGATTAGAAATTTTTAATTTCCTTTATTCTGTTTTATTTTAATTCAAAAGTACTTCAGAATGAATCTGAAAGGTTGATTCATTAACAATGTTTAATTTTAAATGCATCAAACATTAAGAAAATAAACAGAACCGATTGAAATAATCCGCCGAAAAATTTTAACCCTAGCCTCATTACTGTTGAGAGAAAAAAAAACTGAAGCCTTTCTCGTTTGGCGCTGGGGATAATGGAAGATTTTTTTGGCGGAAAAGTTGGCGGTGGGGAAAATGGAAGATTTTTTTGGCGGGAAAGTTAGTTTTTAATTAATAATTAAAATTCTAATTAAAAATTCGAAAAAAGAAACCCCAGGTGCACATTCCCAACCTCCAAGGTATATATATACCAAATTTGGTAGCTGTATGTCAAACGGTCTGGCCTGTAGAGCGCCAACACACACACACACACACACACATTGAGCTTTATTATAAGTATAGATTGGTGACAATATTTTTTTAATACTTTCAGATTCGATTATTCGATAGTTGATTAAATTCATCAAATTATCATTCTATATTATTAGCGCCACCTGCTGGTGAATTTTTGAAAAAAACTGATTTCGTTATTCCAAATATTATTTATAACAATGAATTATAAATAAAAGATATAAAAATAGAAAATATTTAAAATTTTAAAACATCTACTGTTTAACCCTTTCTAGGGCCGTGGGAAGTATGCTTCCCACCAAATTTATCAACCTTTGCATGAATTTATGTAGGTTGGCATCAGTTCTGACAAATGTTTTTAGAAAGACAGAAACTTAGATGCTTTAGTTCTTTATTTTACACAAAATGATGTGTCTTGATTTGATACTTAATTATTAATTAACCAAATGAATTAATGAATCAAATTAAATTTATCTAATAAGCTAAATGAATCCCTTTTCTTATTCTAATTTCAAGCCTAAAAATATTTTAACATAATATGACTAGAAAAAATGGCCCTTTAAATCGTTAATATACTTTTTAAGTGTTTTTAAAACTGAATGTATACTTGAAACAAAAATCAAACAGTTAAAACATATAAAAATTATTGAAAAACCTAACGCAAAACTGTTAAACTGAAAATGTTTTGTATTTTCATATCAATAGAAGAAATAATCGTTCTTCATTTTTTTTTTCCAAAATAAAAATTGTTTTAACATATGAATTTCCAATCATTAACCTCCATTCATTAAAAGAATAATAATTCATCTATTTTTCAGAATCACTTCCCTTAATTTATTATACAAATGAAAAAAGAATTTTTAATGAATGTTTCCATCAGAATTTTATAAAAAAAATAATTATATTGCAATATTAACTGTTTTGGATAAGTGCAAACGATTAAAAGATTTTCGGCATCAAAAGGTAATCTAGTAAACAATTTTTCAATAATACACATTGTCAATACTGAAGTCACTTCATAATAGAATTTAGATAAAATAACAATAATTTTCAAATAAAAAAAAATTATTCTATTATCCATTACATCATCTTTCTATCCTTTCCATCCAAGTCGGATCAAAAAGAGAGTAAGAAGCGAAGAATCTCTTTTTCTTTCTGGAATGCCAGGGTTCCGAATGAAAGCAATAAGACAGTATTACCGAAAGACTCGTTAAGAATGCGGAATCTGATATAGAAGAACATTTGCCCCTTAGCTAGATGGCTGTAGCTTCCAAAAGCACTTTGCGGATTCTTCCATTTTTTTTCTGGTCTCATCTTAATGGAAAGCAGAAAGAGTGAGAAGTAAATAACGCCACAGTGCTCTAAAACCTTTAAAAATCTTTGCCTTGCGGAATAAAAATAACTAGGATGGAGTTATAGAGTTTTGGTTTATATTAAAACACCTGTGCTACTGAAAGATCTAAAGGTCTTGTTGAATTATTTCATAGTACAAGCATACGTACGATCGTACATCTGTGGTTAATCTATCTATAGGAGATACTTCTAGTAAAATATTGTCATTTATAATATTGGTTTAAAATATATTTTTTAAGCACCTTCGAAGGTTGAAATTCAAAGAAATGTAGCTTTACAACAATTACATCTTTAAACAGTTTTTTTTTTTTTTTTTAAATTTACTGAGAATATTTTTTTTACTTCTGATAAATGAATATTCGATAATAAAAAATTAATAATAAAAGAAGAATTAATGGTATTTTAATCCCTTTTTTATTAATTATATCTATATAAATAATAAAAGCAAAATATTTATATAAATCTGGAAAAATTATTTATATAAATAATCATCTCTCATAATAAATTTAAGAATAATATTTTCTCAGAACAGAACGCCGTCTCACACCCTCGTAATACCCCATAACCATTCTGGTCATTGAAAAGTTTAGTGAGCATGTCATGAGAATTTTACTAAACACCAGAATATTTATAAAATAAAAAACAAATATGTACAGAATTACAAACATATAAAAAATGATAATAATAAGAAATCGTTTACATCGGTTTTCTACTTTGAAATATTATAGAGAAATTATCTGGAAAAATAACATGTAGGAAAATATCATGTATAAAAGCACACATGAATTCTGTGATTATTGCACTTGCTATCATAACGTAGTAGATGAGTATGCAGTTAAAAATGATCTAATATAAAATAAAATAGTATTTTGCATCAAATTATGTATTAATTAGTTTCTAAACCACTGTTCACCAAATTTCTATTAAATATATTGAATCCCTATTTTGGTATCTTAAACTTCGCCATTTATTACGTTAAGAAATTTTACTTATTTTTATATCTGCCATGTGTTTTTAACATCAATGTCCATTTCATCCATATGTTTAGCGCAACATGACAAAATATGGTCCCCGCGCCATTAAACCCAATAAACCAGGTCAAATCAAATCCACCCCCCCCCAATATTTTTAATTGAAATTTTTTATTCACTGGTATTTTCTCTACACCAAGTCATCTAAATTTTAATTTATTCACTTTTCGAGCTTATTGAATAAACTTTCCTTCATATCTTAAATTCTATAAAATCTCTTCTAGAAAAGAAATAAAAAAATTATATGAATTATATTCACTAAAATATCCATATAAGTATTATATGGATTTTTTTATTTATTATTTAATATTTTATGGATATTTATGTATTATGTTATGTTTATTATTATATTATTATGTATTATGATATTATGTATTATGGATATTTATGTATTATGTTATGTTTATTATTATGTATTATGATATTATGTATTATGGATATTTATGTATTATGTTATGTTTATTATTATGTTATTATGTATTATGGATATTTATGTATTATGTTATGTTTATTATTATATTATTATGTATTATGATATTATGTATTATGGATATTTATGTATTATGTTATGTTTATTATTATGTTATTATGTATTATGGATATTTATGTATTATGTTATGTTTATTATTATATTATTATGTATTATGATATTATGTATTATGGATATTTATGTATTATGTTATGTTTATTATTATGTTATTATGTATTATGGATATTTATGTATTATGTTATGTTTATTATTATATTATTATGTATTATGATATTATGTATTATGGATATTTATGTATTATGTTATGTTTATTATTATGTTATTATGTATTATGATATTATGTATTATGGATATTTATGTATTATGTTATGTTTATTATTATGTTATTATGTATTATGTTATGTTTATTATTATGTTATTATGTATTATGATATTATGTATTATGGATATTTATGTATTATGTTATGTTTATTATTATGTTATTATGTATTATGATATTATGTATTATGGATATTTATGTATTATGTTATGTTTATTATTATGTTATTATGTATTATGTTATGTTTATTATTATGTTATTATGTATTATGATATTATGTATTATGGATATTTACGTATTATATTATGTTTATTATTATGTTATTATGTATTATGATATTATGTATTATGGATATTTACGTATTATGTTATGTTTATTATTATGTATTATTATATTATGTATTATGGATATTTTATGTATTATTTAATATTTATTTCAAGTGAATTCCTTAAAAGATACTTTTTGCTCTGAATATTAAATTAACATTAATAAGTATCTTTATAAATGTATCACTAAGAAACCAATAACATATTCGTAAGCAGTTCAATTTTAATCCCTTGTCGGCATTTAACTTACTGAAATACTTCCCAAGAATTATAACTCTCAATAGTGCAACAGTGAAAGATATTTACTGTACTCCAAGAAAGGAATTGTCTGTTTCTTTTGTACGTACTCGCGTACACTGATGGTAGGTCTCTTTTCTTCGTTCAAAGAAACCTGATTTACCACCCAATCTACTCTCTTCCGCAAACAAAACAGAATAAATAACGGAAATAGACGTTTGGACAGACAATAAGGAAACGAGATATCTTCTTCTGCCACATCTTCTCCAGAACCATAGTGACATTTAGAGTAACTTTTTCTGGCAGCAATTGCAATCCTCTTTAGGGAATCTTTTGAGGTTTTTCAGTCATTTTTTCTTGTTTTATATTAAGAATAGCATAAACGAATTATAAATGGAATAAATGAAAATTGTTTGGAATAGTTAAATAAAGGAAAGTGAGAGAAACAACGATTCTTCCCTTCAAGATTTGCTACAGATCGATAGTGAGTAGCTTTCATGTAGCAATTACAAGATTTTTGTTCAGGAAAATGGTTGAGAATTTTCAGTCCTTTCTTTTTCTAGTTTCACTCTAGTTCATAATGTAAACGAATAATAAATGGAATAAATAGAATAAACAAAAATTGTTTGAAATAGCCAGATAAAGAAAAGGAAGAAAACAAAGATTCTTTCCTACTAGATATACCACATATCCATGGCAAATAACACTTTTTTTACAGAATTTTTAAGTTATTTTTAATTAAGCTTTTAAGGGTTTTTTTCTGTCATTTTTTCTTGTTTTATATTAAGAATAATTAAGCTAATAATAAATGTTATAAACTAATAAATGGAATAAAAGAATAAATTTTTAGACTAACCAAACAAAAGAAAGCAGGAAAAAAAAATATTCTACAAGATCTACTCTACATACATATCGACAATTTCAATAACGCTTTCCTACAGAATTTTTAAAAGACATGTCAAATAAAACTTCGGAGGATTTTCAGTCATCTTTATATACTTAATATAATACTTAAAAATATAAGGAAGAATTGTTTAGAATAGTTGTTGTTTACAATACATATTTTAATGAATTAGGTTCAGTAAATAAATGAAAACAAATAAAATTATGATATCGATAAAACTCATAAATTTAATTTTTAAATCTGATCGACCAAATTTTCAAAAAGAATAATATTGCATCTGATGAGCAAGAAAACGATATACTCTACGATTACATATAATTAATGATTTCTTAAATTAAAAAAGGCAATATTTTACTGTCTTTTGTTTTTTCTGCATGTATCTTTTTGGAAATGAAAACTTTAGTTAGATAAGTTTACTGATTTTTAAAAAATATTTAATTGCAATTAATTCAATTTGTCTTCAAAACTACATGTAATATTCTTATCAAAGATTTAGTTTCTTGTTACATTTTCAACAGCTTTACAGATAGCTAAAAAATTTTAATAACGTACGATATTTTTTCACAGTTTGAAATAAATATGCAAATAACCAACTACAGTTTAAAAAAAGAAACTGATTGGATAGCAAGAAATTCTTCTGTCATCCCAGAATTCCTTAAAATTTGTAAACTAATCGGGTTACAGACGATTTTGCTGTCATCCTATAATTCCTTAGTAACTCTAAAAATTGATAAATATTTTAATTATCAGCATTCTCTATTTTTCTGTTCTGTAATAGTATTTATTTTAATTAATTTTCTAAAATTAATTGTTTATTAATATTAAATTATTAACACAAATAAAACTATTAATTTATAAATATCAAATTATTTATTAATTTCCTGCATATTTCTACATGACAATATCATTTGAAATTGAAGCTCGTTAAAGATTTTAATGTTTGGTTAAACTTTTAAATGTTTGGTAATGTTTCAACATTAAATGTTTGTTTGACTTTTAATGTGAGAAGATAGCTAATGTGAAATAACGAATGAAATGAAAAAGTTTAAAAGAATAAGATATTTTTTGATAAAATTTATATAAATAACGTAAAAGTTAAACTTTTCTTCAAATCTGAAGTTATTTTTTAAATCTATTTTTCCGTTTATAAATCTTTTTAGATAATATTCCCATTATTCTAATTATTACGATGATCGTATGAAAGATTTTTAAATTTAAAAAAATGTACGTGAATTACTTATTTTTGTTGCTAATACTTAAAAAAAATGCTGAAGTTGGAAAAGAATTTACTAAAACATACTTTTTAATATTCCTATTATATTTTTACTTTTCATCTGTTCTTTACTAGTAGAAGAACCCCCAAAAAATAATTATCCTTAACCAGCTTGAATCCACATTAATGCTTATAAATATTTATATATTATTTAGAACGCGCGAACTTCTCAAGATTTTCATTTACTGAAACCCATATCACAAGTTATTTGTAATATAATTTATTCTAATAAAGATGTTATCCCAGAAAACGCTTTGCATAGCACTGGCGTAGATTGGTACGTAATATTAACCTTTGGCTTAAATATAGCATTTTTATTGAATCTATCGTGTCATCCTTGGCGAGTTATTTGGCGATTAATCCCTGCATTGTGGTTAATAATATACGAAAATCGAATTTGTGTTTCAAACACTTTTTTCCCAATCGACTCAAGTAAAAATTTAATATTAAACTGTATTTGTAGTCACAAAATCGCATACCAAATTTGATATATTAAGTCATTGCGGCTTTATTTATCCGTTTACATATTACTAATATTACAGACCGACAGATGTTCAATCCCTCGTTGGATTTGGTTCAAAATTTGACGGATATATAAATTATAGATTTTTAATTACGTGTATCGAATTTTACCTATCTAGCTCTCTTCGTTTTGTAGTTATTGTGTTAAATTATATTCGAACAGCCTTACAGCCAGACTTTCTCAGTGTGGATCTTGCACAAAATTTGGAATAAAGACCGTATACCAAATTTCATCCGTCCAGCAAAAAGCATTTTAAGACATATTTGTCACAGACAGGAGGACATTTTTCAAAATCGTGTTCTTTGAACTTAGGGAAGTCTTCAACGTCGTCAAAATCTAGAGTTTGAATTTTTTAACGATTACTAAACTTTCTCTATACTAAATGTACGAGAAAGTAAAAAAGAAATTCTATAAAATTTTATTTAAAAAAAACCTATCTATCCGAATCAGAGAATAAATATAATGCTAGATGCGGCAGCATATCATTAACGAGTTTCCTAATAACAATTCGTTATAGCATTGATCAGTTCGATTGAAGACTTCTCTGATTTCGAAATGAAATACTTCTGGAATTTGTTTGTATTTCTGTAAACACGAGAACTCGAAGGCACTGAATTAGGCGAACGAATTTGGTTATAGATACAACAAATCTGAAGATTTCCATCAAATTTTGAACGAATTTTATACACAGGAAGTCTGTCTGTCCATTTGCTCAATTACAAGTGAACACGATAATGGAAAAGTGCAAAGAACTATGCAGATGAATTTCATATACATGTTTAGTATATGAAACGTAGATCTGCATCGTTCAAGGAAAGAAACAATAAGGACTACAATATCTTCCACCATTCTATATTATTTAAATGTCGTAATAATCTGATTTGTGTAAAATGTCAAACAATATGTTATTTAAAAGTAATTTTAAATGTTTAGAGATTCATGAATTAAAATATCATGGGCTGATTAAAAATTAAGATGCCTATTTGAAAATAATTTTCATGTGGCACTAAAAGAGAGCTTAAATGGACTAAAGTATCCATAATTTATTAGTTTTGTTTTCAAATTCTTTTGTACAAATTCAGAGGGTATTTTTTTTATTGTTTAGAGTATAATTCATGTAAGAAATGTCGTTTTCCTTTAATGAAATGACATTTATTTCAAGCTTATTAAGTTTTCATGTCATGCCTTAACCACAAAAAAAGTTATCAATAAATAATTCATTTATTAGATGTACATTAGAAAACATTTTAAGCAACCGCGATCAAAACTAATTTACTTCTATTGTAAAAAAGTTTGTAAATATTATAAATTTATATTTGAAAATAAATTAATTAATTAACTTTCTTCAAAAAAATAATTTAAAAAAGGCTAATCCCAATGCTTTCTGAAACGATCAAATCTGAAAAACATATAAACAAGTATTTCTTATTTCTTACAAATATAGTAGAGGTTTTTTTGTTTGGCATCATCCCAAACAAAATCTATTTAAACATCGCGTTATTGTTTTTGGATGACATTTTCATTTATTTGAATGGAAGTAATAAGTAATGTAACGAATAAAAATTAACTATATTTTTCCTATATATTCTTCACTAATTTATGAGTGGAAAATAATGAATAAAACAAAATTATATTTAACAACAAATTAAAAACTGTTCTCTATTAACTATAATAAAAAAATCTCTATTAATTATAATTGTGAAAATATCCAGAATTCCCAAATATTATATTCACTAATCTTTATTTTCTTTAATCAGGATATTTTAATTTAGCTTACATAGAAATAAAATTTGCTACGTCATTTTAATTACTATATCTCTAATTGGGTCCTTATATGGTTAATTATTGAGACAGTAGCAAGACTAGAAAAGAAACATGGGTTAAATAACTATCACAGTTTGAAATTTAAAATTACTATGTTATGAGAGCCAACAATTTAAAACCGTAGAAAATATACTTAATTAAAATTGAATCAAATTAGTATCTGATTGCCGAATGTATTAATTAAAGAATGCAGTACACAATGCAATTTTTAAGAGTTGGGTGAAAATTAAAGCACTTGCGAAACCAAATTGTATTTCATATTTTCATTATTTTAAAATATTTTTCAAATAACTGCGATTTACATTGTTTGTCAGAGTGAAAAAAAAAATCGTCTGCAAGAACACAAAACTAAAATAATGATTTTAAGTAATAAAAATAGTTTTTAAGAATTAGAGATTCATGGAAAAATGACATGTTCCTAGTTACATCCTGATTATTTTTATATTTACTTAAACTGAATTTTTATACAAGAGCAATAATCTTATTTAAAATTAAAATTATAACTTTTTAAAAGCAATATGTAAAATTCTTGGGAAAATAAGTAAACTCACCGCAATTAATGATAATTTAAAAATAATTTTATTCTGTATTAGTATATTTTTTTATCTAAATAATACACTTTTATAATTACTGTAATACCATATTAAGTACTCTTTATATATGGGAATTAGAATTAATATGGTAATTGCTGGTTTGATTTTTTCGGAGTGTTGTTTTTGCCCATCCACGAGAACAACAGAGCTATAACAAGTCTATGAAATTAAGCATACTGAAGAAGTTCAATATTAACAATGGATTGTCCATAAGATCCTGCCAGGTGAGACCCAGGCAGATAAGAACGTGATCAGATGAAACCTCTTCCTTGTTTCAGAGTGCATACATTAAGTCAAAAGTGTCCACTCCCATGATGAAAGTAATTCATTCTAGAGTGGTTACAACATAGATGATAAAAGACATAGCCTTAATTCTGTCCCTTGTATTGTAGTGATTACAATCATTTAGATTATGGTTAAGTAAAATGGGAATAATTTGGATGTGCTTATAAAGGGCGTCCCAAAAGTAACGCAAGATTTGAATTTGCTACCATTCAAACAGTTAAGTGTTGACAACACTATTAAAGAAAACATTTGACAGCTATAGTTTAGGGTTAGTAAAAATGGACTGCTAATGATAGAACAACATCTGGAAGCCACAGTCAGAAAGTTTGAGAATCGGTCCATTAGATATTATGATTTAACACTATTGGAATTCTTTTTATGGGTTATTTGAAGTCAAAGATCTATGTCAACAAGCCCACAAGCACGCCTGCATTGAAGGAGGAAATTCAACGCTGCATCAATGAAATTGAACCACATTTATGCAAAATGGTCATGGCCAATTTCGACAAATGAGTGCGTGTGTGCCAACAAAGAAGTGGAGGTTATTTGCCCTATGAGTTATTCCATACATAACTCTTTTATGTACAATTCAATAAAAATATAACAATTTAACAAAAAAAATCTTGTTTTTTATTTAGTTCCGAACTTTCGTTAACACGTTCTATCGTGTGACGCTTCATTTTTACTAAGCCTAAAATATTAGCTGTCAAATATTTTTTTTAATTGGGTTCCCAACATTTAAAGCACGAATGGTGGCAAATTCAGATCTTGCGTTAATTTTGGGACACCTTTATTTATTGATATGCAATACTCCTTAAGAAATTACTCTTAAGTTGTGCTTTATTGAAGAAATAATATCATTTTTTTTTCAGTTTATATTATTTAAAGCAGGGCATTAAACAATAATACAAACTTTGTACAATTAACATAGTTAATAATACTGATACAACAAAATAGAATATACATTAAATTATTATTTCGAAAATTTAATGGAATTTTAAAATATCTTAAATAGATTAAATGATTTTTGGATTACTGGATAGTATTAAAATAATATTCTGAATATTGGATAATATTTAAAATTGTTTATATATAACATAATTGCCTGTTATATATAAGATAATTGATATTGATGTGCTTTTATATAAAACGCACTTTTTTATTTAAATAAAAAGATGAAAATGGTAATTTTGGAAATCAGCAACATAAACTATCAAAAGAATCAAGAACAGAAAATAAACAAAATGTTTGATATCTACATGAAAAAAAGGCATAACCCTAAATCAAATACATTTTACATAATAAAACAACGCTAAGTTTATTATTTTAGTATAATGTTTTGAAGCAGACGAAAAATATTTAACAACTAGCCGCCTTTGGCGACCAGCCGGTTCGCCAATCTTAATGTTCATTAAAATTTTAATAATTAAATATTTTATGCAATTCCAACTTTAATAGATTCTACAGCAAATTATTTTAAAACTTCAAATTTTGATAGTCATATAATTTACTCATAATATTATAAAGGCCTTCAGTCATAACGTGATATGTATCTCTCTCATTTTCTGTTACCCCTCGTAGAATTTATGGTTTAAATTAAAGTGTAAAGGATTAATCTGGAATTAATATAATAATATTTTTTACTGAAACAAAGCATTTTTTTAATAATATGATTACTGATAATAGAGTCACTGAGCGTTTAAACTTTATGGGCACTAAAGAATATCTTTCTTAATTTATGTAATATCTCAAGAATTTGTCAACAAAATTTCTCAGATTCATCATGAACAGATCGATTCATTAACAATGTTTTATTTTAAACGCATCAAACACTAAGAAAATAAAATGAATCGTTTAAAATAATCGATTAAAATAATAAAATTATCTGTCTAAAACAGGTTTAAAAAAACTACTTAAGAAACGATGTACTTAAAACTATAAGCATATACAAAAAATATATATAACTAACATAAATACAATTTAATTACAAAAGCATGCAACTAACCTAAAAATAATTTAAATCATCCGTTGATAGTGGTTGTCATGACAACAATCAGAACAATGCGCATGCGTGAATTTTCTTCGCCAGTTAGGTAACGCAAATGCGTGAATTTTTCTACGCCAGTCGGGGTAACGCTATGCAGATTATACATTTTTAATTTCCTTTATTCTGTGTTATTTTAATTCAAAAGTACTTCAGAATGAATCTGAAACATGGATTAATTAACAATGTTTAATTTTAAATGCATCAACCATTAAGAAAATAAATAGAATCGTTTGAAATAATCCGCCGAAAAATATTAACCCTAGCCTCATTACTGTTGGGAGAAAAAAAACTGAAGCCTTACTCATTTGGCGGTGGGGAAAATGGAAGATTATTTTGGCGGAAAAGTTGGCATTGGGGGAAATGGTAGTTTTTTTTGGTGGGAAAGTTAGTTTTTAATTAATAATTAAAATTCTAATTAAAATTTCAAAAAAAGGGACCCCAGGTGCACAATCCCGACCTTTAAGTTATACATGTACCAAATTTGATAGCTGTATGTCAAATGACCTTACCTGTAGAGAGCCAACACACACACACATATTGAGCTTTATTATAAGTATAGATAAACATCACAATTTCGAAACTATAACAGAAACTGAACTGGCATAATTTCCAGAATTTTCAAGTCGCATCAGCCGAGCAACATCTGCTCAGGATAGATTTAATTTGCTCAGAAATGCATAATCTGAAAGACATATCTTGAAAGAAATCAGGCGACTACCAGAAAGAGATTTTGCCATTTAAACCTGAATAACTGATGAATTGCTGATAATATATATTTTTTCAAATAGTATTGATTAAAAAATAGAATTTATTTAAAATTCTGGGAATTCTTTTATTTATGTTTTTATTTATTTCATGTTCGTGAAGATGAAATTTTATAAGTGATTTTTATCCATTGTGTGTTTTTATTATATTTTGTCTCAGTTTGATTCAAATAGATCATACAAATGAATTTCATTAGACTACTTTGAAATGTTAGATTTTGTAAAACAATTCCTTCTCCTATTCTCAAGCAATATTTGTTTTTAAAAAAACTTAAATGCAAGGCAGAAAGAAAATTTGAGTATTTCTGAGATATTTTTATCCATTGAGATACTGAATGAAATTGAAATAAATAAAAGATTTTAAAAATTGTTTTGGTATGATGAATTATTCAAATATTTAATGCCATTGAAATTTGAGCTTCTGGAGTAAATAACACCGTTAGCAAATTAATCAATCATTTCGGCATAAATAAATCCTTTGGAACACAAACACATTTTAAATTTAACATAGGTAAAATAATTGCGCATTATTTATTGACAAAATCTGAAGAAGCATGAAAATGATAAACAATAATTCAGAATTCCAAACGATTTATTTTTGTTATGCACGTGAACTTAATCGGAATTTAAAACGTTGCCAGATAGCGAATCGAAATCTTTCTTTGGATTATAAATTTAAAAAAGCAAAACTGTGGCAATAAATAAATGATACAATTTTTCAGACATGAGCGATAGTTCATTTTAGTTACCAACTTTAGCTTTTACTTTTTAAATTACGAAGCAAATAAATGTTTTCAACTGTTTTCATCGTTTTTATTCATAAAGATTAATCATCTTTTTTGTTAATTAATATGATATCTCAAAGACAATTTCTAGAAAACAACTGATAAATATTTGGATAAGAAAAGATCGACAACAATTTAAATTGAAAATTGGAACACAATTTTAGTTTCTATTTGTCAAATTCAAATAGTACTGTGATTGAATCATCGCAAATGTTCACTAAGTTACATGAGACGCTTATAGCTTTAAAATCTCTATTTTGCATAATAATTATTGCAGTATATTTTCATACAGCAATAAAACATCATTTGATATTATATTTTGTTGACGAAATTCCATTATTTGATCCATTCCAAATATTTCGTAAAAGGACCAGATTTCAGAACCTCAAGACCTCGGAAAAACTAAACGTGTTTCGACAATATTCGCAAAAACATATATTTTCTCAAACTTGAAAATATTCAATTCTTACGAATTTGGAACTTTGAAAATGAATAAATCATAAATAATTTTTTGTTGATTCATGTATGAATTATACCAAGTTAAAATCTACTCTCAGCTACCTTGAATTAAACAGTGAATTATAAAATTTAGATATACATAAATTTATTTAACTCACAAATTGTAATAATTTGCAAATTATAAATCATAATTTATAGAAACAATAGTATTAAAATATGTAAAATATAAATTGAATATACAGCAATTGTAAAATTTATGATATATCTAATTTATATTCAATTCGAGTTAATACCATTACATAATAGAAACCATTTCCATCTCATGAAATCAAATACTCTGTCTATATGAAAGACATCTGTGAAAATATAAAATATTTGTTTACCTGGCTTCAATGTAACATACAGCTGGAATATTTGTTTTGAGCTAAAATGAATAGCTCTTTTCATGAGAATGATATTAGAGATGAAATAGCGTCTATTAAATTGTGTTTGTGTGTAGAGGAAGTAAGGCTGTATTAATTAAACTAATATTTATTTCCATGATTAAATTGATTATTTTCTTATAATTTTTTTAATTGGTGATAATGATTTCAATTAATCTAATTATCTTCATGTTTTTGATTTAAAAGTTGTTGGTATTTCTCCCATTGTTGAGCTGAAATTTTCATCCGTTTTTATCATTTTAATTCTACATTCTTACGAATCGCTAATATTTCTTCACATAGCAGTTTATTGGTAAAGAAGAAAATTTTACAGATTTCTCTAGTGGGTACTGAATGAATGTCGGGCAAATGGCCCTCATCCTTGACCTCTATTTGGCGACGGATTTAGCAGAATATGGTGAAAAAAGAGTGGTTATCCGTTTTTGAGATTGATAAAGTTTCCACCGTAAAACCACCAGATTTTACCATAACATACAGATTTTACCATAACATTGGTGTCAGCAGTGGGATTTGAATCCACGTCGACATGTGGTGAGTGTACAATGTACGGCTATGGCTAGTGTGCAATGAAAAGTCCAACAATCTCAATAATGGATGCTGATATTTTATTTTAAAAGAAAGCAAGAAAAGTGGTAAAAAAACCCACTGAGATCAAACGTAGACAAAACAGCACTTGCAAAAATTAATAATATCAAATAAATCACTATTAAACAACCACAATGATTCGAAGAGCTCTATGAGAGCTCGTTAGAGATAAATAATCTTAAGATAGGTTATCCTCGACTTTTCTTCTTTAGAATCTCGCGACTACCCAACTATCCTGTTCGTCTTCACATTGATAGCTCTGCTTCGGCCATCGAATGTTCTAGAATAAACCTCAGAACTCGAGCCCTTACAGAGATATTGTCGAGATTATCAAATACCCGGTATCTTTTATTTTTTACACCATAGTTAGTCAAATGGTCGCCAAGTCCGGGAATCTTTGAAAAAGCATCTGTTCACATTCTCCAGAGCTATATGTAAAAGCTATCTTCGTTCCCATGAAACTAACTGCGCATGTGCAAGGAAACAATATTAGAGGTTTATAATAGTATATTGAAAAATACCTAGTTTTTCATTCTCATTCAAGTAAATTTTGGAAGTCACTTATTTTACTTATTTTTCACTTATTTTATCGTTTTGATACATTTAAAGGATTTAAGAGTGAATGAAGAGCTTTGATGTAATCTGTAATAAATCATATTTTCAGTAATTACAATTGTTTGTTTTTTTTAAACTAGAAAAATTGGTGTCGCTATTTAAGTCCCAATAAATAAAATAAAAAATATCTTGCTCATCAGTTCTCAATTATTATAACAGGTTCGCGAACAAAAAGATATTTTAACAATACAAGAGTAAGCCACCGACCCAATAACTACAGAGAAAGTGTAAGATCATTATCGAATAATCCCCTAATAAAAAATGATCATTAAGCGGTACTCATATCATAATAATTTTAGAAGAACCGTTAAATTAGAGCTTCCACTTGTGATTCTGCAACGCTATCGATTCTTATAGATCGTTAGTATCGATTTCGCTTAATGATTTGTCATCGCCATCGTGGAATAAAAAGCAGCTGGGTAAAAATCCAAGCTAGCGGGAAACGCCCTGACTCTTCCAAGGATATAATTATAATGTATCTGCAATTTTCATACCGCATCAATGAAACTGAATTTGGATAATTGCTTCTAAAGGTGGCATTTCTAGATCACAGATTATGGTGGAAGAATCGATTTTGGATACTAAATAAAAGGTACTTGAAACCAAATTTTTTTCCAACTTCCAAGTAATTCTGCGTTCTACTTTCTCATATGCGTAATATAGAGAAGGTAAAATAATCGTCGAAAAATTCGAACTCAAGATTTTGTGAATCTCCACCACACTGAGTTCAAAAAATGTCCATTGGTCTGTCTGTCTGTGACAAACATAACACTGAAGTTAGTTAGTTAGCTATATTTACGTGCCGTTTTTAAGCAACACTAGGGCTATTTTGGGACGAAACTCGTAATTCTGAAAAGCGATCAAATGACGAGGACGACACCTGAGCTGGCACCCTCCTCTCCACACTACACCACACCAGTGGGAGGACGTTTGGCCTTGACGGATTTAACGTACAACAGACCCCTTTACATGACGGTTCTTCTGTGGAATCGGGTCTCGAACCTGAAACCCTAAGGCTCACAAGCAGACACCTTACCGCCAGTTCACCACGACCCTAAACATAACACACAAACACGTGAAGCTAGATTATTCAAATTTGGTATATGGTCTTTACAACAAATATACAGTTTTCTATCACGTTTAAGTAAAATCTGTTCCTTGGAAATCGGTCTGTCCGGCTGTTCGAATATAAGTTTACCCGATAACTATAAAACGAAGAGAGCTAGAGAGATAAAATTTTTCACATAGATTTAATATCCATAGTATAAACACTATCCATATTTTGAGCCAAATCTAACAAGGAGTAGACCGTATGTTGGTCTGTACTTTTAAAAGCATACAAACGCGATAACTCAAAAAAGTAAAAAGTTAAATATATCAAATTTGGAATGGAATTTTGTGATTGCAAGTGCAATTTAGTGTCAAATTTTTGTTTCATTTGGTTGACAAGTATACCTCCAAAATACAAATTCTATTTTCACTATTAATCGAAAAATTCGACTTCGAGATTTTGACGAATCATGACGTTTTAGACCTCTAAGTGTATATTTTTGTAAAATACCGATCCGTATGTCTGTGAGAAAGATAACTCAATAAAGTTTTCAGCTATATGGTTGAAATTAAGAATACGATCTTTAAGCCAAATTTGTAGATTTTTATCGAATGTTGAGTAAAATACGTTCAGAGGGCAGTCTGACTATCAAACTGTTCGAATATAAGTTAACAGGATAATTACGAAACGAAGAGATCTAAACAGATAAAATTCAGTACGCAGATTTAAGATCTATAGCGTAGATACCTTTCAAATTGTGAGACAAATTCAAGAAAGGATTGACAACTTGTCGGTCTGTTCGTTCCGAACCATATATGGGTGATAATTCAAAAACACAGCGACTTGTTTGCAGTTGTTTCTTATGGCACTTGCCACAAACAAGCCCGCTGTTTGAAGACAGTGATTTTAAGCCGGAGGGGAGCGTCTCTTGTTTTTATAGTAGCACCAACTAGGGCCAAGAGTACGACTTTGCTATTCATGCATCAGTCATTCGCTTGCACAACAACTTTTTATAGTAGGGCACATTCACACATCTCACAGTAGAACAACCATGCCCAAACCGGGACTCGAAGCCAGGGCGCCCAGATCACGGGGAAGACGCGCCACCCCTATGCCAGGACGCCGTAGACTCTTTTAATAAATTAGTGGACCTTGTGGTGGTCCACTATTAGTGGAATAAATAATGGATAAATTAGTTAGGTTTATGTTTTAGCTCAAAATACACCTTGAAGACGTTTCGAATGATTTCGGAATTTCATCAGATTGTAAGAATTATACTTGAACAAGTATCTTCTTGTAGTTGATTTTTAATCTATAAAGATCCAGCAAAAAATCTAGATTTGTGACAAGTAAGAATAAGTTAATCTGACAACTGAAAAAAGAATGTTAGGAAAAATATTTTCAACTTTTAATAAACATGTTTTCTCAGCCATGCTCAGCCATGCATTTGCCAAAATATGTGTTTGATTATTTTTTTTTTTGACTAATTTTTTTTTAAAAAAATTGACCATGTTGCCAGTTACCTGGAGTATAGGAAATACAAGGATATAAGAATAGTAATTCAGTAAATGTTTCGCTACACCAATATATTTATCATACAGAAAATAACTATTCCTCTCGGCAAGCTGGAAGGCAAATGTAAAATCCTTTACATCTTAGTTATAATCTGGCAACATAAATTGTTGATGTTAGAAACAGACAAAATTACAGCTAGGAAATAACTTTTCAGTCCTCAACTTCTAAGATATTGCAGTTATGGAATAACTCTAAAGACAAAAGTTGTTCGTCTTAATGAGGCTCTAATTTTACTAATTGGATTTATTTTTCTATATTCGATATCAAGAAAGTCATAGCGAAATGAAAATTCCAACCTTCCCCCATTTCCGCCTCCTTTGAACTAGATGGGCCATTTACGAAACTCCCCGAGATTTTTACATTTTTAATAACATATTCCAAGCCAGTTAAAATCCAAAAAAAAAAATAATAATAATAATTACTCTATATAAGGTGTTCATAAGATAACATGAGCAAAGCGTTATGCTCATATTAAAGATATAACTTTTGAGCGAAGTGTGGTTTTGGGTTCTAGGGACCATGATCGGGGAAGAACTGCAGAAATTTTCCCGAAGTCTTGTCATGAGAACTATTGCAATAGGTAGTTTTCCTATAGGAAACTACCTAATTATCTCACTGAACACGTTTTTTTCTAGATACATAACTCAGATTTGTATCCGTCGATACCTAAGTAATTGCTGAATATTTGCTTATGTATCATAAATCTTTTGGCTTATTCAATCAGTTTTATGAAGTGGTCGTTTTCCTTTTTAAATACATTTATTCTTTCCCATTTCAATGAAAGTTACTAATTTTATTATTCATTCAGCAATATGTCCTAGAATTAAATGAAAGTGTACTGATCAGAAAGTTTTGTATATTCGTAGTTTGTAATGTAATGGTACCCTAAATAAAATATTCTCATTTCATGCTGCCTAAAGAAAAGAAAAAAATCTGCATTCCATACTATGAATTAAATAACCACTGTAAAACGTAAAAATTTAATTTCCAAGAATTTTCTATTCATCCTAATAAGCCCAGTTGAGCAAGGGACGTCTAAAGACAATCTAACTTGCAATAGGTAGTGCTATGCATAAAAATAATGCACGTGCTATGCATCATCATAAATCTCACTTAAACAGATACAAATAAAGAAATATTGCATATGAACAATCCATATTATATTCAAAAAATGATGTAATCTTCATGAAAAATAACTCGTTGATCTTTTTTATATAAAATATTCACTTATAATCAAGCTATCAACTCACAAACTCACTATTTTTCTATAAAATTAAGCATTTATCTACTTCAAGCGAAAAGGAATCAATGGTCTCCTGAGGACTTGGAACTTTGAGGTTCACTTACTGTCAGTGAGTATGGGTGTTCCAATCTCATAAAGGCCCAGGGAATGTTAGTCTCTTAAGTTCATTTTTCCCTTACCTTCTGATTTCTGTTACTTCTTTCCATTTTTCGACTACAAACGAGAGGGTTTTCCATGAGAAGCTGTCAGTGTTCTGTTTGTTTCTTGTACCTCAGTGATAGCACAAACCCTTGTGTGTTGGCACTTCTGTTTTCCAATTTACCAGTTCGTCTGGTACCTTAGTCATCTAAGTGGTCGCCCTGTTAGGGATCAAGCGAAAGAGTCATTCTCTGGGATATCTTCATTCCCCCTCCCTTATATTTGACATTATTTTTTTTTTTTTGTTCTGTTAGCATATTTTTGTAATTCCATTTTTTAAGCTTTTATACTATTTTACCAATTCTTGTTGATTCTTAACAGCATGAGATGCTTTATGTAGCTTTAGATGCCATTCATAGATGCCGTTTAATGAATGACATAGTTTTGGCAAGAATGTCTTTTGTGTCAGAAAACTTTAAAACCAACTAACCAAATCATTTGACTAACAAAAAATGCCCCTCTTCAACTTCAATAGAAGTTTTTTTTATTCATGAATTCTCCCTGATATAAGTGGGATTCGATTCACTAGTAGGATTGATAATGTTTTCATTTTAATTATTTTTCCATTCAGTGTAATTTATTTTAATTATTTAATTAAATTTATTACTCGGTTTACTCTTTCAGAAAACTGAAATCCACATATTTACAAAATTATTCTAATTACTTTTCCTGACAAGCACTGAGTTGAAAATGCGAATTAAAAATGTAATAGTACATGATTTATTTAATTATTTTTTTAAAAAAAATATTTATCTTATAAGGTACTGCATTATTTAAGAAAAAAAAAACCTCGCAACCTAATAATTCTAGAGACTTCTTGGAATAAAAATTTATCTTAGGAGTTGAATTGAATAAAATGAAGTGAAATTATGCATTTATGTTGTTGTTGTTTTTTCTCAATCTTTTATCACTGCACTATCTCATCTTAAACCTATATCACTACAATTTAAATCTTTTTAATTAAAGAAATATTTTATTTTTAAAACCCAATAATAATAATATTTATTCCTTTTCTTACAC
This sequence comes from Argiope bruennichi, assembly GCF_947563725.1. NCBI lineage: Eukaryota > Metazoa > Arthropoda > Arachnida > Araneae > Araneidae > Argiope > Argiope bruennichi. Next base: position 52,399,747 of record NC_079161.1, on the reverse strand, counting down.
AATTGCCATGCTATTGCAAGCATAAGCAGAGAAGTAAGAATATTATGTTGCGAAATTTTGCTTGTCATATGATTAAATTTAATAATCCTACTCATGCTATAATTCTACATGATATATAATGCTTAGAGTTCTATTGCACACGAACTTTAAAAGAAACACAATATGTCTTTTCTCTTAGGTAACCACAAAAGAGATGTTATCGCTCTGCTGCTGTATCCAAGATCATCTAAATGATCTAGCCATCACAAAAATATGTCAGGCATTGTGACGAACGCAGAATAGAATATAGTATGGTACCTCACCTCTCCGATGTGGTACGACTCTTCATCGTTATGGAGGTAACTCAAACCCACACCATTGATTCACACACTCTATAAGAGAGAACATGCTTATTTACACGGCAACTTTTCCCCTCTATATAGACGTAATTATAGAATAGACATTTTAACACATTGGAAAAGAAGTTTTATTTTAAAAAATATATATTTAGTTATTTCAAATCGATTTAAACTGCCTTCTTGAAATTATTTATTATTTCATGCGTTGACTGCATAATTTTTATTCAGTAACTTTAAATCATTAGTAGGATAGATACAGTAATCATGAAATTTGGACAGCATGTCATTTTTTGAATACTATCCAAAATAATAAGGATCATCTCCATTAGCCTTCACGCTTTTTCAAAGCAGATATTATTCGAACAATTCAAATTAATATGTCGTCTGAATATCTTCTGGAATTCGAGAGGGAAGGAGGGATTAATAATTTACAGAGTCATGCTGCTGATTATCAGTGACAGTATTCCATATAAAAGGATTTAACGAATTTCCACCTGCCAATTTTGCGTGCGGCCGTACAGTGAATGCTGTATTTATGATTCAATAAAGTCTTTTCGGTAGGAAAGTGAAGAATTTATGACTTTTAATATTTCAAATGTAAATGAAATTTTTCTTGTCTATTAGATGTTCCTTTTTTTATCAATTACATGTTTGAATAATTCTTCAAACGCGCATTGTTTGTAATGTATAGTTTAGTGAATTTGGGAACTTTGATCACTGTTTTGTCTAATGTGAAATTAATTAACGCAGAGTGTGAAAACTTGAAACTGTCATCTTGATTTCCTATTACTAAAAGTAATAAATAAATGAATAATAGTAAATAATAATAAAAATAATAAAAAATAGTCGATAAAATTACCAAGAGAGAATGAAAGCTTTGCAGTTATTTAATTTGTGAAAATAAACAATTTTAGTTATAAAAGGAATATTTACGCTTAGAAAATCGTTAATGAAGAAAAACGCCCCCCCCCAAGTACGTTTTTTATTTTTTTATTGTTATTATTTAGTTTATTATATTCTTTGCTTAAATTCTACGTCGCCGTTACTTAACTAGAAAAATTTATATAAAAATGAAGGATAATGCATTTTTTACTTTAAAGACGATTCCTTCCTCGAGTTACTGAAACTTAAATTTAATTTTAATCATAAGTACCTCTATCAATTTCATAAAACAAACCATTTAAAATTTACTCTGCTTTTATCATGGATAGAGTTCCTTTTTCTAAGTAGACTCTTTGGCCGATCTCCTGTATTTTTTAAAGTTATTGTTGTGACTTCCTTATTTTGCCGAGAAGAGCTCTGTAAACTGTTTTAATAAATCCAACATAATCATTTTACTATAGGTAGACATTACTTTCCTGGCCATATCAGACATTTATTTCAATTTAAAGGGCTGGAAACGACTTTACCGACTACACTATATAATTAAAGTACTAATTCTAGACGCTAAATATCGATAAGGGATCTATATCTAAAAGGTTTACAGATAATATGACCATTGCCAATTAGGAAGTTTTTTCAATATTGTATATTTAGTAAAAATGACATTCTAAACACGAATGACCACTCCGATGTTGAAACTTATATATATTCGACCTTGCATATGAAAAATGCACTGATGAAAATCGTCTGACCAAAAACACTCTTTTCCTATTTCAAGAAAAACGAACTACAAAAATATTGTAGCATTTGACTTAGCACACAAATCAAGCTTACTTTGGAATCGTCAACAATGGCTTCTTTTGGTTGAAATAAATGTGAGTACAACCATTATTTACATTACATTATTAGTACTTATATGATCCAAAATCTGTAGTGTATATTATATAATATAATATTTTTTTGGTTGAAGCAGAACGAAGGTTTTAAGACATAGACGAGACGTTGTATTTTCAATTTCGTTTTATTCTCTCTCGGGAGACGGGCATGATTTATTTCCAAGAAGGCGCCGAGCGACACAAAAGCAGAAGTAAAGAACAGCAAAAGCGAAGAAGGGGCCGAAACAAATGATCACTGGTCTTATATAGCATGGGATTTCCGGCCACGTGCCGATGGAATACATGTGCTAACCTCTGACACGGGCAACGAAAGTATCACTTTCATTTGATAGTAGCATACGTAGATGGCATTGTTTTTACAAAGGAATTAATTACACCGAAAGTGGAATTGGATCACGAAATAAAGAATATTTTAGAATGAAGTTACGATGGGCAAAATTATGATGAAATCTTGGAAATTAATTAAACTGAAATTAGAATATATATATTACCCAAGGGTATATATATACCCTTGGGTAATATCATCAATCACTTATGATCTGATATCAACAAAATATGGTACATTAGTTCCAGAATGGAACTAACACAACTCAACAATCAGTTGAATGGCAAATTTGTTGGAGTTTGTACCTTTACTCGAAATTTCAATCTGCGCAAGTCTTTTTTTTTACCATTTATTTCAGTTCTATATTTCATTCAGATTACAAACATTTAATATTATACCTAATATACATAAGCTGAAAAAACATGTAAATTTTTTATATTTTCTTCATTGCATATGCAGGCTAACTTGATTAATTGGAGGAAATAAATTTAAAACAATTTGATTTATTGCTTAATTTAGGAACTGATATAAAAAAGTAATTATAGAAGCTAATCTCCAGCAATTATACAAGTTAAATTTAAAATTTGTTTGTCAATCCACTAATTCAAATAATCAAGCTATTCTGAGATTGCAATTATGATTCTTATTATAATAATGTGCTTATGGGAACCATTCTGTTTATGTATTTATGGCACCTATTTTAATAATGTATTTATGGCACCTATTTTAATAATGTATTTATGGCAGTTATTTTAATTAGAAGCTTATGACGTCTGTTTTAATTTAGTATTCATGGTAGTTAAGGAAGATTTAATTAATGTGCAATTATAATAGTTATGTAATTATAAGTTATGTATATAAATTACGTAATTATGTTTAGTATTGGGAATAGAATGGAATCCGCTTAATGTGATCGCGGTTAATGTCATCATTCACTTTATATTCCCAAAATATTTGTTTCAGAATTGTCATATTTGAATATACACAAACTTATTCGTTTACTATTGTCACCATGTCGTTTATTTTTATCAGAATTGAAGTAGAGAGTCGTTGACGATTGACGTTCATGAAATTTCTTGTTCCATTTTTAAGGGAACATATAGAAAACATTTTTTTCATGGGATGGAATTCCAATTCGTTTGTCTCGACTAGAGCGGTTTGGATTGGTTTAAAGGGTGAGTTACTCTATTAGATCTGGCTGGAAATTGGTCGAAAAGCCATAAATCTCTATAAAGTGGGAATGAATTCTAGAAGCAAAATGGACGGAAAAGAACTAAATGAGTGGCAAATTCAAAATGCAATGCAACGCTACAGTGCAGTTATAAAATTTAAAGAACTTTCATTAGAAAATTTTTAAAACTATTTAGTATTATCTAAATAGGAGCAAACTATGAACGAAAAATCCTTAGTTTTATCTAAATAGGAGCAAACTATGAACTCCGTAGGAGCTTGTAGCGCTTGGCGCTACTCAAATGGGTACAGGCGCATTAGACTCAACAGCTAAACACAACAACACTCAACAGCCCTATCGTTCGTCTCCCCTCCGACTCACTGGAGGGAGAGTCTGCAGGGAATAGCTTATAAGCCAGTTAACGGCTACGCTGCGCGAGCAATTGCTTTTGTATTGTCGTCATGTTACCTGGCTGCAAACCGTAAGGTCCCAGATTCTATTCTCGCTCATCCCAAACCGCCACAAGATGAATGTTTTGAAAAAAAAACTGTCCAATGAACGTTGAAGTAAGTCTATGACTTGCCATTTTGAAATTCAGCTTGCAGCATCGTTTAATAAATTTTAAAAAAGTAATATACATATAAACAACATATAAGAAAGAGGATTGCTGAGCAATAATTGCCAATAAGCAACATTCATTGATTTTTAATTGTACTTTTGAAAGTAAAGAATTGGTAGCTCTGAGTAAGGGTTTCTTCCTTGATGTGATAAAAATCTATATATCTAAAATACTGACGTACTTGACACAGAAATCGAGCATATTACTAAATGTCGAATAGCAACAGTCAAACATAAACAAAACATCATACGAATTTAAGACTGTTTCATTTATTGAACATTTTTACAGTTATACTGAATCAAACGCTTGGTTAATTAATGGAGCTGCAAAATATTATTAGAAATGTTCTGACGATAGTTCGCCATGCAACCAAAAAGGACATTCAATCTGAGGAAAGATATAAAAGAAATCAAAAACAGGCTTCGAACAAAAGTTCTATCAAGTGCAAAAATAATCTTAACCATTGCCAGATAATTTGGTGATTATAAGGTGAGATTTAAGATTAATGTACTGTTTCTCATTAAGTATGTCAAAACCCTACCAATTGTCCAAAAACTCTCTAAAAGTCTGCAATCCTGGGTGTATACTTAGAATATTTTTTTAAAAAAGGTTTTTAAAGGTGCAGTAAAAAATTGTAACCATTCCATTGGCGAAAAATCGCCAAATTTGTCAATTTTGGCACCGTACATTAATTTAAGTCTAACCTTAATCAATATGACTTGCTTAGGGAAATTGATATTCATATCTTCCCAAACAATTATGAAAAAACTTTTTGTATTAAGATACAAAAAGAGACCTTTTTAATGATATAAATTTCATTTTCGTACAATTTTTCATTTAAATTCAATAATATTTTTAATTAAATTTAATACACTATCTGAAAAAAAATGTTTTTAAATGTTAAGACGGAATTCAACTCTCATTAAACATTCAAGCGTGTGGTTTTGTCAATTATTAAATCCATAATTGTATTTTTATTTCCATTTTTGTTTCGTAATTTGTATATTGGAATAAATTGTTTTAACTAAATGCATGTGCTTTAATAATATAAATTTATAAACTGAAACGTTTTTTAAGGAAACGTATCCTTTATTAATAGTTTAAGAGTTTAAAAAAAAATCTAGGTGAGAAAACTGGTCTCCAAAGGCGGCTAGTATAGTTGAATTCACCATATCCGTTTATTGGTAACGAATGTGTTAATATTATCATAATTCTTAAGTCCCAAAAAGATCACATTAAGCGAAAACTACTAGAATGACTGGAGTCTATCCTTAACAATTTCACTTACTTTAACTGCTTCCCATTACAATTTTTTTTAGAAAAATTGTTAAATTATATTTTTATTCCATTTTTAAATGTAAGTAATCGAAGCACAATATAATAAATAGGATGTAAGCTAATTTTTTAGAAATTATTTTCAGGTGTGAAAGCATATAATTTTATCATCAGTTTGCTCTCCTGAGTTACTTCGGGCAGATGGAAAAAACAAGTATTAGTCCGCTATATGTAAAGTCCACACCTTCATAATCGTTATCTGAAAAATCGTCTGCACTGAATATTCTTTATTAAACACTATCGCCGTTTTTATTGCTCTTTTTCAACGTAACTATCCTTAATTATACAGCAGCTGCCATAAAGACTATTAGATAAAACACCTGTCCTTCCAATCCTACAATCCAAAGTTCTCCAATGTAAACTTCCAATAAAAGCAGAATATTTTATTCCTTTTTGAGCTTCAGGACGAAGAAAATCATTATTAAACAAATCGTATTGACAAATCAAGTGAACCGAGTATTCTCGTGATAATAAATAATTGCAATACATTAGTATATATTGTAATTAATTTTTATCACGAGAAAACTCGTGTAAACCCGAGATAACACGGGATAATCAAGGAACTGTTTAAATACATTTTAATACATAATTACAAAAATGGAAACATGTAATCTTTCATATTATAAATTTCTAAATTATAAAAAAATAAAAAAAATAAAGCAGTAAAAAGGTTACTAATTTCTAGGCAAGATACACCCACACATGATATCTATAATAACAATAGCCATTTGCTATTTTTCCAAAAAGATGAAAAATGTCTCTAACAAAACTTTGTAAACTTCCAATAAAAGCAGAAAATTTTATTCCTTTTTGAGCTGCAGGACGAAAAAAATCATGATTAAACAAATCGTACTGACAAATCATGTGAACCCCGAGTATTCTTGTGATAATAAATAATTGCAATATATTCATATATTTTGCAATCAATTATTATTACGAGAAAATGTGGGTATAGTAAACTCGGGTGCAGTCACTCGGGTGTGGCCACGAAGAAAATCGGGCAACCCCGAGATAACTCGGGATAATCAGGAAATGTATATTAATAATTACAAAAGTGGAAACACATGATTTTTCATATTATAAATTGCCAAATTATTAAAAAATGAAAATAGTAAAACAGTAAAAAGTTATTAATTTCTGAGCAAGACACACCCTTACATGTTATCTATAATAACAATCTTAGATATTGCCGTTTCTATTTTTCCACGAAGCTGAGTGTTTTTCTGAGAGCAGAATTCGCTCTTCTGCTTCGCATAATTCATGAAGCAAATCTTCTTTTTCAAGAAAATCCCCCCCAATCCTATTTTTTCTTGCGAGTTGCAACAATGGCTATTTTTCTTCAAAAGGACAATTTCTTTTTCTAGGAAGTAGTTCTTATTTATCCTTTTTTTGCATGGTATAGGAATATCCTTGTCAAAAAAAACTGCACAATCATCTCGTACCGAGTAAATTATTCCTCGGCAAATATTACTAGAAAAAAAATTACAAATATTGCAGAAAGAATATAATAATTTACAATTATTAAAAAAATTGAATGATATAACATTTATTATTCTATGAATATTACTATATTTTCTTCTGCCTTTTGTAATACAAATTCTATAAAGCTGAAAATGTAGGAACAATATAAAAGTGAACTGCTTCATAATAATTGCAGATAAGCAAGGATTAATGGATTTGTTAGTTATTTTTTTATATAAATTATATATAATTCTAAAGTAAATGTGTCTTATTTTTTTTTTGTTGCTGTTGTGATAAAAAAGATATATTAATCAGTAACCACAACATTCTATCGTTTTGTACTGAAGAAATAAAGGATTATTGCAAAATAAAAAGTCATAACTACTTTATTCTCTTCCATATTTTGTAACTTTCAAACATTCTCATGTATAATAAAAAATAGAACATTGCAAAATAAAATATCACAATTAATATGCCTTTATTTTTTACTCAACAACATAAGAAAAAAATTCTGATATATCCACGTAGGAAAAAATATATGCAGAGTAAAATCGAATATTACAAACTATTTTTATTTGACAGTCAAAAATGAAAATAAATTGAAATGCATAATATTTATTCTAGCTACAGGAATACTTAAATCTATAATTTGATTTTTCCAGATTCTATCTATTTTATTATATGAAACGATATTGTTTGTGTAAATATAAAAAAGATGGATTCAACCTCACAATGCGCAAGCGCAGAATCCTTCTGATTGCTTTCGGCTTAACAGAAACGTTCGCATTACTTGTAAATATTGAAAGTACCTACGTGAGAAACATTAGATCTCATCACTATGTTTTAACACAGTTTAAGAAAGCTTAAAGGTTTCGAAAGACTTTTTATGTATCGATTTTATTCGATTAAAAATATTCTTTGTACAAAATTATAAATATAAAAGTAGATTCTTAAATTTGTATCTTTGCAAAATTATTCATAGTTTTTCTAGTCTTCAAATATATTTATTTTACATAAAAATATGTACATAATACAACTGACAGTATATTATAAGAAAATGATATGTATTTTGCACATTCTGAAGCTGATTTCTGGTAATTATGGTATGAACTTACTACGTTAATTATTGCGAAATAAATTATGCGTTATGTACAATATAAATTATGTACAGTGTAATTATGTATGTATTATGTAATTATGTATAATGTAATTATATACAATGTAATTATGTATGTATTATGTAATTATGTATAATGTAATTATATACAATGTAATTATGTATGTATTATGTAATTATGTATAATGTAATTATATACAATGTAATTATGTATGTATTATGTAATTATGTACAATGTAAATATGTATGTACAATGTAATTATGTACAATGTAAATTATGTACAATTATGTACAATGTGAACTTAAACATTCTGTGATATTTCAAATGTTGTGTCTATTCTCATTCTGGTTGCCGTTTGTGATGATAAGAATAATTCTTTAATAGATTTTTAAAAATTGCGATTACTTTCTCCAATACGTAATAGAGAGAAAGTATAATAATCTTCAAAAAAATTCGAAGTCATGATTTCAACTAATTTTCACATTTTAAACCTTCCGAGTTCGAAAAACACATTTTTGGGAAATGCCCGTATTTATGGTTGTCTGAGGCAAGGATAACTGAAAAAAGGATTTGAGCTAGACAGTTGAAATTTAGTATACGTTCTTTACATCAAGTTTGAAGATTTCTGTCCAAGTTTGTGTAAAATCTATTCAGAGGAAGGCCCTCTGTCCGGGTATTTGAATGCAAGTTAACCCGACAATTATAAAACTAAGAAAGCTAGATAGATAAAATTCGGTACACAGATTTATCTATACCTTAAACATCTGCCACATTTTGAGTCAAATTCAACTACTGGGTAACTGACTGTCAGTCTGTACTTTCAGAAACAAACATCACAAATGGAATAACTTAAATATATCAAATGTGATGTTGGATTTTGTGACTACAAGTGCAATTTTGTGTCAAATGATTCTTTCAGATCAGTTGAAAAAATTGTACCTAAAACGCAAATAGGTTTTTGGCTACTATTAGCGCATGCCAGGTGTTAATCTCCAAATAACACGCCAAGGTTGGCAGGTTAGATTCAGTAAAAATGCTAAATTCACACCAAAAGTTAATATTTCGAAATTATTGTACGCCAGTGCCATGTAAGGCGTTCTTTGGCATGAAATTTTTTTAGACAGTAGGTGAGAAAATATTGGGGAGACAATTTCCGCTCATTTCTTCACCTATTTACTATAGAAACATAAATATTAATCCCATATTTAAACGAAAATTGTTTTTTTGGCTTCACTATTTGTTCTTAAGCTTTATCCGATTGGTTTAATATTTTTCTGCCTTAACTCTTTAAAGGGCCATTTGTTTCTTGTCATATTATGTTAAAATATTTTAGGCTTGAAATTAGAATAAGAAAAGGGATTCATTTAGCTTATTAGATAATTTAATTTGATTAATTAATTAATTTGGTAAATTAATTATTAAGTAACAAATCAAGACACATCATTTTGTCTGGCATAAAGAACAGAAGCATCTAAATTTCTGACTTACAAAAGAAACTTGTCAGAACTTATGCCAACCTACATAATTTTATACAAAGATTGATAAATGTGGTGGTAAGGACACTTCCCACGGCCCTAGAAAGGGTTAATTGGAATTTTGTAACCTAAATTATGATAAAGCATTTTTCAGAATTTGTTATTTTTTTCAAGATAATATCAGCCATTTAATTAATTTTTTTGTATTCTTCAGAAATCAATTATTAGATATATATAGTATCACATAGAGCAGATAATTATAAAGAAATGAAATGTGCAATTTGATATAATCATAATAATCTACCTTTGAATTGAAAAATATGCTTTAAATAACTCCTTGATGTTTAATAAAACAGGATTTTTTTTAAAAAGAAACAAAAATTTTCTTCTTTTCCATTAGTGACAATAGGTTAAACAATGTATTAAAAAGGTTTAAGTAAAACATAAACAAAGTATTAGATAATAATAGCCGATACATACACTCCTATACAAACTCAGATGGCATTTTAACCATGCTACCTGTAACTCTACATTTCTTCATTGCATTCTGTCACAAATATCAAACATGAAATATTTTGTTTGAATAAAAAAAAAATGTATAAAGAGCGTAAATTACTAACTCATCTCCTACGAGATTTTAACGAAATGCGTTATTAATTTATCCCCCTATCGGTTGCTTTGATCAGTAAGTTAATTAACGCTATAACGAAATACAATTAAATGGATGATAGCTGTTTTGTTTCATTTCATATCAGCTGCAGGCATAGTTAATTAATTTACCGAAAGTTGTGGAATATCATTTTTTTTTTGTCTTTTTGGAATAACTTTTGCGTTTAACTTATTAATCACTCTCATGTCAATCTGCTGATCTGAAATGTAATTTTTGGAAGGGAGTGTACCATTTTGTATTGCTATTTCAAAATATTATCAGTAGTTTATTTGTTAAATATACTATAGAAAACCGTGGAGATTCCATGAATATGTGTGACTTTATTGTTACTAATCTTACGTTATTTTAATGGTTTCTCATAGTTATGTTATTGTTCTGACTTTTTATACTTCAGAAGGAAATTAGATATTTTTAAAACGATTTTAGCCTATTTAATTCATGTTTAAAACGTCAAAAATATTCCTTAAAATGCCCAATTCAATAATACTGTTTTCTCTTAAGAATGTTAGTCAATGCCATTATGATTTTCATGCCCGTTATAAAGTGACACTAGAGCTATTTTGGCACTGACCTTAATTCTGAACCACGGTCAGATGAAGAGAGTGACAACTGATTTGGCACAACTTCTTCAAAACCCACACCACGCCAGGAGGAGGACGTTTGCCCACGACGGATTTAACGCGCACCAGACCCACTTACACGACGGTTCTTCGGTGGAATCGGGTCTAGAACTTGAAGCCCTCCGGTTGCGATGCCAAGACCTTACCACCAGGCCACCACGGCCCTTTTGTTTTACTATAAGTCGATATCACGAGGATTTACATATAAGAAGAATATTTTCCACGATAATATTTTTTATATTCTTCTAGTTTTTTCAGAGTTCAACAATTTTTGTGGGTTTGCATTTAACAATAACTCTCTTTAATAGATTAAAGTTATAATAATTTATAGGTGAAACGTCTGGGTACTTTTCATGATGAAGTTGAAAAGATATCTAAACAATACTTGCATCAGTCTTCATTTTTCCAAGGAATGCAGTGGTTACTTTTCGGAGTAAGGTTTATAGTTTTGTCTTGATTAAATTTCATTTGAAAGTAATTGGGTAAAGAAATAGAATATCTTCTATTAATAATAGACTTAAAACTATGTTTTGATAGTACATTGAGATGATTTTAACATTTTTTTTAACATTCTTATTTTCTTATTACTTATTCTAGAAGAACCCTTCTACAGTCATAAATCTTTAAATAAAACTTTCTTTGTATTAATGAAACCAAGTTTGTATATTTTTTTCCTTCATTTTTGGTAGTAAATGGAGCTATTTTTGTTGCATCCATTTAGGTAAACCCAGTTTTATCAAGAATCGCTCTGTTGATTGTTTTCTTGCAAGGCTCTGCAAATTCCGCGGAGTCATACGACTCGAAAAATTGATTTATTATATTATTTATTGCCTCTACATACTTATTTTTAGACCTAACAGTTGATCTCTGCATCTGCGATTTTTTTCTTGTTGCCATCGATCGTACATAAATAAAAACAATGTATATTTTCATCGTATTTTTTTTGGTGTTTTTTTTTATGTAGATGTATTGATTCATCTTTCCGATTAATAACATTGTTTATTTCGCACTTAGAAAATGTAACTTACCGTGCTGAAATATAATAATCTTTGGAATCAACTTACACACAGAAATAACAATAATCTTTAGAAAGCGAAAAAACATATCGATCAATTTACAGTTTGTTTACAATCGACATTTTGAAAGAAGAATAAATTTCAAAGAAGCAGACTATATTTTTTCGGTACAAATCATAATGCGCAGTTGTTTGAAATTTTGATTCCAAAACATCTGCTTTTCGTTCTGAATCGTTCTGAAAAAGTGTGATTGCTATCTTTTTTTACCGCTTCTCAAAGAAATGTCAATTTCCGATTTCTATTGGATTTTGAATCACAGTCAGAGAAAGAAAATGGAAAAATACTTTGACCACGCCCTCCAAATTTTGAATTCGCCAAACCGCGAAGTCGGGAAAAATGAAATGATGCAAATATTTTGGATTAAATCATCAAAGGCATAAATAATTGCCGGCGTCCTGGCCTATAGGTAGTGTGTCGTCCCCGTGATCTGGGAGTCTCAGGTTCGAGTCCTGATTCGAACATGGTTGTTCATCCTCTCTTTTCTATCTGTAAGGTGTGTGAAAGAGCTCCCCCCCCCCTAATTAAAAGGGATTGTGCAAGCGAGTGTCTGAGTGCCATCTTCATATGAGCTAGAAGTCAGACTTCTGCCCTCGGGTGCTCAGGGGTCTTAACCCTCAGAAACTACTTCACCCCCATCACGGACACGACATCATCATCATAAAATAACTTTATATTTTCTTTATGTTTATTATTTTAATTTTTTGCTATTTCCACTAGTTTTAGAGAAAGATTTTGAATTAAAAAAAACCAATATAAATCGTATTTCTTCAACAAATTTTGCAAATCCATTCTGTCCAACTTAAATAAACATGAAAACATAAAAGTGCAATAACATAACCGCAGTTAATGATCCTAAAAATATAGTTTTATAGAAAAGGAGGTTAAAATGTCATTATTGATTTTTATAAAGATGAACTAAGTTTAGAAAATAATAAAAGCTCACACACAATTAAAAAGTACACTAATTTAGAATAATATTGGGTGACAATCCATTTAACGACCAAAATCGAGATATAATTTTAGGTAATACAAAACAATTAGAAAAAAAAATCTGTCCTATTAAAAATTACCACATAACAGTGAATTTAATATATTTTTATGTTCATTTTTAAAATATTTTAATATTTATTTATAAAAGATGTACTTAAAATAAAATGGCTGGAGAGATAAAGTTGTCGAAAATGTGAAAAATGTATTTACTCTTTATTTTTCCTCTTGAAAATCTTTATTCCCTTAAAGGTTAAACATATATTTAAATGTGATATTTAACAGTCAGTCAATTTAAATTTAAAAGGACCCGTCACCGGTTTCCATCTTTATTTGAAAATAAGATTTTCTAAATTAAAATATCAATTGTATTCTAGTCAAAATAACGAGCGACTTAAAAATCCCGTGTTGTCATGGGGGACCGGGAATCTTTAGGTATATACTTGACTGTAACCCATGACAACAATTCATTTGAAATACAACTTTCATTATAAAACTACTTCATTTCTACTAGGTATTTTTATAAAACTATGTCATTTCTATACTAAAAAGTTGGTTAGTAGATTTATTGATTACCTAACTGGTTATTATATTAAGAAAAACGTTTAAAGACCTGTAATATAAAAACAATTTTAAGCTTTTCCATACAATACTATTAGCATTTTAACATTTAATTTTTTTTCAACTTTTTAAAATGTTTTAATCGTTATTTCACTGTTTTGAAGGAAGAAATTGGAAATAGAACAAATGAAAAATTGGATATAGGACACATATGCAAAAGAGTAATTGTTAATTGTCCGTATTCCTCCATCGACAGAAGTATAGATGTTTGGTAATAATTACTCTATGGAGCAAAGAAATTTTACTTTAAACGAATTAGAGTTTATTGAATCAAACTCGATGAAAACGCTGTGAAATTCGTTTATCCAGCATAAAATCAATAGCCAAATGTCTACAAAAATTATGAATTTCCAATTATTATAATGTTTCAATAACGCCTAAAATTCGATTTTATTTTTATAAATTCGAAATGTTTAATACTACAAAAAAAATTTATTTTTGTTTCTATTTTTACTTCTGATACTTTTATTTATTTTTATTTTTTTATAACTAAAAGTATCATAGTATTTATTGTCTTTAGTGTAAACCTTGATTTTCTTCCATTTCACTTCTGTACAATGTTTTTATTCTAAAAAGAATAAAAATTTCTCACATTCGAAAAATTGATCATGTTAGTTTTGAATTTGTACATTTATTTGTAGCTTTCCTGAATTATATTTATATTCCAAGATACGAAAATTTTGTGTTATTAAAATAATTATTCTTAAAATTTTTATTAAAAATTATTATTATTATTATTATTTTATTTGTTAAGGTCACTTAGATTGCTTTCTTAAATTAATAAAAGTGTTAAACAATGCTAAAAATTGCTACATTTTTGTTTTTGAAATATTAATTTCCTTTCTATTATCATCTTTAAAATGGCTTTTTATGAATTTCTTTTAATCAATATTTTATTGTTGATCGTGGGCTTCAAATTAAGGTAAATTTCATAAATAACAAAAAAAAATGTGGCTTGAGAATTTTTTTGAATGTCCAGATATTAAAAATGAAATTCCGACAAATTATGTAATCATGACGTATTTCAATACAAACAAAGACTAGTGCAGTTGAAACTAGAATAGAAATTTCAAAGAATAAAAAATCTGATAAATTGACTATGAATTAATTTTTTATAAATATTTCAACATTTTATTAATTGCTACTGTTTGATTTAGGGATTGTTGAAGGTTTTCGATCCACGCTATTTTCAAAGGTAAATATATTTCCCTTTTTATTATTTTCTTTTTTATTACATTTCCCTTTTTATTCTTTTCTTTTTCTATTATATTTCCCTTTTCATTCTTTTCTTTTTCTATTATATTTCCCTTTTCCTTCTTTTCTTTTTCTATTATATTTTCCTTTTCACTCATTTCTTTTTCTATTATATTTCCCTTTTCATTCTTTTCTTTTTCTATTATATTTCCCTTTTCATTCTTTTCTTTTTTTATATTTCTCTTTTAAATTTTTTTTTAATTATATTTTCCTTTTCACTCTTTATTTTTATTATTATATTTCCCTTTTCAATGTTTTCTTTTTATATTGCATTTTTTCTGATCTGATTTTCCTTTTTATTATGCATTTTAGTTATTGTATTTGATTTTCCTTTTTATTATTCTTTTTTGCTTTAATTTCGAAGATAATTATATTTTACTTTTTTATTAGTTTATTTTAGCAAAAGTTGTGGGTTAAATTATTTTGACTATCTGGTATATTATTACTTTTTTTTCATACAATATCAGCCATTAAATTTATGATTATATTTCGTATTATATAATTTTTTTACTATCTCATATTCAATTTATATAAAGTATGTAACTGCCAGAACTTAATATTTTGGCAAATATCCACTTTTTGCATATACCTGAGTCCGAAAAGAGCATATTTGGAATTCCTTATGTTTGTCTGCGAAAAAAATAATTCATAAATGCTTAGAGCTAAACGAATGAAATTTGGTAAGAAGTATTAATATCACATTTGTAGACTATTATATAATTCTGTACGAAATCTATTCACGAGAAATTTGTCTAAATGTCTAAGTGAAAATGATAACTTTAAAACGGAAAGAGTTAGATTAACAAACATTAGTACACAGATTTAGAATCTGAAAGGTAAATTGTTATCAAATTCTAGACCAAATACTTAAAAAAATTTACTTTTTCTAGCCTATAATTTCGTTGACATACAAATAGGATAACTGAGAAGAGCAAAAACTACGATAAATGAAATGTGAATCACAGTTTTACCATCTAATGTGTACACTTTTAACGAATTTTAAATGAAATCTGTAGGAGAATTAATCATCTATTGGTCTCTATTTTGCATGCATGTAAACATGGTAAGTCGACCAACTGACTCTCCGACCCACCACGAAGGCACACGGATTTAAACCATAAAGCTGAATGACCGGACCACCGCAACAGCAATACTGGCGAGAACTGTAGTTGAGTCCTAAGGACCATCACCGGCCAAGGTACAATCCTCCCAGAAGAAAGTACGTCCCGTCATCGATGAGAGGAGTCAGATCCCCCAACTATTTGTGTACCCTCCAGGGTGGCGAGATCCAACCACCATGCCGGAAGCATCTTATCCTTATTTCGAGGTGCCCCCCGGGGGTTATGGGGTTACTTAATTAAGTAGAATTCGGTATATGCTTTTTCCCCCTAAATATTTGAGTTCATTGTGAAATTTTAATTTCAATTGATTTAGAAAAAGGCACCCAAATTACTTTGCCGGTTTTAGTTAACTGTACGTTCAACTATTTGGCTACAAGTTTTTATCTCCACTTATAAACTTCGCACAACTGTTCCAAAGGGCAACAAAGAGTGTTTGGAAATCTTTATTTAAATCCTTTTGGATAAACGTTATGTTTTCTGTAAAGACGGTTCAATTCCAACAGCTGTACAAAATTAGATTTGAAATAAAAACGTAAAAAAATGCTAACATATCTGTTATATGAATAATTTTACTATTAAAAATAATATCAATATATTTTTTTCTGCATTTTAAAAAATATGTTGACAAAAAGGAATTTTATTTTTAAAGCAGAATTTTTTTAAATGATTTGTGGCACTAGGATACTGTTTCAATCATAGAGCATCCATTTATCATATTTATTTATTTTTAATTTCAAGAAAAAATTAATTTAAATATCTTTCAATAATTTTCCTAAATTATATGCTGCTATTCAAATATGCAATATTATTTTTGAAATTTTTTTTTTTTAAAGTTATACATTTCAGAATTAATATGTTACGACACAAAAAATTATTAGTGTGGAATTGAATATAAAACTCTGGGAACTCATGGCGACAATTTTACCTTTATTAAAAAGTATGAGAAAAAGTTTGACGAAAATCAATCCTGCAGCTTTTAAAAAATAACTTTCTTAATACAGGGATGAATTTCATAATATATCTTATTATTAGCATAATGCGTTTCATATATATATATATATATATATATATATATATATATATATATATATATATATATATATATATATATATATATATATATATATATATATATATATAAGCTAAATTCTAATATTAAATATTAGTGTTCCACTGATAAATTTTAAAAACTATTATATGAATTCGCATATATTCTTTCGACATTTCAAGAGATAGTGAATGAATTTGACAAAATGTTATAATCTATGCAAAATAAAAAAAGCACATAAAACATCAAATATTCCAGCAATTTAAAAGTTTCAGAAACAGCTTCGTAAAGAGCCAGAAGTTTCTAAAAGAAATAGGGTCTTCTGTGACATTTTACGTTCAAATTGTTCTTACTTTATACTATTTTGTTGATTTCAGGAGTCTTAAAGATTTTGACTGAAGACAAAATAAGGAATTCATATTTATTCAGCTATGAAAGAGTTTACGACTTTGAATTGCATGTGACATTTCAAACCGAAAGAAAATAAAAGCTTTTTAGACTCGATTATTTATCGTTTGCGTCAAAAAATTTAAATAACAAATTGAATTCGAAATGTTTTTGGTTGATTGTTCCAAGTAAGAAAGAGATAATATTTGATGCATAATTTTTTATACGAAAATGGAAATATGCTGCTGTCAAATAGTATTTCAATATTTCGATGCTAATATTAGAAAATAATTTTGAAAAGTTACAAACAATCTAGAGATTCAATTTTTCTTTAAGATAAACTAATGTTTCTGAGGTATTTCAAAAGAATTATTTTCAAAATCTAAACAGATTTTGGAAACTGGAAAAATCTGTAAAAATTCCTAGCCATTTTCACTTCTGTAAGATTTCTATTATCTGAAAAAAAGAATGTTAACAACTGAAGCAATACTACCAGATATACGAGATATTTTATTTAAATTATATCTATAATGGATATCGTCTGCAAATTTTTGTCAATAATTCTTGCTACGTCTACAAATATTTGGCAACATTTAGGAATTTATTTCATTTTATCGTCTGAAAATAAGTTTGTTTTTAATGAGATACGAATTTTACCTTCTCTTGTTTTCAAAAATGGCGAAAGTATTTGAGTAAGAAATATGCTTTAAAATTTGTTTTTGCAAAGCAGTTTTTGCATTAAAACGATTTGATATGCTGTGAATAGACTTTAAGGATAAAGGCTTATCAAAAAATAGACTGTTTGAGTAGAATAGATCATAGATGAATTACTTTTCACTTCATTTTTATACTTTCGTTAATACGAAGTATAAAGAAAGCACTGTAATCATGAAAAAAATTCGAACTGAATGACTTGGATTGCATCCTATATATAATATTTTTAGAAAAATTTTTAAAAAAAAGGAAATGAAAGAAAAAAATAAGCTTTACAATATTAGTAATATTCTGGAAATTTAAAAGATTTCTTCAATTTCATGGAAAAATTATTTAATTTGTGAATTTAAAAAAATTAAGTCTCTATAACAATTATAAAAGATTTACTTAAGAGATAGGGGAAAATCAGTGAAAGAAGGAGTGAATTTAGTTCAGAGTTTCATCGGCAGAATTCGGTTCAGATTAAAACATTAAAGTAAATCGCATTATTTTAAAAAAGATACCATAATAAAACTTCCTATTATTCAAAATTCTTAACTAACAAAATGCCAACATTCTTTTCAAATTTTAGCTCTGCAATTTTTCAAAAATGATTTGCAAAAAAAGGACCTAGATTGACACAAAATATTGTTGGGTAACAGAAAAAAAATCAGTCTTTGAAAAGAATCAAAAATTTTTTTCTTCACATAAAATGTCAGAACTTTATAATGTCAGATATATATTTAGTAAGAAACTCACAAGTCCTTTGCCTCCGGGTCAGTCAAGTACTTTCTTATTTATTCACGAAGGAAAAAAATCGGATTGCTTTAGATATTTCAAGGACGACACATATATTAAAAAAATTATTATTAAATTTGAATTATTATATTAATTTTATTAATTTATTCAATTAATAAAATTCAATTGTTTTAGTAATTTTATTAATTTATTTTAACTTATTTATTTATCATTTTATGATGCAAATATGACCTTTAAGTTAGACTAAGTAGTTGCTCGAGATTTGAATATTTCCATCTTTTATTATTACATGAATTAACTTTAAAGACATTTTGTAAACAGCTTTTTGATATTAAATATACAATTTTGTAAGAAAATATTAATTTGATTTTGCAGTAAATTGTAAATACTTCTTAATTTAAATATCACATGAAACGGAAATTTTCCTAGAAAGTTTTTAATACTTTTTGATACATTTTTTTTTCTATTCGATTGTTGAATTTGAATTTAGCAAAGTATTAGTAAAACAGTGGAATGAATGTGAAACTCCAATGAAACCTTGATTTCAAAACTCATAAATTCATCATTTCCACCTCTCATATCGATGATTTTTCTCGTAGCGAATTTTTTGATAGTATAGTTTGAAGTACTAATTAACTAATTATAAAATCTAATAATAATTTACTAAATAAAATGTCTTGTCAATCTTTCTTTCAAACTTTTTAGGTCAATTGTAGGTCAAACGGTCTGCTTGTAGAGACCCAACACACACATACACACACGCACACACACACACGCACACACACACACAACACACATACACACACAACACACACACATTCATCTTTATTAGTTGCAAAGATTGGCAAATCTACGAGATTAAACTAATTGAAGGAACAGTAAAACTATTAATATTATTTATAATAATAAACACATTATTAAAAAAAGGGAATAAATTTTTTTTTTTAAATAATATTACAATTAGTGATTTTATTATCTCAATAATTAGCGAAAGTAGTGTAGAAATAATTTGGGGTGTAAAAATAATTTTGGAAGGCATTCGAATAGTATTTACACCAAAAATTTAATTAATTTTTGGAAAAATTACGATTTTTCTTTTCCTATAAAGAGCATATAAGTCAGATTCCATCAAACTAGAACAGAAACTGGAGACTCATATAAAATATATACAAAAAAAAACTCCATTCATTTGAATTTAGGAAGAATCTAAGTTTTATTCGTTTTTGTTTCTAAACGCCAAATGCTGGTAATGATAAAATATGTTTTTCAATTTTTTTCCACCACCTCTTGCTTATTACATAGAATTTGTAACTTGTAAGAAGCTAAAATAAGTAGAAAAAATTAATATGTCCCATTAGACCGCATAAAATAAATTTTATAAACACATTCAAAAAATAAAATTTTTGCTTTCTAGTATACGTAGTAAAGAGAAGTTAAAATAATCGTCAAAAAAATTCTTACCCAAAATTTCGACGAAAACCGCGTTTAAAATCATCCCCAATTCGAAAAACATGTTTTTGGAAAATGACCGTCCTTTCAGTAACAAAGATATTTCAAAAAACGTTTTCAGCTACTTGGTTGAAATTTCATATACTGTCTTTTGATCAAATTTGCAGATTTCATTCAAATTTTGAGTAAAACCTGTTCGGAGGAAATCCGTTTTTTCCGATTATTCGAATTCAGTAATTACAAAACGAAGAAATCTATATGGATAAAATTTGGTACCCATATTTAAAATCTATAGTGTAGATTATCTGATTTTCAGCTAAATCCAATTGCGAATTGACTTTCTGTCAATCTGTTCTTTCAGAATTAAATAAACCGAATAAATCAAAAACACAATGGTTTAAACATATCAAATTTGGTATGGGAATTTTTTACTACAAGAGCAGTGTTGTCTCAAATTTTCGTTTTATTGGTTGAGAAATATGTGTCTAAAAGACAATTCGATTTTCGGATACTAATAAATCGTTCCTGGGATTAAATTCCAAATAACTCTCCAAGGATGACAGATTTTTTAAAAATAGTAAATTCATGCCAAAGTTAATATTTTGTAACTATTATACTCCAATGATATATAAAATGTTTGTTACTACAAGTGCAATGTTCTCTCAGATTTCGTTTTATTCGGTTGAGAAATATGTGTCTAAAAGACAATTCTATTTTCGGATACTAATAAACCGTTCCTGGGATTAAATTCCAAATAACTCTCCAAGGATGACAGATTTTTTAAAAATAGTAAATTCATGCCAAAGTTAATATTTTGTAACTATTATACTCCAATGATATATAAAATGTTTGTTACTACAAGTGCAATGTTCTCTCAGATTTCGTTTTATTCGGTTGAGAAATATGTGTCTAAAAGACAATTCGATTTTCGGATACTATTAAAGCGTTCCTGGGATTCATTTCCAAATAACTCTCCAAGGATAATAGATTTTTTAAAAATAGTAAATTCACGCCAAAGTTAATATTTTGTAAATATTATATGCCAATGCTATATAAAATGTTTGTTACCACAAGTGCAATGTTCTCTCAGATTTCGTTTTATTCGGTTGAGAAATATGTGTCTAAAAGACAATTCGATTTTCGGATACTATTAAAGCGTTCCTGGGATTCATTTCCAAATAACTCTCCAAGGATGACAGATTTTTTAAAAATAGTAAATTCACGCCAAAGTTAATATTTTGTAAATATTATACACCAATGTTATATAAAATGTTCTCTAGAATGATCAGTTTATTAGAGAGTATGCGAGAAAGTTTTGGGAAGACAACTCCCGCTGGTTCTTGCCCCAAATTCAACATAGTAATCAACATTTGATTAAAAATTTCTAATGCCATTAACAAAGAACAAAAACAATTTATGGTCACCGTAAGACTTTTAGATAATAATAGGAAATTCTGGCCCAATGAAAACCTCATTCCTAGAAGACAATCACAAATGATTGAAAGAGGAAAGACCATAAAGAAATGAGAGCTAAAAAGAACAAGCTATGTTCGATTATTTTTAATCAGTAAAGAAAATATTAAGCATTTTATATTAAATTGGTTTTCCTATGAATTAGTTATGATTAAAGTTTGATGGAACTTTTCACATTTTTAGCAAGGTTTCACGACATTTTTGATTAGTTTCCCTGTCTGAAAGGAAAATGCTATGTGTAGGGCTGAGAAGTGACATTTTGATTTAAGATAAGATTATTTCGGTGGTATTCATGCTGCTGAGCTGGCACGCAACACTGACATATTCTGTGATTTATATGAAGTCTTTTTTTTCTAGTACTGAGAAATTTTGTACCAGATAAAATTCAGGAAATATAATCTCAGAATTAAAGAGCAATCTTTTTAATTATTTTTCATACTTTGATAGCTTATGACAGTTAATCAAAAATCCGCAAAATACTTGAAAGGTACTTTTTGGCTTGCTGGGCGCATAGAGCTGATATATAAATGGAGAGAGCTAGGCGTATGTTTCTTACCGAAACAAGTGTACCCAAAATGAGTCACATGACTTAGGGAGAATCTGAGAGTAAGAATACCTTTTTTGGCGATATATTGCAAATCTTGGCACACTCAAAATCTGTCTCGCAATCTTTTGCTTCCCGGCGTTGAATCTGGTAGATTTTCATTTCCTGAAAAGTTTTTTTTTCTTTTCTTGTTTTGAGATTATCTTTCTAATAAGCAAAAACTAAGCAAACTGGTTTCAAAAATAATTTTTCTTTTCCATAACATCAATAGCTGATTGAAAGTGTCAAGGCGGTTATTGAGGCTTTATATTTTCCTGAATCAACATTTTAAATGTATACTATCATTATACAAATTTTCATCCCGAATTCAATTTTAAACCTCGGGCCTTCCTCTTGTTAATATGTTTTAAATATTTCGCTTCTGATTTATAATTTTGCCAATAACTTTTTTATATACTGTAGTTAAAAGCAAAGTTAATCATTTTTGGAATCTTAAATGTGTTAACTTTAATCCAAAAAAAATAAAGAAATTCAAAATTTTTCTGAAAACGGTGATTTTAGGGTAAATAAATACAGTAAGTTATTAATATATGTTGACATTCAGACAAAATAAGAGAGCATTTCTTTCTTTAATAACATAAAGAGAGCATTTCTTTCTTTAATAGTTTCTTATCTTTAGAATATTCACTAGTTACTTTTTTAGATTTAATTAAAATTTATAAAAACATGCAATTATTACTACCACATTTATGAAATTTTTCTATATAACATTTTCAATAAAACATACGTTTTAGTTTTACGATTTCATTCACAATGATGATTTAATATCGTCAATACGATTCGCATATATATGGTAAAAAAACAAACAACATATTGGAAATAATAAAGAACTTTATTTGCATTAAAATAAATACACAATTATTAATTGATCAATAATGTTTATATATACACTTGTATTGGCGAGAAAAAAATCATGCCAAGCTTGCAACCAAGCGCGTACAGCACATTCGAGATTAAAATAAAGCGAGTTGCAAAATATAATACAGTTATATCAGTTTAAATGAAGCTTAATAACAAGTTAACTATATTAAATACAATAACTAAACCAAACTATGAAATATTATTCAGTTGTCACATCAAAATCACTGAGTGGCCCAAGTTACGAAATTTTAAACTGACTTAAAAGGGATATAAATAGAATATGTTTATTATACATAGCTGTGAAATGATACATGACAATTCTTAGAAGTTTTTTCTTTGCATCCCATTCCACAGCAAGAATTTATCATGGCTTAAATAAGCTTTAAAATTTAATAGTTAAAAGCAAAAAATAATCTGCCATTGAAATATAATGAAGAATGCGGTTACAGCGAATACAAATTATGTCCCGAAGTCACGTGATTTTATCGTGTCCTACACCAAAGTAGGGTTGCCCACCCTCTATCAGTATATCAGCTCTATGGCTGTTCGCAAGTGAAAGATCGCCAAATAATTTACCAAAGAAAATGTCGCCAAGACCTGCGCCAACTTGATTGAAAATCTAATGCTTGTTGGATATTCAAATAGTGCGGTCATAGAGAAGTAACTTTATTGGTTCGATTCTTTTGTAACCGGTAGTAAGGTATACTTCCAAATCAACTGCAATTGGTTGTTGCTTGTTTAACTTGTATATTTATGATATTTATGCTTTTAAATGTGAAGAACTTACACCGACTTGGTGTGTGCTGTATATGCTTCAAGATGCAGAAATTTTAGTTAATTGAAGAATTTATTTTTTAAATCTTCTGCCGGGTGTTTGCACTCTGATGATAAATATATATCTTGTTGTCTTGAAGTACGTCAGTACTGATACTTCTGCTATGGCGTGATTTTATGGTGCAAGTATAAATTATTTGGCGATTATTCGCTTGTGGCTGGCTAATCGAAAATCATCCAATGAAATTTATGGAATATTAAATCAAGGAAATCAAATATAGCTATTTTCATACTTTTTTATTTAAATTTTTTAATTATATGAGAATCGAATTTTGTAATCAATCTTTCATTCACCCATAAATTAATAGAGGTTTTTTAAAAAAAATTACAAATATGTTTTTGATTATACTTTACCTATTTAACATTTGGTTATTAACTTATCTATGAATTAATAAATTGTTAATATTGAATCAATATGAGCAGCGTTTTTTCACAGAGAATTTCAGGGAAACAAGTTGATAAAAAGGTTTCATAATAATCAAACTAATGAATTATAAAATACATTAAAGTACAAAAAGTAGGATTTGATTATTTAAAAAAAAACAATTCTGATTAACGTGTTTTAGCAGCATAAAGAAAATTAGACAATAAGTTTTCTTATACAAATTCTGGACGAGGAAAACTTCATAAAAATACTCAGAAACCAAATGATACGAATTCTTTTTTTTTTCAATAAAAATACTAGCTCTGAAAACAAAACAGTAGGATAACGTACTCTATATCATACGACAACTGTCATTAGGAATTCAGCAATTGTATTAAAATGGTTGTAATTTGCAATCTTTCGGTTTTCGCTTCAAAGAATTCATTTTATTCTTTTTATTTTCTCCTATGCGTAATATGGGGAAAATATAGTAATCGTCAAAAAATTCGAACTCGAGGTTTTAACTAATCCCCACGTTTTAAACCTATCCATGTTTGAAACACACATATTTGGAAAATGTTCGTCTGTCTGTGACAAAGATAACTCAAAAACCTTTTGAGCTAAGGGGCTGAAATTTGGTATACGGTCTTTAGACCACATTTGCAGATTTCTATCAAGTTTTGAGTAAAATATGTTCAGAGGATGTTCACCTGTTAGAAAATAAGCTCACAGGATAATTACAAAACGAAAAGTGTTAGATAGAAAAAATTCGGCACACAAATTTGTATGTGACTACATGTACATTGTACATGTAGTCACCGATCAGATTTAGAGCCAAACCCAACTGCAGGTGGTCTGTCTGTACTAAGAGAAACAAGTAAACTCAATAGCTCAAAGTTACAATGAGTTAAATATATCAAATTTCATATGAAATTTTGTGTTTATAAGTGCAATTTTATGTCAACATTTTTATTTCAATCATTTGGGAACAATGTATCTGAAGCATAAATTCGAATTTCGTTTATTGTTAATGGCATACCAGGGATTAATCGCTAAATAACTGGCCATGGATAACACGACATATTCAGTAAAAATGCTCAAGCCATGCCAAAAGTTAATATTTCGTATCTATTGTGCCCCAATGCCATGTGAGGCGTTCTCTGGTATGACAATTTATTATAGAGTATGCGAGAAAGTATTGGAGAGACCACTCCCACTGGTTACTATTATATTTTCCTCTTTATATTTCAGATTAGTCAAAATAAGAAAAGTCTGCTTCTGAACATAGCATTAGAAACGTCTTTTTAATCTTATATTTGGTTGTACATTTTTTTTGATAAAAATTGATAAGGATAAATTGAATATATTAGTGATACATATCAAGTCTACTGAGACGATTTTGAAATTCAAACTATATTAAAAGAACAAGACAAAATAATGAAATACAAAATAGCATGTTGATAAATAGCATTACAGAGGATCTCAATTATTTGTGATCTCGCGTAGGTCAGTTTGGGGTAAACTTATTATACAATTCAAATATATAATACTCTAAGGACTGTTTTAAAATCAATTAACCAATATATTTTGTAACTTTTCCATAAGAAATATATTAGATTGTAATAATAGTATTTGTCAGTATCAATGAATTATGAAATTTTAAGCTTCAAACTTTCTTTTCGAAACACTTAATATTTTTATCATAAAAAAAATCTAGGTTCCAAAATAATATTTCTCTTTTAATCATCCATTTTCCAAAAGTTGGTAAAAACAGATTAAAGATTAAAACCATAATAAAACAGATAACAATTTAGTTCATTTATATTCAATTGATAAGTATCTTAATAGCATTTTATATCTAAGAAACTAAAATTATTTTAAAAATTCATCTGAAAAATACGGAGAAGTTTTTATGGGTATAGTCACTGAAAAAAAACTTAATTAATCACCATTACGAAATAAAAATAATTGAATTAATGAAGAAATGTTTTAATCATCCCATCTGAGATATTTTTAGTAAAAGAAATTGACGAATATTTTGTGAAATCTATTAGTAAAAATAATTTTGTAACAAACAAACAAAAAATAATCTTAACTTATTTCTGGTAGCGTAGAATAACCCGTTTAAAATTTAGATTTGTCCGCTCATGTCAGCCTAGACGACAACAGGCTTCGTATGTCATATATTAATGAAATATTTTTTTTCCTTTAATTAATTTTTAATATATATACCAATAATTTCAAACATTAATTGCAACTGTCTTCTCAGTATTTTCATTCCTCTTTTAAAAAATCAATATTTACCAAAAAATATTAGATAAATGAAATATTGAAATTTTTTTGGGCAATTATATGTGGCATCGTTCAAAAAAATGGGGAAGTGATATGACATAAAAGTTCCATGATCTTTAGAAAAACTTTAAAAACTAAACAGTTTATCAAAGGTCAAATGTGTGGGTCGCATTTAAATACTCATCATTTAGGTAGGGTGAAACCTGGATGTTACTGCAATTGAATCTGAATTAGAATTCTAGATCAAAAGCATAGGAATGAATTATACTGAATAAATTAATACAATATTCTTTTTTGTTTTCCATCTGATGCAATTTAAAACTAACAAACATTTCGAAAAAAGTAAACATAACTCATTGGCAAAAAAATATTTGGAAAATGAATTGTGGAACATATTTAAATGCGTTTCAATATTTCTATATCAATTTCATTCTAAATTTCTAACAGGTGAGTAAAATGTTTGATTTCAACAGGCAAATTTACACACATCACGAAAAAGAAATGAATGTAACTTTTCCTTTCAGATCTTTTCCTGAGTGGAACTGAAAAATGAGTCGAAACTTGTCCTTTCAAACATACCCTGTTTGTGACTGTAAGCCTTAAGGGAAAAAAATTAATTTTCCGTTCTTTGAAAATCTGTCAGAAGCGGATAAAAGTGAAGGCTCAGATATTATAAAGGTTTTGGAGCTGAAGAAAAGACTTCGTCTTGATATTTTTTAATGCATTTTTTTCTTTTCATTTTTTTTCCTGTAGAATGTTACATGTTTTTGTGATTTTTATACTGAAATTTAATGCCATCTTATTTCTTAAACTTCTAGCCAGAAGAGAGTAGACATTTCAGAAGATAATGATTGAACTGAGCCAATAAATTAAAAATTATGATTAGCTCTCCCAGAAAAAAAAATTATTAATATTGAATTGCCATCATTCATTGAAGTTCATATACCAGCGCATTGGAAGTTCATGTTAACCTTTGGATTAGAAGTTTTTAAAATTTTCATAATACTGCTGATAGCTCAAGAAACAAATTACTCCGGTTCTGAAAAAAAAACATAAGCTGTATTTCTGTCCAATGTTTAAACATTGGGATTCCACTGATAAGTAAACGATAATTGTTCAATATTTTTCTCATTGTGAAAGATTTAAATGACTATAAAAAATTTCTAAATAAACAAATTTCTATTGTCTGATTCAGGAACCTCAGTTGAAGAAATCTTAGAGATTACAAATTCGGATGTATTTTATGAGGAATAAAAAATTCAAAAGCTATCGATTATATTGAGAAATCATTTAAAATTCGAAGCAAGCATTATATTTTAATTTATTAATGCATACTCAGCGTTAAAACGTTGAGAGCAAATAAAACCAGTGGGGGTGGTCTCCTAAGAACTTATTCGCATACTCTGATAATATCTAATTGCAGGAATAAAGTTTATTGAAAAATTTGTTAATAAGTATTGTTACAAATCTGTAATTTTGCTCCCCAGCACAAATATCCTGGAAAAACCGTTAAAACCTTTGTAAGATCTGTCCTGTGCGTGCAGAGCTTGGCAACCATTTGGCGACTTGGTGGCGAATTTGGCGAGTTTGGCGACTAAATGTATCATACTGGAAAGTTCGAGAAGTTTCACGATCCATCCAGTAGGAACCAAGATACACTCAGATATGCCCTGATTGGTCTGGAAGATTCTAGCCCCGCCTCCCGGAACTATAAAAGACGGGCACTCTGAAGCTGCAGTAAAGTCGTATGTATCGTCATAAGTCGTGTATGAGAGCAGTCGGAATCGCCGACAAAATAAGATTTTGGAGAGGATTAGACAGCAAGCAAGCAAGCTGCTGAACTAGCGATTGATTAGCGGTATTTGTAAAAGAAAAATTTTGTAACAGTATTATATCTATTTTTGTTTTGCGAATGTTTAGCATTATGATTTGTTTGGTATTAAAGAGCTTCGAATATCCTATCTTTTCTTGTAATGAAGAGTTCAATCAGGAATCAAAAATAATATCAGTTATCTGAGTTATTCATGACTTTCATCCATAAATATTAATCGAACAACATTTCACTGATTCAGTGATAACATTGGTACAATTATTTTTACATGGTCAGCAAAATTTTAACTATCCGATTATCATCTGTTCCTTAACCTCTTCAATCCTGACTTTTTTTAAACTGGTTTAAAAATTTGATTTCTAGATCTTTTTCCTTTATTACATCTCAATAGTTTGTGGCAAAAAAATATTTGCTGATCAAAAAATTTTAAGTCCCATAATTTTAAGGTACACATATGTGTACCTCGGGTCTTAATTAAGCCAAAGCATCCTCGACAAAAAAAAAAAAAAATATATTTAATTTTTCTGGTTTCTTAATAGCTATACTTTTCTTAATTCTAGGGCCTTATAAATGAAAAAATACAAAATTTATTATATTAATAATCTATTAAACCTTATTTTGAAGGAAATTTCATTTTTTTAAAAATATTACGTAAGCAGATATTGCATTTTGAGCACTTGACACTTCTCCTAGAGTTACATCCTGGATACCTGCATTTTGATACATACTTATCATCCATGTAATGTTGTAGATGGCTTGACATATCTAGCCTTATTTCTTTTTAAATGGGGAGGGACAGTTTTTCTTGCTCTTTTAGAGGTATTTTCACCAGATGGTGGTAATGAAATTTCCAATGGTCTTGTAGTTGCATTTCCATCATTTGATGACCCTTTGAAAGCTTATAAGCCAGTTAACAGCTACGCTACATGGGCAATTGCTTTTGTATTGTGGTCATGTTACTCGGCTGCGAACCACAAGGTCCCAGGTTCTATCCTCGCCAATACCAATTGCATACTGGTAATATGCAGAATACTGACAAGGCACATTTGACTATCGTCTGTGAACCATTTGCCAGGTTTCATTATTTTTGATACATGAGATATTCTATTGCTTCCCCTAAAATCACTTTTTCCTAAAAGTTCAATGACCTCCTTTTGAGTAAAAGCCACTTGAATTGGAAAAAAATATTATTAGCTTATAAAATTCTGTATATTCTATACATGATGTCGGTTTGAAATATCAATTACTGACTACAAGACAGCTATAAAATTAAATTTTTTACTAAAGTTAAAAAATAAATATTTTTAAATTTATATTTTATTACATTACATAACATAAGAATTCTTCATAATATAAAAGATATACAATATAGTCCAGGACAAAAATGACAATTTGAAAACAAGCGCTCAAAAGATAAGCAGCGCAATGGATCGCAAGCAGTCAGGAAACGGGTACGAAAACGCCCGAGGTACACATATGTGTACCTTAGTTAAATTTGTATTTTCACCGAATCTATTATAGATAACAAGATATAATTTGGTAATGACTTTAACCAGATACTTGGTATTTTATAAAAAAATATACAAGCTTTTATTTTAATAATAAATATTAAAAAATGCACTTATATTTGCTGTATTTTCTGTTCATCGCCATTTTCGTTATGTTTCTAATTAATAGCGATGGAAATGAAAAAAAATATCGAACTGTAGCGCTATTTATTGATGCAAAATGGAAGCTACATTCATAAATGTTGAAATGCATGCATTATTTCGTCAAAATTTAGCTTTACCGGATAAGAAAAATGAAAAAAGTTGAAGGTACACATATGTGTACCTCGGGACTGAAGAGGTTCAAAGCTATTACGTTCTCGTGCAATTTGTATAATTTTTAACCGGAAAATTTCGTTATTTTTAATGAAATCTTTTACTCAGTTGAACTCAAATTTATACACAAAGAAATTACATTTATTCTCTAAAAAAAGAATCTCATACTTTTCTATAAATTTATTTTCAAAATTTATCATTTATTCCAATGCCACCCATATCGTCTTTTACTGAGCATAAAGTTCCAATTCCTGAATTCTTATCTGAATAGCTCGCGACTTCATTTCCCATAAGGCCATTGGCCTAATCTCTCATGCTTAGTAACAGAAAATCTCTCTTCTCGGAAGAGATTTTCTTGTCCATAAACCCGACTTATAGTACATTGGAGCATTTGGCATTATGGTTTCCGATTTGATATCCACATCTGTTCTTAACATTTCCCTCGTCCACCTGTTGACTGAGATTCGTAATCGGATTCGCCATTTTCGGAACATTCGATCGTTTAGGTTCTAAATTCTTTTCTTTGAAGAAGGGCTTAAGATTTTTATTTCGAGTATCTTCCACAATTCCTTTTCTGTACTCGATGGAAATTCTGATAGATTTTAAACTTTTCTTACATGGAGAATACAATACTACGCTCTATAATTCTTTTTTTTTCAATCAGATTCTGATCGAACATTGCAACACAAGAAGTAATGTATAAAAAAACGATCATACTGATTCTCATTCTGGTCGAGCATTGCAATTCGTAAAGTAATGTATAATAAACAATCTTACTTGCCACCGTAAGTTCAATTATTTGTGAAATGTGTGCGAATGCTTTTTTTCTGCAACTTTTAATAGTCTATCTTTACCAAGTTTGGAACATGGTCTTGGATTATGTCTTACAGTATGATCATTCTTTCAATCATTTTCATGAGGTCTTCTTTTACACGGAAATTTGACTTAATCTGTTTTTCCTCATTTCATATCATGCATTTGGAAAAATGTGAGAAATATTATTCCCACTAAAGCACTATAATATCCTCTGATGTATGACACTATTCCATAACAGTGACATTTGTAATACAAACAAGTGCCAAATAAGATATTCAGCCCATCTTGATTGTATTATGAAGACACAGTAGATCAACAAAGTAGCCTGACACTTGCGTTTATTTGAAATGTAAAAAATATAAATTCAAAGTAAGAATATTATTAGATTTAGAAGAGTGTTTTTTTAAAAAAATACATGAATTGCATTCGCATAAAGGGCCCATCTATGTATATATCTTTGCATAATCCAATTTTCCAGTTTGAAGCCATAATCATTTGTCTTTTAACTGATTCTGCAAAATAAGAAATTCCGAAATATAAAATGTTAAACAAATTGGCTCAAAATAATCAAAGATGTGTAAGAAAAAATACTTCGGAATTCTTTTAGCACTTGGAAAAAGTAGAAAACAAGTCACTCAATCAATACTTTCCTTTATTCAAGTTTTCACTTCAATCTTCAATACGGTAACTATGCTCTAACAAAAATAAAAATCTTTATGAAAAAAAATGAATAAAAAAGAATTTGAAATCCATGCTTTTATTTGAAGGCTAGTTGCAAATGATTATTACATAAACCATATTTTTGAGGCACATTATTTAAAGAATCAACCTTTGAATAAATTGAATAAGAAACATTCACAAGAAGATCCTATCGGGATAAATGAAATACGGGCGTTTTCCAAACTTCTTCTTTTTGTGAACAGCCGACCAATCCTCCACCATTGAACGTAACAGTATCGACAGGATTTGTTGTGGCCGACTGCTATCTTTAGCATAGTCCGTCCTTAACACTGACCGATTCACCAAATTCACATTCTCTTTGAGGCAGTTGGCCCCTAGCCACAAAGTGATCAATCACTGTCCTTTCACCTCATCTTTCCGTTCATCTATCATCTTATTAAACAAGGAACATACAATCAATGAAAATAAATCTACTCGAAATTCTCGTTTTACAACGCGAGTTCGCAAATTGTACAGACTAAGTCTATGGCAAAGGATACCGACGTGCTCTGATTGGTTTAAGCCTTGGCATCTTTTTGGCAATGTTTTGCCCTCATAATAGTGTAGTTTGCGCTTATTTGGCTCAAACCTTGTTCCTTTCATTAGTTTTATGGAAGATACGAGTGAATATCAACACGATCTAATTTTTATTAATATAATTGTTTTCTCTAAATCTTACTGGTAATACTACTAATACTAATTAATAATAATAAATATTTTTAATAATACTAGTAATACAAGTAACTAATGTTGTTTATGCACAGAAGTATAAAAACTATATGAAAGTAATTACTCAACATATGATGATAAATAATTCTTATTTTTCTATGATTTTCGTGCATTTATTAAATAATTTATGCAGTCATTGAAACTTGTTGCTGAACGTTCGTTACTTTCCCATCAACTACATATGGGGAGATGATTATTTAATGCCCAAAACGTATAAATATGTAAGCATTAACGGAATATGTGATTTCGTAGTTAATTTTTTTAGTTATATCATAATAATATTAAGAAGAAACACACAGAAAAAATATTTTTAATAAATTGTAATTTTTATATTTCCTGAATTTAGGTTTCAGGATTTGATCTTTTCTGCTATATATGTGTTCCAGATTAATATTCCATGGAAACCGTAAAAATTAGGGGGGAGGGGGTTAAATTTACATATTTTATTTATTTTTATACAAATATATTTCGGTATGGCATCTTTTTGGTAAAACATTGCCAAGAGGATGCCAAGGCTTAAACCAATCAGAGCACGTCGGTATCCTTTGTCATAGACTTAGTCTGTACAATTTGCGAACTCGCTTTTACAACAACAGAAATCCAAACATTTTCAAACAGTTAGCAAAAAAATTGGCAATTTTTAAGCTCATGTTCTTCAAAGTTTTAAGATTATCTGGTATCATCAGTACTGTATTTAAGCCCTCATTTTCACCTTTCAGATTCTTTCTGAGTTCCAAGATTTCTATGCATTCTTTTAAATAATGGTAAACAGTACTGATTCCTCCAGAGATGTATTTATTTTCCAGAATTTTTCCAAATCTATGGAAATATCTCATATACTGATATAATTTGGATTGTGTTTTCTGACTTACAGTATCGGCGTATGACTCTGCGTTTTAATGTGCAGATTGTAAACGCTCGATACATAAAATAAACATTTCTTATTTTAGGATATTACGACCAACGATTTAAAGTATTTTAAAGAAATTAA
The DNA here is from genome assembly GCF_947563725.1 of Argiope bruennichi. Taxonomy (NCBI): domain Eukaryota; kingdom Metazoa; phylum Arthropoda; class Arachnida; order Araneae; family Araneidae; genus Argiope; species Argiope bruennichi. The sequence continues at coordinate 52,366,104 of NC_079161.1, read as the reverse complement.
AATAAAAACACAAACTACGTCAAATCCAAGCAACGGCGAGCATCTCACTCGTTCTATTTATTTTTACAATATCAATCTCGTTGCCAGATGCAACAGCAGAAAAATAGTTTCATTTAACACAAAAATAATATATAAAATATTTTTGATGCAATTACTTCAAAAACAAACATGAACAATTATAACAATTAAACAAATACAAAACATTAATAATTATTTATAATATTTAGTTACGTGTGAACCACAATAACTTGCGATGATGAGTTGCGTTACTCACAACCTGTTCCTACAACAGTGACATCGCCAATTTTTCTCACCAATTATTCGCGCCATTTTCAAATATACATATACATTCAGAATGCTCTGTTATTATTGCTAAAATATAATATGAAGTAATATGGTAAAAATAATATGGTACTTTTGTGAAAAGATGTATTCATTAAATTTGTTGTTATGACTAAATCAGTCTTGTTATTATGCGTCGTTGGCGATTATTTTAATGTTATTTACATTATATTGAATAATTTGGATGAAATACCTTTTATTAAAACAGAGGTTGTAGCTATCGGCGATAGGTGTGGACCGAATTCGCAATGTTTGGGTTCGTAGCTGAGTAACAAGACCACAAGACAAAAGTAATTACTCATGTCTTGTAGCTGTTATATGGCTTATAAAGCGTCACCACAAAGTAAAAAGTAAACGCTAGAATGAAAATTAATGCACAATCAACAAAGTGGAATTATTTTTGGAAAATCCTTTGCCAAATGTAATCATGACATTTTTTTGTTTTGCAAACCTAAAAAAACTTTTTTATCTGTTTATAATATCTATCCAAGATGGCGGAAATTTAGCAAGTTTTTGAACGAATGACATGATTTTGTAAAGCTAGTTAGAAATCATATATTAATTTAAATACTACAATCTAATTTTAGAAATAGATTATATAATCTCTAACAATTCATGTAAAATTAATCTTAATTGTTCGTGCACTTCCAAATACTTTAACTTTAATTTGATAATTGAATGTATTAATAATTTCATATTACTATCTTTAAGTCATAATTATATGGCGAGCGAATGAAGCTAGCTGGAATTATACAGCGATACCAAGAAAATCACGTGATTTTTTGGGGGTGGAGATTGGTAAGCAATATGTGCAGGAGTTATAAAGTAATAGGTACTAAGAGGTTACATCTTTCAAGTGATTTCCGTACTTTTTTCTCAAATTAACATGTTCAATATTTAGGCGCCAACTGCAATTGACAGAATTTTTCTCTAATAAGCAAACTCCGATGAAATTTGAATAATATGATATTTATTTCAATCCCTTTAACTTATCTTTGATGAATTATCCAGGTATAAGATATTTCATAGTTTGTTTTTCATTGTTTTAAAACTGAACAAGTTAAAACGGGCTGATAAAAAGGTACTTGTCAGTTGTAACAGTGATCAAAAACGCCAATAGAAAAGAAAATTCACCACTTTGGCGATTTCAATCGTCAAACTATATGACATGTGGTTCGCGACTTGAATATACATTTATAATTTGGAGACATTTTTTCCTTGGCGCTTTTTGGTCGCCGTTACAACCGAATTGCACCGTTAAAATAAAAATTCTGCAAAAATAAATTTGACTTGAAAAATGTTTTCTTTGTCTTAACTTCTATTTCATTTTTCAGAATTAGTAAAAAAAAGGTAAAAGTTTACAATCGGGTGCCCCTTGATTTTTTGGCGATTTTTTTGACACCAAGATCGGTGCCAAGGGGATTTTAGTCTGTAACCCAACAGTAATGTCATTGAAAACAAAACATTATGGAAACCAGAAGTAATGCTTCATCGCTGAAATGTATCGCCAATCGAAGGGGCACCCAACTCTACACTAGAACTAAAAAAGATAACCCATCAGATAATTTTATTGCCATTAAATCAATAATTCATTCTTTGTTCAAAAATAAGAAAAGAATAGAAATATTTCCCAAACAATTTTTGCATCAACAAATTATTTCAAACTATTTCATAAAATTTAAAAATATAAATTTCTGGTGTTTTATATACTTCCGACAGACGTTAGAATGATTACCCTGCGCTGAGATTGGAAAAATCATTAACCTTCCATTCTGAATCCAACGAGACCTAGAAGTTTTAAATCATGAATAGATTTTCTGCCTTCAAAGTCATTTCTAAAACTCTTGCTTAGAGTTATCAGCCACAAACAATCTAACCAGCACTGCCATAACAGATTTACAAATTCTAAGCATAATAATAAAAATAACGCACAAACTAATTTACCCAGCATATTGCCATTGTATTCAGATATCCTGTTTTGTCATAGTTATCAAACATTCACAACAATAGAGAGAAAAAAAAACGGCTGCCTTATTTCGTAGTCAAGATTTGTTTCACTAATTCCGCACCAAATACCGAACAGAGAGAGCTCCATGGAATATTGATGAGAAGATCCTCCTTGATAAAAGTCCCATTTTGTATTGCTGTAAGCGCTATCATTTATTTACAGAGCGACACATTGCCTGGTTAGGAAATGGCGTTGAATAAAACAGTTTGTTTCTGCTTTCTCAGTTTTAACACTCGGAATTCTTCTCCTTCGGGAAATTGTATTTTCAATTTGTTTGAAGATTAGAAAGCATTTGTGTTAGATAAAATTTTATCTTTATTTTTTTTTTTTGAAACTTAAGTTAAGAAACTGTATTTTAACTAGTACAAACTAGTTAAGTATTTAATATTAAACAGTAGTATTTTAACTAGTACTGTATTTTAACTAGTTAACTTGGACAAGCTGTGTTTTCTAAGTGTCTTTTTTTGTGAAATCGAACTTAGCTGTTATTATTATTTCAAAGAAGCACTCATGTGGGTTTAAAACGAAACAACAAACATTGCTAATCTGAAATTGAGTGTCCGATAGATAATTTGTGGTAAGGAATTTTAAATTCTACTCGCAAATTATCTAGTATACCCACGTTTTTTAGATTGCAATATGAGTTTTTTTTTTAATTAATTATATCTTGATGGTTTTTGAACGTCAAGTACGTCAGTTGATGGTTTCAAAACGTTACTTTAATCGTATGACTAGGCCTTAATAATAGCCCTTTTCCGAAGATTACCATATGGATACATCCAGTATGATTATGACAGAAAGCAGTGATTGGTAACTGAAAGTAGGAATTAATTTCTTTTCATTATAACCTACTATAATTATTTATTATAAATCTTTTACTTATTATCGTATTTATTATTTTGATTTTTCATAACTCTTAATTATTTTTTTATCATTTATATATTGAATTGTAAATTTAATTCAGATTCTTTTTTTTTTTTTTTCATTTTGTTATTCTGGTTCGAAGGTTAACAAAAAATGTAATTTTTATAATAATGTAAAAAAAAAAAATTATTTCTAAAATGTACTGATAAATTATTTCAGGATATAATGTTCTATGAAAATTATTTATTTTCCATTAATTTTTAACAATAATTTATTTTAATTATTAATTATTTATTGCTTTACTTATTTGTTATTATAGTCATTTTAATTATTTATCTGCTATTATTTTAATTTTAAAATTTTAATTTTATATTTAAATCAGATCTCCTCTTTTTAAAAAGTTAATTTCCGTAAAAAAATTTCTAAAAAAATCAAAAATGTAATGCGAAATTTATTGATTATTTATTTCAAATTATAATTTCTAATAAAAACATATAAATCGGATATTTAAAAGTTTCTATTTTTACAACTCAATGTATAAGACATTAGTTTATTCCGTTATAAAGTAAAAGGCAATTAAATTTAAACGCATTTCATAACATTATGAATTATTAAAAAATATTTATAAATATATGTAAATAATATTTATAAATATAAAAAAAATATTTATATTATAATAATAAATATATTATAAAAATATATTTATATTATAAAAAAATTATAAATATCAGTAACAGTCTGCAATAAAATCCTTCTATTAAAAATTGATCAATATCGAAAATTGTATTCCAAAACCATAATTCTGCCAATAACTTGAAGGTGCTTTTGGCTTCCTGTTTCTGGGGACCGAAGGCCGCAGGTTCGATACTTTTCTTCACTTAAAATCCACCATATACAGAATACTCCCATGTATCCGGCCTAATATGGCAAGGATTGGCAGAATAACAGAAAAACCTAATAGGCCGGAATTCTATAAATTCATTTCACCAGAATACAAAGTATCTATATAGAAACTCACTGCTATAATAAGTGTTTTCTAACTTCTTATTTAGTAGTAGGCCTTCTATTTATTTGAAGCCACGTTGAATGTGAATACAGCCCTGCGAAACATAGAAGCAGTTGCTGATCACGTGTACGAGTTAACCCTTTCTAGGACCGTGGGAAGTGTCCTTACCACCAAATTTATCAATCTTTGTATGAAATTTTGCAGGTTGGCATAAGTTCTGACAAATTTGTTTAGTAAGTCAGAAATTTAGATGCTTCAGTTTTTTATCTCAGACAAAATGATGTGCCTTGATTTGTTACTTCATTATTAATTAACAAATTAATTAATTAATCAAATTAAATTTATCTAATAAGCTAAATGGATCCCTTTTCTTATTCTAATTTCAAACCTAAAAATATTTTAACATAATATGACTAGAAAAAAAATGGCCCTTTAGAGGGTTAAGATAGAAGGCTCTGTATTGGTAGTTTATATATGTTTATACAGTGCACTGCACGTTTCAAGAATTTATTAGAGAAAAGGTAAGTTAAAAGATATAAACTGTTCGCATTATAACATAAATTCTGTAATTCCGAACTTAAATGCAGGAAACATAAACAAAACATTAACGTAAATCGTAGGCCTAGTTCCTAAGAGAATTGACTCAAACTGATGTTATTTTTCACTAATAAATGGATATCCAGAAATGAAAAGCTAACCCTAAGATAACAGTCAAAACTTAAGTTTTTTAGGCTTTGAAAAAGTCCTTAATAGATGACTTAATAGATGCCTTGCCTTCTTCGTTAAGTTACGATAAAAGAAAACTAGGCCACATAGTACGAAAGCCGGATAGTCACTGTACCGGATATTCAGGAGTGTAGTGTAAATAAGTCTAATACAACTAAAACTCTTCTATTAAAAAATGGTTAGTAACGGAAATTGTGTTCGAAAGCCAAAACTGCACCAATAGCTTAAAAGGGCATTTGGCTTCCTGTTTTCGGGATCGTAGGCCACAAATTCGGCACCCGACTCCAGTAAAAATTCGCCATATATATGGGGCTAATACAACTAAAATTTTTCCAAGTTCACCTTCCGTTTATTTAATGTACCAATCTTCTAAGCGCAATGATTAGTTAAAAATGAAAGGACCAGTCAAAAGTATTTAGTTTATTTATATTAATGTTTTAAAGCAACATTAGGGCTATTTTGTGACGTCGTAATTTTGAATCGCGGTCAAATGAAGAGGACGAAACCTGATCTGGCACCCCCTCTCCACACAACACTACATCAGGTGGAGGACGTTTTGTCCATATGGATTTAATGTACACCAGACCCGCTTAAAAGACGATCCTGCGATGGAATAGGGTCACGAAGCTGAAATTCTTCGGTTCCGTAGTCGAGACCTTACCACCAGGCCACAGCGGGCGAATCAGTCAAAAATAGCCCTATCATAGCTTGGAAAAAAGCTTTAATCTAACTTAACTACACAAAAATGAATAATAATTTTCTTTTAGATAATTAGAATTCTTCCAAACTATTCTTTAAAGTCATTTGATACCATAATCCAGATATACTTTCAACAAAGAACATGACAATGTGACTGAACATATTTTACTACATGCATAACACATATTTGGAGATTACAATCGCTTGAATAATTCTCTCGGCAATAGTTCCAACATTCATTACAATGTATTTATTCATTTGAATGCAGTAATTGATATATTTATTCACTGAAGTAGTCACTTCCTCACGCAAAGCTGGATTACGGCTTTGTGGACATTCTAGAGTTATTCCAAATTCCATTCTGATTGTAACAAATGAGAAATGCAGGAATATAATTGTTCTAGAATTATCTATAAATATGCTGACATGCGATTTCGATAGTGTCGTGAGTTTAAATTGTTGGAATACAACTTCATGTAGTTTAATACATTGAACAGATGGGTCATAGAACAAATATGATGTTATATATGCTTCTAGATTTACTATTTTTTAATAATTAAACGAATTTTGAACGTATTCGACCGTTTTATTTAAATGGCTAAGGTTTTGGATGATATAGTGACAGTTGGATTTCTTAAAAACAGAAACATTTGCATTTAATGAGTTACAATATCAAATACGCTTGCCTCTTATACTTAAAATTTAACTAAAAAACTTTAGATGCCATATTAAGATACCACATAATTTTTTTCCTGCATATATTTAAAAAAAGATTTAAAATTAACCCTTTGCGCTCGGATGGTGCCTTTCACCTACCATTCAAGACTATCAGCATTAATGCCGTTTTGTTTATTTATTTTCAATTTTGGTTGTTAAAAACGCCTACAAAATGGTAAAAAAATGTAGATTAATTTTTCAAAGAAATTTAACTTAAAACAATTACATATATTTATTTTTCAGAGCAATAAAAAAGTCTTTGTATTAGTTGAATAATTATACATTGAATAATTTTTCCGTGTGCAAAGGGTTAATTTAACTAAGCACGTGAAGCGTATCATATGACTTTGGATATCACCTCCTGTTTTCATTTCGTAAAGCTATTACATCAATATCATTTAATTAAAAATAATTACCTTCAATAATATAAGCAGAAACCAATAAAGCACAAACTGTCAAACAGATATGGTTCAAAATCTGATATTAATACCAAATTTTATCTATGTAGCTCTTTAAGCTTTTTTATTATTATGTTCTTTTTTATTTGGATAAATAAGTATCAAAGCTTTCTATGTATAAATCGAGTTAAAAATTTAATAAACTTTCAAATTTGATGTAAAGATAACATACCTCATTACATATGCCCAGCTTTAACCATTTCAGAGGTATCATGTTGAAGAGTAAACCAGTACAGTTCCAAATATATATTTTTTGAACCGGGAGAATTTTGAAATGTAGGGTTTAGTTTAATTCTATTAACGTCCCGTTATAAAGCAGCATTAGAGCTACTTTGAGACAGACCTCGTAATTTTGATCCGCGGACAAATGACGAGGACGACACCAGAGCTGCTCTCCTTTCTCCAAACTTCCGCTCCATACCAACGAGATGGGTCCCAACAGGTTTAATGGGCACCAGACCCTTTTTACATGATGTTTCTTCGTTGAAATCAGATCTCGAACCTGAAGCAATCCGGTTCCGAAGGCGAGACCTTACCAACAGGCATCGCGGCCATATTGAAATGTAGAGATTCTTTAATATTTAGATGTCGAATTTTCTGAAAATTACTATAGATTCCCTTTGTTTATAAAGATTAAATATATATATGAATATAATAAATATGAAGACAATTTTCCCGATAAAACATTGTAAGAATTATTTAATTTTTTAACTGATTGCGCAATTTTTAAATAAAAATCACAATACTTAAAAAAAAAATATTTTGAAACTTGTTCGTTTATATTCGATTTACATAGTATAGATATAATAGAATGATATTTATTCTTTGTTCTTTATTGAATAATATTCGTAGAACTTATTCACAAAAGATGGAATTTAGTAAAAAAATACTGATGTTTATCTTTTGAGGTATACGTTAAATCATCCTATCCAAAATGGAATAAAAGATGAAACCACAATTTCGTAGAAATTCCTTTTTCGAAATATGATATGATCTTAGATGGTATTACGTATTGCGACGTTATTTTGTGGGACATATTTACAATGTCGTCATATTCCTGAAAACAAAAAACTCATTTTTTTCCCAAAAAGAAGTTTTGTTTTATAGTAAAACCAACTAAAAAAAAGTAAGAGAATAAACATTTCGTTTAAAAATGAAATATGTTTTTTTTTTATTTACAATTTCAATAATTATAATTTTTAAATAATTTGTTATTTAGATGAAATATTCTTTTTGAAATGGAAAAAAAAACTTTATAGAAGGATTTTTAAGAAACAAATGAATTTATCGATAAAATATTTTTCAAAAATATAATATTTGTCAAAACTGTGATAAAACTGAAACATTATAATTTCATACCCTAATACATTCTTTGGAATGTTAATACATATTAACGATTAAATTAGATACCCCTTTAAAGTCAAAGGCATTTTTAAAATATGATTTAAATATGAAAATTGTAAAAATATAAAAATGCATACATGCAATAAAAAAAAAAATCGTTTTCACCTTAGTCATGCCATTTTTGATAATAAATGCTTAAATAAAAAAACTTATAAATAATAAAATATAAACCAAAAATGTAATTAAAATTGAATGAAAAAAGAATGTAAAATAAATTAATTTTACATTCTTTCAATAAGTTATGTCGTTTTAATTTACAGAAATGTATTTATTTCCCTATTGTAAATATATATGATATCCACAATAGTAAAATATATCTATGTCTACATTTAGATTTAATTAAAAATATAGACTAAATAACTACATTTTGAAAGTATCAAATTATTCTATTTACAGCAAAACCTAGATTATTTTAATACTCTTTTACAGTAAGAGAAAAAAATATTCACTAATTTACATCTTTAAAGCCAAGTAACATATCAAGTCAAATGAATTTTTTTAAAAAATATAAAAATGTCATTCTTAAGATAAATTATGAGCTTCAAATTTCAGTTGCATGTGTTTCCATGGTTACGGGAGAAAATATATTTCGCAAATATTTGACCGAATGTAACTTCATTATACTTATTAATTTTCAAAATTCTTGGATTTACTTCAAAAAGACTTTATATAAGACTTAGAAAAATTAATTAATTGCCTTAAACTTAATGGCTTATTGAATGAAAACATAATATTTAGATTCATATGAGGACAATGTTGGTTAATGTTAACAACTAAAAAAATGTTATAGCGTAAAGTAAAATTTCATTTCAACAAATATTTACATTAGAACTAATTTGTATATTTTATCGAAACATTTGTTTACAGTTTCTAAAACTTAGCAAATAATAGTGTTTAATTGAAAGATAATAACAGTGAACGATCTGCAAATTAATAGATTCATAGAAATATTTGTTTTGAAAACTAGAGAAACCGCAAACGAAAATATTTCTTGAGAAAACTAAATAATACTGTCATTGAATTCCCTACAAATTAATTAGTTTATTTATTTATTGAAGTCTTCCTTTGTAGTTACTACAGCTTTGAAAATAATCGCATTTAATGGAAGTATTAGATACTGTTAATGTCAAATAACTTGCTAATTAAACGAAGTCAAATGATCAAAGAACATTTAATAATGCTATATTAATTGGAACCTTGACATTTTATAATCTATATTTAATATGGAAACACATAAAAATGAATTTAATGTAAGAGTTATTTGTAAATCCATCATTAGTTTTTGAAGTAAATATAGAAGATACAGCTTTTATTAAGAATAAAATTCGTTTTAAAAACATACGTTTCATTTTATTTGATTACAATTTGCCATTTTTGGGAAGTGAAATTATTCCACAATTCTAGAATATATCTGCTAATGTAGCTGTAACATTCTACAAGAGAACTGAGATTTTATTTTCATTTAGCGAGTTTTATAAAGACGAATATTGTAATTCGAAGGTGTCACATCACTAAACTGTCACTCGCATTATTAAGTGAATAAGAAAGGATATCCTAACCAAGCTTCGATAATTTACACCATGCGACTGAAGAAGCATCTAGTCTCTATGAGTCTGGTGAGATATCACCCTTTTACAATTAGCTCATTCTAAGTGATTCTGGTCAATGTCTTTCCTGAAATTGTGCAATTATCTTCTATATTTAGCCGAACGGATTACTTGATTATGCAGCTGCAGCTGTAATATCAGTGCACATAATCGTCCAACGCCGTCTGCAACGCTGGGAAATCCCTACTGCTGCTTCGCGTCAAATAAGACGATATGCTTTTTTAATGTGAATGAATAAATGTAAGGATGAATAAAAAATTGATTATGGGATCGCCAACTTCACGTTTTATTTAGCTGGATTGTAGTAAAGATCAATTAGCTGAGGTGTGCAGATTTTATCATTTATATTATGATAATTTATCATGTTTGCGCTTCATGAAAAGGTTGTAAATTATTTATATTTTCTTTTCTTTCAGCAATTTAATTTATTTTTTATTTAGTAATGCGTTCTTTTCTGTTGTTAAATCACTGTTTGGCCGATCTGTTTTTGATTATTAGTTTTGATATAATTTTCGTAGGAAATTTTTTGTTCAGGAAATTCCGAGCTTTTATTGTCTACTCTTAATCTTATTATATACTTACAATAAAAGGCGTTACAAACTCCATTCATTTATTTTTCAAGCAATCTGGATTTTGCATGCTTTCTAGAAAACTACCCGTTTTCTTAAGCTTCAAACTATAGCTTACAGACCATATTAAATCCTTAAAACTAAAATAATACTACAAGCGTTTTAGAATTGCATCGGCTTGTTGATTCTTTCAACTTAACAGCGCATCTTAAAACATTGCCAGATTCCAGAAGGTTGACAATTGATCATCAGCTATTATACAAAAAATAAACGAAATAATATTAACAAAATATGTTTATCAAAGAAAATAATCGTTTGCTTTTACCTTTTAATAATATTTTAACAAAATAAAAATAGTAGCAGTTATAAAATATCTGAAAAGGAATCGTCTGCTAAATGTCTGTTAACAGATTTAGATTATATTTACCAAACACTGGGTGTTCTTAGATATTATTAACAGATAACAGCTCCTCCACGCTCAACTGTAATTAAAAAATTAATCTCATTTGCAAAAGCGGTCCAATTCAAAGCTTCTCTTCGTTTGGGGATTATCCAATCATTCAATCTCAAACAAAGAAAAGCGACATCAAATTTTCAGAAATGAGGGCACTTTGTATCTTTTCCGTGAACTATAATATTAACATTAATTGTTGTCAATGCCATTATTTGGTTCATATCAATTTTATATGGACTACAGTAACGTTGCCAATTATCAAGGTAATATACATCCAGTCTGAATTTCATAAATGTTTTGTTCAATTAGAGCTCTAACTCTGCAAACAGGGCATAAAATTTTTGAATCTTGAATAGAATTACAGGATTTCAGGTATTAAAAAAAGCGCCCATTGTTGAAAATGCGCTTTATCCTTCATAAGAAAATTTGAGTTCAGATACTCAGAATATTGAAACATAAAAAATTTATCTTTCAAAGATAAGAAAATTACCCTAACAGCCCCTTCCCCCTTCTCAAAAACCATAATGACAGCAGTATTCTTAAGGGGTTGATAGACATAAGAGGATTCCTCGTAATTCCTACTCAGCAAAAGCATTCTCGAACATTATTTAGGTTTTCACAGAAAACCTGCCTATCTCATAAATTGATCTGGGAGGGATTCTTTTACAAATAAAATGCGCGTCTTCACTGAATTATACTTAAGGAAATGAAAAAGAAATTGTATGATTATTTCCAGGTGTCTCGGGCTCCCTCCGTAGTTTCGTCTAATATATGTTTGGGACTTTCCTGTGTTGCTGAAGTTAACGTTTCTCATTATTATGTTGACAACAAACATAGTCAACAAATATTTCGCTAATGAATAGGCATAGGTATTGGCAAAAACATCTATCAAAATTATATTTAATTTCATAGGCGCGTAACAGCAATTCGACGTCTCTGCAGTTATCTGCAACGTATTGAAATAATTAAAAAAAATTAATTGTAAGAAACGGTTATTATGTGATTATCTGATAATAACAGGATATATTTTAAATCTTAATACTAAAAGATATATAAATTCACCCTCGAAAATCGGGGACGCAGGGGACAATGTAAAACTTGGAAACTGCTGATATAGCTGAAAAGGCACTTGAGAAGTGAATGAATTATAATGACAACTGAGATAGTCAATGAAATACAAGTGTTATGTAAAAAAGAAAGGCATGTATGGTTTAATATTAGCTTCCATAATTGAATTAAATTCCTTGCCCATTACCCATCTAGCAATACCATAGAAGACTTCCGCTTGGTCGCCATTTACACTAGTGCCAGTCTTTCCCATTTTCTTCTAGCACCTCCATTTCGTATTACTGCTCTATCATGCCTACTAGACATTTATATGTAAAACCTAACTATTGAATGATAAAAAATTAGCCGTTACTGTCATGCCTGATATTTTTCTTTCGCAATAGAAATTGATGTTGATCTATTCTACCTAGTTTAGTTTAGTTATATTAACGTCCCATTGTAAAGCAACACTAGGGCTATTTTGGGACGGACCTCGTCATTTTGAACCGCGGTCAGATGGCGAGGACGACACCTGAGCTGGCACCCTCCTCTCCACATCAGCGGGAGGACGTTTGGCATGAAGGATTTAACGTGCAACAGACCCCCTTACACGACGGTTCTTCGGTGGAATCGGGCCTCGAACCAGAAACCCACACACGTCGAGACCTTACCACTAGGCCACCGCGGCCCTGTATTCTACCTAACTGCGCTTGTTAAAGGGTTTCACCTTTGATTCAAAATATTAGAGATAGTCCTTTAAGTAAACTATATTTGACAATTTGTGAGATTTGCTGCTATATATCTTTACTTACAAAGATATATTCCGTTGTTGTTTATAGAGGTATATGAGTTAGCAAAGAAAACAACGGCAGAAAAATAAATTTTTCATTTGCTAACAATACGATGCATAAACAATATAATTGGAGTGATCTCTCCAAAGCGTTATCACATATTTCTTTAATAAAAGTGCTATCCCAGAGAACGCCTTGCATGGTATTGGCGTACAACAGGCACGAAACATTAACCTTTGGCGTGAAGTTCGCATTTTTACTGAATATATCGTGTCAAACTTGGCGGTATTTTTGGCGATTACTCCCTGGCATTCAATTAATAGATCCGAAAATAGAATTTCTGTTTTAAATCAGTGTTTTCCAACAGATTGAAATAAGAATTTCACACAAAACTAGACTTTTAATCACAAAATGCCGTACAACATTTGTTTTTGTTAAGATTTTGCGATTTTGAGCTATTGTGTTTACCTGATTCTGAAAGTACAGACCGACAGACGGTTAACAATTTATTAGATGTGGTTATAGATCCGAGTACCAAATTTTATCCATCTAACTCTCTTCATTCTGTAGTTATCATGTGAGTTTATATTCGAATGACCGCACAGATAGATTTCTTTTGTACAGATTTTGCTTAAAATTTGATAGAAATCAACAAATTTGGTATAATGATCATATACCAGATTTAACCCATCTAGCTCAAAGCGCTTTTGAGTTATCTTTGCCGAGTATAAGACAGACGGATATTTTCCCAAAACGCGTTTTTTGAACACAGGGTGGTCTAAAACGTGGAGACTCATTAGAATCTCGAGTTCGAAATTTCTGACAATTATTAAATTTTCTCTATATTACGTATATGGAATAATATGGGAAAGTAAAAAGGTTTGATAAGGCGTCAACACCACAATTTTCTATTATGGTACTGCCCAATTCCTCATTATGTTCTATGATAAGTATCATAATATAAGGAAAAAAAATGAAACCAAAATGAACGCAAACAACGTCATTTCCTGTAAATAAGTAATAGAAGTATTGTTTTTGAAAAAAAAAATCCCTGAGACTGCCCCAATATCATTTACTCTATATATGATAAATCTTAAAAAAAATTTTTTCCAATGTACAGAGATTTATTTATTTTCAGCAAAAGTGTGGATTCTGAAAAAGTGGGGCTTTAGATACAAAGAAAGCAACAAAGACGAAAATTAGATCTTAGAGAAAAATCTACATCTTAAAAGAAGAATTTTTAGAAGGAAAAAAAGCGAATTTTCTCAACTTATTCTAATTGTTATAGCAGAGAACGATTTTGTGGAAGTTACCGTTTTTTTATGAAACTACAAGATATTCAAGATTTGAATACAAAAAAAAAAAAAAAAAAAAAAAATCTTTCAATGGATTTACTATCGGATGATGGTTGAAGTTTGTGATGAAAGCTATGCCTGAATTATGCAAATCTGTGATCAAAAGATGGCTACTTTGTAACACCTTTAAATTCCAGAATTATAATGCCAAAATGTTTTTAAAATGAAATTAGATTATAATTTTGTTCAAACCAGTAAACTTAAAAAAAAAAAGCTTTTTAAGTGAAATTATAAATATTTTCATAAAATGTTTCATTGTCTAAAAAACTTCATTTATATAATATATTTGTGTTATATTTAAATCATAAAAATAGTAGGATATTAAAATAAATCTGAACAGATTACTTTCTGAAAATTAACGAAAAATATCAATCAATTAAATTTGAGCAATCACAAAATATTCTCAGAAAAATATTTGTTTCCTAATATTGTAGTTGCTTTTGCAAAATTTTTGTATTATATTATTAAAATAATATGGGAGCAAAACCAATAAAAATCGCTATGAAACTAAGAAATTATCTATTTTTGGAATTTTTCAATGTTTTCCTCGATCAGGAGATAATATATTCTTATAGATAGACGATATATCTTCTTAATTATATACTAATGGCAACTTTTTGTAATTGTGAATTTCAAATACAAATTTGAACTTTTTTCATTACTTTATTCAATATTAGAAATAATTCACAACAAAGCAGCATATCTAGTCGAAAAGTAAACAATTATAATATAAATTTATAATTTTTTAATATTAAAATACTTATTGAGACAAATAATCAATAATTCAGACTCCTTTAAAGCTTTTAAAGAAAGCAGACGATAAATTATTTTTAATGGAATAGATAAATATTAATAATTCAGATTTATAAATTATAATTATTTTAGATTAAAAATGTGAAAAAAATGATTTATTTAAAATTTCTTAACGAAATTAGTTACATTACAGTTATATTTCGAGTTATTTTTTTACAGTAACCGAATATCTCTTTTAAAAACCTCTTTGTAAATATTATAATATTTCTTTTTATTTTAAAACATATAATATTTCATATTCGTGAAATATTTACATTACTTACATTTATAAAAAAAATTGAGATTAACTTTTATTATCGTCTGCTACGTTTAAGTTATTTCAGACAGACACCCATTAGAAAGCTAACACCTAAATGTTAAAACATTCTTTAGCTGTAAATTTCTTTTCTAAACTAACTAAATAATCTGTGTCTTTCATAAAATCTTGTCTCATTGTCTTTTAGTAAAGACATTTCAACATTTAAAATGAGAGATTAACGATCAAAACCAGAAACGCTAATTTCTTTTTGATTAAATTTTCTGAAGGAATATAACATCCCATAATAAAAAATGACATAGAAAAAAATATTTCAAAGAAAATTTCTAGTTTTTAATAAAATATGCATTATTTTTCTGATTCAAGCATTCTTTCTTTTATGTAAAATTTCCTAAATATTTCGTAAATCAAAACAAAAGATTAATTAACTTTACACGCATTTCAGACTTAATCAATTATGCTTTTTGTGTCTTAGGTGAGTAGGAGAGATAAAGCATTTTTTGCTATGTTAAGATGTAAGTAGGTGGTAACGAAGAAAAAAATACCAGTAGGAAGTATGTAAATTAAATAACTAGTTCGATTCAGTGGGAAAAAAAATTGAATTATTCAGTGAAGTCTTCATTTAAATTTCAAAAAAGCTTCATTAAAAAATCAGATTTGAATATGATGGAGATATTATTGAATAACATGTGTAGGTGTTATTGAGAAAAATTGAAGAAATTTATGAGGTATTTTCCAAAGGTGCATGTAGTTCTTTTTATTATAATTTTTAATTCTCATCTCATCTGTGTGAAACAAATATAAGAAAAATAATCTATTTAATAAAAAGAAATATTTGATTTTTTGGTATATATATATAGGTGAGACATACTAATAATTATATAGTTAAGTAATCTAATTATTAACACATTCATAGAGAGTTGTGTGGGTATACCAGCAACGGTATTTTTATCTTATGAGCTAAAACGATTTTTCTGCCGCAATATATACAGTGGCTCAAAGAATTGAGAGTACACCTTACGTTTACTTGATAAATGCGAATTTCAATATAAATAACACATTACCGGGAAGTGCAAACTTGTTTTTATTTTTACACATAATAAATGGTTTAATTTAGAGTGAAAATAAAGAAAAATCAACGAAAAATTTCTAAATTGAAAATTTTTAGAAGCATTTTAAATAAACATACGCAGATTTTTGCCTCAAAAAATTGAGAATACACCAAAGAAATTTTTGCAATATCACGCATAGAAACAAAGTATCACTATTAAATTGCATGTCTTTTGGCTCTTATAATGGTCTCTAAACGTCATGGTACCAATTCGACCCATTTTTGGTGGTATCTGAAGATATTTTACCCCATTCTTCTTGCACCACTTGTTTTAAATGGGTTTTGTTTCTAATTTTGTATTTTTGAACCACTTTTTCGAGTATGGCCCACGTATATTCAATGGCATTGATGTCAGGGTACTGTGGTGGTGTGTATAACTGTTGTTTACAGTGAAAAAGACATCATATTTTCACGTTGCGTGCATTCTGTTTGGGGTCGTTGTCTTGCTGGAAAATGGAATTTCCAACTAAACCCAAATTTTTACCACTTTCCTTTAGATTGCTGCTACCATATGGTTCATCCAACTTGTTGCAGAAACTTTTAAAATCATAGGCAGAAGTGTAAGTGCTGAAACTGTGCTAAATGCCATTAGACAAGCTGGATATAAAAGTAGTATTGTTAGAGAGAAACCGTTCATCAGCTTGCAAATTCAGAAAAAGCATTTGAAGTTTGCCAAAACTCATCAATTGAAGACCAACAACCTTTGGTAGAAATCTATATTTAGAAATAAAAGAAACCTCAACATTTTTGGCAGTGACAACCATCTTACTGTGTGGAGAAAACCTAATACTGCTTTGTATCCAAAAAATTTACATCCTACAGTTAAACATGATGGTGACTCCGTGATGATTTGAGGTTACGTAGCTTCAGCCGGGGTAGGAAATTTAATTTTTATAGATGGCATTATAAATGATACGGTTTACTTGGATATACTTCGCAGCAATCTAAAGAAAAGTGCTAAAAATTTGGGTTTAGATGGAAATTTCATTTTCCAGTAAGACAACGACCCCAAACAGAATCCACGTAACTTCAAAATATGGTGTCTTTTTCTTTGTAAACAGCAGTTACACCCACCACCACAGTACCCCGACATCAATGCCATTGAATATTCGTGGGCCATACCCGAAAATGTGGTTCAAAAACACAAAATTAGAAACAAAACCCATTTAAAACTAGTGGTGCAAGAAGAATGGTGTAAAATATCTTCAAATACCACCAAAAATGGGTCAAATCGGTACCATGACGTTTAGAGGCCTTTATAAGAGCCAAACAACATGCAAATTAATAATGATACTTTATTTCTATGCGTGATATTGCAAAAATTTCATTGGTGTATTCTCAATTTTTTGAGGCAAAATTCTGGGTATGTTTATTTAAAATGCTTCTGAAAATTTTCAATTTAGAAATTTTTCGTTGATTTTTCTTTATTTTTACTCTAAATTAAACCATTTGTTATGTGTAAAAATAAAATCATGTTTGCACTTCCCGGTAATGTGTTATTTATATTGAAAGTCGGATTTATGAAGTAAAAGTAAGGTGTACTCTCAATTTTTTGAGCCACTGTATATATTGAACAATATTGTACTCTTCATTTCTGGATTCTAAAACACTCTGAAATTTCGCGCATGCGTCAGGAGAAGTTTATTTCATCAAACTAGCTGAAAGTGGTCCCCCAAAAACTTTTTCTCATACTTTGTAATAAATGTGTCATGCCATTGAACGCCTCCCATGGCATTGGTGCACAATAGTTTCGAAATATAAATTTTTGGAGTGGATTTAGCATTTTTACTGAATTTATTATGTCATCCTTGGCGAATTATTTGGCGATAAATCCTTGGCATGCTATAACTAGTATTCGAAAAAAATATTTCTGCTTTAAACACGTTTTCTTAATAGACTAAAGCAAAGATTTGACACAAAACTACACTTGTAGATCATAAAATCCCATATCAAATTCGACATATTTAAGTCCCGGCGTTTTTGAGTTTATTGCATTTACATGATTCTGAAAATACAGACAGTCAGCTCCTTTCTAGATTTCGCTCAAAATGTGGAAGGATCTATACTAAAGGTATTCACTCTGTGTACTGAATTTTTACTATCTAGCTCTCTTCATTTTGTAGTTATCCTGCTAAATTATATTCGAACAGTCGGACAGACAGACTTACACTGAACGGATTTTGCTCAAATTTGAAAGAAATCTATAAATTTTGGTTTTAAATTGGAATACTAAATTTCATTGGTCTTACTCAATGCGTTTTTGAGTTATCTTTGTCACAGACAGACGGACACTTCCCAAAAATGTATTTTTAGAACTCGGAAAGGTCTGAAACCTGAGGATTAGTCATTTTTTTGCGATTGCATTACTTTCACTACACATTATATATGATAAAGTAAAAATGGGTAAAAGAAGAAAATGAAAGTATAATATGTTTACACTTAGCAATAAGATGTGTTCATAATAGTCATTGAATTCAGATGCGTACCACCCTTAGATAAGTGAAAAAGTCGAAATTGCTTGTCTCGGAAACCTGAAGCGAATAGTATAATGCAAATAAAGAAACTAAAGAAGCAATTGTGGTATGTTTTTTTTTGTTGTTGTTGTTGTTGTTGATGATGATGATGATGATGATGATGTGTATAACAGGTCATTTGTATTTATGGAGCAATTAATTCACATATATGCAAATGCATATATATATTCCAATTATTTCTCAATTCAATGAAATTCTCAGAAGTTTTTGATAAAAAAAGTAGAAAAACTCGTAATGAAAAAATCGTTTTCCATTTATCATACCAATAATGTCATTATTTATTATGGTCATGTTTCTATTCAAAACGTTTTTTTTTTTTCAGGTAAACTAATAGCACATAAATCGTAAACAAGTCGTTTTCTTAATTTAGAAAAAAAAATTACCTCAAAATTCCTTTTATATTTATCTGTTAGGCTCTTTAATATTGAGAATCAAAAGCATTTCATGGGGAAAAAATCTGCGACATTTTAGTAAAGCAAATTTTCCAAGATTAAAAATTGGAAATTAAAATTCTTCTTTTCATAACGTTGTTTTACCAGTTCAATAGAATATTGAGATGCTTCCGATTCAATGTTTTTTTTTTTTTTGTTTGCACGTGTGCACACTAAGAATTCTTTAACATCAAACAAAAAAACTTAATTATTTATAAGTCGTTCAAGGTTAATTAAAGTTGTCCTTTTGTTGTGTTACATAAGGAAATAAAAATTAATGAACGTTTTTTACGACGACCAAAAATAGTAAATTAAAAGACAAAAAATTGATTAAGTGGAAAAAAAATTGAATAATTTGGTCAATCCTTTAAATAAACTTAACCTATTAAAAATCAATATTTTTAATTTTTTTTTTACTGCAAAAGTTACGTAATGCACAAAACGCCGTGTAACAGTATAATTATATCCAAATTATGTTTTATTTTCAAAATATTTGATATATTTTAAAACCAAATGTTATCTTTATAAAAGAATCAATAATACCATTTCAGTACAAATCGAAATACTAAATAAATAGCAAATCGTACTCTAATTTTTGAACTACATATTTATTTTTGATTTATTTCATTATAATATAAAAACCAAAACCAAAAATATAATGTTTGAAATACGACAATTCTGTTCTCTTCAAACTTACAGACAAATTTGAAATTTGTTCTGCTGTTGTAATGAAACAAAATGCAGAATATACACTTTCTGCAACACATAATATGGACTGTTATATATAAAACGAAACAAAACTGTCAGGTGTACCAAAATATTTTTGGCCCCGAGTGGTGAACTTAAAAATTCCACAATCTTGAAATGGGGATAGCCGGAGTTAATGGGTTAATATACAGTAAAAATCGCAATGATTTTTTAAACCAGGATATTCTTGAAAATTCTTATGGCTTGACAAAGTGAGTCGCGTTTATCCAAAATTAATGATTTGAAATGCATGACTTTTTAGAGATCTTCTATTATTTCATTTTTATTTTTGTAAAGAAGATTTTCAATAACTATTAGACTAATTGATTGACTAATTGATCATAACTCTATCAATTGATTTTCGTTATTATCTCAAAGATGATACAATGTAGATATAAATCGTTCATCATTTGGCGGATTTATGATTTAAAAAGTTTATATAATCCTTTCTAGAGCCATGAGAAGTATGCTTTCCACCAAATTCATTAAACTCTTTAGCCATGTAGGTTGGCATGAATACTGACAATTTTTGCGAAAAAACAAATTTAGATGCTTCAGTTCTTTATTTCACATAAATAGTGTATCTTGATGTGTTACTTAATTACTAATTAACCAAATTAACTAATTTAATTAGCTAAATGAATCGCTTTTCTAATGCCACTCTCTATTCTAAAAATATTTTAATGTGTCATGGCCAAAAAAAAGGGTTATAGATCATTACTATTCATTATTTCGTAAGGGGTATTCAATTGATTATTAGAATGTCATAAATAGAAGATTTATTCAATTCTTTTTAAACTACAGAATAAAACTCATTGATATTAATTCATTTTTTTTAAATATGTCATTAAAATCTGTAATCGTTAATTGATTTCATTTTTTTTTTTTAAATCTCATGTGCAAAAATTCTTTTTAAAAATTTAATCTCAACTGGAAATGTCATCAAATGAAGTTATTAATCATTACTAAAAGCGATAAATATAAAGTCTGAGGCATTTTAGTTGCTTCCTTCCACTTCTGAATAACTTATAATAGATTTTAATAAAAGGAAGACATTATAAAACTTTATCATTCAATCCCTTATTTTTAATAGAATATTGCAGCAAATGTATAATTTCTACTTCCTGCTTAGTTAATTTCATCGTAAAGAAGAGAAATTTAGATATATTCCTAATGGATAATGAATGGCTACTAGGTCAATGAACCCTTTCCTTGGCGACTTACTGAAACATTTGGTGACAAAAACGAAGATTCCAGAAAATGCAGCATTTCTTGCAGTAAAACACTAGAGCCGATGTCCAGGAATTATTTAGAAAATTATATACCTTATCTCAAAATTTATATCGGGTGATTATATAAAAATAGTAACCTGATATATAAGATTGTAACATCATAGCATTCAAAATAATGGAATAAAATTTTGGTTTAAAGTATTTTGAGGTATGAGCTCAAGAATAATATAAAAAACAATAGTTAAACTCAATCAGCTACGATAACAGTAAAAAAATTTCAAAATTTTCAAATATCAACACCAACATTTTTTAAAATTTGAATGCGGTCTCTACGGGAAAAGACAATAACTGTTTAACTGTTTTTCGTATGATTCTTGAGCGCATACCTCAAAATACCTGGTGGAACCAAAATTTCATCCTGCTGTTGTGAACGCTATGATATTACGATATCGTTTATCGTGGTAGGGTTTTTTTATAAATTTATAAGCACAAATTTTAGCTAATCTTGGTCTTTGGAGTGCTTATAATAAATTTCTCTAACTGTCTCTGCTTTATTGTTCTGTGTTTAACGATCCACTGCTTGTATATTTGTTATTTATTTCTGTAAATTCTGATGCTGCCAACTGTTATTTGGTTTCTATATTTTCTGGACTTCTTTGTAATAAAGATCATTATTTGCTATCACGCTTGTTCGAATTTCTCACTTATGACCATTTCAGAAGTAATTTGGCACGGAAATTCCGAGGTGACCCTTACATCTCAAGACATGTTTCGAGGTGGTCGTTACGTCTAACGCATAGGTTTCGAGGTGGTCGTTACGTTTAACGTGTAGGTTTCGAGGTGGTCGTTACGTTTAACATGTAGGTTTCGAGATAGTTGTTAGGTTCTAACGGATACATTTCGAGATAGTTGTTAGGTTCTAACGGTTTCGAGATGGTCGTTACCTCTAACGTGTAGGTTTCGAGGTGGTCCTTACGTCAAACGTACCAGTTGCGATATGATCGTTACCTCTAACGTGTAGGTTTCGAGGTGGTCCTTACGTCAAACGTACCAGTTGCGATATGATCGTTATATCTAACGTACCAGTTGCGATATGATCGTTATATCTAACGTACCAGTTGCGATATGATCGTTATATCTAACGTACCAGTTGCGATATGATCGTTATATCTAACGTACCAGTTGCGATAGGATCGTTACTTCTAACGTACCAGTTGCGATATGATCGTTACTTCTGACGTACCAGTTGCGATATGATCGTTATATCTAACGTACCAGTTGCGATATGATCGTTATATCTAACGTACCAGTTGCGATATGATCGTTATATCTAACGTACCAGTTGCGATATGATCGTTATATCTAACGTACCAGTTGCGATATGATCGTTATATCTAACGTACCAGTTGCGATATGATCGTTATTTCTAACGTACCAATTGCGATATGATCGTTATTTCTAACCTACCAGATGCGATATGATCGTTATATCTAACATACTGTCCTCGTTATATGACGATGCAAAATAAAAAAGACCGACTCGAAATACCTTTCATGCATCTACAAAATAATAAAACGATTTAGATTAAAACTCGTTTTGTTACCTTCCATTTCATTTATGTGTTAATGTTATTGTCAGAATGAGATTCATCATTATAAAAAATTATAGCATGTTTTAAATCGGCTTTTTTGTTGTTCTTAATTTTTTTTATCAGTAAATAAGCTTTTTTACTTTTCAGTATACGTATTAAAAAGAAAGCATATTAATCGTCAAAAAGTTTGAACTCAAGATTTAGATGAGTCGCCATGTTTTAGATATATCCGAGCTCGAAAAACACATGTTTGGAAAATGTCTGTCTGTCTGTAACAAGAATAAATAAAAAACGCCTTGATCTAGACATATCGAATTTGGTATGCTGTCTCTACAACAAGTGTGCAATTTTCTATCAAATTTTGAGCAAAATCCTCTCAGAGGAAGTCTGTCAGCCCGACTATTCGAATATAAATTAACTACAAAGTCAAGAGTGTTAGATCATTAAAATTCAGCATACACATTTACCATCAATAATTTAGACACTTATTATATTTTGAGAAAACTCCAATTAGTGATTGACCGTCTGTCTGTCGCTACTTTAAAAACCGTGATAACTCAAAAACGCACTGAGTTAAGTATATTAAATTTGGTATGCACTTTTGTGACTACAAGTGCAGTTTTATATCAAAGTTTTATTTCAATCGCCTGAAAAACAATGTGTCTAAAACACAAATTCCATTTTTGGATAATATTATCGCATGCCAGGGATTAATCGCCAAAAGACTCGCCAAGGATGGCACGATGTTTTCAATAAAATGCTGAATTAAAAATGCTAATTCACACCAAAACTAAAAATTTCGAAATAATTGTACGTCAATGCCATGTACGGCGTTCTCTGGTATAACACTTTTTATATCGAGTGTGTTAGAAAGTTTTCGAAAAACTACTCTTACTGATTTTAAATCCGTAGCTAAACTTTTTTACGAAACAAATTAGTTTTTATATCTATTTCTAAATTAGAATTAATTATGAAAAATGTCAAATTAATTTATCACGTGATTTCATATGAAGTCAGAATTGCATTATTTTTCAAAAAAATAATCGTCTTAGTTAATTATTTAAAATAATCAAAATATTTCACTTTTATGAATTATTAATAGTATTAAAAATCATAAAACTAAAGTTAATATTCAATTTAAATCAATTGTTATTATTCAAATAATTATTAAGAACTGCAGCTGAAGTTCAAAATTATTAATTGTAGGAAACTTGAATGGAACACTAAGTGAAATTCTTTTAAGAATTTATTTTCCTACACATTAAGCAGATATATTCTGATATTTATAAATGTATATTATCAAAAATTTTCTATATCTATTAATTGATATATATTGTTATACTTTTTATATATATTTTTATATATAAAACCACTTTGAGTTATATGAATAAAAGACTTTAAAATAGGTCTCCCGAAGAGTAAGAAATTCAGCATAAAATTCCATGCTGACAGAAATTTGAAATTCCAGAAGCAATCAAATACTTCAAAACTTCTGACGCACGCACACAACCTTTACGTTTCTAAAGTGTTGAAAATGGTAAAGTTCATAAAATTGCTGTCAAGGTACAATCTGAGAATAGCAGTTTGTTTATATTATATATATATATATATATATATATATATATATATATATACCCGTATTTTAAAATCACAACTTCTTTTCAATCAGTAGAAATGTTTGTCTGAAGAATTTTCCAAAGAAATATGAAAACATATTATTACTTTTTTTTTTCATCCAATTTATGAGTATTTTGAGGAATTCAAACTTTTTGCATTCAAATGTATAACATAAATATTAAAGAAATTTGCGTATTCGCATAAATCTTTAAAACAGCAACAAATTATTTTATTTACTACGGATTAATTAGCCTTGTATATTAAACAAAATAAACCTTAAAACCATGAAAGGAAATATTTTATTTTGCAATTTATAACGGAAATTTATGATTTCCTTTGAACTATGCAAGGCACTTCACTATACAAAGCCCGACTGAAAAATGTATACACTCTTGGCAATCCTGTATGAAGATACTGGCAATGACAATTGTTCCAAAATTTAAATATTCTGTAGTGCTGTTTCTGGATCAACGGATGTACTGTCAGCATGGTTAGTGAGATAAGAAAATGGCAGAAGCACGTTTGAATGTTTGAACTGCATAAGTACGTTTTGAAGTGTTATCAAATTTGTGAATGCCTTCGGTGTACACCTTCAGTCGAAACGAGAGTTTGATATTCACTAGCAACCCACCTAACAATCAAACGCATTATTGACAAATTTGAGGCGCAAGGAACGATTCGCGATATACACAAAGGAAGGTTATTTCGTGTTGAAAAAGTATGAAACCTCACCACCATCGGTCTCCATTGATACATTGGCCGCTGTAGCTGCAGTGACCGCTCGTCTTTCTGTTAGATATTTGGCCGCCAACGGCCAACATTTTGAACATATAATGTAAAAATGTGCTTACTTGAAGATTTGTAATGCAGGTTTGAACAATAATTAAATGTAATGAAGAAATATAATATATATAGGGAGATTTTTTTCTTAAACAGTGTAAGCATTTTTTCCGGACTCTGTAGCAGTTGCAAACAACAAGAGAGATTATATCGCTTAAAGATTATTTCAGATAATATACATACGCAGCGTATTTAACATCCTCTTTTGCATTCATCGGAAGAACCCAAAACTGCACAAATACTTAGATAAATGTTTTATGTCACATTGCCGAGGACCTGTTAAAATATTTTTACTTCTTATCTGAATACCTGAGGCAGGAATTTACAAGACTGTACTGCTACAAATCAGTTAACCGCCAACAATTTCCTCAGACTTGACAATCTCTTTGATGAAGTCGGACCCTTCCCTAGACACCAGGGACTCGATGAACTGAAATATTACCATATCTATCATCATCCTTCGTATTCTTCCTTTTCCGAGATGGCTGACACCATTAGAGCTATGATGTCCCGGACTTCTCTCCAGCAGTCACTTCGGCTTCATGAACTCCAACAAGCTGTTTTTTTTTCCCCAATTTTTTCAACTACCATTTCAGTAGACTAATGGGAAATCGATAAAATCTTTACAGTTCTGGAAAATGTCCTTCTTATTTTACCAA
This sequence comes from Argiope bruennichi, assembly GCF_947563725.1. NCBI lineage: Eukaryota > Metazoa > Arthropoda > Arachnida > Araneae > Araneidae > Argiope > Argiope bruennichi. The sequence continues at coordinate 52,340,226 of NC_079161.1, read as the reverse complement.
TGTCGCCAATCAAAAAAACTCTGGGCTATTTCAAAACTAGAAATGATGTCCTATAAATGGGATAGAATACCCATCTATATCTATAAGAATATATTATCTATAATCATCTTTTAAAAGTTCTTATTGTATGTTTCTTTTATTTGATAATTTGTAGAATCGTGTTTTGAATTTTTATATTTTATTATCCCCGTAGTTTTCGAATGTCCGCAAAACGAGCTCGCAGTTCAATAAAAAGAATATCAAGAATTAGATTTTCTTATTTCTGGTGTGTGTGTGTGTGTGTGTGTGTGTGTGTGTGTGTGTGTGTGTGTGTGTGTGTGTGTGTGTGTGTGTGTGTGTGTGTGTGTGTGTGTGTGTGTGTGTGTGTGTGTGTGTGTGTGCGTGCGTGCGTGCGTGCGTGCGTGCGTGCGGATTGAAATAATATCCACGACTTTATCCAAAAGATTGTCAAGTCTGAGAAGATGATTAGTGATCGACTAGTTGGTGCCAAGATAGTCTTTTGCACTCCTACCACCACTGAAGAGGTTTCTACTGAAATGAGTTTGTGAATATTCTCAAATTCACTTTTAGGTTGTATAGATTTTCTTGATGATCTTTCTTTTTGTTCATTTTTTTCTCTAATACAAAATATAAAAAGGCATAGTATTGTAATATTCAAACATTTCGAAGTCCTGATTTTGATGAATCGCCTTATTTTTGGTTTTAAAAAATCATGCCTGTATTTTAGCGAATACGTTAGCTCAAACCTATATGGCGCTTTAATACAATGATGACATAAAGTGACTTATTAAAAATAATGCATATGGTGCTTTAATACAATGATGACATAAAGCGACTTATTAAAATAATACATATGGTGCTTTAATACAATGATGACATAAAGCGACTTATTAAAATTAATACATATGGTGCTTTAATAAAATGATGACATAAAGCGACTTATTAAAAATAACACATATGGTGCTTTAAGCTAGATGAATGAAACTTAGTTATCCTTATACAATATACTATAAGCTAGCTTTCATATTAATGATATTGGCATATAATGCCAATTAATCTTTTAAACACAAAATATACACTTTTATAAATGTGCATTTTATAAAAATCTTGACTTAGCCATTTTTTGTTGGTTTTTTTTTTTTTTTTTCGTTTGTGGATTAGAATCATAATTGTATATTTCATATCTTTTTAATTAAAATATTAGAAGTAATACAAAATTTCAATATTTTTATATTTATTCATTTAATTAATATTTAAATAGATTCCAATGCAGCAGTCGCTATTTCCCTTACACGAATAATAATTTAATCAATTAATTATTTCTCAAAATCATAATGATTACCTGTGGCAGAAGGTTTACATCTTAATTTTGCAGCCTGGATGAAACGTACTGCTTCATCCTGGTTGTAATTACTACTTGTTATTCGAAATATAATATCTATATCTACAGGTGATGCCTTCAGATTCATAACTCGGTCAGTTTTAGTCATTGAGGATTCAGACTGTCTTTTAGTAAACTTTTAGTGTAGCAATTTTTAGTGTTTAATGTGTTATATTATCAACTAAATATGGCTGATTGAACTGGGAAACTCCACAAAAATTAAAACATAACATTTTTTTTTTTATTTAACTCATTGACTTGACAAATACAAAATGCAATTTGTTACACCATATGAAATATTTTGTCAATGGGAAATGCATGTTTACCTGCTGTTCATTTTCAATTTGAACTGAATCCACTTTAGCAATGACTTTCAAGCACCTTTTCGTAATTAAGACAGCATAAATTAGAAACAGTAATTAGACTGATTCGACATTGAATACGAATGCATACTTTATGCAAAGCACTTGGCTGAGAACCTAAGTACCCTTTCTAAGACTTAAGTATTGCCTTTGAAATCAGTAAGTGCACATAAGACTTCCAGCAAGTAAAGAAATATAATAATCAAGAATATATCCAATACAAGACACTGAACGTTCAAAAATACATTATCTCCAATGATTGAGGAATTATTTATTTTGTTACAAATTGAGATGAGTTGAGTGACATTAGAAATTTGTTTTCTAAATAAATAATTGAATGAATCAATGCAAATAAAATAAAAATAAAAAAAAGAACTATAATAGAATTGAAATCTTCTACGGCAAATTTCAAATTATCTGCGAAAATATTTTTTAAATCATTGTTTGTCTTAATTAATTTAAGTCATTAACCAGTTTAAAAGGTTTAAAGAATCACGTGATTACGTTACCATTTTTTTTGTGTGTGTGTGTGAAAATCCGGTTTAAACTGGTTTGGAAGGATAACGTGACTATTGTATTGCGCAATCCTTAATTTTTTTAGAAAAGTGTTTTTCTTTTCATCTCAAAATCTTCGAGCTCCAACATTTACTTTCCTAGTTAGAAAAATAGATAATTTTAAAAAAATTATAAATAACTTTCGATACCTCCCCTCGCTGTTTCGCGCTGATTCCCGTTTTCTTCTTTTTGTTTCTTCGGGCAATAACTTCTTACGACTCGGACTTTTATTGGCTAGACAGGAGAATCGAGTATATGGTCTACATTTACGCCAAATTATATATATATTTGTTCTTGATAAGTCTCCAAAGTATCAATTTTCTTTGCCATGTTCTAATAACCCTAAAAGCGAAAAACTGATGTCTCAAAAAAACGATAAATCACCAATTTTCTGCCCGTACATCTTGTGGTTTCAAAAATATCACACAAAAAAACATGTTCTCACATGATGATATTATTTCTCTTATGAGCAAATCGTATTGAAAAATTCACACTTTTCTTCCTGCTCTAAGAGAGAAAATTTAAACAAAAATTCTCATAGCAGTGTTAATCTTGGAAAAAAATTTAAAACAAGAAAGCGAAAATCAAAGTTAAAATAAAAAGTTAAAATCTGTCACACGGTTTAAAATATGTGACTATATTCCTAATTACCTTTTTGAAAAAATGCTGCAAAATATTATATTTTTATTATCCTTAAATAAAATAAATTGAAATCAATATCTGTGAAAAGTAATATATAAGTTATCGAAGTATTAAAAAAAATTAATAAAATGATGTTTTTTTATTAAAAGAATATATGAAACGAAAGCATTTTTTGTCAGAAGTTTATCAATTGAATCGTTCTTAATCTTGCTGATAATTCAAAAAATATATTGTCTAGTTCCTGACATAAACTGCATTTCTATCCAATTTTTAAATCTTGAAATTTTACTGACAAATAACAAATTTTTAATTTCTTTTTCTCATTTTGAAGAAGTAAAATGACTATAGAATATTTCTAAATAAAAATATTTCGTTTCTCTAATTCAGAAAAATTAATTAACAGGGAATCCAAGTTTGGGAATATTTTGTGACGAAAAGAAAAATTTACTTAACTTTCGAATATATTGAGAAATTATTATGCAAAATTTGGAACTTGTATTGGATTTTAATTTATTAAAGCATATTAAGCGTTCAAACGTAGAGTGCAAATGTAACCAGCGGTAGTGTTCTGTCCAAAACTTTCTCGCATATTTTCTAATAAATTTGTCATGTCAGAGAACGCCTTATATGGCACTGGCGTACAATAGTTACGAAAGAATAGTTACTTCTGTCGTTAATTTAGCATTTTTACTGAATTTATTGTGCTATCTTTATCGAGGTATTTGGCGATTAACCCATGGAATATGTTAATAGTATAGAAAAATGTGTGTTTTAGACACGTTTTTCTTAACCAATTGAAACAAAAAATTGATAAAAGCTGTATTTGTGGCTATAAATTAATATACAAAATTGGATATATTTAAGGCAATTATTATTTTTTTTAATTATCATCTTCACTTGTTTCTGAAAGTACAAACCGACAGACAGGCAACCCATAGTTATATTTGGCACAAAATGTGACAGCTGTCTATACTATAGAAATTAAATCTGTATACTGAATTTTATGTATCCAGCTCTTTTCGTTTCATAATTATCGTTTTAACTTATATACACACATCCGAAGATACGGACTTCCTCTGAACACATTTTACTCAAAGTTTGATGGAAATCTGCTAATTTGGTTTAATCACCGTATGCCAAATTTCAACCGTCTAGCTCAAAGTGTTTCTGAATTGTCTTTGTCAGAGGAAGAGGATATTTTCCAAAAATTTATTTTTTGAACTCCAGAATGTCTGAACGTGGAGAATCGTCAATATCTCGAGTTTGAATTTTTTTATGATTGCTATACTTTCTCTGTACTTTGTATAGGAGAAAGTAAAAATCAATGTAACTTCCCAAAGTGTGAACTCAGAAACATAATTCAAATGATTTTATGACAATCCTATTGAGAAATTAAATATATTGAATTAAATTTCAATACATAATGTTTAATATTTTGGCAAAAAAAAACTGAAATTTCTTAGCGTAAAAGATTTTTTTCAACCATAAAGGAAATTATCCCGAATAAAATTTAATATTTTGTTTATATAAACAAAATATAAAATGCTTTATGTAAACAAAATATGTTTATATAAAGTTTACCCATAATTCTCAGACAGTATCGTATTTCACAAAAATATTTTATTTAATTACCAAACGAGTTATTTCAAGAATTGAAATGTTATTTTACAAACCAGCAAATGAATCACATTTAAGAACAACAAACAATTCAATTAATCCTTTACTGAGAGATTCTCTAATTTCAACGCGAGATATAAAATGCACGAATAAACTTCACTAACATTCTCTCATCAAATACTGACTAGTGACACTGTTACGAAATTCAAACCTTAACAAACATTAAAGGCACGGTATATCTTTCATTACCTAGCCGAGATTCCTTGCATTAAGTAATCGTGAAATCCCGAAATGAGCTTCATTTAATATTAAGGAGAAAATTCCTTTTGGAGCCAAATTCCCTTCTCCATAAATGCGCAAGCAGTCATTTATTTAGAGAGCATACAGTGACTTGTTAGCTGAAATTAGAATGAAAGATCTTGTTTTCGTTTACACAGTTTGGTTCTCAGAATTTTCGTCTTATGGATTAGGTACATGCTAGTTATTTAAGATATTTGCGCTATCTCAGATAGTTAATTAAATCTTAGAGAAAAGTGTAAATGTAACAAAGGCAATCAGTGGAAAAATGTTTTTAAGTCAATAAGTATGTTCGTTTTAAAGCTGTAAAGTGGTTAAACATTTATGCTCATACAATTATAAACCTATACATGAATATAAACATGATTATTTACTTAAAACATGTGATTATTTACTTTAAAATTATTTATTTAAACTACTGATTGTTTACTTTAAACCTGTCACAAGCGTTACTAATAATGCGATATATTCATCTCAAACTAAGTTTGGAAATTGACGTTCCAACAATTTTACTTCTTTGAATAATATATTTTCTCCAAAACTTTGAGAATTTTTTTTGGCAAGAAATCCATCTTTGGCTAAATTGCGCCACATTTATGAAATTAAAATATTTTAATCAATTTATAATAAAATCAATACATGGAATGTTTACAAAATCCAAATGTTTAAAAATTATAAAACTGTGAGTTATGAAAAAGTGCAACAATGATGTAAGGTATCGTACTGTATATTAAAAAGCGAGGATAATTTTTATATATGATTATAAAAACCAATAATTTCAAAAAAAACTAAAAAGGTTATTATGCGGAGTCTTGGAAAGCAACTCTCCCAAATCAGGATGAGATTTCTGAAAGTATGCAAGACGCTGTAAAGAAAACCGTGGACATTCTACAAGCACTTTGAAAAAAAAAATGTTAAAGATTTTTGTGTTTTTTGAAAATAAATCTTAGTACCATATTATTTATTTTGAAATCATTGAAAAGGGAACATCGTCTGCAATTAATAGACAAAAAGCATTGCAAAGAAAATTTTACTTTTCAAAAAAAAATTATTTATTTTGATTTTTCACGATATTGACTTAAATTGTAAGCCTAAAAAATATGAATATGAAAGTAGTAAAATATGCAAATAAATTTTTAAATAATAAAATAGAGAAATAAAATGTGGTTTAATATTGCACGAAATCATTTCCTACATAAAAAGGGATTTATTTGTAATCAATAAGTCAGCTGACTGCTTCGACGCCACCACTTACTAAGAAAATCCTCGTTCACTGAAAAATCTATTTCGGAATCAGTTAATTTATGTTCTTCTACCGCATTCTGAGATTCAGTATCAACTTTTCAGAAGAATTTTTTTCCAGTCAGTAAACTGATGTTTTTTTATTGTTTCAATTTGAGATTCAGTATCAATTTCTTCGAAATCTTTGTTTATAATAGAATCTTTTTCAGTCAGCCAACTGACGTGTTTCTACCTCATTTTGATAATCAGTATCACCTTTTTTGAAATCCTTATTCGCAGTAGAATCTTTTTCAGAGTCAGTCAACTCATGTTCTTCCACTTCATTCTGTGAACCACTATCACGTTCTCCGAAATCCTCATTAACTAAAGTGTCGTTTCCAATCAGTCAGCTGAGGCTCGTCCACTTCATTCTGAACTTCAGCATAAATTTCTCCGAAATCCTCGTTTACTAAAGTGTCTTTTCCAATCAGTCAGCTGAGGCTAGTCCACTTCATTCTGAAATTCAGCATAAACTTCACCGAAATCCTCGTTTACTAAAGTGTCTTTTCCAATCAGTCAGCTGAGGCTCGTCCACTTCATTCTGAACTTCAACATAAACTTCTCCGAAATCCTTGTTCACCAAAGGATTTTTTTCAATCAATCACTTGACGTTCTTCCACTTCATTCTTAGATTCAGTGTTACCTTCTCCAAAATCCTCATTCAACGAGGAATCTTTCTTGTCGATTTATTCAAACAAACTAGAAATTTGGCAATATGACTCAAATTAGAAGGATAGAAGAATTTCTTGGTCGTTTTATCAAAAATCCAGAGAGACAAGGTTTAAAATTTAACAGATTCCAATAAATTTCGTCAAATTCTAGTGCAGGCAGACATGAAATAAGTAAAATGCACGCAATATAATAAAAAAAAAAAAGATTCTAATCCGGCAAGATCAACAAATGAAACATGATATCAATATTTCGGTACTCTTTACTAGAAGTGATCAAATGAACTGGAGGGCTCCGAACATTTAGTAAAAGCTGAAACTATTTAAATGGAAAATTTACCCCCCCCCTCCAATGAAGAAGAAAGTAACACTAAAAAACGAGGAGGCCATGCCTTTCAAGCGCAGAGTTAATCTTATGAAAAAAATATTATTAAAAGCTGTTAATTTGCAATTCTGTATATTTTTATATTAAAGAAATTAACAAATTATACAAGAAATGAAAGTATGCAATCACTGTGCAAGACGCGTTCAATTTTGGTATACATATCTATTTAGTTGGCTTGTGGATTTTTCCGATATTTATGTACTGCGCACACAATTTTTCAGGGAAACATATTTTCCAAAACTATACAGAAATAAATAAAAATCATCTCTGCTTCCATACTAGATAATCGAATCGCTCAGTCTCGCATAACCCGAGATCAATTCTTATAACCATGAAATTGAATTTTACATCGTTTCTTGCGAAACAAGAATATTTTAAAGAATAGAAAAATATATTATTGAACTATTTTCAGCCAATAACTGTTTGATTCAAACCCAAAATCCAAATATTCAACGCTAATATTTATATATATCTTCAAAAACATTTACATACTGACTTAACTTTTCAATATAAATGCATATATTTTTTTAAATACGTATTGTAGTTTTTTCCATTTCTTTTTCTCCTTCAACGTTTTTCTCTATCAAATATTGCCAAGTTGGCGACCCATCTTCCCCGTCCCATTTTAGCTGTTTGCTCTTTCTTAGCCCCTAAAAAAATCGGCATACTCACTTGAATATTTTTAAAACCAAAACATGTCTTTATCTTCCCTCACACCGAAAACTTGCGGGAGGGATTTCTTCAAAACTTTCTCGCATACACTCTAATAAACTTGTCATACCAGAGAACGCCTTTACATGGCATTGGCGTACAATAATTACGACTTATTAACTTTTGTCGTGAATTTAGTCTTTTTACTCATTTAAAAATGTTATCCTTGGCGAGTTATTTGGCGATTAATCCCTGACATGCGTTAATAATATCCAAAATTCGAGATTAGATTAGATAAGATTAGATACGTTTTTCGCAACCCACTGAAACAAAAATTTGACACAAAACTGCAATTTCAGTCCCAAAATCCCATACCAAATTTGATATATTTAAGTCACTGCGTTTTTAAATTATTCCATTTACATGTTTCTGAAGGTACAGAAAGATAGGCATTCAACCCCTTGTTGGATTTACCTCAAAATTTGCCAGACGCATCCACTATAGTTGTTAAATCTGTGAATCGAATATAATCTATATAGCACTCTTCATTCTGTAATTATTGTGTTAACTCGTATTCAAACATCTGGACTTCCCCTGAACAGATTTTGCTCAAAAATGTGATAGAAATCTACAAATCTAGCTTAAATATCATATGCCAAATTTCACCCGTCTAGCTCAAAGTATTTTTGATTTATATTTGACAAAAGCAGACATTTTCTAAAAATGTATTTTGCGATCTCAGGGAAGTGTAAAAACCGTATATCAAATTTAGACCATTTAGCTCATAGCGTTTTTGAGTTAGCTTTGTAACAGACAGGCATTTTTCAGAAATGTGTTTTTCGAATTCAGAGGGGTATAAAACATGGAGATTCGTCAAAATCGCTAAATAGAATATTTTGGCGATTATTATACTTTCTTTTTAATAAGTATACATGAAAGTAAAAATGAGAAATATGATTAAATTCGTAATATCAGACGAAAAGTGTTTTATATTAGAATAATCATACCAGCTTCCTTTGAGCATTAGATCTAACATTCTCAGCATTTTATTCGCAATCTTCTTCCATGTCACATTTTTTATTTCTTTCTAACTTCTCAATTCAACGCATTACACAATTTCGCCCATTTTGCATTGTAAGAGTGATTACGCAATGCTTCACATTTTCACTCATATTGCACATATCCATATTCATTCTGTCACATATTTATATTCTAATATTCAATATTTTATGCACTTATTGATTTCATTTTTTTGCAAATTTATATATACCATATTCTTTCTTATTTGTCTATCTCAATACAATTGATTGCAGTGTAATATATATATATTCTTTCTTAACAAAGCCCTCTGACAATTATACAATCTGGGCAAAACCCGCATGAGCTCTAGAAATGAAATTGTTATAATGTTGTCAAAACATTAAATATTATATATAAGTAAGTGTAGTACATAAAATAGTTAATTTATAGTTTTTAAGAAATTATTAATAGTATAAACTAAAAAAATTAAAATGTTTTTTTTATACACAACTATTTTTATTGAGATTTTCTTCTAATTATGTAGATAATCATAATACAAATTTAATTCTTTTTTTAATCATTCAAGAACATTATAAGAACACATACGTGGGAGCATTTTGACTACAAACTGATAGACAATTTTTTTATATACAGGGTAGTTATAATTAAAGTTACATGTTTAGACCTACGTAATGTCCGCTCTAGAGGAAGGATGTCGAAGAAACTTGATACTTAGGTTGTATGGATCATGGGGAAAAGAAATCTGCAATAAAAAAAATTAGTTCCAATTTTGGCCGATAGATGGCGGTTTTCCTGTACGATAAAGGTCCTTATGCAAATTTAGAGTAGTTTAAAAGTAGTTGTGTTTAAAATCAGTTGTGATTTTCTGCTGATTTCATTCTTGGTCCTTTTTATTTTATTTATTTATTTTGAGGAGAACACTCCTTATTGCCCTCAAAGGTGTTCCGTTACAGCGACCTTCTTCAGCAACAAGTCATTACTGCGTTACAAAAACGAGAAAGTTTAGGGACTACTGTTTTCATGCAAGATGGTGCACCCCCTCACATTGCTCGATCAGCGACTTCATTGCTTCGTGCCCACTTTGAAGATCAACGGGTAATTTCAAGAAGTGCTCCAACTGCCTGGTCGCCACGTTCTCCGGACTTGAATCCCTGTGATTTCTGGTTGTGGGGATTCCTGAAAGATCGTGTCTATGGAGGAAGCATACGGACTCTGCATGAATTGAAAGTAAGTATAACACGTCATGTTGCTGCAATTGATCGAGAAACCCTTCGTTCCACTGTTGAACACGCCATAACATGCTTTGAACATGTGCTTGACGTAAATGGAATGCACATTGAACATATATTGTAATAATAAAGCTGTTAAGTTCCAAATAGTGTTTTTTTTTGTTTTTCATGCGCCGCCTTCTCACCTGGCGGTTGAAATTGGAACTATATTTTTATTGCAAATTTCTTTTCCCCATGATCCATACAACCTAAGTATCAAGTTTCTTCGACATCCTTCCACTAGAGGGGGCACTACCTAGGTCTAAACAGGGTAACTTTAATTATAACCACCCTGTATATATTAGATCTTCTTAGATAAAATGTTTCTTTTATATCAGATTATTTTTTCTTGCACATAAGTTGCATTTTAAATATAAATGGAATCTCAGGGGATTTTAAAATGTTCTTCTCCCCCAAAATTTTTTAGCAATTATTTCTTTCAATTCCTTTATTATAAGCACTATTTTAAATGAAATAATTAGTTTTTGTGAACAAACATTTTTTGACGTATTTCCCATGCATATTTTATCATAGATTCAAAAACATCTATAGCACGAGCACGATGTAAATACGACTTTACCTCTAATAAAAAAATAGAATATTTCAATTTTCGTTTACATGGTATTCAAATCCGTATTTTCTAATAATTCCATGAGAATGCAACAAACAACGGTTTGAGAAATTTCAAGAATTTAACAGAAGAGAATGATCATTCCATAAATGACCTTTACGTGCGCATACAGATGAAAGCAAATGAATAAATAAAACCCACTCCAACTCTATCCATCTTCGTAGAAACGCTGAAAAATGCTGTTCGGTCAATGGCAAGTAACTGTCCCAGTGGGAGAAATGCCGTGTATTGTATCTTACTGCGCATGCGTTTGTAGAATTTAACAAAAGATTTTCCTTTTATTTATTTATTTATTTTGCGAGCACTTATCACTTATCATAGATTAATTCTGATATCTTTTGCTCTTTGGTCTTTCTGATACGAGGTTGGATTATTTTTTGCCATTTTTTTTCTGTAATTTTTTTAAATTTAGGTATGGTGACCATCTTTCTTATTTCATCATGTTTCTTTGTGTAAATATCCATCATTTTAAAACGGTACGCAGTGAAAAAGAAAAATTCAGGGATGCCAAAACGGCAATTTATAGACAAACATGGAATGCCTGAATCTATCTTATGAAATTGTGGCAAACATAAGCCACTCTTTATGCGCATGCGCTGCATTCTGCCCGTCTTATAACTGACCGAGAGTAAACCCGGCATTAGAATAATAGGATGATGTTTTTTTGTTTTTTTTTTAGCATTTTTCAATGTGCTCAAAAATGGGTATTTTACTTTGCAATATTTCGCATTTATTTTACATTATTTTAAAAATCATGGAGTTTCTTAATAATTTTTTTCATGCACTTTTAACAATAAAAAATGTTTTTCTTAAAAAATATATAAAAAATCTTTTAAAAAGTTTTTTTTTAAAATAAAATTTTAAAAACAAAAACAAAAAAATTAAAGCGTGAGTAAACATTTGTTTCAGTAAAATTCAATTCGTTGCTTCAGAATTCTTTTCTACTAAACAATTAAGTCGTCCGATATACAAAATAAAAAAACGACTCAAACGAAAAAAAAAAGCAAAAAACGTCGCCGGTAAATAAATTTTGCACCCAAACGACTTCTTTTCTCGAAAATTTTCAGAAAAAGAAAAGTTCTCCAACAAGTTCGAGAGAACTTTCTTCAGTTAAACAAAATGTTCAGTGATTTTCGACTCGATGCTTTTCTCTTCTGAGTGAAATTCCCAAACTTTTCCTTAAAACTAAAAATTAAATAAGACTTTCCGATCTAATTAAAGATGCTACTTTCCTTGCATTCCTAGCTTGGTAAAGCTGCTAAAATAGTTTAAAAAACCCAGTGAGTGTGGTTTCCACAAAACTTTCCTGCATACTCTCAAATAAATGCACTTTTGAATTATTAACTGTACGCCATTTGCAAACAATAGTCACGGTACAGCCTATTAGCATTCGATGTTTGGCAATTTTGGGGATGCGGTTAATACACAACTACCAGAAAACCGAATATTTTCGAAGCATTCAAAAAAAATTGATATAGATCTATAATTGTTGCTACATAAACAAATGCCAAATGTCATATTTGCCATAGCATTATTGTATTATCATGTTTACAGTCTTGTAAATATACAAACAGACGGTCAACTCTTTAACAAATTTAGTTCCAAATTAAATATATAGACTTTAGATTAAATCTGTGCATCAAAATTTGCCCATCCAATTCTAAGTCTTAGCGAAATAAATCGTGCGCAAAAACGTTTAAGACAAGTACAATCCATAAAATGTATAGACAAATGACTATTAACTTTCTCGTACAAAATAACTGCATTAGCCTTTTGAGCATTTTACACTTTATTATATTATTACAAAGTGGTAAAATGTATCCCTGACATGCCAATCTTGGCGACCAAAGTTGGCGACTTGGCGAGAAATTTGGTGACCTTGGCGACAAAGGGAATTTTTTTAGAAGAATCCAGATGGCCTGAGCGTTATATCAACCGAGACCAGTTTTTCCTTGAAGCTTGGAGAAAGTTCTGGAACTTTCCCAAGATTACATCACTTCTTGTCAGTGACATCACTTCCTGTGGAGAGAGTATAAAAAGCAAGCACTCAAGACCAAGGAGGAGTGGAGTATTAGACAGTAAGCAAGCTGCAGAACTAGTAATTAAATGCGATTGATTGGCGATATTTGTTGATTTTGATATTTCTGTTGCTTTGTGCTACTTAAGAGTTTTCCTGTTAAACTTCGTAAAAATAAAGAGCTTTATTTTTGTAAGATCCTGCTTATTGGATTGCCTCCAAATACACCCACATGGAAAATTTTCTAACAATATAAAGAAACAGTTATTAAACATTAGCAAGTTAAGTATTTAATCGGGAATATACATCTGTTTCTTGGATTTCTCATGTTTTATCAATTTATAGTTTCGAAGCAAAAAGTCTGATGAAGTTTCATTTTAAATTTGTTACAACCATCTAATCTGAAATATTTTGAATTTTTGAAGATAATTAATTACACTCAAAATACCAGCAGTTAAATGAATTTAAAATCCCATTTTAAAGCAACACTGGATTATTTTCGAGTAGACCTAGCAAATTTGAGCTGTAATTGGATGATGGAGCTGCCACTGGAACCAGCACATTCCTGTCCTGTACAGTCTTCTGCACCAAACAAAAGAAAGTGAAATTAGTCCTAAATATATTGTTACGAATCTGTGATGCGGCTTCCCAGCATAGTCGAATCCATAGGAGGTCCCAGAGCTTGGCGACCAACTTGGTGGCCATTTGGCGTCTTGGCGACGAATTTGGCGACTTTGGCGCCAAAATAGATTATACCCGAGTCATCGAGAATTTTCCCAATCCGTCCAGTAGGAACGGAGATACGCCTCGAACTTTCGTGATTGGTTGAGAGGCTTCTAGCCCCGCCTCCTGAGACCTATAAAAGGAGCTGCAGCTGCCGGGGAGTGGTGGTGAATTGAGTAGTCGGAAGCGACAGAGAAGAGTGGAGTCGTGGACCAGTGGAGTCGAAGAGTAGTCGGGATCGACGTTAAAGAACTGGCCTTCCAGAGATAAGCGGAGCAGCGACGGAGGGAAGTTAGTGCTGAACTAAGCTTTGCGCTACTGTCTACAGTAGAGATTTGTTGTATGCTGCTGTGTATGCTGTTGTATGCTGCACGTCTCGGCTGAAGATAATCGTCTTTTGTGTTGTATATAGTTGTCGTCTTTGTGCTGTCCTGTGTGTCTTCGTGTAAATAAACGTCGTTGTTTCATTTTCTACTGCCGCCTGCTGATTGAGTGTTCTCCACACCATATAACTCCCACTATCCAAACGAACCCGGAAATTTCGTAACAATATGTTTCGATCAGCAATCCATTTGCATAAAACGTTTTTTGTAGAATTATATATCAAATCCAAGATCCTAACAGGGCACTACGAAATATCTTGCTTTTCAGTAATATATTGTTTGCTATATATTTATGGAAATCAGTTTTAATAAAAAGGTATATATACTTTTTAAAAAGAATTTTATATAACAATTAAGTACTTTTTGATTTGGATATGTAAAAAATCTAAGAAATACAATTTTCAACTAAAACAAAATATTAAGCAGCACTTATTCTATCATTTTCTTATGATTTAATTTAATTTTAGTAGTATTAAGGATTCTTTTGAAAACAATATTGGCTATTTTTTTATTCATCTCGTAAATTTGAACGCTTCCTATGTACAGCCATCCATCCCGCCACCACTGAACGAAGTAGTAAGGACCGGATTTGTTATGATCGACTGCTGCCTTAAGCACAAACCCATCCATAACACCGGCCTATTCACCAAACTGTCAATTTCCGAGTTGGTTGGGCCTCAACTACAAAATGGCCAAACTCTGACTTTCCTCGTCATCTTTTCTTACACATGCCATCCTATTAGACGAGGAGCGGGCCGCCACATAAAGAAAATTTCTACAAAATTCTCAACATTCCTCCAAATCCTCACTTCATAACTCAAAAAATTCAAACACAAAACTTTTAAATAGTTGGTAAAACCTGACAATCTTCAACATCATATTCTTCAGTGTTTTAAGATTACCTGTTGCTATCAGAACTACACTAAAGTCATCATATTCAAATTGTTACAAATCTGTAATTTTGCTTCCCGGTGCGACTGGTGGCATCGTGAGGGAGACAGGATGTGCGGTCTGTCCTGTGCGTGCTGGGCGGGTGCCGCGTCAGTGGCCTCAGAGCTTGGCGACAAACTTGGCGATCATTTGGCGACTTGGCGATGAATTTGGCGACTTTGGAGAAAAAAGGGATCATACTGGAAAGTTCGAGAAGTTTCACGATCCATCCAGTAAGAACCGAGATACACCCAGAGACGTCCTGATTGGTATGGAAGATTCTAGACCCACCCCCCGCAACTATAAAACACACGCACTCTCAAGCGAAGCTCTCAGGAACCCCTCTCCTGCTGGATTCTGTCTATCCGCTTCGTGTGCTGCTGTCTACTGAAGTGTGCTACTATCGTCTACTGTGTTCGCCTCTGCTGTACATAGTTATCGTCTGTGTACTCGTCGTCTTTGTGCTGTCCTGTCTTCGTGCAAATAAACGCCGTTATTTTTTTTCTACTGCTGATTGAGCGTTCTCCACACCATATCACTTCCACTATCCAAACGAACCCGAAAATTTCGTAACAAAATTTTAGATTCTTTCTTAGTTCCGAGACTTCCATGAATTCCTTTAAATAATGATAAACATTTCCGTTATTCCTTTACAGATGCGTTTATTTTAACGTCTTCTTCCAAATCTTTAGAAGTATGCAAGAAATCTCTTATGTCCTGATATAGTTTGGTTTGTCAGAGGTTGGTATCTTCATATTTTTGTTTTTTTATTTAATTTTGATCATTAATCAGATGACGAGTACAAATGAGCTAGAACTACTTTCTCCAAACTCTATCACCATTACCGAAGGACGTTCAACCAACTACGTCATATTGGGGGGTGCACCAATTCGTATGCAAGACAAACGGTATTAGAAATTAGTTTAAATCCCCCTGAAGGTAACCAGCTTCAAAAACATAGCCCCATTAGACCAACACGATCTTCATTTGTAATTTGTCATCTGCATGATAGAAATGTATTTGAAACTTGCGTATAATTTTAACCTTTTATTTGAATTTTGATTGAAAAATCTTAGTTTGAGTATTGCATACAGCAATGGTACGTTGGATGATTTCTCAGATTTTGGAAAAAGATTCAAACATTCAAGCCCGAAAAGCAGGCAATATATTCTTTTCCGAGGGGGGGGGTGCGTTTAGATATATTCAGATAGGACAAATTCTGCTTTATCAAATTTTAGACAGTAAAAATTGCATAACTAAGGACAAGATCCGCAGATATTGTAAAAAATAGAAAGAAAATTAAAAAAGTAAAAAAAAATGTTAGTATTAAGTGTAGATATAAGAGCATATTATCAAGAAGTCTTTCCTGCTATGAATATATAAAATATGAAATATACGAAAATACATGGTTTCGTTTGATATTTTATTCTTCAAATAAATACTTCAATAAATATTTTTCTCTAACATAAAATTGTTACTATTTTAAAAACAAATAAATCCTATCATCCCATATCTTTTAACATTGGATATTACTGTTATTACTATCAAAACGGTAGTACAAACGTAAAAAATTTATATTCATTTTTTTAATTCTCAAACATTTTCCAGTTTTTCTAATTCTGTTTAATGTATTTCAATACAAAAAATTTCTTCCACCAATTGTATTCCTTAAAATTGCTTTACAGAAATTGGATTTTTTTTCCCTTTCCAGAATCATAATTTTAAATTATTCTCGTAATTCGAACGAAAGTTATTTAAGAAAATGTATCAAATTTTATCAAATGCTCAAGATTTATATTTTATATATATTATATAATTACATTGATATACGCTTGATAAATATCAATATTGTTTTTTATACGCTAAAAGACTTTTCAATCTATGTCACTTTAAATACTTCCTGTTTTAGCACAATCATCAAATAACTGCTTATCGTCTGCTGATATTGTAATTTGTTTCAGCGAAGAACGATTTGTTTTCGTCTGCTTTAATTTAATTAAATTCTTATTATTTGCCATCTTTCAAATAAGTTTATAAAAAATTTCATTGATCAAAAAATTCTGCTTAAAAAAATTCATTAATATTTATTTTATTGGATTTAATTAAAAATTTTTAATATTTATTTTTGCGTGGATTTTTGTTGTGCATGTTTCTTCATCTTTTCCACAACGCCTTATTCTTATTTTTCATCTGATCCATTGTCATTATAAACCAGTAAGAATTTTTTTTTTTTTTTATTACTTTTCTCTTTTGTTAAGAAAATTTTCACAACTTGAAATCTGATGCACATATTTTTTCTTTCACTGTAGAATATTCTTTTAGAGCAAAAATTAATATTCTATTCATTTTAGGCATGAATTTAGATTTTTTTTTTAAATTCTGAGATGATTTCAATTACCTGCTTTCTTCCTAAATTTTATACTTTTATTATCAGAATATGGTTATTTTTTAGGCATTTTAACAAAATTTAATTCTCTTTCAAATGTGCATACTTAATGGACAAATGACTAAGAGAAAAAAGTAATAATGGAAAGAAATGCATTAAAATTAATTTTAAGTGCATTTTGAGAATAAAATATATAATTCATGATATAATATTTATAATTTATAAAAAATTAAATTTCACAATACGGCGAAAATATGAATAAAATAATTTCTTAACAGATTGCAATCATCTTACATAAAATTACCAAAGTCGTTAATTTATTTTTAACTTGTCTCTATTAATAAATTGAAAATATTTTTAATGCAAACTTGTTTACGTTAATTTATAACTTGAACAGTTTTTAATCATTGATTTTTCCCTTCTCTTCAGATATTTAACAAAACAGAGAATATCATATGTGAAATTAATGAGCAAATATTTTAACGCAGAGAAAATATATATTCTGAAAAAATCTTAATCACATATTGCTCTAAATAAATATTTTCTTTGCATTATTTGTACATAAAAGTACATAAGTCGTACAAATATTTGACATGTCTTCCAAGAAAAGATATTCAAGGTAATTTCTCGAGCTAAATATTTCTTCTTTATCACACATTAAATATATTAATGATATTCCTTAAGAATTTCCTTTAAACTAATTATTCATTCGTTAACAATTTAATTACCCCTTTTTATTATCAGATTAAAGAATTTGCAGTTGCAGAATTTCAAATAAACGATGTAGTTTCGAAAATGCTCTTCAATTTAGAAATAAATCGGCAAATATTTATTTTAATTTGTTGATATTTAAATCATTTATGTTTAATTATCTAGAGGATTTATTTTATATTTTTTAAGATTAATTATTAGGTCACGATAAACATTTGCATTCTTATTAATCTCAAGAAGAAATATTAATTAACATCAACAAAAAGTAGCAAATATATAAAAACCGTATAGAGTACCAAATGAAATTTTAATTACTGTCTTATATATTCGAATAGATATCTTTTGATAATGAATTATTACATTGAGTCAATCCATCCGATTTATTGAATGCATTTCTACGAAAAGTGATATTTCGTAGTGGAAATTAAAGTAGAATTCTCTGTTTCAAAATTATTCTACTTTTTCCTCAATTATGTATTCAAACTTTATTGCAAATTTTCTTTATGAACTCGTAAAACTTTCAACTAAAATAGAAGTACAAAAGAATCGAATTTTCCCAAAAATGATATGACCGTTTTGATGCAAAATATTAAATAAATATTTTATATTGGCTATACATATACAGGGTGGTTATAATTAAACTTCTCCTCAAAGCAGCATCCTATAACGCAAACGGGTAAACGGATTGCAAAGAAATTCGTTATATGGACTATATATGAAATGCGTTCACGGAATTTCGAAAAAAAATGTTCTAAAATGTCCACCAGAGGGCTCCTTTTCCGGAAAAACTTGAAGATGTGCACATCTCCAGAGCATGTATATTTCAAGTTTGGTAGCTATAGATCTGTAGATCTCCAAATCACACATTCATCTTTATTATATGTACAAGATTTTTGTGACGTGAAATGATATATATATATATATATATAATCCATTGTCTTTTAGACCATATGTTTGTCATACCCTGTCAGTAGTTACCTTCTGAAAGCCAAGGGAAACCTAAATATTTGTTTTTAATTTAATTTAATTATTTTATTTTATTTTGCATAATATGACATATCATAAACAGCAATACCATACCGAAAAAAAATCAAACTGAATGTTTTAAAATGTCATATTATACATTAGAGTGATTTTACTACGGAAACTATAAATTAAAAAACAGGAAATATAGGACACTTTCCCCTTACACTTTCTAAGCATAATTCAAGTAGTAATAAAATATCAAAAACTTATTCTATATTCAGCAAAGAAAATTATGCAAATGTTATTTCCTACACTTGAAGCAATTCCTTTGAGCCAACTGAAAGGAAATAAAGGTGATATATGTAAAAAGCGGTCTTTTGCGCGTCTCTTCCGCCCAAAACTCGTAAATTTGAAGAATACCTCCGCGTCCCGTAATATTCTTCATGACTTGGGCCTTTCTATTCAATTTCAGTTTACTTACTTTCCACACTTTCTTCTCATTCATTTTTTATGCCTTCTAACTCATAAAAATAATTTTAGTACCGAAGCGCCGGCTTTTTCTCACACTGCATAATACAAAGTTGCCATAGAATGACTTAAGATGTTTTGTGTTCTTGACTATAAAATGCCTTTTTTGCAAAATGCAGCTGAATTTGAACTGAAAATTTTTTCCAGGCACGATTTAATTTATGAGCATTCAAAATCCTTTAAAAATAAATTCGGCTATTAATTAAAATATGATTCTGCGCTAGCAACTGTATAAGTCTGTAGCCAAAATCAGAGGGAATAATCTACCCAAAGTTTTCTCGCGTTGTCTGTAACAAAGGCGTTGTCCCAGAGAGCACCTTGCATAACTTGGTGCACAATAGTTACGAAATATTAATTTTTGAAAGGATTTGAGAATTTTTATTGAATCAATTGTATATCCTTGGCGAGATATTTGGCGATTAATCTCTTGCACGCTGTTAATGGTATTTGAAAATCGAATTTGCGTTTTACATACGTTTTTCACAATTGGTTGAATCTAAAATTTGGCACAAAACGGCAGCTTTAGTCTCTAATCCCATACCATACCATATTTAACCCCTTACCTTCCGAGGAAAATTGCAAGATTCGGTCCCCATTGACAAGGATATATACACATATAGTTGCGAATGAGACGTATATATACGCCAAGGGCAGTTAACACATTGACTTAGGGAGATATATATATACACCCACGGCAGGCAAGGGGTTAATACATTTAAAACATTACGGTTTTGAGTTACCGCGTTTACATGTTTCTGAAAGTACAGACCAAAAGACAGTCAGTTAGATTTGGCTCCAAATTTGTCAAGTGCCTATACTGTAGATGTTAAATCTGTGTACCGAATTTTATTTATCTAGCTCTCTTCGTTTTGTAATTATCGGGTTAACATATATTAGAACATCCGAACTTCTTCCTAACTGATTTTATTCCAAATTTGACAAAATCTTCAAATTTGATGTAAAGGCCATATACCAAATTTCAAACGTTTAGCTCAAAGCGTTTTTGAGTTATGTTTGTCATAGACAGACATTTCCAAAAATGTCTTTCTCGAACTGAGGGAGGTCTAAAAAGTGGAGATTTGACAAAATCTCGCTTGATTTTGTTGACCGTTACTACACTTTCTCTATACTATGCATACGAGAAAAAAAAAGAAATATCTTAATTTTTCTTTAAAAAATTCTTATAATCCTACATGTAGTTTTAAAAGTTTTCACTGCATACCTTCAGAAAAAATGAAGCACAGGTACCTGTAACTTATATTATTACAACAAGGATCATTTCCACAAGTTCAGTAAGTTGTGTGACAAAAGATTATAAACGAACAAAAACTAAGCAATTACTTGCAGACAGACCCGGATCTGACACCCTGGGATTTTTGGTACGGGGTCATCTAAAAATTATGATCACCAAAAAGAATGTCGATAATTCAATCACAGTAAAAAACAGCGTAATGCCTCAAGCCCGTGTCCGTTCAGCAAGCATAGCTACAGACTAAGAGTATAAAACATAAAAGATTTTTTTTGTGTGTGAAAATTCTTGTTTATAAAGAAAATATATTAAGAAACATCCTTGTAAGAATCTCACCAGGCTTAAGAACTACCTCGATAGTCTAGAATCAAAACAAAAGTAAGTATAAACTATGCAATACTTATAACAGTATGGATAGTGCTATAAGTGAAATAAATACAATTAGGTAACATGAAAAAAAAATCTTAATTACTGAAAACGTAGCTCGTAATATTCATTTCCAACTAACTAAAAAATATTAAAATGTTTTTGATACACAAATGAGTTTGTTTCTTATTTCCCTTTATATATATATATATATATTTCCGAATATCAAAATCATAACATATCGCAAATGCTGCTTACTTTGAGAAAAATTTGCGGTGTTAAAAAAATTAGGAAAATAAAATAAAAATCAGCAATCACTTTCCCCCCGTAAATATTCTTTGAAAGAAATCCAAATATTGACGCATGGGAAATCAGCATTGAAGAATCTGCCTAATAATGAAAATTCGTACATTAATACGTTTCTAGTAAAATTGAAGATCGTTATACAAGCCAAATAAAGCATATTTATGAATTTCTTATTAAAAAACATAAAAATAGATACGCTATTTCCAATGTAATTTGATTTATGCATTCCCCCACTCTAGTAGCACACAAATATTGTAAAATATCGTATGGTATTGATCAGTATTCGCAATATTGTATAATATTCTGAATTATATTGTAGTTGTTTCTAATGGCACTTGTCATAGACAAGCCCACTGACTTTAGAGGTCAGTGATTTTAAGCCAAGGGTGCGTCTCTTAGATCTGAATCAGAGAAAGATCACCCCTGATCCAGTACCCCCAGAAGTATTACGCGCGACATGGAGGACTTTGCGACCACGATAGATTTATACGTGCGCCAGTCACCACACACACGAGGAGTCTTCGGCCGGTGGGGTTCGAACTCGCAACGCGAATCCAACGCCCTACCAACCGGGATATCGCGGCATATTCTGAAATATTAATATCATATAATATCACACAGTAATGTACAATAGGCTGTGTTACCAGAGCCTAGTAGCACACAAATAATGTACAATATTGTATGACATTGATAAACATTTGCGATATATATAATATTGTGAAATATTGATTAATATCGTATATTGCACAATACTGTGCATCGGGCTGTGCGACATGGTTATTAATTTTATTTTATCATCACATTTCCAT
This sequence comes from Argiope bruennichi, assembly GCF_947563725.1. NCBI lineage: Eukaryota > Metazoa > Arthropoda > Arachnida > Araneae > Araneidae > Argiope > Argiope bruennichi. Next base: position 52,318,073 of record NC_079161.1, on the reverse strand, counting down.
ATTTATCAATATCGAAGAAGAATGTTCAGACATTACCAGAGAAAAAAAATAGTTTATGATTTCATAAAAAATTAATTTAGAATTATAATTCTTTATCAATAACAGCGCATTTGCTACAACGGTTCAGTAACGTATTCAAAAATATATACATATTTATTATTAGTTGATTACTAATGGGTTCTTGGACAGCATAAAGTATGTCATCTGAAAGAATTCAACTAATTAATGTCAAATATCTCCTCAATATAATGAGACGGAACACTCTAAAAAACTATAGCCTGAAGCAAATAAAAACTATCTTTCCTCGAAGAAAGTGGAATTCCTTTCCTTTTAAAAATCTTATTCATATAATAATTCTATTAGAATGTATGCATCCTACATTTGAATTAGGGTATGAGAACTTAAAAATAATACATAGCGTTTTCCAAAACACAAACATTGTAACTTTTTCCCGTTTCTCTCACACGATAATTTGCATTCAGGTGAGATGTAACGTCACCTGTTACCCCAAACATTTTTAAGTGCCTCCGGACTGCCATATAGGGATCCTCTACACCAATGGAGTCATTGTGACTGGCCATTTGTTGTACTCAGATAAAAGACAACATATGTGTATCGTCGTTATAAGAGATCCATTATATCTTCCAGGGAGAAGAACGCCAAAACATTCAGATGTTAAGCTTTTTTTTCCAATATGAATGGACTCCTCACATCTTCGAGTAACGATGGCTCACCAGTAACCGTTGTCATTAAGTATCGAAGCCAAGTGGACTTAACCCGGTATTGGCTGTGAATTGAATACAATTTACATGTGTTCGGGAAAGGTCAGATATAAAGATTGATCAGAAACAGACATTCCCGCAATTGACTGGAAACCATTGAGGAAGCATTGCTGAGCAGCTAAAGGGTGATAAGAAACTCAAGTGCATCAATGACTACTAGAGAGACTACTAAAATCAGAGACAGAGATTTGACGGAAATAAAATGAGGGATATTTGTTTTGAGAAGCGAGAAGAGACATTTAAGGAGGAGTCGGAGAGACGTGAGTGTTCGAAGGTGTTCTTGATTTTATTAGAAGTTCTGTGTGATTCAGGGTTCTATGTCAAGATCCACCTATATAGATCGGTGAATTTCTGGAGCTACCCTTGGAACCGTTTGAGCTAACAGCCTGTTATCGTGCGTGCATGCGTGTGTGTGTGTGTGTGTGTGTGTGTGTGTGTGTGTGTGTGTGTGTGTGTGTGTGTGTGTTAACATGTGTCCTCGATCAATTCTCCGAATTGATCGAGGAACTATTTCATGAATAACTTTCAACTGTTGTGTGAACTTTGTAAATATTTACCTAGAAGAGGTCAAGTTGCTCTTGTGTACATATATAAGGCTGTAAATGAAGGAATTGTTTGTTTTTCCACTCTCTTATTTGATTGGTCAGGATCAAGATATTATTATATTAAGTTCTGTTTTTAATGATTGATTTTTCATCAGCATATTTTTAAATACTGATTATGATAAATTATTCGAAATTTGAAGATACTGCAGGATGAATGCTCGAGAAGAAATGAAGAATATTTATAAATATTCAATATATAAGGCAAAATTTCTTTTAGGAAATTGCTCTAACATCTCTTAAAAATTCTATTTACGTTCTTTCCGCCGAACTATTAAACGAACTTTAACAAATAATTCAAAATCTCTAATCGCCATGAAATATTTCCCATTCGATTATCAGAAATTATGAGTTATAAATATATATGAACTACAAATTCGTTAAATATTTTGTTCAAGTTGCAACTCAGTTTTATAAAAGTTAATATTCATCTTATTACAGAAAAGGAAAAAAATGCAAATCATTTAAAATTCTTTAAGTATCAAATAATACAATATTTATCTAATATTTCATTAATACATGACTAAAATATCATTACAATAAATTAAAATAAATAAAAATGATTTACAAATTATCATACTCTACAATTTTCATAAAAATATATACTCTAAATGCTGAATTTTCCCCAACATTATATCCAGATTTCGAAAAATATTATTTTTAAATTTCTATTAATCCTTTATTTACCGAATTGCTTGACCATCAATTTTACAGATTTATTTTTGAACCATTTGTTAAGTTTTAATATAAAATAAATGTAGGAAGAATGAAAAAAACCCTTTTATAAATTAAAATAAATTAATTTAATTTTAAAAGATTTTTAATATTATTTTTAGATATTATCTACTGAGTTTTACTGGACAAATATTCTTCGTGTCAAACAGTTTTTAAAAAAATAGTCATATTAAGTAGATATCAGCTGGATTTAAACGGTACTTATAGTACCGTTAATAAATAAATAAAGGGTTCATGTCTTAAATCTTTAAATCTTAGTAATTTAGAATTTGATCTAAATTTATCCAAGTGTGAAAAAAGGTCGTTTGGATATACTTCTCATTAAAGTCTTAATGTCAACCAATTCACACATATTTTAAGACATTTCATCATTAGCGCATTAGAAAAATGTAAAGTTTTGTTATTGATTTTACTTTAAAACTAGAAGATGTGCCCGTCTCGATGGGTTCTTATCTTGTTTAACAAATCTGAGATCTGATTGGCGCAGATTATAAAACAAAAGTTGTAGTTGAAAACATCATACACATTGGCAAATTGCAAAAGAAATAAAAATATTAAGCTATATAGTACAATTTAAATGTAAATATATAGTAATATTAAAATTTTAGTTTCTTTACAATGGGGCCTTTTCTTTCCATAATTTTCACATACATTTTAATTAAAACTAATCATTAAAATGCGATTGCAAAATTGCTACTTTTGCAAATACCCAAATAATTTCATCTTTTACAAAACCGTGTCCCAAATTCGTTGCCGCAATCCCAATATGCAGTCTACGCCAAAGCTCACAATATGATTGGCTATAATTGTCTACATTTCTTCCTGGAATTTGTTATTTATCACAACATTCATGGTGTTTAATTGGCCGATTTGTTTTCTGAATATAATTCTAGAATATTATAGAGAATATACATTTGCTCAAGCATTTATTTCGTGCATTCAATGCGTTGATAGATGGAAATAATTACCAGATTGAGAAATAATTACCTCCTAATGGATAATCGGTAATCGGTGAATATGAGAGTTAAGATTGGTCACTTTTTTGCAGACTCACTGCTATTCGAGTCAATCGATATATATATTTTTTTATAATAATACGAACAATTTATAAAATGGCATTGTTTTTTCATTGGCATTAATTGTCAAACAGGATTTTGAGAGATTTGTATTAAATTTGAGTAATTCAGATTTTTCACAGACCACTGACTAATTTCATATTCCAGGAACATATTAAGATGGAAACAATTTATAAAGCAAAATTTATTTAAATAGTATTTATTTTATTATCAATAAACTTTCATAATATCTATCTTAAACTGTAGCATTTGTCAACAAAATTTGAATTACTTGTAGTACAAAAAATCTTGGAATTTCCATCAAAGAACTCAGCTGCACGACTATGTGGTGGAAACGTCAAATATGTTTTTAAAAAGTTGTTTGAATAAGCACTCAGTGGAATATTTTTATTTTATGATTAAAATGATATTTTAAGTGTTACCGAATATTTTTTCATTTCGTTACATTTCAAAAAATTAAAATGTAAAGACTAAAATATATTCATATTTTATTTAAAAATTCCCCAAAAGTTAATAATGTTCTATTAATTATTTAAAAAAATATTTAACGTTTTATATGATAAGTAATAAATATTTATTAACATAATTCCTTATATAAAAGAAATTTCCTTAAATAACCTAAAGTGGACAATAAACTTAAAAAAAAAACATGTCTGCTTAATTTAATTTCATAAGCTATATGTGTTTATGATGTAAATTCAATAAATTATTCATTTGGAATATCTTAATTAAATTCTCGATATTAACATCGCGTTTTATCAATTTTTGTTTTCAAATATTAAAATATTTACCAGGATCATTTTTCACCTTCTTGGAGCTCTTAAATTTTTTAAGAACTTTTCTCATAAAATAAGAAATTTAAGTGTGTTACTGAACTGTCCCACTTTTAATCTATTCTTAAGAGAAAGTAGAAAGTTTTATTCATCAACTTTTGCAAAAGTTCGCATAAAAACGTTTAATTTTTTTTCCTTATTTTTATCTTCTAAGTAATAAATCAGCAATTTATTTCTCGCTTACTCTTTCCAGGTAGTGGTCACATGACTTCAGGATAAAAATAGATGACGCAAGATATTTTTATTTTCATTTCTTTGACAAAATATTTATTAAAAAAAATTGTTTACAATAACACTGTTATGGGTAAAAGAATATTGCTGAATAAGCATCATAAAAAAAATGTAAAAATAAAATAGTGTTTGATGGATATTTAGCTTATTTAGAAAAATATTTTTTGGAACTATATATTTAATTATTAATGGATGGTGGCTTAAATATTTGAATAAAATTTTGTTTCAAGTTTCCAGAAAGAGCATTTTAGAATATTTTCAGTTCGTAAAATCAAAAACAAAATGCAAGAAAATGGCAGTTATATGTCTATTTGGCTCGAGACGACATATTTAATATTTTGTCAAAATAATTGTCTTATTAGTCACTTGAATCTATAAAATAAAAAAAGCATTACCCTATAAGAAAATTACTGAAAAATAGCATTCTAACTTTTTAAAATCGTTTGGAGAGTTATGAAATAAGACAAACGATAGTTCGGTAGTATCGATATACTATCGATAGTTCGGAGAAGAATAATGAATTTAGATTAGAAGTCCCAAATTATTGATTAAAGTTAAATTTTTTATCCCTTTTAATATGAAAAATGCTTATCAAAAATTGAATTTAGGAACAATTAACATTAATTGAGCATATATAAATATTATATGGCATTAAACACTATATTAATTTCTATTTAGAGTTTCAGTTTATAATTAAGCAAGTGGAACCAAGCTAACATACATTATCGATTCGTTTTTTATATATGGATTAAATTTATGCATGTCGAATCTTTATTTTATTTATTTATTTTTTGTTTGTTTAATTTATACAACTAGGAAACAAAATGAGTGGTCATAAATACAATAGACTGAATAGAATTTTTTTTCTTGTGAAATTAAAAGATGCCTCAGCAGTTACATTCAACAAAATTATCAAATAAACACTCCCAAATAAAACGTGCAATCTCAGACTTTTTTCTATTTTAAAACTTGGTGAGTCAAGAATATTTCACTGAATGATTGTTTAGAACCAAAGGATCATATAAAATTTTGACTTCTTAATAATTTCGGAAGTACATTTATTGACTGAAAGGAAATAAAAGATTATAATTTATGCCATTTGAATCATTTTAAAAATAAAAATAAATACTGAAGTTTATGATAAATTAGAGAAATTTTCATTCAATAATTCTTCTATATATTGCAAAAATTATTACAAAAAATATTTCGTATTGCACATAAAATTTAAATATACGGTTTCAATTTTTTTTTAAAGTTTGGTTTTAGCAGAAAAAAAAAATTCAAGTTTAATCATTTTCACTTCAATTCAAAATTCAAGTTTTAGGAGAGTTGACAGAAAAAGAAATACATAGTAATGCGAACGGTATGGCGTACAAATTATACGACTATCAAAATTTGAATCTTAGAAATATTTTGCTAAAGCTGTTATTACGAAAATAAAGTTACATAAAATATTTAACTGAAAAGTTTATCGAGCATTCCTTCCTGTGAACCAGATAGTCACGTAAAATTTCGGCTAGTTTATATAAATGCTATAATATTTCCATTTCTAGATTCACTTGGCAATTCTCAGTCAGATTACATCAAGATCATCCAGCTCCATTAAGTAAAAATAAGTACTAAGTAACCTGTATTCTCGTGTTTACTTGGCGATTTTTTGATTACTTCAAGATTGCTAAACTCAATTATACTAATTTCAACATTCCACAAAGATGCTTGGCGACTTCATTTGGCGAACAATTTGCATGTTTGGGCGATTTATCACCATGGCCATAAAATAATCGTTTCTTTTTTCACTTTATTCATTTAAAGCTTGGATTTTATTCTCTCTTTTGAGAAACGCAGAAGTCAATTTAAGTTTAAGCAACAACAAATTTTTCTCTGAGTTACGGAGACAACCCGAGAAGATATAATGGATTGCCTCAATAACTCTACTGTATTGAAGGCAGCGCTGTAATGCGATGATTTATCTTCTTACAAACTGATGTTTTAAACAACAGTTGCGATGAAACATATTTGAAACAAGGCTATGTGGGCGGTAATTTAATCTATTAATCTTTCTAGGTTTAATATATAGTTTTCTGTATTTATTTTCCCTCCATTACATACAATCATATTCTTAATAAAAAAAATCGTCTGCAGAAGAATTTGCAAATTTGTATTAAATTTCATATTATAAGTGACCTGAAAATGTAAAATATGATACTTATATCAAATAATGAAATTTAAAATGATGTGTCTTATCCTTGATAAATTATTTAAGCTCCGTTGTTTTTATATATTTTATTATTTTACTTTAACAGAATTACCTTTACCAATGACTTTTCAAGTTGAACTATATGTTATCTCTGGAACATTTATTGATATATTCATTGTTTAAAAAAACCCAAATGTTTGTCTATTTTAGTTTTCATTAAAAGATTATCGTAGAATATGTCGTTATTTTAAATATTTTGTTGCAGTAATTATTACAGGTTTATTACCTTCTGACAGGGAAATAATGAAATTATTTTCATACAAACGCATGTTTGATAAACAATCGGAAAACTAATTTAAATTTGTTTTACGTTCAATAGTTTTTTTTAATTAGTAAAAATTCAGTTTCTGCATTTTTAATGAACTGCACGATAGATTCAACTTACTTTAGACAAAGATGTCTTTTCTTCAACCATTTATCTGGCTGGTAAAATATCTTGTTCTATTACAAATAAGTCGTTTCTACAATATAACAGTCGAATCAATTTTGAACCATCTTTCAGGTAGACATGAAATTACATGTTTAAATAGGGGACAGAACATGTACAAAACAGTAACAGGAGGCATGTGGTCACATGCCTGCTGTGACTAAGTCGCCATATCGTTCTTGCAACAGGACATTCCAATTAATAATCAACCATCTTTTCAGTTAAGCATGATATAACTGATTTAAAATGGGGATATACCATAGACAAGAAACAGGAGGCATCTAGTCACATGCCTGCTGTGACTAAATCGCTATGATAGTCCACTCAATATTGGACCATCTTTTCAGCTAAGCATAATATAACTTTGGTCTAAAATACGACTCTTCTATAGACAAGAAACAGGAGGCATTTAGTCACATGCCTGCTGTGACCAAATAGCCATGACTTTCTTGCAACAGAACAGACCACTCAATATTGGACTATCCTTTCAGCTAAGCATGAGATAACTGATTTAAAATGCCGATATGCCATAGACAAGAAACAGGAGGCATCTAGTCACATGCCTTCTGTGACTAAATTGCTAAAATGAGAATTATGAGTGTTAAATACAAACTCATCAGTAAATGCTTCTTCATTTATCTTTATCATATCAAGACTGAATTTCAATTAAAACAGGCTTATCGAAGCAATTATGCGAACAGAAGAATTTAAAGTTGCATTTAAATGAATTTGTTAGGATACAATACAATGGAAGATGATATCATATATCAAACAATGGTTACTTCGTTTCAAGACAATTATTTTACAAAAATGCTTACTTTGTAATACTCCTGAATAAAATTGAAACAGATATTTAAGTATCTCCTTGAATAAATATCTAATACTTGTGGAATAATATATTATCTGGAAAATTGTGGATTATTATATAAACAAAATTCTACCACAAATTCTCGTCATTCTACTGAATATTTAGATTTTATTATACGATAATTAATGAATGTAAGAACAATTTTTGTGTGTCATACTTTGCTCAAATTCTTCAAACATTTCATAAAATGCCTAAGTATTCTATAAAGAACAAGCATTTCATACATTTCTGGACACATAATCAATATTTCTATCATAATTTGACTGATGCATTCTGAACATCATCAGAACTTATGCTTTGGTATCATAGAAAAATAGAATAGTGACAGAGAAAATAAGTCAAAATTTCATAATAAATTTTGATAAACAAAATTCCACTGATAATTCAGGACATTTTATTAAACGTTTGAGTATTATATACAATAACTAGGAAATGTATGCAAATATTTCTCGTGCTTCATATTTTGTCAAACTTCTCCAAACATTTTATAACATACCTGGGTATTCCATAAAATGTCTGCATTTCATACATTGCTGGACAAAGATAAATCAATATGTCTATCAAAATTTACACAATGCATTATGAATATCATTAAAGCTCATGTTTTGATACTATAGAAAAATATAATTACGTCAGAGAATAAGAGGTCAAAATTGCATGATAAATTCTAATATAGATTTAAAAGCCTTTATTATAACGAACATATTTATTATAAATGTTTAGGAAAAAGGTATTTGCATATTTATACAAACGAATTTCTACATTATACATATTATATATTTATTACTTACTTATATATATACATTAACTATATATAATTATACATTATTTAGACATATTACATATAAATAATTTGGTTCAATAAGAATAGATGTTATCTATGTTTTCTAAAGAATGCCCTACTTATAAAGGTCAAGTTTTCGTCAAGAAAATGAGCTCAGAAAAGGAACAATTCTAATAAATCTATAATCTGAAACAAAGAATATGATTCTTTTGCAAAATTCAGAACAATACCCATTTCTTTCTAAAGTATCGTATAATACAAATAATGATATTGAATTTCATGCAGCTACTTAGAATATATGAATCTCTCATTTGAAGAAGAACTTCAGAAATAATAAAACCTAAGAATCAAGTATTCCAAATCGCATCTTTAAAAATAAAACCTCGTTCGTTTCTATCCAAGTTTTCTCACCAAGACTCTTCTAAAATGGTCTTATCGATGATGAATTATTCATCAGTTTTGAAGCAGATTTAAGCAGAAATCTGAGGAGCAGGAATCCAAAGTGAAGAATATAAGTTGGGAAATATTCATATATTAGGCAAATAAGCGTTCCAGAAATTGTTCTGAGTTCTGGTCGAAATTCCATTCAACTTTTCCACTATTCGAATTATTAAGTGGAGTAGATTGATGATGATGCATTATTCAGCAATGATCAGATGGCGTGGATAAAATATTTGGTTCTCGATAGTAAGAATATACGGAATATAAATATTTGTGTATAGCAAAACTGTAAGTTGTCCTTATGTATAAGAAGGGCAGTATACGTTACTATTATGTTATTATTATGAGCATATCAAGCCGTTCAAAATTACTTTGATGAACAAATCTTTGGGAATTATTAAGTGGAGTAGATTGATGATGATGCATTATTCAGCAATGTTCAGATGGCGTGGATAAAATATTTGGTTCTCGATAATAAGAATATACGGAATATAAATATTTGTGTATAGCAAAACTGTAAGTTGTCCTTATGTATAAGAAGGGCAGTATACGTTACTATTATGTTATTATTATGAGCATATCAAGCCGTTCAAAATTACTTTGATGAACAAATCTTTGGGAATTATTAAGTGGAGTAGATTGATGATGATACATTATTCAGCAATGTTCAGATGGCGTGGATAAAATATTTGGTTCTCGATAATAAGAATATACGGAATATAAATATTTGTGTATAGCAAAACTGTAAGTTGTCCTTATGTATAAGAAGGGCAGTATACGTTACTATTATGTTATTATTATGAGCATATCAAGCCGTTCAAAATTACTTTGATGAACAAATCTTTGGGAATTATTAAGTGGAGTAGATTGATGATGATGCATTATTCAGCAATGTTCCGATGGCGTGGATAAAATATTTGGTTCTCGATAATAAGAATATACGGAATATAAGTATTTTGCTTACAGTTTTGTGTATAGCAAAACTGTAAGTTGTCCTTATGTATAAGAAGGGCAGTATACGTTACTATTATGTTATTATTATGAGCATATCAAGCCGTTCAAAATTACTTTGATGAACAAATCTTTGGGAATTATTAAGTGGAGTAGATTGATGATGATGCATTATTCAGCAAAGTTCCGATGGCGTGGATAAAATATTTGGTTCTCGATAATAAGAATATACGGAATATAAGTATTTTGCTTACAGTTTTGTGTATAGCAAAACCGTAAGTTGTCCTTATGTATAAGAAGGGCAGTATACGTTACTATTATGTTATTATTATGAGCATATCAAGCCGTTCAAAATTACTTTGATGAACAAATCTTTGGGAATTATTAAGTGGAGTAGATTGATGATGATGCATTATTCAGCAATGTTCCGATGGCGTGGATAAAATATTTGGTTCTCGATAATAAGAATATACGGAATATAAGTATTTTGCTTACAGTTTTGTGTATAGCAAAACTGTAAGTTGTCCTTATGTATAAGAAGGGCAGTATACGTTACTATTATGTTATTATTATGAACATATCAAGCCGTTCAAAATTACTTTGATGAACAAATTTTACACTTAAATATTAGAAATAAAAAAAAATGAAATTTTAGTGAAATGGATAGCTAAAATTTTATTGAAGCGGATAGCGTCATACGTCAAACGGATAAATAAAGCGATCAATGTACAGGATAATTCAAAATGAATATAGCGATTACAACAAACGGCTGTAACTATTTAATGAAAAAGAGTCTATCGATAAGATTAACAAACCGTTTTTAGTTTCTTTAGTTATATTAACACCCCATTGTAAAGCAACACTAGGGATATTTTGGGAAGACCTCATAATTTTGAACCGCGGCACCTGATCTGGCACTATCCTCTCCACACCAGTGGGAGAACGTTTGGCCCGGACGGATTTAACGTCCACCAGACCAGCTTACACGACGGTTCTTCGGTGGAATCGGGTCTCGAACCTGAAACCCTACGACTCACGAGACTACACCTTACCACCAGGCCACCGTGGCCCTTCCTGATGAGTCAGATTTACATCAATACTACGCTGCCAAATTACGTTTGAAAAAAACTAAACATTCTGGTAAAACAATCTTACATTGTTAGGGAAAATTCTCCATAAAATTCTCTAAAATCGACAGGTTTGTTGTAGCCGGAGTATAGTGACTCATTCGACAGGTTCATTAACAAATTCGATGTTTTATTGTCACTACACGGATGACAAAACACACCCGAGACGTACACAAGCAACAAACAGCAACTCTTGCAACAAATAGTAGCCAGCAAGTAGCTAATCGGTACTAAGCAACCAAAAAGACACACATACAGACCAAACAGAACTCAGAAGGAAGAGAGAGTTCACGCAGCTATGAATGTCTTTCCAGACACAAGGTATTATCCACTGTCTCATCGCTTCACGTTGTACTCATCTGCAGATTCACTACTGTACAACTGGCTACTCAGCCACTACGCCACACTCGATGCTACTTCAATTCTTAACTCCAAGACAAAGCGCACGACTCACTCACCGTTTGAACTCCACTCAATGCTTGCGCTTTGCTTAGTTGATCCAATTGACTCAACTCTCATTCAGCAGACTAAATACACTATTTACTACAGCTTAGTCTGCCGGCGTTTTATTGCTTCTGCAGACAGGGTACAGAAAGTTCTTGAAGGATCGATAGAATTAATCTCTCCTATTGGTCATATCGACAAAATTCCTGGAGGTTCTAGAATTTTATATTTTGTCGCCAATTCGCAAAATTTGTTGCCAAGCCTAGGGATAATTGATCCTACATCATCCAACAGAGCTGTCTGCAAAATTGTCTTTCTTACGAGGGAACTAATTGCGCTGGGAAATAACATCCTAGATTCGTAAAAATATATATTAAAAATTTTATGACTAAGTTTATTGCAAGCGTTAGATACGATTAAATATTCCCAATTCCAAGATTTTACTAAAATCTATCGAAAATGCATATAAAATGCATATTTATGTTTTAGCCTATATCGTGAAAATATTTCTACGCATCTAGAAAGTGTATCTTACTCCAAACCCTTTCAGAAATATTTAAATGTGATATAAGGATTGGATTTCATTTATAAAAATAGAAAGATTAGTTTTGTGTCGTAGAAAACCTCAAAAATAACATCAAGTGTTTACTTACTGATGAATTTCAAGTAAAGCTGTTTTCAAGAAAACTTGAAAAAATAGGTCTTGCCTATCTAAAGAAACATTGGGATATGGTGAGAAAAAATATTCCTTAATAATGTATTAAGATACACCAGAATCTTCTATTACATAGTTTAAAAATCGGCTAGCTTTAAAACATTTTAGTAACAATGAAAATTTTGTTAACCCTGTATCTCCTCAAATGCTTCTTATTCGGGGGTTTTTTTTCAAGAAAAGATACAAATCCCTTAGAAACGAGTATCAATTCTTTCTCGAAATATATAACTAATAAAAATACACATTTTTAATGCAAAACTTTAATATATTTTATATATTATAATAATAAAATGAATCGTTTAATTGAAACTTTCCTCTATATTTCAATGAATATTTCATTTATTTACTAATATAAATATTGAAATCAATCAAATGAAATAAAAATACAAAAGTTTTTAAAACATTTCTCATAGCACAATGAAGGATTTTGGGAATTATTTTTAGAATATCAAGTTTATTAAGCATGGATAGATGATTTGATAAATATAATCTAGTTTACTCGTATTTGCGCCAAATCTAAATGCGAAATTTTTACTAAATATATTTTTGAATACAAAGTGATACCTCAAGTCCTACTGTTAAACATATTTTTTCTAATTATTAAGAAAATGTATAAGTAACTTTATTCATCTTCTTTGTTAACAGCAGTCAGAAACCAATCTGTACCCCACCCCTTTTTCAAATGAAAAGTAGATTACTAACGAATACAATCTTTAAGATCCCTTCAATACCAAAATAGAATAATTATATGTAAACCTGCGTTTATTAAAAGTAGTACTATTTAAAACAACTCTAATGACTCATAACCATGCAACGCAGTGCTTATTCTATGATTAAAATTGAATAATATATTTCACCTATTCGTTTATCCCATTCAGTCCCAAAATATAATGTATAAAAGAATTCTCTTGAATAAATACAATTCGTGTAACACCCTAAACCGACAATAAAGTTGGAAACAAAAAGAGGAATATGGTATTTCAATTAATAATGAACAAAAAAATCATTAAAGAATTCATTGTCAAGATATTAATTAAATTTATGAAATCATTGCTTTCTCTATTTTTGCTTTCAAATATTAAAATATTGCACAAGCAACCTTGCAAATATTTTATGTTACCATTTAAACAATTTATTCATTGTTGAGTCTAATAGATTAAGAAATATTTCTACGGATTTTCAGATTATTATTCCATATTTGTTACATAGATATTCCTTTCCAAAAAAATATTCACCAGAGTTTGATATATTCCTGAAATTATCTAAAAATAGCAATTCAAAATAGATACTGGATCTTCCAAACTAATCACCAATCCTCGAAGGAAGAAGTAAAAAAGAAGAAATTTATTCATCCACTTCGAAAATAAATCGCGCGAAAGAATTTTCTGCTTTCTTTTTTTTTTTTTTTTTTTTTTTTTTTTCTTCTGGGTAATCAGCCACTCATTTTTCGACTAAGCATTCCAGATTGCATGCATATTTCTATGAAAGCAATAAATTACCTAAAATATTTTTACTTTCGTTTCTCCTGAAACAATAATAAAAATGTGATCCCCATAAAGCTGTTTGAGGGAAAGTGTAGTTACTTAATGATTACTCATTAAAAAAATAATTTGGAAATAAAATATTAAAGGATAATAATTAAGCTAATTTCGAAAAAAATCTTTAATTGATATTATATATTTAATCTCTGGGGTAAAACTTATTTTGAATATATCTGAATGAAATCTTTGCCAAAGTTTGCAGAAAAGGGCTATTTAAAACGTTTCTGGATTGCAAATATGAAATTAAATCACAAGCAAGTCAAATAGTTTGTATTTTTTGTTTTATTTTTGTTTGAGTTTGATTTTTTTCTCTCGAAATAGTTAAAAATATATTTTATTTATCGCATATCTAGAAATTAAAATATCCTTGTATGTAAATTATTGCAAAAGTACCAATTAAGATTGTTCTTTTTGAACAACTATACGAAAAATTAACTAATTATTTCAATCATCAACTTATTGTGAACGATTTAAAATAAGTAGGATTTATTGTAATTAAAATCCCTTATAATTGCTAAAATTAAAATGATGACTTATAAAATACTAGAAATGATTATTATAAATAATCAGTTTTTATATTTTATAGGCGCATTAATTTACGTTTACTAAATTTTGGTCTACCAGTTGGTAATTACCTGGTAATAATAGAGCTGAAAATTTATATCTGATATCTTTAGGAATAAAAGAAATATAATTACACAGAAAAAAATTAATTTACTATCGAAACGTCTTTCATTGTTTTTTTTTAATTTTATATTTTTAAATAAACATTTCGAAGCTAATAATTTACACAAATATTTTCAAACACATATTTGAAATATCAGATTTCGAGACAAAGGGACTGTTATGCATTTTAGGATTTTATCTTAATGAAAATATTCGGAAGGATAAGATACTTCAAATTTCAGAAATATTTTATCGTGGAGCAGCCACCAGCACATGATGGATTTATGATTGGTGTTCCGAATTTAGACATCCAGCTACAATTTCTTTTCACTAGATCACCGTGACCCTAAAGAAACACTGAAAAGTTTGACGTAAAGATGGGTTGGCATGTATATATAAAAATATGAACAATATATTTAAAATTGAAACAAATTTATAATCTGTATATCCCAAATAAAATATATACATGGGGCAGTCACATTAATATGACCACCTGTCAAAATCCAGAATAACCACCTTTCGCAGAGCGGGCAGTTGCGAGACCTGCAGGAAGAGAGTCAGTTAGGTTCCTGAAGGTGTTCCCTGGGATGTTGAGGTATGCCAACTCCAGTGCTGTGACCAGCTGCGCTAGATTACGCTGGTGAGTATCCATGATGCGAACAACCCGATCGAGGTGGTCCTACAGATTCTCGATTTGGTTCATGTCCGGAGAATTCGCTAGCCAAGGGAGTACGGTAAACTCATCCTGTTGCTCTTCGAACCACGTACGTGCACTGCGAGCATTATAACATTTCGCATTGTCCTGCTGGTAGATGCTATCATTCTGAGGAAAATCAATTCGAATGCAGGGCTAAACGTGGTCGGTAACGATAAATGCATACTCGTGTTGATCCATCGTGCCTTCCACAATGATGAATGTCCACAGGTAATACCACGAAAACATTCCCCAAACTATAATGCTCCCTCCTCCAACTTGGACCCTTCCGGCAATTGTGCAGAGTGTTTGCTTTTCAGACCTTTCCCGCCGTATTCGCCAACGTCCATCTGCCCGATAAGACATAAAACGGGATTCATCGGAAAAAGCCACCTGTCTCCACTCAATGGAAGTCCAGTTCGGTACTGGCATGTTAACTTCCTGCTTTCCTCACCGATGAACAGCAGTCAGCATAGGTGCATTAACCAGGTGTCTGATGTGGAAGCCCATACCGTCGTTGCGGAGACACTGTTGGTAGCCCACTGGTTCATCTGGGCTGTCAGTTGCACAACGGTTGCACTTCTATTCTCCCGAACGCATCTCCGCAGCAGTCGTTCATCTTTGCCATCTATGGCCCTTGGTGTACCACATTTTCCACGTCGCTGATTTTGGATAGTGTCATTTTGCCATGCACGGTATACTTTTACCACGGCGGCCCTCAAACAGTTTACAAAATGAGCCGTTTCAGAAATGCTTCCGCCCTTGCCCCAAAAGCCAATGATCATGCCCTTTTAAACGTCAGATAAATCCCTCCGTTTGACTGCAAGAAATAAATGACTGCAAGAAATAAAATGTTTTCCCATTGCTTACAACATACTTTATATATCCACCAAATTTGCTGATAACATGTGCCTTCTGCGATTGGTTATTTAACGTTGACGTCAAAAGTAGGCGGTGATCACATTAATATGACAGGAATGTGTATGTTTCAAGATATAGATTTCCATTAATTACTAAAAATTAACAATGGGACTTTATCCGAATATCATGATATGCATTTTAAATTCATGTCTCAATTTTTAATCATGATTTAAAAATTTAAATACTAGTTTTCTAAGAGACAATTGGAAATCATTTGCTTTTTGTAAAGTATATAAACGTTTTTGAAAATAATTTAAAGTTACTTGGGAAATAAATTATATTGGTCATTTATATTTTCAAAAATAATGAATACACGAGATAAGAATTGCTGAATTTAAAAGAAATGTCTTATGCTTAAATAAACCACGCAGCAGGAATTCATTAAACTTCTCCTTTAATTGTTTTTATTATTTTTCCTCTTAATCAAACCCAAATCAAATCGAAAATAAAAGTCTGAATTGGCAACTTTTTCAAGGAACAATTTAAAAACTAACCATTCTTAGGAATAAGCTACTCGCAATTTAAATGCAAATGCAGGGACAATTTTGATTGTTTAAAAATATCAACCCCATAATGAACGTGAATTAAAGTATGTTTGATTCTCGTTTGATTACCAATTCAGGCAGATATATTTTTAAGGAAAAAAAAATTATAAGAAGCAATTTTTGATGAATACAATTGCATTCTGATAATGAGAGACAAAGAAAAAGAATATATATATATATATATATATATATATATATATATATATATATATATATATATATATATATATATATATATATATATATATTTCTTATTTTCTGTTTTAGCGATCTGAATATTATAAGATTTATTTTTAGCGCTTTGTTATAATTTTGCCTTTGTGGTGTGAAAAAATGCAGTTAATCATTATTTTTATAAAATTCCTTAAAAATATCACTTCTTCATGTTCAAAGAATTAAGATCTAAGTTTTATTGAAAATCCAATTGCTATTAATAATTTGTTAATAATGATCATTATTAATAATTAGTAGCATTTTTGAAATGAAGGAGCATATACAGAAATAATTTAGAACTTCTTTAATCAAGTGCTGTTAATTATATATTTTACATAAAATATGGCTATACCTTATAATGTTACAAAATACCCTAGAAAGTGACATGAGAATTATATATTTTTTTTATTATTTGTTAATTAATATACCAACTTTTCTCAGTATGAGTTCAACCATTAAAAGTCAGTTACTTGTAACTGCCAATTCTTACAATTTTAATTAATGCCAATAAAATGTTTTCTATATTTTGAAAGAACAACATATTTATAATTTAATGTTTGTGGCTGATAAAAGAGTAAATTATTCGTCTGCTTAAAATTAAAATCAGGATAAGACATATCAGAAATAATTGTTTCTACATCCGTTTGATTTGTCACAGCAAACGATTTTATTCGAAGACAATTACAGATTGCAATAAATAATATATAACAGTTCAACACAAATTTTTTTTTCTATTTCTGGTGAAAAAATGCTAATTTCCATATTTGATGGACGTGAAATCATTTTTTGACTTGAAATTAAGCTCTTTATTAAAAATAATATTATTTGAGTGCAAAATTCTTTCTTTCTTTCTTTGAGTCATTACATTTAATGAAAAACTCGTGTTTCTCTCATATAAAATCCATAAGTAAAAAAATGCGAGAAATCGTTAAATTTCACATCGACTACAGCTTAGGAGTTGACAAAATCTTCTGTGACTAAAATATATGAAGGAAGGATATTCTGAAAGCTGGATTAATACTATACATTTTATGGATCTTCTATAAAAAAAATTTCGCAAAAACTGAACCCAATGCTTAACATATAATTCGACTCTTCTCTGAACTTTGCCTGAAATATTATGCAAAATTCCTTTCTGCCGACGTGCTTTTATGCCCCTTGGCTTAGAAGACAAAGGTTGTCTTTGAATTATTGTTCTAGGATTCTATCTTCTGTTCATCTCTATGATTCTGTTTTCTATTTGCACAATTGGCTTCTTTCTCTCTAGATTGGTGTGTTCTTATATGTATCCTGTAAATTTTTAGAATGATTAGCAAATGTTATAGATAAAACACAATATTCAAAGATCATCTCACTTATTCTTATTATAAAATAATTAAAAGATATTTTTGATTACCTTTTAGATTTCCCAAAGCCTATAAAACCAAAGATCTTCTCCGTTCAGAATTTCATGTCCCAAGAAAATTTAAATTGGCGTTGTAATTTAACGTCTTTGGCTACCGCATAAGACACCTGTGATGTCTTTTTAACCTGTCAAACCTGCCATTGATTAATTATTATCTAATTATATTACACCTGTAATATAATTAAAAGATAGCAAAGAAGTGGTCATCTAATTAAAAAATATTATGAATCTGGGATATTGCTTCTCTGCACTTTTAATTTTATGGTAAAGAAGAGAGTTTTATAGGCATTTTAATAACTGCTGGAAGGATGCCTCTGGAATTGGTGACGAATTCAGCAATTATTTGGCAAACTAACGACGACTTTGGTGAAATGAACACTCATAAAACTACTGAAATTTTGAGAATATCTTGATTGGGAGTGGAAGTATGATATCCTTCTAGAAGCTTCTGTGACCTGTTTTGATGACTATAAAAACTGAAGCAGAGAGCTCAAGTCGGTAAGCGAGGGATCTCACTCTTTTGAAGCTTTAGGATCCAGCGAGTTTTCTTTGAACTCTATGCTCACTTGCGATTGCTTGGCAATGATTCGTTGCTTTTTCGTGTGCCTTTCTTGTTTATTTCTGGTAATATTTACTTTGCATATGCTTCGGCTGTTTTCGTGTTTTCTTGTTATTGTGATCATTATTAAGCTTGCTTGCCGACGTCCTGGCATAGGGGTAGCGCATCTTCCTCGTGATCTAAGCTTCCCGGGTTCGAATCCCGGTTCGGGCATGGTTGTTCTTCACCTGTGTTCTATCTGTGAGGTGTGTGAATGTCCCCCCCCCTGTAAAAAAGGGGTTGTACAAGGGAATGTGTGTGAGTTTGATGAGCTAGAAGTCAGACTTCTGCCCTCGGGTGCTCAGGGGTCTTTATCATCAGAGGCTACTGCAGTCCCTTTCCGTGGTAACGCGGACACGACATCATCATCATCATCATTAAGCTTGATTGAATTCACACACTATATCCCTGGGTGAAATTTCCAAAACAGAATATCGCAATCATTGGCATAAAATACGACAGCAAACTTTTAATACCTTAATCCATTTGAATATTGAATCAATCAAGACATTATGTTAATTAGTTAAAAAAATAATGATTTGAATACGTAAGAAGGTTACACGCCGAAAAATTATAAGTATCAAAATATTTTTTTTTTTTTAAATCAACAGCAAATTTCAGATTTTTTTTGTAACAAATTGATTTAAAATGGACGCGTAATTTATTTCATTAATGTGATGACTACTAAAAACAAATACATACCTGTAATTAATATGTGTTACTTAAATTAGTATGTATTTCAAGTTTATCTGAAATTTTTATATTTATCCTTAAAGAAAATGTTTTTCCTTGAATTTAAATACATCCAATTATTTTAGGATGCTTTCTAAAATTTTTCCTTTATCTTCTTTCTCATTTATTTTCTACTCAAGCAGTTCTCGAATGATGTTATTTAAAACAGAAAACTTATTTTCAAAATATCCAATTAAAGTTTCGCGTTCCAATAATTTTCTCTATGCAAATACGTTTAAGTTTTAAAGTTAATTAAATTCAGGCTCTTTAAAGATCAAGTATGTTCGTACAAGTATTAAGGATAAAAATAATTGATAACGCAAAATAATTTTTCTTTTATAATAAATAATATCATTAGCTTTGTTTGTTCGCACGAAATATCCACCGTTGTTGATCTTTAATTATTTTTTTATATAGTTTCGAATGTTTCTGGAGGAAACAAATATTAATTTTAAGTGGGTAAATTTTAACATGAAACAATTAAATGTGTCACTTATATTATTTAATTAGAAATATTCTTATTTTTTATTCTGTGTCAAATTAGCATTAAGCATTTGCTTTAAAGAATAATTTCTAGAAATATGCAAAAAAAAAAAAAAAATAAGTAAATAAACCTCAAACTAAGTATGTTCCGGAAAATAATTGTTTACATATATGATATGTATTTATAATTCGTTAGAAATGCGTTGTAAATTAATTATGCATAAATAGTTACTACTAAAGTGATATCATTTAAATGATATTTCTATTAATCTTTTGTTTTGCATTATTCATATTATAATACAAAGAAAAATGCAGACATATAACAAAACTATTTTCTTATATAGAACAAACATTTAAGTTAAGAAACAATAAGAAATCCATATGCAATTTTACGTCATATGAATAGATTTTGAATATATACAATACATATACAGTGTACATATATCAACGTACAATACAATGCATATATCAACGTACAATACAATGCATATATACAATGTATATATCAATGTACAATACAATGCATATATACAATGTATATATCAATGTAAAATACAATGCATATATACAATGTATATATCAATGTACAATACAATGCATATATACAATGTATATATCAATGTACAATACAATGCATATATACAATGCATATAGTATCAATGTACAATACAATGCATATATACAATGTATATAGTATCAATGTACAATACAATGCATATATACAATGTATATAGTATCAATGTACAATACAATGCATATAGTATCAATGTACTATACAATGCATATAGTATCAATGTACAATACAATGCATATAGTATCAATGTACAATACAATGCATATAGTATCAATGTACTATACAATGCATATAGTATCAATGTACTATACAATGTATATAGTATCAATGTACAATACAATGCATATATACAATGTATATAGTATCAATGCACAATACAATGCATATATACAATGTATATAGTATCAATGCACAATACAATGCATATATACAATGTATATAGTATCAATGTACAATATAATGCATATAGTATCAATGTACAATACAATGCATATAGTATCAATGTACTATACAATGCATATAGTATCAATGTACTATACAATGCATATAGTATCAATGTACTATACAATGCATATAGTATCAATGTACAATACAATGCATATAGTATCAATGTACTATACAATGCATATAGTATCAATGTACTATACAATGCATATAGTATCAATGTACTATACAATGTATATAGTATCAATGTACAATACAATGCATATATACAATGTATATAGTATCAATGTACAATATAATGCATATAGTATCAATGTACAATACAATGCATATAGTATCAATGTACAATACAATGCATATAGTATCAATGTACTATACAATGCATATAGTATCAATGTACAATACAATGCATATATACAATGTATATAGTATCAATGTACTATACAATGCATATAGTATCAATGTACAATACAATGCATATAGTATCAATGTACTATACAATGCATATAGTATCAATGTACAATACAATGCATATAGTATCAATGTACTATACAATGCATATAGTATCAATGTACTATACAATGTATATAGTATCAATGTACAATACAATGCATATATACAATGTATATAGTATCAATGCACAATACAATGCATATATACAATGTATATAGTATCAATGCACAATACAATGCATATATACAATGTATATAGTATCAATGCACAATACAATGCATATATACAATGTATATAGTATCAATGTACAATACAATGCATATATACAATGTATATAGTATCAATGTACAATATAATGCATATAGTATCAATGTACAATACAATGCATATAGTATCAATGTACTATACAATGCATATAGTATCAATGTACTATACAATGCATATAGTATCAATGTACTATACAATGTATATAGTATCAATGTACAATACAATGCATATAGTATCAATGTACTATACAATGCATATAGTATCAATGTACTATACAATGTATATAGTATCAATGTACAATACAATGCATATATACAATGTATATAGTATCAATGCACAATACAATGCATATATACAATGTATATAGTATCAATGTACAATACAATGCATATATACAATGTATATAGTATCAATGTACAATACAATGTATATAGTATCAATGTACAATATAATGCATATAGTATCAATGTACAATACAATGCATATAGTATCAATGTACTATACAATGCATATAGTATCAATGTACTATACAATGTATATAGTATCAATGTACAATACAATGCATATATACAATGTTTATATTAATGTACAATACAATGTATATATCAGTGTACAATACAATGTATATATCAGTGTACAATACAATGTATATATCAGTGTACAATACAATGTATATATACAATGTTTATATTAATGTACAATACAATGTATATATCAGTGTACAATACAATGTATATATCAGTGTACAATACAATGTATATATCAGTGTACAATACAATGTATATATCAATGTACAATACAATGTATATATACAATGTATATAGTATCAATGTACAATACAATGCATATATACAATGTATATAGTATCAATGTACAATACAATGCATATATACAATGTATATATCAATGTACAATACAATGCATATATACAATGTTTATATTAATGTACAATACAATGTATATATCAGTGTACAATACAATGTATATATACAATGTTTATATTAATGTACAATACAATGTATATATCAGTGTACAATACAATGTATATATCAAGGGAGAACATAAAATAAGTTTCTTTATTATTATTATTTAATAAGATATAGTTAGATGAATGTTAGCTTGTTGTATTTAGTTTGAATTTAGTGTATACGGAAAAGATTTAAAATGTTTGTTAAATGTTTTTCATTAAGATAGGGGACTACGTTGAAACGTCGAATTGTTTACGAAATTATGAATTTTTATTTAATATTCTTAAAGTTTTGACTGGGTTTTTTTTTTCATAAAACCGTTAGAATTTCATTTCTAAGTCTATTTTTTGGGACGTTGTGTGATGACTAAAACGAAACTGAAGAAGTCGTGCTGTCATACATTAGGCGTGTTCTTGTTAGAATAATTCTATCCAAAGTGATACGACATGAAAAATTAATGTCTACATTTAAAACATTTAAATATAATGATAGTAGATTAAGAGAGGTAACGCAAATGCGTATTTAAAATCTCTCGAAGGCACGTAAGTCAATAAAGCAGAGTTGAGTTTTCACACAACTTCTAAGTTCGATAACAAATTGTTTTAAGTTGTGCGTGAGTTTATTTTTGCTTCTTCGTTGCGCCACAGTTGCACTGATTTTTGTATTTGCATTACATATATATTATGCACCATTTGATTGTTTTTTTTATTTCCCATTTCCTCAAATTATAATCGTTGACAGAATTTCCTTATGAAAAATCTCAAATTAAAATCCAATACGCTTTTTTTAATTCAAATTTGGTATAATAAGTCTTGAATATATCCTGCAGTTCCTCAACTAGATAATAAGTAATCTATTCATTTAGAAATATTTTATAGTTGCTTTCGTGCATCATTATGTGAAAAAAATGGGAAATTTTTTGTTATTTATCATTTGAACCTGAATGTTTAAAGAATGGATAGAAATATGGCTTATGTTTAGTTCTTGAACTAAATTATACATTTCTAAACTAAGTGCAAAATTTTAAGTAAAACAATTGATAAAACTCTATACGTGAAGATTTTTGCTTTATACTTACGCCCTTTTTTCCAATTTTTTTTTTAAAAATTCCATTTAACTAGTATATTTTGGTTTTATAGATGTTTTTGCAATCATTTTATGCAAACGAAAAAAAAATATAATAATTTTCAAATGTTTTTGAGAAAATTCATTCCGAATTTATTCACGCGGTTATTTCTTCAGAAATAAAACATACGGATTCAGAGTAAAATGCAATAAATTTGAGTAAATACTCTTTTTATATATCATATGACTTTTGTTTTATTACCGTTTTGTTTGTAAATCTAAATGCTTCATCTAATTACATAAGATACAGTGCCTCTTCCGTGGTCATTTGGGTCAAATTTAGATTGGTTAAGTTATATTAACGTCCAGTTTAAAAGCAACACTAGACTTACTTTGGGAGGAACCTCGTAATTTCAAACCTCGGTCAGATGACGAGAACGACACCTACGCTGGCATCCCTCTCTCTAAAGTTCAACACCACACAAGCGGAAGGACGTTTGTTTGTGGACGTCCCATTTAATAACTGGTAAATATATAATTTGAATCAGTTTATTACATTTCGCATCTATGTCTAACTTAACAACCTCCGAATTTTCTAAACTGGTAAAATTCAACGTTAACTAAACTGTATATTGAACTTGTAAAAAAAAATTTCAAGCATTAATATAATCAAACAATCTCAATTTGATCCAAGAAAGCCCTTATATCTAAATTTATTCATTTGTTACAGTTTGTTCCTGCATTAAGAAAATTATAGCTTTCCAAGAAGAACTATACATCAAGCAACAACAACAATTGCAACAGTCGCAATGCGCAGTAGACGATATCGATTTCAATATGGCAACCCATGAATAAAACAATAGCAAACAAGACAAGCTCATTTGTTCAATCTGTTTCTCAATGTTTTTCTTCATTTCTTCAATTTTAAGCCATTGTTAAGTTTCCAATTGTTTGCTCTGAGATTTTCGGGAATTGGAAGTTTATTTTCTGTTTCAGTCAGTTTATTATCCTCTACCTTTGCGGGTTAATGTGTATTATATGTTACAGATTTAGTTATAGAATTCTATTATAGATTTGTATAATATTACGCTATTATCAGTTAAGATGTATTAATAGTTGACTTCGTTTTAAACTATCCACCTAAAAAATCAATTTTCAGCCAAAATTTGTTGTTGTTTTTTATTTAAAAAAAAGTCATACTTTCTGTTTTTCAAATCTATTTGTACTTTATTTCTACGACACCCAGAAAAAAATTAGCTTTTTTCATGTTAACGTGGAAAACTGAAATCAAAAACCGGAAGTAAAAGCACTCAACGAATTTTCATTTTCAACCATATAAATGAAAATATTCTTTTAATTTATTAAAAATTATGATTATTTATGCCTTTTACATTGCAGAATACGTGCAATTTGAAGTTTAACACGTGTTTGTGATTCAGCTTTTAAAATACATTTTTTACAATACATTTTTTAACTTTAAAAAATGTATTGTTTTTAATAGCTGTTGAAATAAATTAACATTCTTTATTCATATATATATGTTAAAAATCAAAAGCTTTGTTTAGAATTAAACTTAATTTATATATTTATTTCAGAAGATTTCAATATTTGTGGTGCGCATTTTTAACTTTTATAATTATATTCATATATTCTCTAAACCGTTCTTCTTTAAAAATCTTTCTTAATCAAATGAAATATGCTATAAAAGGTTTTGAGAAAAATCGTTTGGTTTTTCATCGTTAATAAAATATTTTTCGCAATTATATCTGAAAGGAAATTAAAAATGAATATTTTTAATCGTTTGGCTCTTTAGAAAAGTAAATTTGGTATAAGCTAAAAGAAGTTATTTTTTAAACCACCAATTTATTAACTGTTGAATTTATATTTAAATACACTTGCAGTGCTTTGTAAAAAATATCATTTCCAAATCTTTCTCGTAAGACTATTTAATAATTATTGAAATAATTATTTAATAATTATCGTAATTATTATTGAAATAATTTACCATTAGAGTTTTTCGGTAATGCAATCAGAAATAGCTTCATCTTTAAATATGCATTTCTGTTATGGATCATTAATGTATAACTGCATCCAATTACTTAAAATGTTTTGAAATAAATTAATGCATCACTAAATTATTCTGAACGATCTGCAATGAAAGTAAAGTGCTTGTGATTTTACTCCCTTGATATATTTAATATAAGCTCTTTAATGGCGACTTTTTCACGTAATAAAAATGAAAATTAATGGAAGTTATTCAAGTCGATTAATTTTTATCATAATTTATGCGAATATAAATGAGAAATAAGGCTTCCATTTTATGCACAAAGGGAATTCAGTATTATAAAAAGAAAGCCAGATTGAATTTGATTTGAAAAAGAAAAAATTAATGCAAAAATCGATATCCTAATCCGCAGAGGCCAATTTATCCTGAAATATTTTAATATCTTTAATGCAAAATTAAAACGAAAAGAAGTAAAGGAAAATAAAATATACTTGCATTTTACCAGATAGAGAAAAAAAGATTCATTTTATCAATCCTTGTTGTGATATGGAAATTTGCCTTCATTTTTTTTTCTGTTTTGTTGTTATTGGTGATGGGAAAAAATTCTTTACTATGGTATAAATAATTTTAATACAATAGTTTAATTTTAGTAAATTTTAATGTAAAATGAACATTGCAGATTATACAAAGTTGTAAGACATTTTAGAATAGAATTTAACGTTTTCGCATACAATGACGAATCTAATTCGCGCATTCAGTTACTGAATTTTTAATTTTATCCCTTTTCACTCGGATGGTGACTCTCAAGACGGTGCATCATTTTGACATTTTATTTATTTACTTTTTAATTTTGATTTTTTTAAAAATACCTAAAGAAGGGTAAGAAGATGTAGATTAATTTTCGCGGTAAAATTCAACTTAAAATTATAAGTATTTTTTTTTCCATAGCTATAAACAAGACCTTGTGTTAACTGAATAATTTTGCAGCGAATTATTTTTCCGGGTTCAAAGGATTAATTAACTCCTTGCACATCAAATCATTACCAATTAAGGGAAATATAAAGTAATTTAAAATGCAAAAATCCCTTAAAAACACTTCAGTATTTCAAAATAACATATTAATATAAGTATCAAAATAATAATAAATATCTGAAATAAAATGTCATCTAATTAGGAAGTTCAGTAAATTCGTAGATCAAGGGATTATTGTTGGATGCGTTGTGTTGAAAGATATTCAGCTCTTTAACTCATTTGTTCGTTCGCTATATATATATATATTCCAAGATTAAATATAAATTTTGAATATTAAAAAATTGTCTAATATCACATATCATTTTTTGTACCTCTGATTAATATATTAAAATATGAAATTTTTCAGCCAACACAGATTATATGATTCTATTTAATTATTATTACTATACAGTCAGCATTTGTTGCTAAATTCTTGACAATAAAATGATAGTTTCTTCATAATAACTCAATTCATCAACATACTAGTATCATCCAGAAAATTAAATTCGCAAGGCCTCTGCACAGAACATTATGGATAAATTCCCAGGACTCTCTATACAGAAGAACATTTATGGAGAAATCCCCCAGGACTCTCTATACAGAAGAACATTTATGGAGAAATCCCCCAGGACTCTCTATACAGAAGAACATTTATGGAGAAATCCCCCAGGACTCCCTTTACAGAAGAACATTTATGGAGAAATCCCCCAGGACTCCCTTTACAGAAGAACATTTATGGAGAAATCCCCCAGGACTCCCTTTACAGAAGAACATTTATGGAGAAATCCTCGAAGACTCTCTATACAGAAGAATATTTATGGAGAAATCCCCCAGGACTCTCTATACAGAAGAATATTTATGGAGAAATCCCCCAGGACTCTCTATACAGAAGAACATTTATGGAGAAATCCCCCAGGACTCTCTATACAGAAGAACATTTATGGAGAAATCCCCCAGGACTCTATACAGAAGAACATTTATGGAGAAATCCCCAAGGACTCTCTATACAGAAGAACATTTATGGAGAAATCCCCAAGGACTCTCTATACAGAAGAACATTTATGGAGAAATCCCCAAGGGCTCTCTATACAGAAGAACATTTATGGAGAAATCCCCAAGGACTCTCTATACAGAAGAACATTTATGGAGAAATCCCCAAGGACTCTCTATACAGAAGAACATTTATGGAGAAATCCCCAAGGACTCTCTATACAGAAGAACATTTATGGAGAAATCCCCCAGGACTCTCTATACAGAAGAACATTTATGGAGAAATCCTCCAGGACTCTATACAGAAGAACATTTATGGAGAAATCCTCCAGGACTCTATACAGAAGAACATTTATGGAGAAATCCTCCAGGACTCTATACAGAAGAACATTTATGGAGAAATCCCCCAGGACTCTATACAGAAGAACATTTATGGATAAATTCCCAGGACTCTCTATACAGAAGAACATTTATGGAGAAATCCCCAAGGACTCTCTATACAGAAGAACATTTATGGAGAAATCCCCCAGGACTCTCTATACAGAAGAACATTTATGGAGAAATCCTCCAGGACTCTATACAGAAGAACATTTATGGAGAAATCCTCCAGGACTCTATACAGAAGAACATTTATGGAGAAATCCTCCAGGACTCTATACAGAAGAACATTTATGGAGAAATCCCCCAGGACTCTCTATACAGAAGAACATTTATGGAGAAATCCCCCAGGACTCTCTATACAGAAGAACATTTATGGAGAAATCCCCCAGGACTCTCTATACAGAAGAACATTTATGGAGAAATCCCCCAGGACTCTCTATACAGAAGAACATTTATGGAGAAATCCCCCAGGACACTCTATACAGAAGAACATTTATGGAGAAATCCCCCAGGACTCTCTATACAGAAGAACATTTATGGAGAAATCCCCCAGGACTCTCTATACAGAAGAACATTTATGGAGAAATCCTCCAGGACTCTATACAGAAGAACATTTATGGAGAAATCCCCAAGGACTCTCTATACAGAAGAACATTTATGGAGAAATCCCCAAGGACTCTCTATACAGAAGAACATTTATGGAGAAATCCCCAAGGACACTCTATACAGAAGAACATTTATGGAGAAATCCTCCAGGACTCTATACAGAAGAACATTTATGGAGAAATCCCCCAGGACTCTCTATACAGAAGAACATTTATGGAGAAATCCCCAAGGACTCTCTATACAGAAGAACATTTATGGAGAAATCCCCAAGGACTCTCTATACAGAAGAACATTTATGGAGAAATCCCCCAGGACTCTCTATACAGAAGAACATTTATGGAGAAATCCTCCAGGACTCTATACAGAAGAACATTTATGGAGAAATCCTCCAGGACTCTATACAGAAGAACATTTATGGAGAAATCCTCCAGGACTCTATACAGAAGAACATTTATGGAGAAATCCCCCAGGACTCTATACAGAAGAACATTTATGGATAAATTCCCAGGACTCTCTATACAGAAGAACATTTATGGAGAAATCCCCAAGGACTCTCTATACAGAAGAACATTTATGGAGAAATCCCCCAGGACTCTCTATAAAGAAGAACATTTATGGAGAAATCCTCCAGGACTCTATACAGAAGAACATTTATGGAGAAATCCTCCAGGACTCTATACAGAAGAACATTTATGGAGAAATCCTCCAGGACTCTATACAGAAGAACATTTATGGAGAAATCCTCCAGGACTCTATACAGAAGAACATTTATGGAGAAATCCCCCAGGACTCTCTATACAGAAGAACATTTATGGAGAAATCCCCCAGGACTCTCTATACAGAAGAACATTTATGGAGAAATCCCCCAGGACTCTCTATACAGAAGAACATTTATGGAGAAATCCCCCAGGACTCTCTATACAGAAGAACATTTATGGAGAAATCCCCCAGGACTCTCTATACAGAAGAACATTTATGGAGAAATCCCCCAGGACTCTCTATACAGAAGAACATTTATGGAGAAATCCCCCAGTACTCTCTATACAGAAGAACATTTATGGAGAAATCCCCCAGGACTCTCTATACAGAAGAACATTTATGGAGAAATCCCCCAGGACACTCTATACAGAAGAACATTTATGGAGAAATCCCCCAGGACTCTCTATACAGAAGAACATTTATGGAGAAATCCCCCAGTACTCTCTATACAGAAGAACATTTATGGAGAAATCCCCAAGGACTCTCTATACAGAAGAACATTTATGGAGAAATCCCCCAGGACTCTCTATACAGAAGAACATTTATGGAGAAATCCCCCAGGACTCTATACAGAAGAACATTTATGGAGAAATCCTCCAGGACTCTATACAGAAGAACATTTATGGAGAAATCCTCCAGGACTCTATACAGAAGAACATTTATGGAGAAATCCCCCAGGACTCTATACAGAAGAACATTTATGGATAAATTCCCAGGACTCTCTATACAGAAGAACATTTATGGAGAAATCCCCAAGGACTCTCTATACAGAAGAACATTTATGGAGAAATCCCCCAGGACTCTCTATACAGAAGAACATTTATGGAGAAATCCTCCAGGACTCTATACAGAAGAACATTTATGGAGAAATCCTCCAGGACTCTATACAGAAGAACATTTATGGAGAAATCCTCCAGGACTCTATACAGAAGAACATTTATGGAGAAATCCTCCAGGACTCTATACAGAAGAACATTTATGGAGAAATCCTCCAGGACTCTATACAGAAGAACATTTATGGAGAAATCCTCCAGGACTCTATACAGAAGAACATTTATGGAGAAATCCCCCAGGACTCTCTATACAGAAGAACATTTATGGAGAAATCCCCCAGGACTCTCTATACAGAAGAACATTTATGGAGAAATCCCCCAGGACTCTCTATACAGAAGAACATTTATGGAGAAATCCCCCAGTACTCTCTATACAGAAGAACATTTATGGAGAAATCCCCCAGTACTCTCTATACAGAAGAACATTTATGGAGAAATCCCCCAGGACTCTCTATACAGAAGAACATTTATGGAGAAATCCCCCAGGACACTCTATACAGAAGAACATTTATGGAGAAATCCCCCAGGACTCTCTATACAGAAGAACATTTATGGAGAAATCCCCCAGGACTCTCTATACAGAAGAACATTTATGGAGAAATCCTCCAGGACTCTATACAGAAGAACATTTATGGAGAAATCCCCAAGGACTCTCTATACAGAAGAACATTTATGGAGAAATCCCCAAGGACTCTCTATACAGAAGAACATTTATGGAGAAATCCTCCAGGACTCTATACAGAAGAACATTTATGGAGAAATCCTCCAGGACTCTATACAGAAGAACATTTATGGAGAAATCCCCCAGGACTCTCTATACAGAAGAACATTTATGGAGAAATCCCCAAGGACTCTCTATACAGAAGAACATTTATGGAGAAATCCCCAAGGACTCTCTATACAGAAGAACATTTATGGAGAAATCCCCAAGGACTCTCTATACAGAAGAACATTTATGGAGAAATGCCCCAGGACTCTCTATACAGAAGAACATTTATGGAGAAATCCTCCAGGACTCTATACAGAAGAACATTTATGGAGAAATCCTCCAGGACTCTATACAGAAGAACATTTATGGAGAAATCCTCCAGGACTCTATACAGAAGAACATTTATGGAGAAATCCTCCAGGACTCTATACAGAAGAACATTTATGGAGAAATCCTCCAGGACTCTATACAGAAGAACATTTATGGAGAAATCCCCCAGGACTCTCTATACAGAAGAACATTTATGGAGAAATCCCCCAGGACTCTCTATACAGAAGAACATTTATGGAGAAATCCCCCAGGACTCTCTATACAGAAGAACATTTATGGAGAAATCCCCCAGGACTCTCTATAC
Source organism: Argiope bruennichi (assembly GCF_947563725.1). Classification (NCBI taxonomy): domain Eukaryota; kingdom Metazoa; phylum Arthropoda; class Arachnida; order Araneae; family Araneidae; genus Argiope; species Argiope bruennichi. Next base: position 52,286,303 of record NC_079161.1, on the reverse strand, counting down.
AGAAGAACATTTATGGAGAAATCCCCCAGGACTCTCTATACAGAAGAACATTTATGGAGAAATCCCCCAGGGCTCTCTATACAGAAGAACATTTATGGAGAAATCCCCCAGGACTCTCTATACAGAAGAACATTTATGGAGAAATCCCCCAGGACTCACTTTACAGAAGAACATTTATGGAGAAATCCCCCAGGACTCCCTTTACAGAAGAACATTTATGGAGAAATCCCCGAAGACTCTCTTTACAGAAGAACATTTATGGAGAAATCCCCGAAGACTCTCTATACAGAAGAATATTTATGGAGAAATCCCCGAGGACTCTCTATACAGAAGAACATTTATGGAGAAATCCCCAAGGACTCTCTATACAGAAGAACATTTATGGAGAAATCCCCGAGGACTCTCTATACAGAAGAACATTTATGGAGAAATCTCCGAGGACTCTCTATACAGAAGAACATTTATGGAGAAATCCCCAAGTACTCTCTATACAGAAGAACATTTATGGAGAAATCTCCAAAGACTCTCTATACAGAAGAGCATTTATGGATAAATCCCCAAGGACTCTATACAGAAAATTTATGGTACTTATTGGAACTCAAGATTCACACCATAATATAACCTAGAGAAACACGTTCAAAGAAATCAATTTTATTGAATCGAACAATATGTTTTTCTGAAAAATATTCCAATCTGGTCTAATATGTGAACAAACGTTTCATAGACGTAAGAGCTATCCAACTAGCTAATAGAATTCAAGTTAGAGTCCGTAGTAATGAAGTTTTGCCATTTATTTAGTTTAAAGTTTAATTTTTTTAAAAAAACTAACTAAAGTTGGTTATATTTCAGAAATTGCTATTAAAAACTAACAAACTAAGCAATATAACAAAAGCAAATTCGGTATCATCATTATATTTTTAATTCCTGAATATATACTATATGTTTGTATGCAGACTTTTTCTGACAAATAGACAGCATGATTCGATATAAAATAATATTTTTATACTGAAAACAACAACTGGAAAAAAATGCATTAGAATACCATATAGCATGATTGAAGTAGTGTATAAATTATTTCAATCGGCTTTAGCGGCAACTTTAATAGAATAATTAATAATTCGATGACTTCCAAAAACTGATAAATACTGCATTTCTATTAATGTATATAAACTAAAAAACGTATTTATGTAATATTAACCATTTATGCAATAATTATTCGCTTATATGCAATTTCTGTAGTACCATACACAACAGTGATACTTCATACTTTATGAAGGGAAAATATATATATCTGAGAATATAAAAGCAAAACTAATATAATAATCATAAGCATTTGATAAATAATCTTAATTTATTCAATTCATCAAATAATTCACCGTATTATATAAACAATTTAATCTTTTAACAGTTTTTCAAAAATATCGAATTAATAAAAGAACAGCATTGCTGTGATTATAATATCAAAAAGACATGTTATAATTATTAAATATTTCCACATAAAAAAATGAAATACATGTTACTGAAGTCGATTTATATTCAAATACAACGTCAGAAAAATTGCATCAATTTGATACTGAAATCGGATGCCTAATCTGATAGCGATATTATATGTTTAATTTGTGAAAGGTTTAATATCTTCTTTCTGATGAGTTATGGAAATTTAGAAAAAGAAAGTGCTTTAATGTGTCTTCAACATCTGATTGCAATTTATAATTACCATTAAATTCAAAACATTTACAGCGTAACTCATACATAGAATATTAATTGACCTAAGATCAGTTAAATTCATGAAAATACAAAACACATTTAATTATATCATTAATCTTCATTCAAAAATCTGCCAAATTAAAAAGAGAAAATAATAAAATTTATCCATTTCATTGTTCCCAATGTTCTAAACATCCTTAAAAATAACTATTTCACAAAAGTTTAGAAAAAAATGCAGTATTTTAAACAATAAAAACAAAAGATTGAAATCCAAAATCTTCTCTTAAGTTAAGCCTTTTATTATTTTTTTAGAATTCCTCAGGGGGGAAAAAACACAAGAAAAATAAACTTTTATTGTTTCATTATTACCTACTTAGTTAATTCCTACTTAGATAAAACCTTCAAACATATAAAAAAAATATTAAAACACGCGACATAATTAATAACTTCTGAGTAATCCTAGATTTAATAAAAATATCTTTTTGTTCAATATTTTAAAACGTCCTTTTTTATAGAATTAATTATTTCAAAGTTCTGCAAGTTTTATTTCCTTTGAAGAATATTGTTTTTTTTATTATTAAAATGGATGTAACAATGAAAATAATAAATTAAATTTTGAAAACAGTTCCTGGTTTTGTTTCAATATTATTAAATATTTATTATATCGTGAATGTGTTTATATTAAGATTTTTCTGTAATTGGAATGATAAATTCGACCAGTTTTTATCATTTTCTTATGAAATCATTACTTTAATTTGCAAAACAACCAAATTTATATTTGAAATTCTATCAATTTCAAATTCATATTTTTCACATATAAAAGTATATGATAATAATTTATTTTCAGCGTTATTTGATTACTTTTAGATTGAAAATTTAATAAAGACTGGTTAACGACAAGCATTTACAATAATCAATAAAATGTTTCATATATCCTGGAAAAACTACTCTAATAAATTTGATTAAAATTCTTGAATTAAATATAATATGGATGCAAAATGAAAAAAATTATTTAACTTACCAAAAGAACATCGGAGGATAGAAACTTGCCGGAATCAGAGGAACAGGAGTTAAATTTTAATAACATGAGCTGCTTCGAAACACAAGGCGTTGCCAGTGATCCTTCAAGGAGAAGAAAATGAGGCAGAGTGAAACCAAATATCAAAAATAATTACAACTTCACTTCCATTCATTTCTGGATATCCATAAATATTTCTGAGATAGTAAATAATCACATTCTTTCCCCAATTACAATTCAAACTTATTAGACTGCTCTTTAACATATATCAGAAAAAAATTGTCTGTAATTAAAAAACACATTTCATTGCATTGTCTGTAATTAAAAAACACATTGTCCAAAGAAGAGGTTCTATTTAATCACAGCCAATTGATTTAGACACCAGCTATCAAGTATTATGACATTCTCTGACTTCGTCCTTGAATTTCATTGAAACAACATGGTTTACATACATAATATTGGTTTATTCACAGCTATTAATTTTGTAACCATTGATTTTAAAGTTAAAAAACTTGCAAGGCATTTTAATACGTTCATGTAAGAAGTAGAATATGCCTCCCTATTTGCTAATACAAAACATGATATAACGTTCCACTTCGAAACAAGCTAAAGCACAAAGCGGCATATATAGTTCGTACATATACAAGACATACATATTTGTTCACAAAATGCTATTCAAGCAGCTTAGATATTCCAATAAATAATTTAAAATTTTAAAAAAAATTGCTAGAATTTAACAAAATGGTTTTTACAATACCCTTTGGCAATTTAGGTATCGGCAAAGGTGTAGAAATGTAGCTACAAGAGACAACTTACGAAAATTATCACAAGATGGCGTATCAGTGGTAATTACAACAAATTGATAAATTTACATTGTTCAATAAATTCATGAAAAAAAGTCGTAATCAATGTTTCGAGCTTTTATGTTCTGATTTAAAAAAAAAATTCTCAAACTTCAAGCTCCGAAAATTCCAGCAAATGTTGCGGACGTGTCCTTGGGTTCTAACAAGGATTTTGATTCATCTCGGTTAATGCCAAAAAGTAAAATTAACAAATAATATGGCTTTAAATTCATTTGCCCTTAATTTGCAATTAATTTAAGTTTTACTTATCCTATTTTGCCATTTTTTCAACGTCCAGAGCAATATAAATACTTACAGTGACGAAACGATAATTTTCATTAATTATTTCATACAATGCTGGCAAAACAAACCTAAAATATCCTGAATCGGGTGACTCGCTATCTACCAATCAGAAAGCGAATAAAATATAATGTTTACATAAAAAATTTTTATGTAATAGATAAAAAACCAAGTTAAAAGAAAAAAAAAAATGGAATCAAAATTAAACGAAATAAAATAAGAATCCGACCTGAAGACTTTCACAAGGGTCACCGCAGGCAGGGATTCAAAATAAGGGATTTTTTCTGTGCAGAGTCTGACCTTAGTCCAATAGTATTGACCCGAATTCAAGGGATTTTCGGGTCATTTCGGGTTTAGTAGTAGCTGCCTTTGCGCTCTCTAAATACAATGATGCTTTTTCTACTATTTTTTAGTTCTTAATTTTTTAGTTTGATTCAGAAATAATTTTTTAGTTTCGTTTCCGAAATAATTTAGATTGTTTCAGAAATAGGTTTTAATTTCATATTGCTTATATGTTTGATTACTTATGTAATAGATATATATATATGACAAAGGAGTATATTTATTCCAGGTTGTAACTTATCATGATGTACAAAATAAAATTCATTTTTTTTTTTTATCTTACTGAAGTAATTCATAGTTTTAAAAGATACTTTTTCGTTTCATTTAGTTCAAGAATTAAGTTATTATTTCTAAGTGATAGATTTAAATAAAAATAAAATTTTGTTAATTTCAACATTTGTGTGTGTGTGTGTGTGTGTGTGTGTGTGTGTGTGTGTGTGTATGTGTGTCATTGCTTACTTTCTAAATCTGTCAGGTTTTATTTTTTTTTAATTACTGAATTAAAAATTCTTGGAGATATAAATATTCCAATCAATTTATGTTTCCAAATTTAACTATTATATGAAATAAATATTCACAAAACAATGCAAAATTGCAGTTTTTTTTTGTTTTTTTTTTTCAATGTCGTAAGATACCGAAAATCATTAAGTCAAACTTACAACTTTTTTTTTTCATTTTTTTCTTAATTACCATAATATCAAACGTTAAAAAAAATTCAGAATGGAAAAGTTTTCGGTAACAAAAAAAAAAAAATCAAATTGCTTCTAACGAATTAACTACTTGCTCCATAAATTAAAACCAAAACTTCGCTCACTCGGAAAACACATGTCATTTGGTAACTTATCCAAGCAGATTCTTTTCTTTTTCGTACAAAAAATGAAAACTCGATTAATGTTAAATATAATTACTTCTTGAGACTGAGGAAATATGGTAGCAGGAGAGTAAAAATCATTTGTTTGTTCATATTTTTAGCAACAGTAAAGATATAAGAGGTTGTTTTAATGGTCTTATCAAAATTTTGACCTTTTTCTGAACTAAAAGGAGTTAGGGTTGCTCATTATTTTAATATGATTCTCGAAAGAAATAATTACCATACAGCTCAAAGGCTTACGACTATACGAACGAAGACTAACTTAAAGAAAACAGGTGCATTATTTGCAGTTTTGGCAAACATCATTTTTTTTCCCCACACCATTACGCTAGTAATGGTTTGTTTCATCATTAGTTAAAATTTGTAAAATACGGGGTAAGCATAATAAGTGAGCATTTCCCGAAAATCGAATTTTTGTTTTAAACGCATATTTCTCAACCATTTGAAACTAAAATTTGACACAGAACAACGCATACCAAATTTGATATATTTATGTCAATGAATTTTTGATTTAAGCATAATAAGTAAGCATTTCTAAAAGTGTCCGAAAATCGAATTTTTGTTTTAAACGCATATTTCTCAACCATTTGAAACTAAAATTTGACACAGAACAACGCATACCAAATTTGATATATTTATGTCAATGAATTTTTGATTTAAGCATAATAAGTAAGCATTTCTAAAAGTGTCCGAAAATCGAATTTTTGTTTTAAACGCATATTTCTCAACCATTTGAAACTAAAATTTGACACAGAACAACGCATACCAAATTTGATATATTTATGTCAATGAATTTTTGATTTAAGCATAATAAGTAAGCATTTCTAAAAGTGTCCGAAAATCGAATTTTTGTTTTAAACGCATATTTCTCAACCATTTGAAACTAAAATTTGACACAGAACAACGCATACCAAATTTGATATATTTATGTCAATGAATTTTTGATTTAAGCATAATAAGTAAGCATTTCTAAAAGTGTCCGAAAATCGAATTTTTGTTTTAAACGCATATTTCTCAACCATTTGAAACTAAAATTTGACACAGAACAACGCATACCAAATTTGACATATTTATGTCAATGAATTTTTGATTTAAGCATAATAAGTAAGCATTTCTAAAAGTGTCCGAAAATCGAATTTTTGTTTTAAACGCATATTTCTCAACCAATTGAAACTAAAATTTGACACAGAACAACGCATACCAAATTTGATATATTTATGTCAATGCATTTTTGATTTATTTTGTTTACATATTTCTGAAAATACAGGCCTATAAGCAGTCAATCCCTTGTTGTATTTCGCTCAAAATTTGGTAATGTCTATGATAAAGATGTTACATCTGTGTACCGAATTTCATTTATCTAGCTCTCTCCGTTTTGTAATGTTTGAGAACGGATTCTAAATCTTTGCGCATGCATTAGGACAGATTTAATACGTCAAAATAGGAGTGAGATTAAAGAGGAAAGGAGGAGAGGTTTACTTTCAACAATAAAGTAAACTCGGATTTCCCGCAGATTTATGAGACATGTAGATAATTATTAATGCTGAAGGAAAAAGATACTAATAAACCGTAAGATATTTCAGATCAATTTTTATTTAATATAAGGGGCATAAACATTAAATTATTTATATTACTATTATAAATGTGACAGTTTGGATGGATGTTTGTTAGTCAATCACGCCAGAACGGCTGAACAGAATTGAATGAAATTTAGCTGAGAGATAGATTATAGTTTGGAATAGGACATAGGCTACTATTTATTCCGTTTAATTGAATGATTAATTGTTTATTAATTAAAAACTAACTTTCCCGCCAAAAATCGCCAAATGAGTAAAGCTTAAGGGGTTTTTTTTTCCCACGCCAATGAGATTAGGCTTAACATGATTTTGACTATTATTTCAAACGATTCTGTTTATTTTCTTAGTGTTCGATTAATTTAAAATTAAACATTGTTAATGAATCGATCTTTCTGATTCATTCTGAAGTACTTTTGAATTAAAATAAAACAGAATAAAAGAAATTAAAAATTTATAATCTATATTGCGTTACCCCAACTAGCGTAGAAAATTCATTCATTTGTGTTGCCCCAATTGGCGTTGAAAATTCACGCCTGCGCAGGAGTAACAGAAGATAAAGCCATTTATGCTATAAATTCCAATCTATTTCCACGCGTACGAAGTCGCGGGTAAAGCTAGTGAAGAATAAATGAAAAAAAAATTATATTATTTTACTTCTTTTTTAGTATGTTATTGAATTTTTTTGACAATATTTTGAAATTAACAATAATGGATAATCGAGAGTTTATTCCATCTAAAATATTTTATTTTCATTTCAGAAACTACTGCAAATATGGAACGTTTTAGAAATATTATAAATATTATTTTTAAAATATATGATATTTTATACATGTTGATATTTGAAGAAACATTATTATTATTAATGATTTTTATACTTAAGAATATTATTATTTTTAAATATATTACATGAAATAAGTAGCAAAATTTTCTTCATACAATTAATGAAAGTTTTTTTTTTTTTTTTCATTTGAACTAGCCATATCAATACGCAATTTTTGAGCTATAATAAATCTCAGGTGTCGTCCTCATCATCTGACCAGGTTCAAAATTAGAAGGTACGTCCCAAAATAGCCTTAGTGTTGCTTTTAAACGGGATATTAATATAAATAAACTAAACTGAACCGAAGTCAGAAAATATTTTCTATTTTAAGAAAATACCTGATCTAGTAATTAAATTTTTTACCAAATTTATCATATTAGATAATATTAATTAATAAATTTTATTTGAATATGGACCGATAAAAAACCTTGATAGAACGAGGTCATTGATCCCTGAAAAGAATCATTACACGAGATAGACATTCAACACTTCCTCAAATTGTTGAGGATTTGAATGCAGGGCCGTCAAAAAGTGTCAGCCTACGAGCTGTGCAACGTACCCTAATTGATATGAGCTTTCGCAACTGCAGACCAACTCTTTTACTGTTGTTTACTCAGCGGCAGAAAACTCTGCGCCTCACCTGGGCACGCCATCAACACCATTGGACTCTTAATGTCTGGAAAAACGTTGTCTCGTCTGACGAGTCACGTTTCTAATTGTATCGGGTGGATGTCCGTACACAGGTGTGGAGAAAACCCCATGAATCCATGGATCCTTCATGGCCACAAGGAAATATACAATCTAGTGGAGGTTCTGTGATGGTGTGGAGCGTGTGGAGTTGTCATCAAATAGTACCGTGGATACTTCCACGCACAACTATGAATGCGTTAACATTCTTTCTGACTACCTGCGTCCATTATTGTCCCGTGTGCATTCCGACCGGTGTGGACAATTCCAGCAAGATAATGCGCCACCCCACAGGTCTGCAGTAGTTCCCGAGTGGTTTGAGGAGCACTCTTCTGAATTTCGTTTCCTCTCTTGGCCTCCTAATTTCCCAGACATAAACATTAATGAGCATATATGGGATGATTTCAAACGTGCTGTTCTTGGGAGATCTCCAGCATCTTGCACTCCCATGGCTTTGTGGACAGCCCTACAGGAACTATGATGTGAACTGTTTCTGCAATATCTTCATAAATTAGTTGAATCCATGTCACGCCTTGATGCGGTACTTCTGCCAGCAGGTGTGCTCTACAGGATATTAGATAGATGTCTAATATCGTGATAGACCTATTTACTAAAACGCAACCAAATGGCCAAATTTAAAATGAGTAGTTTCAAGTAAGAGTTCATACACTCAGTATGATTTAAATGTAATCAAATCCTTCCCTACATGGAGGACCCAAAAATAAAAGCTTATTTTCTCTTCCTTCTTTAATTCTCGCCATTCGCCTTTTTGTATTTTTCGATAAATTGAAATTTATGTCTTTATTTAAATCAAGATAATTTTTAAATATGATTTTAAATCTTCCATTTCATCATAATTTCACTACACTTTTATATTTATATTTATATATTTTTTTTTATTTCTTTATTGACGCAAGATATGTTTCTTTAGCCATAAGCGACACAATGAAATCAGAATTATTTTAATTCTCAAATGGGGAAAAGACATTATGTGATATCGGTATATTGTTATAAGCTATCTTGAATCAAATATACTTTAAGAATTGGTTCAAAATCCCTTTTCAGAAATTTATCTTTAGGAAATAATTAAAATTCAAAAAATTTTTATAAAAAGAATTATTTTTATGCTTTTCTCAAATAAATTTTCTCATATTCAAAAGGAAAAAAAATGGAAAATATTGCAGTTTTTAAAATGCATTACATTTTTAATGTGGAAAAGTGAAGGAATTCAGGTCAAAATAATTAATTTAATTATTAATTCTTAAATAATTGATCTAATAGTTTACAAATAGTTAAATCTTATAAAATTGTAAAATAAAACTGACTGAAAAATTGTAAATTTGCAATTAATTAAATATGTTTCATGCACTTTTTTTTATTTTTCATCAAATATTATGTAAGAATTCATCAAAATTACCCATGCATTACTTATACAAAAATATGTTTAAGGAAACGATATAAAATAAACAACCACTCCAGCGTCGTTATGTAAAATATTTTGATAGGACTTAATGGATTTATGAAAAAGGAAAAGCAAACGATATTTAAAAACCGTGTTTAAATAAACGTGAGAAGATTATGAAAAGTTTTTTTTAAAGAAAAATAACTAATGCTTTAAACAAAAATGATTTTGGATCTACTAAAAAAAGATGAAAAAGCACCTTTTAGTAGTTCCAGTAGCTTGAAAATATGAAATATATTTCAATAAAATAAAAACAAATGCATTTCAATGTGTTCAGAGTCATTTGCTTATACGAAAACTTTTCTTTCCAAAATACTGTGTAAAATGGAAACCTGCATCATTTAATACAAGGATTTTTGCCATTTAAGGAAATCTGTATTTTTTGTCTATATAGTATATTTGGTTTTATTCTCTTGACTACTTTGGAACACATAGAATCTCACGTCAATTTTTTCCTTGCATTTAATCAATACAATAAACACTGTCACAAATGTAATGCCATAGTGGCTCCCAAAAGTGTTCGTACACTAAAGAAATTGTGTTCTATATTTCTTAATAAAGCATTTTATTAGTTGGGTTTTTTTTAATTAGCATCTTTAAATAGTTCTTAATAAAACTGAACAAATATTTTTATAAAAAATCAAGTAGTATTGTTCTAAAAAATAAATTTAAAAAAATGTCACAAAATTAGAACACAAAAGTCTTTGTACATCCAAAAATTATTTATTTAAATTCATCATAAAAATATCTTTTGCGGCTTATTTTTCTTCTAATTGAAAAATACACTAAAATCGTTTGATTTCAGTATTTAATATCACAATTATTTATTCTATTTACTTTATTCTTAAATATGACGCGCATTCGTAAAGAAACGAGTTTAGACGTACGAAAATTAATTATATTTCATTTTAAAGCTGGAAAATCAATTAGAGGCATTGCAACTATAACTAATCTACCTCATTCAACGGTGCAAAGCATAATAAAACGTTACAGAGAGGGAAAAAGGATTGCAAACAAGCCTCGTAATGGTCGCCCTCAAATTCTGTCAACTAGAAGTCAAAGAAATATTGTGAGTAAATTTCTAAAAAATCCACGTCTGAGTGCTATAAAGTTTACTGCACAATATAATGAATCAAATGGAACCTATTTCCTGTGAAACTATTCGTAGAATTCTTCGGAATGCTGGTATATATGGCCGCTCTGCACGAAGAAAATTCTTTGTAAGTCAGAAGAACAGAATTGCTAGGCTTAAATTTGCCAAATCTGTGATACACCAGCCAGAGAGCTATTGGAATCGTGTCTTCTTTGCAGATGAAAGTAAGTTTAACATCTTTGGGTCGGATGGGAGAATCATTGTATGGAGAGAAAAAAAACGAAGAACTTAATCCAAAGAATTTAGTTGGAACAGTAAAACATGGCGGTGGAGGTGTCATGGTTTGGGGGTGTATGTCAGCGGCTGGAGTAGGCAATTTAGTATTCATTGATGGTATAATGGATCATAGAGTTTATATAAATATTCTCAATAACAATTTAAAAATATCAGCACAAAAATTGGGCATTTAAACAACTTTGTGTATTATCAAGACAACGATCCTAAGCACACGGCCATGAATGTTCGTCCTTTTTGCCTCTATCATTGCCCTCAAATCCTTAAAACACCAGCTCAATCACCGGATTTAAACCCTATAGAACATATTTGGAAAGAATTAGAGGTGCGAATAAGAAGTCACGACATTAAATCGAAAATTCAACTGAAAGCAGTAATGATCAAAGAATGGAACAAGATCGGTGCAGAAGTAACCGACCGTTTAGTTAAATCTATGCCCAAACGTTTAAAAGCTGTTATAAAGAATAAAGGATATCCTATTAAATACTAAACATTTATAAAAATTTAGAAAATTTCATATTTAGTGATGTTTTTTTAAAGTGTATGATCACTTTTGTGTCCTATTTTTGTGCAATTTAATTTATTGTCATTTTTAAAAAAATAATTTGCATCGTAATTAAAATTTATTCTTCACTGCTTTATTAAGAATTGTAAAAATATGCTATGAAAAAATTTTCATGTAAAAATAAGAATATATAATGGTAAATAATGAGGTTTTTAATTGATTCTTGTTGGTGTACGAACACTTTTGGGAGCCACTGTAAGCCACTTAAATTGGTATATTAGAAGAATTTATGTGTATTTGAAAAAAATTTAATAATATAGTTACCTTTCAAAAATGAATCCTTTTATCCATTTTCGGAACAAAATATGGAATTTTTTTCCGCCTACATTGCCCTTGCAGTTATATTTAATTGAAATACCAAATTTATTAAATCAATAACTTGGCTGAAAAATATTCTATAAGTATTCTAAATATTCTATTATTCTAAGAAATTAATTGATAAACGGATCTAAGAAATGAATCGTAAAAATAAATAGGCCAAATTTTGCAAAACTTTTACAAATTTTTACAAACTTTCTATAATAAAATGAGCAGTGATTTCGTATGATATTTAAAAAATTAATGAAAAATATCCTCAAACAAAAACAGTTATAATTTTACGAAAGGGCTGAAAACGTTTTCCAATCTCTGTGGACTTTTTCCAAGAAATATTTGTTTGAAAACACAATTGACGAAAAAAAAAACTTTCTTAAGTTTTCTTTTAAGTATTATTTATCTATAGACAGTAAAAAGAAATATTTCTATTTATTTTCAACTGATTTATATAACCAGTGCAGATAGAGATTAAAATCGTTCCATGAATAATATATTGAACATAAAATTTTCTTTGATATAAACTATTATAAACTGTAAACCTCTTTTAACTATTACCGTTGGAATGATAAAACTTTTAACTTTAAGAAAATGTTTTTTTTTTTTTGAGAATAATTTTCTCTTAAATTTCTTTAGAAAAAAAGGGGGAAATTTTGGATGCTTTCTTACAACTTTCTGTCGTTGCACATCTGTTTTATTTGCTCTCAAGATCTCTACTTTTTACTTTACTGGATACAAAATATAGGCTGGATATTGTAATAGTTTTAAAAAAAATTCGAACTCGAAATTTTGAAAAATATCCACGTTTTAAACTTCCCGGAGTTCGCAAAATACATTTTTTAGAAAATATCTGTCTGTGTGGAATATAACTCAAAAATGCTTTGAGCTAGAGAGGTGAAATTTGGTATGTGATATTTAAGTTAAATTTGTAGATTTCTATCAAATTTTCAGCAAACTCTATTCAGAGGAAGTCTGTATGTCTGTATGTTCGAATATATGATAACACGATAACTACAATACGAAGAAAGCTAGATGGATAAAATTCGGAATAGAGATTTAACATCTACAATGTAAACACCTATCGAATTTGATCCTATCGAATTAAGGGCTGATTGTCTATCGGTTTGTACTGTCAGAAATAAGTAAACGCTATAATTCAAAAATGCTGTCTTTAATATACCGAATTTGGTATGAAATCTTCTGATTAAAAGTGCAATTTGGTGTCAAATCTTTGTTGCCCGTTTGCACTTTCAGAAGCATATAAATGCGGTAACTCAAAAACGTAATGTCTTACACACTATATCGCATTTGCTATATTATTTTATTACTGCAATTAGCAGTTTTGTGTCAGATCTTGGCTTCAATCGAGCCTAACAAATACATTCACCTTAAAATTCAAATTAATTTTACTGACTTTTATTTTTTAATAGATTCACAAAAATTGAACAAAATGTTGCACATAAATTCAATTAATATCAGGTAAATGTAAAAAATATTGAATTTTCAAATAGTTTTGAAAATATTTCTTTAGGACTTATTTTCACTAATGGGAGAGTGCAAAAAAATGTAAAATTGTGGTTAATTTTCAATTAACATATTTAATTCATTTTTGGACTTTCAAAAGCTAACAGTGTTCTTATTCTTGTCTTAAATAATAAGTGTCCAAAATGGAACTAAATTCGTCCGGATATTTGGGAGGAGATGTAGAACATTATATATATATATATATATATATATATATATATATATAGATAGATAGATAGATAGATAGATAGATAGATAGATAGATAGATAGATAGAGAGAGAGAGAGAGAGAGAGAGAGACAGACAGAGAGAGAGAGAGAGAGACATTGTAACGTTGGGTCGCTCTGACAGTGAAGAATGAATTTGATCACAGCTGCTTTGGTCACAATGAAGCTTTTAGGACCAACTTCGAAACTAACGCCTTAAAAGAGCAAGCACCAAGATTCTAGAATATTATGGATCCTCTATTTTTATCACCAACTTTATCATTAAAACATAGTCATTGAGTCGGTTTCCATTCAACTGGTATTGCAACATATGTAAAATTTACTTTCTTACAAAGAAACTTTTTGCACAGAAACGGAATACTTCAAATTCCAAATGTTATAAATAATGGTTTAGACAACATCTTTAATACTGAAGAATGCCCACAGATTTTTTACTTTATTCCTGGCGTGGCTCGAAACATTTTTGTAGCTTAAACACATTAGTACATACAATTTATTTTAGAATCGCAATTATCGATAGTTTACAAGCGCAAACAGTAATAGCAAACAAAAAAAAACTTTCACATATTTGAACAATATATAAAATTTGCACCATGATTCCTCTTCAAATTATTTTGAAGAATACAAATGATGAGATAAAAAAGAATGTATTCTCTTTCTTCGTATTCGTCCACATGGAAAGTTTTATTACTTTATGCAGTTCGACGATTCCTTTTAAATTCAAAACATTCCAAACTTCAGCAAAAAAGAAGTATACATTTGAAAAGAGGCACATTTTTTTTCCGTTAATGGACTCTTGAATTCTGTACCTGTTTAAATGAAAAAGAAATCTTTTGAATCAATGTTTGAAGCGAATCAAAAGAAAATTTGAAACAAAAATCATTTCTGTTTGCTTGGGATTCAAATAATTGAAGCGGACAAAAGCAATTGAAAAGAGTCTTGGAGGAAGGAGGAAACTGAACGCATTTGTGTCTTACTCTTCAATAATTAATAGCGGATAAGTAATTGAAAATAATTGTCTCTCAATTTTAAACAATAAGTACATTGGAGATGAACTTGGAAACCTTTAATGCAGAAGTAATGGACATTTAATTTGCTTAAAAGCAGAAGAATTCTTTACGTGGAATTCTGAGGCTAATTAAGAGGAGTTTTTTTTATATAAAAATTCTCCTTGTTTAGAAATCAAATAAGGGAAATGGACTATAAAAAATAAGCTAAGAATCTTAAGAGAGAAATCTGAATGCACTGAAATATAATAATCATTAAGTATTTCGAAACAACTGAAGCTCTTAAAATAATAAAGTCAGACTCTAAACTAGAAATCCTTTTGAGAAAAATTATTTTATTGGATTCTTAGACTATTTTGAATATAATACATATAGTTATAATAGTATATATAATTATAATTATAGTGCATATAGTAATAGCATCTATATATAGTATAAAATGAAGTCTCCTGAAAGCGCTTGTATGTTTGAAAGAGGAAAAACTCGAGAAATACTTAACTAATATTGGAGATAATTGTCCTATTTTATAGGAAATTTATTGGGGAAGGTTTCAGTATATTGAAGTCATATCAAAATTAAAAAAAGGAGTTTTATAATTGAGATTGTAATTATTTTCCTACTACTAATTATTTTCCTGGATCAGCTTGCTTTAAATTGTCATTCATTATTAAAAATGAAGAGTAAAAGTTTTTTTTACCGTTTATATTTGAATTCAGCGATTTCGAAAGCCAGCAATGATAGGTTTTCCATTATAATAGAACAACGAGCCTCAGAGGGCTTATTGTATAATTGTTATTAACTAACTCTCAATTTAAAAATACAAAGTGATCAAAATTAAAACACCCTTACTCTGAGCTCTCTATACAGCGAACAGCTCAGTGTAAAGGCTCTAAAATTGTTGAGCATACTATTCAAGAAAATTAGTTTCAAAAACACCGATAGATGACGCTGTATAACAGACAATATGCTGAAAAGACACAAATAACCATAAAAAAACAAACGCATGCAATATGAATTTTTCCTTTTTAATTTCTATGGCTGATATGAAAAAAGAAGATGAAAAAGTGAAGAAACTATCATTGTAACCGATTGCGCACTGTAAGCAAAAATTAGCAAAAACCCTTTGTTTGCAGATACTGCTCTAGGCATAAAAGAGGGGGAAATGCAATTCTTATAAGAGATGGCTTTCACGCTGCCAGAACATGCTTTGCTAGTGAAATTGTTTCATGAAAACAAAGGAAATTCTGCAGCTGCACATCGAGAGTTTCGTCGACTTGAGAATTTGCAAAGGACCATTACTTCCACAAGCTCACAGGAGGAGGATCTCTCGATTCCAGAAAACTGGAGATCTTAGAGTTCAGCCGGGTCGAGGACGCAAATCAGATGTTGCCACCGCTATTATTGAACAATCAATGCATAACGTCATAGACTTAGAAGCCCCGTCAAGGCACTTGGGTATTCCCTACACTACAGTGTGAAACGTTTTGCGAAAAATAATGCCTTTTTCCCGTACAAAATTCGTTACATTCCGCAGCTGCTGCTCGTCAAAAAGAAGATGCGACTGATCTTTGCATTGACATTTTTGGCTAGAGTTAAAATGGATGTATCGTAGCCATGACAATTTCTATGGACATTTCCATTTAAGTGGGACAGTCAACACCCATAACTGTCCCATTTGGGACATGGAAAACCCTCGTACCTTCCAAGAGATTCCACTTCACTCCCTGCAAGTCACAGTTTGGTGTGGATTCATAACTATATTTATTCTTGGGCCTTTCTTTTTCGAAGATGCTATACGCAATGGCCTTGTGACATGCACCGTGAGTGCCAGGATGTATCGAAATATGCTAAAATTTTTGTTGTACTCCAAATGCAATAGCACCAACGTTTTAATTCAGTTACTTTCATTCAAGATGGAGCGTGGGGGCCACGGTGGCCTGGTGGTAAGGTCCCGGCGTCGGAACCGGAGGGTTTCAGGTTCGAGACCCGATTCCACAGAAGAACCGTCCTGTAAGGAGGTCTGTTGCACGTTAAATCCGTCCTGACCAAACGTCCTCCCGCTGGTGTGGAGAGGGGAGTGCCAGCTCAGGTATCGTCCTCGTCCTCTGACCGCGGTTCAAAATTACGAGGTCCGTCCCAAAATAGCCCTAGTGTTGCTTCAAACGGGACGTTAATATAACTGAAACTGAAACTCAAGATGGAGCGCTCCCATACATTGGACTCGGAGCACAACAGTTTCTTCAGAAACTTTTTACTAATGATAGAGTAATTAGTCATGCGTCTCCGAGAACTTGGCCATTTCGTTCTCCAGATCTTAATCCCTGTGCTTTTTGGCTATGGGGATACTAAAAAAAAATCTGGTTTATCTAGGACATCTGGTGACCTGGACAGATTTGAAAGACAGTATCACTCTGCATGTGAGAAGCATCTCAATCGACCCATTACGGTCCGCAGTTGAACAAGCTGTACATGGAATGCGGATTTTACATTTTGAAGAAGGGAACCCTCTTGAGTAGTTTCCCCTGCATCGATAAAGTCCTTAGGATTCAGTGTTTCATGCGTTCGAATAAAATGTGCTACAAATGTGTATTTTGTGTCTTTTTAGCATACTTTCTATTGTACAGAGCCATCTACCTGTGTTTTTGGAACTTATTTTTTTCGCGTAATCCATTACCCCCTGTCTTCAATAGTATGCGCAACAATTTTGCAGCCTTTACACTGAGTAGTTCGCTGTATAGGGAGCTCAGAGTAAGGGTGTTTTTATTTTTATGTTTTTAATTACTAAAATATACTTCTTTATCATGAAAAGTAAAGCTAATTCTGTCTCACTATTCATCAAGTAGTAACTGAAATAAAAAAAAATTGGTACTTACTTTTTTCATAATGCTGTCAAAAATAGCTTTACCTTTAGATATACATAATTCGAACAGTACTTTTTTGCATAACTGAGTTCCTTTGCCTAAAGCATTTTATTTTAAAGCAAGTTAATGCATCACGAAATCATATTGAAGGATTTACAATGAAGAGAAACTGCCTGTGATATTAATTTCCGTTGGTCCATTAATATAAGCTCTTTATTGATGGATTTTCTCAATAACAAAACTTATCTTTTGTGAATACGTTTCGGAATTAATGAGAACTTATTCAAGTCGATTGATTTTTATAATAATAATCTATGCGCTTAAGAATAAGAATTAGGATTTCAATTTTGCGCTCCAAAAGAATTCGATAGTTTGAGGAGTAATCCAGATTTAAATTGATTGAAAGTAAGAAAGAACTTTTAATACGAAAATCGATAGCATAATCTATTGAAACCTATCTATCACGTGACTTCCTGGAATACCTTTTTCCGGGGAAGAAAATTGAGAAGCAGAGAAAATAACTTTTACCTGCGTTTTACCAGATTTAGGAAAAAAGATATATTTTACAAAAAGGCTATCAATCCTTTTTGTGGTTTGGAAAAATCCTTTATCATTTTTTTTTCGATAAGAAAAGTTATTTTTTTTTTCTTTCTGGTTTAGATTGTTTCCGTTCTATCGTTACTTTTTTGTAACTTTTAATGTGGTGCAAGACATTGCGAATTAATAAAAGAAATAAATAATAAAGAAGTTATCACTCGTTTCAGAATAAAAGATGATATGTTTTAAGATGGTATATTGATAGATATTCATTTCTACAAGTGTCTGAAAAATGTAAATAAATTAATTCTTTATATCTCTAGAGTTTCATTTCCGTTTGTTGTTGAAATTTTCCAACAATTGCATTCAGAAAATGTTCTGAAAACCAAACTTAGTTATTTTTCACAATTATAGTTTGAATAATAAAAAGAAGCATGTTCCTTACTGGCTCAGTTTTTTAACTTATCACTTTCATTCCGAAGATAAATTTTATCAGAACTGCGCACAAAATGAGCAAAAACGTTCATTTCCCTTTGTTGTTGAAATTTGCAAGCTACAATTGCAATCAGAATATGTTCCTAAGACCAAATTTATTTAATGTTTACACTTATAGTTTAAATAGTAAAATGATGTCTTTTCCTGAGTGGCAAACCCCCGGGGGGCACCTCGAAATGAGGATGAGATGCTTCCGGCATGGTGGTTGGATCTCGCCACCCTGAAGGGTGCACTAATAGGCGGGGGATCTGACTCCTCCCATCGATGACGGGACGTACTTCCTTCGGGGAGAGTTGTAACGTGGCCGGTGATGGCACTTAGGACTCAACCACAGTTCCCGCCAGTGTTGCTGTTGCGGCGGCCCGGTCATTCAGTTTTTATGGTTTAAATCCGTGTGCCTTCGTGGCGGGTCGGAGAGTTAGATGGCTGACTTTCCTTACTGGCTGATAATGCATTTTCCTTACCAGTGGGGCACCTCGAAATGAGGATGAGATGCTTCCAGCATGGTGGTTGGATCTCTCCACCCTGGAGGGTACACTAATAGGTGGGGGATCTGACTCCTCCCATCGATGATGGGACGTACTTCCTTCGGGGAGGGTTGTACCATGGCCGGTGATGGCCCTTAAGACTCAACCACAGTTCCCGCCAATGTTGCTGTTGCGGCGGTCCGGTCATTCAGTTTTTATGGTTTAAAATGGCTAACTTTCCTTACTGTCTCAATTTTTTTAACTTGTCAGTGTCATCCAGAAGGTACATTTTGTCACAACTACGCACAGAATGTGCAAAAACTTTCATTTTCCTTTGTTGTTGAAATTTGCAACCTACAATTGCAATCAGAATATGTTTCTAAGACCAAATTTATTTAATGTTTACACTTATAGCTTGAATAGTAAAATGATGCCTTTTCCTGAGTGGCACAATCCTTCAAGATATTGGGTTCATCCAGAAGACAAATTCTGCTAAGGCTGCACACAGAAAAATAAATATATAATTGCTGAGAATTATGAATTCGGAATAGATCGATCAGTCGACAAAATGCATATCTGAAAATTCCGCGTTTGTATTCGAATGATTCCTACGATATTGTGGTATCAATTTTCATTTTCTTTTACCGTTGAAATCTTTAACGTAAAGTTGCAATCAGTATTTGTTCTTAAGATCAAACTTATTCATTGTTTACACTCATAGTTTGAATAATATAACAATGCATTTTCCTTACTGGCTCAATACTTCAACGTATAAGTTTTATCCAGAAGTAAAATTTTATTAGGATTGTATATTGAAAAAAAAATTCATATAACTGCTTCAGAACTAAGAATTCGAATAGATCTATCAATCGAAAAGATATATTTCATCAAATTCCGCACATGAATCCGGATGCTCACAACGAGGGGCATCTCAGAAATCTTGATGAGGAGCTTCCAGTATGGTGGTTGATACTCGCCATCCGGATAGGAACAGAAATGATGGGGTCGGCTACCTAATATCGATGACAGAACATACTTCCAACGGGAAGGGTTGTACCATGGTCGGTGTTGTCCCTTAGGACTCAAACGTAGTCCCCATCAGTGTTGCTGTCACGATGGTCCGGTCAATCAGATTTATCCCAGTGGTGTTTTTTTTTTTGGGGGGGGGGGTCGGAGTAGTCATTTAAGGTTAAGGTTACATGAATTCGGACGACTATTATGATACTAGGGCATCAAATTTCATTTTTCTTTGGCATTGAAAGCTGACATCTATAACTGCAATCAGAATATGTTCTTCTCTGTTCTTTTAGCGGCGGGCAATCTAACCAAAACAGCGACTAGTTCGAAATTTAATGAAGCTTCCAAGATGTCATCTGAAGAACATCTTTCAGACCGATATGATGGCAAAATGGCAAAATGAATAGGAAGAAGGCAAAACAGGCCGTTCCACATTCAGTATAACACCCAAAGCTTCTCTCCATGATGCTCACTGGAACAGAGCAGATGTCTTGTTCTTCACTCGACACGGCCCATTCCTGACATACTTGCACAAATACCATTTGGCCAACACTCTTTGCTGTAGATGTGGAGAGATAGGATCCTTAATTCATTATGCCACCAACTGCCTGATAATTCTATCATGGCACTTGAGAAAGTCAGAAGCAAATCTCGAGAAAAAATGAGATAAGAAAGTAACAACGCACACGATTTTCTCGTAGCAAGACCCACTCCTAATCTGAATCATATTCACAAATATCAAGACCACTTAGTAGCTTGGATCAAAATGTCACTCATCAAAATCAATTTATAATCTTTCCTCCCAAATGTAATACCCTGCAGAACCAATAAACCAGGCTGTCACAAAGGAAAACAGAAATCAAAATCTCAAGACCCAAACAATAGCTGCAGATTTCTAATTATATATATTGTTTTTTTTATGTTTATATATGTCATGTTTGCAACATTAATTATCAATTTTTATTATTATTCAGGTTTTATTTATTTATTTATTTCTCTTCAATTAGTAATCTCTATTTAGATTACCCACAGCTATCTGCCTCAAAACTGTAGAGAGTTTACTTCTGAAAATGTCGACGTTTCGCTGTAAGTTCAAGCCATTGTCGTCATTTATTTTCGGGTAGCTTTGTCCCCTTTATTTAAACATTACTTTGCTGAAACATTAAATATATATGTCCAAGTTATGACTCCAATGGGATTCAACGTGGAGATTCCGTAGATAGTTTTATAGCGATATGTAATGCGCGAGGTATGTCGCTACATTGGTGACCTCAGACGATGAACCATCAACCTTCGTACAGCTGTTGTGGCGCCATCTATCCACAGCAAACCAAATTCGTCAGACTCACCTGACGCAGAAATACAAAAAAAAAAAGGCCGCAGCAACCCAAAGCCGTGAAACTCACTTGGCACTATTCAACTGGGTACAGGCCCATTAGACAACAGCTAAAAATACATAACCAATCAACAGTAATAACGTTCGTCTCACCTCCGATTCACTGGAGGGAGAGTCTGTGGTGATTAACATATAAGCCAGTTAACAGCCCTGCTAACCGAGCAATTGTTACTGGACTGCAAACCACAAGGTCCCTGGTTCTGTCCTCGCGCATCTCATACGACCAAAGTTTGTTTTATCTTTCTTTTCTTCTTTCCTCTTAGTTTCCTTTCACATTGTGCTCATCCAACTGGTTAGAAAATTCAGTACTACAGGCCCAGACGGTTCAGGAAGGCGTTATGTTATGCTATGTCTGTTCCTTTATCAACCATTAGGCGTACAATCTGCAGCTCAGCAAAACTTTTTTAAAGATTTCGTGCAACAAGAGCTGAAATTTCTGATAGAAATGAATGCTAAACTCCGTAACTGTCAAGTGAATCCTACTAAAACTACACTTAATCGTCTTTTATAAGATTTGATTACCTGATATTTTTCTGAACGTAGATACAGAGGGATTATAATTAAAGTTGTGCTTTAAAAGGGTTGTTAAAAAGAAACCACTGGTCAGAAGAATCTGATATCTCAACTGAATATGCAAGAAATAATGGGAATTTGTTTCGCGAAAGGAAAAAAAAAAAGTTCAAACGTTGACCGGCAGATGGTGCTGTACAGATCATAAGATGCTAAACAACGATTGTTTTAAAAGACATGTTAACTTTAAGATGCTAAATAAAAGATATGATGTGCGCACAATATATTACATTTGTGATAAAAATATGCTGGGAACATGTAGTTTCTTTTAATCTGCACCTGGAAAAGTAGTCATGATTATACCGTTAAATAGTCTGTTATTGCTTATGACGTTTTTATTACAAGAACAATGACAAAGAGACTTACATTAAATAAATTCCGTACATTAAAAGGTTTAAGACGTAGTTGTGACGTTTTTATTACAAGAACAATGACAAAACGGCAATTAAATCGAATAAATTCCGTACATTAAAAGGTTTAAGACGTAGTTGTGACGTCTTTATTACAAGAACAATGACAAAACGGTAATTAAATCGAATAAATTCCGTACATTCAAAGGTTTAAGACGTAGTTGTGACGTTTTTATTACAAGAACAATGATGCTAAAATATTCGGTGATTGAACAATTGGACAAATTGACTCCCCCTGAACAATTTTTACTTAAAATTTGATAGATATTTGAAAATTTGATCTAAAGGCTGTATACCAAATTTCAACTATCTAGCTCAAAGCGTTTTTGAGTAATCTTTGTCACAGACCAACAGATAAACATTGTCCATTTTTTTTTTTTTTTTTAACTTAGAGAGATCTAAAACATGGAGCTTTGTCAATATCTCGAGTTCCAATTTTTTTGACAAATACTATACTTAATTTTTATATTGCGTATGCAAAAAAAGGAATGTTTTTAAAATAAATAAAAAGCAAACGAATCAGCCTACTGTAAAAGCCTATCAGATCGCTTTTTTTTCCTTCGTGATAAAAGCAGTAGGAAGTTGCGTTTAAAGTTGAACTCTATAGGTTACTTGAGTTTAAAATGCGACTGAAAAGGTAAAGCTTCCTTTTTTTTTAACTGCAAATAACATAATGTTTCCTTAAATACACAATAAAATTTTATATCCATGCTTTCTGATCTAAAAATAACCACGAAAATATGTCAAAATCTCCACCGATCCACATGAAATTGAAAATAACCTTCAATTGGAACATCCGTGCTTGATTCTGAAAGTGTTTTGTTATCTTCATGTATGTTAACTTTAAACCATGAATGGTTTGAATTGAGGATTACATTTCAGAATTTCCATGTAACAAATACATAATACTTAGTCAGTGATTAAAAATACTTAATCACTAAAAATACTTTATGAAATAATAGCTTTATTTATTTTTTATGGTCTTTTTAAATGACTTGGTTTAGAAAAAATAATAGTTTTTACATTGATGTAAACGTTTTTACAGATGTTACATTGAATTCTTGATGCGCTACAGTTCTGAAGTTCATTGCAATTTTGAGTTCTCGATGACTAATTAATTAGCACTTGAAAAATATATAAATCGATTAATATTAATTGAATTTAAATCAATATTAGAATCGCAACCTAAGAACGAATTTGTCTAAATCTTATTTTAAGACTCCGCAGTATTTTTAATTTTGATTCTTGACTTTAAAAAAAAATTATATTAATCGAAACAGGTTTTTTTAAGATTTATTTTTGTTAAAATCATTTTTTTCTATTTAAACAATAAATTAGCGATATCATATTTTTGACAGAATTTTGGAATTAAAAGGACAGAAAGAAGAAATAATGCCTGCGTTTTATCACAATGTTTACAGAGGAAAATTAAACATGTCTCAGTGAAAAATATGTAACGAAAGATAAAAAAAAAATAACCTAACAGACAGTAATGAAAATCTTAAAAAGCGATATTTCTTTTCATTAATATTGAATGATTTAATGAATGAATATATTGATAAGAAATAAACGAATATTCTCGAAGGAATAAAATATATTAACAAAATTCCAAGGAAAGCAGAACTTTCATTTGAGACTTAATTGGTTTTCGAATTCAACATATCTACTGAAAATGCCAAAATCAAATTAAAAGCAAACAGATACCGACATCATTACACTTTCGATTTTCATCTATTAATGAAATATTGTGTTTACTGTCTTGTCAAAACAGAGCACATATATCCTCTGTTTCTTCTAGAATTCTTTTAAAGTGTCAGGTATGTTTCCTGTGACAATTTAATGAACTTTTTCCTAATGAATTTATAAAAGTAACAATATATTCAACTGATAATTTAGTAACAAACATTTTTCATTTGCTATAAATTAATGAATATTATTTCCTAGTCTTACCTTAATGGGAAAATTTGATAATTATTAATGATATTTGGCCATGGTTATTTTGTTTAGGATCATTTCCAGAACGCTCAGTTTGAGTTGTACATGTAAATTATTCTAGAAATAATTCTGTAGTTGAATTTTTTTCATAATAGATACTGATTATTTTAGGAGCATTTGAAATCGTCTACATTCGTGTACTTGTAGATAGTTTCCTTTTATCTAACAGTGTCCAGCAAAAAAGCTTTTTTTTTTCCTTATGTAGATGACCACTCATTAAATGGCATTTGATTATTGAGAAGTTGTTAACTATTACTGTAACTCATCATTTAACATTTTTTTTTCATTATTATAGCATCTATGAGTTTTATCTATGTTTGTAAATTTGATTCTAAATATGAACAAACAAGTAGAGGACTAGAAATTATAATAATGGGCAAAATTAAGTCATGAAAAAATGTGTCTTTTAAGTTGATACTTTCAAGAAAAAGTCAATAGAAGACAAATGTTTGCAATGAATATTGTTGCACAGTTCTAAGAAATCTAGGCTTGGTATCTAGATATTTTGGAAATACGAGGAAATTTCGGCCGTCTTTATATTTGTAATTGTTAAAAAGAGTTGATTGAATGCATTGCATTTTTATGAAAAATCAATCAAGTAACTGTATGTTGAAAATTCTAACAAACTTAATACGGACAAATGAACCCCATTTTATAAGAAACACATGTAACAAATCACAGACGAAGCTTACATAAAACAGCATTTACAAAAATTAATAAAACATACGAAACAAATCATTATCAAACAATCATAACCGCACAAAGAGCGCAAAGAAAAGTCGCTGCAGATCAGAGTTGATCCGAAGACAGAATTCATGCAACTATTAATTTCAATTTTGTCTCTTGTTTTTTCCCCACCTTTATTTATGCTCCTCGTTACAGAAGAGTCTAGACGGATATCGTAACTTCGCTCCTATTCGAGATATTATCAAAGTGATTTTTAATTAATTATATATAAATGTGCCAAATTTGGTTGCTCTAAGTAAAATGATTGAGCCTGTAGGGTCACAATACTCACACGGGCACACACCCATTCATCTTTCTTATATATAAAGATTTTTTTGCAGAAGTTTCAAAGTTATACTTTTCAAAATCCATCAATGGACATTTTCTTTTAACTTTGCATTTTCTAACTACAGATTTTGACCTCTTTTTGAATAAATAGTACCGAGATTTCAGGAATTTTTTTTCTAGTTAATTATTGCTCCTATAGCATCAAGGCTCAAAACTCCCTTATTAGATTTAAAATATTTTATGAAATATTAATGAAATTCTGAATATCAGTGTTCCTAAAAAAGCTTGAATGTGAATGTATATCACAAAATCTGAACCAAACTAAGAGTATTTATAAAAAAAAAGGTAATAATGAAACTAGAATTTTTTTAAATGTTTACTTCTATACGCGTTGACATTCTTTCGGGTTTATGTCGTATCGTATTCCATCAATATTATTTATCCGAGTTTTTATGATTGTGCATAACGCACTCGGTCTTGCAGTCAACTCCGAATTTAACTAAATCTGACCATTCTCTATGCATTATATGCAAATGGTCTGGCATCAACTCTAACTTTCAAACTTATTATTTGGGATGCACACATCAATCCATGCAAAAGCTCTTTATCGAAATGTGTAGAGATTCCGAAATGACTGTAGTATCATGAGAAGAGTTACCATCCTATTATAGGATGAATTTCGTTAAATTTTATCAGTTATTTTAAAGAACAGCAAGGCAATTAAATCGAATAAATTCCGTACTTCCGACGTAGTTGCGACGTTTTTATTACAAGAACAATGACAAAACGGCAATTAAATCGAATAAATTCCGTACATTCAAAGGTTTAAGACGTAGTTGCGACGTTTTTATTACAAGAACAATGACAAAACGGCAATTAAATCGAATAAATTCCGTACATTAAAAGGTTTAAGACGTAGTTGTGGCGTTTTTATTACAAGAACAATGACAAAACGGCAATTAAATCGAATAAATTCCGTACATTAAAAGGTTTAAGACGTAGTTGTGACGTTTTTATTACAAGAACAATGACAAAACGGCAATTAAATCGAATAAATTCCGTACATTAAAAGGTTTAAGACGTAGTTGTGACGTTTTTATTACAAGAACAATGACAAAACGGCAATTAAATCGAATAAATTCCGTACATTAAAAGGTTTAAGACGTAGTTGTGGTTCTTTGCCTGTATTTGATCTGTAGAAGATTACTGTTAAGTTCGAAGAGACGGCTTCATTTTCCGAGAAATGTTCAGAATAAGGAGAGCAATTGCAATGATGTCAATAGAGGATGTGCCAATAGCATTTGAAAGAAGCAGTGTTTGGGAAACATCCAGCGAACGATAAATTTTCCGAACTTTAAACATGCATATATCAGTTAGGCTTTTAAAATTTTACAAAACATCATGCAATGCTATGCATTCAAATTTACGCCTATTCAGGAGTTGCTTCGTATTTGGCCTGCTAAAACGAGATACTTTCCTTATGGAATTTCTTGCTCGAATCGAAGTTCTCAATACGTGGAAGTGAAACATTTTGTGAACATATGAGGCCCATTTTCATCTTCAAGGTTCTGTAAATACTAAAAATGGCAGAATATATGTAAGACCCAGAAAGGGAATACCAGTATAGAATCTTCATTCTCAACAGATCATTGTGTGGTGCGGGTTCATGAAGGCATTTATCAGTTCCTCTTTATTTTTCGAGCAGATTTATCCTTCGAATTCTGTAACCTGTATAGTCAATGGGACATGGAGGAGTTATGACTCTCCTTTGCGCAACCAACTCATTCAAGCACAGTGACAGTGCGGATGTGTGGATAGGTCAATATTTGTGCAATCCACCTTTCGTAACTCCTCCGCACTTTGCAATGCCAATGAAGCATATGTTGAATCTGCACTCTGGATATTACAGAATTTCCAATCACAATTTCCCAATAATCTGGCCATCACGATAATTGGACTTGGAACTTCTGGTTGAGGTTTAACAAATAGGGGTACGAAGATCCGATTCCAAGATCAGGGGAATCGGCAGAACATATTAAGCAACACATTCACAATATCAACACCAAAACATTCCGATCTGATTTAGAATATGCAGTTTTGTTTTCAGCTCATGGGAGAAATCAAGGACAGTATATTGAACATTCCTTGAACATGCCGTCGCCGACACCCTTTTCTTAGTGGTTTTTATCAGATTCTGGTTTTTCTACAATTTTGGCATTTGGACAGTGAAAAACCGATTTTCTTTTCCTATCCGCTGTGGCACCAACTTGTCCTTATAGATGGGTTTGAACAAAGAGTGCCATGAAACCATGCATCTTAATTAGTATCTTATGACGAATACATCTGCCTATCAGTCAGCATATTGTTACGGAATTTCCGGGGTTCGTTTGGATAGTGAGAGTTATATGGTGTGGAGAACACTCAATCAGCAGGAGGCAGTAGAAAATAAAACAACGACGTTTATTTACACGAAGACACACAGGGCAGCACAGAGACGACAACTATATACAGCACAGAAGACGATTATCTTCAGCCGAGACGTACAGCAACAACAGCATACAACAAAACTCTACTGCAGACAGTAGCGCACAGCTTAGTTCAGCACTAGCTTCACTCCGTCGCTTCTCCGCTTCTCTCTGGAAGGCCAGTTCTTTACCGTCACTTCCGACTACTCTTCGACTATTCTCTGGTTCACCACTACTCCCCGGCAGCTGCAGCTCCTTTTATAGGTCTCAGAAGGCGGGGTTAGAAGCCTCTCAACCAATCAGGAACGTTCGAGGCGTAACTCAGTTCCTACTGGACGGATCGGGAAAATTCTCGATATTTCGGGTATAATCTATTTTGGTGCAAAAGTCGCCAAGTCACCAAATGGCCTCCAAGTTTGTTGCCAAGCTCTGGGATCTCCTATGGAACCCACTATTCTAGGAAGCCGCATCGCAGATTCGTAACAATATGAACTTTTCCTGTTGCATCATGTATACTCAAATAAAATATCGAGCCATTCTGATCGGTGGTTCCTTTATTACATCCTTCGGAATGTGCAACTTTAATTATAATTACCTTGTATTTGGAATCTTTAAAAAGTAATTTAATTAATTGCTTACTTAAGGTCATAAGTAGGGAAAAGTGTTTTGAAGACATAGTAATGGCTGTTTAACGGATGCAAAGTAAATGACCCGCTCCCCAGCTTTTGAGACAAACTTACCGATTACTTGACAATTTGGTAGCAAAGGATTTACTCAAAATATTCGAGAATCTTGGTGATGAATTCGTTAGGACTCGAGTTCAGAAGTTTTTTCTAGAAAGTTCGATGATTTATCATGAGAACTAAAAGAATCGGAGTCACTTAAAGAAGAGTGAGTACGAGTTGAGTTCAAGAAAGTTACTGGGCAACTCTCCCTTCGGAATGCTCATATCCAACAAGTTTTCTCTGAGTGTTTTCTTTGTTCAATTGTTTATAATAATTTGCTGCTTGTTGTCTGCAGATTACTGCAAATGCCTTTCCGTGTTTGTCATCTGAGTTTTCTAACATGCGCTTCATGTTTCTATAGAATAAAAACTCATTACCTCTAACAGCTGATATTAAATTTTTCAACCGTACACCCACGGAATTTGATTTTTTTGCAAGAATATTGATCTCTTTATTATCAAATCTAGGAGAATAAATTTAGAGAATTTATATATTTAGAATTAGATTATAAATTATATACTTATAATTAATATATAATATATTTCTTATTATTATTATATATAATATATTAATATAGAATATATTTAGAATTAGATTATAAATTTTTGTTAATAGGCATACTCCAAGTTAGAATAAATAGGTTTGAGAAAACTTCTGAAGCGTTGCATTAACCATTTTTTTATGGTTAAACATTTTGTAAATAGAATCTTATAACACCCCATAATGTATAATATCAGTACGTCCTTAATAATGAGGAATGAAAACATATATGTGAAAACGGATGTAAAAAAATTGCAAATCCAAATATTTGAAGTCTCAATTTACGGTATTGGATGCACAGTTAAATTTTTTATGAAACTTAAAAGAAAGCAATATAAAGTCGAAACATAACCCAAAGTATATCATAAACATATAAAATATGAAGTAAATTCTTAGGCATCTAAGCACTGAAATAAATTTCGATGAAGTTAATTCTTGCTTATTTGGAGCATCAAAAGTCATTTCGATTTTGAAACTGGATGATCTACTTCATTCAAATCAAACAGCGCTGCTACGTATTTGACACTTTGAGGATCTTGCAGCGTGGTGATATTGTGGTATGGATGAGAAATGTATATTAATTCATCTTTGTCGTCTGATCTTAATTTATAATAAGAAATTCAGTCAAAAAACTAGCCAGATAGATAATTTAGTGGAACACAATTTAAGATGAATTAAATAAATATACATATCAAATTTTTTTGTAATTTAAAATTAATTATTCATAAATTTCATTCGAAAAATTCAGTCATTTTGAAAATGAGATATAAAATAGCAATAATAAAAAAATGACGTATTATTTTCATTTTGTTGATCACAGGATTTTAAACTTTCTTAAAAATGGCAACATTATTTTTAATTTAGAAAAAGAATCTAACTATTATAGTAAAAAAAAAAAATGAGATACATTTTTCCATCGAAAGCATTCAAAGTATTTCCTTAATCTATTCTTCTTAATTTTAAAGTTCGGCAGAGGAAAAAAACACGAGAAAAATAAGCTTTCATCCTTTCATTATATCCGTGTAAATCCCATTAAAAAATTTTAATAATTAATTGCTACTTACATAAAAAGTTCCAAACACATTGGACGAAAATTAATACCTGTAAGACACGTGAAGTAATTAATAGCTTTTCAGTAACCACAGAGCAAATTTAATACGATTTTTTTTCTATCTTCTTAAAGTCTGTTTTTTAAAGTGGTAATTACATAAAGTTTTCGCAATTTTGCTTTCCATTCAAAGGTTTAGTTTTTACTTTTATTGAAGCAAAAGTAAATAGGAAATAAAAAATTACTTTTTTTTATTTATATTAAAACTAGGGACGCTTCCATTTTAGGATTGCTAAGTCATAACAAATATTTAATGATGTATCATTTTATCATACATGTGAGTTTTGCATTTAATCCATAGAGGAAATCAAATTTCTTTTAAATATTTTCTGAGTTCTTTAACATTTTTCTATGAAGTCGAAAATAAAATTTGCTGAGACGAAAATCTAGATTAAATTTTGTCAATTAAAATTTTATAATTTTAGCACATAAAAGTATGGTTCTAGTATAGATTTGGGTGCCCCTTCGATTGGCGACACATTTCAAAGATGAGGTATTACTTCTGGTTTCCATAATGTTTTGTTTCATTGACGTTACTGTTGGGTTACCGATCGAAAATCCCCTTGGCGCCGATCTTGGTGTCAAAAAAAATCGCCAAAAAATCAAGGGGCACCTAGTTGTAAACTTTTACCAAAGTTATATGATAATTTGTCTGAAGTGCATATTGATATATTTTAAATGTAAATTTATTCAAGAATGCCTTCTATTGATTGTTTGTTTGCTTGATTTAGGGATCCAGGGGGATTAAGGGATCCAGTATCAACATTGCCATCCCAGTGTTCAACAATATCGCAATTAATAAATGTAAAAAAATTTCATGCCTTCTATCTAGTAGATAAGAATTTTTTTCGTAAACATTGCACTTTATTCGCTTCATGATTGGTAGATAGTGAGTCACGTGACCCCTAACATTTGAGGTTTGTTTTGCCAGTATTGTATGAAATATTTAATGAAAATTACTACATAAATATAGTAATATAACTATTTATTACTATATTACTATATAAATCATATGTAAGGAAAAAAAATCTCATGAAAATTATACATATCTATTGATAAATAATGTACTTCAACATGAAACATGTTGAAACATGTACATGAAATCATACAAATTAAATAAATAAGAATAAATATTTCATGGTTCATTACTGCAATAGAAATTCAAGTTAGAATTTGTTTACGAGTAGGAAAGAAATTGCTGCTGGGAGTTATTTATAGTCATAAAACGCTGACATATGTGGCCCAGAAATGGTGTTTATTACATATTTCCAAATGGCAACGGTCAAATGTAAACAAACTATTATACGAATCTAAGGCTCCTTAATTGAGTGTTTTTACAGCGATCTGAACCCACCGTTTCACTTAGCTACTTAATGAAACTTCAAAATATTATTAAAAAATTTCTGAAATTCATTCCCCATGTCATCAAAAAGTATATTGAGTCAAAATAAGGAAGATATGAAAGAAATCAATAAATCAGCTTCAAACAAAAAGTTAATTCCAGCGTATAGATTTAACCGTCAATAAAGGAGTTGCCGTTCAAATATGCTTACAGAAATGGATGTCCATATCTTCCAAAAACAGCCATTATCTTGTATTGAAATTCAAACAATTATCTTTATAATGAAGATATGGATGTTCATATCTTCCAAAAACAGCCATTATCTTGTATTGAAATTCAAACAATTATCTTTATAATGAAGAAATGGATGTTCATATCTTCCAAAAACAGCCATTATCTTGTATTGAAATTCAAACAATTATCTTTATAATGAAGAAATGGATGTTCATATCTTCCAAAAACAGCCATTATCTTGTATTGAAATTCAAACAATTATCTTTATAATGAAGAAATGGATGTTCATATCTTCCAAAAACAGCCATTATCTTGTATTGAAATTCACACAATTATCTTTATAATGAAGAAATGGATGTTCTTCATTATAAAGTAATGATTATCTTGTATTGAAATTCAAACAATTATCTTTATAATGATATCAATTTTATTTCCATACAAATTTTTACTTAATTTTAGTAGTATTTAATTCAATTTGGTACACTATCTGTTACAACGCTTTTAAATTTTTATGTAGGAATATAAACTCATATGTCAAAACATTCAATCGCATGTTTGACAAGGCATTTACTCCATTGTAGAATTTTCATTTTCGCTTTTATTTCTTTTCGCATATACTCTTTTTCATTTGCAGTAAACTGATCAGTTAAATTCTGTATCAAATAACAAGGTGTACGTATCAAATAACAAGGTGAAATATCTTCAATGCATTAAGCGTAACTCATTTAGCAACCAAAAAAAATCCATAATCTGAGCAAACAAACTAATCGCCAAATGCGGCTAGTATGTAGTTAATATGCTAGCTTCAACAACATATTATACTTATAATATGCATTATAATACTTTCGATGTAAAGACATTTTTACTTTCTAGTATACGTAGTACAGTAAAAGTATAGTAACCGTCAAAAACTTCGAAATTCGAGATTTGGAAGCATCTACATGTTTTAGACCTCCTTAAGTTGTAAAAACGCATTTTTGGAGAATGTCCGTCTGTCTGTTGTATGTCTGAGACAAAGATAACTCAAAAGATTTTTGAGCTGGACAGTTGAAATTTGGTAAATGGTCTTCACACCAAATATACAGATATCTATCAAATTTGGAGTAAAATCTCTTCTGAGGAAGTGCGTCTGTCCATCCGTTTCAATATAAATTAATATGATAATTATAAAGCGATGAGATCCAGATAAATAAGATTCTCTAAAATGTTGAGTCAAATCCACAAACGATTGACTGTCTGTCTGTCTGCACTTTCAATGTACATGTAAACGTGATTATTCCAAAAAGCAAGGATTTAAATATATTATATTTTGTATCTGATTTTGTCACTACAAGTGAAATTTTGAGCCAAACTTTTGTTTCTTTTGGTTTTGAAAAATGTGTCTAAAACACCAATTCGATTTCTGGAAACTACTAATACATGCCACGATTAATCGCCAGATAATTCGCCAAAGATAACACTATAGATTTAGTAAAAATGCCAAATTCTAGTCAAAAGTTAATATTTCTTAGATATTGTACACCAATGCCATGTAAGGTAGTCTCTGGCGTGACAAGTTTACTGGAAAGTAGGCGATTAAGTTTTTAGAAAACCACTCCCGATGATTTTTTTCATGACGAAAAGACCTTTATTTCATATTCAATTTAATTACGAGATTCAGAAATTTACCTCTAAGCAAAAATGTTTAAACATGAAAAAGCTGTTCAGTTTCATTTCACTTTAAATTATATTCATTTATCGTCATTTAAATTAAAATGTGTAAATAATTTACTTCAAATAGCAAAACAAAGTCTGCAAATTCATTTAACCATTCATAAGCAATACAAATGATCGGAATGGATTCCAATTCTGACGTTTTAACCACTCGATTTCGGTATGTGCTTTATTTCAGAGCAATCAACCCACTGTATTTCTCATTCGCTTCAATCAACATAGGGATCAAAAGGAGCTGAGTCGTCATAACCCTAAAACGCCCACAGACCCATAATCCCGCTTTAGATGAAGCGATGACCACCTCTCTGTCTGGATCCGTCTATCACTGTATTTGGGTGCGTGAATATATTGTAATGAATGTTGGAACAAATGGAGCGAGAAGTTATGTCACTGAATGGTTTAACCAAATGGATGTCGTAGATGTAATGATAAGTTATAAATCACCTGGAAAGTAATGTATTCAAATATATTCAGGTACATTGTCAGGTTAGACGTGGATTGTATGATGTTGGGATTATGGTTTCGAATGACTTGTGGCTATAATTTCATAGCTTATGTAAAAATTTGCAAAAATGATGGTACTTTAAAATATTTTTGAAATATAAGTAAGGCATAGTTTGAACCCTCATAATCGCTAATTGGTATTATAAATTTAATTGTCAGATTGTAAAATCTACAAAAGTGATGGTACTTTAAAAGATTTTTGAAATGTGGGTAAAGACATAATTTGAATCATCATAATCACTAGATTGTATTATCAAATTCATTGTCAGATTGCAAAATGTTTAAAAGTAATATAAATGGAATTCTGAACCTGTAATATTTTTTCTCTGTTTAGTTAACGAATTGCTTAGTAAGAAACAGAATTTTGCAATATATCTAATTGATAACTAAATGAATACTAGTTTAAGGAGTTCCTTCTTTGGCGACAAACGTGATGACCATTTAGAGACTTGGCGACTAAATGAGTTTCTCGAAAACATAGATTCTTTATTAGGAACCGAAATTTGCAGATCCTTCTAGAGTCATTAAAACAGAGTCTCCAAAAAAAAAACCGAAAGAACTAAATCAAGTAAATGAAGTGACTTCTCTTTTTATACTGTTGATCGCAGAGTGAACTCTCCAGCTACTTTACTCCTAGCACTTTGTGCTATGCTGCTATTAATTAGTGATTTGATGTCTGCTAGGGTGTTTTTGATTTCTGCTAGTAACTTCATTGCATATACTTCGATTATATTTCACTATTTGTGCTTCGTGTAGACTTTTTATCGAATAAAAAAATTGTTATTACTTACACATATACCCGTACAAACTTTCAGGGATTTCATTCACGCTGACTTTTTTAATGCCATTTTAGTCTTTCTGTATGTATTTGATATTATAAGGAAAATGTATTTGATATTATAAGGAAGTATTTTTTATTCCTATTTTCTCTTCTTTTCAGTACCCGAAGACTGACACTTTTCGACTATACTACTTTGCTAAGGGGTGAGATGTGGAAGAATGGGTGTATTTCGAAGTTCTTCTTCATTCTTTGACCTTGATTTTTATCACATCTGGTTCCCCTTTTTTCGTTCTGTTTTTTACTACTTATATGTGAATATATTGTCGTTAATAAACGTACTATTTCATTGTAATTCAAAATTGTGAATTGATTGCTTATTTGGTTAGTTCAAGTGGCAAAAAAAAAATTTTAGGAGTGACAAGAAAAATATTCTATACAATATCATTAAATATAACTAAGATTATCCCCACGTTATTAATTGCTAAATTTTATCAAAAAAGTTCAATATTAAATAAATGTTTTAAAATAAAAGATTATTATTTTTTAAAAAAAAAAAGTGTATTATCAAATTTTATGAGAAAAAATCTTTAATTTATTCACCTTAATTTAATGTTTAAGCCCCTTACCGTGTATTTTATTATGAATTAGTCATTCGCGGTTTATTTACTTCCTAAATCCGCATGAAACGAAAGTTCACTTTATAGTTAAATGCAAACATCTCCTCGTTTTATATTTCCTCTCATCCCTACTTCTACTAAATGGACACAACCTGACGCATGCGCAGAAGTCCGGAAGGCTTTAGAATCGAAGAATGAAACAGTACGTTAATATGTTACTGTACCTTCGCGTAATGCAGCAATTGAAAGTGAGAATTCTATTAAGAGTGTCAATTATCCATGGACCTGTTTTCATGTTTTGGTGTAAGTTTAAAGTAATGAATGAAGAATAAAAGTGGCGATATTGCGTCTTTGATTGTTACGAAGAAGTTAGGAAGTTCACAACAATGCAGTTGATTTGCATTTGAAGTGAGATTGTTAGTGAAATTCGTTTGCGTATTTTATATCTGGTGTTGAAGTTTACAGCTGTATCACAAAATAGCGCATTAGGTCTTTTGTTGTTGCTAAAAATACTTATTCATTGACTCGTTTCAAGAAATAATTTCAATATATTTTTGATATTATTTTTAAAACGTAAAGTAGAAATTCTGGTTGTGTTTATATCCACTATAAGTTCAGTTTTGAAGATGAGTCATAATAAAAGAACAAGACACATGGAAATACAATAAATTTCCGAATTTATTTCTTATTCATATAGTATTTTATCACTTTCTCGATTTATTCGTAGCCATTGATGATCGCGAACTTAGTATATACGATACAAAAGACAGAACGCATTTATTATATTTCATTATTAGTGTTAAGAAAGGCTGAATACTCCTAAAATCAGATATTATTTTTGAAGATTAATTGAATCGTGATACCGATATCATGACTTAGGAATTAATCAAAATTTGATAAATTAAAAAGAGATAAATTGTGTGATGTGAAATTAAGCATTAATGAAGATATAACCTATTTCCTTAACCAAACAATAGAATCTACTGAAAAAAATCAATCCTAAAGTAGATGACAACTTTAAAAAGTTGATTTTATACGAAATTATGATGTTTTTTAAATTTAATATTCTTAAAGTTTGAACATGTTTCTTTTGTTATCTAATTTTGTTCCTAAATCAATTTTTTGGGGCAGTTTATATTTGCATTTTCATGCTGTTTCATATCTTTATATGCTGCTGTCTAATTTTTGATAGCATTTTCTTACGGAAAACCTCATAAAATAAAATCAAATGCATATTGTTTGTTCCAATTTGGTTTAATAATTTCACAATACATTTTGCAGTTTTTGAACTAGAGAATAAGTAATCGATTCTATTAGAAATATTTTATAGTTTTTTAAGTGTTTCACATAACGAAAAAAATTGAAAGTATAGCGTTATTTACCAGTTTAGCCTCAATATTTAAAT
The DNA here is from genome assembly GCF_947563725.1 of Argiope bruennichi. Taxonomy (NCBI): domain Eukaryota; kingdom Metazoa; phylum Arthropoda; class Arachnida; order Araneae; family Araneidae; genus Argiope; species Argiope bruennichi. The sequence continues at coordinate 52,249,459 of NC_079161.1, read as the reverse complement.
AATGGATAGAAATACCGCTTATATTTTAGTGCAGGATCTAGAAGATATAGTTCTTAACTTCCCCGTAAAGTTTTAAGGAAATAATTTGATAAATTTCTAAACTAGCAGATTTTATACCTCTTTTTAGCCAAAAAAAAGAAAAACACTTTTTTTCCAAATTTTTAAAAAATACTTTGGCTACTTAACTGGTATATTTTAGTTTCATACATTTGTTTACAATTTTTTCTATGTAAATATTCAAAAATTTAACTATTTTCGAACTTTTATCAAAAATTTCTTCCCGAACGTAGGCACACGCCTTCATTTGTTCATCAGAATAGTAGTTCAAAAATATCCAATGAACTTACTATGGTTCATAATGTGTACTAAATACTCAGAAACATAGATTAAATACTCAGAAACATAGATTAAATACTCAGAAACATAGATTAAATACTCAGAAACATAGATTAAATACTCAGAAACATAGATTAAATACTCATAGACGGATGTTAAAGTTTTATTTGATTAAACGTTTACATGCATACAAGTATACCGCATAAGATAAGAATTGAAATAATTTGTGTCCTGAATATATAATAAATGTATGATATTCCTCCTCTTCAAATAAATTTTTAATTTTAAAATGTAAGTATTGTGTTCAATATCGTACTGTAACATATTAGTTAAATATTAACTTAATTGTCTCTAAATGAATTTGTATTAGCAGTCTATACTTATAAAAAAGCTCAATGTGTGTGTGTATTGGCGCTCTACAGGCCAGGTCATTTGACATACAGCTATCAAATTTGGTACATGTACACCTTAGAGGTCGGGAATGTGCACCTGGGGTCCCTTTTTTTGAAATTTTAATTATTAATTAAAAACTAACTTTCCCGCCAAAAAAAATCTTCCATTTTCCCCACCGCAAAATTTTCCGCCAAAATAATCTTCCATTTTCCCCACCGCCAAATGAGTAAGGCTTTAGATTTTTTTTCCCAACAGTAATGAGTCTAGGGTTAACATTTTCCGGCGGATTAAATCAAACGATTCTGTTTATTTTCTTAATGTTTTATGCATTTAAAATGAAACATTGTTAATTAATCCATGTTTCAGATTCAATCTGTAGTACTTTTGAATTAAAATAACACAGAATAAAGGAAATTAAAAATGTCTAATCTGCATAGCGTTACCCCAACTGGCGTAGAAAAATTCACGCATTTGCGTTACCGTAAGTGGCGAAGAAAATTCACGCATGCGCATTCTGATTGTTGCCATGACAACCGTTATCAACGGATGATTTAAATTATTTTTAGGTTAGTTGCATGCTTTTGTAAGTAAATTGTATTTATGTTAGTTATATATTTCTTAAATATGCTTATAGTTTTAAGTACATCGTTTTTAAGTAGTTTTCTTTAACCTGTTTTCAATGATTCAAATTATTTTTAGGTTAGTTGCATGCTTTTGTAATTAAATTGTATTTATGTAAGTTATATATATATTTTGTATATGCTTATAGTTTTAAGTACATCGTTTTTTAAGTAGTTTTTTTAAACCTGTTTTCGACCGATTATTTTAAACGATTCATTTTATTTTCTTAGTGTTTGATGCATTTAAAATGAAACATTGTTAATTAATAGATCTGTTCATGATGAATCTGAGAAAATTTTGTTGACAAATTCTTGAGATATTACATAAATTAAGAAAGATATTCTTTAGTGCCCATAAAGTTTAAACGCTCAGTGACTCTATTATCAGTAATTATATTATTAAAAAAATGCTTTGTTTCAGTAAAAAAATATTATTATATTAACTGCAGATTAATCATTTACACTTTAATTTAAAGCATAAATTCTACGAGGGGTAACAGAAAATTATAGAGATACATATCACGTTATGACTGAATGCCTTTATAATATTATGAGTGAATTATATGACTATCAAAATTTGAAGTTTTAAAATATTTTGCTGAAGAATCTATTAAAGTTGGAATTGCGTAAAATATTTAATGGTATGACAGGAGTTTAACACCCTGCTTAGCAAAATGTTCAAAAGCAAAGGAGCAGATGTTCAATCATAGTGCATAATAAAGATTGCCAGCTTTGGCGCGTTATCGCAATTTGGCGAAGAAGGGGGTTAAACTCCGGTTCAAGCTATTTAATTATTAAAATTTAAACGAACATTAAGATTGGCGAACCGGCTGGTCGCCAAAGGCGGCTAGTATTAAATAAGTAATAATAAAAATTCTTAATTGAAATTTCAATTATAAATCTTTTTAATCACACATCATTTCATATAAGTTTCAACAAAAACATAGAAACAATTATTCACTGGGTTGTTATTGGCTTATTGTTGCAGGTGTTACTTACTTATCTATGCATAAAATGCTCATTAGCAAAGTGTTTTGATAAAAGCAGACACAATGTTTAACAATGGCAATTTTCTGAAACAGTTACGTAATCAACAGTTTGAAAGTAAACAATTCTTCGAACGAATTTACTTTATTTTTTTATGTGTCGATAAATAAAAGGAAAATTATTTAAGCATATAAATGCTTCGGCGAAATGGTTTATTTCATTTTAAAAATATAAAATATTATCGAGTGATTTATATTTCAAAAAAATTGTGTGGTTTTTTTCACATTTAATGCATTTACATTTTTATTAATTGATACACATTAGAAAAATTTCAGTAAGAACCAATTTACGATTGACTGTATCATATTGTCAAATAAAAAATTTTCGGGAAAGTTCTTGGGATTTAATGAAATTTCCAAATCTATATATTTTGTAGCAGGTAATTTTCACTTCATTGAAAAGTATAATTATATATATATATATATATATGTGTGTGTGTGTGTATAATTTTGCTTACTCTGGGGTTTAATGAAATTTCTCAAACAATATATTTTATATCAGGTTATTTTCATTTCACTGAAAAGTGTGGTTAAAAAAATATCTATATATCTTTGCTCAGTTTGAGATATAGTGAAATTTGTAAATCATTATATTTTATAGTAAGTTATTTTCATTTCTTTAATATACAGTGGCTCAAAAAATTGAGAGTACACCTTACTTTTACTTGATAAAACCGACTTTCAATATAAATAACACATTAACGGGAAGTGCAAACATGTTTTTATTTTTACACATAACAAATGGTTGAATTTAGAGTGAAAATAAAGAAAAATCAACGAAAAATTTCTAAATTGAAAATTTTCAGAAGCATTTTAAATAAACATACGCAGAATTTTGCCTCAAAAAATTGAGAATACACCAATGAAATTTTTGCAATATCACGCATAGAAAGAACGTGTCACTATTAAATGGCATGTCTTTTGGTTCTTAAAATGGCCCCTAAACGTCATGGTACCGATTCGACCCATTTTTGGTGGTATCTGAAGATATTTTACCCCATTCTTCTTGCACCACTTGTTTTAAATGGGTTTTGTTTCTAATTTTGTGTTTTTGGACCCTGCTTCGAGTGTGGTCCACAGATATTCAATGGTATTGATATCGGGGTACTGTGGTGGTGTGTGTAACTGCTATTTACAAAGAAAAAGACACCATATTTTGAAGTTACGTGGATTCTGTTTGGGGTCGTTGTCTTACTGGAAAATGAAATTTCCATCTAAAACCAAATTTTTAGCACTTTCCTTTAGATTGCTGCGAAGTATATCCAAGTAAACCGTATCATTTATAATTCCCTCTATAAAAATTAAATTTAGTACCCCGGATGAAGCCATGTAACCTCAAATCATCACGGAGTCACCATCATGTTTAACTGTAGGACGTAAATTTTTTGGATCCAAAGCAGTATTAGGCTTTCTCCATACAGTAAGATGGTTCTCACTGCCAAAAATGTTGAGGTTTCTTTCATTACTAAAGATAGATTTCTTCCAAAGGTTATTGGTCTTCAATGGATGAGTTTTGCAAACTTCAAATGCTTTTTCTGAATTTGCAAGCTGGTGAACGGTTTCTCGCTAACAATGCTACTTTTATATCCAGCTTGTCTAATGGCATTTCGCGCAGTTTCACCACCTACACTTCTGCCTGTGATTTGAAAAGTTTCTGCAACAAGTTGGATGAACCATATGGTAGCAGCAATCTAAAGGAAAATGTTAAAAATTTGAGTTTAGATGGAAATTCCATTTTCCAGCAGGACAACGACTCCAAACAGAAAGTACGTAACGTCAAAATATGATGTCTTTTTCATTGTAAACAACAGTTACACACACCACCACAGTACCCTGACATCAATCCATTGAATATTCGTGGGGGATACTCGAAAAAGTGGTTAAAAAAATACAAAATTAGAAACAAAACCCATTTAAAACAAGTGGTGCAAGAAGAATGGGATAAAATATCTTCAGATACCGCCAAAAATGGATCGAATCGGTACCATGACGTTTAGAGACCATTATAAGAGCCAAAAGACATGCAACTTAATAGTGACACTTTGTTTCTATGCGTGATATTACAGAAATTTCATTGGTGTATTCTCAATGTTTTGAGGCAAAATTCTGCGTATGTTTATTTAAAATGCTTCTGAAAATTTTCAATTTAGAAATTTTTCGTTGATTTTTCTTTATTTTTACTCTAAATTAAACCATTTGTTATGTGTGAAAATAAAAACAAGTCTGCACTTCCCGTTAATGTGTTATTTAAATTGAAAGTCGCATTTTATATATATATATATATATATATATATATATAATTTTGTTTAGTTTGGGATTTAGTGAAATTTCTAAATCAATACATTATAGTGCAGGCTATTTCCATTTCATTTCAAAATGCAGTAAAAATATATGGTGCCATTAAAAAATTTCCTTTGATTTTTTCCCCAAGAGTTTTGAAAGAAAAACATTAAACTTTCAACCATATAAGCTTCATAACATTTAAGATATTTATGAAATATCGACAGGTATTAGAATATCTTTGAAGCAAAATTTTAAGAGCTGTTTGTGATTTCTTATTTCATTTATGATCATTTAAAATGCATTGAATAAAAGTATTTTTGGTAATGAAACTCCGATGCCATTTTTCCTCGAATATAAATCTGTAATTAATACCTCTAGATCACTTGAAATGTTAAATGCGTGACTTCAAATTATTTCAATGACATGCGATTATCAAATATGTTAGGTTCTCAATAGGCGATTTCATTTCTACACTGCCTGTTTAAAATAACAAATTTTATTTTATTTTCTATGATGTATCACATCTAATAAAAAAACATGAATGAATGGATTTTAATCAAAATTAAAAAAGTACTCCTGTCTTATAGCTTCAAACTAATCGTTTGGTAAACATGCAGGCTCTTTTCTAACAATCATATTTAATGTATTTTCAAATGTTAAATATTTAGACTAATAAAATTTCAAATCTTAATACTTCAGATTCACACAAAATTACAATAAATGCCAGGATTGCTCCTGAATCACTGACAAATTCTTATATTTCTACAAAGTAAATGGACCGTAGTGACCAAATCGCTTAGTGCGATAAAGAAAAACAAGTAATATAAAAAGAATTTTTTTAAAATTCAATTCCTACTTAGGTCAACAAAGAAAAATTTTATTTTAGTCACTTTTTATTAAATAATTACTAAAACAATCATTATCAAAAAATTATTGATTTTCGGAAGAATTGAACTAGCATTCTTCACCCTATCGTGAAAAATACTGAAATCCTTGCATTTTCCCGATTGAGCTACTGCCTGTTGTTTTCGATATTCATTACAAACTGCTAAAACTCTATTCAAAGCATTAAAATTAATTAAATTTAATTAATGAGTTAATATTTGAAAAAACTGTATTAACATCAAGTGACATCCTCTACAAGTTTTAAAAAATGTATTTGAACTTGAGTGGATGAATAAAAAGTATTTTATTAACGCTTCAAAATTTGAACAAGATGTATAAATATACAGGGTGTTTATAAAGTCCTGGACCCATTTTGATGTTTAATAACTCATAAAATAATAAAGATAGATTTAAATTAATAACATAAATGGTTAAATAGACTCAAAAAGTTTCATGACCCTTGTCAATGAACTTCCACGTGTGCCCACTTCGTCGCACGGAGAATATCAAGTCGATAGTCAATTTCAGGCCAGGTAGCGACAAGCATGTCGGCATCCACAGAGCCATTTGCGCACATTATGGCGATTAACAATGCCAGAAACATGAAAGGATGCTTCATCGGAGAACATTATGCTCTTCAGAAAATCAGCAGCATCTTCTATCCTTCTTAGCATATCTGTTGCAAAGGCCATCCTACTAGGCCTATCGTTCGGTTCCAAAACTTGAACAATTTGAACTTTGTATGCATGCAGTCTTAATTTTTTCTTAATAACCTTGTACACCGTCGAAATTGTCATATCCAATTCTGTTGCCGCTGATCTCACAGATATTCTAGAATTGTGTAAAAATGTCCCTCTGACACGCTGAACATCAAAATCACTTGTGCAAGGACGTCTGGAACGTTTCTGATCTTCGATACTTCCAATTTCTAGAAAATTCTTTTTCCACCGCAAGATGCTGTTTTTGGATGGAGGATCTTTTTGGTAAATTCTTCTGAAATTTCTCTGTGCTTGCACTATCGATTTCATTTCTATGAACCACCATAAAATCTGTGCTTTCTCTTGTGGTGTATGCATTCTCCTTAATATCCGCTCGAATAAAACATCACACACAAAAGTACTACATAGAACAAACACATCAAAAGTAAACATAACATTGCAATAGTTGCCAAAAACAAAAGAGAGAAAAATGCAATTAATAAGCAGACAATATTTAGAAAAGTACAGATATTTAGACTGGAAAATGAAATTATCTGAAATTAACCGCACGCGCAGACGATATTTACAAAAGTAAAAATATTCAAACCTGAAAAGGAAAATATATGAGTTATTCCATCAATAAATGCCATATGTTTGTTTATATCTTTATTATTTTACGAGTTATTAAACATCAAAATGGGTCCGGGACTTTATAAACACCCTGTATATAAAAAGGGCGAGAACTAATAGTAGGAATTGAAAAAAAAGTCTTACTCTGAAGCACCTCATTTTATTAAAAGGTTAAATAATTGCATACGAATAGGGAATAATTTAAATTAACAAAATATTTGCGAAAGTGACGGTCATTGGAAAATAATTCAATTTTAATAATTGAAATAAAATGTTAACTTGAAATTCAATTTACACTTTTCTTTGGAAATCAATTATTATTATTATAATGTTTGAAATATTAAAACTTATTTTTAGATCAGAATTTTATTTTCTGGCCGCGAATTTCGACTCATATAACTGTACTGATAGGCACTATTCAATGGTCATGTTTTTTTGTTTTTTCTTAGCAAAATTGAAATTTCCAAAAAATTATATCCATCTAAATATTTAACAGTCATTCTCTTAAGCACACCACATACTTAAGTGGAATTTCAAAATTTAAATATCAATTGCTTTTTAAAAAATCTGCACCTAACCGAATACATTATCAACACGTTTTTCAGCTCATTGTATAGATCTTTTTAACAAATACAACTTTTAATTCTAAGATTTTCCTCTGAGTTATAATTTTTTTTTATTTAAACATGAAAAATCAGTTTTGAAACTTCCACATTCTCTCCCCCCCCCCAATCCATTAACTTATCGGGGTGAAAACTTAGAAAAAAAACTTATAACAACAAAGTTGCTGTTACATTTTTTTACACATTTTAATGCTATTTTGATAATTTAAGTGAATTATAATTAAAATGGGGATAATTCTGGGCAAACTAATGAAATCTCGAAAGAACAATAATGAAAACCAAGCAAAATTTTGAAAAATAATTCTGAATAAATTCAAACTCAGATTAAAAGCGTCAAAATAGATCCACAATAACAAGTTAAGAAATTATAAATTAAAAGTCTTTTTAGATTCATTCTTTTGTCTTCACAAAATCTGATTTATATATATATATGTCTCTTTGTGTGGAAAATGAAACTCTAATTTTCGATGGAAAAAATGTAATGTAGGGTTTTTTTTTTCATAATAATTTCGTTTTTATTAAATGGCAATTATTCAGCCATTAGTTTCTCTTGACAATCATTTAAATATTTTTACTATATAAATATTTTTGATGCCTTTTTCTATAACTTTCTTCCCTGCTGATATCAGATTTTTACTTCCATTTTGTGTTTTTAATCATAAGATTTTTTATTTTTATTTCAGTGACATAAAGTTCGCTACTTTTACATTTAAGGTACATTTGCTTTTTATAGCATTGCCAATTAAATGAGTCATTCTGCTTCACTACAGCTGGTGTTCCATGTTCAAGTCGTCTTTTTCCCTTTCCAGCTGTGGTTGCCATGGAAACCAGCGCATGCGCAGTTTTTCTAGAATTTTGATTCGGGTTTTTTTATGCTTAGTTATTTAGATGTGGAATGTCTAATTAGAGATGTAACCGTTAATATTTTTTTTTGTTTTTGTCTGTTTTCGAGTGCGCCAATAAATGACATTCTGTGTTTAATGATGTACTTGATTATTGACAATTAGAAAATAGATTTTAGGTATTAGATTGATAATTCAAACCACTGAACCATATAATAGATTTAGAATGACGCGATTGCACCTAGAATTAATTGTTGAAAGCTTTGGGGCCATAAGCTGGCTTGTAATTTAAATTAAATCTGATGATCAAAGTTGTCAGCATTTAAAATTAATCTTTTAAACATAGAAAAAGATAAAAAACATATAAAATATTTCAAAACTAAATCGTTTTTCTTAATATTATCTAACTTTTCAACACAATATACATAAAGTCAATTTAACATTACATTTTTCTTAATATATGTGACATTTTTCTTTAATGATATTTTGTTTCTTACAATTGTTATAATTCTGCATTTCTCTAATTTAGGAATTGTATCTTATATCAAGGAAGGAACTGCAGTATTTAAAACTGAGCTCATATTAAAAACGTTTTTTTCGATTGCTTGATTGGAAAAACCAAGCCTTAAATTAAATTAAACAAAATTCCAAGAATTTTTATTAAAAGATGTCTTGTACTAAAACTTCCTCGACATGGAAAGAAACATGAATATTTGGACCCTCAACAATAGAAGAAACAAACGGTGAAATCAGAATGAGTTTTAATAACGAAATACATTTCCGCAAGATACACTTTAAAAATGTGAGAAAAATTAATTAAAAACACAAAAAAACTGATGTAATTGAATTTTTTTAAGATGTGAAAAAATTACTGTAATATTTAAGAGAGTTATCTCAGAAAAACGCCGCATTTTTTCTTCATTTCTAATTAAAATTTCAAAAAACAGACTCTGAGCTGTATATTTTCAGTCTCCGTATATTTATACAAAATTTGATTCCTCTGAGTCACATAATCTCACTTATACACATACCCACACACACATTTTTATTATTAATAGAGATTATAAGTTCATTTTTATTTAGAAATAAATTGAAATAAATAATTATAGAAGTGTTTTCCAAATTTAGAATCATCTTTTACTTGCATAATAATTTATGTCCAGTTTTGGCAAATATCAAGTGCAATATTTCCAAAATATTAACAAGGAATATTATTACATTCAGGATTCTGTATCATTTCCCATACATATTGGAAACATGAGACTCTTTAACACCATCGCAGAAATGTAATATCCAATCTTACATCAGCATATCACGTTTGATTGCCTTGGCAAGTTTATACAAACTATTTTATCTCAAAACGATAATAGATTTCTCGCAACATTATAACGGAATTTATAGGAGGATGTATATCGGAACCAAAATCGAGTTTGATGCGTATTAGGTAATGAGAACTGTTCGGATTTAAATCTACATCATTAATACGTATTTGCGATTTACCCTATATATATATACTTGTGATCTTATACTAAGCAGCTTTATGAGTTGTAAGGATTAACGAAAGCTATTTAGTGATGGGAGAGAATTTATTTCGATTTGAAAGGACTTTGCGAAATATTATATATAAAGCCAGAAGTCATGGTAAATTATATTACATGTAATACAAGTTGATTTAATATTTCTGCGACATAAATTCGTAAGGATATCAGTTCAGCATTTCTGACTACCGAGTAAAATACAATTATGGTTAGAAATCTATAATACAGTTTCATAATCAATCTCCTAATAAAGAGAGGTTGCAGATATTTTTAATATAGTTGATTGTATTCAAAGTGAATGATCTCCGATCTTAGTGAAAACATGATGACTATTTGGCAATAATAATGAAGGTTCTAGAAATACAAAATGTATGACAATTTCGCTATTGGGACTCGAGATTCAAAAATCCTTATAAAAGATTCGATACCTTCTCCTGGAGATCATTTAACTATAATCCTTGGATTTAAGGAGAGTTGCAGGAATGATCGCAGAGCAAGCTCTCTAGTTGCACTCTAAATTATTGCTGTTGCAATTCTATAATACTAATTAGCTGCTTGTTTATGTGTTTTTGAAGTTTGTAAGTGCTGTCTATATATAGATTTCGAATGTGTTTTACTATCACTATTTTCTATTTTTTTTTTCATGGAACAATGCGTCGTTGTCGGTTATCGAGCCGAACAAAATCTCACGATGCATTAAATGTCTGATATTGGTAATGCTGTTTTGTGCGATGTGAGAAATATTTATAATAATACAAGCGTAACATTCTTTAGATAAAAACTGAAAGAAATTTCTGATTCTTTAACAATGTGATTTTGTAGAATAACGGAAAGATATTTTTTGCAGTCATTGGAAGATATATGGTAATTTTAGTCTACCGGTGAATCTGCCTACACTTTTTTCCAAGATAAGCGAAATACATATCCTTCGCACATATAGATCACACATGCCTATCATTATAAAAGATATAACGCAATACCACTTACAGGATTTATAGACATGGTATCGAATTCTCTAGGAAGAATCTCAAACCTCATCTTCTATTAGAGACAGTCCAAAAATTCTTTGAATTTCTAAAATTTTAATTTTTATCGCCAAAAGGATGCCAAGTGTGTCCTCAAGATCAGGGATTCCTGACCGAGGAATCCTTTCAGCATCTATTAATGATATTTTCAAAACTCTTTTTTTTTCAGATATAGGAATAGAATTCAAGAAAACAATATTGCAGTTTCGTAACAATAATTATAATATTATCAGATACAATAAATTTTTAGCACCAAAATCGCCAAACGGTTACCAAGTTTCTCCTCAAGACCAGGGATTCCTGACCAGGCACATATTTAGCATATGTTAATGATATTTTTCAAACTGTCTTTTCAGGAATAGGTTTAGTTTAGTTATATAAACGCCCCGTTTTAATGCAATTCTAGAACTATTTTGGGACTGACCTAGTAATTTTGAGAAGTGATCAGATGACGAGGACGATACCTGCGCTGACACCTCGATCTACAAACTTCCACACCAACCAGCGGTAGGACTTCAGGAATAGGATTAACATGCAGGAAAGTATTATTGCAGATTCATAACAATAATTACAGTTTTATCAGGAACAAAAACAAACAAAAAATAAGAATTAGAATTATAATTAGATTTTAGAAATGATTACAATTGCAGCATTTTATAAAAAGCTTCCTTTATCAGAAAATTGGAAAATTTTGAAGCCGGAGTTTTTATATTTATTTATTTAAATGAAAAAATTAACCATTGCAAGGGCTATATGACAAAAAAAAAACATTAGTTTCTCGTTTCATCGTAGCAATTTCGTACATCAGAAATAAATAAGTTTTATCGTCAATAATGGAAACTAAGACAGAATATATACAGATTAACATTAGATAGAGTAATAAATTAAAAGCTGATTAGAGGACTAAATCTGATCAGATCACCATCTGACTCATTATAGCTTGTTTATCAGAACCTTCTATCTGTATCTCTGCTCGATTGGGGCTAAATATGTTAGCAAAAGCGATCTATAATATAGGAACAAAGCAATTAAATGTGAAACTCCATAAAATAATATGATACATAATGAGGAAGCCAGGGGCGTGGTCTCCTCAACGTAGTTATATACAATATTATACAGCATCATATGAATAAAAAATTACATTAAATACGCGATAATACTAAAAATGAAAGGAGTAAAACGCGTACACTGTTTCGACTTGAATTCAAATCTATGATGTCACAAATATATTATATACCTCTCAAATAACCGAGATAGAAAAATTCTCAACCAACTAGGTGCTTATCCATATATGTTAACACTTTTAAGGGGGTTGTTTAGAGTGGCTATGCGTGATCAGATGTATTATATATCCTTCAAAATTCCAGTGAGTGTTCCGTATGTTAAAATATTAAAGAATAGGGCATGATGTGCCCAACAGGCATCACACCCATTATTTGGAGAGAGCAAATTCAAGATAGTCGGCGTCCTGGCATAGGGGTAGCGCGTCTTCCCCGTGTTCTGCGCGTCCCGGGTCCGATTCCTGGTTTGGGCATGGTTGTTCTTCTTTTGTTCTATCTGTTAGATGTGTGAATGTGCCCTCCTGTAAAAAGGGGTTGTGCAAGCGAATGAGTGATGCGTGAGTAGAAAAGTCGTGCTCTTGGCCCTAGTTGGCGCTACTGTAAAAACACGAGACGCTCCCCCTGAGGTTTAAATCACTCTCTTCGTAACAGCGGGCTTGTCCGTGGCAAGTGCCATAAGAAACGACAACAACAAATTCAAGATACACTGTCGAAATTCGACATTAAGTACACTGGTCAATTAATAATTGATGAGAAACTATAAATTTCAAATTCACACTGTATTTTAACCCTTATTCTTGTTTAAGTTCACTCTTTATAGAGATAGATAAATGATAAATGAGTCAAATGAAAGGTAAATACTCGGTTTATCTGTTTTTCATGTGGGTTTCAATTCAAGCATAAGCGCTCTTTATGGCAATAAAAATGGTAAATGAGTCTAATGGATGGTTAGTACTCGATTTTTCCGCTTTTTATATGGATACAGATTTCGATATAGAGATTGATCAGAGACACGTTTTGTGCTTTCTAATCTAACTGCTCACGTGACGTCGTAATTTGGCAATAATGTCATACCGTTTATGGGATAAAAAAACAATAATTTTGGATTTTCTTTCTAGATGAAGAACAATGGTTAGTGGATAGTTGTTTTACTATAGCAAAGACACAACTTTTTATTTTCTCGTATAAGTAGTAATGAGAAAGTATAATAATCATTCAAAAATTCGAACTCGAGATTTTGACGAATGTCACGTTTTAGACCTCCCTCAGTTCGAAAAATATACTTTTTGGAAAATGTCCGTCTATCTGTCTGTGACAAGGATATCTCAAAACGGCTGTAATCTCGACGATTGAAATTTCGTATACGGTCTTTACACCAAATCTGCAGATTTTCAATAAATTTTGTGTCAAATCAGTTCAAAGGAAATCCGTCTGTCCAATTCTTCGAATATAAGATAACACGGTAATTACAAAAGGAAGACAACTGGACAGATAAAATTTGGTACACAGATTTAAAATCCTCAGTACAGACATCTGCCGAATTTTGACCCGAATCCATTGAAGAGTGGACTTCTGTCTGTCTGTACCTTCTGACTTTTAACTACAGACTTTTTAAGTACAAGTGCAGTTTTGTGAACTAAATTTTAGTTTCAGTTGGTTGGGGAAAACGTGTCTAAAACTTAAATTTGATTATTAGATACTATTAACGCATGCCAGGGATTGATCGCCAAATACTTCGGCAAGGATAACTTGATAGATTAAGTAAAAAGCCAAAAGTCAATATTTCGTAGCTATTGTACGCCAATGATGTGTAAGGTGTTCTCTGTCATGACAAATTTATTAGAGTGAATATGAGAAAATAATTGGGAGAACACTCCGTTTATTTAAACTAAAGCTGCCGCCATTTTAAAGTTAAAATATCCTTCGACTTTAAGTATATATATCTCTTTGTGCACATGCACATCATATCTTTTGGACTCTGAATTGCATCTCTCTCTCTTTCTCTCTCTCTCTCTCTCTTTGTGTGTGTGTGGGGGTGGGTGGGTGCGCGCGCGCGAGATTCGATCATTCTTTGATTTTAAGGAACAACAGTCGTGGATTTCTTTAACAATATATTTTATCCAATAATAAGAAAATAACTCGAATTTTTCCCTTCAAAATTCCTTCTTAATAATCATGATGAGCTGGATACGCAGAAAGAAGAAAGCGAAAAGCCAAAAAGAAAAAAGAAAGAAAGATAAAGTGCCCGTGGAAATATGCTTTGAGTTTATATAGCTTAGAAAGAAATTTTGCAGATAAAGCACTTTTGGTTTTCAGAACAAATATGTACCATCTATAGAGAAGTGAAAACCCACGCAACTCATAAGTTAAAGAAAAACCTGAGGTTGCGCGATTAAAAAATAATAACTTAAATTAATTAATAATCTATCTTGTCTAATAAACAAATATTAATGAGAAGAATATCTAATTTGTTTATCAAATCACATATTTAATTAAAATTCTGAGAATCCATTTTAGCACTTTTTCTTGTATAAAACTTATCAATACAACAACAATAAAAAGTTTGTTGTTTGTTTGTTTCTTATGGCACTTGCCACTGACAAGCCCGCTGTTACGAAGACAGCGATTTAAGCCTGAGGGGAACGTCTCTTATTTTTTATAGCAGCGCCAACTAGGGCCAAGAGTACGACTTTGCTACTCACGCATCACTCATTCGCTTGCACAACCCCTTTTTACAGGAGGGCACATTCACACATCTCACAGATAGAACAACAGAAGAACAACCATGCCCAAACCGGGACTCGAACCGGGACGCCCAGATCACGGGGAAGACGCGCTACCCCTATGCCAGGACGCCGGCACAATAAAAAGTAGCTATCACAAAATATGTCGAAAATAATCATCGTAATTGTTTGAATGTAGCTATGAGAAAGTTATTCAAAATAATATTTCTCAATCTCATAAGATATTTTTTATAAATTTCATTTATTATGATTTAATATCAAAACTCATTAAAAATATCTTTCAACTTTAGTAGAAATGTGAATATTTAATCAAATTTTAAATACTATTAATCCACGGAAAAATTTCATTTAACATAGAAAATTTAACATCGTCAGTTAGATAATTGACAATAAAAACTTTCAACTACCAAGCCGTTTCATCCTTCACTTTCTTGGCCTTTTTTTTTTTTTTGCAATCATTTGTGATTAATGATTGCTAAGATTGCTAAGAATGCATTCATTTAGCTAGAATTTCCTATTATCGCATGCATGTCTTCAAGTGGACAGAAACTATTTTCTTCTTTTATCAAGACGATTGTGCCTAGTGATCGATAGAAAATTATAGTACATGATCTTCAACTAATGGAAAAAAATTTTATTGAAGTCAATAACATAGTGTTAACTTACTGATCTTGATTGGCAATTCAGATTTATAAAACATAAAATAGGAATTATATTGAATTATATAGAAACATTCTTAATATTAGAACATTCTGTTTGATTTTTTGACAATATCTACTTGCCTTCAGGCTGACAGATATTGTTGTCCGATTTCAAAGACAGTTGAAAATTGTAATCGAAGAATAATAATGCTATTTATCTCAAATTTAATAATTTCTTATCCAGGATTATATTACCAGCTTTTTAAGCGCATTCTGGTATATTATGTATCATTTATTTTTATAAGATATGATTCGACTTTCAATTCATTAATTGCACGTCTTTTAGAGACAGAAAAAATATTATTATAGCAAAGATTACTTTAACATTTTTATGCTTCAGTCATATGAATATTTAAAAAATTTTTCGTACAGTATATTGCAGAAAATTTAGTAGAAAATAAAGCTATATTTTTAAGTATTTCCAAAACAGTTTCTGCAATTAATAATAATGAATAAATGAAACATATATGGATATTAAATATTTTCAGCAGATTTATTGGCGAAGAAAATTTGACTCAGTTAATATCTCGCTTTCTTCTAACATTTTCTTTCTTCAATCATTTGTGACTGATTATTTTCTAATCAGGAAATGCATTTCTACCGCTAGAATTTTTCATTATCGTCTGCGTGTCTTTCAGCTGCCACAAAACTTTTTGTTTTATGGTCAAACGAATATAGAAAGCTAATGAAAGGATATAAAAGATATTGACTCTTTAAGTAATGAGAAAAATTAGATTTTAGAATGTCAGATCTGATATTAAATTGAATTTATGCCTTTCTTTGCATGTTTGAAAGACGATATTTTTTTTACAATTCAAAATGAAGATAGAATTATAAATTAAGGATAATAGTGGTATAGAATTGGAAGGAAATGGAAGTAATTTTTATTGTATTTAAAATTTCAAAATTAAATTGGTAATTAACCTTTAACTGGGGAGGTGCGGTCTACGAGACCGCATTTCATTTAACTCAAATTAAATTTTCTAATGAATGTATTAATATGAAAAACTGCCAATATATTTTGAAGATATTTTTCTTGATATATGTATATGTTTTAGAAATTTTTCAAAATATCTTATCATTGAAAAAAGTAAATGCATTGGAACATACATTTTCTTCTCAAATTACATGTGACAATAAATAATATTCTTTAAAAGGCATATTACTTTTTAAATCATATTTATTTTTGCAATATATGAAGGTATATAGAAGACAATATAATGTAAAATTCAACAATTATATAAAAAAAAAAAATTGACAATGGGTAAAATTTGCCCTTTTTTTATAGGCTTGTGTGACTTTCATAACACGGTTTTCTAGGGCATTTTAAACATACAAGTATAAGGCAGGTTAAAAACAAGTATAAAAATCAAACTATAAATTCTGTATATACTTATATCTCTTGATATATTAATATATTTTATAATTTTTTCAAAATACATTATCACTAGAAAAATTAATTATGTTTGAACATACATTTCAGAATCAGTTGAATGCAAACTTTCATCGAAAAAATCTTCTGTACAATTATCCTTATCACTAAAATCACTTTCCACTTCATTTAAAAGTGACTGGAGCACTGCTTCATAATAGGATCAGTAAATTGGATGATATTTCGGAGCCCAAGTTTTAGCGCCATCTGCTAAGCCTTGTTTATCATTGGGACACTAACAGGGAGGTACGGTCTTAGAGACCGCGCTTGAAGAAATAACTGAATTATTTTAAAAAGCATCCGCTGAAATCGGTTGAAAAAGTGCACGTGTATTGATACAAAGCAGTATACAAAGCAGTAAAAAAGTGCACGTATACAAAGCAGGAAGCTTCAGGGTCAATCCATTCAATTGAGCTAAAAATGGAATAGGGATGACTGAAAATCCATCGCTAGAGGTCTCACAGACCGCACATGCCCATTTAAGGGTTACGGATGGAAACAAAGACTCGAAATGCAGGTTTGTTTGTTCATGAGTTTTAAAATTGTGGCGTTATAATGATTGTTAAAATATAGAAAAACTATTTATTACAAACTGTTATTATTATTACTGTTATTATTTCTGTTGTCAAATTGTTCTTCTTATTTACAATACAGAGTTTTGTCATTTTTTGAACATCACTTAACATATTTTTTTAGCACATCCGTTATTGCTATAGCATCAACAACATTAATATAGCATCAAAAGACGGACGATCGCATATATTTGTTGCTTGAGTTATCACAGGAAAAAGTAGGGGTCATTTTTTTGAGCAAAAAATAATCTATGCTGTGACCTATGAAATTATAATTCCTGTAATTAAGAAGAAAAAAATGTGAATATTGAATATTCTATAGATCGTATTAATATGTGCAAGATTTCATCTTGTATTAAATCGATAACTTTCTATAACTCATTGCAAGCGACATTTTCCCCTTATCTTCTATTATTTCCGAGACAGGAACACTAACTCCAAATTTTTCGTAAGGTGGCACTGAAACTAGTCTTATCGCGTAACGCATACCCTAATCACTACTTTTATGACTATAAATGCCGTCATTTTGAGGTCAAGGGGCAAGATAAGGAATGTACATGGACACCTTTTACATGAATTTCATATTTTTATTTTCTCAAAATTCCAAAGGTTTTGAGAATCATAGGAAATGAAAATTTTTTTATCTCAAAATGCACTGTATCAGAATATATAATAATTGATATCCGCCACTTTCTCCACAAATTTTAGAAACAACAGATTATTTTGCTATTTGCCAACTTTAGCTTCCCATACTTACAATTTAATAAAAATATTTTAAAAGAGCAAATTTATTTAGCTTAACTATCATCGATACATCCAAAGCATATACCAATCTTTAACTATAAATAGTTAGCATGATTTACTAGTAATATCCCTCCAGCTACTTCTCCCGCGATTTCCGCGAGTTGGCAATCATTCGATTTTCTATTGCATTTCGTGTTATTCTCAGTTTAGAATGTTTATTTCTACAATTAAAAATTTTTATTATATAATATTATTATCGTGTAACTTATAGTATCAGTTCATTTTGTTTGAAAAATATTTGAACTTGTTTGCAAACATCGCCTCTAAGCAGTGATTTTTAAAAATTACACAGTCAGAGGGATAATAGGGATAATTAATATTCACTCTAAGCAACATTTTGGGGTTTAAGTAAAGGACTTCTATAAAATTTTGATTTAATATCGGATTTGGTATTAGTTCAAGCTTAAAAAATCAGTATGACATATAAATATTCAAGTTTACAAATATGTTTCTTGTCTATCAAAGTCTTAATTAAAGTAACAATTTTTAAATTACAAATATAACTCCCATAATTTCATGATTTTCATTGTAATTATTTTTCTTATTAATTATTTTTATCATTTTATAATCATTAACACATACCCACAATTCTAATCCACTCTTCGTTATTTTCCAGAAATAATTTGCTTTCTTTCTAGAATATAATGAATCTATTTAAAGAAGAACAAACGGTAGATTGATATTTGTTAAGATTATAATTAAATCATAACTGCCTTGCTAATGAAAAAAGAAATTTTTATTATTCCTGTTAGTTAATTAATTGCATTCCGTATGTTCCGGTAAGATAATTAATTGCATTATTTTGTAGCTCATTTCCACTGAAACAATACAACTGTCATAAATCTAATTGTATCCCTTTGTGATGTTAATTAATTTATCCTCGTTTGAACCCGTAAAGAAAAATGAAAATGAATTTGTTTAAAACCATCTATAATTTTCGCTACTAAATTAGCATTTTAGTATCGATTCCTTCATGCCTGACAAGGCAAGGGCACGAGGTTGATAATTCAATTCGGGGTGAGATTTGGCATAATGGTAATATACATTTAGGATGTTAATTTACGAAAATATTAAAACGCAATAGCCAGTCAGTTTTGAGAAAATGGCCTCAAACTTTGTGCGTAGCTTATATACTAATAATGTGCTGTCGTTGCCAAAGCGCGAGTAGTAAGTGATTAAAGTTAATTGGCGTAATATTCAGGAGACCCAGGTTCGATCCTGGGCTAGCATTTTTTACTTTTTTATACATGTTTTTTTTCTAATTTATTTTAAATTAATTTAACAATTTATAAACAATTTTAATCAATATGTTTTCATTTTTTATGAAAAATAAATATTTATTTTACTAATTCTTGGATAAAAATTTAATTTTTAGAAGAAAAATAATTATAAATATGGATGCTTTTTTTAAATATTCTAAATTACTTAAATTAAATTAACATTTTAAAGACAGTTTCAATTAATATGATACTATTCTTTATATAGAAAAATAAATGTCTTTTCACTTAATACCCGAATTACAATGTTTTTGTTTTTTTTTAAATTAAGTTATGCATGCATTTTTCTTTTAAACAATTATTTAAATAAAATTACAGACAGTTTTAATTAATATGTAACTCTTTTATCAATCAAAAACGAAAGTTTTAAAAATAAATTTTCCTCAAACATGAATATTCATTGACTTAATACTTCCATTTATATTTTATTTTTAAGCAAGAAAAATAATTACATATATGACTTAAATGATGATAAATGTTAATTAAATTACTGACATCATAAAAAAAATTTCATTCATTTTTTATTGGATACAAGAAACAGAATGGTAATTATCGTAAAAGCATTTCAAAGAAGTTAGATACATTTTGACAGCTTGAAAAATTCTTAAATAATGATTATACACAAAAGAAGCCTTATAATAATTGATAATAAAAATTCATTTACCTTTAGAAAATATTTGTTTTTCTTCAAAAAATCGACTGCGCACAAAGCATATCGTATGTTACTGAAAATTTCGAGCCATCTGTCTATTCATTCCATAACTTAACACCTGCTTTCTACTTTTTCTTTTCGATTATTAACGCTTCGAATGTTTTCGGGTATAATTTTATTTATTTCAGCTGCTCTCTTTAATTCCGGATATAAATACAGCTTCGTTGAGTTCTTATAAATAATTTATCTTTATTAAAATTCAAAAATTTTAAACTTTACATGATTTTAAGATGAAAATAGTTATTTTGAAATATTTTTATAGTTAAAATTATATTTATAATTATTTTAACACTTGAAAATTAAATTATAGTTATAATTCAAGAACAATATACATGAACATAGTTATTTTTCCTTTAAAAAATAAGTTATAACTTAAGTATTAAGAGAAAATACATTTATTTTTTCCGTATAAAAATGAGTATCATGTTAATTGAAACCATCTTTAAATTGTAAATTTAATTTAAGTAATTCTGAATATTTAAAAAAAAGGCACTCATATTTATAATTATAGAATAAAAACTTATTTATGAGAATAAATATTTATTAGGAGAGTAATATATACTTAGGAGAATGAAAATTTATTTTTGCATAAAGAATGAAAAACATTTTAACTAAAAACTGTTTGCAAATTGTTAAATTAATTTGTAATAAATTAGGAAAAAACAAATAAATAAAAAAAAAGCAGGATTTGCTAGGCCAGGATCAAACGCGGGTCACTTGAAGGCTACGCTAATGTCTTAACCACTATACTATTCATGCTTTCGAGTAGGCGACACACTATTAATATATAAGTTACTCACGAGGTTTGAGGGCCATTTTCTGGAAATTGGCTGGCCATTCCGCCTAAATATTTTGTGAATGAACATTCTCAATTTATACTACCATTATACTAAATCTCATCCTGAACTGAATTTTCAACCTCTCGCCCTCCCCTTGTGAATTATATTCTTTTGAATATATATTACGAATTTCACTTTACATTTTTAATTGACATTGAAATAACCCATCATGCCTTAATTAGTATATCAATTATAGACATGGAGATAAGGTTTTGTAGAGTTTTCTAAATTCATATTTTCAAATATCTTATAACATTAAGCAAGCAATTCTTGTATATATATATATATATATATATATATATATATATATATATATATATATATATATATATATATATATATATATATATATATATATATATATATATATATATATATATATATATATATATATATATATATATATATATATATATATATATATATATATATATATTGTATCTCGGAAACTGCTCTAACGATTTGGATCAAATTTTATATTTAGATAAAGTTTGGTCTTTAAGATAAGATTATCGATATTCCTTTATCGATAAAGGAATATTTATAATCATGTGTTTTTTTCTACCCTGAAAAAAAACACGATTTTATACAGAAAACCACGTTATATAGAGCACAAAGTCATATAGCGCCATCTCACAAATTTTTATGGTACTTGTACTTGCCATACGATGAAAACTTACAAGTACCACAATATTTTGTGATATGGCGCTATATGACATTATTCGAATACGAATACGTTCGGTTTACATCCAATAGCAACAATTGTGTTAACCGATTCGAATAACATATTAAACTAAATGCATTCATGTTATTTTTTTTATTTAAATAGCCAGTTCATATGTAGGTAAGATCGAAAAATATTCATCTGTACTAATATATAAAGCTCAATGTGTGTGTGTATGTGTGTGTTGGCGCTCTACAGACCAGAACGTTTGACCTACAGCTACCGCATTTGGTACATGTATACTTTAGAGGTCGGGAATGTGCACCTGGGGTCCCTTTTTTTGAATTTTTAATTAGAATTTTAATTATTAATTAAAAACTAACTTTCCCGCCAAAAAAATCTTCATTTTCCCCACCGCCAAATGAGTACGGCTTCAATTTTTTTCCCCCAAAAGTAATGAGGCTAGGGTTAAGATTTTTCGGCTGATTATTTCAAACGATTCTATTTATTTTCTTAATGTTTGGTGCATTTAAAATTAAACATTGTTAATGAATCGATCTTTCAGATTCATTCTGAAGTACTTTTGAATTAAAATAAAACAGAATAAAGGAAATTAAAAATGTCTAATCTGCATAGCGTTACCCCAACTGGCGTAGAAAAATTCAAGCATTTGCGTTACCATAACTGGCGTTGAAAATTAACGCATGCGCATTGTGTTCTGATTGTTGGCAACTATTTTCAACGGATGCAACTTGACTTAAATTATTTTTAGGTAAGTTAAATGCTTTTGTAATTAAATTGTATTTATGTTAGTTATATATTTTTTGTATATGCTTATAGTTTTAAGTACATCGTTTTTTAAGTAGTTTTTTTAACCTGTTTTCAACCGATTATTTTAAACGATTCGTTTTATTTTCTTAGTGTTTGATGCATTTAAAATTAAACATTGTTAATGAATCGTTCTGGTCATGATGAACCTGAGAAAATTTTGTTGACAAATTCTTGAGATATTACATAAATTAAGAAAGATATTCTTTAGTGACCATATTGTTTAAAAGCTCAGTGACTCTGTTTTCAGTAATCATATTATGAAAAAATGCTTTGTTTCAGTAAAAAATATTATTATATTAATTGCAGATTAATCATTTACACTTTAATTTAAAGCATAAATTCTACGGGAGCTAACAGAAAATTAGAGATATACATATTACGTTATGACTGAAGGCCTTTATAATATTATGAGTGAATTATATGACAATCAAAATTTGAAGTTTTAAAATATTTTGATGAAGAAGCTATTAAAGTAGGAATTGCATAAAATATTTAATTATTAAAACTTTAATGAGCATTAAGATTGGCGAAGCGGCTGGTCACCAAAGGCGGCTAGTATGTAATAAGTATGTCATGAGTAATTAAATAGTTTCTCCACAAAAACACAAAAGAAAACTGCCGAACGAAGCTCAGTTTCCGCACATGATTAAATTTAAGAACATGGTGTAGAATTACAATAATATAGTTAAATGTAAAACATTACAGATAAATTTTAACAAGCAAGGATACTGAGGAAGTATCATTGCACGAAGTTGCTTCTTATATAAGTAATTGAAGAATATTTAATCGTTAAAAGCTTGTGTTTGATTTTTCAAAATAGAGAATTCTTTCTACATATAAAATATCAAAATGGTAAGAAATTAGAAAGAAAAAAATATCAAAGATTAACCTCTGAGTTCCTAAATGATGACCTTGTAATTAGTGTCAACCTCATCCGGGATTCAAAATTAGAATTATGGTTATGAGCTGATTAGAATCAGGTAGCCTAACAGATCAGTTATAGATTAGATAATATAGACTCCTCCTAAAATTCGAATTGTGTGCTTCATATGATTATATTTAGCTTTGGAAAAATAGTTTTTGATCAAATGCTTTTCTTGTCAGTTTACCCTGTTACAAAATTGAGTGTGTGCGTGTGTGTGATTTTGGCGCTCTGATGGCAAAACCATTTGATCTAGAGTACCAAACTATTTAATTTGTAGAGTGAAAATGTGAACGTAAGAAAGATTTTTTTAATATAAAAAGGGATTTTTAATTAATTAAAAATTCAAATGTATTCTTGAGCTTCTTCATGATAATTTTCGAAATTTAAAAGATTTAATAATAAGAATTTTACACTACTTCAAAATTTAAAAATGTTCTTTTTAAATAATAATAATAATAATAAACAACTTTTTGTCATGCATTTTTTTTCGCAATTTTGACAGCTTTTCAAAAATATTTACTTACCTAATTTTTGGTAATATATTACATTTTTCTCTTGAGTTTCAAACGTTTTTATTGTTTCATCAAATATTAAATTGCATAATTTTCTTTCATTTTTGAAAGTAAGAAATAAAGAGCCGTCGTCCTGCCATAGAGGTAGCTCGTCTTTCTCGTGATCTGGGCATCCCGTGCTCGAGTCCTGGGTTCGGACAGGGTTGTTCTTTCTCTGTGTTCTATCTGTGAATGTGCCCCCCCCCGTAAAAAGGGGTTGTGCAAGCGAATGTGGTGCATGAAGTAGCTGAGTCGTACTCTTGGTCCTAGTTGGTGCTACTGAAAAAACAAGAGACACTCACTCGGCTTAAAACGCTGACAGATAACTGTCAGCGGGCTTGCAAAGTGCTATAAGGCACAACAATACAAGAAATAAAGATTATGTTTAATATCAGTGTAACTTACAAGACGAATAAAGAAGTGAAGTTACAGCACCACAAAAGTTACAAGACAAATGAACTGGTAAAACGGTGAGATGTCAAGGGACTACTGGTCTCCAATAGAAAGATTAAATACACAACAAAATATCATATGCAAATTAATTTAAATAATGTCAAACAATTTGACATAATCATGGGTATGAAGTTATATCTAAACGATTCTGCTGTAATTAAATATAACAAATAATCCTAGAAAATCAGCTGGGCTCCAAAGGCCACTAGTAAAATAATAAAGTACGTGGACAAATTAACTTTATGTTTTAAGAAAACCAAATTTATTTTTGGATGTAAAATAAGTATTAGGATAGGATATCTTTTACTTAACATTAAAAAAAAATCTGCTCCTCAATCATAGTTTGCGATTTAAAAAATGGATTCATTGAAAGAAATTAACCAAATTATGTTTCTTGAGTGACTCAAGAAAGAAATTTCAGATCCGTAGTAATTACGAGCTTTGATGAGTTAGGGCGTTTTTCCAGCTAGCTTGGATATCTGCCCAGTCAGACACCGCTCTGTGATGGCGATGACAGACAATTAAAAGGAATCGATACTAACGATCTATCAGAATCGATAGCGACCGAGTGACACAAGAGAAACTTCAATTTACTGATTCTTGTAAAGCCTTTGTGATTTGAGAACCGATTATCATTTTTTATTTATTTTTCGAAGGATATTGGATAATTGTTTTTTGTTTATCTGTAACAGTTGAGTTTGTCATTCGTTTTTAATGTAGCTTGCCCGATTTTGATATGGTAAAAGTTAAAAAAAACGATTTAATATATGTTTTATTTATTAAAACTGTAAAAGATAAATTGGCTTTTATTAATTTTGAAAACCACTTTGAATGAAAAAAAAAATTTATTTCTTAGCATTTAGAAATTGGGTATATGTTTTTGATTTCTTATGAATAATGTCTTCTTAGAAATTTTGATCCCTTTTTTTCTCAATCAAAGACAAAGAGGTTGAAGGGTCGAATAAATTATAAATACGACAATCTAACCATTAATAGTCAATCCGTTTTATAATATGATAGATAACAATATATATATATTAAGCAAATCATCCATTTTCTATCTTTTGTCATAAAGATAGTACAAGTTATACAAGCGATACTAAGAGCAGGGTGTAGCTTACCAATTAGGAAGACAGTAAACAGGAAAGAAAGTCGAGTGCGCGTTCTTTCAAAATTGCTCATGTGTGCGTGTGTGTAAGTGTACGTGCGTGCTTCTATGTGCGTATGTGTGTGTAAAAATATTTTAAAATTTAATTTAAATTCGAATTAATTTCCCGATTTTTATCTGAATTTAGCACATGTTAATTTCATTCTAAACTTTTCTCTTGGTTCCGGATCCAATTCCCGCTTTTTATTATTATTATTATTATTATTTCTAACACGCGCTTACCAAATTTGCTGACTTCGTGGTTCTCGTACCAGGAAGGAAAGGATGAAAAACTTTAACACCTGCACATCTTTTTAAAGAGATACCTAAAATTCCTTTGTCTAAATCGACAAGTGGAAAAGAAGTCTCTATCAGAATTTCACAATAAAATCACTGATGAGACAAATTTCTCTCTCTTTTGTACTTGTATCACGATGTAGACTGGCGCACTGCCTTATCGCCTCTTGTACATAATTTGTCTTCTGTATAAAGTAAATTAAAGTTAATTCCAAAAGTATCTTCTTTTTAGCCATTTTTTCAGCAAAATTATGTTTACGCACGTGAGCGCGCGCGCACACTCACAGACAGAGAGAGAGAGAAAGAGCAGAATCCATGATCAACGCTCCATAGAAAGAATTCACTACAATCTTGTTTGTCTTTCAGGCGTTAATATAATTACTGTGACAAGATATAGAATTTTATAGAGATATATAGGCTCCTAATAAAGATATGACCATAATTCTTGTATTTTCGAGACTTCCTTTTTTTGTCACTAAAATCTAAAATGTGTTCAGCATGTATGTAAATATATTTCAAACTCATTTTTTTACTACGGGACTCAGGTATCATAGCCTGTTGCACAATATTCTGAGATATTATGATAATGTATTATATTCAACAATGTTATACAATATTACGTTGTATGATAAGTATAATATTGCACAGTATATCTTTGTTAATAGGGAACTGTATAGGGAAGCAATATTTCAAATTTACAACAATACGTACAACATTTGCGAAGAAATACTAAAAGTTTTGAATTTTTTGAATAGTGTTATGAGAGCAAAGTAATATTTATGTACAGCAACCTTATTACAGCGTTGCATAAATTAAATTCAAATATTGATATTCTTTTTTTTTCCACTGCCGGAATCAAAATAACAAAGCAATATGTTCAAAATTCAATCGAAACAAGAATGAATAATTTCTTAATAAACAAATAGATTTCACTAAACAAATACGTTTGCATTCTTTATCAAGTTGAATATATTTTAAATTTATAAATTTTTGAAAATGTTGAAGATGGATTAATTACGTAAATGATAATCGGTTGGTGAGAACAAAATTAAAAAAGAATTTCACTACCTGTTATAAGTCATATCACTGACTCTCTGATCCGCCCGAAGACACACCGATAAATAATACTGAATGACCGGACCGCCGCAAAAGCAACACTGGCGAGAACTGTGGTTGAGCCCTAAGGGCCATCACCGGCCACGGTGCAACCCTTCCCGAAGGAAGTACGCCCCGTCATCGATGAGAGAAGCAGATCCCTCACCTTTTTGTGTACCCTCCAGGGTGGCGAGATCCACCCACCATACCAGAAGCATCTCCATTACCTATTATAATTAACCATTTTTTTAATTTACAAAACAAAAAAAAAAGGATTGAGAATATCAAAATCATAAAAAAAATTATTATAATCATCAAAGGCAATAAATTATGTAGACAAAAAATTTATCGACTGACTATTACATAATTCGAATATTGAAATGAAATTAAGGATTTAAAAAAGTAAAACTCTTATAAGGTTACGTGTTTAAGTTTAAACACAGGGTGTTTTATATTAAATAGTACAAAAAGCTTTGCATAGTACAAATTCTTATATGATTAAATTAGCTAGTATTAATTAATTCTGAAACTACAATTACATGAGTTTTAACTGACATCTCCTTCTTCCAGTAAAGAAATTGCCGGTAGAAGCCGAAGGATAAAGTGTTCGTTGTAGTCATTATCGAAACAGCGCCATCTATGAAGGAAAAAAGTATTCTGCGTTTTAGAATATGTCGAAACGTTTTCTTGAATCATCGCTCAAAGAGATTTTCGTAAGGAATTTAGCAAATAACAACTGCAACGTCAAAGCATCAAACGTTATGGTGAAGCAATTTCGGTAGGAGGTTGTTTATGTAGGAAAACTAATTAATGAAAAATTCCCATCCAAAACCGAAATAGTTCAAAAAATTCCACTCGGCAAACTGGAAGGCAAAGGTACATTCCTTTACATCTAATTTAATATCTGGCTATATAAATTGTTGATGTTAGAAACAGTCAAAATTAGGGCTTGAAAATCACATTTTAGCCCCTAACTTCTAAGATATGGCAGTTATCGAAAACCTTTAAATGCAAAAGTTGTTCGTCTTTATTATGAGTTAATTTGGCTAATTGGATTTATTTTCATATCTTCAATATTAAGAGAGTTATAGCTAAATGAAAATTTCACCCTCACCACCATTTCCACCCCCTTTGAACTAGATGGGCCATTCATAAACACGTCCGCGACTTTTACATTTCTTACAACATATTTCAAGCCAGTTAAAATCCAAACAAAATCACTCTAATTATCATGTTCAAGAGACTACATGAGCAAGGCGTTATATGCATATTACATATTTATATATACAGGGTGTCTCACAAACCTTGACCGCGGCTTTTATTCCTTAAATATTGATCATAGACATATTCTAAAAATTACAAAGCAAAATGTTATGAAATCGATTAAAATTATCAAGGGATTAAACTTTAAAAAATACAAAATTTAAATTTTTATACGGACCCCATACAAAAAATTCCCAGTAACTAAAATATGCTCTATACAGTAATAAGGTCATGTACAAAATTTCAGAATTTTATCGTGAAAACTCTCAAAGATATGTTAAAACAAAGTTTGTGAAGGATCAATCACAAATTAAAATGCAAATATTTACAGCTTTAGTGCAGATGACGCGATGCAGGAATGCATCATAAGAAAATTAAATATGCTTCATATCTTTAGTTTTAAATACAAATTTTAAAATCTATGCTTCCTGAAAAATACTTTAAAATTTTATATCAGGAATTACAGAATGTAACTTAAAAATAGCACAGTCAATGTAACTTGTAAAAAAGCTTATGTAATCTTTCCTTTAAGTATAATATTTCCTTATGTAATCTCTCCTTTACAAATTTTTAATACTTCTGAACCAATAAATAGCAAAATTATTATTTATTTATTCAATCATTACTTGCTTTGTTAATTTGTATACGACCCCTAAAACACGAACATCCGACATGATTTTTCCTCTTTGCGAACTCATATTCAGGCATCGAAAAGTGGTTTAAGTCAGAATTTATTAGTTTCATATCTTTGAGACTTTTTATGATAAATTGCTGAAATTTTGTACCATTATTAGTGAATGGGGCACATTTTACTCACTGGCAATTTTTTTGTACAAAGTCCGTATAAAAATTCAAATTTCGTATTTTTTGAAGTTTAATCCGCTGATAATTTTAATCGATTTCATAACATTTTGCACCTTTTTTATGCAACTTTGTATTTTACAGTATATGTCTATAATCAATATTTAAGGAATAAAAGCTGCGGTCAAGGTTTTTGAGACACCCTGTATATATATATATATATATATATATATATATATATATATATATATATATATATATATATATATATATAGAGAGAGAGAGAGAGAGAGAGAGAGAGAGAGAGAGAGAGAGAGACACTTATAGAGAGAGCGATATATAGATAGATTTGTTCTAGGGATCGTAATCGATAAAGAACTGAAGAAATTTTCCCGAAGTCTTGTCATGAGAACCACTGCAATAGGTAGTCCTCCTATAGGAATCTACCTGCAATTCGTGAAACATTTTTGCAAAGCCTCGAAAAATCAATGCGCCATGAGGGGGCAAAAATAAACCAACCGCCACAAACACCGATGTGGCTTGTGTTAACTGAAGTTTTGGATGCATTAACAGGAGATATTCTATCACTATTGTAACAGGAGAACTGAAATACTGCACAGATAACTGCCAAGTCATTGGAGGGGCACACATGGAATAGCTATAGATATTTGAATCAAGGCAATTTCATGGTAAATTTTATTTATAATAATAAATTAGTTGCACCATTCATAAAAATTCTTCATTTTTGTCTTATTCAATATGAATCACCCTTTGGCGCGGCCCTTCATTATATTGCGGAATGGATTTTCACAATCTCTTGGCATATGAGATAATCATCGCCAAACCTTGAACAAGACTAGTTAAAAACAGTTGCCAACAGTTTTTTCTTCAGGCAAAAAGTACATTGGATAATTAAGTTTATCAATGAAAATAGACATCTGCTCTAGCCTCCTAGCCTGCCTAGGGTATATGAAACAGTATTATGTTCTATACTTTTAAATTTGATAGTCTGTCAAAATATACAAGATAAATATTTTGGAGATTAAATTTTACAATCTTAATGAATCAAACCAGGAATTTTTTTTTCTCTTTTCATATTTACAATTCAGTAAATTAAACCCTAATAAATAACATCCACAAATGAAATTCCTATAGTCAACATTCCATCAAGAACAAAGATTTAAAAATTTTAATTTCTCAAAAATAATTAAAAACAGAATATTTGTTTTTCATTTCTTCCTATTCTATACGTCAATGGAACTACTAGAAAAACTTTTATTTGTTCCGTCGGATTAAAAGAGAGAAGTTTAAAAGAAAAATTTTATCTGTTGTATAAAAAGCTTTTTTTATTTTTTCAAAAGAAAAACACATTTGAAAAATGTAAACTGAAATGGAATCTTATTTACATTTCTCATTTAAATAAAACGCAACAAAATGATAAAAAGAAAAAAATCTCCTGTTCTCAAAGGAAATGGAATAAGTTACTGGAATTTGCAACACAGACATTTCCGTCATTGTCTGCATTTAATTCTATTGTTCAAACTCAGAACTGAGTTTTCTGTTTCTGAACTAAGTCACTACTGTTCGGAAATTTTGAACACACCCAAAAAATTTTTGTCAATGTTTATTTATTTATTTTATTACAGTTTCGTTTTGTAAAGCACAAGTTTTTGTAAAGCCAATTTTGTAAAGCCAATTTTTCTGTCTACATTATCAAGTGTTGCCACTAATGTGGAATAAAAATGTTTACGAAACTAAATGATTAACTAAACAAAATTCTTTAAAAGTTCCAATTATGTTCTAAAACTCAAAAGCTATATATTATTATCGAGAATATACAATAAAATTTCTCAATATTATATCATACACCAAAAAATTAGCGGGAAAAAAATCATTGCGAAATTATATTGTTACAAACAAGATTGAATTCGGGTTTTAAAAAAGTAAATAATCTTGGATAAATATATTCATATATATAGAGAGAGAGAGAGATTCCGCAAAATAATTGCAATTATTTACGATTTTTCAAAGTAATATTCTTTATACACAACTTTGTTCATTAATGTTCGTGCTTTCTGTTTGCTTTATTTGCTAAGAACTTTCTGAAAGCATCAAGTTCTTAGCGAATAAAGCAAAAAAAAATATCGCCTGATAGTAATTTCACCAAATTACAGAGCTTTTCTGTTGCCAATTCACTCTTTTTAACTCCGTCTATCAAATTGTCACCAAAGAAAATAAAGACAAATGAACTCTTCTAAAATACAGACTCTCGAATGAAAGCCGTTGGAAACTGTAACCAAAATGCCATTAAGGTTCTGGCAAACCTTCTGATAGATCATTTGTTCCATCTCTTAGTTTCTTCTAAAAGGACTAAAAGGATTTTTTTTTTTCGTTTTCTTGTTTATAAAGGAAGAGAAGTAAATCACCTTTTTATAAACAAAGGATCTGGAATATTTTTCATTGTATGTTCTAAAGAAATAATATAAGTTGAAATAAAGTGTAAGTATAATGTAAAGTATAATGCAACTCTTCAACACATACGTCAAGCTTCAGAACACTAGTATGAATGTTCATTTTGACCACAAATTTCAAGATACAATTTTGAATTTTATGGATAATTCACACAAAACATAGTTGCTTTTAATGAAAGGGCATTTTTTACATTTTAAATGTTGTATATAACTTTCTCTATCATATTGGAAATCTCAAGATAATCTCTCTCATTCGTAGAATTATTTTATCTTTAAAATTCATTTTTTTTTTAATTTTATGGATTTTTTAAAAACTATTGCTTATAATACACAGAGTAATTCTTCTAATTACCTCTAATTCTTTCAGAAAATATGCTGCATTTCAGATAATAATGTGATATCTTGTATTTGAATAACCATCTCTGTTACTATCTGTATTAATTCTCTGGATACTTTGTTCTGTAAGAAAATGGTGAAAAGATGTCTGAAATTGGCAAGATCATATTGCCACCAAATTGTTGGATGCTTAATCTTTGAATAAACAATTTAACTATAATACATGAATCATTTTTTCCAATAAGCAAATGCGATGCCTTTCAGGACAAAATGCGATTTTATCCACCTGGATTATCATCGAATTCATTATACCTAAAAACATTATAGAAAAAGTCTCTGCTATAAAACTTTGACTGGAAAACTCGCAGCCTGTACAACTCCTTTTCGTACTGTGTTATAAACCTTATGTAAAATTAATATGAATCACTAGCAAACTCGCGTGGAAAATCTGGCACTAAATCCTCGGTAAAAAAAAATGTTTTTTCGGTATTTGTTGCTGAGATTTCGATCTGTTAAGCTATTCGTGAAATTGCAGAATGGGACAAACAAGTTTTCAGAAATTTTTTGTGAAAACATAGTGAGGATATCAAAAAAACCCTAGCATTTATTGACACATTATAAAATTTTATCTTCCTAGGAGAATTATTGCGAAATAATAAAAATATAAATTATCTGAAGAGGTTATGAAATGAATATTATTTGCATATATAAAAAAGCGAAGGGATGTTCGAATTCTTTACGTCCAGTGGGCCACATACTTCTTATGGCACTCAATGTATTATACAAAAAAATGGAACTTTTTATACTTTGTTTTGTTCAAATAATGAATTTCGGACTGTTGTCACTTCTCAATGAGCAATATGATTTTAATATTCATATCTAAAATGATACTTTTTGGAAATGCAAATCAATAAAAATTTAGAAATCGGATGGATGTGCAATCTGTAATTTCTCAACCATCATACAATGGTGTTACGTTAGAATTCCCATGAAAATATATCTATTTAAGTTTTGAAAAATATTTCAGAGTGCCTAAAATCAGCTTTTAGTGTTTTAAGCAAGTTTTCATTAACTATAAAAGAATGAATTTCAATTTATAGTTTTACGTTTATTGATGTAACATTTTATTAATTTTGTAATAATTCATTGACTGAATTAATTATAATTCAATGATGGAAATCTATAATACAAAACTAAATTCTGATATTTATTTTATCAGTTTTTATAAGATTTTCAAATGAAAAATTTAATAAATAATGTTGCCGAACAACTATTTTATGTAGGATTTTCTATTGTATTTTCTGAAGAAAATATTAAATAATTTAGTCTTATTTGCTAGCCAAATAATTTAGGGCATGTTATTTTTCCACAGAAAAATATTAGATTTTACATAAATACATACACATAAAAATTTATGCAATCTAAAATAAGGATGGTATTACAACACAAATTACAAGGATGCATATATGAATATTTGTCCATGCTGTATTAAATTAAGTGACAACTTGCTCTAATCTAAGAACCCACTTTGGGAGGGCATTTATATCCTTTATTCATGCCATTGTTCAAGGCCATTAGGGATGTCCATTTACTTCTACCTAGACTATTCCTTTCATTCTGTGGCTATACTTAAGTTCTGGCTCCAGTCCTTTCAATAAAAGAAAGCCAATTTACTCCTCGTTCTGTTCGCTTAGGGCAAACAAGAACCAAAAGCGAAGAAAATCCCTCTAAGACTTGTAGAAGGAACTGCCATCTAGCAAAGAAAAGGATCAAATGGTCTAATACATATTCTAGAAGATCTATAATGAAATATCTGCAAGTATTTCTCGCAATATTCATCATAACATCTCTACTTGTGAGATTAAAGCACATACCATTTCACTCTTCTTTCGTTAATTTTGATAATGTTGAATAGGAAAATTGTAGCGATAGCAAAAAATAAATAATGATAATAATAAAAATTCAATAATTTTTATTAACACGCATGATAAGAATAGAAAAAGAATTGGGAGAGTTAAAAATTCGAACTCGGGTTTTTGACGAATCTTCATGTTTCATGTATTCCTGAGTTCAAAAAAGACAATCTGTAAACTAGATAACTCAAAATACGATTTCTACTAGAGGTTGGAATTTGGTATAGTCATATCACTGACTCTCCGACCCACCGCGAAGGCACGCGCATAAAAACTGAATGACCGGACCACCGATACAGCAACACTTACGGGAACTGTGGTTGAGTGCTAAAAGTCATCACCGGCCACGGTAGAACCCTTCCCGAAGGAAGTACGTCCCGTCATCTATGGGAGGAGCCAGACCCCCACCTTTTCGTGTACCCTCCAGGGTGACCGGACTGCCGGTACCGCATTAAAGAGAACTGAGGTTGAGTCCTATACGCCCTCACCGTCCATGGAGGGAGGGCATCCATATGGAGGGAATGTCCCATCATCGATAGAGGGGTAGTCGACCCCACACCATTTTTGCATCCACCCGGATGGCCAGAGCCAATCATCATACCGGAAGCCTCTTATCCTCTAATTTTCAGTGCCCCAATGAATTTTCGTAAGTATTATTATCTCCAAATTTTAGATCTCGGTCAATCTTTGTACGATATCCATTTGCAGTAAATTTTTCTCGAGAGTGGCGAGAACCAACCACTATGCCGGAAGCTTCTCATCCTCAATTACGAGTTGTCTCAAAGGGGGTTGGAATTTGGTATATGTTACTTAGAGCAAATTTGTAGATTTCTATCAAATTTTAAGCGAAATGCATTCTCAGGAAGTCTATCTGTCTAGTTGTTTGAGTACAAATAAAACTCTTAAATGCAAAACTCAATAAGACAGACAGATGAAATTTGGTAGAACAGTTTACCATCTATAAAATAGATCGTCAAAAATTTTGAACCAAATATGTGAAATGGTTGACAATCTCTCAGTCTGTATTTGCGCATGCATATAAACACAATACTCATAAGCGCAATGACTTATAATAATGAAATTCGATATTTTATTTTATGACTACAACTGCAGTTTGTCACATTTTGGTGTCAATCGGCCATTAAAAAAAGGTGTCGGAAAATAAATACTCTCATGATTGATTCAATATAAAAGCAAGATTCACACCAAAGATCTATATTTCATAACCATCGTTCACCAATGCCATGCAAGAAATTCGTGGTCTTACTTTAAGTCCATAATTTTATGCGGTGGAAAAAGGAGGAGAAATAAAAAGTATGCGAGAAAGTTTAAAGGAGATCACTCCTGCCGGTTACAGGTCAATTAAATCCAAAGTTTGGAGTAGAACTGCAGTTTAACAATATCACATTCAAATTTTTATTTATCTAAATGTATGGAGAAAAGATTATCAACCATGTGATGGACTTGGCTTAAAATTTAATATCAAACTACATTTTAAGTTAAAATTGTGTGCCAAATCTCATTTATCTAAGAATTGCGTTTTAAGTTTTTGCGTTTAAATGCATTCGACAGTCCACACCGACATCCCTTGTCAGATTTTGTTTAAAATTTTATACGTATCCATACTTTAGATGATTAATCGATATTCCAAATATTAGCCGCCTCGTTCTTTACGCTTTGTATTAATCGTGTTAGGACAGCCCTGTTTGTACTCGGACAACTCTACAGATAAATTTGTATAAAAATGTTGCGAATGGATATTGTTCAAAATTTAATCGAGATTTAAACCTTGGGATTATAATACATACGAAAATTCACGGGAAATTAAAAGAATAGAAGCTTCCGGTATGGTGATTGGTTCTCGTCCTCCGGGTAGATACAAAAATGGTGTGGGATCGGCTACCCCTCTATAGATGATGGGCCATTCCCTCCATAAGGTTGCACTCCCTCTATGACCGTTGATGATCTATAGGACTCAAACCTCAGTTCTCTTTAATGCTGTCGTGGCGGCCCAGTCATTCAAATTTATCCATATGCATCATTGCGGGTCGGAGTGTTCCACTTGAGATGACAAATTTCATCCGTCTGGCTCAAACCGTATCAGAGTAATCATGTTCTAGTACAGTCAAATAGACTCATCAGATCATTTATCTACTAAATTTTCGTACTCATGGTATCTGAAACATGGAGACTCATAAGCATTTGAAAATTACAATATTTTATTTTTATCTAATACGAATACGATGCAGTAAAAAGAACGAATACCTGAAGATTTCTTGAAAATGTAACCACCCTTTTTAAGAGACAGAACAAAGGCTCCGATAGATAAATCGATAATTGCTTCACAACTGGTTTGGCAAAACTCTCTTGCAATTTTTTTCCGAACTTAATTAACTTTTTCGTACTCTGAAATGTCTGAAACATGGAGATACTTCAATATTTGAAGATTACAACGTTTTATTTTTATGTAATACGTATACTAGAAAATTAAAAAAAAATGAATATATGAATTTTTCTTTAAAATGCAGCCATCTTTGTTAAGTGAAAGAACATATGCTCTAATAGATAAACGAATACTTGCTTTATAACTCTTTTAATCTGAAAAACTAAATCTCTCTTGCAGCTTTCTTCCGAACTTAACTAACTTTTTCCTTCTCAGGAATGTCTGAAACACGGTGGTTCTTCAATATTTAGAGATTACAATATTTTATTTTTTATGTAATATATATACCAGAAAATAAAAAAAAATAATATCTGAAGATTTCTTGAAAGTGTAACTACTCTTTTTAAGTGACAGAACAAATGCTCTGATACATAAACTGATAATTGTATCACCACCCTTTTAGTAAAATTCTCTTACAGTTTCTTCCGAACCTAACTAGTTCTAAAGAACAAAAAGATTTAGTTTTAGCTTTCCTCCTTTCACTCTCTGGTGACTTGCAAACAGAGGAAATGAAGACTAATAGATAATTGAAAAGTTCTGTAATTTAGAGAAAGGGCTACGAGGAATGTTTGCTTAGTCTTTGACAAGCTAAGCAGTTTAAGGTTTAAAAGTTTTGACTTCAGCGTTGAAAATGTGGGAGGAGGGACAAGACTATGGAATTTCGAATTAAGCAATAAAATTTTTCATTAAAGTCATAGTAGATATTTTTATTCCATAGATTCGAAAATAGTATTGTTATAGTAATGGTAAATAAATAGTGTTAAAAGCGTGGGAAATCTTGTGATATTTGCCCATGAGCCAGGTGTAGTCAAGTGATTTGAATGACTTCTTATTCAGACATAACTCAGTAAATTTTCAAATTAAAATTATGTTTATTTCATCAGAATCACCCGAGAGACATATTTTTCGAGATTATTTTAAAATGCAGTCAATGATTCAGCATAAAAATGTTCATTGCTTGTTTTTAGTGAACTTTTTAATAAAAGTGAAATATTTTTGAATGTGAATAAAATTTATTTTGTAGCAAATTTCATACCGAACATATTTATGCACTAAAGTTCTTGTGATATTTAGCACTCTAGTTCAAGTACACAAATAAAAAATAATGAAATGTGGGAAACATTTCCAAGGTTTATAATGGAAAATCGGCGGGATATTTCGATTTGAGAGAAATTATTTATTATTTTCACCATTAAATGTTTATTGATCCTTATTCAACAGATGAAAAATTAAATTCAGATAATATTTGTAATATCATATGTGTGAATAGTTATTTTATTCATAAACTAATTTTAAGATCTCTGTTAAAAATATTTTTAAAAAATATTTTCCTGAGATATATTCCTTCGATTCCTGATTTTTTATTTTTTTTTATTTTAACTAAAATTATTAATTTTAAAAAATATATTTAAAAAATATATAAAAACTCTTATACAAGATCGTCACTGGAATTCTATTACTAACCCAACTATTTAGCTACTGATCGTGGCGATAATTTGTTTTGTTTGTATATTTCTTCATATTTCAATTTTCAAATTTTATTTTCAAAATTTCAATTTTCAAATTTCATTTTCAATTTCAGATTTCACTTTTAAGTCACTGCGCTTTTCACTTATTACGCTTAAATGCATCAAAAAGTATAAATCAACAAACGACCACTTTTTTGGCAGATTTGACTCAAAATTTGATAATAATTCACATTTTAGGAACTATACCCCTCTACTAAATTCTAGACTAAAAACTAGACAAGTCAGTTAAAGTATATAATAGATGAAACATTTCATACTTTACCTAGTTATTCTATGAAATAGCTAATGATGGACCATTAAAGTGAAAAAAAAAACAGTTTCAAAGTTATTTTATAAATTAATTGATCATAACAGATTTCAATTTCACACTTTAACAGTAACATATCGACAATTCAGTTCTTTTATCATGCGGTCTCTACCACCATGTCCAATAGAAACATAAGTTTCATATAAAATATCAAAGAGCATGTCACTTGAGCAATAAAATATCACATCAGACTTTGCATCTGTAGTGGCACAATTAACTTTTCTACTCCTTGAACTTCAAGGATATCATAATGCTGGAGTGTCCAATAGTCACGTGGTATTTTTTTCTGTGCTGTTTTAGCAATTTTTAATTCTGCTATCAATGTTAATAATTTTTCACGTTTAAGTGTAGCACTGCTTTCTTTGTCCCACGCTTATTTAATAAAGATTCAAATCTTGCATTAAATCTTTTTTTATTCACAAGTTGGTCTCCCATTCCTGCAGAAGTCATTGCTTGAAAGCAGGTTGCAAAAATATGTGTTAATAATCTACATTGTAAATCGCTGACATAAATAAGCCGTCTAAATTCTACGTCTAAAAGCAACGAAATGAACCGCGTACACACGCATACTTTATTGAAAAGCAGCTATAAGCGGTTCAAAACTGACTAAAAGCGGCTAGAATCGATTCAAAGAACTTTCGAGTGTCGTATTTCATACTTTAACTATCAAGTAATCGCTATTGTATAGAATACCTATGTTAAATCGAAGAATTCAGTAATTTTATATACTTTAACTGTCGTCTAGTTATTTCATGAAATACCTAGTTATTCTTTGAAATAATGGATTTCACACTTTAACGGTAACATACACAGGGTGGTTATAATTAAACTTCCCCTATAAACAGCGTCATACAACGCAAACGGTTGAATGAATTTCAACGAAATTTGGTATATTGACTGTAGCGGATGGTTATGAGCGAGGACAGAACCTGGGACCTTCTGGTTCGCAGCCGAGTAACAGGACCATAAGATAAAAGAAATACTCACTATTGTAACTGTTTTCAGGCTTGTAAGCTTTCACCACAGTACTCTCCCTCCAGTGAGTCGGAGGTGAGACGAATGATATGGCTGTTGAGTGGTGATGTATTAGCTGTTGAGTCTAATGCGCCTGTACCCATTTGAGTATCGCCAGGCGTTATGGCGAGCGCGTGCTGTTTCCTCAAGTGAATCTGAGGAATTTGGGTTGCTGTGGGAAGATGGCGCCACAACAGCTGAACGAAGATCGAAGGTTCATCGTCCGAGGTCACCAATGTAGCGAATTGAATTGAGTGAGGACAGAACCTGGGATCTTGTGGTGCGCAGCCTAGTAACATGACCACAATACAAAAGCAATTGCTCGTGTAACGTAACTGTTAACT
This sequence comes from Argiope bruennichi, assembly GCF_947563725.1. Lineage (NCBI taxonomy): Eukaryota > Metazoa > Arthropoda > Arachnida > Araneae > Araneidae > Argiope > Argiope bruennichi. The sequence goes on along the minus strand of NC_079161.1, from coordinate 52,210,014 downwards.
GACTTATCAGCTTTCACCACAAGACTATACATGAGATGTGCTTACTGAATTTCAAAAAAACTTTTATTTCCAAGATGTTCACCAGAGAGCGCCTTTTCCCGAAAAAACATTCATTTTAACACAATAAATGAAAAAAACATAGTACAGAAACAATATTAACATTGATTGACTAGTTTCTGATTACCTTGTTATCGAACCATAGGTAAAGAAAAAATAAAAGTAAGCTGTTTGAGAAAAAAAAAAGATTTACAGAAATAAGAACAGATTAGGACGAAATTGCACAAGAGGAGCAGTTGTTAATCTTGTCCAGGATGATGTAGGGAAAGGTTCTCCATGTGACCTCCCTCATTCACCTACTACATTTCAAGTCAATGGACAGTGTGTCAACAGCAGATCGTAACTGATCACTTGTGATGCTTCTCACATGAAGCGTTATGGAGTTCTTTAAGTCATTCACCGTCGCAACAAGATACCGTCATCATTACAGCCGGAAACATCGACATAAAACATAACAACGACTGCAAATTTTCTTACCCTAACCTGTCTTGCATAAAGCTTGGTCTTCTTCGCAAGCATGCAAATCTCGACATTATTTTCCTAGAATTGCCAGCTTTTCCTGGGTTTACATTTTATTGCTCATAATTCTTGTTCTGGACTGTTAATATCGTTTCTGCATTCCGTTTTGGTCGTTTATTGTGTTAAATTGAATGTTTTTCGGGGAAAAGACGCCATCTGGTGGACACTTTGGAACTAATTTTTCTCTCTCTAAATACCGTGAGCGCATCTCATGTATAGTCCGTACACCAAATTTCGTTGCAATCCGTTCTCCCGTTTGCGTTGTAGGATGCTGATTATAGGGGAAGTTTAATTATAACCACCCTTTCCATTCACTAGACGAGAAAGTAAGAATCGTTCATTGTCTCTACTGTCTGCGAGTCTCGTTTGAATCATTCGAAATCAATGCTTCCCAGCACTCAATGGATAGTGCTCAGTTGAACAAAGCCAATCGAAACTGTCAATGATACTAAAGAGAATCTGACTGTGAAAAGATAAATGGTTTTCCACCTAAGAAAGAACTGTACTTTACCATTGTGCCGATGCTGAATCGTCAAACGCTTTTCTTCGTGAGTCGGAGAATATATTTGACAGTGACAGTCGATATGATCTTTAAAAGAATATAAAAGCATTAAAGGAATAGAAAAGTTCCTGTCAGCAAAAGATAATGTGGCGTTTGCAAGATATATATTTATGATATGAGAACAGAAATACAATAGAAAAATCCATTTTCTTTTTAGTTTCGATTTTTATCATGCGTGTTTGTGGAAGCTTTATACATTTTCTTAATTTCGTAGAAACAAAGTATTCCAAGGAAATGCGGCTTTGCGATTGTTGAGGTTTTATGTTTTTTTTTTCAAAATTTTGATGGGGCTCCACATTGCAGAGCTTTAAAGCGTGTTTGAAATAATGTTTGTCTATTCTTCTTTCTATTTGTTATCATTGTAGTCAAAATCTAACAAGTAAAACTCGTGCATTAATTAGATATCGTCGTATGCAAATTGTATATTGTTATTAAATATTTTTTCGAAATAACGTCAATGAGAAGATTTTTTTATGTTTGTAATTGTGATATTTTCAAGGTGTAAGAAGGTAAATGGATGAAATTAGATATGTGTTTTTGCCACCAAAACTCAATATTTAAATCAAATTTTTGCTTCTAATGGCATTTTCCATAGACAAGCCTGCTGACAAAATCCGCGATTCCCTTGTTTTTCAGTAGCGGCATCAAGGGCCAAGAGTACGTCTTAGTAACTCACACGTCACAAATCTTTTTACCGGACGGACTTCATTCATGCACTTCATTCACGCATCCACAGATCGCAATTTAGACATGAATAAGAGAACGATCATCTCTGAACCAGTACCTACCCCCAGTGGTACTACTCTCTGCATGAAGGACTTTGTGGCCACGACAGATTTATACGTGCGCCAGCCACCACACACACTGAGAATCTTCGGCCCGCGGGGTTCGAACTCAAAACTTAAGGGATGCGAATACAACGCCATACCAACCTAGCATTCCCGGCCTCGCTCAATTTATCCAAAGAGTAATCATCATAAGGTCTCTCGATCTATCTTTTGATATGGAAAATAATATTCAAAAAAAGAAATTAAGTTGGCAAATGAAACTTAGATTAAAGTTTGCTCACAGAAATTATAGACTCATATTGAAATTGGATCAATATTAATTTTTGAGAAGAGATATTTTTCCAAATCACGTAAACTATTTTCTTCGCCAACTACTATTAAGTCTTTGTTTGTAAAAGTCTTTGTTTGTTATTATGGCCCACGCCATAAATCGCCAAAAAATACACAATTGGTATCGGCCATTTTTGTGACATCTGAAAATCATTAAGTATTCTTGGGAGTATAACTTCCTTGCCGAAATTGAAGAAATCTGGCTTATTATATATATATAATAAAGCTTGATTATCTTGACATCTAAATCACTAAGTAAACTATTATCTTGACTTTCTAAGCGTAATCTGAAAACATCCAAGTAAACCCAGGAGTCATAAAAATAAACAATTACTTTTTTAATACCAACTTGAAAAATGCGAAAATATCTCGGGTAACTACTTCTGTCAATTCAGTCTTTCCTTCTTTTCGTTCGATTACATAAATTTACTTAATATTATTACATACTACCGAATATTATACATTTTTTTTTATTTAACGCTCTCATCTTCTTTAGTCTCTTGCTGTTCTTAAAATTCTTCTTTGCAAAATTACTCAAATTTTGAAATTACTATTAATTAGAAGAATTACTTTGGTATTGCATGGGCATGTTCTCTCACGTAAGCATAGTTAGTACAAATTAAAATGTATTTCCTGTATAACGAGTTCGACTTCAGATAGCAGCACAAAATCCGGATTACGTGATTTAGAACAAATTTTGTTCGAATATAAGATCGTTAATAAGTATTCGATAATTACTCTACAGTGAAAGATGAAAACAAAGCAGCTTAGTTTTCAAAATTTAAAAAATTTCTAACTGTATTTCTTCTGTGCTGCTTCCTGAAAGGCTGACATTAACGTAATCTAAGGTAACCTTCAAATCTCTACCAGAATGAGTGTCTACGACTTAACCTATCTGGATAATTACTATTAAGAGGAACAAAACAAATTATTCAGTATAATTGGTGGTTAGATCTAACAAGGGAATATCGATATACAAATCTATATCCAGAGGAATACAAAAATGAAATATGAGATAACTCACAAATGTCAGTTATAATGATCAATTACAACATAACACATCTGAACAGCTTCTGTAAAAAGAATGAAAACAAGTGTGGCAATATAATTGACGGTCAGATCTAATAAGATATTCAAAGGCAAACAAAGTAGATCTGACTGACTTTAGAACTGGAGGAAACTTTGACGATAAAAAAAGACTAGAAATTTCTCGTCAGCTTCCAGAGATAAAAGATCAAATATTATGTAGTTTTTTTTTCTTTCTATTTAGCGCTAATATTTCAATATTAGAATTCTAAACTTTCACATCGTATCGTCGAATGGTAAATTGAAAGAATATTTTGAAACTCTTTAATTCATCTTTCGTAGAAAATTTAGAAGATTGGTATTATTGAAACTTTTGTAACTTTAAATCTCAATCCTCACTTTGCTGGAATCAGAACTTTCCCCTTTGTCATTTCATCTTAATAGCAAAATAAATTATAAATAGACATCATAACAGAAAAATTTGTCAAATAAGTGTACGGTGGAAACTCTACCAGGCTCAGTAACGGATAAAGGTGTTTCATTCTACACCAAACAAAAAGTAGATAACACAATACAGGCCAGTCGTCTACAAAAAGCTCTTGCAGAAATCTACAACTCACAAAGAACAAATCATTATTAAATAATCATAACAGTCTGAAACAGCACGCAAAGAGATTCAGTCTACTACTCGCTCTCGACTCGTCTACCGACTCTTTCAATTCTGTTTCTCATGTTTGTATAGTCATTAAGACAGGACAAAGAAGCTTCTAGAAGGATATCGTAGATTCGCTAAATCAAGTTTTGCTGAAATTCCAATTATTTCAGGAATTTTTGACTTAGTCTTCATTGTCGTCGCCAAGGTTGAGGTGTCATGGACCAGACATCCATTCAGCATCCATTAAAATATTTATGAAATTATTTTCTTTACCATGACATTAACTATGGAGAAAAACAGTATTATAAATTTATAAAATAGTAAATTATTTCATAACATAAGAAAAGTTTCAAAATATATAAATATTAAAGGAAATATTAATGCATTTTTGTAAGCATATAAGATGAAAAATATGGTTAACAAAGCAAATTTTTAAAGTTTTACCTTGAAGGTCATTTTTTTCAAACTATAAAAAATTGAGCGAAACTAATGAATTTATTACTGAAAGTTAGGCACAATCATAGTCACTTTTCAATATAATTGCATTGAAGTTTCAAACATTCTTCCTGTGGGTGGATCCCGATTATTTATACTTTCTTAGAAGGCAGTTGTCTCAATGATGTAATATGCACTTTAACGCTTTTCTGAATCTCCTCATTGTCTGCAAGTTTTTTAAAATTTACCATGATGAAAAAATATGGGCCAGAAATGTCTCAATATTCCCCCACTAAAGTCGAAATTATAATATGCTGGTCAACCAACTCGTTTCCTGGGTTTCCAGCATTCTCTATGTCTTTGGAACCATTTTATTAACGCGTTGTACAAGATCTTCTGTTACGACAGCCTTGCGTCTTTCCCCTCATTGAGCAGACGGCTTAGAGCCGAGTGATATTCATCTATTCCCTGAATGAAAGAACTGGCTAGTACATAATAATAATAATAATTCTAAATTAATAAAGAACTTTAATAGAACGCTAAGGTACATATCATAACTGATAGCAACTTTTTCCGAAGAGGGTTAGCAAACTTGATCCACTAATGTGACAAATGCTTCAATCATAGCAGCGATTATGACAAAAATTAACACTGATTGTTCATACGTTTGGTAATAAATGCATTTTATCCGTTATGCATAGCTTCTTTATGGTCCATCGGAGTTTGCAAATAACATGGCTCTTGTATCCAAGAAAAACCAGAGGAAGTGGCCTCTTCAAATCTTCTTCGTATACTCTTTAATAAACTTTTCATCCCAGAGAACGCCTTGCAGAGCACTGGCGTACAGTAGTTGCGAAATATCAATTTTTGGCGACTCTATCGTGTCATCCTTGGCGACTGTTCCGGCAATTAATCCCTGGCATGCCATTAAAGTATCGGAAATCGAATTTGGGCAGTAGACAACAACTTTTTCACAACAGATTGAGGAAAAGATTTGACACAAAACTGCACTTGTAGTCACAAAATCCCATAACGAATTCGATATATTTATAAGTCATTACGTTTTTGAATTATCGCGTTTGCATGTTTCTGAAAATACAGACCGGCAGACACTCAACCTTTGTTGGATTTCGCTTGAAATTTGACAGATCTCTATATTATAGATATTAAATTTGGATACCGAATCTCATCTGTTTAGATCTCTTCTTTTTGTAGTTATCATTCTTAATTTATATTCGAATAAACGGACAGAAAAGCTTCGTCTGAACAGATTTCGGTCACAATTTAATAAAAATCGGCAAATTTGGTGTTAAGACCGTATACAGAATTTCAACCGGCGAGCTTTAAAAATTTTTGAGTTATTTTTATCGCAGACAGACAGACGGACGGATATTTTCAAAAAATTTGTTTTCGAACTCAAGGAGGCCTAAAACGAGGAGATTCGTAAAAACCTCGAGTTCGAATTTTTTGACGATAATAATTTTTTCTCTATACTACAAATTTGTTATACGAGAAAGTAATAATACGGTCTTTTATCACTATTAATTATTTTTCAATCTTCGTTTGGAATAGTATGCAAGATGGTACAAAATTTTCAAATAATTTATTTTTCATTACTATTTCAAAGAAAATGTTCTCTGAAAACATTTTTTTTTTCAAATAATTTCTTACCGTTCCATGGCAGTGTTTATCTATGAATGTAAAAAAGATTGCAAAAATATTCGTTGCTTCATTTTCGCTTCGTATTTTGCAATCTCTATACTATGTATACGAGAAACTAAAAAATAATAATACAGTCTTTTATCACTATTAATTATTTTTCAATCTTCGTTTGGAATAGTATACAAAATGGTACAAAATTTTCAAATAGTTTATTTTTCGTTATTATTTCGAAAGAAAATGTTCTCTGAAAACATTTTTTTTTTCAAATAATTTCTTACCGTTCCATGGCAGTGTTTATCTATGAATGTAAAAAAGATTGCAAAAATATTCGTTGCTTCATTTTCGCTTCGTATTTTGCAATCTCTATACTATGTATACGAGAAACTAAAAAATAATAATACAGTCTTTTATCACTATTAATTATTTTTCAATCTTCGTTTGGAATAGTATACAAAATGGTACAAAATTTTCAAATAGTTTATTTTTCGCTATTATTTCGAAAGAAAATGTTCTCTGAAAACATTTTTTTTTTCAAATAATTTCTTACCGTTCCATGGCAGTGTTTATCTATGAATGTAAAAAAGATTGCAAAAATATTCGTTGCTTCATTTTTGCTTCGTATTTTGCAATCTCTATACTATGTATACGAGAAACTAAAAAATAATAATACAGTCTTTTATCACTATTAATTATTTTTCAATCTTCGTTTGGAATAGTATACAAAATGGTACAAAATTTTCAAATAGTTTATTTTTCGTTATTATTTCGAAAGAAAATGTTCTCTGAAAACATTTTTTTTTTTCAAATAATTTCTTACCGTTCCATGGCAGTGTTTATCTATGAATGTAAAAAAGATTGCAAAAATATTCGTTGCTTCATTTTCGCTTCGTATTTTGCAATCTCTATACTATGTATACGAGAAACTAAAAAATAATAATACAGTCTTTTATAACTATTAATTATTTTTCAATCTTCGTTTGGAATAGTATACAAAATGGTACAAAATTTTCAAATAGTTTATTTTTCGTTATTATTTCGAAAGAAAATGTTCTCTGAAAACATTTTTTTTTTCAAATAATTTCTTACCGTTCCGTGGCAGTGTTTATCTATGAATGTAAAAAAAGATTGCAAAAATATTCGTTGCTTCATTTTCGCTTCGTATTTTGCAATCTAAATTCTTCAAAGTCAAATAGGTCAAAACTCTTTGAAAAAAAAAAGAACTCTTCTTGTTACAATTTGGAAGGAAAAATATGCACTGAAATTTTACTTCAAATGTTTCATTTTACCCATTTTTAGAGCAACCATTCCCTAGAATTTTTCTTTTTTCCTTTTTTTTTAAAGTCCTTGCAAGCTGGTTTCAAAAATATATGTTTACATCATTTGCTTTGTGAGAATTCACTGGCTGAATTTAAATCTTGAAGGCAAAAAGCTTGCTTTCATTAATAATCTGCATGTGTTTGGGGAAAGGACAGAATAGTTTATTCTTAGAACTTTTCTTGTAATGATGGATTTCTGTACATTCCAATCTTGTTTTTTGAATTATTGTGGCCTACGTATTTTGAACTTAGAAATGAGAAATAATGATAAACATATTTTATATCAAAATATTGTCGAAACGATTTAATAAAAAGTTCAAATTATTTCGTGTCTCCTTTTAATAAATCACAACAAATTATTTTTATTATCGTATAACATTTGAGCATATCAACTTATTTTTTCACACTCAATCACACATTTAAGTAATTTATTTTTAACAATCAGTTTCACAAACGTTATAAAACAGTCTCCTATTTCAATAATGCGTCAGATTTTTTTAAGTTATTGTTGTTGTTGTTGTTTGTATTTCTACTGTTTTCGATGCATAAAATATCAGACAGTTAAGTCGACATTATTGCAAAATCTCGGAATATCTATACTGATTGGAAGAAATTTCTTTTTATTATGTTTACCAGCATGGCTTTCGCTTAGTTTTTCTTTCCTGTACGAAGTACCGTCAAACCTCACATAACAAGCGATTCAAATAATAAGCAAAACAAAACACAAAAAATGACTCTTTTAACGAGCGTTGTTTCGCAAAACATCTGACAAGAAAATATCATGACATGGCATATAAAATCCTGCCTGTATCTTAGCTAGTAATCTGAGTTTAACGTTTCTTTGTTATTATTTTTTTTTTCTAAATTAAAATTGAAACTAAAATATTCTGTAAATGAATCGTCAAAAAAAATTTAGATACTTTAACAAGCACTATAGTTTCACAAGGCGATATGAGGAAAAATTGATTCAATGATATCCAAGTATAAATACATGCATAGCCTGAAGCTGATTACCGCTGAGTTATGGAGCTGTATTTTGTGTCACAGCATCAAATTAAGGAGGAGATTTCATCAGAAGAAAAAGAGGTAACAGCCTTGCAATGAAATTGATGCTGAAAGCATTGGAAATGGCTCCATCGTTGATTGAAAAGCGACATGCAGGTTTTCATGCACGTAAACACAATTATCCAAAAAATGATCGCTAGTAAAATGAAATTTGACATAAGAACTCTTTAAAAAAACTGTATTGTGATTTAATTACTTCAATTTCATTATCAGTAACTTTCCTGCATACTCTCTAATAAAGGTGTCATCCAAGCCAACGCCTTCCATGGCATTTGGGCACAATAATTATGAAATGTTAACTTTCGGCGTGAATTTAACATTTTCAATGAATGTATTGGGCGATGCTTGGCTAGTATTTTGGCGACGAAACGATGGCATGCGATTAATAGTGGCGAAAATTATTTTTTTTGTTTTAGACAAATTTCTCCTATTGACTGAAACAAAACTTTTACACGGAGCGACACTTTTAGCCACAAAATCATATACCAAATTTCATACATTTAAGTAGGTTTTTTCAGTTATCCCGCTTAGATGCTTCTGAAAGTATAAACTGACAGATGATTAATCCTTTGTAGAATTTGGTTCAAAATTGATAGATGTCTACACTGTAGATGTTACATCTATGTATCAAATTTTATCTATCTAACTCTGTTCGTTTTGTAGATATCGCATTCACTTTTATTCGGACAGCCGGATAGACAGATTTCCTCTAAATGGATTTAGTTCAAAATCTTATAGACAGTTACAAATTTAATCTGAAGACTGTATACCAAATTTCATCTGTCTAGATCAAAGCATTTTTTACCTATCTTTGGCACGGAAAGGACAGACGGACATTTTCCAAAAATGTGTTTTTCGAACTCACGGAGGTCTAAAACGTAGCGATTCGTCAGAATCTCGAGTTCAAATTTTTTGACGATTATTATACTGACTCTATATTTCATATCAAAGAAAGTAAAGCAGCATCCAAAAACGCACATTTGGTTTTTGACATTATAGGCAAAGTACAAAATACTGAAGTGCGAGAAAACTGAAAATAAAAATCTGAGCACTAGTGGTATTTTCGACCTTGCCAAGAGTGCTGTTTTTAATCAGGGAGGGGAAAAAAATGCCATTATTAGGGCAGTATATGAAAGAATATTGGAAGATCGTATCTTCTGGTAGAGATAACCAAACGAAATCTATTGAAGGTGTATATATATATATACACCTTCTTCACATGTCTGTTTTTCCTCACAGAAAAAATCCCTTTCTTTGAATCCCTGTCTGAGGGTGACCCTTGAAAAAGTCTTCAGGCCGGATTCTTTTTTTATATTTTTTATAATTTTTTTGGTTTAATTTTTTTGATTTTTTGTTTTTCCTATTAACTTGATTCTAATACTTTTGTATATATATATATATATATATATATATATATATATATATATATATATATATATATATATATATATATATATATATATATATATATATATATATATATATATATATATATATATATATATATATATATATATATATATATATATATATATATATATATATATATATATATATATATATATATATATATATATATATATATATATATATATATATATATATATATATATATATATATATATATATATATATATATATATCTGGTAAGGAGACAGAAATTTTCACTATCAAATAATTATCTATAAAATCTGTTTCCGTCTTATCAAAGAAGAAAAAAATACACTAATTCTTCATTGCTTTTAATACCTTATGCAATTGCTAATGCTCCTCTACTTTCAATACCTTATGTAATTACTAATCAAATTGGTAAAAATATTAAGTTAATATAAGCAAAAAGAATCAAAAATCGGCCTGAAGACTTTCTCAAGGGTTACCCTTTAGCCAGGGGTTCAAACAAGGGATTTTTTCTATGAGAGGTCTGACTTTTATCCAAAACTATTGACCTCTCGTGACCCGAAAATCTCCTAAAATTGAGTCCTTGAGGTTTCTGTGAAAATAGTTTATCTCTAAGGCCTCAATTTCAGGGTATTTTCGGGTCACGAGGGGTCAATATCAATCATACCCCTCACAGAAAAAATTCCTTGTTTGAATCCCTGGCTGATAGTGACCCTTGCAAAAGTCTTCAGGCTGGATTCTTCATTTCATTTCCTTTTTTTATTCGTTTTGCTTATATTATCTTAATATTTTCATTAATTTGGTTAAGTTCATCTAAGTTTTAGTAGTAGCAGCATTAGCTTTCTCTAAATAATTGTGCATTCTTTTTTTTTAATTTTCATTTAATTTCTTTTAACTTGATTCAGAAATAATTTTTCATTGAAATTTCATAATGATTGTATTTTTGACGTTATTATTACTGGTCATAATTACCAGTGACCAGTAATAATTACCATACGTAATTATTACTGGTCATCTACTTTTTATGCTTTATGTAATTACTGATACTCTTCCACTTTTAATTCCTTATATAATTACTAATGCTTTTCTAATTTTAATACCTTATGTAATTACTAATGCTTTTCTAATTTTAATACCTTATGTAATTACTAATACTCTTCCACTTTTAATTCCTTATATAATTACTAATGCTTTTCTAATTTTAATAACTCATGTAAATACTAATGCTTCTCTGCTTTAAATACCTTATATAAGTACTAATGCTTCTCTACTTTTAATTCCTTATGTAATTACTAATGATTTTCTACTTTTAATACCATACATAATTACTACTGGTACTCTACTTTATATGCCTTATGTAATTACTGATACTCCTCTACTTTTTATGTCTCATATAATTACTGATACTCCTCTACTTTTTATGTATCATATAATTACTGATACTCCTCTACTTTTTATGCCTTATGTAATTACTACTGCTCCTCTACTTTTAGTACTTTATATAATTACTAATGCTTCTCTTCATTTAATTCCTTATGTAATTATTGATGCTTCTCTTCTTTTTATTCCTTATGTAATTATTAAGGCTTTTCTAATTTTAATACCTTATGCAATTACTAATGCTTCTCCAGTTTTAATTCCTTATGTAATTACTAATGTTGTTGTTTTTTTAATTTTAATACCTTATGCAATTACTAATGCTCCTCTGTTTTTAATACCTTATATAAATACTAATGATCCTCTGCTTTTAATACCTTATGTAATTACTAATTCTGCTCTATCTTTAATACCTTATGTAATTACTAATGTTCCTCTATTTTTAACCCTTATGTCCATTTTGTATAGTATACCATACATACAACTTTATAAAAATACACTACCACTATAAAATAATTTTTAACTTAGTTTTATTAAACGATTTTTATTACACGATTTTTTTTAATGTTTTTTATAGCGTAAGAAAGCTACCATTTTTTTTTTTTTTTTTGCTTTTATTCAAAAACGCAATCTTGCCACGATAAGGGTTAATACATAATTCTAAACTCAGGAAGTATAGAATACGTACATATACTAGTTCTATACTCAAATAAGACAACATATTTGACAAAATCCATCATGTCTAGAATTACTACGGGAGATCAAAAAATGTATATTTAAATTTGAACATTTGGTAGTATAATTATTCTTAATGATTTAATATTTCTAATTTCTGCTTAGAAAATATTATACATCATTTGCAAAGTAAAAAATTTCCGGAAGAGTCTCTTCAGATCTTACTTAGAGAACCAGTCCTTGCACTCAAAAGTATTCTATTTGTTTGTTGTTTGGTAGAATGCTCACCTTCAACCTTGAAATGAAGCTTTAAGAGAAAATAAAACAAGTCATTACTCGAATAAAGCAATCATTATTCGGAGTTAAAGCACGGAAAGCCCTCTTAATTAGACTTTTATTTCTCTTTTTAAGTTTAATAAGGAAGTAATTAACAATGTTCGTACAAGATCAAATGTTATTCATATAGATTGCTGATTATTTAGGTTAAATAATCAGCAAGTGAGTATTTTACAGTCTCTGAGTTTCAGCAAATATTTGTGTGGGATTTATTTCAAATAATCTAATGTAATTTTTTCCCCTAAAATTGTTGATTCTTTAGAATGGAATTAATTTGTAAAAAATTTAAAAAATAATTTTTAATTTGCTTTATTCGAAGATTTATAATTAGTTTTTGTGCTTACGAAATAAATTATTTTATGCCTTTCAATATATCTAAACATTAAAAATTCTATTTTTATATGGCCTTTGATCCAATTAATAGAAGGGTTTTTTGTTTTTTATGTTTAAGGATCACTTATCAATAATAAGCAAGATTGATCGAAATGAATAAAACGTAGTTCACTTACATGTAATATTCCAAGGAAAATATTTTACCAATGCAGTCATACCAATAAAAGGTGTCCCAAAATTAACGGAAGATTTGAATTTGCCATCATTCGTGTAGAAATCCAATTAAAAAAACATTCATTAGCTGATATTTTAGGCTTAGTAAAAATGGATCGTTACACGATTGAACAATGCATTAACGCAAGACTTGAATTAAATAAAAAACACAGGTCTTTTTTTTTCTTTAAATTATTATAGCTTTATTGAATTGTAAAGTACACAGTATAGGGTTATGTATAGAATAACACATAGGGCAAATAGTCTCCACGTCTTTGCTGGCACATATGCATTCTTTTGACGAAATTTCCCAATACCATTTTGCAGAAATGTGGCTGAATTTCATTGATGCAGCGTTGAATTTCCTACTTCACAACGTGTTTGTGGACTGGTTTGCATATGCCTTGGACTTCAAATAACCCCATAAAAAGAAATCCAATAGTATCAAATCATACGATCCAGAGGTCAGTTCTCGTATTTTCGAACTATGGCCGCCAGACTCTCATTGTTTTGAAATATTGTTCAACAATGAAAACACATTATTCTATCGTGTAAAGCTCCATTTTTACTAACCCTAAACTATCAACTGTCAAATGGTGTTTTTTAATATTTTTTCCAATACTTTAAGGCACGAATGGTGGCAAATTCAAATCTTGCCTTAATTTTGGATAGCCTTTAGTGCATTCAATTATAAAATGTTTGATTGTATGATAATTGCCATAGTAAAGACAACGTTTATTGCCTGCTGTCCAAAAGAATTTGTTATTTCTAAATATAACCATATCAAGAAAAAAAGGCAGTATTTATCTTTACTAAATCCTTTTTATCGAAATGTTATTGAATGTAATTCAATAAAGATTGCACTCATGATCAAATCAATTTAACTCGGTAAAATATCTTTACTAAATCCTTTTTATCGAAATGTTATTGAATGTAATTCAATAAAGATTGCACTCATGATCAAATCAATTTAACTCGGTAAAATAACGTTCACTCTGGGAGTCCCTTTTGAATCCAACCTATATTATTAAATAGATCTTATACAAATTTTCAGCAAATTTTGCGGGTATTTTAGTCGAATTACTAGAAAATGTCAAACAATTATTATAAGAATGTTTTTAAACAATACTTCTTTCTATATTTAATAAACCGGGATTTTTTTTTACATATTTCATTTCTCTACGATAGTCTGTAGATGATGATTTATTTGTTAATCTGTGATTGCAACAACAGCACGTATCAGTTTATAATACCCTCTTAATAATATACATATAATAGAATTCATTTCAGTCAGGAGTATGTATTGAAAGCAAATTTAATTCGAATAATGCTACAATAGCATGTTTCGCAACGAATGATATTTTAAATCTTTTTAAGGGATTAGAATTGAATTCATTAAAAGGATTGATTGAATTGAAAGGATTAGAATTGAAACAACTGCTTATATTTATACTGTAATGAGCTGAATCTTTTCTGTTTACTTTATTGAAAAGATTGAAATGTTTATCCTTTAAGTGTAGGATAAGATCCATAAACAAAGTGCTAACTTTGGCATTTTCTGTTACCATGGCATCAACCCTAAAAGTAAGAATCTAACTCCGATATTTGGAAAATAATTTTTATTATTTATACGAGGTTAAAGAACAGAAATAAACAAATAAAATAGTCGCGAGCGATACACAATATTTATAAGGATGCATTTGAAATCATATTATCACAATAAGTTTTAGTTTTGCTATAAATAGCATTCTCAATACAAGTATAAAATATTGCTACTGAAGTTCCTCCACAAAGTCGCAAACTCAACGGGTTCACTTGTAGTGGGTGCAGGGTGTAAAACAATCAGCAAACTTCAATAACAAACGACCACTTTTATTAACACAAAGATACAGACAACATCGCCGAGACGTACACAAGCAACATACAGTAGTACACTCCAATAAACAGCAGCCCACAAGTACTAATCGATAGCTAACTACAACCACAGCACACAAAGATGCCAGACAAAATTCAGCAGGAGGAGGGAATCTTCGTAACTACTCTCTACTGTCTCTCCAAACGCCTGCAATTTTCCACTGTCTCCTCGCTTTAGCTGTATCCACCTGCCGACTCACTACTACACGACTGACTACTGCTCACACGACTCGATGCTGCTTCTACAATAAAATTCCAGGGCTCAGCACATAACTCAACTCAGCAATCACTTGAGCTCCACACAACGCTTGCTTTTCGTTGGAATTATCCAACTCATTCGCCGTTGACTCGCTTTGTGACTCTATACACGATTGTCTTCAGCTTGGACTACCAGCCTTTTACAGTTCCTGGAGCAAGGCAGAGAATGTTCTGGAACAATTTAGCATATGTCGGTTCCTATTGGCTTTATCGCCAAAATTCTTGAAGATCTCAGTTTCATGCTTTTTGTTGCCAAATAATCCCCGAGTTTATCGCTAATTCCTTGGGTCACTGATCCGGCATCCCATCAATATCCGATAAGCTCATCGCAAAATGATCTTTCCAATGATTGAACTAACTGTGCTGGGAAGCAATGTTACATATTCGTAACAATATTTATAATAAATTATCCGTATGCATCAGTGCGGATTTGGAGTAGTCAAGGTGTGTTTATAATAAATTTCGTCTGTCTTTTTTCGTAACTTTATAAATTGAATTTTTGAGAATACCATACATTGATTAGAGCTTTTACAGTTTAATATCATCAATATAGCTGTTTTCTTACTGTACTACGCAATACAATATTAAATCATGAGTTTGTGGAGATTTTTTTTATCTCTGACATTTCAGTGATTAATGAATAATCCGCTTAAATGATTATTGCAGCATAATTTATGACCACAAAATTTTTGAAAGCATGAATTTATATTTGAATAACAAACGATGCTGTTCCAATTTCTAATTTCTATTCTTTGAAAATGATTATTTTCTTTATACATTTAAGCTGTGCTCATGCGTTTCACATAATCCTTCTTCGTCTTTCCTTCGTCTAATCCTTCTTCGTCTTTTTAAGAAATATATAAGTAGTAGAAAGAATAAGTACTTCATTGGAATCTCTAGTAAATACTCACCTCTATAGACATCAATCAGTAAAATACCACTAATATTTAAACTCAATAATAAATGCTGCATATTTAAATCATTGTATGTCAATATGAAGATGAGTGATCTTTTTTTCTTGAATTCCAACAATTTTATCTTTCTCATATACGTAGCATAGAGAAAGCCTAATAATCGTCAAAAAATTCAAACTCGAGAGTTTGACTAATCTCTACATTTCAGGCCTCCCTGGTTCGAAATCACATTTTTGGAAAATGTTTGTCTGTCCATCTGTCTGTCTGCCTATGACAAAGATAACACAAAAAGGCTTTCAGCAAGACGGATGAAATTGAGTATACTGACTTTATACCGGATTAGTAGATTTCTATCGAATTTTGGGCACACTCTGTTCAGAGGAAGTCTGTCTGTCCGGTAAATATAAGCTAACACGATAAAAACAAAACGAAGAGATCTGAATAGATAAAATCTGTTACTCATATTTAACATCTATAGTCTATATAACTGTCAAAGTTTGAGTTAAATCCAACTGCAGGCTGACTGTCTGTCGGTCTGCATTTTCAGAAACAAGCAAACGCGAATAATTCAAAAACTCAGTGCCGTAAATATATTAAATTCGGCATGGAAATTTGAGACTACAGGTGCAGTTTTGTGTCAAATTTTTGCTTCAATCGGTTGAGAAAAACGTGTTCTAAAAAAAAACAATTTTTAGTTACTATTAACCGCATGCTAAAGATTAATCGCCAAAGATTCAGTAAAAAAGTGCTGTTAGTAACAAATCTGTAGGTCGGGATAGCCTGGTTGGTAGGGCATTGGATTCGCATCCCGCCGGCCGAAGGCTCTCAATGTATGTGGTGGCTGGCGCACGTATAAATCTGTCTCGATCACAAAGTCCTCCATGTCGAGAGTAATACCACTGGGGGTACTGATTCAGAGGTGATCGTTCTCTGATTCAGCTCTAAATTACGATCTGTGGTTGAATGAATGAAATGCACGAATGAAGTCTGTCCCGTAAAAAGGGTTGCGACGTGTGCGTATCTAAGTCGTACTATTGGTCCTAGATGGCGCTACTGAAAAGGCAAGAGTCGCTCATTCGGCTTAAATCACTGAGAGATAACTGTCAGCGAGCTTCTGAAGCGAGCGCCATAAGTCACAACAACACTAATAAATCCATGCCAAAAGTTATTATTTCGAAACTATTGTGCGCCAATACTGTACAATGTGGTTTCTCACATACATATTTATATTAGAGTATGCTAGGAAGTTTTGGAGTGACCACTCCCGCTATTTTATGCTTGCCTTAAGTGGGAATTTTTAATTTCTCTTCGAATATTTTAATATTTTTATTTGCTATTTATTACTATTTATTTATTTATGTTTTACATAAAAGAATAAAATTCCAGATTTATTAAGCCAAGTATAGAAATCCTATTTTCTTCACATTCAAAATGTGATAAAAGGCTTACAAGGTGAACCAAAATTCTCAAATAAGAAGCATTATTTTTGTACCTAATAACAATTGCTCATTCTAGTCAGAAAACGCATCGAACGCTTCATCTAAATTATACACTCAACAAGATTAAACCTCAACTGTTAATTGAAATTCACCAACTTGTAAATTATTTTGTATCATTTATATTTAATTTGCGATCTACAAGTTCATTTTATTTCATTTAAATCTGATGGAAGTTTAAGTATTTGTTAATTTTAATCTTTGATATATCTTCTCATTACATATCTCTCAATCAAGTAATCAAAAGGATATTAATAATTGAAATGATGTCAACTGAGGATCCATGGGGTAGTAATTGAATAGAATTACATGCAGAGAGATTATCTATACGCAATCATTCCATCGTTGTGGTTACGGGTCCATCATGTATCTCTACTAGCAGAACATTCTCTTGAGAACTTACCACGCCACAGCAGAATATCCATGACCTTAATGTTATTAGCTGCCATACCTATATGTTTGAGAAGATTCATCTCTCATAACAGCTTGAATCGATGCCTATCCGATAGTCTGTTTCGGGTAATGTGTGAATTCCAGGAAAGGGCGGCATTGGCATCTATCTCTAAGAGATGTGGAATAAATTATGTTTCGATTTCATATTATGGAGATATTCATAAACGACACAAGCATCATTTTTTAATGCTAATTTGCGATTCTGAGAATACGGATGAATAAAATCTTAAAATATCCTTTTAAAACTGTTCTTTTAAATAAAAAAAAGTAATATTTTACCTTTTTTAATAAAAATGGATGATTCTTATGTGTTTATGTTCATAATGTAATGCAGAAACTGTATTTTGGAAGTTGGATTTTTCTTTCCCGGCTGATTGGTTATGAATTTTAACCCTCTCTAAGGCCGTGGGAAGCATGTTTCGCACCAAATTTGTCAATATTTGTATGAAACTATGTAGTTTGGAATAAGTCCTGACAAATTTTTTTAGGAAGACAGAAACTTAGATGCTTCAGTTCTTTATTTCACACAAAATAATGTGTCTTGATTTGTTACTTAATTATTAATTAACCAAATGAATTAATGAATCAAATTAAATTTATCTAATAAGCTAAATGAATCCCTTTTCTTATTCTAATTTCAAGCTTAAAAATATTTTAACATAATATGACTAGAAAAAAAATGGCCCTTTAAAGGGTTAAGACATATTTACGGATTTGATATTTATGATGATAGTGGCTTACAAGAGTTTACGTTTAGTCTTTTATTTCCTTTTCTGATACTTTTTCACTTTCTCTGTACAAAGTATACAGAAAGTATAAAATCTTCAAAAAACTCGAACTCGAGATTTTGACGAATCTCCACCTTTTAGACCTCTCTGAGTTTAAAAAATACATTTTTGGAAAATGTCCGTCTGTCTGTATTTGACAAATACAACTCCAAAACGCTTTGAGCCAGACGGCTGAAATTTGGTATACGGTCTTTACACCAAACTTGCAGATTTCTATCGAATTTTGATTAAAATCTATTCAGAGAAAGTCCATCTGTCAGGTGTTCGAATATAATTTAAGGGGACGGTGGACGCTGTTAGACACTCTTGGGAATTATTCAATCACGGTTACGAGATTTTTTATGCATATGTATTAACATATAAATTCGTAAAATTTCTTAAAAATATTTTAAAACGAAATATATATATTTTTTAATTTAAATGATAGATTATTTTTAAAAATTTTAAAATATTCCAGGTGACTTAATTTTTAATTTTTTCTATTATTATTTTTTTCTTATTACCCAGTGTAAAAATTTATTTGAAACAAAAATTTGTATTTTTTTTTTATTTATTTTTTTTTGTAATTTCAATTAAATTTAAATTTTTTAGAAATATTTTATGTACACTTACTGAAATTCCATAAGAATTTTATGTTTTCCTGCACTAAAATTGACTTTTAACTATAAAAAAAAACCCGAAACATAAAATTCATACCCCATTTTCTTTTAATGTTTGATCGAAATCTTTATTATCAATTTCATTTAATTTCTTCAAAAATTAAGACACCTGGAACATTTTAAATGTGTTTAAATTAAGATGTCCTTTTTTTACATCTTAACCCTTCAAATATTTATTTTATTGATCATTACTTTTTATAATACTATTTTAGTTGAAATTAAACATATGTTTTGGTGATGAAACGATAAAAATAAAATGACATGTTTTGGTCTATTTTTGCTTATTTCAATGTTCACTGTCCCCTTAACATGATAATTACAAAACGAAGAGAGCTAAATAGATAAAATTTGATACACAAAATTAACATCTATAGTGTGAACACTTACTCAATTTTGAGCCAAATCCAACGAGGGATTAATAATCTGTCGGTCTGTAATTTTAGAAATTGCAAGCTTGATGACTCAAAGTCGGAATAACTTAAATATATTAAATTAGGTATATAACTATGATTACAAGCGTAGGTTTGCGCCAAATTTTTCTTTCGATCAGGTTAAAAAATTGAAATTTTGGATACTATTAACCGCTTGCCAGTGATTAATCGCCAAAACGCTCGCCATGATGATACGATAGATTCAGTAGAACTACGAAAGTCACGCTAAAGTTAATATTACGTAACTATAGTACGCCAATGCCATGTAAAGCGTTCTCTGGAATAACAAAGAGTATACAAGAAAGTTTGAGGGAGACCTATCCCATTGATTTATTTGACATTTCAGGGAGATAAAATATCCATTAAAATAAAGAATTTAATCTTTGTATATTCGAAAAAATAATACTGATGAGAATTTTATTGAAATCTTCATCCTACCATTCTGCTAATTTCAGTCGAAGGTTTGCAAAATCGCAATATTCTTTATAATTAAAAGCCCTCATAATTATCATGAAGTGAGTGTTAAGTGGGTCTGAAATTAAATGTTGAAAAGACATTTTCCATCAATTCTCCTTACGTAACCACCCATCAGAAGAAATAATCCTATTATTCCTATTATATCTTAACTGGTCTTTCTGAAATCAATCTCTCCTTCCGCTAAATAAGCATAATACCAAACAAACCAATCAAGTCAATTCATGGCATTAAATTGGATCCACTAATATGTTAGAAAAGTTGCCTTCCTATTAACTATAACTGTACTCATCCATTCTCGGAGTTGTAGGACCAAGTAGTTTTCTCAGATGATCTAAGAGTATATCTCTAATGCCATTTGGCATTAGAGAGAGATGTACTTATATAGATATAGATATAGATATATAGAGAGAGATTATATATACATATATAACACCATTTGGCATGATATTTAAAAAGACCGAAGAATAATTTTTTTCTCAGTGTCGAATGACCAAGAGCTTTTCTCAGATGATGTAAGAATATATATCTCTCTAGCGCCGTTTGGCATGATCTTTAAAAATATCGAAGAAATTTTTTTCCAGATTTACATTTAATGACCCCGTTGTCAACAGGATGCAGTAGAAGTTTTACAGAACTTTACAGAGTTATATAAGGGAACAGAACATTATCTGATGATGAAATGTCTTCCTTTTTACTTTCTTTTGTACGAAGTGTGGAAGAAATGATATAATTATTTTTAAAAAAATTAAACTCAGCTTTTTAACGAATCTCTATTCTAGAGATCCTCCTAACTCTGAAACACACATTTCTGCGATTATGTTTGTCTGCCTGTGAACAAGTTAACTCAAAAACGTTTTGAGCTAGATAGGTGATATTTGGTATCTAGAATTATGATCAAATATGTAGACTTTTACTACACTTTGAACAAAATCCATTCTCAGGAAGTCTGTCTTTCTGGCTGTTCGAGTAAAACGAAATTCAATAGCTGCAAATCGCAAACTGCTAGGTAGGTAAAACTTGGTACACAGACTTAGCATCTAAAATGTAAAATTTTATTGAATTTTGAACCAAATCTATGAAAGAGTGAACCGTTTGGTAGTCTGACTTATCGCATGTACACAAACGCACGAAATTGAAACAATTAAATACGTTATGTGGTTTTATGATTGCAAATGTAGCTCTGTTTCAAAATTTCTAAAAATCGATTAATCAAATGGCGTTAGAGAGATATATATTCTTACATCATCTGAGAAACGCACTTGGTCATTCAAAAAATAAGAACAAAATTATTCTTCGATATTTCTTAAGAACATGCCAAATGGCGTTAAAGAGATATATATTCTTACATCATCTGTGAAATACTTATTTGGACGATAGATTCTATGAAAATACTAAATTCGAGCCAAAAGCCATTATTTCGTAGCTATTATTCGCCAATGCTATGTAAGTTATTCTCGATCTTATTCAAGGTCACAATTTAATGTGGAAGAAGGAGGGATAAGATCTTACTCAAGGTCAAAATTTAATGTGAAAGAAGGAGGGATAAGATCTTACTCAAAGTCCACAATTTAATGTTGTAGAAGGAAAAGGGATAAGATCTTACTCAAGGTCCACAATTTAATGTGGAAGAAGGAGGGATAAGATCTTACTCAAGGTCCAAAATTTAATATTGTAGAAGGAGGGATAATATCTTACTCAAGGTTCACAATTTAATGTGGAAGAAGGAGGGATAAGATCTTATTCAAGGTCCACAATTTAATGTGGAAGAAGGAGGGATAAGATTTTTATCGAAGAAAACACGAGAAAGTTTCGGGAGAAGACTATCGCTGTTGTATCAGATGTGATATTGTAAAACACATTTAGCAATTATTTCTGAATGAATTGATTCATCATAAAAATTCAAACATTATGATGGTGTAACAATTGAAATTATTATTAACCTTCTTTTATATATATTAAAATACTAAATTTTAAATAAATGCTTTAAATATTGTAGGAATGAAATCGTTCAACACAAAAATGATGGTATTGCTGAGTTAAATGTTACATTTCCATTATTTGACTCATATGATAAACATTGATTATTTAATTTTTTTTACAATTAACTCCTATAATTGTAAAAATACATTCCGAACGATAAAAATTCACGAAAAACATAAGATTGCGAAGAATATATATAAGTGCCATTTTTATAAATAATCAACTCTAGCCTTACTGTCTGAAATCAGCAAAAGTGGTCTCTCCAAAGCCTTCTCGCATACCCTCCAATAGAGATGTTATCCTTCACCACCACCTCAAAAAATTATGGATACTCCATAAGATAAATAACGCCTTATATGGAATTGGCGCGCTATATTAACCTTTGGCATGAATTAAGGGATTTTAATGCATCTTTAGTGTATTCTTTGGCCAGACTTTTAGTGGTTTATCCCTGTTGTTGCTACTTATGGAGCTTGACCGATCTAAGCCGAGTTTGTGCAGTAGCTTCTGAGGGTAAAGGCCCTTGAACACCCGAGGGCAGAAGTCTGACTTCTAACACATATGGACTCTTACACACTCTCTTGCTCAACTTCTTTCTGCATGGAAGGGGGGCACTTTTACAGACCTCACAGATAGAACACAGGGTAAAGAACAACCATGCCCGAACCAAGACTGGAAACCGGGACGCCCAAATAACGAAGAAGTAGCTGTACCCCTAGGCCAGGACGCCGGCGTGATTAACCCTGAAATGTAGTTAATATTACCCAGAAATCGAATTTTTTAGATACATTTTTCCCAACAGATTAAAACAAATATGTGAAACTAAACCATTTTCAGTCACAAAAAAAAAATCGTGCGCCAAAGTTGATATATTTAAATCATTGTATTTTTAAGCTATCACCCTCACATACCTCTGAAAATACAAACTGACAGAATTCAGCCCCTTGTTGAATTTGACTCAAAATTTGACAAATATCTTTTCTACAGATGCTAATTTTGTGTACCGAATCTTATCTATCTAGCTTGCTTCGTTTTGTAGTTATCGTGTTAGAATTGAACATCTGGACAGACGAACTTCCTCTGAACAGATTTTACTCAACATTTGATAGAAATATTCAAATTTGGTGTAAAGAACACATACCAAATTTCATCTGTCTAATTCAAAGCGTTTTTGAGTTACCTTTCTCAAAGTCAAATGGACGGACATTTTTCAAAAAATGTCTTTTTCGAACTCAGAAATGTCTAAAACGTGAAGATTCGCCAAAATCTCGAGTTTGAGTTTTTTGAAAATTACTACATTTTCTCTGTACTACGAATATGTGAAAGTAAAAATGGATCACAATTTAAACTTGCAAATTTTAATATTTTGGTTTTACTTAATTTTGTCTATTTTTAAAACAGAGGACTGATAATAATTTTCAATTCAAGCAGAGAAAAAATTGTATAAAATTGAAGAATTGTATGTGAAAAACATTATTTGGTGGGGGCTTTAAAATTTTCAAAATTTAAATTTACTCTTCGCTTTTAAATATCGATATCACAAGAATCTAAATTTTCACCATAAGTTTGGCGCAGCATAGTCTTACCGGGCTCTTGCGCCATTAAAACCAATCAACCAACCAACTATAAAAATCTAAAAATATCCTTATAAAACTTAGAATGGCAAATTCTTTCTTAAAGATTATTTTGAGATAAAATTTGCAGAATCTTTGACCACCCACGGTATTTTCTAATTCTTTCCTTCCCTTTACTTGTTTTGAAGCGAATACTCACATAATGATAATCCCTTCTCTGTGAATTTTACTTCGAGATAAAATTTATTTACTCTTTGATCATTCTCTGTGTTTTCTGCTCTTTCCTTTAAATATTTAGTCTAAAATCGGTACATCATGAATAAGGAGATATTACGTGGGTGAATACTAAAACGTTATTGATTAATTAATGAAGAGCCTGTTACGTTACTCTTGTGAGAAACTAGAAGAAAATGAAATCTTTAACGCATCATTTGAAACTCATGTGAGTCAAAAAAAGAAGAATAGAAGACAGTTTGGGAGGGATACAAAAATCATAGAGATTTTTTGAAGGATATAAGTCTCATTAAAAAGTATTCTTAACAGTTATAGATTTATTTTAAAAGCTCTTGTTTTTGAAGGAGACAATACACTAGGAATTATCATTTTTTTACAAAAATGTGCCTCTCTTAATAAAAACTAGAGGTAATTGTCTCCCAAAACCTTTCTCACATACTCTCCATAAGCTACATTCAAACGCCCTGTGGCCTTTACGGATATGATCGTAAATCTGCCAACTGACCCATTGTAGGACCACCCCCACCTGTGGACACCGGTCGGGAGCTTCCCGAAAATTGTCGGTAAAACGAACAGACATCAAAGAACTCCGGAAAATCATAAAAGAGGGGAAAGAGGGGGAAATGTGCCTCTCTTAATAAAAACCAGCTGGAATAGTCTCCCAAAATCTTTCTCACATACTCTCTCATAAGCCACATTCAAACGGACTGTGGCCTTTAAGGATATGATCGTAAATCTGCCAACTGACCCATTGTAGGACCACCCCCACCTATGGATATAGGTCGGGAGCTTCCCTAAAATTGTCGGTAAAACGAACAGACGTCAAAGAACTCGGGAAAATCACAAAAGAGGGGAAAGAGGGCAAAATGTGCCTGTCTCCAGATGCACACAAGTCGTCGGAACGGGGCTATAAATGTATAATCACAATGAAAGCCTTCCAAGGCATTGGCATACAATAGTTACGAAATATTAATTTTTTTTGTGGGAATGTAGCATTTTTACTGAATCTGTCGTATCATTCTTGGCGATTAATCCTTGAAATGCAGTTAATTGTAGCAGAAAATCAAATTTGTGCTTTGGAAGCCTTTTTCCTGACTGATTGAAACAAACTTTGGCACTAAACTTTTGGGATTTTGTTCACAAAATCCCAAAACAAGTTTTATATATTTAAGTCATTGAGTTTTTGAGTTAACCCGTTTAGATGTCTCTGAAAGTACAAACTGACAGACGGTCAATAAATTGTTGAATTGTATATACCATGAATGTTAATTCAGTGAATTGATCTAAAAAACGATGAAACTCGACGTTGAAATCCGCATTCCTGTAGAAAAGTAACATCAAACATAAAATATAAATGAGCTTGAGAGGTCTCCCCCAATCCTTCTCGCTTATTCTCTAATAATCATGTCAGAGAAGGCATGAATTTCGTATAATAGTTACGAAATATTAAATGTTGGCATGAATTTGGCACTTTTAAAGAATTTATCCTGTCATCCGTGAAGAATTAAATGATGATTAATCCCTGGCATGCGGTTAATAGTATCCAAAATTCGAATTTATGTCTTGAATGCATTTTTCTCAACCATTTGAAACCAAAATTTGGCGCAAAACATGAGCTATCACAGAATCGCATCTAAATTTGATACATTTAAATCATTGTATTTTTGAATTATTGTGTTTGGCTGTTCTGAAAATACAGACCAATCCTTTGTCAGATAGGGCTCAAAATTTGACAAGTGTCTATACCATATATGTTAAATCTGTGAACCGAATTTTATTCCTCTAGCTTTCTTCATTATATAGTTATCGTGTTAATTTATATTCGGAAAACCAGACAGACAGACTTCCTCTGAATGGAATTTGCGTAAAATTTGAAAGAAGTGTACAAATTTGGTATAAACACCGCATACCAAATTTTAACCATCCAGCTCAAATAGTTTTTGAGTTTCCTTGAACAAACAAATTGAAAGACATTTTCTATAAATGTGTCTTTCAAATTCAAGGAGGTCTGAAGCGTGAAGTCTCAAATTCAATACAAAATCTCGAATTCATTTTTTTTTAATAATACTTAAATCCAGCTTACTTCTGTTCATGCGGCATACGATTTTCTTTATTCACTAATTTTCTGTAAGCTGCATTTTCATTCTCAGAAACAAGGCAATAATATATAAAATAAATTTTAATATATTAATTCTAAATACAAACAAATCATCGTAATTGACTAAAACTAACTGTAAAACTATTAAGAAATCTCTGAATGTTTATTTTATTCCGACTCTTAATCATATCGTTATTAAGAAATTATATTTCTTAGCAATTTAGAGTTGAGAAAGTCATTGCAATGTAAAGACTTTTCAAAAAGAATCTCTTCGAGTTCCACTTAAAGAAAGGCGTCTGGTACGCAAAAGAGGTCCATATGACCAGACAGGATTTAAAGGAATGCCTGAAATAAACCTTCCGCAGGTTGAGCAAGTAATTAATCAGAATTACACGAGCATTTTTGGAAGCCAAAACTTGAAATTAATCGTAATTAGGTCGTTATTTCTTCTTTTAAGCTCTGGAAGAAAGTAATTAACACTGCTCTTAGAGGATAATAAGGTGTTTATCTAAGTTAGATAAACATCAAGTAATTATTTTGCAGCTCCTGGAGATATAGAAAACTTTTGCGTGGGATTTATTTGGATAACCCAGTAAAACTGTGATTTTTTTTTCTCGGAAGTTGCTGATTAAGAAAAGTTTTTTTGTGAAATGGAGATTATCTTGAGAAACTTATGGAACGATTTTTAATTAACCCAATGGAAGACTTGCAATATTTATTTGTACTTAGTAATGAAGCGTTTGAAAATTCAAAAGAAGAATAAAAGGCAGAAAATAAGAAACTGTTAATTTTTAAACACAGAATTTTTCTTCATAATATCCAAAAAATTCATAAATCATGATTTTCTTTTCAGAAAATATTTACAAATATTAAAAATCATAATAGAATATATTTTTATAGAAAAATTCAGTAACAAGTAACAATATATTAATATCAATTCAAATTTGTAATATTATCAACTGAACTATTTAAAAAAATTTCAATTAAAAAATCTTACCTACAAATATTTCAAAATAGGAAAAAGGATTGAAAATTTCCTTAATAGGAAAATTAGTTACAGAAACACATACACACACACTTTCACCTTTATTATTTGTAAAGATTGTCACCCCACACATTGATTTTAAATAGATAAAAATTCCATAATGCAACTGACATCACAGGAACAATACGTATTCTGCAGAATGTTTACCGAAAACTGAAGAGTAGAATGTCTTAGGCCGTATGCACATGTGATTTAGGCCTTCAATACTTAAATATATTATTACGAAATTTCCGGGGTTCGTTTGGATAGTGGAAGTTATATGGTGTGGAGAACGCTCAA
Source organism: Argiope bruennichi (assembly GCF_947563725.1). Taxonomy (NCBI): domain Eukaryota; kingdom Metazoa; phylum Arthropoda; class Arachnida; order Araneae; family Araneidae; genus Argiope; species Argiope bruennichi. Next base: position 52,182,667 of record NC_079161.1, on the reverse strand, counting down.
TCACCAGGCGGCAGTAGAAAATAAAACAACGACGTTTATTTACACGAAGACACACAGGACAGCACAAAGACGACAAATATATACAGCACAGAAGACGATTATCTTCAGCCGAGACGTGCAGCATACAACAGCAGCATACAACAGACTCTACTGCAAACAGTAGAACACAGCTTAGTTCAGCACTAGCTTCACTCCGTCGCTGCTCCGCTTATTTCTGGAAGGCCAGTTCTTTACCGTCGGTTCCGACTACTCTTCGACTCCACTGGTCCACGACTACTCGACAGCTGCAGGCAGCTCCTTTTATAGGTCTCAGGAGGCGGGGCTAGAAGCTTCTCAACCAATCAGGAACGTTCGAGGCGTAACTCGGTTCCTACTGGACGGTTCGGGAAAATTCTCAATGTTTCGGGTATAATCTATTTTGGCGCCAAAGTCGCCAAGTTTGTCGCCAAGCTCTCTTCAAAATATAGCCTTTTGAAGAGCTGTACTTGGTATTGTCTAAATGAACATAGAGCCTATCAGTTTAATAGTAAAGCTTTAAAATAAAAACATTCATTTTAAATCATTATGTAAATGATTTCCAATTTTATTCTCCAAATTAATTAACAGATCAAATTACTGATATCTATAAAGTTAAATGAATTATTTTCTTTCAATCAATCTCAATCCCAAAACATATTTTAATATGCCAATACTAGAAAAAAATATAGCCCTTTGGAGAGTTAAACTGGGTATATTCTAAATAAAAATAGAGACTATCAGTTGGATAGCAAGTAAAGTTTTAAAATAAAAGCATTCATTTTAAATCATTATGTAAACAATTTCCAATTTAATTCTCCAACTTAATTAACAAATCAAATTAATGATATCTATAAAGTAAATGAATTATTTTCTTTCAATCAATCTCAATCCCAAAACATATTTTAATATGCCAATACTAGAAAAAAATATAGCCCTTTGGAGAGTTGAACTGGGTATATTCTAAATAAAAATAGAGACTGTCAGTTGGATAGCAAGTAGAGTTTTAAAATAAAAGCATTCATTTTAAATCATTATGTAAACAATTTCCAATTTAATTCTCCAAATTAATTAACAAATCAAATTAATGATATCTATAAAGTTAAATGAATTATTTTCTTTCAATCAATCTCAATCCCAAAACATATTTTAATATGCTAATACTAGAAAAAAATATAGCCCTTTGGAGAGTTGAACTGGGTATATTCTAAATAAAAATAGAGACTGTCAGTTGGATAGCAAGTAGAGTTTTAAAATAAAAGCATTCATTTTAAATCATTATGTAAACAATTTCCAATTTAATTCTCCAAATTAATTAACAAATCAAATTAATGATATCTATAAAGTTAAATGAATTATTTTCTTTCAATCAATCTCAATCCCAAAACATATTTTAATATGCCAATACTAGAAAAAAATATAGCCCTTTGGAGAGTTGAACTGGGTATATTCTAAATAAAAATAGAGACTGTCAGTTGGATAGCAAGTAGAGTTTTAAAATAAAAGCATTCATTTTAAATCATTATGTAAACAATTTCCAATTTAATTCTCCAAATTAATTAACAAATCAAATTAATGATATCTATAAAGTTAAATGAATTATTTTCTTTCAATCAATCTCAATCCCAAAACATATTTTAATATGCCAATACTAGAAAAAAATATAGCCCTTTGGAGAGTTAAACTGGGTATATTCTAAATAAAAATAGAGACTATCAATTGGATAGCAAGTAGAGTTTTAAAATAAAAGCATTCATTTTAAATCATTATGTAAACAATTTCCAATTTAATTCTCCAAATTAATTAACAAATCAAATTAATGATATCTATAAAGTTAAATGAATTATTTTTTTTCAATCAATCTCAATCCCAAAACATATTTTAATATGCCAATACTAGAAAAAAAATATACCCCTTTGGTGAGTTGAACTGGGTATATTCTAAATAAAAATAGAGACTATCAGTTCGATAGTAAGTAGAGTTTTAAAATAAAAGCATTCATTTTAAATCATTATGTAAACAATTTCCAATTTAATTCTCCAAATTAATTAACAAATCAAATTAATGATATCTATAAAGTTAAATGAATTATTTTCTTTCAATCAATCTCAATCCCAAAACATATTTTAATATGCCAATACTAGAAAAAAAATATACCCCTTTGGAGAGTTGAACTGGGTATATTCTAAATAAAAATAGAGACTATCAGTTGGATAGCAAGTAGAGATTTAAAATAAAAGCATTCATTTTAAATCATTATGTAAACCATTTCCAATTTAATTCTCCGAATTAATTAACAAATCAAATTACTGATATCTATAAAGTTATGTGAATTATTTTCTTTCAGTTAATCTCAATCCCAAAACATATTTTAATATGTCAATACTAGAAAAAAATATAGCCCTTTGGAGAGTTGAACTGGGTATTTTCTAAATAAAAATAGAGACTATCAGTTCGTTAGTAAGTAGAGTTTTAAAATAAAAGCATTCATTTTAAATCATTATGTAAACCATTTCCAATTTAATTCTCCAAATTAATTAACAAATCAAATTAATGATATCTATAAAGTTAAGTGAATTATTTTCTTTCAGTCAATCTCAATCCCAAAACATATTTTAATATGCCAATACTAGAAAAAAATATAGCCCTTTGGAGAGTTGAACTGGGTATATTCTAAATAAAAATAGAGACTATCAGTTGGATAGTAAGTAGAGTTTTAAAATAAAAGCATTCATTTTAAATCATTATGTAAACCATTTCCAATTTAATTCTCCAAATTAATTAACAGATCAAATTAATGATATCTATAAAGTTAAATGAATTATTTTCTTTCAATCAATCTCAATCCCAAGACATATTTTAATATGCCAATACAAGAAAAAAATATAGCCCTTTGGAGAGTTGAACTGGGTATATTCTAAATAAAAATAGAGACTATCAGTTTGATAGTAAGTAGATTTTTAAAATAAAAGCATTCATTTTAAATCATTATGTAAACCATTTCCAATTTAATTCTCCAAATTAATTAACAAATCAAATTAATGATATCTATAAAGTTAAGTGAATTATTTTCTTTCAGTCAATCTCAATCCCAAAACATATTTTAATATGCCAATACTAGAAAAAAAATATAGCCCTTTGGAGAGTTGAACTGGGTATATTCTAAATAAAAATAGAGACTGTCAGTTGGATAGTAAGTAGAGTTTTAAAATAAAAGCATTCATTTTAAATCATTATGTAAACCATTTCCAATTTAATTCTCCAAATTAATTAACAGATCAAATTAATGATATCTATAAAGTTAAATGAATTATTTTCTTTCAATCAATCTCAATCCCAAAACATATTTTAATATGCCAATACAAGAAAAAAATATAGCCCTTTGGAGAGTTGAACTGGGTATATTCTAAATAAAAATAGAGACTGTCAGTTGGATATTAAATCTTTAAAATCGAAGCATTCATTTTAAGTCACTGTGTAAATAATTTCAACAATTATTTTTGAAGTTTCCCATTAATACTGCTATAAAAGATAGTAAAACTATATACATTGATTGATATTGACTAAAGCATGCTCAATATAAACTCATTTCAATAGTGATCTCTTATTTTCCAATATATAACCACGGCAAGTAGAAATTTCGTAAAAATACCGTCATGGAAGGAAATATTCTCAACAACCGTTTATATAGAACCAGAGATCATTCTCGAATATACGAAATTAAATGTCCAAAGTCAGTACCCACTTTGCAAATAGAAGGTTTCTAAAAATAAACTACTGGTTGGACATATTCTGAACACTTGTTTGATATAGAACCCGAAGTTATATCTGGATATATGAAACGAAATTAAATGTAGGAATCAATAACCTGCCTTAAGTTGGGTGACAAGCACCGAACTTTTGGAGTTGGCGAAATTACTTTCCAGGAACTGATGGATTACATTAAATGTTCTACTTAAGCAGAAGTTATGAGTCCGAAACTAACCAATATGCGAAAAAGATTCATATTTCTGATCTAATGCTGTCAATCTTTAGTTTAAGGTTAATAATTTCTGTACTTAAATATTCTTTAAAAAGTATAACATTTATTAAGTAAAATGATTTATATGTGAAGTATATAATTTTTTAACCTCTAACAGGAAATAATGTATCATAAACGAAAACTCATGCCATAGATGTAAAGGTTCACATATAAAAAAGATATGTCTAAAGATGGTTTTAAGCATTGGAATATCAATATTAAAATAAGTCTTTTGTCCTTTTATCAAAAAAAGGCAATAAAAAATTATTTATTTGTAATGTTTAAAGTACAGGGTAATTATAATTAAAGTTCCACTTTGAAATGGCCATGAAAGGAAAACTACTTGACCAAATGTTATCAAACTTCATATTCCTTCCTATTCCCTATGAACCTACAAAAGAGGTCATGAGAATTTCTTTGCTGCCAAAAACAATTCACCACCAGGGAGAAAATGGCGCTGTATGTAATATTGTTAAGCAAAATAGGATATGAAGACACCGGTTTCAAATATATTTGATCGTTTCTGAAACGTGTTACAAAGCATGTTCAATGTGTCTTATCTCAAAAGTACTGTTTCTGGTGATAATCTAAACAATTTGACTGATCTGAAAGATGCGATATACCGACATGTGCGTAACATTCCTCCTGATATGCTAAGAGCTACTGTTGAGAATGCAGCAATGCAATTTAAATTGTTTTCAGAAAATGGTAGACACCACACTGAACATGCTTTTTAACACGTTTCAGAAACGATTAAATGCATTTTAAACCGATATCTTCATGTCTTATTTTAATTAACAATATTTCATACAGCGTCATTTCTCCACTGTTGTTAATATTTTTTAAAAGAAATTCCCGTGACCTCCTTTAAATTATTGCCAAGTTTGATAACATTTGGTCCAGTAGTTTTGCTTTTATGACCATTTCAAAGTGGACTTTAATTTGATGACCACCCTGTATATTAATCAATAATATGCAACACTGATACAAATGTCCAGAACGTATTTTTTTTACATGTTATATTATGGATAACACCTTTCGATTCCAGTCATATTATTACGAATTTGCAATATTGTTTCTCCGTGCAGTAACGAAGATAATGCGTGCAGTAATGAAGAAGATCTGTGCGGTAATGCAGGTTTCTACATCTCCAAGTAATGAAGATATTTTTATAAATAGTTTCCATAGCTATTGAATGGATACTGAGTTAATGATTCTTCAACCATGGCGAAAAACATAGTGAGTATTTTTCAATTTTTCAATTAATTTGGTGAAAAAACAAAAAGCCGTGAAAATACTGGTATTTCGAAGATATATCGGTTAGAAAAGATATCCCACTGAAAACTTCTTTGCCTTGTACTTGAAACTACGAAAAAAATGAGCAGTCAGTTGAGTTAAGCTCAAGCGAATAATGGAGCGAATTTTCTCTGAGCCCTTTTCCATAGATTTGTTACTTGTGTATTGCTGTTTGGTTTGAGCATCGTCTGTGTTTATGTGTGAATTCGTGTTTCGTCGTAAATTAAAGTCTCTTTTTTCGTTATTGAAACCTGTTGGACTCTCTTTATCAGACATATACTGCACAGGTCCTTGATTTTTGGAAAATGTCCTTAATGATATAATAGTAAAATACGCTCAAATGAATGCATTTATTTATGTAAGATTAAAACATAGAATAACGCAAGCCAAAGTTAAGGCTATTTTTATCTTAGCTTATATTTTAAAAATATCTTTTTTTTTTTAATTATTCATTGAAAGTTTACGAATAATACATTTTTTTTAATATTTCTAAATTCTGGACAGAATGCAAATATTTTAGGTAAAAACGGTGTCTATGGCCGTCAAACATCCAAACTCTGAAAGAACTTATTACCAGCTTTTTCACGAATTCTACAGACTTAGGGGATCAGAAAAATTCAATAAGCCATTCGGAGCAGAATTTCCCTCATTTTTGATAAATCGGCAATTTGATAAGGCTTATGATTCAAATAAATCGTTCGGTTTCATTTCTAGGTAGTGAAACTTAAAATCCCCAAAATTTTAGAATCATGGGGAAATTTTATGACGATACATATATTTAAAACAATATATAAAACCAATGAATTAATCCTTAAGCTCAAACATCCATCTGATTTCGCCAGCTATTTTTTTTTTTCATATGAAAGCTCGTGACCTCTGTATACGTTATCAAAGATTCATTGCTTCTGATCTTCTTTATTTTTGAGAGAAATCTGAAAAAAAAAATAATTTTAAGTTCTTTAAGAAAAAATCTTGCGTGGGAATTTGCTAACCCTAACCACTAAACCGAAAGTTAAATAAGGGTTGTTGTTTTTTTAACATTAAAAGATCATGCCCCCTAGATAGATCATCAAAGATATATTGTTGCCCACCTATACTCTTTACATTCAATGCATTTTTCCTATGAATAAAACCTCGATAGAATTCCCAAACAAAGCTATTCATCAAATTCGAAAATTGTTGGTTCATATAAGAAATCCTGATGTCCCTCGGTACTCCATCAATGACAATCTATCTCCTTTTCCATTTCAAGAGACATTTCAAATAAGGCCTTGATACAACTCTCAGATTCAACAACTGGAAAGATGTTACCAACTCTTCATTTCTGAAAAATACATAAGCAAACCAGAATGCACCATCATTATTGTGCAATTTTTACTTATAATATAACAACTATACTCTTAATGAATTTCATCGTAATAAAGTATAGCTCATCAAAGATTTTTGACATGACTAAATTATTCTTACTAATGCTAGCCTCTTCGGCGGTCATGTTAAAGACATAATAGAGCCATGTCGACGAATTTTGATTAAATATATCTTATCAAAACAAAAGAAAGTCCTATTCATGAATGCTTAATAATGATATGTAGGTTGTGATAAGATACACTCGGTATAATAATAATAGGGCTTTCTGGTAGATTATCTATGCTTGTAAAGTGACGAAAATTGGCAAAATAGGTCCAGTTGTAGAGTTTGTGGTCTCTGTCCTTTATTTTACTATATATAGCAAAGTAAAATTATATATAATATAATATATAATTTTATTCAACAATATTATATAAAACACCATTCTAGAACATTATATAAAATACCAACCTACGGTATTATACGTTATTCTATTCTATAATATTATATTTTCCCTTATCTCCATTCTATAATATTTATAATAACGAAGGTGAAAAGCAGATGACAGTTCAAACAAATTTAGCAGATTCGTAAAATATCATACGATACAACAATTGGCAATCAATATATTAAATACATCACATATTTAATGCATTACATTAATACATTAAATACGTTACATAATCAATATGTTAAATATTTCATTTCATATTAGACAAATCAATACATTAAATATTTCATCTAGTTTGATTTGATATGAAATTCATACGACCAATGATGGCATAGATTTATTATGTAATAAAAATTTGTCAAATTTTCCCCAGAGTTTGCCCCTGGGCAAGTGATTATATGCCGTTGCCAATTATTTATAGATGATGGGTGAACATATGGTCGCCGAAGGTGGCTAATCATTATTTAAAATATGTCAATCGTAACCGGAATTCTAAAAGTTTAGAAAGAACTGATAAGTATACACCAACATGGCATTTTAGACACAGCGATTTTTATATAGGACACCACTTTCCACCTTACATTGATATACTTGTCAAACTGTTATATTAACATCATTTCGCATATTACCAGATTTTAAGACTAAGCCTCTTTATTTCTACAGCAGACCTCAAATCTTAATATTTAAAAAGTAAAATTTAAGTAAAGATCGCCAGACTTCAAATCTCGTGACTTCTGTTTATGCGACTACTTCAACACCATTGTTACATAATAATATAACATTAACATTTTGACGATAACATAAACATTTTGGCTAGATTTAAAAAAAAAACATAATATATTGACATGTCTGTAACATTCCTCCTGAAATGCAATGCACTACTTTTAAAAACACAGTAATGTGACTTAACTTGCTTTCAGAAAAAGGTCGACGTCACATTGAACATGGTTTATAACACATTTTAGAAACACGTAAAATCGCCTTAAACCGATGTCTTCATGTATTATTTCGTTTAATAATATTACATATAGAACCGCAGCATGCTAATGGCAAGATTTTTTTTTCTTTGGAATATAAAATTCTATGACTTCTTAAAAACTATTAGCAAATTTGATGACATTTTGTCCAGGATTTTTCTTTCCCGATCTTTTAAAGCCCTTGTATATTCGATTTGCTGAAAGATTTCACTGACTATTTATCTATTGTTGTATTAGCGTTTCAAATCAACTTACATGATTTTTGTTAATAAAATACAAATAAATTGATTCATGTTATTATAATTTTGGAATACAATATGTGTTTTATATAAGAAATAAGAAAGCGAAATTGCCATGTTAAATTATATGTCATTCAACATTAGAAAACGTAAATTGTTGCGCTTGTGTGAGAATGTGAGATTTGATATGACTCGGTTAGAGAAACAATGAACACAATAGGCATAAAGCTACTAAAATAACAGCTTAAATATCTATCACAATTCATTCTTCAATAACACTTTTAAAGATGGAACCATGAATTTAAAGTTATACTTTAAAAATTTAATTGAAATTGAACACAGCCAACATTTCCATCAAACAAGCTTGTTAACAAAGATGATTGTCACAACATAATATTAAATTTCAATCATATGCAAATCAATTCTTGATGAAATTTGTCCTTAACTTTCACAAGTTAACAGTTTTACGCAATCATTGTAAATATTCGAATTAATTTATTTCCAAATGCTTTTCGGACATTCCTCTTATGTTGAAAAAGCCTCTTTAAATCTTCACTTGAACTAAATTTTCTGGTATTCTGAAAGTGTAATAACCTTACGTATTAATTTACAATCCCTTTTAAATAATGTAGATAACATTTTGTACATTTCATCCGGAATTACACTTTGAATGCAAATTTAATTCGGTTATGGCGAATTACCATGCTGCAAATTGAAGTAATGGCTAGAATTGTATTAAAATTTTTGTGTTTATAAAGCAAAGATATGAATTATTTATATTATTTTTATCGATAAAATATATTTATCCTTTATGAGTGAATAAGTTATTTTTATAAAAAACTTAATTACTCGATCTATTAATTTTTTTAAAGTTCATATTATTTTTGGCTCTTTCCATTTAGTATGATAGCAGTTCTGAAACGCCAGAATTTGAGAAACACTAGCATTTAATACAAATATTTTAAGGAGACAGTGGGCTTTAAAATAAGCAAAAATGAACGAAAACGTGCAATTTTAATTTTATCGTTTCATGAGCCAAAATATAGGGTGTTCATTAATTATTGTCGGAGTTTCTGTACCTCATAACTTTCGAATAAAAAATATTACGCAAAAACCGATTACGTATTCGTAAATTACAACTCAAAGAATTTCATTAATGATATTAAAGTGTAAAGCTTGCACAATTTGCACTTTGTAGGCATTCAGTTGAAGGCGATTACGTATTCGTAAATTACAACTCAAAGAATTTCATTAATGATATTAAAGTGTAAAGCTTGCACAATTTGCACTTTGTAGGCATTCAGCTGAAGGAGATTATGTATTCGTAAATTCGCTGAACAAATTTTGACTCGAATTGAGGATGATGAAAATTACCTTCGGAAATGGTTCTTCAGTGACGAATCCACTTTTCATGTGTCAGAAAAAGCGAATAAACATAACTGTAGAATATGGGGCTCGGAGAACCCGCACGATTATCAAAAGTCAAAATTTGTTCAGCGAATTTACAAATACATAATCGCCTTCAGCTGAATGCCTACAAAGTGCAAATTGTGCAAGCTTTACACTTTAATATCATTAATAAAATTCTTTGAGTTGTAATTTACGAATACGTAATCGGTTTTTGTGTAATATTTTTTATTCGAAAGTTATGAGGTACGGAAACCCCGACAATAATTAATGAACACCCTGTATATGTTTATATTCAACTAAAATAGTGTTATAAAATGTATTCCTTTAAACTATTGTCAAGTTTGATAACATTTGGTCCAGTAGTTTTTCTTTTATGACCATTTCAGAGTGGAACTTTAATTATAATCACTCTGTATATTAATCAATAACACGAAACACTGATTCAAATTTACAGAGCAAAATGTTTGAAAATCCTTTATTTTTAAGAAATACGTTACAGAAGTAAGAATAATAGCTGCATTGGAATTTTCTATAAATCATCATATTTATATCCATCTGTCAGTAAAATATCCTTATTATTTCAACTAAGAAATATAGGAAATTTCGAATTACCGTTTCCCAACATTAAATAAAAATTTATCATAAAATTCAATTTTTCATGATTATTCTAAGATGGAATCAATAATCCCGCTTATGATATTTTAATGTGTTATGATTTTCACGAGTATGATTTACTATGTCGCATCTGAAAAAATTATTAGGCTATATGTTTGTTAAACGAGATTAAAATTATACAAATCCATCTTTATTTGCATTAAATATAACTAAAAGTCGACAAAGTGAAACAAATTTTGTAGACGAAAAATTTGAATTTTGCATCTAATTATGATAATTTTTGCTAGTAATAATAGAAGGGAAAATGTACTAATCTCAAAAAAATTCGAACTTGAGGTTTTGAGGAACTTCCACATTTCAGAAACACATTTTAAGAAAATGTCTGTCTATGACAAGATAACTCAAAAACGCTTTGAGCTAGACGATTGAAGTTTGGTGTCCGGTTTTTACACTAAATTTGCAGATTCTGTCTATAACAAAGATAATTCAAAAACGCTTTAAGCTAGACGATTGAAATTTGGTGTGCAGTTTTTACATTAAATTTACAGATTCTATCTATGACAATTCTGTCTGTCTATGACAAAAGTAACTCAAAAATGCTTTGAGCTAGACGATTGAAATTTGGTATACGGTTTTTACACTAAATTTACAGATTCTGTTTATGACAAAAATAACTCAAAACCGTTTTGAGCTAGACGATTGAAATTTGATATACGGTTTCCACACTAAATTTACAGATTTCTTTCAAAGTTTGTGTAAAGTTTGCGCAGAGAAAATCCGTCTGTCTGACTGTTCGAATAAAAATTAACACGATAACTACAAAAGAAAGAGAGCTAGATAGATAAAATTCGGCGCCCAGATTTAATATTTATGGCGTATACACCTGCCGAAATTTAGATCAAAACCACAATGGGTTGACTGTCTATCGGTAAGAACTTTTAGAAACAAACATGTAAACCCTTATTAGTCAAAAACTCTAATTATTACCCTAATTATTCAATGGCTTAAACATATCAAAATAAGTATGGAATCTTGGGACTACAAGTGCAATTTTTTGTCAAATTTTTGTTTCAATCGATAGAGAAAAACGTGTCTAAAACACAAGTTCGATTTTTTGATACTATTTACAGCAAGCCAGGAATCAATCGCCAAAAAACTCCCCAAAGATGAGACTTTGATTCAGTAAAAATGCTTAATTCAAACCATAAGTTAATATTTCGTAACTATTGTACCCCAGTGATAAACAAGGCTTTCTCTGGCATGGCGTGTTAATTAGAGAGTATGCGAGTAAGTTTCTGTGAGACCACCAACACCGATTTATTATAATTCCAATAAGCAAATCTAAACATTTATCATAAAAATTATACCATTTTGCTTCGACAGAAATTCCAAATGTAAATTGAAATTTACCAACTTTAAATATTTCTGCGTAAATTACACTTCTTAATTAGTGTTCTACAACCTTCAATTCATTTCATTTAAATCTGAGGGAAATTTAAATATTTATAAAGTTTTATCTGGGATATAATTCCCTGCACAACATATAAATGATTTATCATTCAATCAAGCAATCAAGAGGCCTTATTAATTGAAATTACGTCAACTAATGCTCCATTTGAGTAATAACTGGATTGGATAACATCCAGAGAAGGGGTCCATATGCAATTATTCTCTCGCAATGGTTACAGGTTCATCATTAATCTTTACTAGCGGACATTCTCCGGGGAACTTATCACGGCAAGGCAGAATATCCGTGACTTTAATGCTATTAGCTGACATATTTACATGTTTCAGCTGGTTCTATTCATAGTGGTTTAAGTCGTTGCATTTACGATGATTTGTCTGATATTATATGCAAATATCCTAAAATCGTAAGATTCATATTGTGAAATACTAAATATTTTATATTCTTTAAGTATTGATTTTATTGAAAGAAAATTTTATAGTTAAATATGTCAATTAATTCTAAAAAAAGTGAACGAATATATTGTTATAATCTGTATTGTTGCTTCCCAGCACGGTTAGATCAATCACTGGAAAGACCATTTTACGATCAGCGCTGTTGTTGGCGGATCAGATGCCGAATCAGTGATCCCAGGACTTGGCGACAACTTTGACGATTATTTGGTAACATAGCGACGAATTTGGAGACTTATATAGAAAATACGTTTAAGAATTTTGGCGATAGAGCCAATAGAAATTGAGATATGCTTGTTTGTTCCAGAACCTTCTCTGCTCGACTCCGGGAACTATAAGAAGCAGGTAGTCCAAGCCGAAGACAGTCGTGTATAGAGTCGTCGAGAGATTTAGAGTCGCATTGTGAGTGAAAGGCGGGGTAGTTGAATCAGTCCACCGAAGCGCAAGCGTTGAGTGGAGCCCAAGCGATTGTTGAATTGAACTGTGTTTCGAATCCTGGAGTTTACTATAGAAGCAGCATCGAGTCGTGTAAGGAGTAGTCAGTCTGTAATAGAGAGTCGGCAGTAGTATACAACTAAAGCGATAAGACAGTGGAGAATTGCAGGCGTTTGGAGAGACCGTAGAGTGTAGCTACGTAGATTCCCTCCTCCTATTGAATTCTGGCTGGCCGGTTTGTGTACTGTAATTGTTGTTAGCTACCGATTACTACTTGTGAGCTGATGTTTGTAAAAATAACATTAAGCTAAGTCTACTGTACTTGATTAATTGTCAAAATATGTTCACTGAGAAACTAACTTACACTTCATAGAATTTATGGGTAATTTTTAAAAATAAATATAAACCTTCAGTTTGTATTTCTATAGAATATGCAATAAATTTAGGTATTTCGCTTTTATTAAATGTACGTTTAGACAAACAAATTATTTTATTTTACTAATTAAAATAAACAATTTAAATGAAAACAACTGCATTCGACAAAAGAATCCTTTATCAAATATTGATTTACACAGAATCTATCTTAAAGGGCACCAAAACAATTGCTTTTATCCTAGAATAGAATCAAAACTTTGAAGGAAAATTGTCTTTAAACAAAGTGAAAATAAAACTGTTTTTGACAAGAAAAATAAAATATTCACGGTATGCGCTTCGGAATTCAGATAAAAAAACAATCAGCTCATTTAATTTATCCGAAAACCGATCAAATTATTGAAAAATAGAACTGTCGAATACATTTTTTTTAAATAAATGCTTTCTAGCACTTTTGAGATATTCAGCTATTTGTAAGTATAAATCGAAAAAATCAAGTTTGTCTAATGGAAATGAAAAAAAGATGCAAAATATACCCTTTGATCAACTTATTTAAGAATATCGAGAACATTCTTAGCGAAAGACACGTTTAAATAATAAAAAAGAATTTGCTTCTTTTTACATGGTATAATATATTTGTTTGACATGGTGCCATATAGTTAAATAATTCCTTAATATTACATATTACTTAGTTTTGCTACTTTATTTTGTCATCAAATCAGTGATATACAGATGGAGATACTACAGAGTGGGCAGATATTGTGAATTCTGAATACCGTTTTTCTGCCAGTTGAGATGCCTACAGATTTTGAATGCCTACCAATGCTTTTTGCTATAAATTCTAATGATGACTGATCTTTTAAAGAAAACAACTTTAATTAATTATAAATCATTATATACATTCACATCAAGAGGCGGAATTAACACCTGCATATTTATAAACATACTAGCCGCCTTTGGCGACCAGCCGGTTCGCCAATCTTAATGTTCGTTAAAATTTTAATAATTAAATATTTTATGCAATTCCTACTTTCATAGCTTCTTCATCAAAATATTTTAAAACTTCAAATTTTGATAGTCATATAATTCACTCATAATATTATAAAGGCCTTCAGTCATAACGTAATATGTATCGCTCTAATTCTCTGTTAACTCCAGTAGAATTTATGCTTTAAATTTACGTGGAAATGATTAATTTGCAATTAATATGATAAAATTTTTTACTGAAACAAAGTTTTTTTTTTTTTTTTTTTTTTTTGATTACTGAAAACAGTCACTGAGCGTTTAAACTTTATGGGCACTAAAGAATATCTTTCCTAATTTATGTAATATTTCAAGAATTTGTCAACAAAATATTCTCAGATTCATCGTGACCAGAACGATTAATTAACAATGTTTAATTTTAAATGCATCAAACACTAAGAAAATAAAACGAATCGTTTAAAATAATCGGTTGAAAACAGGTTAAAAAAAACTACTTAAAAAACGATGTACTTAAAATTATAAGCGTATACAAAAAATATATACAATTTAATTACAAAAACATGCAACTAACCTAGAAATAATTTAAATCATCCGTTGTTAATGGTTGTCATGTCAACAATCTGAACACAATGCGCATGCGTGAATTTTCATCGCCAGTTACGGTAACGTAAATGCATGAGTTTTTCTACGCCTGTTGGGGTAACGCTATGCAGATTAGAAATTTTTAATTTCCTTTATTCTGTTTTATTTTAATTCAAAAGTACTTAAGAATGAATCTGAAAGATCGATTAATTAACGTTTAATTTTAAATGCATCAAACATTAAGAAAATAAATAGAATCGTTTCAAATAATCAGCCGAAAAATCTTAAGCCTAGCCTCATGACTGTTGGGGAAAAAAACTGAAGCCGTACTCATTTGGCGTTGGGGAAAATGAACAGATTTTTTGGCGGGAAAGTTAGTTTTTAATTAATAATTAAAATTCTAATTAAAAATTCAAAAAAAGGGCTATCCTATCTTTTAAGTTAGATCAAACTGCACACGGTGTGCAAATTTTATTAAAATCGGTTAAGTAGTTTAGGAGTCCATCGCGGACAAACAACGTGACACGTAATTTATATATATTAAGATAATTATATTTAATGCTTATCATTTTAAGTGCGACAGAAAACACTAACATAATTATTTTATTTCATGGAATATCTGATTTATTCCTGAATTTAATTAATTAAATATAAATTTATAGAAATTGAATCCAAAAATCGTATCAGCCACTAAATATCAAGATAGAGTACATTGCTGGAAATATGCCATTAAATTGGCTTTTTTTTTTCATTTATTGGGTTGAATATACCGGAATTGCATAAATTTAAATCCGGATGGTAGAGTTTATAATTGAAGATGAATATATATAATCAAAATAATTAGCTAAAACATTGTCGCGTAGATAAACTGTGTTTTAACTAAAGTCGAAGATAACCTAAACCTTACATCTGTTTTATCCACAATACAAAATGACCCGAATCTTCCAGGTTTAGAAAGATACAGAAATTATTAGAACATTCTAGAACAAACGAGAAATAACAAAAAGGGTATCAATAATAAAACAATTTTTAGGCAACTTGTTTCAAGTTCATTGCATTCTACCACTGAGCTATTCAGGCTGCTAGAACAAATATCATTACAATATAATCAGTGCCCTACCATCAAATCATAATAAAATTGCGTTAATTTATATTTTATATAAAAGCAACTAATTTCTTAATATGGCATCAATTGTCGACTACTCTACATCGTTCTCCGTTTACTGAAGATATCACCAAAGCATTACTTCGCTACACCTGTTATTTTCTACGCAAGTAAGCATTGAAAAAGTTTCCCAGTCATAACCACAACACAATATTTTCTATTTACATAAAAATTCATCAAGTTTAGAAGCGTCATATCATACCGATTAAGCATCTAGATTTTTTTCGCCATATTGCAAACATTGCTATCCAGTTAGAATGCTATATATACAGAGTGAATGGTAAAGTCTTTTAAAGCCATTTAAATTCAAAACTGATCTCGTATAACTAGGGAATAAACATGTATTTTTAACAAATAAATAGGCTGAACTTATAGACATAGACAACAGCTCTCCTTAGACGCGAAATAAGGAAATAAAAAAAATTACTAAAAATAAAGAATACCTACTGAAAAGTCTAGTTGGGAAAATGTACGATATACCATAATAAAAATACATGAAAATATTTCACGGAATTATTTTTAAAATTGGCAGATATATTTGAGAATAGGTTTATGAAATTCCCATGACTTGAGAAAGGCTCCAGCCTAAATTTAGAAATGTATTCTTCAATATTATCATAC
Source organism: Argiope bruennichi (assembly GCF_947563725.1). NCBI lineage: Eukaryota > Metazoa > Arthropoda > Arachnida > Araneae > Araneidae > Argiope > Argiope bruennichi. The sequence continues at coordinate 52,166,220 of NC_079161.1, read as the reverse complement.
AGTTTATTCGAGTAAAGTAAAGCCGAAATAAAATTTTAAAAACTAAGAAACTGAACAAATATAATAATTTGAAAAACAGAAAAATATCCTTGCGGGGAGAGAGCAATCTGATGATACATTTTTCAATTTTAGGACAAACCTTTTGCCAAGTCCCGAAAAGTTCATAATTTAATTGCATATATCTTCGCCAATTTTGCAAATAACTCCATGAAACCTCTTTCTGTGTTTTTATTGTTCTATGGCATACATTTTCCTAATTGGAATTTTTGATCGATATCTTTTATTTTTTTTAGTTACTTTTACAAATTCCTTATTTCACCGTTAGATGCGCTGTAATTTGCCACAATAAATTCATCATATCCACTTTATTACAGGTACTTATTACTTCCCTGGCTATAGGAGAAGCATTTAACTCTATGAGCCCTGACCCCCCGATATCGCCCCGTTCGATCGGGATATGACTCAGGCTTTTCTGTGGTTAAAATGACTGTACCGATTGCCCTATATATACATATGCAAAAATTGGTGCTAAAGCAATAAACAACCAGCACAACACAAAACGCTCAAAGAGTAGTAGCTGAAAATCAGCACTCCTAATCTGTGCACCTCCCATAACAGAGCATCGAACGACCTCGAAATAGCTCGTATTTTGGCGTCTAATAGAGTTCTTGCCGAAATTCCTACATATTCGATATTAATTTTTTCGCCAAAATCGCCAACTTTGTTGCCAAATCTAGGCTTCATTGTCTTCGTAATCGTTCAAAATCCATTTGAATTATCCATAACTCTCTCCTTTACCATGAAATTAATTAATTCATAGCAATATAGATTCTCATAATATCGTCGAATAAAAATGATCACACTAATCAAAATAAAAGATAAAAATTAATAAACTTCAAAAAATCGAAAGCATTTCGTAAACAATTTCAATTCCTTTACTCTCTATGAATACAAATTTGCAATTTTATTGTAATGTAATATTTTCATCTTTAGTGAGTAAAACTTTTTCCATATTGTACTGTACAAAATTCATTTGCTGGCAAGTGATATAACCAAAACTATCCAGAAATTTGTTTTTCATAGAAACTTTAATGTGCTTTTCCAAATTTTGCGCATTTCAAAAAATTACTAAAGAAAGTCATGTAGTTTATTATGTTTTATCTTATTGCCTACGTTGTCTTTTATTTCTTGCCTTGTTTTGTTAAAAATTGATGCTATTTTATTATTATTATTTTGCTCATCATAATTTATAAGTCATCCATCTGACTCTCCGACCCGCCACGAAGGCATACGGATCTAAACCATAAAAACAGAATGACCGAACCGCCGCAACAGCAACATTGGCGGGAACTGTGTTTGAGTCCTAAGGGCCACCACCGGCCACGGTACAACCCTTCCTGAAGGAAGTACGTCCCGTCATCGATGGGAGGAGTCAGATCCCCCACCTATTAGTGTACCCTCCAGGGTGGCGAGATCCAACCACCATGCCGGAATCATTTCATCCTCATTTCGAGGTGCCCCCGGATGTTCATCGTAATTTATAAAGTTAATTTTAGATTTTAAAAAATTATTATGTTAATTATAAAAGATGCATTTTTATTATTATTTACCCTTTCGTACAAAAACGAAGCAGCGGAACAAAATTTTAATAAATTATAAATTTTAAAATATAAAAATCTGATATATTATATATTATCAAGTAAAAATTCAAAAATTTTCACTTTTTATTTGGGCTCTTATATTTAAAATTTTTGTGCTATACCTTTTTTTAGCTTACAAAAACTCTTCTACGTCATTAAAAAGTAATTATCTAATCATAAATCTAACTATTAAATTTTTATAATCAAACATTGTTATTGAATTATTCTTTTACGAGAAAGATTATTTTAAGCATAATCTTATTTCACACTTCGTATTTTACCTAAAAAAGAGTTCTTACGTTATTCAGAGTTCAAAATTAAGATTATATAAGTCCTTTTGCAAAAAATAAATTTAAAATATTAACTGATTCACAAATCCAATTTGATTCAAACTTTTTGTTAAGTTGGATGTAAGAGACCCTAAAAATTCTAACATAAACTTTTTGTTCTCAAATATTACAAAACTTATTGCGATAGGTAAATATCTAGAAACAAAGGAAATGTGATTTTACTTTCAAACTGAGGTAGTACTGTAACTTTTACAAGTCCACACATTCCAAATATCTTGAAAAGTCTCAAAAAGTCTAGTCGATAGTCTCAAAGACAAAATACCATAACTTTATTAAGTGTTAGCTTTCAACTCTAATAATATAAAAGACATTTTGCTGCATTAAATAGCGAACATGTAGTCAAACATTCCTAAAAATAATTGACTTTATTTTCAAGTCCACATATTCCAAATCTCTTGAAAAGTCTCAAAAAGTCAAGTCGATAGTCTCAAAGACAAAATACCATAACTTTATTAAGTGTCAGCTTTCAACTCTAATAATATAAAAGACATTTTGCTGCATTAAATAGCGAACATGTAGTCAAACATTCCTAAAAATAATTGACTTTATTTTCCAAGTCCACATATTCCAAATCTCTTGAAAAGTCTCAAAAAGTCAAGTCGATAGACTCAAATACAAAATACAATAATTTTATTAAGTGTCAGCTTTCAACTCTAATAATATAAAAGAGATTTTGCTGTATGAAATAGCAAAAATGTAGTCAAACATTCCGCAAAATAATTGACTTTATTTTCAAACGAAAAGAAATAATCACCTCAAAATTTTCTCGCATTCTAATTTGTCATAACAGAGGATGTCTTATAAAGCACTGACGTACAATAATTATGTAATATCAACATTTGGCGTGAATTTAGCATTTTTACTGAATCGCTCGTGTCATCCTTGGCGAGTTATTTGGCGATTTTTCCCCGTCCTGCTTTAATTATACCAAAAATTTAATTTTTGTTTTAAGCACGTTTTTCTCGATAAAATGAAACGAAAATTTGACAAAAAATTTCGCTTGTAGTCACACAATCCCATACCAAATTTAATATATTTAATTCATTGCGTTTTAGAATTACCACGTTTACAAGGTCCAGAAAGTACAGACCGACAAACAGTCAACCTATAGTTTGGTTTGTCTGAAAATTTGACAGATGTTTGACCATAGATGTCAAATCTATATACCAAATTTTATCTATGTAGCTCCCTTCGTTTTATATTTACCATGCTAAAATATTCGGTGATTGAACAATTGGACAAATTGACTCCCCCTGAACAATTTTTACTTAAAATTTGATAGATATTTGAAAATTTGATCTAAAGGCTGTATACCAAATTTCAACTATCTAGCTCAAAGCGTTTTTGAGTAATCTTTGTCACAGACAAACAGATAAACATTGTCCATTTTTTTTTTTTTTAACTCAGAGAGATCTAAAACATGGAGCTTTGTCAATATCTCGAGTTCCAATTTTTTTGACAAATACTATACTTAATTTTTATATTGCGTATGCAAAAAAAGGAATTTTTTTTTAAATAAATAAAAAGCAAACGAATCAGCCTACTGTAAAAGCCTATCAGATCGCTTTTTTTTTCCTTCGTGATAAAAGCAGTAGGAAGTTGCGTTTAAAGTTGAACTCTATAGGTTACTTGAGTTAAAAATGCGACTGAAAAGGCAAAGCTTCCTTTTTTTTAACTGCAAATAACATAATGTTTCCTTAAATACACAATAAAATATTATATCCATGCTTTCTGATCTAAAAATAACCACGAAAATATGTCAAAATCTCCACCGATCCACATGAAATTGAAAATAACCTTCAATTGGAACATCCGTGCTTGATTCTGAAAGTGTTTTGTTATCTTCATGTATGTTAACTTTAAACCATGAATGGTTTGAATTGAGGATTACATTTCAGAATTTCCATGTAACAAATACATAATACTTAGTCAGTGATTAAAAATACTTAATCACTAAAAATACTTTATGAAATAATAGCTTTATTTATTTTTTATGGCCTTTTTAAATGACTTGGTTTAGAAAAAATAAAAGTTTTTACATTGATGTAAACGTTTTTACAGATGTTACATTGAATTCTTGATGCGCTACAGTTCTGAAGTTCATTGCAATTTTGAGTTCTCGATGACTAATTAATTAGCACTTGAAAAATATATAAATCGATTAATATTAATTGAATTTAAATCAATATTATAATCGCAACCTAAGAACGAATTTGTCTAAATCTTATTTTAAGACTCCGCAGTATTTTTAATTTTGATTCTTGACTTTAAAAAAAATTATATTAATCGAAACAGGTTTTTTTTTAAGATTTATTTTTGTTACATTCGTTTTTTTTTCTATTTAAGCAATAAATTAGCGATATCATATTTTTGACAGAATTTTGGAATTAAAAGGACAGAAAGAAGAAATAATGCCTGCGTTTTATCACAATGTTCACAGAGGAAAATTAAACATGTCTCAGTGAAAAATATGCAACGAAAGATAAAAAAAATAACCTAACAGACAGTAATGAAAATCTTAAAAAGCGATATTTCTTTTCATTAATATTGAATGATTTAATGAATGAATATATTGATAAGAAATAAACGAATATTCTCGAAGGAATAAAATATATTAACAAAATTCCAAGGAAAGCAGAACTTTCATTTGAGACTTAATTGGTTTTCGAATTCAACATATCTACTGAAAATGCCAAAATCAAATTAAAAGCAAACAGATACCGACATCATTACACTTTCGATTTTCATCTATTAATGAAATATTGTGTTTACTCTCTTGTCAAAACAGAGCACATATATCCTCTGTTTCTTCTAGAATTCTTTTAAAGTGCCAGGTATGTGTCATGTGACAATTTAATGAACTTTTTCCTAATGAATTTATAAAAGTAACAATATATTCAACTGATAATTTAGTAACAAACATTTTTCATTTGCTATAAATTAATGAATATTATTTCCTAGTCTTAACTTAATGGGAAAATTTGATAATTATTAATGATATTTGGCCATGGTTATTTTGTTTAGGATCATTTCCAGAACGCTCAGTTTGAGTTGTACATGTAAATTATTCTAGAAATAATTCTGTAGTTGAATTTTTTTCATAATAGATACTGATTATTTTAGGATACTGATTATTTAGGCATTTGAAATCGTCTACATTCGTGTACTTGTAGATAGTTTCCTTTTATCTAACAGTGTCCATCAAAAAAGCTTTTTTTTTTCCTTATGTAGATGACCACTCATTAAATGGCATTTGATTATTGAGAAGTTGTTAACTATTACTGTAACTCATCATTTAACATTTTTTTTTCATTATAGCTTCGATGAGTTTTATCTATGTTTGTAAATTTGATTCTAAATATGAACAAACAAGTAGAGGACTAGAAATTATAATAATGGGCAAAATTAAGTCATGAAAAAATGTGTCTTTTAAGTTGATATTTTCAAGAAAAAGTCAATAGAAGACAAATGTTTGCAATGAATATTGTTGCACAGTTCTAAGAAATCTAGGCTTGGTATCTAGATATTTTGGAAATACGAGGAAATTTCGGCCGTCTTTATATTTGTAATTGTTAAAAAGAGTTGATTGAATGCATTGCATTTTTATGAAAAATCAATCAAGTAACTGTATGTTGAAAATTCTAACAAACTTAATACGGACAAATGAACCCCATTTTATAAGAAACACATGTAACAAATCACAGACGAAGCTTACATAAAACAGCATTTATAAAAATTAATAAAACATACGAAACAAATCATTATCAAACAATCATAACCGCACAAAGAGCGCAAAGAAAAGTCGCTGGAGATCAGAGTTGATCCGAAGAAAGAATTCAAGCAACTATTAATTTCAATTTTGTCTCTTGTTTTTTCCCCACCGTTATTTATTCTCCTCGTTACAGAAGAGTCTAGACGGATATCGTAACTTCGCTCCTATTCGAGATATTATCAAAGTGATTTTTAATTAATTATATATAAATGTGCCAAATTTGGTTGCTCTAAGTAAAATGATTGAGCCTGTAGGGTCACAATACTCACACAGGCACACACCCATTCATCTTTCTTATATATAAAGATTTTTTTGCAGAAGTTTCAAAGTTATACTTTTCAAAATCCATCAATGGACATTTTCTTTTAACTTTGCATTTTCTAACTACAGATTTTGACCTCTTTTTCAATAAATAGTACCGAGATTTCAGGAATTTTTTTTCTAGTTAATTATTGCTCCTATAGCATCAAGGCTCAAAACTCCATTATTAGATTTAAAATATTTTATGAAATATTAATGAAATTCTGAATATCAGTGTTCCTAAAAAAGCTTGAATGTGAATGTATATCACAAAATCTGAACCAAACTAAGAATATTTATAAAAAAAAAAGATAATAATGCAACTAGAATTTTTTTTTAAATGTTTACTTCTATAAGCGTTGACATTCTTTCGGGTTTATGTCGTATCGTATTCCATCAATATTATTTATCCGAATTTTTATGATTGTGCATAACGCACTCGGTCTTGCAGTCAACTCCGAATTTCACTAAATCTGACCATTCTCTATGCATTATATGCAAATGGTCTGGCATCAACTCTAACTTTCAAACTTATTATTTGGGATGCACACATGAATCCATGCAAAAGCTCTTTATCGAAATGCGTATAGATTCCGAAATGACTGTAGTATCATGAGAAGAGTTATCATCCTATTATAGGATGAATTTCGTTAAATTTTATCAGTTATTTTAAAGAACCGCAAAGGCAGAATAAATGTATACTTACAAATCTCTGAAATTTGACGCAATGAAGTAACTGTGGCAGATTGGCACGAGTGAGGATAGAACCTTGGACGTTGTGGTTCACAGCCGAGTAACATGACCACAATACAAAAGCAATTGCTCGTGTAGCGTAGTTATTAACTGGCTTATATGCTATTCACCACAGACTCTCCCTCCAGTGAGTCGGAGGGCAGACGAATTGATATGGCTGTTGAGTGGTGATGTATTTACTGGCTGTTGAGTATAATGCGCCTGTACCCAGTTGAGTAGCGAGTGTGTGTGGGTGAGTGGTTGCTGCTTCAAGTGAGTCTGACGACTTTGGTTTGCTGTGGGTAGATGGCGCCACAACAGCTGTACGAAGGTTGAAGGTTCATCGTTCGAGGTCACCAATTTTAGCGAATTGTGACGATCGAGGATAGAACCTGGGATGTAGCGGTTCGCAGCCGAGTAAACATGACCACAATACAAAAGCAATTGCTCGTGTAGCGTAATTTTTAAGTGGCTTATATGCTGTTCACCACATAACTTTACTCGGGATGAATTAAGAGTAAACGAGTTTCTCAATCCAGTTTTTGTTCATAAATATGATAGAAACATGGTTGTGGGTCTTTTAAGAAATATTTGTGTTGAATCTCGCATCATCGATATCGCTCAAAGCTTGGAGATGTATTGTTTAGTTTTCTTAAACTGATAAAAAATAATTTTTAAAAAAATCTTTGATTTTTAACAACTAAGTTAATTTTAAGGACGATAGAATTTCATTTTATTTTAATGAAATGAAAGTGCAAAAATTATCTCTAATGGCCTTTAAAGTTTCTCATGAAATTGTATCAAAAGTATAGAGGTCAAGATAATTAAAATCTCAAGCAAGTTTGATATATTTAAATAGTTGCTTTTTTTGAGTTATTGCGTTTACCGACCGACAGACGGTTAATTCGTTATTCAATTTGGCTCAAGCTTTGACAGTGTCTACACTATAGATGTTAAATCTGTATGTCGAATCTTATATATATATATATATATATATATATATATATATATCTTCGTTTCTTAGTTAATGTGTTAACTTATATTCTAAAGCCGGACAGACGAACTCCCTCTGTACAGAGTTTACACAAAACTTGATAGAAATCTGCAAATTTGATGTAAAGACCGTACACCAAATTTCAACCACCTAGCTCAAAGCGTTTTTAAATTCTCTTTACCACAGAAAGAAGGACGGACATTTTCCAGAAATGTGTTTTTTAAATTCAGGTAGGTCTAAAATCGTGTAGATCCCGAGTTCGAATTTGTTGACGATTACTATACTTTCGCTACGTTTATGAGAAAATAGAAATTATTCGAGCCATGAGCTTACCTTTATGCATAAATTTTGACGAAAAATAATTTTATGCAGGAGTAATACTGTGTGAACCAGTTTCTTAACCTAATTTTAGCGTAGTAGAGGTTATAGAGGCATGGTTATACATCTCTTATGAAATATCTATTCAAAGTCTGATGTGACCAATATTTCTCAAACCTTGAAGATGTTCCTATTGTTTATATTTCTTTGATTGATAAGAATTGTTTTTTTTTTAATCTTTTTAATAACTAAATTAATTTTTAAGAGCTTAAGCAGAAACTTCATTTTATTTTAATGAAATGAAAGTGCAAAATTCTGTCTAATGGCCTTTAAAGGCTCTCTTGAAATTGTATCAAAAGTACAAAGGTCAAAATAATTAAAATCTCAAGCAAATTTCTTAGCAGATGCATAAAAGGATAAAAAGCAAATGGGTTCCAATTCCGATCTTCTTTTTCTTTTATTCGAAAAAATTATTTTAATGAGATCAATATCGTTTACTGCATATGGCGTCTTTTTTAAGAGATGCAGTACTTCCCCTATCTTTCTGACGAAGCATAAATTTTCTTTGATCGGACAGCCATTAAAAAAATTCTGATTCGACAAAAAGATAAGGGAAAATATTAATAAGCTTAAAAAATTGTAATTTGTTAAATATATATAAAGATATAAAATATTCAGAGATCAATATAATAAAAGCTCACATTTCTAAAATTAGAACTATTTATTTAGTGTGAAGTACTTCTATTTGGCTTCAAATAAGTATGTATATTGAATTAGAGAATAATATAAAATAAAATCCAATTAAAGATAAAAGGATAAAAGCATATATCTATCTTACTATCTTGTGTTCTTTCCTTACATAGTACAAAATTTATTAATTTTTTTCAGTGCATATTGCTTTTTACTTTATCGTATATGAAGTGTAGAGAAAGTCAATTAATCGTCAGAGTTCGAACTCAGATTTTGATGAATCTTTAAGTTTTTGAACCTACCATAGTTTGAAAAACACATTTATCTTTCTATCTGAAAGTATGTCCGTCGGTCTGTCTATGACAAAGATGACTCAAAAAACACATCCATCTAGACAGATGAAATTTGGTATATAATGTCTACACCAAATCCATGGATTTCTATTCAGTTTTGAGCAAAATCCTTTCTCCGAAAATTTTTCTATCTGGCTTTTCGAATATAACTTAACAAGATAGCCACATAAAGAAGAGAGTTATATAGATAAGGTACACAGATTTAGCATCTATATCGTAAACACCTAGCCAAATCCAACAAAGGGTTGGCCGTCTGTTGGTCTTTAATTTTAGAAACATGTAAATACAATAATTAAAATCACTATGTCTTAAATACATCAAATTTGATATCTGATTTTGTGACTGCAAGTGAAGTTTTGTGTCAAATATTTATTTCGCTAGGTTGTGAAAAACACGTCTAAAGCATAAATTCTATTTGCGGATCTATTAACGTCATGCCCGGGACTACTGGCCAAATACCTCGCCAAGGATAACACAATAGATTCAGTAAAATTGCAAAATTCATGCCAAAGGTTAATATTTTGCAACTATTGTACGCCAGTGCCATGCAAGGTGTTCTCTGGTATTAAAAGTATATTAGAGAATATGCGAGAAAGTCTTGTGGAGACTAGCGCCGCTGGTTTTTATTTTGTATAATTATTTTGAAGTTTAGGAAAAGTAAAGAGGGAAATGTCAGCAATATGTGAATCAACGAAGTTTGATGAATGTGAATTCGTGAAAAAGCATTCAAATGAAGTGTTTCATCATTGAAATTTAATTTTTCCGATAATACATCAGTCTGCGAAAAAATAACTCGAAAACGTTTTGAACTAGACAATTGAAATTTGGTATACGGTCTTTGCACCAAATTTACAGATTTCTTTCAAATTTTGAGTATTATTACGAAGAAATCCGTCTGTCTGGTTGTTTGAATTAAAATTAACGCAATAACTTCAAAACGAAGAGAGCTAGATAGATAGCATTCTTTTTCACATATTTAACATCTATAGTGTAAACACCTGTCAAATTTTTTGAGCCAAAAACAACAACATGCTGACTGTCTGCAGGTCTGTACTTTCAACAATGTATAAATGCAATAATTCAAAAACGCACTGACTTAAATATATCAAATTTAAGGTATGAGATTTTGTGACTTAAAGTACAGTCTTATGTCAAATTTTTGATTCAATCGGTTGTCAAAAACGCATCTAAAACATAAATTCTGGTTTCGGATAGCAACCGCATGCCAGGAATAAAATGCGAAAAAAAAAAAAAAACTTGCCAAGGTTGGCACCAAAAATTCAGTAAAGTTGCTAAATTCGCGCCAAAAGTTAATATTTCGTGCGTAAAGTACGCCAATGCCATTTAAGGCATTTTATGACAGAGTATGCAAAAAAGGGGCGTTTTTATTAATATTATTATTATCAAATCTTGCAAAAAAATAGAAAAAAGATATATCTTATTCAAGTGAGACTGCAAAATGTTTCAAAATATAAAACTTGAATTTTAATATAAATAGTGTGGGATATAGCGACAAAGGATATAGCGACAATCCAATAACGTTAAACCTTTAAAGAAGTTAAGTCATAAGTGCCCGGTGGAGATGGTTAAAAACTCATCCGGGTAGTTTCGGTAGGGATATCGATTGGAAAAATACTGCCAAGCCTTGTTCATAAACGTTTTTTTAATAAAATTTTCCAACATGCCACACACAACAAAAGACAAAAAAAATGACTAAAAATAAAATTAAATAAAAAGCATTGTTCGATCGATTGAAGAATCTTTGGGTTGGCTTCTGAAAACAATAGCGATAGAAAAACAAATAAAAAAAATGTATTGAATATTGTGTCTGAACTTGCACATAGGTGTAAAAAAATTTATAAACACATCAAACAAATCTCTTGCATAAGATATTTGAATTTTTGTTTAGATACGAAAAAGATGAAATTCATTATGGATCTCCAAGCTTCTGTATTTGCTTAAATCAAGGAAATAATGGTAATAAATTAATCATTTGTAATAAGAATATTTTATTGTTTCACATATAATTATTTAATAGATTTTTACAAACATAAAACTTCCTCCAAAATATTTTTTTTTTACATTTTAAAAACATAATTAATTATCTGCGAAAAATTCAGAAATGATGTCTTTCTTGAAAAGGCTTCAGAATTTATTCATTTTTAATTTTGTGAAAGTGGTTTGATTTGTTTGTATTTGCCATATTATATTATCTTATTCCAGCATCTTTTGGTTTCCAAATTTTTTTTTTAAATTATTTTTATCAAAAGTTTTTGAGAATTAATCAGATATGATATTATAATCTTTGTAATGAAAAAATGAGTAAATGCTACTTGCGCTAAACACATGAGGCATTTACTATACCTTTTAGAATAAACCAGTCTGGTATTTCTGGTATTTCGTCAAAATTTTCTAGTATACTCTTTATTAAAGTGTTATTCCTGGGTACCTTGCTTGGTATTAGCTTACTATTTACAAAATATTAACCTTCGTATTTTGTATTGTTACTGATTCTATCATGTTAATCTTGGAATGCGTTTTTTAGTTATTGCGCATGTACGGTTGTAAAAGTCAACCCTGCGATAGATTTCATTCCAAATTTGACAGATATCTACACTTAGATGCCAAATCTGCGTGCCAAATTTTATCCACTTGGCTTTCTTTGATTTGTAATTATTGTAAAATTATATTTGGTCATCTGGCCAAACAAATTTGCTCTGTATGAATTCCGCTCAACATTTGATAAAATGCTACAAAATTGATGTACCAAAACTATATGCCAAATTTCATCTGGGTGACACAAAGCTTTTTTTGAGTTATTTTTGTTACGGACAGACGAATGGATGAACAGCCAGACATAATTCCACAAATAAGTTTTTTCGAACCAAGAGAGGTTTAAAATATGAATATTCGTCGGTGTCTCGAGTTAGGAATTTTTGAGCAATATTTTCTCTGCATTTCAGATAAGAGAAAGTAAAAATTGAAACTTGACATAATTGTTCTGGATAATTGAAAAGGGAGAAAGAAAGGTCATATGTTCACTTTTTCATCAAAATCTGCATTGCAGCATAAAATTTCCAAAAGAATGCCGTTTCCTTCTCCATATACATGGTTCAATTATTCTTACTTAACAATTTTGAACAGATTCGAGCTACTCTGACTTGCTGAATTATTTATTGTTTAACCATAATAGGAACTCATCATTGGTCTTTTGACTACGTATACCATTAAAAGACAGGTAGGTGACTAGTCGATTTTTTGCGAAATTATGAAAAAACATTATTTGATATTCTTAATAAATGAACAGGTTTCTTTATAAAACAGTTAGAATTTTGTTTCTGAGTCTATTTTAGGGGAAGTTACACTGATTTTTATATCTGCATATACATACGTTTTAATGCTATTTTGTCTCTTTAAATGCCATTTTCTAAAATTCTAATCTTTGATAGAATTTTTTTCTGCAGCTTCTGAATCAGAGGATAAGTAATTTATTTATTTAAAAATATTATCATGTGAGAACATGATGTTGTTTTGGTTAGGGGGTTTGGAAGCTCGAAATCGCATAGGCAATGATTAAAGCATAAATGGCAATTTTCGTCATCATCTTTTAATCGCATATATTTTTTACCTGATTTTACCAGTATTGCATTATTATTATTATGTATGCTTCTTTGACAGCAGATGTATTTTCAAAAGGTTGACCTGCTTTTACCAATATTGCATTATTATTACGTACGCTTCTTTCCCAGCAGGTGCGTTTTTAAAAGGTTGACGTAGAACTATGACATCATAGCTGTTATTTCATCTCAAAATCGATCGAGCTCCAAAACTTTGTTGTCAGCTAAAAAAATTGAAAATCAAAATTTTTTAAAAAATTATCATTATATTTATAGATAGAGAGGAGGGGAGGGGGAGAGGGATAGACCGATAGAGAAGTCCAGTGATTGTTTCAAACCGGTTAAAACCAATTAATGACTTAAATTAATTAAGACAAATAATGACCTAAAAATAATAAGGTTCTCACATGATATCTTGAATTGTGCAATCGTAGATTTCATTTTAATTTTTTATTTTTTATAGTTGTTTTAGTACTTCAAAATGTGAAAAAAAATTTAAATGTATCAGTCGAGCCCCAATATTTAAAGAATGGATAGAAATATGGCTTATTTTTTAGTTCAGGAATTAGATAATATATTTCTTGAACTATCTGCAACATTTTAAGAATTTTTTGGATAAACCTCTAAAATAAAAATGTTTTGCTTTATACCTCTCTTGAGCTCCCAAAATCAGCTCTTATTTCCTTTTTTTTTTTTTTTTTTTAAGCTTTGTCTTTTAACTGGCATATTTTGGTTTCGTCGATGTATTTTTTTTTCATTTTGTATACAAGTATAAAAATTTTACTAGTTGTGAGGGGTTTTCAAAAAATTCATCCTAAACGTAATCACATACTGCCAAGCAATGGATGAAGAACTAGTCAATTATGGATTTTGCTCTCTTACCACGTTATGAGAGAGAGCAAAATCCATAATTGACTAGTTCTTCATCCATTATTACTTATAACCACTTATTCAAACATATGTTTGATATACGAAATGTGAAGTCCTTTCTTTACGCAAAACATGAGTGTACGATAATATATCCTGAATTACATCCAGTCAAATTACAACATCCAAAGATATGGCATCTACGAAAATACTTTGCACCATAGAAATTTCTTTAGCATGAGTACATAAATTATTATGCAAAACCAGTGGAAGCAACCCCCCCCCCCAAAAAAAAAACTTTCTAACATACTCACTAGTAAACTTGTCCCGCCAGAGAACGCTTTAAGTGGTATTGGCGTATAATAATTCAAAATATTAATTTTTGGTGTGAATTTAGCATTTTTAGTAAATCTATCGTGTCAACCATGGCGTGGTATTTGCCAATTAATCCCTGGCATATGATAATAGAATCCAAAAATTGAATTTTTGTTTTAGACACGCTTTTCTAAAGTAAATTTTTGTCATTTTCTAACTAAAATTTGATATAGAACTACAGTCAGTCTGAATTGCCGTCATAAAATCCCATATCAAATCTGATATATTTAAGCTGTAGCGAATTGGGATGAGCGAGGATAGAACCTGGAACCTTTTGGTTCGCAGCCCAGTAACATGACCATAATACAAAAGCAATTTCTCGAGTAGCGTAGCTGTTAACTGGCTTATAAGCTTTCACCACAGACTCTCCCTCCAGTGAGTCGGAGGTGAAGCGAATGATGTGGCTGTTGAGTGGTGATGTATTGTTGATTCTAATGCGCCTGTACCCATTTGAGTTGCGCCAAGCGTTATGGCGAGCGTGCGTGGGTGAGTGACTGCTGATGCTGTTGCTGCGTCAAGTGAGTCTGACGACTTTGGTTTGCTGTGGGTAAATGGTACCACAACAGCTGTGCGAAGATTGAAGGTTCCTCGTCCGAGGTCACCAATGTGGCGGATTGGTATGAGCGAGGATAGAGCCTGGGACCTTGTGGTTTGCAGCCGAGTAACATGACCACGATACAAAAGCAATTGTTCGGGTAGAGTAGCTGTTAACTGGCTTATAAGCTTTCACCACAAAGCTATCGCGTCTTTGAGTTATCAGGCTTACATGTTTCTGAAAATACAGACAGACGATCAATACATTATTGTATTTGACGCAAAATATGAAAAATGTCTGTTTTATAGTTGTTAATTCTGTGTATTGAAATCCATCTATCTAGCTCTCTTCGGCTCTGTTGATATATACAGGCAGGCCGACAGACAGACTTCCTCCGAACGGATTTTACGCAAACTCTGATATAAATCTGCAATTTTGGTATAAAGGCTGTGTACCAAATTTCAACCGTCTAGTGTTTTTGAGCTATCTTTGTTACAGACAAACAGATGGACATTTTTCAAAAATTCATTTTTCGAACTCAGGATGGTCTAAAACATAGAAATTCCTCAAAATCTCGAGTTCGAAATTTTTGACGATTACTGTACTTTTTGTATACTAAATATATGAGAAAATACAAATTGGAATTCTGTTGCATTTAAACCTTCCTGCTTTAAAGATTAAAACAATTCGGTGGTAATTTTCAACAAATTCTACATGATATTGATTTAAAAAAAAGCATTAATAAACCTTTCGTGGAAATTTTACTGAGTTAAACGATACCGTGCGTGTTGCAGTTACATCAAAAATAATTATTATCTGTTGAATTATATTAAACTGAAAAGCTTCTTTATAAATTAATATTAAAAAACAAACAATTTCTAAAATTCTTTTATTGTGATTTTTTTTCCCTCAAAATTTCAGAAAACTTTTTTTTAATGCAGAATACATTTTTGATGGTATTAAATCAAAAAAATATACAAACTTTTCCACATTTTGCTCCTACTTCTAAAGAATAATTAATAAAATAAGGTAAAAGAATAAAAATTTAATTGATAATGAAATAGATTTATCAATTCACGAGAAAAAAAAAGGAAATCAAACTTTTCCTTTATAACTTGGAGCCTTTCAGCTTACGAACAATTTTTTTCCCTTTGGAATTACAGTCGTATAATCAGTAACTCTTTTTCTTTATTTTGCTTAGCTCCTAAAAAGGAAAAGAAAACAGTCACTAGAAGCATTAAAATAACGCCTTGCAACTCTACCATAGCAGAGGGGGGGGACAGAATTGCAGAAAAATGATACTTGTTTCTTGTTACTATGTTTCCTACTTCTGAAAAAGCAATTACATTTCCCATTAAGCGAGCTTTCATCTTTTCTTTGAAAAAATAAATCTGCCCGAATTAGTAGCTAAACGACATGCAAACATGTTTTTATTCGTGTTAATCATGGGATATGTTTTTTCAAACACAGACTTTTAGCTATTTTTGTAGTTTTGTAGAGACTTTCCTATTTGTTCAGTATTTTTTATTTTTATTTTAATTCATTAGTTGAAAGGGATTCATTTTTGGAATGTAGTTTCGTGGATACGATTGTAGTTTAGCAACCAAAAAAAAAGATATGGAATGCTGGGATGCAATCTTAAGGATTTAGTGAAATTCACATTATTTTGTAGCTGCTCATTATTCGAAATATAAACTGCAGGGAATACTCTTGTGCTTATAATTTAATTAAGAATATAAAAGAACATTTGATAATTAACATATAAAATATGCATTAACAAACTGAAGTAAAGTCATTAAAACATTAAGAAGACGAAATTATCACTATGAAAATATACAACAGTTACTGACAATAGCATATTTTAAATATACAGGGTGTTCATTAATTATTGTCGGGGTTTACGTACCTCATAACTTTCGAATAAAAAATATTACGCAAAACCCGATTACGTATTCGTAAATTACAACTCAAAGAATTTTATTAATGTTATTAAAGTGTAAAGCTTGCACAATTTGCACTTTGTAGGTATTCAGATGAAGGCGATTCTTTGAGTTGTACTTTACGAATACATAATTCTTTGAGTTGTAATTTACGTATTCGTAATTCTTTGAGTTGTAATTTACGAATATATAATTCTTTGAGTTGTAATTTACGTATTCATAATTCTTTGAGTTGTAATTTACGAATATATAATTCTTTGAGTTGTAATTTACGAATACATAATCGCCTTCAACTGAATACCTACAAAGTGCAAATTGTGCATGCTTTACACTTTAATATCATTAATAAAATTCTTTGAGTTGTAATTTACGAATACGCAATCGGTTTTGCGTAATATTTTTTATTCGAAAGTTATGAGGTACGGAAACCCCGACAATAATTAATGAACACCCTGTATAATCCTAACACCATGTAATATTTTTATGAAGAACAGGGAACTAATAATTAAATAAGTCATTTAAATCTCACCAGTAAATCTGTTTGTAAATATGTATAAAGTAAAGATGCGTGTGTGTGTTGGAGTGATTTTTTTAAATATCTCTTAATATGTTTAGGGGATTGTTATGAGCTAGGATTGAACCTGGGACCTTGTGGTTCGCAGTCCAGTAACATAACCAGGAAACAAAAGCAATTGCTCGTGTAGCGTAGTTGGTAACTGGCTTATATGCTATTCACTACAGACTCTCCCTCCAGTGAGTCGGAGGTGAGACGAACGATATGGGTGTTGAGTGGTGATGTATTTATTGGCTGTTGAGTATAATGCGCCTGTACCCATTTGAGTAGCGCCAAGCGTTATGGCGAGCGTGTGTGGGTTGCGTGTTCAAATCACGTCCGGGTCACCAATTTAGGGATTGTTATGAGCAAGGATCGGACCTGGGACCTTGTGGTTCGCAGTCAGTGACATAACCAGGATACAAAAGCAATTGCTCGGGTAGCGTAATTGTTAACTGGCTTATATGCTATTCACTACATATCTATCTTTTTAGATACCTTCTGACAGATTTAGTTCATAATTTGATAAGAATTCCGTAGTTATAGAATTCATTTGTACTCGAAAGCCAGACAGACAGACAATCATTTGAACTTTGCTCGAAATCTACAAATTTGGCCTAAAGTCTATATACCAAATTTCAACCGTTAACTCAAAGTATTTTTGAATTACTGAGATCACAAACAGGCAGATAAATGGACAGACATACAAGCAGACAAATGCCTTTTTTTATATCACTTTATTCAAGAAGGTTTGAAATATTTGTCAATTTATTGAAGAATTAGAATTCCATCAAAAATTCGAGTTCAGTATTTTTAGAGATTGCATTAGTTTTTCTATATTTCGTTTACTAGAAAGTAAAAATTACTACATAAACAAATTACCTTAAATATTTTAAATTTACCAAGATTTTTAGGATAGAAATGTAAATAAAATTGCTAAAATCCGGATTTAAAAAAAAACCTGCATGCTGATAAAATTGCTGTTTAGTACAACAGCCAATTAATCGCCAATAAAGTCGCCAAAGATTCCACTTATTGACTATGTTCGTCAATGACAAGTCGTTAAGCCTAACATTCGCCAATGGCATACGAGTAATACACAAGTACTTCACATACATCTATAAAAATAGGTGCCTTGCCTATTAAAATAAGTTGTACAATTTCTATACCATATTATTCGATGTTCTGAATGTTGTACAATTTCTATACCATATTATTCGATGTTCTGAATATAGTACAATTCTGTAAAAATATCATAAGGAAATTTGTATCTTTAGAGCTGACAAAATGCTTGCTTTATTTTACTTTCTCTCCTAAAAAGTCACGTGAAATTTTAATATAAATTAAACCCATTGTGGTTTACATTATGTCCCACAACTTTTCCTAAACCACTGGATTCGAACTTATTATTGAGACAAGGGAAAGAATATTGTCACTTTTAACCTCTTCGCCGTCCGTATGGCGTCTAAGGCGTTCAAATGAAACTCTACAGAGCGGCCGCAACGTGCTTCAAGCGTTCTTTTACATTTTTAAACTTTTAAAGTTTAAAACGCTTTGTAGATTTTCACTTGTTTGAGTTTTTTTTTTTTTTTTTTTTTTTTTTTGTTCTAATGCAACGAAAAACAAAGAAGAAACAGAAATTTTTGCTGACAAGACAGGACGGCGAAACGGTTAAAAGAAAATTAATTAGATATTCTTTTAATTAGAATTTAACTAAAATCTCGCTTTCTATTATCTCATATATGAAGTATACAGAAAGTATTGAAATCATCATAAAATTACAACTCAGGATTTTGAAATATCTTCAAGTTTTAGATCTCCCTGAATTTGAAACACATATTTTTAAAAAATGTCTGTCTGTCTGCCTGTGACAAAGACAACTGAAAAACACTTCGAGCTGGATGGAAAAAATTTGTAGACTTTTTTCTAATTTTGAGCAAAATCCATTCAGAGAAAGTCTGTCCGCCTTGCTGTCCGAATATAAGTTAACACGATATGTACAAAATGAAGAAATCTAAATGAATTAAAGTCGTCTCACATATTTAAATCTGCAGTGCACACACCTATCAATTTTGAACTAAATCCAATGACGGGCTGACGGTCTGTATATTCAGAAATATGTGAACACCATAACTCATAAATTCAGTGTCATAAATATATCAAATTTGGTATGGGATTTTGTGACTACCATAGTCGTTTTAAGTCAAATCTTTGTTTCAATCGGTTGAGAAAAATGCGCCTAAAATAAAAATTATATTATCTGATACTATTAACCACCTGTCAGGGATTAATCACCAAAGAATTCACCAAGAATTAACGATATACTGATTAAAAATGCTACATTCACTCCCAAAAGGTTAATATTTTGTTACTAATGTGCACCAATGCCATGCAAGGTGCTCTCAGGCCTTTATCAGAAAGTATGAGATAAAGTTTTTTTAGAGATCACTCCCGCTGGTCTTCCCCAGTAGCTTTAAAGGAAATCATTCCAGAACAAATGTTTTTAAATTACCTAGAATTTCAAAATTTTGCCATTTCAATCATTTCAATGTCATTTCTGCGCAATATTTCTTTCAATTGCTGATAATTTTTTTAATAAAATTTAAAAGCCTTAAAATAAACTATGAAGTACTCTACCGTTATTTTTTTAAATTTCTGTTTTATTTCATTACGTAACCATTTACCTCGTTTTTATTGGCATCATAATAGAGATTTAATAGTATTTTAAAATCCTTCGCGCTTTTGCGCATGCATTAGGATGGGTTTAATTTGTCAAAATAGGGGTGAGAGGAAAGATGAAAGGAGGAGACGTTTACTGTTAACAATAAAATAAACTCGGAGTGCTCGTGGACTGAATTAAAATAATACAGACAGAAACGACACGATACTCACATGCACGGGGGGGGGGGGGGGATTTAACAAAAAAGTATCTAATAGTGCGAAAAACAAGGTCAAAGAATGACGAAGAATTCCGGTAATGCGCTCATCCTTCGGTCTTAATGAGATAGAATCGTCGAAAAGTGGTCGTCTTAGAATCGTCTCAAACGAACAGTACCTAAAAACAAACATAAACAATGGTTCAAATAGAGGCAAAAAAAAAGAAAAGAAAAGAAAGAAAGAAGGAAAAGAAAATTCTTACGAACAAATGAAGCAGGTGTCCGACCACAGCATTTATATCAGACTATGAAAAATAGATGCTGAAACCAAGTTTTTCCCATTTTTCCACAGATTATTCTAAAGAAATTATTGCTTTTGAAGGTGTTATACCGTATCACAAAAAAATATATCACCAAAAGGGAAAAGACGATGCAAAAGAAATCAAGAAATAGGCTTCAAACAAAAAATTTAATCCAACGCAAAAATAGATTTTAACATCGCCAAATGTGTAATAGTTACAACTTGCCAACGGAAATTGATGTCTATATTTTCCAAAAGGATTACCTAACAAAATCTTATTTTCCTTATAAGTTTTGTATTACCTTAAGACTAAAAAAATAAATTTTCCATTTCCGTATTGTTTTCTGCTCTTAATTTTAATACTTTTTAATTTCATTTACTATACAATTTTCAGCAATATTTTTAAAATTTTTGATGAAATTCAACTGTATCAGTCGCTTCGAATAACAAAATAAAATTTTTAAAAATGTTTTCCATATTTATAGTATAACTTCCAAAAAGTGAATTATTTGAGCAAAAAAAACTGGTCATCAAAGATGGCTAAAATTTGATACTTCCTGATTGCTGCATTTATTTGTGAAAACTTTTTTTAATCTTTTCTTAAAATGCAGCTTCGATAAATATCTGGGGAAAAAATATTTGTCGACAAAAAAAATGTGCAATTTCTTCTTAAGACGCATCTTTCGTATTGGAAATGTTGGCAACATATTTGTTGTATTATTTTAATTGTATAATTGATAACTGTTGTATTATTTTAATAATTGTAACAATTATTTTAATATAAATAAATGTCTTTGTGGCTACTAATGCTTGTTTCCTATATCTCCTTCTAAACAATTCGGCAGAATTCAAACAAATTTTGCAAACTTATTATTTAAGACAAGATGCAGATTACAGTTCATTTTTCAAAATACAAACATTAATTAAATAATTATCTCTGCCATTTTTTTACAGTAAATATTTTTATATCATCTTTAGCTTCGAACTTTTATCTATTCAATGATAACAATTTAATTTCCGAGTGCGTTTTTCACGGTTTTTAAAATGAATTAAATAAGTGAATAAATGCAGACGATTTTGAAATAAAGAAATTTCTTACTGAACAATATCGAAACTTTGAACTATTGTGCCTTTTATTTTTATTATTCCTGTTTAATTTTTTAAGCGGTTTTGTCATCGTCTTGATTGTTTTTAAAAGAATTTTGCAGAATTCATTTTACTAAAAATAAAATGGCAGACAATCGAAAGAATTTGGAGATGATAAAAAGCTTTTATATACTATGAGAGTAGAGACGAGAGTATACTCAAGAGTAACTTATGATAACTGCATTTGCTATTCTTGATTGTATTAATCAAGAGTAGCGAATACTGTAATACTTTATTTAAAATATTATAGTATATATAAAAAAAGATTTGAAGTCTGTTATAATATCCCTCGTGATTTTGTCGCCAATATGGTAAACAAAACAAACAAATGTAATAATTCTAACAACCCTATCATTCATTTATTTATTAATGTTTTCTTTATTCAGTCATACAACTATTACTTTGGCAACATGGAATTGTTGGCATCCAAAGCGATGTGAAGAGGCATATTAAAATAAATGTCAACCAAAATAAATTATTTTAAAAGCGCAATTCCATTCCATCGAATCCCAAAACGTTATATTATTATTATATTCACATAAGAAGGGCAATTAAAATTTTGTTCTCAAACCCTGAAGTAAAAGCAAAGTTTTAATGAAGATTTTGATCACAATTAACTAAAGTGTAAATTTCTTAACTGTATAAAAATGAAGAAATGAAAATAGAAAATGTTTTGGTGGAATTTGATAAGGGGACTATTAATTACGTATCTAGGTAGCTTTTTTTTGGCATAAATTAGCGAATTTTTTGCAATAATTATGATTGAGAATTTTTTTTTTATTTTGACAAATACTTGAAATATATGTATAGTACGTAAACAGCTGGTCGCTGAAGGAGGCTAGTGAATTATGAACGAACTTACAACCAAAGTTTCTCCGCTCACAAACCTCAAAAAATCACGTTGTGATTCTTATAGGGTCATTACATTAAGGTCATTATCTTTAGTCATTAGACTCGCTCGCCATTTATTCATGCAAATCTGCTAGTAATAATATTTTATAAAAACATTCATTACTAAAAGTAAAATTAAATTTTTTAAATTGCATGAACCACTAACATTAATTTTACATCAATTACTAAAAATTAAATCCTTAGTTTCTAAAATAAAAATTCTCTATTAGCATAGAGAAATATATGTAAATATTCGAAGGCAAAAAAATATAATTCTAAATTGTTTTGAAATCAAGATTAAATTTGCTTTTCTAGAATATATTTACATATAAATGGGTCAGTATAGTGTTAATAGCATCAAAATAGTAACTGAAGACGACAAGTATTAATAAGATCAATTTAGTCATGTCAGTCAATTTTGAGGATCGATGACTTATTATTAAAAGGTGCCATATTGTTTTAAATTATATTTAAGCAATAATGATAGAGCATTCTGAGGGTTAGTTATACTTCAAATTGGGGATATTAATTGGGCAACGAAAATTGGCGATGCTTCTGGAGTTCGAAAATTCCACTCAGTATAAAAAACGCTTACACTTCTATTTCATTTATTTCGACTGATTCTTCTTATGAATGATTTAACAGTTTCAATTGCAGTAATTTCTTGTTTCAGACAATTTCAGTATATAATCGAAACTGTTATACTTAAACTCATTTTCCGTATTATCCAATCCCCCACCTCCTACCACCACAAAAAATAGCACTGAAATCTCATGTAAACATTCCAAACATGTGAGCTATCAAATGTGTAAGGAGTTTGAATATTTATAATCTATATATTAAATGCAAACTTCATCTTCTTAAAATCTAGTTCGTAATAAGGAATCAATTTGTGTTAGAAAATTGCTATAACTATATTAACTATAACAAAATATTTGATTTAATCGACTGCAGAAAAACACTGAATGTGAGAAAATACAAGCGAAATTGGAGAAAGTAAAATACTCTGTATTACAGTTGCAGTTAAGCTAAGATTTAGAGGAGAAATACTAATAATACAATTAACAATCAAATGTAGTAAAACAAAAATTCTACAGTCAAATAAACGGTTAATGAGTTAAAAAGTCGTTTCAATTTTTTTGTTGCCAATCTACTACATGCTTAAATGAAATAAACGATTAATAAATTCAGCTTGGTTTTGCATCTACATAAGAGTTTTAATATATAATTAGAACAATATTAACACTTAATATAATAATAATATCAAATATAAGTATTATCGCAATATCAAATATAAATGTTATAATAATATCAAATATAAGAATTACAATATTATCAAATATAAATATTACATTAATATCACATAAAAGAATTATAATAATACTATATGTATCATAATAATATTAAATATAATAGATAAAGTTCCCACATATTTCAATACATTTACTTTACTTACAGCAGTTGTTAACAACAAATTAAATAATGCACATAAAATTAAATGTACATAATAAGCATTAAATTATGTATAAAATGGGTGCAGCACATTCATGATCATAATCTATACTTATAATAAAGCTCAATGTGTGTGTGTGTGTGTGTGTGTGTGTGTGTGTGTGTGTGTGTGTGTGTGTGTGTGTGTGTGTGTGTGTGTGTTGGCGCTCTACAGGCCAGGTCATTTGACATACAGCTACCAAATTTGGTACATGTATAACTTAGAGGTCGGGAATGTGCACCTGGGGTCCCCTTTTTTGAATTTTTAATTAGAATTTTAATTATTAATTAAAAACTAACTTTCCCGCCAAAAGAATCTTCCATTTTCCCCACAGCCAACTTTCCCGCCAAAAAAATCTTCCATTTTCTCCACCGCCAAATGAGCAAGACTACAGCTTTTTTTTCTCCCAACAGTAATAAGGCTAGGGTTAACATTTTTCGGCGGATTATTTCAAACGATTCTGTTTATTTTCTTAATGTTTTATGCATTTAAAATTAAACATTGTTAATTAATCCATGTTTCAGATTCATTCTAAAGTACTTTTGAATTAAAATAACACAGAATAAAGGAAATTAAAAATGTATAATCTGCATAGCGTTACCCCAACTGGCGTAGAAAAATTCTCGCATTTGCGTTACCCAACTGGCGAAGAAAATTCACGCATGCGCATTGTTCTGATTGTTGTCATGACAACCACTATCAACGGATGATTTAAATTATTTTTAGGTTAGTTGCATGCTTTTGTAAGTAAATCGTATTTATGTTAGTTATATATTTTTTTGTATATGCTTACAGTTTTAAGTACATCATTTTTTAAGTAGTTTTTTTAAACCTGTTTTCGACCGATTATTTTAAACGATTCATTTTATTTTCTTAGTGTTTGATGCATTTAAAATGAAACATTGTTAATGAATCGATCTGTTCATGATGAATCTGAGAAAATTTTGTTGACAAATTCTTGAGATATTACATAAATTAAGAAAGATATTCTTTAGTGCCCATAAAGTTTAAACGCTCAGTGACTCTATTATCAGTAACCATACTATTAAAAAAAATGCTTTGTTTCAGTAAAAAATATTATTATATTAATTGCAGATTAATCATTTACACTTTAATTTAAAGCATAAATTCTACGAGGGGTAACAGAAAATGAGAGAGATACATATCACGTTACGACTGAAGGCCTTTATAATATTATGAGTGAATTATATGACTATCAAAATTTGGAGTTTTAAAATATTTTGCTAAAGAATCTATTAAAGTTGGAATTGCATAAAATATTTAATGATTAAAATTTTAACGAACATTAAGATTGGCGAACCGGCTGGTCGCCAAAGGCGGCTAGTAAACAATAAAGTAAATAAATTGTATGCATTTTTTCAAGGTTACTAAAATAAAATTAAAAAAATACTTAAAATAAATCATAAACCTTTTGATTATGATAAAAATGTGGGGGAAAAATGCGAAACGAAATGTATTTGTTTATTAAAAAAGTCGTCTGATAATCGGCTAAGTCAAGAACCACCAAAAAGGCTAAATTCTTCTCTGAATTTTTCACTGAAATCTCATTTAACTATCTCGAACTTTTCACTCTACTGATTAATGATGCAACACCAACTGAACAGACTTATCTCTGAACAAGCTTAATTAACATTGCGCCTATGCTTTATTCCATCTTACTTTAAACTTATCCTCTTTGATCACTAAGCAAAAGTTCTTCAGGAAAAGCAGCTTTATTAACGCATTTCGTTCCATTATTTTGCAAGGAAAATGAAAGCGGCAACATCTTGCGCAATCTATTGTCTCGCATGAAGCGGTTCGCAAACAACCTGGAGTGCTTAGTCGAAAAGAGAACGGATGATTACCTGGAGGAAAAAAAGGAAAGCGGAAAATCTCTCGTGCCAGCTGTTGCCAAAATAAGTGAATGGAATTATTCTTTTCTCTCTTAGGAAGCTTACCAGAATCACGCTTTGGTATAATCTTTTAAAAGGCTAATTTAGGGAAATATTTTAACTATTCTGAACTTTTTTATTTGATAATTGGAAAGAAAAAATTTCAGATTTGAAGTTTTTCAAAAGGACTTTATTTATCAATAAAGAAGATGATCTTATAATAATTTAACTTATAAGCAATTCAATTATTGAGAAAGATCGTTAAATTTTAAGCGTTTAATAATATTTGACGAATTCTAATATTTAGAATGTGCTCTTTATTATGATAAAAGGAAAAAAGACTTTCCTTCGACATGTGTTGCCAAAAGGAGTGCATGATATGACTGAAATCACTCTTTTTCTAAATTACTATATGAAGTGAAGAAAAATATATTTTGAGTTGTGTTTGGTTTTAAAAAGACATGGTCATTTTTTATAAATATTAATAAAAAATTTTATTGATTTCTAATTGCAAAATTCTAACATGTGTTCAGTAGAATAGCTTAAATTATATATAAAATATATTATATTCTGATTTATAAGCATTATTTATATGCATGCCTAGAAGTATGCAATAAGTACTTAACATATACTTTAACTTATACTTCGCTTAGTTTAAAATAAATAACTACTTTTATTATTCGTATTATTATTGTTATTCAATTTTCTATTATTCATTTATTTCTATGTTTTCAATGATGAAATATTTTCTTTGAACATTTTGAAGATTTCTGAATAATTCAAATCACTTAATAGTTCAAGGAAATGGGGCAACTGAATAAATTTCCACCAGATCTCAGAATGATTTCGAAAACAGATTCTTGTTGAATATGAATTTTCCTCAAAATGATCCAACTTCCTCCTTTAAGAATTTTGTGGATGAAAAGTTTCTCTAAAACTCTCTTCAAATCTGTTAAATTATTCATTATCAATAAAATCCTTTTAATAGATTCGTTTGAGACATAGGACTAACAAAGTACGATTTTCGAAAACTGAGAATGCATTTGAATTATTTTTATCCTATTTGATTTAATTATTATTGATTCATTTTGCATTCTATTTTTCTATATAAACTTCGGCATTGATTTTTGAAATTTGGAAAATGCAAGATAATGTTTAGCCTGAAGATTATATGTTATTATGAATTATGTTTTTCGTCATAGTAGTTGAATCTTTAAAATTTATCTTTCTATCTTTGTCTTTATTATTACTAATAATAAATAAAAATGCATGTGTTTGTCTATTTCTACTTCTACCAATAATAAAGATAAGTGCGTGTGTGCGTGTGTGTGTGTGTGTACGTGCGTGTGTGCGTGTGTGTGTGTGTACGTGCGTGTGTGCGTGTGTGTGTGAGTATCTCGACCTATTATAAAGATAAGTGTATGTATATGTGTCTATCTCTATTTCTACCAATTATAAAGATAAGTGTATGTGCATGCGTCTATCTCTACGAATTATAAAGATAAGTGTATGTGCATGCGTCTATCTCAACGAATTATAAAGATAAGTGGGAGTGTACATCTCTACCAATTATAAAGATGTGTGTGTGTGTGTGTGTGTGTGTGTGTGTGTGTGTGTGTGTGTGTGTGTGTGTGTGTGTGTGTGTGTCTACCTGTTATAAAGATAAGTGTATGTATATGTGTCTATCTCTATTTCTACCAATTATAAAGATAAGTGTATGTGCATGCGTCTATCTCTACGAATTATAAAGATAAGTGGGAGTGTACATCTCTACCAATTATAAAAATGTGTGTGTGTGTGTGTGTGTCTACCTGTTATAAAGATAAGTGTATGTATATGTGTCTATCTCTATTTCTACCAATTATAAAGATAAGTGTGTGTGCATGTGTCTATCTCTACCAATTATAAAGATAAGTGGGAGTGTATATCGCTACGAATTATAAAGATGTGTGTGTGTGTGTGTCTACCTGTTATAAAGATAAGTGTATGTATATGTGTCTATCTCTATTTCTACCAATTATAAAGATAAGTGTATGTGCATGCGTCTATCTCTACGAATTATAAAGATAAGTGGGAGTGTACATCTCTACCAATTATAAAAATGTGTGTGTGTGTGTGTGTGTGTCTACCTGTTATAAAGATAAGTGTATGTATATGTGTCTATCTCTATTTCTACCAATTATAAAGATAAGTGTGTGTGCATGTGTCTATCTCTACCAATTATAAAGATAAGTGGGAGTGTATATCGCTACGAATTATAAAGATGTGCGTGTGTGTGTGTCTACCTGTTATAAAGATAAGTGTATGTATATGTGTCTATCTCTATTTCTACCAATTATAAAGATAAGTGTATGTGCATGCGTCTATCTCTACGAATTATAAAGATAAGTGGGAGTGTACATCTCTACCAATTATAAAAATGTGTGTGTGTGTGTGTCTACCTGTTATAAAGATAAGTGTATGTATATGTGTCTATCTCTATTTCTACCAATTATAAAGATAAGTGTGTGTGCATGTGTCTATCTCTACCAATTATAAAGATAAGTGGGAGTGTATATCGCTACGAATTATAAAGATGTGTGTGTGTGTGTGTCAACCATTTATAAAGATAAGTGTGTGTGTATGTGTCTATCTCTACCAATTATAAAAGTGTGTGTGTGTGTGTGTGTGTGTGTGTGTGTGTGTGTGTGTGTGTGTGTGTGTGTGTGTGTGTGTGTGTGTGTGTGTGTGTGTGTGTGTTAGCGCTCTATAAATGAGATCATTTGATCTGCAGCTAACAAATTTGACACATGTATATCTTGGAATGCGGTGTATCTTGGAATGCTTACCTCGAAGCAATTTGTTTTGAAATTTTAATTAATCAAAAATTAAGCTGAATTTTTGCGTTTGCTTGTGATAATTTCCGAAATATTATTACAAAAATGTAAATTTTGCAGAGTTTCGAAATTAAAAAGGTATTATTTTCCCCAATAATAGTCCTGCGATTTTTTTTTTAATTTTGTCAATTTCTTAAAAATATTTTTTACCTAAATTCCAACAACAAATTACACTGTTGCCCTGAAATTCAAACCGTTTTCTTCGTTACAACTAATATTTAATCACGTGATTCGTTTCCGTTGGTGAAACTTAAGTACAAGGTTTCTGTTCAATAACTATTTGTTTATGAGACGTATAAAGATAAAGTTACATTAACGTGAAATTTAAAAGATATCGGTCACACAATTACGTTTTTAGTAAAGTCGTGATGTCATAGTGCTGGTACCAAATTGAAATGTTCAATACGAATATTTAAATAGAGAATATATAAGAGAGGACAAAAATATTAGAGTTTTAATGTCTGATCATTTGGTGGAATCATGGATATTAAGCTATATTTAAACAATTTAAAGGTATAAACTTCTCGAATAAAGTCAGCGCGCCAACCTCCTAGCCAATCAAAAATGCGGCAGTACGAGGCTGGCCGCTAGACTGTAAGCAGGTAAAACCTACCGGCAGCGAGATTTGCTTATGTTAAGCCTATAAATATTGACTAAATGTGTGTAATTGTAAGAGTAGTTTTTGTATAAGTGGTAGTGTATTAAATTCTTTTTTAAATTGTTTGAACTCATTTTTATTGCAAGGCGCTTACAAAAGAAATTAAAGATAAACAATATTCCGGAATCAGCTGGTCGCCAAAAACGACTGTTTTAAAATGAAAATGGTAATATATATATATATATATATATATATATATATATATATATATATATATATATATATACAAAAGTATTAGAATCAAGTTAATAGAAAAAACGAAAAATCAAAAAAAAAAAATTAAACCAAAAAAATTTTTAAAAAAAACAGGGAATCACAATCAATAGTTTAAAGTTTTCTTGACTGTTAATGGTATGTACTGGCCTTTTCGTTTTTAATTTTTAATTTTAGTGCTATTGTTTGTTTTTATTGTTATTTTTGTTATTGTATTTTTACTTTGTTGTGGTTAATTTCTTCTTATTTGTTGTTTTATATTTCCTTTCTGTTAAAATGGTATATCCCTTGAGCATAATTTCAGGGGATTTTTCGGGTCACGAGGAATCATTTTTAGACAATGTCTGTTTTTCCTCACAGAAAAAATCCCTTTCTTTGAATCCCTGCCTGAGGGTGACTCTTGAAAAAGTCTTCAGGCCGGATTCTTTTTTTATATTTTTTTAATTTTTTTGGTTTAATTTTTTTATTTTTTTTTATTTTTTGTTTTTCCTATTAACTTGATTCTAATACTTTTGTATCAATTCATCTGTGTTTTAGAAGTAGCTGCAATTGCGCTCTCTAAATACTATGAAGTTCTTTTTTTTGGTTTTAGTTTAAATAGGTTATAAATTTTAGTTGCGATTTCGAAACTGTTTTTGTTTCGTTTTCATTTTAGTTTCGTTTTCAAACTTTTTCTTACTTAAGATTGGTTATATATATATATATATATATATATTTCATTTTGTAGATTAGTTTCCAGTAGAATTATCGCAGAAAAGTCACTTATGGCAGAAGCATTTGATAGTGTTATTGTTTATTTCAATGATACCGTTGGAATTATGCTTAAAATTCAGTTAGTGGCGTGTGTTTTTTTTAAATAAATATGATCTCGCTGTATCCGTCAGATACACTACTATATATCGTTAACTTTAGTAGATAATACAGTAATAGAAGGCAGCAAAAATGGTTGTATGGCATTTGCGCTCAATAAATTTCCCCCTGCCTGTCTTTTCCGCTGAAGGCTTAAGAAAGACTACCACATTATAAACTTTATCTTTGAATGTAAGATTTGGCGATTTTACAATGTGCGCCAAATGGTAATCAAATCACTATGAGTGAGAATGATACACCTTGTCTCTGATAACGAAACGAAACTACCGTGAGAAAAAGGCTGACGATCCTTACCACGTTTCAGACGAGTGTTGAAAATAATAAATATAAAATGTGAGAAATTTGCTTTAAAAATGTATTTATTATAAAGCAACACGTTTATAATTTTCCCAGACGGAAGACATTTATAAAAATTAAAATTCTGATGTGCATAATACAAATTTAATCTAATAAAATGAATTATAATTTTTAGTTTTATGAGAATTTAATCTTTATATCTCTTACGGTTTAACTTTATTTAACAAAACGAAAAAAAATACATAGAAAGGGCTTTAAATTCAAATTTAAATGGAAATCAATAATGTTTAGTTCTTTCTATATGTGTATATATGCTTTTATGTATGTACATTCCACAAGCTGATACTTGAAATGAGCTACTGTACTTTTTACACTAAAGCTGTTCAAGTTTTATTTTATTTTATTTTTTGCAAAATAATAAGCGCTTTTGGCTAAAATAAATGATAGGAATCATATTAATAATTTTAAAAACAGCTGCTGATTAATTCTCAGGAGAAACAAAAACCATATTTTTAATAAGAAAATGTTGATAATTACTGAAATTCCTTCAAATCTGAAATATATTACTTCATTTTCTAGCTTATTTACTGTCAGATTTAACTATACCTTATCCAATGTACCGCAAACGATATTTAAATGCATCATCTAAACGTGCTACATAAAAAAAAATAATATGAAAATAATAAAAAGGCGTTAGAAATTAAAATATATATATATATAATTTCTATCTGACATTCAGCTTAGTCAAGACTGTTCCGCATTTCTGAAAGCCTATCAGCAATTTTTGTTCATTTGTATGTAACTAAAATTTAAAAAAAAAAAAAGTTTTGAGAGATTCAATTAAATAACTTGGTAGGAATGTTGCTTTTCTCAAAATAGAAATTATGATTACTCCTATATAACCACGAATTGAAGAAAAATAGTTGTAAAATATATTGTTACACAAATGCTAATACACATTAAAAAGCATTTTTTTAATGAAAGCAGTGACCAACTTATTTTTATAATTCAGATTTATGGTTGCTAAAATTTACTTAGCTTGTTCTTGATCGCTTACTCACAAGAGCATATTGAACTTCAAATTCTATTGGACATGTAACATATACTACTGTACTAAAAACCTTATACTATTCCGCTTTTTGTGCAATGCATCTCTTTTAATTTTCAGTAATCTCAACAAAAGGGAAAACTTGAAAAACGAAAGTGTTTAAATTTCAACTAATACAAAAACTTTCTCATTCAACATTGTTTATGCGTATTAAAAATAACATTCTTATCTAATATTAATTAATTTCACTAACATTGATCCTTATACATATGTGGTGGTAACATTATAAGCCAGTTAACAACTTCCGGAGAAGAGTGTACACTTTTGTCTAGTGGCTTTGTTACTCGGCTATGAACCCAAACGTTGTGAGTTCGAACCTCAACTTGCACACATACAATAATTTATTACATTAAGGAGTAACAAGATTTAAAAATGGATACACTTTTTAAAAATTACAACGCTATAACTTCCGAAAAATTACAGCACAAAATTGATTTTTGCATTAAGATAAAACTCAAAAAATTTTCTTTTTAATGATATCAATGCTTTAATCTACAAATTAAGTTTCGATGTTTAACGAGTTTTTAAAGAAATATTTTAACTATATTTTTCAACAATGTATTTCGCACAAAATAAAAATAAAATTTATTCTGCACAAGCACGTCAATGGGAAAAAATTAGCTTTTATCAACCTGTTGCCATCACATTGACTGAAGTTCAAATTTAAAAAATAAATCAACCATTATTGTAAATTAAACATATAAAAGTGTAAATTTCAGCAAGTGTCTGTGGGAAGCGAAAAATATTTGAAATATATTTTCTAAAAAGTAAATGAGGAAAAGTTTTCTATGACCTTTTACAATATCTATAGTATTAATTAAATCAAACAATTAAATTTAAGGCAAACATGGTTTAATATATATATTGGATAATCACTGTAATCAGCGCCCATCAGTTAATTTTAATCAAAAGCACGCATCTACTAACAAAATGATCTAAATGAACTAAATAATTACATTTTATGTTACTTGAGTCAATAAATGCTCCGATGAATTAAGAATTTTAAATTTTTACATAGGTTCTTTACATTGCCCTTTGTAATCCTTTTACATGTTTACCCTTTTACATTTACCTTTGAATCTTATTTAACAAATTTTTTTTGACATCAATTTTTAACACTTAGCACTTCGATCTCTCCTCTCAGGAACCATACAAGGCAGTGCATCATTTTGGCGTTTTATTTAATTATTTTATTAAATTTTGACTGGTAAAAATAATTAAGAGTGGTAAAAATATGTAGATTAATTTTCTGGGAAAATTCATATATATTAATTTTCCGGTGCAATGAGCAAGTTCTCTTATTCGGCAAATATTTATGCATCTAATTACTTTTCGGAGCGCCAAGGGTTAAATAAAAATCTTTGAACTTCAATCAACTAAATCATTCATTAAAACTAAATAATTTATGAAATTTGAATATCACTCTTTAATAAAAATTGGCGATTTTAGAACGCTTCATAGTCCGTTTCAAAGAAGATACTTCAATCTTTTACCAGGATTTCTCAACAGTGACTGGCTTATGATTATGAAAATATTGATTGTTCTAATATTGATATGCAAAAACTGACAGATTTGATCGCCGAAGATAGAAAGTTTATTTATTGAACTTGAGTCAAGAATATTTCGCAGAATATGACTCCTTAGGACAAAAAGACTGTGTAAAATTTAAACTTCATAATTTTTTCATAAGAACATTTATTGACTAAGTCAAATGAAATATTTTCATTTGCATCATTTAAATGTATTGAAAGTAAAAATAAAAACTGAATTTTACGATGAATTAGAGAAATTTTTGTTGAGTAATTCTTTAAGATATTGTATAAGTTACAAAAATTATTTTGCATTGCATATACAACGTCAATGCTGAGCGACTCGACATTCAATTTTCATATTCAAAAAAGGTGTGTTTGGTTTCAGTAAAAAATATTTTTATACTAATTGCAGTTTAACATTTCCACTCTAATTTAATGTGCAAATTTTATGAACTCTGACAGAAAAATATATTTGAAAATTTTAGAGATCTTTTATACTGGCGAACTGCTGGTCACCAAAGGTGGCTAGTTTCTTAATAAAGATATTGCTAAGTGAACTATTGTAATATATATACATACGCATACATTTTTTTTCTTTTTATGAGTATAGGTAATAGCGATTTTGAAGAAAATTCGTTCAGAAATATGAGATTGTTTGAATATTAGTAAATAAAACAGCTATAGATTCTTTTATATCTTACTTCTATTTAAATGCATTTATTTCCGCTATTAATTTTTCTGATAAAAACAGTCTTACTTTTCTATTAATAATAAAATTAATTATCATTTATTACAAGATATATGAATAAGATAAATGTATGTACAAGATCTCACAAATGCAAGATCAAATAAAATTTTTACAAAAATTATCACTAATTAGCCCGCCCGGAAATGCAGCTATGCAAAACTAAAAACATCACACCTCTAGATGCGCGCTTTCTTGCCAAAGGTCCAAATCCCAGTAAACCTACAATGCAACAGGGGTAGGGAATAATTTATTGAGCGCAAATGCTCCATTCCCGCAAAAATGAATTTTCTCTCAGACATACATCATCTAGTTATTGAAAAAGGAAGTATACGTATATCAGACAGATAAGGCTCAACTAACGGAATGTTAAGTTAATAAAAGAAAGATTAATAGTAATTTATATCATTAAAATTATCTTACATTTATGAGTTATAAATGGGTCTATATTTAAAAATATAATTTATTTTTTTAATGAAAAATTTTAAACATAACTAATAGCAATTTAAAATTATATTTCCACAGACTACAAAATGCTGCTTATTACCCAATTGCATAGCTCTTTCTAGTTATCACAGAGTTGTTATCTTTGGTCACACTCAGATGCTATCATTTTTTTTTTTTCAATTTATCAATAAAAGGACATTATTTTTAAAATAAGAAAAAAAATGTTCTACTTTATTTTTAAAAAAGATAATCATAATTCTTTATTTCAGGTGATCAATTCATTAAATAATCTGAACCCTTCCATTGATTTTATCATAAAAATGCTCAATATTTATAAAATAACAACTTTGTAGCCATATTTTATATGCATTTATAATCACGTAATAATAAATATTTACCTGATGTTTCAATTATTTCTAAATAAGTGAAACGAATATTTTAATAATAATAAAAGAATTTTATAAGTAAAATGAAAACTTCATTTGAAATTTTTGAGAGCATTTTCTGCATTATAGAGTGCATTCATATTCAGCATGCACAGGAGGCTCTAATATGATTAAGTCCACAAAAAAGTGTTTATTGTGTCATCAAATTAATATATATTTTAGTTTTTCAATAGTAATATTTAATTAAATCTAATTAAGTTTTATGCGAATAGTTTATCATACTTTTCCAAACACTAAATTATTATTAATTACTAAATATTATGCACCAGTTACTAAATTAATTAATAATTAGTAAAACTGCTTGTTATCCGACTGCATAACCATTTCTAGTTATCACAGAATAAGTAATTATTATTTATTAATTACTAAATTATTAAATATTATTTATTTATATACACATTATAATTCAACAAAAATACATTAAAAATAAATTTCTTGGATCTTTTCAAGAATTAAATTAATAATTATTAACTGCAAAAAACGTTTAAAAGGACTGTTTAAAGAATATTTCAGCTTAATTTCAATAATAACATAGCATTAAATAATTTAATTCCATGACGACAGATGAAACAAAACCAAAGGAAACAGCAATTCTTGAAGTACTTCTTTTCAATACTATCTGAAAGTATCAGAAATTAAACCTATATTTTCTTGAGTCTGATATTTAAAAAAAAACCCTCATGCTTCAATGAACTGTAAAATAATCGATAAACTAGCCTTAAATAATACATTGCTAAAGTTCAAACATTTATCTGCCAAATCAATTAAATCGGAGCAGTCAGCCGAAATTCAAAGCATAACTGCGAGTTAATGATTGCTCAAAAATAAGAAATCGTCTTTTGAAGCATTTTCACTAGCAACGGAAACAAGAACAAAATATCTCTTAGATACTCGAGTTATTTATGTTGTTCATAAATTTAATAATGAATGAAAAATGCTAAAGTTACTGTCATTTCGCCATTATGAACACAGAACATTGAAACAGAGCAGAAATTCTTGAAAGAAAATATAGATTTTTAACTGAAAAGATGGATGCAGCTAGAATTTAAATTTCTTACCTCACGAAAATATTTCAAATATGTAGAACTGTAATCGATTACTACGTTTTCAGTCTGTAAAATAATGCATCATTTTGCAGGAATACAGCCTTCAAAAGAATTTAGTTGTTGAGATAATCGATTACTTCTTTCTGGTGATTCACGTTACTTGATGAATGCTTCGCCACTTTTTGAAAGATATGATAGTTATGCAGGTGGAACTTTAAATGCTTCAATTTTGTTTAGTAATGGAAAAAATAATACATATAAGGAATGAAAAAATAAATAATAATAAATAAATAAACTGCTTATTTAATAAATAAAGGTGCTCAAGACTTAAGTTGTAACTATAAGCGAATGTTAAAATATGTTTTTATATTCTTTTTTAATCATAAAATAGAAGAGCAAATATTTTCTTTATTTCATTGTATAGACATATGATATAAAATATTCAAAATTACTTTAAATCTTATAATAATTGTATTCATAGCTCTATTAATTTGCATGAAACAAATAAATATATAATTCTTATGTGATAAATAATTAATTAATCAACATTAACAAATAAAAATATCGTTTGCTGTAATTCATATAACACATAAAAATCACAGTGACATAAAAGTTGGAATTAAGTAAGATAACTAAATTCAATAGATAATTAATGAAATCATTTGCATAAATACAAATACGACTATTTTCCGTCTATTCTCTTTTTTTTTCATTTAGGATATTTTATTCTTTTTTGAAGAATTATTTCTTGACAGTTGTGAATTTATCTTATCATAAGCTGAGTATCAAGAATTAAATATTATAATTATTAGAGAAAATGTCGTCAAAATTTGACATCGAACTGCACATTTTTTTAAAAGATATGATAGCTATGTAGGTGGAACTCGAAATGCTTCCATTTTGTTTACTAATAGGGAAAAGAATATGAAGTAATGAAAAAAAAATTACTAGAAGGCATCTAATAAAGAAAAGTGCTCACGATTTAGATTGGAACTATAAACGAATGTTAAAACATGTATTTATCACCTTTTTTAATCATAAAGCAAAACAGCAAATATTTTCTTCATTTCACTGTATAAAAAAATGGCATAAAATATTCAAAAATTACTTTAAATCTTATAACAATTGCATTCATTACTCTATTAATTTACATGAAACAAATAAATATATAATTCTTATGTAATAAATGATTATTGCAGGTGACATAAACAAATAAAAAATCGTTTGCTATAACTCAATTAATATAATACATAAAATTTATTCATAGTGAATTAATAATTGAAATTAAATAAATTTATTAATGAAGGCGACGTGAACAAATAAAAAAAAATCGCTTGCTGTAACACAAAATATATAATACATACGTAAATTTTTTAACAGTTACATAATATCTGAAAATAATTAATGCAGGTGACATGAACAAATAAAGAAAATCGTTTGCTATAACTCAACTAACACAATGTATGAAATTTATTTACAGTAACATAATAACTAAAATTAAATAAAATAACTAAATTCGACAGATAATTAATTCATTTGCGTAAATTAATTGAAAATAAATTGGCTAATTTCTTCGTTTATATTAATATTTTTCGAATATTATTATTATTTTTAGATTTTAGATTATTATTTTTAGAATATTATTCTTCCATTATTTCTTCATTGTAGCGAAGTTTAACTTGTAATTTGAGTATTAAAATTAAATATTATATTAATTTAATAAATTGTAATAAAACATTGAACATCTAACTGCGCCATTTTTAAATATATTATATTCGGAATATTATATTTTTCTTTAAAGATTCCAAAAATAAACAAGCACTGCGAACTTCGCGAATATTTCATGAAAGTAATCAACTCCGTTAGAATGCATATAAAAAAATTTTGTAGTTTTGAAATAGAAATTAAGCAATTAGTAAACTTATTTTAATTTATCGTAATTGCTTTTTATGCTTCAATTATATAGTAATATTTTTAATTGGAAAGGAAAAATTTCATAAAAATTTTTAGTTCATAATTGGAAGAGATTCAAGAATAAAGAGAAAAATGAAAGTAAAAAATTTAAAAACAGGAATTATTCAACTGAATCCAGGGTTCATAGTGAAAATCGTTTAAATGATTTTTCAGGCAGAATTAAAGGCGAGGATTATGTCGATACAAAGATTTTGTCGGTGATCCCATTTATTCTTTTTATTTCTTGTTATGCTATTTAGTATTTTAGTATTCGAATAGTAATTTATTTCTTGTTATTTAGCTATTTTAATACCGGGTTGATCTTTTAGTAATAGATTAGACTAATTGTCATCAATTAAATAATATAATTGAAAAATAGTACTACCGAAAGATTAAGTTCATTTAGAAAACAATCTTTTACTTCAAAATAAAAAATACTTAATAAACCTAAATAAATATTTCAATTTCTTTGTTATATACCAAACATTTCTAATTATTACTGTTTTTTCATGTACGATGTATAAAAAAAGAAAATGTTCATAAAAAAATTCGGCTTTTCCATGGTAATTAGAATACGATTGTGTGTGTGTATAACTATCAGAAACTACAAGAGGAAGAGGTTATTTGTATTGACGTCCCGCTTTAACGCAATACTGGTGCTATTTTTGGACGGGCCTCATAAATCTGAACCTCTACCAGAGGTGGCACCCCTATCTCCAAACCACACCAGCATGAAGACATATGACGGATTTAAGCCAGCTTACAGGCCGATTCTTTGGTGGAATCCAGTCTCGAACCTGAAGCTCTCCGGCTCGGAACCCGAGAACTTACCACCAGACCACCGCGACTTGAGGAGCTAGCGGAAACAAGCGAGGAAAAAAAATTGAAGTTCGAACCGGAACTCAACTGAAAATTGGAGCTGAAAGTGCAGAAATTCTGAAGTCGCAAGAGCTTATATTATTGATGAAATGGACTACATTTTACTTTTTGCTGAAGAAGAGGCCCTCTCATGGCAACTACACTATGTTAAGTAGATTTCAGTTTAAGCATGCTTTTAATAAGAATTTTTTTTAATTTTTTATATTTTCAATTAAGGTATAACTTCAAAATCAATCAATCGTGAAAAATCCTTGATTTGTTCACATTTTTAAACACTGCTTTTCTTTTCTGTTATATATTAGATATATAAAGATGAAAATAGAAAATTCGGTTAATGCATGGCACAATCAACAGAATGGTGTAAAATTTCTAAAACTGTATGTATATGCTTGTTAAAATTAGTCGTTTAAAAAATATTTTAATGAGGACGCCATTAATGTCAAATTAAAACAAAATTCTTGGTCTTAATAATTGAAATGTTTAGCAACCATTAATCCATATGAACTAGCGGTTTTCCAATTCAAGTTAATAATATTTTAAAAAATCGACTAAAATATTATCCAATATTAGCTATAAAGTTTAAATGGGAAAATATGCTCTTTTTCTGGTGTCTCTACGTTTTCAATTAATCAGCAGTCGTCTATTAACAGATTGTTTAGCACTGCAGAAAAGAAATTCAAGATTTGATGGCTTAGAATATTAAACATGCAATGGTCTAATCATCATAGGTAAAAACTTCCTATTTGAGTACAATATGGTATGCTACCACAAATAAAAGATTATAAATTTCCTACTTGAGTACAATATGGTATGGTACTACAAATAAAAGATTATAAATTTCCTACTTGAGTACAATATGGTATGGTACTACAAATAAAAGATTATAAATTTCCTACTTGAGTACAATATGGTATGGTACTACAAATAAAATATTATAAATTTCCTACTTGAGTACAATATGGTATGGTACTACAAATAAAAGATTATAAATTTCCTACTTGAGTACAATATGGTATGGTACTACAAATAAAAGATTATAAATTTCCTACTTGAGTACAATATGGTATGGTACTACAAATAAAAGATTATAAATTTCCTACTTGAGTACAATATGGTATGGTACTACAAATAAAAGATTATAAATTTCCTACTTGAGTACAATATGGTATGGTACTACAAATAAAAGATTATAAATTTCCTACTTGAGTACAATATGGTATGGTACTACAAATAAAAGATTATAAATTTCCTATCTGTCTACATTATGGTACCAGAGATAAAAGGTTATAAATTCCCTATTTGACTACAGAATGGTATTTGAGTACAGTATGGTATGGTATGGTACCACAGGTAAAAGGTTATAAATTTCGAATTTGAGTTCAATATGGTATATACCATATTTCCTATTTGAATACAGTAAGGTGCGGTACCACAAGAAAAAAGGTTATAAATTTCCTATTTGAGTACAGTATGGTATGGTGCCACAGGTAAAGAGTTATAAATTTCCTATTTGAGTATGATATGGTATGGTACCACAGGTAAAAGGGTATAAATTTCCTATTTGAATATAGTATGGTATGGTACCACAGGTAAAAGGTTATAAATTTCTTATTTTAATACAATGTAGCATGGTACCACAGGTAAAAGGTTATAAATTTCCTATTTGAACACAGTATGGTATCCACAGGTGAAGGATTTTAAATTTTTCTCATACAGTCTGAACCAATAAAGTACAAAACAGTTTAAACCAACACTTCATCTAAATTAAAAGTGCAAATAACAACCGGTGTTTTTTCATAGCTAATTTTTGTTTTACAATGAGGATTATATTAATTTATTACACTAAAATACTTATTAATATTAATAAAGACTAAAATTTTGAAATCATTGGAGATTGTATAGAATTATTTAATTTTCCATTGCATTATTTTATATCCAATATAATATATAAATGCCATTACAGCTATTCAACAGAGAGATAATTCTTGAAATAAAGTTAGAACAAAATAAATACTTACATCTTTTTTGAAAACACATAAATCAATAAAGTAAATGTTAAGTTATACTATTCTTTAGTTTTATTAAAATATATCCATTAAGATATATATATATATATATAAAATAATCCAATGACTCTAATTATAATTTGCCGCCAAAGAGTAGTTGTGGCTTTAGGAATATATTTAAATTTGCAGATAAGTGATAAGCTGTGTCCATACCTTTCTTCACAATAGAAAACATTAAATCCGTCTGTATAAGTACCATAACATAAAAGTTATTTGAATGAATAATAATTAGAATCAGAATTCTAAAGTCTAATTAATTTACCAGAAAACAATACCTATGAGTTAAGAAGGCCTATCTATTAAGCTTTTTTAATTTTTTAACCAAAATTAACAAGCTTGTAAGAAATTGGGGCTAAATATTTCTTTAACTATTAAACTTGCTTCCCTGTTTATAATTATTTATATGGCTTGTAATGTCTTTTGATTTGTCTTCCTATATAAAGCAACTAAAGATCTCTTTTTTTTTTGGAAACTTTTTGTGACATTCAAGATAACTTGATGAGAACTGAAATTAAATACCATCTTCCATTTGCAAAGTGTATTAGGTAAAAATGAACGAGTGAATCAGAGAGTGTATTTTGAAATGAAAGTTGAAATTTACGATAAAGGCACTGATTCACAAGCTTGTTTTTATATGTTAACTGAGATCCATAAATTAAGAGATGGTAATTATCATTTTCTCGTATTCATAATATAGAGAAAGTATAGTAATTGTCAAAAAATTCGAACTCAAGATTTGGATGAATTTCCACGTTTTGGACCTTTCTGAGTCCGAAAAACACATTTTTGGAAAATGTCAATCTTTCTGAAACAAAAATAACACAAAAACGTTTTGAACTAGATGACTGAAATCTGGTATAAGGTCTTTATACCAAATTTGTAGACATCTGTATAATTTTGAACAAAATCTGTTCAGAGGAAGTCTCTCTGTCCAGCTGTTCGAATACAATCTAACATAATAACTACAAAACGAAGAGAGCTACATAGATAAAATTATATGCCCATTAGTTAATGTCTATAAACTAGACACTTAAGAAATTTTGAAACAAATCCATCGAATCTATCGATTTGTACTTTTAGAAACATGTAAACACGCTAACTTAAAAATGCAGTGACTTAAATACATCAAATTTGGTACGGGATTTTGTGATTACAAGTGTAGTTTTGCAGCAAATTTTTATTTCAATCGGTTGGGAAAAACGAATCTAAAATATAAATTCGATTCTCGGAAACTATTAACTGCATGGTAAATATTAATCACCAAATATTTCGCCAAGAATGGCACGGTGATTCAATAAAAATGCTAAATTTGCGTCAAAGATTAATATTTCGTAACAAATGTACGCCAATTCTTTGCAAGGTGTTCCCTAGAATAATACCTTTATTAGATTGCTTGCGAAAAAGTTTTGGAGGAAATACTTCCTCTGGTTATAAGAATAATTAATAGCATTTTTGTATCATAAATATATTGGTATGAAATATAAGCACATCTA
The DNA here is from genome assembly GCF_947563725.1 of Argiope bruennichi. Lineage (NCBI taxonomy): Eukaryota > Metazoa > Arthropoda > Arachnida > Araneae > Araneidae > Argiope > Argiope bruennichi. The sequence continues at coordinate 52,123,957 of NC_079161.1, read as the reverse complement.
TTGAAGCAATTACTTATAATAAAAATAGCAAATTTATGGAAATGTACAGAAAATACAAGATTCAAATAACTATACCAATATGAGGTGTGACCTCTTAGTCATCATTAACATATCAATTTAACTTAAATTTTATTTTACAGATGAAGCGCTATCTAGAAATTGAATTGCTAAATATTATTTTTTAAATACCATAACGTTTTTATAGATGAATTATAAAAATGCTAAAGATCAGAAAGTGGAAAATAAAAAAAGTAAAAGATGTTATTAATGTCATTTAATTAGTATAGTAAAAAGTAGGAAATAATATAATAATGCATGAAAAATTGATGATGGGCCTCTAAAACAATTTGAGTTTCATTTATATATTCGATATTATAACGGTATTTTGTTTCAGATTTAACGGTCGCGTTCAGTAATGATCTAATTTTATCCGAATGGTAAATTTAATTAAAAACGATTACGATATTAGCTTTAATCGCAGACGATAAAATAAACAATGCTTTTTTTAAAATGAAAATAATTAATGATTGGCAATTTCCCTGTAAACTGTTCGATGTAAAAATTTTTACTCACTGAATGCAATGATTACGATTACAATATTAGTTTTATAAAATCGCAGACGACAAAATAAACAATGTTTTTTTAAAAATGAAAATAATTATAGACTTTTTCGATGTAAACATTTTTACTCGTTGTATGCGACGATTGTTACTTATATAAGACGAAGATAAGATTGGTGTATGAGGTTAAAAACAATATCATATTATTACACTATTTCAGATTAGAACTTCGAAATTATTTCTTTTTATTAGTAAAAATTATTCGTTTTGAATACTTCCTTGGGATTAAGTATCAGAAGCAATTTCTCAGACTATATCTAATTAAAAATAATTGATATTAAAAAGATAATAAAAAGATTTAGCAACATTATGAACTATACTTAATTGTTTTTTAAAGCTTTAGAGAAACCATGTTCCATTGTTTTTACTCATTTTCAAATTTAAATTTATGTAATTTAATTTTATTAATTTCACAAAAGTATTTTAAGAACATAAATGATTGAAAACTAATCTTTTAATCCTATTCATTACCGGTACCGAAGGTGTATTAAAAATCAGAAATAATCCAATGTTCAAGTTTTAATTTCTTGCTCAGTTTCTTATGAGAAAAAATATTTTTGAGTATAAAAATATTACTGCAGAAATAAGACACATAAAGTTGATATTCCATTTCATAATAAACAACGAAATTCGTTAAACAAAATCAAATTGCGGCTTCTTTCTGAAAAAAGGCAAAAGAATTAAAACAGAAAATCTATACGCATTCGTTTACGTGATAATTTCTATTTTCTGAATTTTCAAATTTGCTTTTCTCCAAAATATGCATTTTAAATCTGTATTTCACGTAGTAATCAAATATCTAAAATTTGAAGCTCCAAGAAAACATAAATATTATATGAACCATTGTGATGACATGAAAGATATGGAACTACACGAACGACTGAAACCATAAACTTTTAATTTCGTACGTGGAAACTAATTAACTTAAAACTCATAAACAAAAGAAATGTATGTGAATTTTAAATTATTGTTGTTGTTGTTGTTTTACTTCTGGTTATTTTCTTTTTTATGAAGTGAAAACATATGTTTATTTTAACAGAAAATGCTTTATTAATGCATGTCGACGGGGAAAATGTATATTGATCAGATTCATTGTGATCAGATTCGCTATTAAAATTTGTAACTGATTCATTTAATTAGGTTTCACAATGTACTATTCAATATCAAATTTTATTTTTGAGATTATTAATTTTAACACAAAGCAATCCATTTAGTTGTCACTTTTTATGATTTTTCTTTCTTTGGACTGAATTATTTAATTACTAGCCGCCTTTGGCGACCAGCCGGTTCGCCAATCTTAATGTTCGTTAAAATTTTAATAATTAAATATTTTATGCTATTTCTACTTTAATAGCTTCTTCATCAAAATATTTTAAAACTTAAAATTTTGATTATCATATAATTCATTCATAATATTATAAAGGCCTTCAGTCATAACGTAATATGTATCTCTCTCATTTTCTGTTAGCACCCGTAGAATTTATGCTTTAAATTAAAGTGGAAAGAATTTATCTTCAATTAATATAATAATATTTTTTACTGAACAAAGCATTTTTTTATAATCTGATTACTGAAAATAGAGTAACTCAGCATTTAAACTTTATGGGCAATAAAGAATATCTTTTTTAATTTATGTAATATCTCAAGAGTTGGTCAACAAAATTTTCTTAGATTCATTATGAGCAGATCGATTAATTAAAAATGTTTAAATTTAAATGCATCAAACACTAAGAAAATAAAACGAATCGTTTAAAACAAACGGTTCAAAACAGGTTTTAAAAAAACTACTTAAAAAACGATGTACTTAAAACTATAAGCATATACAAAAAATATATAACTAACATAAATACAATTTACTTACAAAAGCATGCAACTAACCCAAAAATAATTTAAATCATCCATTGATAACGTTGTCATGGCAACAATCAGAACAGAATGCGCATGCGTGAATTTTCTTCGCCGGTTACGTAACGCAAATACGTGATTTTTTCTACGCCAGTTGGGGTAACGCTATGCGGATTAGAAATTTTTAATTTCCTTTATTCTGTTTTATTTTAATTCAAAAGTACATCAGAATGAATCTGAAAGATTGATTCATTAACAATGTTTAATTTTAAATGCATCAAACATTAAGAAAATAAACAGAACCGATTGAAATAATCCGCCGAAAAATTTTAACCCTAGCCTCATTACTGTTGGGAGAAAAAAAAACTGATGTCTTTCTCGTTTGGCGCTGGGGATAATGAAAGATTTTTTTGGCGGAAAAGTTGGCGGTGGGGAAAACGGAAGATTCTTTTGGCGTGAAAGTTAGTTTTTAATTAATAATTAAAATTCTAATTAAAAATTCGAAAAAAGAAACCCCAGGTGCACATTCCCAACCTCCAAGGTATACATGTACCAAATTTGGTAGCTGTATGTCAAACGGTCTGGCCTGTAGAGCGCCAACACACACACACACACACACACACACACACACATTGAGCTTTATTATAAGTATAGATAAATGATTATTCTTAAAAAAAAAATTAGGTAAAATTATTGTCTATAGAAAAACGAAACCAATTTTTACCATAAAAACGGATATATCTGAAGATAAAGATTTAATGATTTCAATTAATAAAAGTATATACAATTTTTTTTAATTTTTAGCTTAAATAATTACGACTGCATAAAATATCAAAAAGAATATGACTCCCAGTATTAAAAAAATTATGTGGTAAATATATTAGAGGTTAAGATCTGTAGAGATACACAAAACTTCAATCTTGACATAGAAGTAGCGGAATGACAACAACATAATTGAAAAACTCTTTTTAATTCATTAACTGTTTGACTACATAATTTTTATTTTCCAATTTTTCATTATTAACTGTATTATTATTTCTACTTAAGCATCAAATTAACTGTAACTGTGACGCAGAATATTTTTCATTTTCTACCGCTTCGCTGGTATTTTATCCTGGTTCTCTGTGGCGTTCTTATAGGCTCAATGTTCTTCGAAGTTGATTAAAATAAATATTTTTGTAGTTAAAACGATGGAAGCGCAATTTTCTTAAACAAGTTAATTCTTCATTGTGAACTACATTTTAAGAAGCTTTAATATAGATATACTCATTTAATATTTAATATAGAGATCATAAATACCAAATTCCATAACAGTAATAAAATATGGCTCAAGTTTATTCTATATTATTGTTAGATTTTCTGGCCTTGATATCTATATCCGAGGCAAAATGAAATATTAATCTGCTACTGGACTCGGCGATATCTCAGATCGCATGCCAGTTTATATCATTTAAAATGACTTAATCATTATGCTTTGTATTGAAATGTTTTCGATATATTTATTTTTAAGTATAGGATTCGTATTATAGCAGTCTTGCAAAAGAATCAATCTATATAAATGATTTTTATGACAATTCTAAACTAATTCGTATTCTTATACCAAGAAACAGGTTATTTAGCTATAAGATTTGGAAACATCTGCTGTATTTTTTCCTATTAGAACGCAAACGATTATTTTAAAAATGTAAATATGTTCTGGTTGATAAATAAATCACAAATATGGGAAATAAAGCAATTAATTAGAATTCAAATTCATCAACTTCAAATCCATCAGTGATATATATATAATCCATCATAGACTTATAACATTCTTACAAAAACATCAATCTATATAAATGGTTTTTTTATAACAATTCTTATCTAATTCGTATTCTTATCCCAAAAAACATCTAATTCAGCTATAAAATTTGGAAACATCTGCGGTATTTTTTCCTATCAGAACGCAAACGATTATATAAAAAATATATAAATGTGCTCTGGTTGATAAATAAATTACACATGAAGAAAATAAAAAGCTTAATCATGATTCAAATTCATCAATTTCAAATCCATCATAGACTTTTAAAATAAATACAAATGAGTAACCATTAACTTTGTTATAAAATGAGCTTATATGTTGACACAAATATGAAAGATTAAAATTAGTTACTACATAAGAATCACATATAAAGAATCTTAACGGACATTCAGTGTTTTCGCAAAGGACTGAGTCTGGCAATCAATTTTGTATTATATATTAGAGCAGTCTTGAAAGACCAGCTACTTCGCCGGATATTTAAAATTAAAAATTCTGATCTTCTGAAATTTTAATTAGTTAAAATTATTAATTATTATATATTTACTAATTAATTAATTAAAAATAAACAACTACTGTTGCTTATTTTTAACACTTAGAAACAAAATTATAAATGTCAATAATAATTTGTATATGAATGCGTATAAATGCAGTTGTAATTTCAGCAGAATTAGAACATATAAATATTAAAAATGAGAATAAAGGAAATATAGTTACAAAGAAATGCTTCTCAATAATCAAGGAGTACAAAAATTTTTATACCCCCTAAGAAACAAAATATGCTCTCAAGTTATGGAGAAAAAGTTATTAAAAAAATGGGAATCACAGCAATGTTATGAATTTTGACAGTAAATATTGTGAAATGTTTATTTACGCAATTGAGATTTTCTGACCAAACAATTTTTTAATGTAATGTTAATTTTGAAAAGAAAAAATGCAACAATTGATTATTTTTGGAAAACAAATACAACTTTGTCTTTTAGAAATGGTTCCATCCTGTATGACCATAACTAGGCAACGATAAATAATGCTTGAAATCTCGGGGTGCACGTATATTTGATAAACGTAATTTACAGAAATAGCTTCACTTCTTAATTATAAGCTAAATATATATCGCGATTTCTGTGAAGTCGTTAACGAAATTGAATTACAAAATTTCAGAGAAAAATATCAAGAAGGTAAACATTTGCCTTAAATAATCAAAAGGAACATCACAAAATACAAATATAAGTTAATATATGTATTCTGTTTTAACTAGAGAGTAAAGACTGTACTTAATTTAATGGATAGAAATTAAGTGATTAAAGAATACGCTTGCAAATTAAGTCGAAAGATGCTTGCTTTTAATTTAATTTTAGCATTTTTGCAAAAGAAATTGAATTACAAAATTAATTAAATGTAGCGTGAAAGTTCTGTTTCCATGGAATTTTGGTAATTAGTTATTCTCTTTCCAGAATTTTCGCTTGTTGTATACCAATATATTTGCTAATTCAATTATTTAATAGAAATGTGAAAAATTATCGCTTCTTTGTGTATCTTATTATTTTTATTACTCGATACATAATTTGCTTTCAGTTTTACCACCGTATGGTAATTTTCCCTCTAAATTCATTGGTTTATAATTCAGACTTTTTACTTTATCTCTTTTTAATTTCGAAATTCCTCTGAGGATACTATGTTTAATTCAGTGGCGTAACTGGGAAACTAAGTTTAATAAAAATAGTTTTTAAAAACAGGCTTAAATTATGCTTTAAAAATTTCAAAAATCAATATTAGGGATGTTATGGAATTCCATAATATTATAATAACATTCCATAATATAAAGGATATTATAGCGTTTAGTTTAGTTATATTAATGTCACTTTTTTAAAACAGCATCAGTGCTATTTTGGGACGGACTTCGTAATTTTTTACCGTGGTCAGATGACGAGGCACCTGAGCTGGCAACCCCTCTCCAATCTTCTGCACCACACCAGCGGGAGGACGTTTGGCCCCGAAAGATTTAACGTGCACCAGCCCCACTTACACAGCGATTCTTCGATGGAATCAGATCTCGAACCTAAAACCCACCGGTTCCGAAACCAAGATCTTACCACCAAGGCAAAGAATATTACAAAAATTTAAGGCAATTTTTTCCACTTTATTCTTATATTGTGACTCTTTCATAAATTTGATTAAGATTAAATGATAAACTAATTTCTGAGTTCTGAAAATATAAAAAAAATGTCCTTTCATCGGGTACACGCAGCTGTTATGGCAAAATTTCAGAATTATTCTGTATTAGGTAATCTATAAAAATTCAATAGAAAAAAAAACTCCTATCTTTGTAAGCTTAAAACATTTTAGGTTAATTCAATCATTTCAAGTATTATAAAGATGTAAAACCAATAAGTCTATTATTTTATAACTAATAATTCCTTATTCCTAACTATTTCTTAATTCCCGTCCATGTAATATTTATTGGACGATGTTGTTATCGTTAATTATTATCGTCATGTAATATTCTTGAAGTTTTGAAGTGAAATTCTCATTTTCAACTATAATTAGTTTAAAACTAACAAACACAACTAATATACATAACTAACAAAAGAAAATAACAAACGATGTTATTATCGTTATCGTTAATTATTATCGCCATGTAATATTCTTGAAGTTTTGAAGTGAAATTCTCATTTTCAACTATAATTAGTTTAAAACTAACATAACTAAAAACGATGTTATTATCGTCATCGTTATGTTATATTTTTGTAGTTTTGAAGTGAAATTCTCATTTCTAACTATAATTAGCTTAAAACTAACAAACATAACTAACAAACGATGTTATTATCATTATAGTTATGTAATATTTTTGAAGTTTTCAAGTGAAATTCTCATTTCCAACTATAATTAGTTTAAAACTAACAAACACAACTAACATACAAAACTAAAAAAAGAAAATAACAAACGATGTTATTATCGTTATCGTTAATTATTATTGTTATATTATATTTTTGAAGTTTTGAAGTGAAATTCTCATTTCCAATTGCAATTAATTTAAAACTAACAAACATAATTAACAAAAGATGTTACTATCGTTATGTAATATTTTTGAAATTTAGAAGTGAAATCCTCATTTCTAACTATAATTAGTTTAAAACTAACAAACATAACGGAGGTAAACCACTTAATACATGTTTCTGTTGAAATACATTTTTTTTCATGTATGTTAAGACACGCTTTCAGGTATTTTGCATTACTTTAGTCAACGAAGTACGAAAATAACATTTTGCTATGCACTCAAGAAAAACATCCGGTTATTTGCAGCGAAAAAATAGAATTTTACCTTTTTTTTATCGTATTTTAACTCACGCAGCATGTAAAACTCAATTTAGCTTAAATGTGTGTGTGTGTGTGTTTTTTTTTTTTTTTTTTTGCGATGAAACAAAACTCACTTTCGCATATTTTACGGTAGTTTTATAGGTTCCATTTATTTACTTTACGAACTTTTTCGGAAGGAAAGTGAGCTCTTTCGCAAAATGTTCCACTGCGGTAGAGTGTAAAATTTCTACTTTTGTAGGCTGTAAAAGATCCGTCATGTTCGTAAAGCTGAGAGCTAACATGTAATAAAATTAACCGACTCATTTTTACGAATATCGATTCTCGAAAGACGCAGAATATGAGAGCGGATTAAAGTTACAGTGGTTTAAGTCAATTTTTTTTTTTTTTTTTTTTGTTTGTTTGTTTGTTTGTGTCTCAGAAATTAACAAAAAGCAAAAAGAATTGTTAAAAATTTTTATATTATAATTTTAATATAAAAATTTTTAACAATTCTTTTTGCTTTTTTTAAAACCCATATTTAACATAGAAATTGAATTGCAATGAATTAATACATTGGTCACGGTTTTTTCTGAATAATATAGATATGTTTCATTAGTTTTTTTTTTTTTTTGCTTCTATTTAAATATACAATGTGAAACTATTTTTTTTTCCTTTCGTCCAATAATTTTCATCCTTGCATCTGCACTAAAAATAAAATAAAATAAACAAACATTCATTCTTTAACACATAGTTCACAAAGAATTAAAAAAAAAATTCAATAAAATGAAGAAAAACATCATGTCCCATAAACTTGATACACTGAATTAAATGAATAACATTATTTATTAATAAATTTAATTAAAAACGGCTTCTAAATGTCATTCTTTAATAGTATATATTAAAATCCAAATTTTTTTAAACTTTTTTTTCTTTATATATATTCTCTATTTTCTTATTTTTAATTTCCTTTTGTAGAAGAATTCTGCAACAATAATAAATCCATTTCTGAAGCTTTCCTTTTCATAGGCAGGGCTAAGTTTGTAAAATCCCAAAATTTACATAAGATTTTAATTTGCCACCATACGTGAATTAAAGTGTTGGCAAAACTCAAAATTTGAATCAAATAAAAACCATAGTTTCTTTTCTTTAAATTGTTATAATTTAATGAATCTTAAATACACAAGCAAGAGTTAAACATGAAATAACGTAAAGGGCAATAGGTCCAATCTTTGCTGGCACATATGCACTCTTTTGTCGAAATTTTCTATGACCATTTTGCATAAATGTGGCTGATTTCGCTGATGCAGCTTTGAATTTCCTCTTTCAATGCAATCGTGCTTGAGGACTTGTTGGCATTGACCTTTGACTTCATATAACTCCATAAACAGAATGATGTTATATCACACGATCTAATAATACCCCAGTTCTCAAATTTTCGAACTGTAGCCAACAGACTTTCATTATTTTTGAAATATTGTTCAACAATGAAAACATGTTGTTCTCTCGTGTAACGCACCAACTTTAATAACCCTAAACCATCAGCTGTCAAATGGTTTTTGATAGGTTTTCCAACACTTTAGTATGCGAATGGTGGCAATTTCAAATCGTGCATTAATTCTGGGACAACCTTTACATGTTTTAACTTGGTTTTTGATATTAAATATGGCTATTTTTAATGCAAGCATTTGCGTAAAGCCACTTTTAATGAAGGGCCATGATATATTTATTTTTTATCTTTTGTTAAATATGTTTTCATGCTGGTTTTTACAGTTCCGTGTTGATCCACTGTTTCTGTAAAATCTGATGAATGTCGTATTTTGTTCCGTTTTATTTTCTATTGTTTGTTTGTTTACTTTTCTTAGCTTCTTTAAAGTTCTTATAACTTTATTTATTATTGCTACAGATATATTTAAAAACTTTGCAATTGATAACTGCACAGTTGGATTTCCTCTTGTTATCAGCGATTTCATTATGAAAATATTTGAAACAGTAACCTTTTTCGTTATTCGTTTGGAATCTTCTTTCCATGTAGGAGTAATGGATAGATGGCTTGTTTTTTCCTTTTCAGATTAAAAATGTTGCTTATTTTGCATTTAAAAGTTTTAATGCCATGCGTTTGACAACGATTTTGAATTATAGAAAAGGAATATTTATCTGTGAAAGGCGTGGAAACATACGCTTTTATCAACAACCTGTTTACATGCGATATTTTGAAAGAATAATAAATTTAAAAGTAGCAGACGATATTTATCATTTTAAACAATTGACTGTTGCCAGTGATTTTTGTTTCAAAACATTCACTTTTTTAAAGGTTCTTTTCCGAAATCGTTTTATAATATGTCTAAATATCCTTTGTATTTTTATACAGTTTAGATTAGCGAACAAATAAAGTCTATTAAGATGATTGTCTCCTGGCTGTATTATTGGAATGTATGGAATTATGAAGAAAAATAAACATCGCTATACATATAAAAAAAGATGTACAAAACTAATATATTTTCTCTGGAAAAAAATATCAAGATAAAGTTTTTATTCTAGGAACGATAAAACTTAACGATTTATGATTAAATGTCAAAAACTCACTAAACTTAAGACAGTTTAGTTCGAATGTTTACAAGAAATCCTACAAACCTAAATAAAACTATCACACAAAAAAACTCGGAACAATTTCAAAATCATTTGGATAAAAGGCGGGGACTTCACTTTTATTGAGAAACAAAACTTTTATTTTTCTCTCCAGCTTTATTATTTCTATCCAAAATAAAGAACACCGCCGAAACTTATCCAAATAAATCTGAAAAAAAAATGACAACTCAGTGTTATCCGGAACCAAAGCCAGACATTTTGAATTAGCTCCGAAAACAATTCCTAGATACGTTTTATTTGATAAGGGGTCATTTTTATTTATTTGGTTTAGCATCACGTTCAAATGAATGAGCGTAAAAAAAGATTTTCTGGCAGTCATAGTCAGGAATGGTTTCAGGATTTATGCCAACTTACATGAAGGTTATCCTAATTGACAACTGGTAAGGATAAAAATAAATGTAGGAAGCAGAAAAGCTCAGATTACTCCGTTTCAGAAATTTATGAGTTGAATGAGTGAAATCTTAAATATAATACCACAGTTTAATCTTTTGTAAATTTTCTATCAGTTTTTGCTCATTTTAACTTGATATATTTCATATTTGTGAAAATGGAATTTTAGAAGAAAATTTTCATTCACTTCTGAATATTCAGTTCTTCAAATTTCTGTTAAATTGTGTGTTATAGATGACGATGTACTTCTTAAATACTGTTAGCAATAATTCATCAGTCATTCTTTTTGTTTAATAAAAAGATAAGTTGGTGGTTGAGTCACAAATGAGTTTTATAAAAATTGGTTTCGAGTTTCTATAATATTTATGAAAACAAATTATAAATCAGATATCGAAAATTAGGGGGGAGGGAGTAAGAATTGTCCTTTCTAGTTCAATGATTAACCGATAAATCAATAATATTCATAAAAACGAATTCTAAATGAAATATTAAAAATTAGGAAAAATAAAAATGTTCTTTTTGAATTTAGTAATGAACCAGTGGGAGTAATTTTCTTGAAACTTTCTCGTGTGCTTTAATAAATATAGTATATTATTAATCACAGATTAATGGAGAACAATAGTTACGAAAAGGCCAATTAACGTGCGCTTTTGGCGATTAATAGCAAAAATCCGGCTAATACAGGAGCAAAAGTGTTAGAACTCCAAATGTGTATTTTGAACGACTTTTTTTCTAATCGATTTAAGACAAAATTCGTTACAGAACGAGAACTATTTACTTAAATCAATGAATTTTTCACATTTCCACGTTTAGGTATTAGATCTATTGACGGTCATCTACTTAAAAGTTTCGATTTTAAATTAGACGCATGCGTATACTTTAGATGTTAAATCTGTGTACCAAATTTTAACCATATTGCTGTCATCGGTTTGTAGCTATCTTGTTAACTTATATTCAGACAGCTAGACAGACATAATTTCTCTTAATGAATTTTTTTCAAGATTTGACAGAAATCTTCAAATTTAGAGTAAACACCATATACTAAATTTCATTTCATTATTGAGATTACTAACAGAAAATAATTCGTTTCTTACAAATAAAAAGGGAATATTTCTACTTAAAATAGCCATTTTTTAATTTAAAGGTTGCTACGGTTTTCCATCCGTATTCTCCAGATCACAAAGCAAAAAAGAATTATTTATAAAGATTCCGTCCAGAAATCTTTTCTTCTTATTATTATTTAGTGGAATCTGAAACTAAAGCAAGGGGCCACGGTGGCCTGGTGGTAAGGTCTCGGCTCGTGAGCCGTAGGGTTTCAGATTCGAGACCTGATTCCACCGAAGAACCGTCGTGTAAGGGGATATGTTGCACGTCAAATCCATCAAGGCCAAACGTCCTCCCTCTGGTGTGGAGAGGGGGTTCCAGCTCAGGTATCGCCCTCGCCATCTGACCGCGGTTCAAAATGACGAGGTCCGTCCCAAAATAGCCCTAGTGTTGCTTAAAAACGGGACGTTAATATAGCTAACTAACTAACTAATTGAAATTAAAGCATTTATTTTATTCCATACTTAACAGAGATAAAACTCCTACACTTTCCCGAGACCGCGGCGGCCTGGTGGTAAGGTCTCGACATCGGACCTCAGGTTCGAGACCCGATTCACCGACCAACAAGCGTGTAAGCAGGTCTGGTGTACGTTAACTCCGACAGAGCAAAACGTCCTCCCGCTGGTGTGGTATGGAAGCTTAGAGAGGGTGTGCCAGATCAGGCGTTGTCCTCGTCATCTAACCACGGTACGACGGAAGCCCCAAAATAGCCCTAGCGTTGCTTTGAAACGGAACGTTAATATAACTAAACTAAACCTGCACTTACCTCATATTCGCATGCTACATGAAACAAACTACAGAAAAAGCATCAGCTTAAACCACTACAAAAAGAACCTATTCAATCATGTTAAAATGGATATTAATGTCAAGGATATTTTCCTTTTCTGTGATAAGTTATCTAGATCGATGTCGACAAGTTTGATTAATGTTTAATCTATAACCTCTGCGATGGAATAATTACGTTTGCATCCCCTTTAAATATAATTCAATCCACTTATTATCCGCAAAATGAACAGCAAATGATGTAATTTCAATTTCAAATGCTTCTGATTGCTCGACTGATGGACAAATATTGCGAGTAATTATATCCTAGATTAAACGATAAATATTTAAATTTACCTCACAAATTAAATTAAATGAATTGAAGCGATTGAATGCAGATTTAGAAAGGTAATTTGAACAGAATAATTTATAAATCGGTGAATTCCAATTTAATGTTAGGATCCGTATCTTACTGAGTATAAATATAGCAATTTCGATTATAAGTTTTCAGTATTTACTGATTAGAATTAAAAAAAATGAATTATCATTAGACCAAAACATAAAGCTTTCGTTCATAAATTGCTCATCATTTATAAACAGAATTATGAAATCTATTTCTTTATCGTACATATCTACAGTATCTTATTAAATATAAATGTTGGAATTTGGACTACAAGTTTTCAACATTTACAGACTTAGAATAAAAAATTATAATTAGACCAAAACCTACATTTTTTTTTTCTTTACAAATTTTGGTTCATCTTTTGGACTTTTCCTACATTTTAAATATTAAGAAATTTGATACATTAAAGCCGCAACTAATAAATCTAGGAACATTATTTTTTTTATCTAAAATGTGGTAAAAAAGACTCATAAAAATCAGCATCTTAAAATATTCTAAAAGAAATTCATTTATTTATTTTTAAAATAAGTACACTACAGAGACCGATTCCATTTACAGAGAACAATAATCAAAAACACATAAAGAACACTAGCCATAAAGTAAATTAAAACACACATAAAAAAATGAACAGAAAAGAATAAAGCTTCACAAAGTTCTAAACCACATACAAATAAAAATTCAAGCAACTAGCAAGGTTAAAAAAAATGACACACACAAGCACAATAACAACACAAAAGCATGAGTACACATAAATATTATATTATGTATAGTTAAAAATAATTTGTAGTCTAGAATTTAAAGAAAAAAAATTATAAAGTCAATAAAAAAGAAATAAAGTCAAGTCGATAAGAACTGAGAACAAACCGCTTTAAAAACTCTTGAAATCATATAATTAATGTCAAGTTTCCTATTGATCCTGTTAAAAGTCATAAAATTTATAGAAAGAGAACCTTTTAATACAAAGCCGGGATATCCTGGTTGGTAAGGCGTTGGATTCACGGCCCTGGGGTTGCGAGTTCGACCCCCGCCGGCTTAAGACTCTCCGCGTGTGTGGTGGCTGGCGTGCGTACAAATCTGTCTTGGTCACAAAGTTCTCCATGTCAAGAGTATTACCACTGGGGGTACTGAATTAGGGGTGGTCGTTCTCTGATTCAGGCTTAAATTACGATCTGTGGTTGAATGAATGAAATGCCTGAATGAAGTCCGTCCGTAAAAGGGGTTGTGACGTGTGTGTAGCTAAGTCGTACTTTTGGCCCTAGATGGCGCTACTGAAAAACAAGAGACGCACCTTTGGCTTAAAATCACTGATTTCTAAAGTCAGTGGGCTTGTCTATGGCAAATGCCATTAGAAACAACAGCCTTTTAATACCGTTAAATTTAGAATAAACATTTGGAAAAGTAATCTGGTTCCTTCAAGACTTACAGGAACAGCGAAGTTTATAGAACTCAGAATGTCAATGCAATCGATCAAAACCATTAATTATGAAAGAAAAGAAATATTTCGTCTACAACACAAACTAGGCAAATTAAACATGTCACGTAGACAAATAGAAGATATATCCTGAGAGTAGAATCCATTTTTCTTGTAAAACAAATACCGCAAGAAACTGGTTTGAATACTCTCAGTAATTTGTATTTTGTTATGGCAATTTGGATTCCAAATAATGCTACAATATTCCAGACAAGATCTAACATCAACATAATACAAAACCTTCAGGGCAATTTCACTAGAAAATTCCGTAATTTTGCGTTTGAGAATTCCAAGCCTACAAATTAATGATTCCCTCTTGAAATTAACAAGAAAAATTGCCAGAATTCGAAAACAGAATTTATTATTTCTGATTGGCATTAATTGATTCGAACAATCATCATTTTTTATTTGCATTTATAAATATTTGTATTTACATGAAGTTCCATTGATGTAATTATTCATACACATTTTATGTATTTCTTAAAAACCACTAGATTTTCAATTAATTAAGATTGATATGGCCACATATCTTATATCTTTAAACGAGCAATTCTTGTATTTATATAAATTTATTTATTTCGTGTATCTCGGAAAACCGCTGTAACAATTTGGATCAAATTTTATATTTAGATAAGATTTTGCTTTTTAAGTTTATTCATATAGGTGTCTTTCATGAAAAAAGCGATTTTACCCCAAAAGAATTTGTAACTAAGTATTAGAATAAATGTCTTCAACTCCCGCTTCAAAGTGTGGGTAATATAGTATAGCGGTCAGAACAACATAAATGACGCGCGTATTGCGTTTACTGTTCGAGTTGCACTTGCTGCTTTATTTTTTTTTTTTTTAACTTTCGTATTTATATTTAATACTTTTTGTATTTCAAGTTCATCTATATAGGTGCCTTTCCTGAAAAGAAAACCGTGATTTTACCCGCAAAATAAATTTATAACTAACTATTAGACAGTTTTTCTATCTGCTCTCATGCTGCCAATGTCATATAGCGCCAACTCAGACCCAATTTCACCATGTTAAAACTGAGTGCAAGTTGAAAAATATAAGTAATAATAGATAAACTGTAAAATGAATGCTGTAATATAATAGATTGTTTCGAATAACATTTTAAACTAAGTGCATTCGTGATTTTTTTTTTAAATTTAAATAACCAGTTCATATGCAGGAAAGATAGAAAAATATTCATATGTAATGAGTATTTGATTTGTATCTAAATATTTTCTCCCAAAAAAAACATGATTTAACAAAACAAAAAGAACTGCTGAACGGTCTTAAAGATTTGACCATAAAATAAACAAATCGTTTCAAGAAATATAATAATTTCACCCACGATTTAAAGTCAGAAATTGATGCCCAACTATTTGTTAATCGAGTAAGAAAACACAATTTCATTAGAATCTGTGATTATAAATAGCATGAGTATAACCATTTAAAACCACTTTATCATTAATGAAAGAAATGTGCAAGCAAGGGCAACAGAAACGCGTCAAAAGCATTGAAACAATTTGGTATCTTTTAAATAACTAAATGCATCTTGTATGAAGTGAAAATAAAGTTTATAAAGGCAAATTTCAGAAGTTCTCGTCAATGACTAACACCCTTAAACAGCTAGCTAAATAAAGAAAAAAAAGAAACTTTTCTGAAAAATTTATTGAAATATTTTTTTTTAAATCTGCATTTGTTATGTGCATTAATTTTAATGAATATTTTTTGTAAAAATGCAGCTTTATTGTGAAAAATTATTACAAATTGATCGCTCAAAATATAATCTATCGTTACCCACAAGATTTTTCAAATCAATTTGGTAAAAGATACATTCTGTGTCGAAAATTCTACACAACTTTTGAGATTATCTCACATAGATTGATTTTCTAGTGTTTTTATAAGAATGGAATCCCTTAATTCTTATTTCAGCCAGGAGTCACTTTACAAATTAAGATAATCGCATGGAGCAATATCTGGAAAAACAGCAGGATAACTTTCAGCAGCTATTTTATTCAAATGAAAATAAATCAGTGAGAGAGGTTTCCCAAAAACTTTCTCACTCTTTCTAATAAAGGTGTTATTCCTCTCCATCACCCCCCCCAGCAAAAAATTGTGACCTTGGGTAAGGCCGCCAATACTTGGCGTGGAATTGGCGAGCAACAGCAACAAATACAATGCAATAGTTAGTTAATTATAGCATAATTACTGAATCAAACATTTATCCTTGGCGATTTTTTATGCAAATAATTTCTGGCATTTAGCAATAGGTGAATTGAATAGGTTTATTAAACAGAATTCAACAGTGAACCGCAAACTGTGGTTAAAAATTCACATGCTGAATTTCATATATTAAGTCATAATGTATGTAGTCATAGTGCTTTTGAGTTATAGCGTTCGCATGCTTGTGGAGGTACATACCGAGAGAAAGATAACTCTTTCACACATTTGATTCTAAATTTGACATGCATTTACATTTTAAATGTTAAATCTGTTCACCAAATTTTATTTAGCTAATTCTATTCGTTTTGGTATTATAGTATTGACTTATATTTGGACAGCGAATTACGCTCAAAATTTTATCGAAATCTATAAATTTGGTGTAAAAAACCTTACACTGCATTTCATCAATTTAGCTCAAAGTGTTTTCCAATTCCTACTATTAGTTCACACTCTCCCTATATCTATTTATATATCTTGTTCAAATTTTCAGTCGTTAATAAAATACTTTTATTCCTCCACTCAAATTCAAATACATTTTTTTTAACTTGAAGTAGATGACACTTGATGTTAATGCAGTTTTTTTCAAATATTAATTCATTAACTATTAAATTTAATTAATTTTAATACTTTAAATAGATTTTTAGCAGTTTGTAATGAAAAATGAAATCAACAGGCAGTAAGCTCAATCGGTAAGATGCAAAGATTTCGGTATTTTTCACGTGAAGGTGAAGAATGCGAGTTCAATTCATGCAAAAGTAGGAATTGACTTTAAAAACATTTTTTTATATTACGTGTTTTTAATTACGTCTTTGTCACAGACGGACATAATGCCAAAAATGTGTTCTTCGAATTCAGGAATTTCTAATACGTAAAAAAATGTTTTTTTTTTTTTTTCTGGTTACAATTCTTTTTCTTTACTTTGTTAAGAAAAGGGGAAAAAATATCAAAGCTTCCAAAGCAAACACTAAATTAAACATACAGTGGCTCCCAAAAGTGTTCGTACACTAAAGAAATTTGCAGAAATTGTGTTCTATACTTCTTAATAAAGCATTTTATTAGTTGTTGTTGTTTTTTAATTAGCATCTTTAAATAGTTCTTAATAAAACTGAACAAATATTTTTATTAAAAAAATCAAGTAGTATTGTTCTAAAAAATAAATAAATAAATAATGTCACAAAATTAGAACACAAAAGTCTTCGTACATCTAAACATTATTTATTTAAATTCATCATAAAAATATCTTTTGCGGCTTATTTTTCTTCTAATTGAAAAATACACTAAAATCGTTTGATTTCAGTATTTAATATCACAATTATTTAATCTATTTACTTTATTCCTAGATATGACGCGCATTCGTACAGAAACGAGTTTAGACGTACGAAAATAAATTATTTTAAAGCTGGAAAATCAATTAGAGGCATTGCAACTATAACTAATCTACCTCATTCAACGGTGCAAAGCATAATAAAACGTTACAGAGAGGGAAAAAGGATTGCAAACAAAGCCTCGTAATGGTCTCCCTCAAATTCTGTCAGCTAGAAGTGAAAGAAATATTGTGAGTAAATTTCTAAAAAAATCCACGTCTGAGTGCAATAAAGTTTACTTCACAATATAATGAATCAAATGGAACTTCTATTTCCTGTGAAACTATTCGTAGAATTCTTCGGAATGCTGGTATACATGGCCGCTCTGCACGAAGAAAATTCTTTGTAAGTCAGAAGAACAGAATTGCTAGGCTTAAATTTGCCAAATCTATGATAAACCAGCCAGAGAGCTATTGGAATCGTGTCTTCTTTGCAGATGAAAGTAAGTTTAACATCTTTGGGTCGGATGGGAGAATCATTGTATGGAGAAAAAAAAAAACGAAGAACTTAATCCAAAGAATTTAGTTGGAACAGTAAAACATGGCGGTGGAGGTGTCATGGTTTGGGGGTGTATGTCAGCGGCTGGAGTAGGCAATTTAGTATTCATTGATGGTATAATGGATCATAGAGTTCATATAAATATTCTCAATAATAATTTAAAAGTGTCAGCACAAAAATTGGGCATTTTAAACAACTTTGTGTATTACCAAGACAACTTTCCTAAGCACACGGCCATGAATGTTCGCCTTTTTTGCCTCTATCATTGCCCTCAAATCCCTAAAACACCAGCTCAATCACCGGATTTAAACCCTATAGAACATATTTGGAAAGAATTAGAGGTGCGAATAAGAAGTCACGACATTAAATCGAAAATTAAGCTGAAAGCAGTAATGATCGAAGAATGGAACAAGATCGGTGCAGAAGTAACCGACCGTTTAGTTAAATCTATGCCCAAACGTTTAAAAGCTGTTATAAAGAATAAAGGATATCCTACTAAATACTAAACATTTATAAAAATTTAGAAAATTTCATATTTAGTGATGTTTTTTTAAAGTGTATGATCACTTTTGTGTTCTATTTTTGTGCAATTTTATTTATTGTCATTTTTAAAAAAATAATTTGCATCGTAATTAAAATTTATTTTTCACTGCTTTATTAAGAACTGTAAAAATATGCTATGAAAAAATTTTCATATAAAAATAAGAATATATAGTGGTAAATAATGAGGTTTTTAATTTATTCTTGTTGGTGTACGAACACTTTTGGGAGCCACTGTATTTAATTTCATGGAAATAACGCCTTCAACCTTTCAGTAAAATAAGTACAAGCATAACAGTGACATAGAAATAAAAACATTATGTATAAAAAAACAAAAAAATAAAAATCGTCTTGTATAAGAATTGTCTATAATCGTCTGAAATCTCTTTTGGCATCCATCCAACTTTTGTTTTGGCGTCCTTTTTTTTTTATGTGTGAATAATGAATTTCAGCGAATCCGGAAACGCATATGAGAACTCATATTACAGAATGGAGTTTATTTTCTCCTAATCAGCAACTTATTAATTTTATTTCAGGCAATGAATTTTTTTCTGTTTGTAAATCAACATTTCTATAAATTTGAATTTTATTATTACTCTTAATTTTAATGTTAATGAATATTTTTAGTTAAGGGATGGCAAAGTTTACATTTTATTATGTTATATTGTCGCAAAGATTAATCAACATTATTACGTAAAACAGAGAAAGTATAATAATCATCCAAAAATCCGAACTCGAGAATTTTAGGAATCTCCAAGTTTTATATCTTTCTCAGTTCGAAAAACACATTTTTGGAAAATGCCTGTCTGTCTGTGACAAAGATAATTAAAAAACGCTTTGAGCTATATGGTTAAAATTTGGTATACGGTCTTTACACGAATTTGCAGATTTATATCCAATTTTGAGTAAAATCTGTTCCGAGGAAGTCCGTCTGTCCGGTAGTTCGAATGTAAGTTAACACATTAACTATAAAACAAAGAGAGCTATATAGATACGATTCAGTACACACATTTAACATTTATAGTATAGATAGCTGTTAAATTTTGAGCCAAAAACAACAATATGCTGACTGTCTGTAGGTCCGTACTTTCAGAAATATGTAAACGCGATAATTCAAAAACGCAGTGACTTAAATATATCAAGTTAGATATGAGATTTTGTGACAAGTCATGTTTTGTGTCAAATCATGGTTTCAAACGGTTTAGAAAAACGTATCCAAGGTATAAATTCGATTTTTGGGTACTATTAACCGCATGCCGGCGATAAATCGCCATATGACAAACCAAGGATGGTATAATTCATGTCAAAGGATGACAAAATCCATTCCAAAGTTTAATATTTCGTAACTATTGTACGCTGATGTCATATAAGGCGTTCTCTGGCATAAGTTTATTAGAGAGTATGCGAGACAGTTGCGAGGAAATCGCTCCCGCTTGCTTATATTTTGTATTTGACAGAGCACTTTTACAGGGATGTGGATTTCAACGTCGAAATTTATCGTTCTTGAGATCAATTAATTTTCTTTTGTATAAATTTATGCATTTTATGTCCATTTAATTACACTTATATTACATTTTTGTGTTTATATTATTTTATGAAACTCTATTGTATTGTTCCAAACTTTGTTATGGTTGATTTCATTCTATTAGTGTCTTTATTTGTTTCAAACCACCAATTTTAGTAATTAATTTTTATATGAGTGTTATAAAATATCTCACTGTAAAAAAAAATTTCATATGTTACAATATATTTACATTTAAAGTGCATTGCAAATAATTTTCTTTTATCTAAAGTGCTATTAATTTTCAGATTCACATTTCGTATATCGTTTACATGTATACACTTTATAATTACAATCGATTCGTGATATACATGTTTTCTTTATTATAAAAATTTCAAATTCATGCATTCATTAATTACTTGCAAAACAAAATTGCGCAATATTCAATTGTCTTGATATTGATCAACACGAAATAAATATTATTGTGCTGCCATCTACATGTTTAAACACTAACTATTAAATGCATTTTGAATAATTAAAGCTAATAATTACTGTTTGATATTGAACTATCCATAATATATACTTTTTTAAATACAATAAGTATATCAGATAAGAATCAAGAGTTGACTTTACTAATATCAAATTCATATAATTTTTATGCAAGATATTTAGTTCCAATATTATTAATTTCAATATAAAATAAATCTCTTTAATTTGCTGCTGATTTTTCTGAAGTTGAAAAAAAATAAAGTGAAACATTTAGAGGTGAGATACATTTATTTTTCGAATATTCCATATTTTCTATCAAAAAAATTGTCTGAAATATTCAAGAAATTTTGCACGATTTCCGAGTACATCTAAAAAATAGTTTTTATTTTGAAATATAGATGGCATTAGTAACTATTTTACATATAAACTGTATGAAATGTGTCATGTTGGCAAATCGATGTGGATGTTTTTCAGCTTTTGCTGTCATGAACATTTAAATGTTCAGATATTTCAAAACTGACATTAAATACCGGTTGCCCGGTATTTAATGTCAGGTATAATACGGTTATTAACATTCTAAAAATTGACAAGTTGTAACCTCTGAAAACTACAAAAAAAGATTAAAATAAAACTATTATATTTTCAAAACTAAGTAACTGATCATTTTCTCATATAATTAACATTAAAAATTTATAGCTCCCCTCTACCTGCTTCTGAGAAAAAAAATTCTAATAGAAAAATAACAGAAAAAAAGGATTAATTGATTAGGCTTTAATATTTGTATTTAACTTTTTTTTATTAGTTTTTTTTATTTGTTTTTCAATTATTTCTCAAATGCCTCAAATATCTAGTTAAATTGAAAATGTAGAAAAAGAACTAATTTCAGTTAAAAATTATGAAAAGAATTATTTATCTTTTTCAATATACATTTTATAATAATTCTTTTAAACTAGATATTTCGTAGTTCATATTTTTTTAATTGAAAAAAAAAATGGGCAGTCTTCGGGAAAAGGACTGAAATGCAGACTTTTTTTTTTTTTTTATGTCTTTAAGTGTTTCTGCTTAGTAAAATAAGAAAATGGTCGTTTCATAAAAATTTAAAAAATTAGTTTAATTTAGTTATTTCTTAAGTTTTAAGGAAGAATATTAAACAAATCATTGATCAATTTTCATAATTATTCTACTAACTGTGAAAAGAATCTACGGGAAGTGGTTCAACTAAAGAATATAATACAATTTCCAAACTGTAATTTTTCACAGGCGATAATATGTCAAATATTTATAACTTTTCGATATTCTTCATTTGATATTTGGCGAATTTTCTAATATTTGGCACAATTTGACAGAGACTGAAGAAAATTCTTTTTTGTTTTCTTGAGTTTTATCAATAAAGCATATAAATAGCTCGGATCTTAAAAAAATTTCTGTTCTGTGACATTAGTGAGAGTTAAATTAGAGAAAAATGTAGTTTAAGAAGTCATTTAACATTTTCAATAAGCGAGGGGAAAGTGTCTTTATTTCTAAGATTGTTGAAAATATTTAAGAAGCAAAATGTGTTTTTCTACTTTCTCATATATGGAAATCATATAGAGAAAATATTGTAATCGCCCAAAAAATTCGAATTCGAAATTTTGACAGATCACCATATTTTAGACCTCCCTCAATTCGAAAAAACAAATTTTTGGAAAAATGTCTGTCTGTCTGCCTGCCTATGGCAAAGATAATGCGGCGGACTGTTATGAGCAAGGATAAAACCTGGGTCCTTGCGGTTCGCAGCCGAGTAACAAGACCACAAGACAAAAGCAATTGCCTGTATTTCGTAACTGTTATCTGGCTTGTAAGCTTTTTCACCACAATAACTCAAAAATGCTTTGAGCTGGACGGAAGAGATTTAGTACACGGTCTTAATACAAAAATTCGTAGATTTCTTTTAAATTTTAAGCAAATTGCGTTCAGAAAAAGTATGTCTGTCCGGTTGTATGGAAATAAGTCAGCACGAAAACTACAAAACAAAGAAAGCTAGATAGATAAAATTCGGTATATAGAATTAATATTTATAGTCTAGACACCTATAAAATTTTGAATAAAATGCAACAAGATGCTGACCGTCTGTCGGTCTGTACTTTCAGAAATATGCAAACGCGATAATTAAAAAATGCAATGATTTAAATACATTGAATTTGGTATGTGATTTGTGAAGACGAGTGTAGTTTTGTGTCAAATTGTTGCTTCAATCGCTTGGGAAAAACGCATCTAAAAAATAAATTCGATTTTCTTATTCTATTAACCGCACGCCATGCCAAATACATGCAACTTTATCGCCAAAAATAACACGATAGATTCACTAAAAACACTTGTGCGGGTTAAGGTTCGAACTCGCAACGTTAGGGTTCATAGCCGAGTAACATAACCACTAGACAAAAGTGTACACTCTTCTCCGGAAGTTGTTATCTGGCTTATGATGTTACCACCACAATAGTCCCCCACCAGTGAGTCAGTAGAGTTTATCGCGCCAGTTATGGCGAGCGACGAACGTGATTATCGCGCCAGGCGTTATGGCGAGCGGCGAACATTGATATCGCGCCAAGTGTTATGGCGGGCGACGGTGAGTGGTTGCTGCCGGTAGATGGAGCCACGACAGCAGAATGAAGGATGCGGTTGTTCAGAACCAGGGTCACCAATGTGCGGGTTGAGGTTCGAACTCGCAACGTTAGGGTTCATAGCCGAGTAACATAACCTCTAGACAAAAGAGTACTCTCTTCTCCGGAAGTTGTTATCTGGCTTATAATATTACCACCACACACTAAATTCACTCCAAAGTTTAATATTTCGCAACTATTGTAAGGCCTTTATTGTAATACTTTTGTGGTGAAAGCTTATACGCCAGTTAACAGCTACGCTACCCGAGCAATTGCTTTTGTATCGTGGTCATGTTACTGGGCTGTGAACCACAAGGTCCCAGGCTCTATCCTCGCTCAGTTCAATCTTCCACACTTTTATTTGAGAGTATGCGAGAACGTTTTGGGAAAACCCCTCCTACTGGTTTTTATTGATGTGAAATTGTATCATTACGGTTTTACAGAATTTACTGATAGTAACGTTATTCAATTTGTTATTCTTAATCTTAAATGCATTCTCATTTTTCCCATTTTAAACATTTTTTCCCCCTTTTCAGACTATACAATCTTTAACGCTTTGTTATGCGCGAGGATCGAACCTGGGACCTTGTGGTTCGCAGTCCAGTAACATGACCATGATACAAAAGCAGATGCTCGTGTAGCTTAGTTGTTAACTGGCTTATATGCTATTCACTACAATTCAAATACAAATATCTATTTTAAAATGTATCTATTAATCTTCAATATTTGTTTAAATAGTTCTTACTTTTATTTGCATCTCTTATTTTTTCTTGTATTCTAAAAATATACTCTCATTTTTTTTTCCATTGTTCTCTCTATCATACATATTTTAAACAAATTTGATTGTATATTCATTAAAATTGTTATTCTTACATTATAATGTACAATGCTTATAGACTATTAAACGATTAATATGATATTTTTTAATTCCATTTTTATAACGTGAAAAATTTTGTTACAGATTATATTAAATGTAATTTTAGAAAGTTTATTAAAAATAAAGAAAAATGCACAGAAATTAAATTTGTACTTTAAAAAATTATTTTATTTATTTTTATTTTTAAGGTAAAATAAAAAGAAAGTATTTTTGTGAGAGAATAGTTTTAAAAGATATTGTCACCAATTTTCGAAGGCAAGTCATAGTGATTGCATATCTGGATTCTTCACCCGATTTAACCTATTCGACACCTATTTTTAGATTTCTTATATATATATATTTTTTTTTCTGAATCATTAGAGTTTTTTATGACACGGTGAGCTCTCTTCAAAGCCCTTCTAGCAATATTTTGCAATCTGATTAATTAACGAAGTGTTGAATTAACATAAGAATGAGATTTAAGAGGAGAATCCGGTTTCTCGCTAAGCACAACAAAATTGTACCACACATCCACCATTTTTGATGGCTAAAATAAATCATAGCAGTAACATTTGCAATAAAATATTGATAGAATTATATATAGCGAGAAATCACCCCAAATAAATTTAACTTTGACGATAATCTCAAGTCTAGTAGAATCAAGTACAGCTGTAAAAAAAAGTTCAATAATGCAGTTTGGAACTCTCGAATAGCGATTTGTTTACATTTCATTATTGCCATTCGAAAATAAGTAATAAGAACAATTTCTGTTACTATTTTACATAGAGAAATTGATATCCTATGAATTTTCATCTTCTTACGTTTTACAAATCATGTGATTAGCTTGAAAATATTATTTTTCTTTATGAGATAGTTAAATATTGCATTTTGTAAAAAAGAAAATTGTATTATTACATAAATACCAATTTGATATTGTCAAGGCCAAAGACATTAGTTCAAGATATCAATTTGCATATTGATTGTAGATAATTAATCTGTTTTCTATTTTGCATGGCATATATCTTTGTGAAAATTTATATCTACTCTAATTTTAGTCAGTATAACTAGCTTTTATATATAACATATTATGCAAGTAGATAGTGTTTTGATAGTAAAAAAGTAGCAAAATATTAAACTACATATTAATTTTTAAATGCGCAGTTAAATAACAAGTTAGAAAAAAAGTATTTAATTATGTATTACTTATGTGGCAAGTGTTAATATGCATTAATATCAGACAAATTCGAAAAGACTTGTAGATTTCAAAAATGCCCAGTATATTTAAATGTCTCCTGCTCGTGTATACGAAAGAAGGCGATAGTTCAAGTGCCATCCTCATCGCCTGACCATGGCTCAATATTATGAGGTTAATAACATAATATCAATCTTCAAAATGGGATGTTAATATAATAAAGCAAATTAAAATATGATATTAGCATTTTTCTCAAAGACAAGAATTTAATTTTTTAAATCTTTTGCCCAATCAATGTTCAAAAACAGAATAGAATAATAGAATCTATTATGCATTCTAAAAAAATATATATATCTAAAATTGCAATGACATGAAAAATATTGCAGTGATTTAATTTTTGAAACCATTTTACATCTTGCAGAGTAAAAATTGTATGTTAACTTGCTATATATATAACATATTATGCATATATAACATATTATAATACATTATATAACATATTATGTTAACTTGCAATTAGATAGAAAATAGGCAAAATTATTCACGTCAGTGGTACGTCATCAATTCCATTATATGGTTTCTTCAATACATTCATCTGGTGATATAGTAATGCGATGAATAATCTCTGACCGTTTTTTACATATTAGTTTCCAACTTTTAGATTAGTTACAAAACAAAATATAATTTGGTAATAATTCCTACAGCTGTTATTTTTTCTTGTAAATATACATGATTTTAATTTTTTTAAATAATATTTATTATATTATATATATATATATATCTTTTTTTAGTCACATTTTTTAAGTATATATTTAAAAATTTTATTAAATGACTTAGATAATTGACTTTGAGACATTCAATATATAACAATATATTCCATACATATTTAATTGATATAATATTATAATAAATAGAACATTTTTATAATATAATTAATTAAAGGATCTATTACTATTTATTAGTTAGTCTAAGCCTTTTTTTGAAAAACATTAGGGAAAATTTGCACATATGGTATTAATACTAATTATTTTTTTAAAGAGTGATAGATGAATTTTCATAGTCGTATAATGTTTCATTTTCGGATTTTAAGTACAATTCTAATAAAGTAATAAAATTCTCAAATATTCTGAAGTTCATTTCTAAAAGTATACCAAAATTCTTGGATATTCTTTTAAAACTAGTTCTTAAAACATTAGAAATATATAAATGTTGAATGTAGTATTTCTTACATTTGAGATTTTCAAATTATTTTTTAAATTAATACATAATTATGATAACATAACAATCCATGTGCTTTAATTTCAATATTTTTATTGCTAGATTAAAAATTAATTCATTATTTTTATTTTCTATTTTGAACATTTTGATAAAGCAAATAAGCTTAAGAATCTATCATAATGTCTTCAATAACACTTCTGAGCAATAATGCATAATTTTTTTTCCCTTTCTGCATAGTTCTGTTTTGAAACATTTGTTATTACTGCTATTTAATTGTAAATAAACTGTGATTTGAAAAAAAATTTCTTCTGGATATTTTTTTTATTGGCAATTAAAATAGTTTATTAATTTTTTTTAAGACTGCTGTTTTTATTTCTGAAAATATAATTGCTGTATTTTACATCACTAGGAAATATTTGAATTTTGGCATACTATAAATTACCAAGATATATTATTTTGAAATATTAATACAGCTATAGGATCTTTGAAATTGCATTTTCTAAATATATGGGGGGATTCCATGGCATCAATTCATACAAGTGTAATTATTCATAAAATATACTGAAGCAGTTTAATTTTGGAATTCCTTGCTCATCCTGTTGGACAGAAAGCTGTTTCTTAAATCACAGTGTTAGACAATACACAATATGCAGCTAAATGACTTAATTACATTTTTCATGCAATTGTGATATCACTGAAATTATTGCTATTGTTGACATATAATTATATAAAACATTGAGGCAAACATGCATGTATTGATTTGATATTCAAACTACATTTCCCATCTGTATAATATAGTGCTTGCATTTTTATCACTGACTTTTTTTTAAAAATTGTATGAAATTAACAATTAAATTCAATGCAAAAACACTAAACATGACAATAATTAAAGGCTAAAACGTTTTCCAAGATAATTATATAAAAATTGGTTTCTTTTTCATCAAAAGCTAAACCACATGGTTCTCCTCAAGGCTGATTAAAATAATTGCTGCAATGGACATGCCCTTTGTTGTCTTTTTGAAGACAGAAATGCATGCTTTCAATCCCTTATGCCATGTTCGTAGAGCATACTGAGATGCTATTTCTACATGCTACACATTAAATAAATAAATATATATATATATAGATGAAAAGTTATTAGAAAATAAGGCAGTTTTTGCAAAGTAAAAACAAATATAAACAAAACAAAGTATAAACAAATCATAGTCTACAGATATGGTTACAGAAATCTACTTAAAAAAAAATGCAATAAAGTAAACAGATTTGGAAAAATGGCGAATAATTTCCCCATCCTTCATACTGGAAACTTCCCATGTTTTTCAAAAATGCTGATATTTTTTTTTTTTTTAAACTTTCATAGTAATTACTGCTAATGAGGATTTTTCTGATCTTAAAATTGTCAAAATGTAACATTGATCCACTATGTTGAATAGTTGTCTTAGTAACCATATGAACAGATTTGGAATTTTTGTAGGACATTTGATTAACATATTATTTTAATTTCAATAAGAAAGGATGATTGTAATATGAATCTGCCCGTTCCCTTACTATCTCTTCAAACAAGCAAATTAAAACAAATTAATAACATGGTTGCTGAGACAAGTGTGCTCATAAAATTAATTATATCATTCAGTATAGGATTTACTTCCTTCATTTTTTTTTTTTTTTTCCTTGTATAATATTGAATGAAGTTTCCTTTTTCTGGCAATACCTCAGAATTTTTGTTTACACATTGAACAAAAAAATTCAGCACACAACAAGAAGAAATCAAAACTTTTTTTTAAAAATTAACAGTATATTTTCATATTTCAAATTTTATTACATAAGAGAACACAAGTATTTAGAAATGTACAAACAATAAAAAAAAAAAATGTCAACATTGTTTATTTTTGAAGTTAATCCATATCTTTAACTATCACAAAAATGCAAAAAAATAAATTAATTAAAGCATTTTACTAAACTTATTGCTCTTAAAAAACCTATTCAATATACACACACACACACACACAAAAAAAAAAAAAAAAAAAAAAAAAAATCATTCTCTTGTTATCAATAATGGAAATAAATTTATAGTAACAATGAAAACAAATTGAGCTTCATTACAACAATGAAAAATTATTGCTCTAAAACTTACACAACTTATTGCTTAAAACTTACTCAATGGAAGATGCCAAAATTCTGCTTAATTTTTAATTAATTGAAGTTTTTTAAACATAACATACACACACATACATTTTTTTAGTATTAGCAGAGATGAAATAAAGAAATCATCAATGCATTTTGCATTGATTATTATAACAACAATTTTTATTAATCTAACTACCTTGAACGTATAATATGATACCAAATAAGGTCATGCATTTATTCTGAAATAGATGAAATTTATGAGAAAAATATTTAACATATTTTATATCATAAAATAATACGAGAATGAATAGATTCCAATTTTGTATATTTCCTTTACCATGCTATCCAATGAATATGCAAATTTTAACAAATTATTGCCCAATTTCTTCATTTGTTAAAAAAAATTATATTTCCCTTCTGTGGGCAAACCATATTCTATTGTTTCTTTTCTTTTTGTATCTAGCAGGTCAAAATACATTTTCAGGTCCCTTAAAACTTTTTAACTGGCTTATATTACCTATTAAATGAACTTAGAAGTAAGTGGAAAAATTGTTATTTTAATTTTTTTTTTCCTTCTTTTATTTATTTTTTAGATAATGCCTGGAAATCAAAAATGATAACTACTTTTTATTTTATTTGTTACATTTTAGAAATCTGTAACTATAAAAAGAGTTTTATTAAGTACTTTCAATAATTTTTTAAGGAATGCAACTTTACTTTACACTTATCTTAATTTTGGTAATTGAAATATAATTTAAATTCCCAACTTCCAACTTAATTTAAAGCATAGATTTCAGTAAATTTCATTTTGAATGATGTTAAATACAACAAGATTAAAATAATAATAAAATAAAATTAATTATGAACTTAAAAAATTTTTTTATAAAAATTATGCCAAAAGTAGTAGTAGTTGAAAATGCAGTAATATATATACTTTTTTAAAAATAAATATTGCTTTAAAACTTCTTGCATCACCTTGAAAATAAATCGAAGAAAAAGGCAAAAACAAAAATTCAAAATTACAACATTTTGATTTCAAAACCAGATTCAGAGCAAATTTCAAACAAGCAGCAGTCTAGAGCCACACAACTGAAGAAAGTGCCAGGCATGTCAATTAAAAAAAAACAATATTAAATTTATAATATAAATAAAGGAAAATTATAAAATACTATTATAAAGTAATATTTTACATATATTTCAATAAGTAAACATTTTTCCAGATTCCTATTTATATTGTCATGCTTTTTTTATATTATTATTACATTATTTATAAACATTGAGCATCTGTTTAAATAATACAGTTTTCAAACTTGAATGACAGCCTTAAGTCTTAAAAAAATAGATTAATAAATAATGGTATACATTCTTGCAAAATTAATCCAAAATAAATAGTTAAAAGTTGATAGTATTATAAATGTGTCAAAATGTGTGAAATGAAAATTAAATTGATGCATTTATTAAAGAAGGGCATTATAATGACACTGTCAAGGGTCACAAAATATCTAAATATATTATTCATCTGTGTGATATACGCTAGTTGAAAATTATTTAGGAATTCAGGGGGGGGATGACTGATTCCTTAGACAAATCAAACATGAAAAACCAGAATATGTTTAGTTATATTTAATTACATAGCTAAACCAAATTATAAATAAAAGTCCATGTGTTAACAAGATTAAAGAATTTTTCTGACTTTAATTCTTTAAATTAATTTAGGTACTTATGAGTTTAGTTTGATGATGTGTCTTTTATGAGCATATAAATGCTGGCACATGCAAACTCACGAGTTTCATTTTTCATGCAGTAGCTTTCTTCCTGAAAGCTAGTTAAAAACAATAACAACAATAATGCAGAATGCAGGGAAGTCAACTTTGCACACAGCATGTACATGTATTTCCACACAGCAATGATGCTGCAAAATATATACTGAAAAATTATTATATTTTAAGTAAAATGAATTAAATAATAAATATAAATTGTAACTTATGTTACATTTTCAAGACCAAACAAACTAATACAAATATATCCAAAAAAGAAATCCAAGAATATATACAAAAAATTGTATAGTTAATCAAATATACAGTCACAAACAAATATTATTCCATATTTGTCTTTAAAAAGTAACAGTACACAATCAATGTACAATAGGATCTCAATTATCTCAGCTTTTTCCAACTCAGTTTTCTATTAACCAAGATAATATTAGAAAATTGTATTATTTTCTATTTCTTTAATGTCAATAAATTTATAAGAAAAAAGTTGGTAATGGAGTCAATTTTTAAAATGCAAAAACTTATGAAAGGTTATCATTAAGAAATGATCTATCATAATTGAAGAAATTATTTAAACAAAAAATTAATAATATCCATTAAGTACAAGAATATTATATTGATAAAAAATATAATGATCTGACAAATATAATGATAATGATCTCTTTCAAGCACAATAGTAATGTGACTATTTCTATGTATTTTCATGAATACATGCCATTATAAATGTGTTGGTAAGTTTCATATTACAGGTAAAGTTTTTTTTAAAGATTTATTGGAAAAATGTAACAAAGACAGCAAAAAAATCAGAAACACTCTTGAATACTATTATAAAACTAATAAAAGAGTTTGTTAAAATTTTAGCATGAATTCCATATATACAATTTTGGAAAACTTCATTAAAAGAAAAGAAATCATAATTAAAAAAATTATCTATCTGAGTTTTCGATATTCAGCATGATTATGGTCCCCCTCAACTGGGATAATTGAGTTTGTACTGTACTTTCAATTTGCACATAAGTGTTCAAAAAAGTCCAAAATTATATTCTTGACTTTCTAAAGAGTCTTTCTTTCTTTCTTTTTTTTTTTTTTTTTGTCATTATATATTTACTTTCACACATTTTTCTCTTTATTCAGTTATTTTAAATATAAAAACAAATATTTACACATATATACATATTTTAAATTTTGAAACAACTACTTAAATTTTTTAGAGAGATTAGTTCAACACGAAAGAAATAAACAAAGACAGTAACATGTGGTTTAAGCGTTCAGATATTGTGCAGTAAAACAGTGACAAAAATACAAGAAGCAAACATATTTTTCTTATTAAAAAAAAAGACATTTTCATAAAATTATTACAATAAAAAAGTATTATAACAAACATTACATGCAGTAATATAAAAAATTAGTAAATTTCTAACAAAAGCAAGTGATACAACTTTTTCTTACTATTTTACTGATCAGATTAAACTAATTATTTCATACTAATATCACAGCAAAATATAACACAAATGAGTGGTAGAGGATATAAATGCAAAAGACATTAGTCTTTGGGCACATCATAAAAATAAAGGTAATATATTTACAGAATTACTTCCTTTTAAAGCCAAACATGTTTGGGAGATGAAAAGTTGATTCCATTGTAACACTAATTATATTTGTAAATAAGAAATAAATGTTTATTTTCAAAAATGAGAAAGTTTGTATTTAACATGACTTTTAATAAAAATTTGTTTGTCAAGAAATTACAAAAAGAAAATTGAGAAAATATTTTAGAAATATGGTGACTGTAATTTAAGATAGGTAACTATGTGCTGCCTTTCAATATAGCTTAGCAGTAACTAAGCCAGCAACTTAGCAAAAACAAAAACACAGTGTTTTAATTACTGAGATGCATTTTGCTTTCTTTTCCTTACAGTGCGTTCTTTCCTTAGTGGTCTAATAATTTCCTGTAATGAAAAGAATGCAATATAATATATTAGCTGATATTTTGAACAGCATGCTTATTTGTAATATATAAATAAAAATTGCAAGAATCTTAACACATTGCATACAGGTGACGAGATATCTTGTTTTCATGTTTTTTCTGCTGAATCGATACATAACCAAAAAGTGACAAATATTTTTGTTACATTACCAGAGTAACAAAGTCATACACATTCTTATAACAAATATTAGCAAAATAATTGAATATCAACATTCCAAGCATGTGGAAACAATCAGTCAGTATAGCAGTATGTTGACAGATCTGCATTGATCGTTTAGCGTACCTTATAAAGTGTTTTATAATTGTACATTTTGTTATTTCGAAGTATTTGTTTTAATTTGTAAGGAAACAACTATTTAAAATGTAAAAAATCTTATATAATAAATACATGTATAAAATATATAATAATATTTAAGAAAGAATACTTTATGTAAATATAATACCAAGTGCAAATTAAAAATGTGCATATATGCATCCCATTGCTTGTCAAGCATAATTCTAGAGCGTTCAAAAATGTGTGGGCCCTTGGAGCACATTGAGGGTGAAGGTCGCTGTACGCAACGTGTTAAGAATGAAACATACACATAAAAATGCTCATAAAAAAACATAAAAAGTAGATTCGAGTGAAAAAAATTGAGCTCATAATTGAAACACAACAAAATTTTACTAGGCAAAAACTGCAAAAACAATAATATGCATAATTGTCACTAGAAATCTATCGGGCAATGTATGGTAAAAAGTTCAACAAAATTAATAATGGAATAATAATGCTTTATGCCACACAAAAACATGGTAGTAAAACATAGCCAAAGTGTGTACAAAGATAGCAATATCATAAATCATTAGAACACATGCAAACAACAAATTGTTATTAAATGACTGCAACAGCAGTAAATGCTCAAATTGTGCTCCCTATAGCACTCAGAATTCACTCCACTATGATCAACTGCGGTTCTACAATTTTTACAGTCTCTATGAGTGTACAAGAAGAAACTACAACTCTCGGGTTCTAATGCAGATACTACATATTCAAGAACCTTTATTTCTGAAATAAAATTCATTTGCAAATCGTTGCCAAATTTGTCGCCATGGCAGGGGGGTCAATGACTGTGCATCCATTAGAGTTATCTATAAAATTCTCCTTCTTACTATAAAACTCACCGCAAAGGTTAGCAATATTGCATATTTGCACCAATATTTTTAAAAATAAAAAATATAATAATAAATATTCATGTAAAAAATATCAAAAAATTACTTTCTTTATGCTAGGTGATTCAACCTTTTAGTTCAAAACACTGCAGCATCATAATGCCTTAGGCTTGATTTGTCTATCTTTATTTTATTTTAAAAATCTACTCTAAATTACATAGTAGCAATAGTGTGCATGCAAGAAAATGTATTAAATACTATTACAAAGAGAGTGAATGCAATTGTAGAGACTATACAAATAAAAAGTGTTGTAAAATATAATTTAAAATATTTTTGCTAATTTATTAAAATTATGAGAAAAAATAAGTACCACTGAAATTATTGAAAAGCTTATTTTTGGACTTTTAAAGAGATATAAAAACAGTTTCTGTTGAATAAAATGATCTGAAATTATTGAGGAATTTTTTAAATGTTCATCTATTTTTAAATTAAAAATTCTAATTTAAATTTTGAAAAGCTTTTCTTATGCAGGGGTGTTTGTGGGACCCCAAAAAATCCCCTGAAACTTTTACGGACTTACTACCGACATTTTGGAGTTTCGAGAAGGGGGGGGGGGAGAAATGAAAAATTACGATTATGAAGTATTGAATGACCTAATTATAAAAGTTCAATGAATTACTTTTTTTG
Organism: Argiope bruennichi; assembly: GCF_947563725.1. Taxonomy (NCBI): domain Eukaryota; kingdom Metazoa; phylum Arthropoda; class Arachnida; order Araneae; family Araneidae; genus Argiope; species Argiope bruennichi. Next base: position 52,089,388 of record NC_079161.1, on the reverse strand, counting down.
TAAAATTAAGACCTTTGAACCCAGGTCACGTGATCGCACATCTGGTCGAACAAAGTCTCTCCCTTTTTTTTCTGCCGCGCCTACTTGCCGAAAAGAATCCAGAAGAGAATGTCCGAGAACCGGGGGAATGAGTCATAACTCGCAATAAGGAAAGAACAAAAAAGAAGTTTTTTTCCCCCTTTTCACGCATTATCACTGCCTTTGGAGAAAGAAAGGAAAAGTTTTCACCACACACACTGACCTTGCGTTTTCTGCTTTCAAAGCAAACAAAATTACCCAGATCAAAATAAATAATTCATTATTATTCCTACTTCCTTTTGAACGACGATCCCCGGAATTTCCGGGTATCGAAGTTCAAAATCCCCGGAATTCCGGGGTTTCCCCGGAGCACAAACACCCCTGCTTATGAGGCACTTTCAAAATAAGAAGTAGCTAAATGCCAAATTTGGTAACTCTTATAAATATATAACAGAGCAAACATTAGTGGAAGTTTCCTCCCTTGATCTTTCAAAAACATTCATAGTATGATGTGCTTGATGCAATTTTAGTGAAGCATACATTTTGGAGCAGTTCGTCTTATTTTTCATCAATTTGCTAAAAGTTTCCCACAAATCCACAATTAGGATGTAAAAAGATCATATAGTAATGTTCCTGATTCCAACTTATTGTATTACCAAATTTTCTTGACAAACACACACACACACAAATAAAAGAATGACAAAAAGACAAATATTTGAAACATTAGATTCATTCCACCATTGCGATAAAAATTGAGACCAATATAAATATTATGAAAATATTTTTGTTCCTTTCATTAATAAAAATTTAACAATTTATCTAGCTGTTACAAATCTTGCATTAAATCCTTCTTTATTATTTGAGAACAAAATGTGAAACAGTTAAACCATAATAAAGTTGTAGTAAAACTGTAAACCATAAGTTAACCATACATTAATCATAAGTTAATCATATGTTATTAAACCATACAGTTGTGATGAGACAAATCGGCTGTTGATGTCTAAAAGGTGCACATATTATAATGAAAATAAATAATAACAATACATTTAATATTAATATACATATTTATACATCAACAAAGTGCTAAGGTGCACCAAAATTATTGTATTTATGAAAAAAAAAAAAAAAGTCATTACAGCCCTACAATTTTATTATTGATTAAAATGAAAACATCTCACATGAAGCAATTTTTAAACTTTTGGGCTTCTTAAATAATTAGCCCGCACTAAATAATTTTTAAAAATGGAGATAAAACACTTTTTTTTTTCATTTAATAGTAATTTTTAAAGAATGATACAAAAATTAACTAATATTGCAAGTTGTAACTAAAAGAATAAATTCATAAACTGATTTATATTAATGATAAAAATTTATACAGTAGAAATGGCAAAACTAAAAATAATGTAATCTTTTTTATACAAGAAAACATAATTAACTAATCAAAAATTTAACATTTTATTCACTGTCATAATATATAAAAAAAAAAAAAACTTTTTTTTCTTCACAATATCTGTGAGCAAATGAAAGAAAATACATTAAGGTGTTTGAATTTCTATTGTGTATAAATAATCTATGAATTTTCATTTTTATTTATATATCATTCCTGAGCCCCACTTTTGAATGAAGGTAAGCTTAAATTATTTTAAAAACTCATTCCTTTCACTAGATGAATGGGCATCATTTAACATGATCATGATTAATAGTATCACTCGTTTCAATATTATTAAAATCCCTTAGTGCAGAAAAGACGCATTCAAATGCACCCAAATATATCCATTTAATGTGATTACAATATCACTCAATGTTAGCAGTTTCGAAATAGAGAATCAGCTTATCTATAATTTCCGACAAACAATAGTGGTTGATGTTCATGGAATTTCTTACTCTGACTTGTAAGGAAATATCTGAAAGTCATTTTCCCCATGGAATGAAGCTCACATTTTTTTGCATAGACCAGAGTGGTTTGGATTGAGCTGTATGAGCAATTAAGCTGCCAGATCTGACTTGAAATCTGTTAAACAGCCAGTCATAAACTATTGTTGTATGCAATTGAATCACAAAAACAAAATGGATTAAAAAATAATTTGAGCATTAAAAACAAACTTGAAAATCTCAACGGAATGTAAGTTTACTTAAAAAACGTCAACACAAAGTTGCAGTATAGTTGAAAATTTCAAAGTCTCTTCAAATGTGATTACTATATCGCTCAATATTATCAGTTTTGAAGTGGAGAATTAGCTGGTCTATCATTTTAGACAACCATTAATGACTGATGTTCCAGGAAATTCTTGCTCCTAGGGAAATATTTGGGTATCATTTTCTCCATGGAATCGAGCTTGCATTCTTTTGCATAGACTAGAATGATCTGGATTCGACTAAAAGAGTAGTTAGTCTGCCATATCTACTTCAAATCCGTTAAACAGTTAGCCTTTATTGTTACATGAAATTGAATTATGAAAACATAATGGATAAAAAATTAATTTGAACATTAAAGACAAAGTTGAAAATCTCAATGGAATAAAAGTTTATTTAAAATAAGTCAACAAAAAGCTGAAGCATACTTGAAAATTTCAAAGTCACTTCATAAAATTTTGAAGGGGGAAAAAAAAACTTGACCTTTTAATGTGAGCATGAGCAAACGATTAACATTGATGATTCTGACTGGAATCATCAATATTAATCATTTGTTTTGAAATGTTTGAATGTGTTAATACCAAAATGACTAAAATACTTTATATTTTGAAACACAGTATAAGTATCAATCAAAAAGATTCTTTTTAATCAATACAAGTACATACAATATTTAACTATTAATAGTAAGTCATTTGACCCATGACATTTGAGGTTTGTTTTACCAATATAGTTAGGAAATATTTAATGGAAATTATTATTACATTGAAGTAAGTATTTATATTGCACTTGATAATGAAATAGTAGAAGAAAAAAAAAAGGAAAAGTAAAGCTTTAATTTTTTTAAAATTAACAACAAATTTTTAAAAAAATGTTTTTTGTTAATTCCACTTTTAGCTACACTGTTTGAGACGACATCAATGAATAGCTTTCCAATATGTTTACCTATTTCGAGTAACAGGAATATTTCGTCTCTCTGCTAGCAGTTGTCTGAATACTTAAGCTTTGAATATGTTAGCCCTATATTGATTTTGAAAACAGTAATGAGGCATCCAGCGATATCAAATAAAGAAAAAAATGCGAAAAAAGACTTAGAAGTTTTTAGAAAGTTTTTATTTACTTTGCTTAACATGTTTTTAATTTCATGTTTTAATTCATTATCCCTATGGAAAAAATTAAAATTATGAAGAGATTTCTTCTGAATTTTAACTGATGCTAAAATATTTCTTTCTTTTATACAGAATTAAGCTATTTTGTTCATGGCATTTTTATAGCAGTTCGTTTCCTTCTGCTTTTATTGTCTGAAGGGAGGAAATCAATCACTAAGAAAACTCCACTAATTTGGGAACATGCATGATTCAAAGACAATATCAGGGTTAATGAGAGAAAGCAAGCAAGGAGCGAAGACCTCAGCAAAATATGTAAGAAAACTGTTAAGGAATAAATGTCAGTAATCAACAATTAATAAATTTTTTAATTATTATTTTGGATAAATTATAGATAGCTTTATGAAGAGGCAAATGCTTTTTTTTTTCTTCCCCTTTAATATTTGTTAAAACCATAGGAAATTTTATTTGATTAGGTACAATGTTATCTATCAGTTAATGTTATAAAATTTAAAAAAAAAACAAGTTATGAAATAATCACATTAAACAAGAGTTACTATATTTATACAATTCATATCTCTTAATTATATCGATTGTATAATTTTTGACACTTCATTTTTTTTAAATCCTTTAACCCTTTATGGGGCATAATTCTGGGAAATTGACAAATAAGATTTTTTAGGATTATATCATGATAAACTGATGTTGTAAATACCGAAACATCAAAAGTTCTTTGATTTGCCATTTAATTTATGAAATACAAAGTGGTAAATATATTTACCAGAGATGGTTCAGGGAAATCTAAAAGTAGTAAGCCTACTTATAATTGAGTGTTAAGGGTAAAAAATATCATTAAACATTCATTGGTAAGTATACTTACTACTTGATTTTAGGTAATTTGGAACAATTTTACATGGTTTTGTAATCATGCAAATCAAATTCAGTAATGTTTTATATTATAGCTTGAAGCTCATTTTGCATTTATTAGGTTAGCTGGATAGATTGCTACATTGCATAAAAATAAAACGTTTGAAATATGATGCAATTTTATTAATAACATCTTAGCCACATATTTGCTTTAAGAAATAAACAAAAATGTCATAAACTACAGTATTCAAATAATCAATACCTCATAAATGAAGTCAAAATTTGCATAAAAATCATTAACAGGGAGATTTCAAATTTTAAGAAATTCCAACTGCAGCAACAGATTTTGTTTCAAATTTAAAAATTAATGTTGAAATTAAATTAAATAAATTAACAACAAATAATGATAGTTAAATATAAGAAAAACTTAGACATAAGGAACACAACACAATAGTGTTTCATGTCTCAAAACGTTTTCAAGAGTTAAAATTTAATGACAAACACTGGAACTTAATGCCGGTACAATAACCTTTACATTGTGAAACAGACAGTGGTAAATATATTTATCAATTTTGAATTTAAATGATATTTAACTACAGACTTAATGAATTTCAGAGCTATCAATCAAATTTTAAGCCTCTGATTACCCTATTTATCATTTTAAAATACTTTTTTGTGCCCCATAAAAATCTTTTACATGTGGAAAAAATATATACCAGAGAATTATAAAGGGTTAATACTCTGTTTTTTTAAAATAGATATTCATGAATCAATCACTCATTGTGTAAACATGTAAGTGAAGAATTAATTTTTTTTTTATAAACATCAATATATATTTCATTAGCATAAATTCTAGCCAATTTAAACTTTCTTACCGCATCACTGCTATCACTTTGACAGCTGGTACTACCACTAGATGAATCACATGAGCTATGCGAAGAGCGTCGTTCTGTGTTGCTGTGGGACTCTTCTGAGCTCTTGGACGAGCTTTTGGAGGAGCTCATAAAGAAAACTTGGAAAGCTCCAAACAGTATGGTTATCAACTGCAAATGAATTTTAAGGTTAAAATTTTTCTTATAAAATATAGTTCAAAGTTAGTTCTCTTTGTTTAACAAGTTGATAGAAAAAAAAGTACATTTTTTGATATTAAATAATACAAATGCAGTACTAACAGTAATAGTTCATGCCTTATAGTTGTACAGATATTGTAATATATTACATTGCAGTAATGGCACTCAGCATAAATCTTGCTTTTTGGAAAGTCAGTTTGAATAATTTAATCACTATCAATGATTAAATTTGTGACATTATATATGTATGCTATAATCAGCAAATTCAGATTAAACAATTACTAATTTTCCATTAATTTCTACCAAAAATTGAATTTCAAATTTTTTTTGTTCCATTTTCAGCAACCCTTATTTTTTTTTCTTTTTAATTTATGTAACTGTGCTCCTCCAATAAAAAAAAATCACGAAATTTGAGTCTAAAATATATGAATCGATGTGTAGAAAAATTATTTTCATATTTATTTGCACAAAAATTTAAGAAGTTTTAAAAATTTCAAAGTTCAAGCTCATGAAAAATTTTTAAACACTAGAAAATATTTGAAACATGCTTTTAACAAATCTGGATCTGTATTTTTGACAGTACCTCATTCCATTTTCATAAATATTTAGCGGAATGGAATATATTAATGTATGTGCATAACATCAAGTAGTATAGTATCAAATTAAACGACAATAAGAGAGAAACTGATAGGTACTTTTAGAAAAGATTGAAAAATTTTCAAGATTAAGGTAAAGATGCATGAAAACACAATGCATCTTTACCTTAAATTATATTACATTAGCATATTATATTAAATTCGATTGTTTAGTGCGATTGCCAAGTCAATCTATTTATTTAAACCATAAAAGATTTTTAATATTGATATGGTCACTATAAGATGTTGTTAGGTTAGCTAATTACGTAATAACTTAAAACAGAAGGACCCTTAAGTAGAGACTGAATAAATTGACCGACTTGGTATTACATGGATCTCACAACTTTTTACAATAGAAGAACTGAGTTGCGAGACTAGGTTTTTTTTACAAGTTATGTTTTTGATGGCATCTCATTTCTTTTTGTAGATAGTCCTTTTCTTATTTTTGTATGTAGTCTTCCACTTTTACCTTTCCAGTACTACTTTTTGAGCTTCAGCTACAGTTTTTCTCATAGCCCACTCCCTGTCTCTATGGGTTTTTCTCGTTAGCTTTGATGTTACAATTTTTGACAAGTATGAATGATTAATGCTTCTTAGTCTGTTATATTCACAAATTGAGGATTCCTGCGCTTAAATACTTCCAAAGTCGACATTTATTAGATGTAAGCCGTCCAGACTTATAACTCTCGAAATTGACACATAAACTTGACCGGATGTGAATACTGCAGAACCGATATTCATCAGTGCATTATTTAGATTTAGGCTCTGACTTTTGTGTATAATTATAGCATAGGCTATACATATGGGAAACTGTTCGTGATGAACATAAGCTCTATTAATAATTTCAAATTTAATTTTAACCGGACTAAGCTCGTAAACATGTTCTTTATTAAATGTAATGGATATTTTCTTAATTATTTTTGTATTTTCCGGATCAACTTTTACTCTTTGCACTGTACCGATAGAACCCTGAACTAAACCAAGACTCATGTCAATATTTCGCCTTAACATGACTTTTGCTCCTATTTTTATAATTATGTTCTCTTCCAGGCCTGCTGTTGTAGAAGCATCGTCTTCATATTTTTTTTATGCATTCACGAGCTCTTTTTGTGAGGTATCTGGGGCAATCTATGCTATCTACAGCTGTAAGTTTTATTTCGGGATGTGGAAGAGATTTAAGCATTGCAGTATTAATTGTTGACACATTTTTTTGTAGGTAATAAGCAAATGGTATCATCAGGAAGTTTCGAGAGGTGTTCAATTATTTCAATTAATCTGTTTTCATTTGAATTGGATTTTAGAGTTATTAATCTAGTCGAGAGTAAGTCGCGGTCCTTTTGTGTAGTCACATCTAATCTTATTCTATTTAGCATTTCAACAAAGTCAGAATCATTGAGCTGTCGCATGTTAATTGTAAGTTCATCATATATGAACAGAACAATCTGCGGATACCGAATCCACAGATTCGGTATCCTGAGGGAACCTAACAACTTATTAGTTTCAGCAGTTGGTAGTTTTTCAAAAGGTGACTTTTCTCTTACTGGCGGAAGCTGTAAGAAATCTCCGAAAACTACAAGATGTTTTTTTCCAAACCACCCATTCTGATGATCGCTTGTGTCGAATATTTCAGGTAAGCATAAATGAATATATGTTAAAGTAACATTGGATATCATCGACACTTTGTCTATGATAAACAACACTACTTCTTTCAAATCTGATCTCAGAACTTGGAGCACTTCATCAGAAAGTGGCTTGTACTTCGGTATTTGCTTGTGTTCTACAGGCAGCTGCAATAGTCTATGTATAGTCAATTCATTCACATTGAAAGCAGCTATTCCTGTTGGAGCACTAACTGCCACTTTTTTGTTTAAATACATCTTAACCTAAACTTTCAGAGTTTTCATTAAAAAGCTCTTTCCAGCGCCACCAGTTCCACTCACAAAACAGCGTAAAACATCAGCGTTATTATCAGTTGTGTCCATTTTATTTGTGATCATATCGAAGACTCTTTTTTGATCGGCATTAAGTTTTGCGATCATACTTTGAAGATCAGTTTGCTCTTCTACCAGATTGTTTCTCTGAAAGTCACCCATTGCGTTTGCAGCTTCTACAGCTTCAAATTGAATTACTTCAAATTAGATATTGTTAAAAACCTGTAATTTTGCTTCCCAGAGCAAATAGTGTCATCATAAGAAAGACCGTTTTACAGTAATCTGTATTGGATGCTGTCGGATGCCAAGCCAGTGATCCCAGAGCTTGGTGACAAACTTGGCGACGAATTTGCTAACAAAATGGAAAATGCTCGAAACTTCGAAAAATTTATCGATCCGTACATTATTACACGGATATTTTAGTTTTTCCTTGATTTATACACTAAACACTAATTGTATTCTAAATTTGAAGCTTCTATGTCTGCTAGAAGTGCCTTAGAGTTTTGATGATCGGTCAGTCAGTCAGTGACAAAATTCACAGAGTTTGACTAGTTATAATTCTTAAACTACTGGTTCAAATTTAATGAAATTTGAAATATACCGTATTTATATAATGCCTGCTTGGTTACTGAAAACTCAGACTTCCAGTTTTATCCATAACAAAGTTATAGGGGGTCGAAAATAGCCTGAATTGCTTCGAGAAAAGGATGGTACGGCCGTGCCGCTTGTTTTTGCTTGACTTGACGGGGGCACTGCCGTGCCCCCAGATATATATATAAATATATATACTCTAATTATTTCTGATAATCAGAATGATTTCAAAACACTTTACTTTTATAGTTATATTATTGATTTAAAAAGCATATATATTCAAGAATTAAAATGTATATACAAAATATATGTAAAAACTTTGAAGAAAAGTTGTTCTTTTTATGTTTTTGTTAATCTTTTTCCTCAGTATGGAAAAAAATTAGAACCCAATTCCTATTAGTAAATATTCATTAAAAAATGCTTACCAAACCAAGAAATGTTCCCACAACTATGAAAGTCAATCCAAAAAACACGTCTGTTGCACTTGAAAAAGGCACAAATTTCTTAACTATAGAATCCTCATAGTTCTGCAGAAGAAAAATAAGAGCTTTAAGTGAAGGGCATAAATCAAAACATTTGTAAAAGAGGAGAATACATAAATAAATTTAAAAATAAAGAAAATGTAAATATATTGATTAACATATATACATAGTGACATCAAATTTAAAAAAAATATTGATTACATATGTAAAATTTTAATTCAAAAGCAATGAAAAAAATTACTCTATCATTTAAAGTAAGTGACAAAAAAAAAAAAAAAGAAGAAGAAAAAATACAATAGACAAATTATCTTTATTGATATTTTTTTCCCTTTAAATTTATATGAATCTAATAGTTTGGGCACTTTGTATGAACACGATATTTTATTTTATTTTATTAAAGAGTAATTTTAACATATTAATTTTTATTATAATATTAATTATTTTAAAACTATTTAACATAAAATAATTAATTTTAATGAAATAAAACTATTTATAAATGTTTCCCGGTTGTTTAAAATTATATGATGTTTAATTATTAATCTGAATTAAAAACTAATGCAAAGCGTCACTCCGTAATATCAAAGTATAATAGTTTATATCATTTTAACTTAATGATAATCTGATGGAAACTCAGTACAATTCAAAATTAAAGCACCTTTCTGATAATTACAGTAAACTCTCAATAGTCCAGCAGATATAAAAGAGAACTACCAGATTAAAAAGAAGTTAATTAAAAATATATCAATTGCAAAACCTATGTTTATAGTATAAAATATATAAAATTACATAGAAAATAATGTTACATATAATAAGTATTGCAAAATATATTAAATACCTTATAGTTTATATCATTTCATAGTTACAAAAATCCACATTAAGCGACTTTTCCTGTTATGAAGATGCTGAACTATAAAAGAGATCAAATTGGTGCAGTGATGGATTATTGAAAGCCAGTCTGTTGCATTACTTCTGAGAAAGTAGATGACTTAGTGATGATGTTTATGATTTATGTTTGACTTAGTTTTGAATAATTTTTATAAAAAGAAATTAATAAAAATTTCAAAATAAAGTTAATATTTAAGAGATTAAAAAAAAAAAAAACAGCTAAGAAAAGTGAAGTGGACTTTAAAAAACTATTTGGGCATAACTGGATGAATATCATATTTAAAGTCAACAAAATGACAAGGAAATTAACAAATTCATGAGACAAAATATCCTCTGAAAGTTTTAGCACATAGAAAATTTGCAAATGGTATCATACATTTAAGTAAAAATCATCTTTGAAATTTCTAATCTAAGGGCTCTTGGGACATTAAACTTATAATATTTACAAACAATTAATTAATGTTTGGTTAAGTTGTATCAATGTTTTGTTATAATGATTTAAATTTATTTCAACCTTTTAATTTTTAATGTCTTAATTCTTTCATTGTTATATTAATTTAAATTTAATTTAGGTCTGGTTTTTATGAGGAGTTTTAAATTAATATTTATCACAGGATATTATGAAGATTCTAGTAACTAACACTTACATTTCTAATTAAATAATTGCTCATAATAGCCTGTTTCTAATGGAAATGTGTAGAGGATAGACCTATTGCCCATTAATTACTTTTGTGAGTAAAATATATAAATACAGATGTTGCATGCTAATGTAAAATTTGATGCATATTCAGGTAAATTTGACCACAGGCAAAAATTAAAAGGTCCAACCAATAACCTCACATTCATTCATAAACTCAATCTTAATCCATGTGTGTGTGTGTCATTTTATAAATTGATAATTCCATTTATAGTAAAAAAAGTGAATGATTAAAATTCATTCAAAATTATAAGTCTCAAACAGTGATTGATCAAACAAAAATGTTAGATAAAACCAAGAAGACACCATTGCTTTTTATTTAATCTGTTATTTAAAAAAAATTATATTTTGGTATTTCATAATGCATACATAAAAACATATACATATAATATTTAATATATATACTGATTAGACATTCTGTGCATTTTTCTCTTTGTTTGTTCTAATTTAGAGCAAAGAAAAAGTCTTTAAAAGGTGAAAATAGAACTGATTGATAATTAAAGCATGCCATCAAGATTTTGCACATATAGATGAACATAATTTAAAGAAAAGAAAATTAAAAACTAAAACTTAAAAAAGATAAAATTTATATGTGGCTTTAGTAATTATGATAATGAAGTTTTGAGGTTGATGGTGAATTGAATAGTTACAATCTTAAGGAATAAACTTCCTTAGTTAGACGTTTTATAGGATATTATAATTTAACAAATAATAATTTTTCTTGACCGTGCATAATGAGTGTGTGCGACGTGTGCAGCATAAGTTTGCAAATGAGTTAATTAAATTGGGAATTTAAATTCAATTTATTTTTCCATGGGAAGGCATAATTGATACATGGGAAATAATGGTGGAACATGTCTGTCTGCAGTAGGGCAAAAGAAGAAAGTATCAGAAGTTTTTTCCCCTCAATGCTTTTATTAAGAGATTCTTATAGGGATTTCTTTGACAGGTGTCGATTTAGGAAGGGAACTTTAAGATATCTTTAGAAATAATGTCATGGACGATAGAGTTTTTGTCTCTGCATTATGAGAATTACATAATCATTAATTTTTAGAGCATGTATTAGAAATAATTAAATAAAAAGGGGCAATTTGGATCAGGAAAAAGAGAAAATTTTAGAATGAAGTATTATGGACTCAGACAAAAATTAATCAGGATTTAAATTAGATTAAGAGATGTCATTGTACAAGCACACACATATATATCATATACAAATAATATTGTGAATGTCAGAACTAATAATTATAAAATTAAAAGCATAAAAACAGCTTACATAAAGATTGGCTGCATGCACAAACAGGTTGGACAACAAAGACATCCTGAATAAATAAATAAAAAAAAAGTTTTACATTTCAAAAAAATATTTCTAAACTAAACAACATAAGATCAGCCAAAAAAAAAAAATTATTTTGGCACATTATCATAAAATTAACAAAATACAGTAGAGTATGAAATCTATGTATAAAAGAGAAAATGATTTAGGAAACTGATAAATTTTTTGAACTATTAAATATTTTGCTCATTTCCAGAAGATAATAAATACAAACAATAAATACATACATGACAATAAATACAAACAGTTAACACAAAACAGAAGAATCTATTATTCTGCAGGCATATACATACAAAATTCTATGTTCTGTTCTGTTATACAATTGTTATGAAATAAGTCAAAATGTGGGAATAAATATTAGGCAACCATTTTATTGGTTTAAGATTTTAAATTGGTTTTGAAAACATATCTCTAAGTTTGCACCCAAATATGTTACTGGATTGGGAGTGGCAGGGGTGGGTTGAAAAAGTCAGATCCATTTTTTCATGTTTATGTAAAAAGCTATTAATTTGACACGAAATTTTTCAGTTGAAAAGTTATAGACACTAAAAAAACCTAGTACAATAAGCTATTGAATGTTCAAATAACTAAATTATATTAGGAATAAATTTTTCTTTAAACTCAATTTTGGATTTTTTTTTTTCAATTTAAATGAAAATTTTATAATTTCATTAAAAGCTGTGTTAAATAGGAGAAAATGCTAAGCAAACTTTTGGACTTACATTTATATTATTTTTAAAAAAAATTCAACTTAAACAAAAAAAAAAATCTATTCAATTTTTTTTTTTTTTTTTTTTTTTTTTTTTAAATTTCAGATGATGTAATAACAGTCAACTGCTAAAAAAAGTGGTAAAAAAAATTTTTGAAAAAAAATCTTATAGAGTAATTCCTAGCTTTTGAAAATCATTAAATAGCAATCATTAATAGCATGTTCCTGAACGCAATGGGCATCGGAGTATCATTCAGACAAAATAGTTATGACAAAATGTTAACTTCAAATCTAATTTAAAAAATTTTTTCTGAAAAGTGACTATTATAATGGCATTTGAAATCATAGATCATCATATTTAGAATAGCATTCTTTTCCTGGTCTGTGAATCAAAAAAAAAAAAAAGAGAGAGAGAGAGAGAGGTACATTCCACTTATTTTTCAAGAACCCAATGAAAAATCAAGTACTTTTCTGGTAGCCCAAGTACAGAAAAATAAAATTCAAGGAGTTTCAAGGTAACCATAATGAAGAATGTATTAATAAGTAGCTTTATATAAAAGCCTTTATTTACAAAAACCAGTCATAAATTAAAATTATTAAAATAATAATACAAAGCTTATTAGTACTACAAAATTTCAAAATAAATACTATTGAAAATAAAACTTACTGGTAAGAAAATGGATTATACAAAAAGTTGATTTTCTTAGGATAATGCCATCTTTTGCCCTCAATAATCTTGAGTAAAACTTCTTTGTTTGATTTCTTCACTGAATGTGCTATTCCATTCTTAATGCTGGTAAATAATAGAACAAGAATGTATATTATTAATTCAATAACTTTTTTTTTATAAAAATTGAATCCCTGAGTCCTTTCTCATACAAAACAAAAATGCTTTTTATAATTCTGTTGTTCAATTATAGAATACACAGCAAATTACAAAATATACATAAACATTTTTGAAGATATTTAATATTTGAATTTGTGGCGAATTAGTTATGAGCGAGGATAGAACCCGGGACCTTGTGGTTCGCAGCTGAGTAACAAGACCACAAGATAAAAGTAATACTCATGTCTCGTAGCTGTTATCTGGCTTATAAGGTTCACCACAAATTCTTATTCTTGATCCAATCCCAAATTATTGCAATTGGTCTCTTTAAAAAAACGTTTTTTCAAGTTATATCTATTTGATACTTTGAACTGAAGATTTAAATTTTTTTAATTAAAATTAAAGTTTTTTCTAATTTTGAACATTCTATATACTTCTAAATAACTGTCACAAGCTAAGCTTATAAGACATTCCCTAGAAAGAATAAGGAATGTTATTAACCTTAAAACGCCAGGTTTTTTTTAAACTGGAAACTTTTTTTCAACAATTGTAACTCAATATCTAATTTTAACCAGTAGATACAGATATATATTTACAATTACAAAACTGCTTTAAATAAAGTAAAACATTATATTTTATATTGTTTATATTAATGAATGTGCAGCTGAAGAAAATTATAAAGTCAAATTTTCTTTCCCCTCCCCATTATCCTCTGGTCCTATCAGTCATATTTAATAAAACATTTTTAATATACTAACATTTTGGGGGAAAAAACATTTCATATTTCTGAGGCTAATATAGACTGAGTTATGAAGCTTTGAATACTACTATTTTAAAATATTTTAGTCTATATCAATGGATCCATCAAAGGAGATCCACTAATTGATGACCAGTACTTTCTGAAAGCGGCCATTTATTTACCTAAAATAATTAGAAATTTCATAACTTATTCAGCTTTAGTAACAGAAAAACAAACTTTATTTAAAATTTTAGCGGGGCAAAAATATTTTCTAAATATCACTAATAGGACTAGTTCTTAAAATCTTGATTTTATAATTTTTTAACAGTCCATTAATTAACTCAAATATCATAAAATAGAGTTCTTTACTTCATTTAAAACATTTTCCAATTATATGTATATGACCATTTCCACTGACTTAGAAATTAGCTCCTGAGCCATGATTAGAATGAAAACTTTGTATATATAAAAGTGTAAAAAATCTATTTTTGGCACTAAATATACCCACGCTCCTTGTATACATAAGTCCAAAAAAAAATCCATTTTTTATTCATATCTTACAAAGTTAAACTCTGAACGTACAACACCGAATCTAGCATGTGATCCTTGACAATTTGGGGGGGGGGAGGGTCAGAGGTCATTTAATGACCTTCACTTAGCAATGAGTTCTCAAAATCAACTTTTTGCTTTAGATATATTGTTCCCAACTGATTAAAAACAAAATTTGGCATAGAACTACAATAGTAGTCACAAAATCATATATATTTCATAAAATCATATATCATGTATCATATATATTTTGAGTTATCATCATATTGACATGCTTGTGAAAGAATAGATTGACAGAATTACAACCTCTTAACAGGTGTGTTTCCAAATTTGATATATATCTGCACTTAACTGTTAAATCTATGTACCAAATTTTATCCAATTAGACCTCTATTTTGTACCTTATATTGGACAACAAGACATAAAAATTTCCTCAGAATGGATTTTGCTCAAAATTTACCAGAAAATCTCAAATGTGGTGCAAATATCATATATTAAATTTCATGAGTCTAGCTCAAAGCATTTTTTTTTTTTTTTGTTGTAGTTGTTATCTTTAAGGACACAAATGCAATGCTGAATATAAGTTTTCTGAACTCAAAGAAGCATAAAAAGTAAAAAAATCATCAAAATCTCACATTTTTTTTTTTTTTAAATACTTTCTCCACAATTATATTTTTACTTTCATATATGAGAAAGTAAAAATACCACTTAACTCTTAAATAACCTAAGTCTGTGAATTTCAAAAGCAAATTTGAATCATAATTTGTTGCCAAGTGCAGCTATATCTATTATATTCCTTTAATGTTTTTCAGAGTTTTCATCATTTTTTAAATTTCATTTTTAATGAAGATGGCTAAAATCCTTCATGCTATTAACAATCCATGCAATGTACCTACCTCGAAGTAAACATGAGAAACAAAATAATGCACTTTTTACACAACAGCCATGTAAACATGCATGTTTAAAATGTATTTGACTGTGTA
Source organism: Argiope bruennichi (assembly GCF_947563725.1). Taxonomy (NCBI): domain Eukaryota; kingdom Metazoa; phylum Arthropoda; class Arachnida; order Araneae; family Araneidae; genus Argiope; species Argiope bruennichi. The sequence continues at coordinate 52,073,837 of NC_079161.1, read as the reverse complement.
ATTTGTGTTGGTAAGTGTTTTCCTGCTTGGAGACTTTTAAAAAAAGTTCAAATCTGGCACAGAGCAATCTAAATTGCTTATATTCTATCTTTCACTTAGCAAAAATGCAAATTTTTGATTTGTGAAACATTACGCATAAATAATAACAATTCATCCCTCTTCAAAAAAAATAACATTTTTTTTAAAGAGGGATCAATTGGGATCATTTTTTAAAATTATTTAAATAAGATTTTACAAAATGATCTGTGCACTTTTGTTATTTTCAAAGAGTGACAAGAGGGAGGAAAAAAAATGAATATACAAAAAAATCAAATATGTTTCTGTTGAGGCAACAAAAGAGAAATCAAAATTTATAAATATAAGGGGGAAAAAAGGCATTGAGAGAACACATATTTGGAATGGAGCGGGGGGAAAAGAAATAAGAATTAATTGCTGCACCTCAAGTATTAATATGATATTTTTAAATTCAAAGGGAGAAAAGATTAATTTTAGTCTTGAAATCAATCAATCAATTATGTGTGCAGTAGACTTTCATGGGTTGACTTGCAATTTTATTGTTTATTGATTTATTATCTGTCTTCATATTTTTATTTCTTCCATTTTTTTTTCTTTTTTTTTTCTTGATCACCAGACAATGGGATAAAGTAAACACAAAATATCAAATTCACAGAGTGGAAAAGTTAACAAATGAAATAAAAATAAAACTTTAAAAAATAATTTCAGAAGCAAATGATCCAATGGTGGGCATAACAGACAAGCAACAAGTAAAGCTATTGTTTCCAAAATGATCATGGACTGAAAATGACTATATTCTTGCGTTAACATGGAAGAAAAAAGTTTTTATCTTAAAACATCACACAATGAATTCAATAAAAAACTAGTAGATGCTGAAAGGAACAAGTCCACTTTTCTTAAAAAATTGGCAACATCAACAACAACATGTCATACATTTAAATAATCGTTCTCATACTTATTTTTTGTTCATATTAATTATCATTCAACTGAAACAATTTTGAATAAAAAATGGTTTCTCTTGATATTACCCTATGAATATCACTATACATTATCCACTAAGAACGTTAGCAAAACTTGGCCGTAAAATTAAGAATAGTATACAAAATTTTTATGCAATTTACCACATATTACCTTATAATGTACTGAATATTAAAGAGTGCTATTTTACGTAAATATGACAGCACTCTTATATAAAATCCATCAAGTGTTCAATTTAAAATATATATAATTTTTAAAAAATAATAAAAATTTTAAATTAATTCAATAGGGAAAAAAATTCAGTACACGTGCTACATATTTAAAATTACATACAATTTTAAAACCATTAGAAATTGATAAACAAATTTTGAAATATACAGCAGAAAGAATAAAGAGATTGACAACAGAGAAAATGAACAAATGACTGCTGAAACCGATACTCACTAAAAAAATCTCGGGTACGAAGTAACTAGGAAGCGCACACACAAGGCTGAAAGACATTACAATTATTTTTAAATACTACATAGCATTTACAAATAATATCAAATGCCATGAAAACCTGCTTAGTGTGTCAAGCAAAAAAGTGAATATCTTTCTACATACAACTATCAAAAATTTATTTGTTAAGAATGACGTTTTGAAAACAAATTTTGAATCACTGGTGTAACTATATGACAGTAGATCAAGCAAATTGTGAGGAATTCACTGTTTTAATCCATTAATACTTGATTACTTGATACTTGAATCTGATTTACAAAAGTACATTTAACTTCCATGGCTACATTAAACACATTCCATGTCTTTTATTTTTATTATTATTTTTTATCTAAGAAGCGAATATATTTGATTTTTTTAAACTTTAATTTATTTCTGAGACAACAAGGAATTTTAAACTAATGTTTATTTTCTTATATTTTAAAAACTTGTTGTCATATATCTATAAAAAAATGCTTTTTGAAAATCTTTTGGCAGTTTCTTGATAATTTTTCCTTACAAAAATTGAATTAATTAATAAAGTTTAAAATTATCAAAATCTGGAACTTTTTAAATATAATTTAACAGAAATTTACTTAAATATATGTATGTTTTAATCCTTTGACTACTAATGGGATATATACAGCCCATTAACCTTTTAAATCTAGATTAAATAGCTTTGATTAAAAGTAGTTTCTTGGGAATTATTTGACAATATGTTCCATCTTTTGGTTTAAAACTCATTTAAATTTCTTTTTCAACAAATTTGTCTTATTTAAAAAAAACAAATTGGAAGACCTATTTGGGAAATGAAGAGAAAAAGATTTTTAAGAAATTCATAGTCTATGAGTTAAATTAAATTGGAAATTAATGGGTAAAGAGACTTAATGTAAGGTATTACAAAAGCACACATATACTTTTACTTCTAGAATAGGAAAAAGAACTTACCATAAATATTTAATAGTGATCCTATACTATCTAGTTGCAAAACTGATTTAAATTATAATGTAAATTGCTTACTTTTATATTTCATGCTTTGGAATTTACTGTAGCATGGAGAGTAAGTAACATTTTCCTATCTATTCAAAAAAAAAGATTAGAATTCATACTCGCACCATTTATTTTTGAAGCAATACACTCAGTTATGGATATGTTTATCAGTATTAGAATAAGAGGATACTTAGCTGTATAAAAATTAAACTTGAAATTCAAAACTAGGAAAAAATAGGAAATAGTCTATCACAAATTGCATATTATCACAAGAATATGGATATACGGATAAATATTATTGCCTCTCTATGTTACAGTGAACCCAGAATGACTGCATTTAAGAGAAGATGGTTTATAATATGCAGTGAACCACTACGATAAATAAGGATCTTATATATCAATTTATATTTAAATAGCAGTCATTTTAAAAACACTATGCAACTTTAAAACTTTTTACTAGATTATATTCTTGATTTTAAAGTAGAATTCATCTCAATGCTCTTCAAATAATATAAGTAATAAATGACATATAAAAGAAAAATAATATAAAAACTAATAAACAATATAATCAGATTTAATTTTCCTACAAGTATAGAACTATATAGTAATATTTTAATATCAATAAAAATAAAATTTTGTTCCAAGATATATTCTTTCAAAAACTTATTTATAATGGTAATGGAATAATTTAATACTTATTGTTTGACCAATGAATTTTTAAATACTGTATATATTCCCAAATATTAGGCAATCCCAGTATAAGTTAAAAGAATCTTTTTTTCTTTGAAAATTAATAAAAATCGAAAACCTGCAAATAAGTTGAAATAAAAATGTAAGGAAAAAAAATTCTGATGTTCAATCATGTTATTAAAAACAACACCAAGCAGGAAAAATGAGTAGAATACTTTCCAATTATATGTAAATTAAAAAGCTAGATAACAGAAACAATAGTTTTAACAATGATAGTTTTAAAAAAATTCCTTATCAATTGTTACTTTTATATTCTAATTATTTAATGTATTCTTTATTACTCTTTTGAGTACATTTTAATACAATTTTCCATTAGCAATTTCCTATTTGGTAATTTTACCAGAAGCAAAGTTTGCCAAAATATATTTAGTTTATCACAGTTCAGTGATAACACAACAAACTAGTAATAATAAACAATCTAGAAAATTAGAAAATAAAAACAAATTTTCATAAAAAAAATTACATATTTCAACAAAATAATTTACTAATTTGATTTTAAATTAAATTTTTCTTAAACTCATAAAAAATTAAAATCTGATAAATTATAATAAATTTCTTAGACCTATTTCTTATTTTAAAAAACACAAACTCCAGAAATAAAAAAAATGCTAAATTTGGCAATATTTAGCAACTAATTACTTGCACCTAGCTAATAGGAAAATAAGTAAAAAAAAAAAAACTTTTTTGAGATTATTATATCTAAGAAAACCTCTGTCATTTAGCTTCAGAAAAGGTTCCAAAAATTCTCTGTTTATACATTAAAATGTGCAATAAATAAAATATACAGAAACAAAAGTGGATAAAGAAACAAGGGAGGAAGATAGCCAAATGAAAAATATTTATTATATAAAATATGTATATTGCGTTCTAATATTTAACTGCATTTTGACAGAAGATCAAACAAATATAATTTTACATATAGCTCTAATGAAAATATATAAATTAATGAAAATAAGACATTACTTTATGATATAATTGTATTTAATATAACACTTAATATAATTCAATACAGAAGCTGTACAAATTAAAATTATCACAGTATACTTTATAAAGAAACAATAATAATATGCTACTTATGCAGAAAAGTAAAGCTATATTAAATAGTATAAAATACTGTCTTTTACACTAATTTTCTCATTTTGATTTAATAGTTTTTAATATTGAGAAATTAAATTTAGTAATGGATAGCCTTAATTTTTTACCATATAATTAATTTTCTATTTTATTTATGTACAAATAATTATAAATTAGTTTTATATGAACTAAAAATTATGAATGGTAAAAGTAAATTTCATAATACAGCTAGATATAATCCAAATGGAAAGCTGTTAAAACTGTTGAAATCACTGACATACTATAACACTGCATAAATTTATTTGAATATTAGAAAAAAAATTAATACCAGGATTTTGAGGTCCAAAAATTTTTCCAAATTTAACACCTTGTTCTTGAGATAAAAGAGAAAAGAACTCCCACTCGCGTTCCAAATCTAAACTCTCCTGAGTGTCTTTGTCAAAGCTAAATTAAAATAAAATATTGCATCTTTTAATCGGAAAAAAATGTAAACATTTCAGATCAAGAATAATTATTAATATTTAATTTTTAAAAACTCATTAAAAAACCTACAAAATAAAAATGATACTTGTGATCATATGTGAGAAATGGAATCAAATTTATAGATGAGTTTTATAAACTGAATTAGATGTTATTAATGGCAGTCAGTGGTAGGATAGCAATATCAATGTGTGAGGAAAAGAGAATTTCTTCATATAAACTGCTCATAATGCATTAAATTAATTTTAATGAATTTTTTTGGCTATAAAACTATCTTAATAATAATTTAAAATCTTTCCATTAAATAATTTATGGAAACCATCTCATCATCATCTGTATAAATTCTAATTGCACTATAATTAAAAAAAATAGCAATTAAATACGTGTTCAGAAACATCCTCTTTTTTTCCATCTAATTATCAATATTGATAGACAACATCACAAATATTTTGTGTAATACACTATCTTTTTAAATAATGCTATTTAAAAAATGTATTATGTGCATTTTTTTTAATAATGCTATTTTGAACTGTTAAACTGTATTGAACTCTAATTTATACAATTATATTTAAGCATAAATCAATATTAATTCCCAAATAAAGCATTTCCAAGTTTTATTTTTAAAATTAGTTCTAGACATCATTTAACGAGAATTTAATTTACTTTGACTTTTACTGAAATATAACTCTTGCTATAAGTATAGCAAGTTATATTTTAAATCAGTTTGAATGTGAAAATAAGATTCTATATCCAAAAATCAATATAGAACAAAAAAAAAAAAAAAAAAAACTTAATTTATAAAAAGGAATTTAAGTAACAATAAACGTCAATTCAAAAATATTCCTCTTTTAAGTATTGTAAATTAAGAATGAATATCAAATATTTGAGACTGTTTTAAATTTCATGTCCATTAATCTAGTTCTTCTAAATATTTGATTATCGACAATGTAAATACAAAGGTTGTAACAATCTGTGACACTATAATCAAGCAGCATCATTTCAAAATACACATTTTCCTTTAGAAAAAAATATTTCAATACATATAATTTTGCAATTTACAAATTCTTCCGAGTGATAAGCCATATGTATCTATATCAATGCAAATTTTGGAGAATAAATGAAATAAAATATATCACTGATAAGGCTGAGAAATAACAAAATGAACATCAATATTTTTAATCTATAAATGCCAAGTTCTTTGAATGATTTGGTTGAACTTGAAAGATTTCAAATGTCTAATTTTAATGTAATTGTAAAAAGGAATGGGGGTGGGGGAGCAAGAGACAGAAACAAGAAAAATTACTTTAATCCTTTATTTTATTATTGTTTTATTCATTCTGAAACAATTATTTGGATGGTGAGAATATTTGTGTTTGTTTGAGGCAAGGATATGGTGGCTTTTAGTTAAACCATTCGTAGCTTATATTCTTTTTTAAATACTGAGTGCCATTTAATGATTCCCAAAATATAAATAGAAAGATAAAGTTTTTGCTCTTTTATGGCAAAATAAAAAAAAAAACTAAAAAATACAAAGAAACTCGAATGAATCATAAGAAAAGTCAGACTACATCTTTCAAAATAATATTAAAGGTTAATCTGCATGTCTTTTGTATTGATAACCTGTACACTCATAATACATCTAAGATTATTTTTAACTATGTTCTGTTTAAAGTCATGTGGTTTCATATTATTATTTATATCGTTTTGATCTGTATTATAGAATCTAGTAAATACAAATCAAATTATTTAAAAATGTGTTGAACTCAGAAGCAGAATGCAGTTTAACAAAATATAGCTGCTTACAATCCAATAACCCACATTCCATTTCGTATCTGTTCATAATTTTCATCTGTTATATCCACAGAATAACGAATCTTTTGAGTGGTTTCAGCATGAATTAATAAAAATAGAGAACTTGTCACTATGGATATGCAAATAAAATTCAGAGAGGCACGAACTACAAAAAAATTACACATTGTACTAAAAAAAAAATTAAGAAACCTTTTTTAAGAATAACTTATTAATAATAAAAAAAATTAAAAATTAAGTATTGGAATTATCGATTAGATGCAGTATATAGATACAAAAATAAATATCACATGATATGAAACGAGACTCGTTAACCGGAGGACGCTTGAACCCCCCATTTGAAGTTGAAAGGGGGGAGAAGTGGGGGGAAGCAGCACTGGAGGACGGATTTCATTCCGCTAGTGATGGAAATGGGGGAATCGATGTATGGTTGCTTTCGGAAAAGCTTTTTTCGCCAAAATTTGAAAATTTATTTACCCGCCAAGAATGAAGCGCATTTTTGGAATGTATAGGGTGGAGTGTGGACGAATGTCGGTTGGATCTATGATGAAGGCAGACCTTATTTATGCACGATCTTTTTTAATAAAAGAATAATACCGTGTTATATTATATTTATTTTTGCTCATAATTAAGTTTTATGAATCTAATTTTTAACTAGAAATTAATGTTGACTGTGGCTGAGAACAGTGGGAACTTGGGAAAGCTGAATTTTCTACAGGCGCCTTCTATTTATAATTAATTAAATGGCAAGAAACTAATATGTTAACTCATAATTAAATTCTATCTTCTATTGGTTTGTTAAATGAAATTTAAAGATTTCACAAAGTAATGGAATGAACTTACAAGTTTCATTTAAATTCTTAATGGAAGCTAAAAATGATGCTTTATTCGGAATACAAATTCGATGTAGTTTTCATTTTATTTCTTGCAATTTGGCTGTATTCATTGGAAAGTATTTTAGTTTTTTTATACTATTAATTTTAATGCCCATTTTTGTTTGTTTGTTGTTATACAAAGCTAAATGTTTTTTTTAAAAATTAGCTAAAAATTTTTTTAAATGATGCTTTTAAAAAATTATATATATATTTTTACCTAATTAAGTAATAAATTAGTGTTATAGAACATTTAAAACATTTTTTATAACTGCAGGCACGCTTTGATTTTGTTATTTGAAAGTATTTATAGTAGCAATAAAGCATTTATATTTTGTGGTCTAAAAATTGCAATAATAAAAATCTGTAATCTCTTTCTTGCAGTTTTGTCCATTCTTTTTTTTTTTTTTTTTAATGTTGATAATGTGCATGATGAACTCTATATAAAATTTGTTTTCAAATTGAATAATTCATACTTGTAAAAATATGCATTGTAAAGATATATATATATATATTATTTTAGTTAAGTTTTTGATAAAATATGGCTTATTCTCCTTTAAGAAAGTATGATAACCAAAAATCCTCAAAGGAATCATCAAAATATTCCATATTTTCTATTTAATAAAAACTAATTTTTGTTTTGTTAAAATAAGATTTATATTGAATTAAAAATTATATGCATAAGCTGATTAATATTACATCATTTTAAAAAGTACTTTTTCAATACATATATTTCTTATTCTAATTTATTAATTTTTTTTTCATAAATGCTTAATACATTTATTTATGCATACAGCAATTTAATTCTTTTTTTAATGTTAAAAATCAGAATTTTGATTGAAAGTAGCCAAACTAAATTTGAAAAGGTAATAAAATCAATTATTTCTAATTATACGATTGGTGTAATAATATTTTAAAAGAAAATTTGTATTAAAAATTCTAATATTGTGGATAAATTTGTTCTAAATGTTGAATTTTCTACTTTTATAATAATGCACAGAAGTTAAAACTTTTAAAGAAAATTTGGAATGTAATTTTTAATTTCAAAAAATAAAAATTATTTTTTAATTTAATATAAAAATATTAGTGTATTCTAAATTAGTCAATAGAATTTTCAATTAAATTGTAAAATATCATTTGTTAATTTTTGCATAATATTTAAGTCCTATTTTATTCAACACTTATATTTTCTCAAGAAATTTTTCTTTTTCTTAGTTTTTTGAAGCTTAATTTCTTCTCATTTTGATTTTCAATAATAATTCATGAAATAAAAATGATTTGCTTCACAAGCATTCATCATTGTAATATACAAATGTATATTAGTTAACCAAACCATTAACAAAATAAACATTTACTCCACCTTAAAAAATGCTATACTAATATTGTTTTAACTTATTCAAATGAGTGGATAAATACCAAGTAATGAATAGTTCTGAGATATTGTGTAAAAAAATTATAAAGGATGATAAAAATCCTTAAAACCTATAAAACTTATATAGTTTATATACCTACTTTATCTTTTAGAATTAAGGTTTTGACTAAATTATTAAAAAAGACAATTTCTATGAGGATATAGAAAGAAAAAAAATGTTTTAGGAAAATAAAATGGGAAAATAATTTTTTTTGTTTTAAAGTAATGAATAATTACAATGGAATAATGAATTTTAACACTGTTTATGTTAAATTGAAAAAAAATTATTTACAATTTAGAATCAATAATAAAAATAATCATAATCTCTGAATCAAATTATCTGCAAATTCATTTGTTGAATAGGAATTTAATAACTTGGAGACTTTAAATCAACTTCCATTGTCCCCATTACTAAAACGTAAAGAAAGGCTAATTTCCAAAAATAATTTATTATTGATTCAATTCACCTTCAGTAAAAATTTTAAACTACTGACACAAGTAGGTTAAAACTGTCTGAGTGGTTTAACTTACATATATCAATTGGATCGATAAAAGAAAATAGATGGCAATCAACTGAAGACAGATTTTATTCATTACAGAAAAAAGGATGGACAGAGAATGAATAATATCAGAAGGATCACAAAATATGTTCTGATCATTGTTTTGATGAAGGAGTTTGTATAAAACCAGTATTTTAAAAATCAAAGTAGTTTTGTACATTTTAAATGCAACTGAAAGAACTTCCTGGGCCATTGTATTCACAAAAGAAGAAAAAAGAAATCTTTTAGCATATGAAAGAGCAGTTGAACTTGGATATGTATCATATAATTGGGGACTTCTAAAGAGATAAAGAGAACTTGACAGGAAAAAAAAAATAAACTTAATGAACAAAGAGAAAGCACAATCATTTACAATTGGAATATATGATATAATATATTCTCAAGATATTGTATCAAAACTGATAATCTATGCAACTCCTCTCAAAATTCAAATTCTACCTCTAAAACATGATTCTTATTAATGCTTAAACCACAGCCTGAAAATTGGAAGGAAAAAAACTGTAAACAGTATCTTTCACTTTTGTTTCCAATATCATTTTTTAAAAAAATCTTTCTTTTTTATTTAGTTAAAATTACTTTTTAAAAAATCGTCTACCTCATTATTATTCATTGTAACTAAAAAGAATTTAAATTCAGTATGTTAAATGTATGATGTGTTATTCTTTGTTTTTTTTATTAATTTTTTAAAAATTTTATGAAATAAAAAAAATGATATGCTTCCCTCCCTTTCTCTCTTTTATCTTTATACTTTTTCTGCCTCTTTATAACATTAGCATATAAGATCATACAGTTTTTTTATATGAATACAATTAATTGAAAAATAAATAACCATTGTGGATATTTATCCTTAAAATTAGATACCTGAATGCCATCACTAATCAACTTGCACTAAAAGAAAATTTTACTTTTGAAGAAAAATAATTATTTTGCGAATAAAAGAAACCTTGGTTAATGCTTCAGAAGAAAATTTCATAATTTCCACATGTATTTTTTGAAGTTTTAAATACTAAATCTGAATGATAAAATGGTATTTTAACAAAATTTCGAATATGGCTGTGTTAATTTACCTAAGCATTTTTATTGAACAAATAAAATATCTTGAAGGGTACGAGAAATTGTGTTGTTTCAAGATGTCATAAGGAATTAATTACCTCGTTTGTAGATTTTTCAGCTACTACTGCAAACATAATATTCCATTTTTTTTTCAAAGATTATTGTTATCAAATAATATTATTGCTGTCATACTTTTTTTTTTTGTAATCACTATATTGCATACAAACAAACGTGTAATGTTGAGTGACAGAAAAAACAAGTTTAAATTAATGACAAAAGAATAAATTCATCTTTACTTGATTAGTTAAATTTTGATAGTCTTGGGAATGAAATGAATTTTATTACAATAATAAAAATTATTGTAGAAATACATTCTAAAATATTTTTTTAGTTTATTTATATTAAAAAGACAATTGTATGATAATGAAATTGATATCAATAAAAGGATTTTGATATTAAGTTTGGAAAATGGTGTTAGTATCATTTTTGTACAATAATATATTTGGGAATTATAAGAGGAAAACATCAACATTTTGTTTAGTTAAAATTATAACTGGAAATTTTGATGCATTGCATCAAAGCACACGCTTTCATCTTTTAAAGCATGTTTGATAGATTTTCAGTTTCTGGAGTCGGCAGTCTGTCTTATAATTCATGTTAAAGTATAGATAAATATATGAACAACTATATATTTCTTCAGTAAGATTGAAATTACAATTGCATATCTGTATATTGACCTAATGTTATTCTTTGATTTCATATCCACCGGAATGCAGCATCTTGTAAAATTTTTATTCATCTACTATTCTATTTAAAAGTGAAGGGGTTTTTTTTATCAATTAATTTTAATAAACATTATTTTGATATTTTTCTCTTTTTTCTTTCGCATTTTAATCATCAAAATAAAATTGCTTAAATGTAGTTTCTCAAAGAAAGCTTATTTGCAGAAAAGTATTTCTTAGATAGCGCAGTAACCGATGCTTTTATGAGCATAAAGAAAGAAAAATAGATACTTATGACAGTTCTGTAATTGATTTTTCCACTTCCATCTACTTATCTATCTCTGCTGCTTTTGAAAAGCTACCCCAATTTGCTTACGGCAACAAAACCACCGGGTGGTGGTAAGCAGATGCGCTCTTATCTAGTATCATATGTGCTAAAATTGTAGGATTAACGGAATTTAATTAGCTTTTAGAGAAAACTTGGTAAACAGTTGGAAAAGCTGTAGGGAATGCATATTTCTCATTCTTATAATGTGAGTGATTGATGGATAATGATTCTTTTTTTATGGGATAATCAACATTTTTCCCACGCGAAACTTGATAATTACACTTTAACCCATGCCTGGAGATGGGAAAATTCAGTGAAATCATGATCTAATTTCCTTCAAACCAATGCCTTCATTTTATAAAGGCAAATGAATAAATTTTTATTGAATTAAAAAAAAAAGACAAATTAAGGAATAATTAAGCAGATAGTTATTTGTTTACACAAATGATATAACAAAGTATTTGACATTCGCATTGGTCTGTGAATATCCATTTTGAACGGATGATTTTTAAGTAAAGTTGATTAAACTGAAGCTATTTTTCCCTTGTAGCATATAAATATTATGGATATTCACTTGTAGCATAGCATATAAATAAACACTTGATAAAGAATATTGGAATTATTATTACGATTTATTTCTTATTTAATACTTTTTTATCGATGTATTTTAGTCAGTTTTTGAGTTCGCAGTTTTGAGCTGCATTTTAATATAGTTAATGTTTTGATAGCAATAATGGACAAAACCATTTTTTATACAACCATGTTGAATGAGTTTTATTTCAATATATAGTATGTATAAATATATATATATACAGAGAGAGAGAGATTAATTAAAATTATAGTTGTAAATTTTGATAAATTGCCTAAAAGTACACATTTTTATCCTCTAAATCACGTTTGCTAAATGTTAAGCTTTGGGGCGGCAGTCTGTCTTGTAACTCATGTTAACATATAGATAAACACATTAATAATTATATTATTCTTCAGTAAAACTGAAATTACGAACAGGTATCAGCATCTTACTCTAACGTTATTCTGTTGATTTAATATTCATTAAAAAGGACCGAGAAGAGCTATTTGGAAGGCAGCATATAGCAAAATTTTTATTATTTTATTAATCTGCTTAATGATTAAGATTTTTAACCAAAAAATTTTAATAACATGAGTTTTATATTTTCCTCTTTCTTGTTTGGTATTGTATTCATCAAAGAAAGAAATCGCTTAAAAGTAGCTTCTCAAATAAAGGCAATCGTTTGCAAAAATAAATTCAAGTTAAAATATCGATTTTTATTTATTCTTTTATTATTTTTTTTTATTGGGCTCAATTTTTCATTCGGTTGATATGTCTAATTTTTCTGAAAAGGATGTTGCATTATTTACAAAAATTTTAACATGATTAAATTTATAGATTGGATGTTGTCTCTGAATTAAGTTAGAACATTTATAAGGCAAAAACATATTCGAGATTTCTGAAGGCTAGACTGTTCGACCGAAAGTTGATTCGTAATTTGAATAATAAATGTTCACTAAGAAAAGTTTTTAAAATTGCAAATAAGTTTTTTTCTTTAAAAATTTATTGACGTTTTAACCCTTCGTCTCAATAACTTCGGAGCGTATTGTTGCATAGAAGTCATTCTTATGCCATTTTAAAATTCAAAATATTAATTATTCAGTGATATCAATTTTATTTCTGTGTAATTTCTTTTCATATTTTAATTAAATATTTTAAAGAATATTTTATAATAATACTTTCTAGTACCTTTGTTACAGGGTTGGTCTTAGAAAACGCGAGGCCCAATCTGAAACTATTTTCTATAATACTTATTTCTAGACAATTTTTACCAATTATATAAAATAACTTTTGTAAAAAAAACATTTTTTAAAAGATATTCTAATTAGTGAATTAAAAGCAGATTTAAAAAAAATTAATTGATTTTTTTTTAAATTATTGTTACTATTCCCCTTTGGCAACTAGCTGGTTTGCCTAGAATTAACATTTGCTTTTCAATTAAATATTTTATGTAACTTGCTCTCTTAATAGATTCTCAAGCAAAATGTTTTTAAGCTTCAAATTTTTATAAACATATCACCGATACTATTATAGAAGCCTTTCCTTATTCTGTTCGTTCTTCGATGCCTTTCTCTAATTTTCTATGAGCTCCCCTAAAATGTAAACTTGAAATTGAAGCCGGAATTTTAGATTGATCAATCTTGGGGAAACTCAGGGCACTGATTTTGTATCTTCGAGGCAGTCAATGGAGTTCCGCGTTTTTATAAAACAGTGACATTCAAATTGTCATAATTCACTCAGTTTTGGTCACAAAAGGGCAAACTTTTTTTTATATAATATAACAAAATATACATAGAAAAATTATTAAAAGCATGCCTCATATTTAAGTCAACTCAACATGGGAAAATAAACCAAACCTTCATATCTTGGTCATATCAGTGGAAAAAGGCTAAGATGAGGTATTAGGAGCAACAATGTAAATGGTTTCAGTTTCTCTTCAGTAATAAAATACAATGCTGTAAAATAAACTTAAAAACTTTTAAAAAATAAAAAATAAATTATATGGCAAAAAATTTTTCATCATTAAAAAGATAATGTTTTGAATTTTAAGATGCTGTGCAAATTGTTTTTCTGCCATAATATTTTCAGAAATTATTGCAAAAACACCAAAATTTCACAAATTTTAATTAACTGAAAATTTAAAAAATCCCACCGAAATTTCAAATTTCCGCACTGAATATATGTGCAAAATTTGGTTGTTATAGATCAAACGATTTTCCCTGTACAGTACCAATACAAACACACACAAATTTATCTTTATAATTAGTGCAGATTATATGCATTATGTAATTTAAAAATAAATTGTTTTTTTTTTTTCTCATATTCAGTACCGGATGACACTACTCATGTGAAATTAAAAATTAAGTAAATTGACAAGTTAATTTCTAGCAAAATTATGTATACTCATATAGAATACAAACGTGTAGTGCAATTTTGAACTCTGTCACTTGAGAGGGTGAATAAAAATTCCATAACAAAACTTCATCTTTACAAACATGAAATGCATTATCTACTAATAATAAAGCGTATTATTAGTAGAGCTATCTCTACTAATAATAAAGATGACTATGTGTTTGCGCGTCTGTATATCTGGGTGTTGACGCTCTATTAATCAAACCGTAAGGCATATAGCTACCAAACTTAGTACGCACTTACTATGTTGGACGGATAAAATGTGCACTTCGGAGCAATTTTTTAAAATTTCATTTAGAATTTTAATTAATTATAAATTAAGCAAGTTCTTGATGTTTTTTTTCCCTCGATAACTTTCGAAAATATTGCAGTATAAATGTTATTTTTATATATTCAGGAATTTTTTTTTCAATGATTGTAATTTTTTGCAGTATAAATATTTTTTTCATATTTAATCAATTTTCTAAAAATATTTTAGGCACATTTTCCAGCAAAAATCTTAAGAATTCTGAGCAAATATTAAGCGTATCAAGAATAATCATACAAAAGCATAAGAATTCTTGATGAACACCAAAGTTATTATTAAATTTGCAAAAAAATGTTCAGTTTTCGTTTTACTGTGCGAATTATTATTCTGTCCTTTAAAAAAATTATGACTGGCAAAACTGATCTCAGGAAAGTAAGCAATATAATTATCTAATTCTGCAAAAAAAAAAAAAAAAAAATCTGAAAAATTTACATTAAAAATATTTTTAATATGAAGAAAAATGCCAATTTTGGTTTTGCTCTAGTTTAGAAATTAGATTGTATTGTTAAAAGACTAAAAATATCAAAGTGCATCCATGATGGTTTAGTGGCGTTGGCAGAAAATAAGGAAAATGCATAGTAAAATGAATAGAACCATAGAAGTCTTCTAATATAATATTTATTATAGACTATCTATCAAAATTTGAAGCTAATAAATAATTTGCTTAAGAAGCTATTAAGACCCAGTTACGTAAAGTATTTAATTGAAAATTTTAGCGCACATTAACGTTGGCTAGCCAGTTGTCGGTGACTAGTATTAAATAAAATGTTGCTATAGATATAACTCAGCAATAGAATGGAAATCACAAATAGAAATTAACGCTAAATAGAAAATGATTAAAACGTGTTTTTCACACGGATTAATAAACCAAACATACTCGTAAAT
Source organism: Argiope bruennichi (assembly GCF_947563725.1). Lineage (NCBI taxonomy): Eukaryota > Metazoa > Arthropoda > Arachnida > Araneae > Araneidae > Argiope > Argiope bruennichi. Next base: position 52,058,146 of record NC_079161.1, on the reverse strand, counting down.
TTATATATACTTTAAAACATATGCTTTAATTTTTAATTCATGAATGCACATAAGCTAGCCAACAAATGAACAAAAATTTCTATACTATTTGTAATAAGTAAATAGGCCACTATACTATTTATTTCAGTGACTTAACAAAGATTTAGGTACAAAAAGAAAATTGAAATGCAAGAACATTGTCAGAAATAAATAATTTTTAGGACTTACATAAAAAATAATTGAAAATTCATAGATCATTATTGTCGTTTATTATTAGGGAGCAATTTTTCTTGTTTTGATTTCCTTTTGTGAACTTTTTATATAAATCCGAAATCCAGCTGATTTCAGATCCAATCGATATAACTGCTCAACAATTTAAGCGTCCTTGCTGAATTAATGATCGTAAGTTTGTTTTATAACTAATGATTTAATGATCGTAAGTATGTTTTATAATTAATGATTTAATGATCGTAAGTATGTTTTATAATTAATGATTTAATGATCGTAATTAATTTCAAGTTGGAAAACTTTCTTTCTACAAATGCTAAAGAAACTGAAACTGTCAAGAGAATCCGTAGATGAATATATAAATTTGAAATGCGTCTTATCTGTTATCACAAGCCAGAAATTCAAAATTTTCATGGTTTTTTATTTTTATTTTTAATTTTATTTTATTTCCAAAGGCATTCTTCAATTTCCTCACAAAGCATTCAACTATCATATTTTCATTCAAAAAAGAAATCGGAATGGGATTTTTTTCCCCTTCTGCAAATTATTTCACGAAAAAAACTATATTATTCCAAATGTTCCCATTAATGACATATGGATAAATGCGTCTTGTTAAAATGGTGATTAATAAAGAAAAATGTTGATAGAATATCCATATCTACCATAATGGAAAAAAGTTTTAAAAATTTTTAAAAAATACTTATTTTTGTGAGCATTTGAGCTTGCAAAAGTTAAAATAAAATTTTTAAAAATAACCCTTTAGGATTACAGGAGAATTCGAATTAAGAACAAATATCTTGTTTTTGAATAAATTCAGTGCAGAATAATAATTTCATAAATTCACATTTCCTAATTCTAAAAAAAGATAGAAACAATGATAGACAAAAAACTGGTAACAATGATGGAAACTGGAAAAAAAAAAAAAAAAAAAAAAAAAAAAAAAAAAGCTGATACAAAATTAGCAGTAACATTGAAAACGGTTTTGAGCTTTTTTTTTTTTTTTTTTTTTTTCAACAGTGAAATATATATTGTTGCAAAATACGTTTAAAATATATTTCAAAAAATTTATTAAATATTGTAAGAAAAATTGTATGATAAACAAATTTGGTATCATTAAAAGGATATATATATATATTTTAATTTTATAATGCTATAAAAACTATTTTTCTACTGTAAACTTTTAAAAAGTTATCCCGAATAAAGACCAATATTTCGCTTAATTTTTAATTAATTAAAAAAATTTTAATCGCTCTGAAAAGCACATTTTTACCCACCAAACTAAATATTTGCCAAATTTCATTGATACATGTCAAAAAGGCTGGTTTGTAAAGTCAGCCCATGTACAAACAGACAGAAGCTTTTTCCTTATGTTTAAATATCAAAATTTAGTTAAAATACCAATACATTTTCTCACTAACCATTCTTACCAGCAGCCTTATGTGTTTTTAGCAAAGACTAATCACTCCCTAGCCCCTTTTTTCAATGAGGTAAGAATGATTTATTGGACGTTTAACTCGTACGGAAATGTCTGGTCCCAATACCCTTCTCGTCCCCCGCCCCCATTTTTCCCCCTACTAAATTGACAAAGTAGCAGTAAATTTTATGTTACGAACATACAATACCCTTCTTAAAAAGACTACTAGGATTCTTTTATGTTTGTTAAGGTCCATGGCAAGGCGGAAGAAAAATTAACCCTGTATGCAGGAAATATGAAAGAGACCTTATGAACGTCGCCCAATTGGAAGCAATCGACTAAAGACCGATCCTGCTTAATTCTTGGTCTTGTACTCAAGAATGTGTTTGATATTGTCGATATTAAACACCATTTTTATTTACTTTATTGCTGTTGTAATTAAGGAAAAAGAATAATATAAAGATAGATTAAAATGAAACTTAAAATATTATTATACTACGATATTTCGAATTAAAGGTTCGAATCACCTTAATATTTATTTTTTGTATAATTTCTGTGATAAATTTGAAAAGAGAATATAAGTAGTGTAGAGAAAATATAAGGATCTTTTTGATCTGCCGTCAAAGACATTTTTTTCCTTAATCTGTTCTCTCCTAGCAGATAACAAGTGGTCAAGATCAATTACATGATGTTATTGATGCCGGATAAGATTAATGTATTAATCATTGGAAGGAGTAATAGGATTTAATTGAACAAAATTAAAACACAGTGCCTGAAAATTTGCCATTGTAGGATGTCCCTTTTCCGAAAACAAAGAGAACTGCTCCACTTCGGTCTCCTTCATGGTTTTTTTCTATCATTTTTCCTGATAGGTTTTCCAATATCCTTCTATTGATAGCGTTTGAAAAAGTCATAACAATAGTTTTTGATGCAAATTTAATTGAATTTTTTATTTCTTAAGATTTGAAGTCTGATTGGAAGAATTTACTTGATAAAATCAAATATCATAAATCCCATTATGGGTTTGAAGGGGTTTATACCTTCCAGCTTATTTTCATCAAATAATCTACAAACAAGTTCATTACATTTTCAGAGAATAAATGTAGATTATTCAAAGAATAGTAGTTGATTAGAAAAGATATGTAGAAATTTATAGAACAATTAAAGGTCCATGCTACACATTCAACATTAATATAACAATATAGGCGCATACCCGGCAGCTGAACATAAATGCTAAATAGAGAATCAGTCAATAAATATTAAGTTTGGATTTTAAGAGGAGTTGGTGCATAACTAAGCAGGTATGACATGGCTAGAGCCGAAGAAGAAACATGAGCTCTAATGTTAGCTAACTATTTAATAAATAAACACCGCGTTCCCCAATGATATAAGTAGACGGTTTTGTTTCACATTGTTTTGTTTCACAAACACATTTACATTATAAGGATGATTATTGTTAGATGTATACTTTGGAAACGAAATCGAAATAATTAGGGATGTACCAGCTGCTTTCGGTGACCAGCTGGTCTGTCCATCATACATTTAGTATTATTTTAATTATGTCAATTAAAGTATTTGCAATAAATTTAATTTTTGTTAAATTAATGCATGAATTGCAAAAAAAAAAAAAAAAAAACAAGTTACATATAGTTGTAAATTATTATAAAAAATACTGTTTATAAGAATTTTTTTTAATACTTAATTTTAGTTTAATTCTTCTTTAATTCTTAGTTTTTTATGGGAATTACTGTTTAAGAAAACTATAATATATAAATAATTAACATAACCTTCGAAACGAATTATCTTGCAGTTAATAGAGGACTTATTTAATGATTGAGCTAAGAAGTAAATATATTAAAACTAATAGAAAGTTAATTTTTAAAATTGCTTTTTATTAAATGATAAAAAAAAGATATAAAAAGCTGGTCAAATAAAAAAATCAACTGTATTTTACTCGGGAAAAAAAAAAAAAAAAAAAAAAGATGATGCTCTAGTTATACCTAATTTTTAATTTTATGTTAACCTAAAATAAATGAAATAAAATAGATAAAAATAAATAATAGAAATGAAAATAATAAAGTAGATTTGAATCTTCATCCAAAATATTATAGAAAGCCAAGATTAAAGATTTTAATTGTTTAGTTTTATATTATCTTTAAAAAATTAAAATGACAATAATATGCGCATAAAATTGTATTGAATATCACTGCAATGTGCTCATATAGAAGTATAGTTTACTAAACCAATGAAAAATATTTTTGAAAAATATGTTTAAAAGTATTTTGAAAAATACTAAGATCAAAGAAATAAAATATTAAATGGAGTTAAAAAAAAAGATAACTGAAAAATTAATTTTTTAAAAATTTAAAATGTTTTTGATCAGTGATATATTTTGAAGTTATAAAGAAAATGTTGGAATTTTGTTAATTTTTTATTAAAATTTTAATTTAATTTTTGAAACAAGATTTCTTAATATTGCTATCTAAGAAATAGCTAATTGCCAGCCAAATTTGTAAGCTCTAAGTGCAACAACCTGCCTCGAAAGATGCAATTTATTGATAGCATGTCAGCCTATAAGTTTTATTATATTAAAAGTATGAATAATTTTATCTCATATTTTTTAATAAAGAAAAATCGTTCAGCTTTGATTGAAAAATGAAAATGATTTGTCTTTCATTTACAATATTGCTGTAAATCAAAATTTAAAAATTTGTTGAAATAAAGAATATTATAAGATTTTATAATTAAAAAGATATATGTCTAAATATACTTTTATTTTAAAGATGAATTAAAATCTTTTTTTAATTTGGAAACATTTTCGAAAGTTATTGCAGAAAAACTTCAAACTTTTTTGCTGTTTTTAAATAATAAAAATTAAAAAATTACTTTACCAAACATTACACTTTCCTATCCTCCAAAACATATTTATTCTTCTCTGCATACACACGCGCACGTTCTCTTTTATTAGAAAAAAAATTTGCATTTAGTAAAAAATTTATATATATATTATATGGAGAGTCCTTGCGGTCAAATGTTATTTCGAATCGCAATAACATAAAAGCATTTATTTATTCAAATTTCGCATGAAAATATTTCTATTATTTTCGACTGTTGGAGACGTTTTCTTTCAAATGAAAAATAATTATACAATAATAAAATAAATAAAAAATAATAAATAAATACATTTATATTTTCAATAAGTTATTTAATAAATAATAATTTTTAACAAATGACTTAAAAAAATTCTTAATAAATAAATACATTTTAATAATAATAAAGAATTTATTTACATCAAAATCAATTTAAAATAAAAAAATTATCAGATGAATTTCTGAAAGAGTGTAAAAGAAACGAGTAAAGTTTCAGAAAGAGTAAAAGAAACGAAACAGTTTGACGATTCCAAGTTTTGGCGAAATAAAATAAAAAACAAAATCGCATAATAGGAAAAGAAAAAGATTGGCATAATTCGCCACAAATGTGCATATTTGCCAAATCTTATAACCCCTATTATAGCTAATCCTGCAATTGGGATAGTTCTTGTTAGCGCCTATAGATGGCTGTAGACTGCTGGCGCCGTCTACAGGCACTAATTGGAACCTAGCTTGATCCTCCAATACGTCCTCCGGTTAACTCTACCCATATGAAACGCGCTAAAGTCTAACTTAATTCACTTCAGTTGGATTCGTATTTTCATTCTATCTTCATTTATCTTCGTTACTTCCGTAGTCTTTTATTTCCCAAGTCTAGAGGAATGGTGGAGAAGATAATGCGAAGAAAGATCGCAAAATAATTTAAATATTGTATATCATCGGAATAATTCCATTTCTTTTCAATAATACTGTATCCATTAAAATGTTGACCAAATTAATAAATATCGAAACCTTATTTGAAGTTATGATTTGTTTAGTTAAATTTATATACATTTTTTCAGACAACATGATGGGACATGACAACTTTGGGACTACACTGATAATTTAAAAGCTTCATAAGCTGACAACAACTGAGTTGGCATTTCTTGTATTAAAACATTCATTCTACCATGATGAGGGCATTTGACTTTTTAGAATTTAAAACGCTGTAGGCTCACTCTCAAAGCAGTTTTTCTGAAAAACCAGGTTTCGAACCTGAATCCTTTCGGTCCCAAAGACGAAACATTACAGACTGCAAGTGCAAGTCGATTGGATATTAACGGGAAATGTAGCATATGCCCTTTTAGCAATCTGCCCTAAACATTTTACAATATTTTCAAAATATTAAAAATATGCTTTCAGAATATCAAGTAAAATAGTGGGGATAATATACAGTTTCGTGTTTCTGGTCCCTATATAGGAACCAAACTGTGCTGAAAATACCGATGATCAAGAGAAAATATGTACTCATTTCTACAATGTACTAATGCTCAGTTGTGGCTCAATCACTATTATTTTTATTTTTATAACAAATAAATAAACTTTTTATTTATTAAAAATTATAATTAATAGTTTCATTTTTATTCAATAATATTTTTAGAAGTTGTCACGGAAAGAAGACAAAATTCAGCTTCGTTTTTAATTAATAAAAATTCCGATTAAGATCGCAAAAAAATAGCTTCAAGGTGCCCACTCTCGCCCTCCATGGTACATGTATGGAGAATTTCGTAGGGTAAGCTGCCTGGCCCATAGGTGCCAGAGAAGGCAAGCCTTATTCATCATTATTACTAGATGTAGGAAATGGAGAACAATTTTAAAAGAATCGTATTTCAGAGCAATGCATAAATATATTACATCATCCATCCTTAAAAATTAGATTTAAAACAGAAATTTTAGAAAAAAAAGTTTATATTTTTTCAAAATACTTTTTAAAGAATAAAAAAAGCCTTAAAAGGAATACAAAATTAGTGATTCTTTCTAATTGTTAGAGGTTTATAATCCAAGATTTTTTGAATTACAAATAATTTTGCTATTGATATTTTTAAATATTTGTTCCGAATATTTGTTATTTCAATCATATTATTAAAATTATTAATAGTATTAAATACAAAATTTATTAATTGTAATTAATACTTAATTTACTAATTTAAGTAACGTGTGATTGAATTAATTTATCTATTTCAGCCTACTTCTTAAATATGATTTTTTTTCAAAACTATTTATTTAATTTCTTTAATGGAGTAAACCATTATCTGAAAAATTTGAATTAAAAATATATGTCATTTCTTTAAAAATGTTTACTTTAGTTCTATATTCTGCCAGTAGATGGTGCCAACAGTAAACAGAATATATGCAGTCATGTCAAAAGCGATTAAAAATGATCTTTATGGAATAGTGCATCGTCAAATGTGAATATCGGAGAGTCAAGGTCACTCCCATGAAGTGAGCGGTGACTTCACACTTTCCAGTGAAGTCACCACTCCGATAAATTTCAGTGATATGCAATTCAATGATAAGATAATTCCAAAAATAACCGGTTCGTTCACTTCTCAACCCATATTCACAGATCGTATCAAGTGTTACTTAATATCGTAATCCAAGACCTGTAATCGATATATCCCCAGTAAGACCGTATCAAGGATTTGAATCCCACCCCTCTGAAAAATATTGATCACTGGTATTTGTGACTTTTTGATATTGGTTACATAATTACCGCTCTTATAATATTCGTCATCCCTACTAATTGTATAGAAGAAATGAATATTTACAAATATCTATGAAATCACATCCATAAAAGTATATATTTTGTATGAAAAACATTTACACAATAACATTTTTTTTTCAAAATATATTTAGCAAAAAAGATTAAAAGACCTCTTTGTTGTATAATAGGTGGAAAATAATCAACTTTAAAAATAAAGAAATTTTCTTTTCACTTAATTAATTAATTAATTAATTTTTTAATCATTCTCAGGTTAATGCACCATGAATTCTAATGATAAACACTAACCATGCTTCGTTATCAAAAATAGCAGGAATGAGATAGTATTATCAAAAACTGCAATTACAAATTCAGGTAAAATGAATTCCAAGTTTCCTCAATATTGATATTTTTATCTTGAAATACTGAAAAAGGTATTGAAAAAAAAATAATTTGTTCATAATGCTTAAAAATTTATACACGATCGATAATTCTTAGGTGAATGTACCAAAAAAGACACCGAAGGAGTCAGTCGATTTCAATTTTATGTATGATATTAATGTAAAATCTTAAAGTTGGCAATAGGCAAATAGGTTGTAAGTAGAAAAGGAATAAAAAGTGTCTTGGATTCCCTTGAATCTAAAACCGCAAAGGAACAACTCCCTGTATTGACATTACGCTATCAAAACTTAAGTGGCCTGAGCCGACATCTCTGAAAGAAAAGAAGGGGTATTGGCTGATCACTGACCCTCCAGGGGGAGGAAAGGAAATCCAGAAACACAAAACATTCTTCTCTTGTGTCCTGAGGTTCCTATTCCCTTAACACGAATAAAGGGAAAAGGAGAAATCTGTAAATGGGTTGAAAAGGGAATGGACCGGTTATCCTTGGAATTATCGTATCATTGAATTGCATATCACTGAAATTTATCGGAGCGGTGACTTCACTGAAGCGTGAAATCACCGCTCTGTTTAATGGTAGCGACCTTGACATTCGCATGTGACAATGCACTATACCAGAAAGGTCATTTTTAATTGCCTGTGACGTGACTTTCTGATCGTATATATTCTGTTCACTGCTGGCGCCCTCTATTGGTAAAATATAGAACTAAAAGTAAACATTTAAAAGAATTTGCATATATTTTTAATTCAACTTTTTCAGGAAATGCTTTACTCCAATAAATAAATTAAATAAATAGTTTTGAAAAAAATCAAATTTAAAAAAGTAAACTGAAATAGATAAATTAATTCAATCACACGCTACTTAAATTAGTATTCATTATTCAGTATTCATTACTATTAATACTTTTTAAATTTAATACTAATTAATAATTTTTAATTAATAATAAGATTGAAATAAGAGATATTTGGAACAAATATTTAAAAATAACAGTAGCAAAATTATTTGTTATTCAAAAAATCGTGGATTATACATTTCTAATTACTATTAGAGACTACACGACTTTGGCAACCAGCTAGTTCAATGGTTTTATTCATTATATTTAATTTCAGTTAAATCGTTTCAATATAAATTCATATACATGATTCTGCCAAATTCCCTAAATTGAAGCTGTGTCATTTTAACTATCTTAAATATATCTATTATTAAAAAGATTTTTTTTTAATTCCAGAATGGCACAAAATCTATTCGTATGAACTAATATTTTCGAAGCTATTGTGATAAAACACCAAAATTCAGCTTCATTTTTAATTAATTATAATTCTAATTAATATTTCAAAAATGCGTGTGAAGGCGTTTTGGTACTTTACAAGCTAAATCAGCTGATATAAAATAACTTGAGACATACAATCAAACCTGTTGTTATGCGGTAGATAGACGTATAATATAAAAGAAATAGCACAAAAAAATATTCCGAAAATTCGTAAATAGATATAAAAAATAATATATTAAAGACAAAAATTCTTAAGCTGTGAAGGGGGGAACCTCAAAGAAAAAAAAAAAAAAAAAAAAACTCGCTTAGAAAATCCGTCGAAAATTTACAAAATAATGGGAAAGTGTTTTCCAAATAAAATTTAAAAAATTACACATGGAAACATTTTTTTAAAAGAATATAATTTCTCATTTTAAACAGAGAGAAATTTTCAAACTGCACATAATTCAATACTACTCGTCGTAATCCGAAACGCGCATCTTCTTTTGATGAACTAGTTCAAAATCCCTTTCATCATTTGGAAATATCAGAATTAATTTATTGTTTAAATATATTATTTATTTTATTTCGTGACGAAAGATAAGTACATACATTGTATGCCATACACATTGTATCAATGCACATATATACATTGATAGAAAACTTTGCAACAGTTTTTCTTATAATGCCAACACCGATGGCAATATAAAACATTTTTGTAAGGATTTTTTTTTTAAAAATAAAATCACATAAAAAAGAATTGCACAAAAAGAGGTTAAACTGAATACACGTAGTTAGGTGGGTCAAAATGTGCATTTCAGAAATTTTTTTAAATAATTGAAATTTAAGAGCCATTTCGGTCTTTCGTATGATAACTTCTGAAAATACTGCAGTGTAAAAATGATTTTTACATTACAAAATCCAAAATTTTACATTACATTTTTGATTACAAAATCCAAAAAATTACCTTTTCAACTTTCATTTTTCAATTAATTTTCGAACGCATAGTAGTTGAAGTGAAACTCAAATCATTTTATTTATTGCTATTAATATTTTTTTTTTCACTTTCTAGTATACGTAATATAGAAAAAGTACAGTAATCGTCAAAACATACGAAACCTGAATTTTGTTGAATTTCCATGTTTCAGATCTCCATGATTTCGAAAAAGACATTTTTGGAAAATGTCTGTCAGTCTGTGACAAAGATAACTCAAACACAATTTGAGCTAGACGGTTGAAATTTCGTATGTGGTCTTTACATTAAATTTGCAGATTTCTATCAAATTTTGTGTAAAATCTGTTAAGGAGAAATCCGTCTGTCCGGCTGCATGGATATAAATTAACATGATAATTACAAAAAGCAGAGAACTAGATAGATAAAATTCGGTACACAGATTTAATACCTATGGTGTAGACACCTGCCAAATTTTGTGCTGAATCCAACAACGGATTAACTGTCTGTCGGTTTGTACGTTCAGAAACATATAAATGCAATAATTCGAAAACGCACAAACTGAAATATATCAAATATGGTATGGAATTTTGTGTCTATAAGTGAGGTTTTGTGTCAAATTTTTGTTTTATTCCGTTGAGAAAAAAATGTTTAAAACACAAATTCGATGCCAAATTTGACAATGTCCACAAAACATATATCGGGGATTAATAGATGAATAATTCGCCAAGGTTGGCATGATAGATTCTGTAAAGATGCTAAATTCACACCAAAAATTAAATATCATATATATATTTTTTACGCCAATGCCACATAAGGCGTTCTCTGGTATGACATATTTATTGAGAAAGTTGTGGGGAAACCACTAGAGCTTGGTTCATTGTTGGTAATGAAGACAGAAAGGTACCACTTATTTTTCCATGTTGAATAAATTTAAACCGTGCTTTTAATAAAAATATTATTTTTTTTTTTGTATTTACAATTAAAGTTTAATTTCTAAATCAAGCAAATTGGAAAAATTCTTGAAATTCACCCATTATTAATACTGCTGCTTTTTATTGTGGGATAATTTGATGTATTAAAATATTTATTTTTATAAACATTTTTTTAATTTAGGGAAAATTATAATTTATCAAAGTTTTAGGGAAATGTATAATAATGCAGTGAGCACAATGGCGTAAGATTTCAAAAATAATTTGATTGATATGCTTTCTATCATTTGAAGTTTAAAAATGTTTTGGTGAGAAAGCTATAAAGACGAATTTTTCAAAAGATTTAACTGAAAGTTTCAGCAACCATAAATTCCTTCAAACCAGATGTTCGCCAAACGTAGCTTGTAGGGAGACAATACGGTTATACAATCTTAATGCTGTGTGGTAATTCAATACGTATATTATAATGAAATATTGTTACTATCTTTCAAAAGTAAATTCTTATTATTTTAGAAAAAAGTGTTAAATGATCAGCGCTTCTGAATTCATTTAGATCTTTATTCATTTCCACCTCCCTTCGTATAGCTGTTGCATCCCCCATCTGAAATTAGAAAAATCAACTCATTTTACACTAATCAGAAACAAAATGCTATAATGAAGGACGGCTGTTTGTTTATTTTCTCATGAATAGCTAGTTCAAGGTCTATACAGTGACTCAGCAGCTGCGCAGGTGGTGCGCGATTCCCTTTTTGTTCAGCTGCAAATACCAAACTGTTATGGTTACGAACTAGGCCTGAAAGGGTTGAAGGGGGGAAAGGGTATAACAACTTACGCAGTGAAGATAAAAGTGACTAATTATAACAATCAGGAGTGCGCATCTTTTTCGTTTAAACATCTGATATGCTTTAATTCCACCTACGTTTTAGTACAAACATTAAATAAAATCTAATTTCGTCTGACCTTGCCAGTTTCGCACGAAAATTTGTAAGAGGAATAAATTAAATTAATCAGTGTTGTTTAAAATTTTTTATGTGGAATTGAAAGCTGCTCTAAGAGAATGCAAAAATATTTAAAAATTATTTAGGTCTCTAATATGAAGTAGAAAATAAAAATTCAGTTTACGGTTTAAAAGAAAATACTAACGTTTTAATTTTTAAAAGAAAATTAAATAATCATGCTTTTATAAAATATTTGATTAAATTTTTTTTCAAAATTTTATTTAAAAATTGGAAATGCTTTTTTTATAAAATTTATTATATAAAATATTATTGATATGTAATAATTTTAAATTCGTAATTTTATTACTTGGAACTCTGGCCTCACATAAACAGACTACCAGAGACAGGAGTATTAACTTTAATAATAACTTTAACACGATTTCATTGCGAAATAGATTTTGCGAAAGTAGTAATAAAACGTCTTTAATTACTGATATGAAAGTATTAGATTTAAGAAAAAAATATGCAATGCTTTCATCTTTGACTTTATCCAGAAATAATTTTTAAAAATTTCAAAAAAGGTGTCGTAATTAGGGTTGCGTGCATTTATTGTGACTCCGTTTATTGCAACGTTTATAAAAAAATAATTTTATTTACAATTTAACTAAAGAAATTAAACATTTGATTTTCACTATGAACTTCACCGAGGCAGTGCGCGCGAGAGCGTTCCGAAGAGAAGGAGAGAGAATAGCTTTTTTAGAAACATATCCGAATGATGAGCTGCGCGGCAATTACGTCACACAAGCCTCGACGGAGCCTCTACTTTACAGATATCTGATATGATTTATGATAGATATATATAATTTATGATTAGGCATTCACTACAAAGGCATCGGTTTGCATCAAATATATGTCACTGCTTCTTTACTTAGATCTAAGTATTTTGTAATTTTACTTTGTATATTTTCATTTTGCACTTTTAAGCCTTTTTAATTCTTAAATTTAAGTTTGAAAAAGGAAAACAACAAACTCTTTTTCATTTATAAATTGGACGTGGCTAATCTCTTAAAAGAATGCTAACGCCTTAATTTTCATTAAATTAATGAGTTAATTTTTCCTGATATCAATTTAAATTAAAATTTAACTTCATTTAAATTAAAATTAATTCATTAATTCTAAGAGAACAATTGAAATCTGTTAAATAAGTATCCAAAAGAATACATTTATTTTCTTCTAGTACTCTGAATTGTGGCCGATACTAAACGAAAGTAGTATAATGAAAGAAAATATTTTATTGTCATTTAAATCAGCAAGAATTGTCTCCCTACAATTTTCCTGTACCTTTAATAAAAGAGAACGCGAGAACTCGAGTTTTACTCTCTCGAAAATTTTTTGTGTTATTTATGACACTTTACAAGCCCGCTGAACGAACCGTCAGCGATTTAAGCAGAGTGTGCAGTTGCTTCTGAGGGCCAAGACCCCTGAGGGCAGAAGTCTGACTTCTAGCTCATATGAAGATGACACTCACACTCGATTGCACAACCCCTTTTTACAAGGGGGCTCTTTCACACACCTCACAGATAGAACATAGAGTAGAGAACAATCATGCCCGAACCAGGACTCTAACCCGGGACGCCCAGATCACGGGGAAAACGCGCGACCCCTAGGCGAAGTCGCCAGCTCGATTTTTTTTTTTTTTTTAATGATTACAATTTTTTTTTTTTTTTTCTTTTTTTTGTCCTTTGAATACGAGAAAGTAAAAATTGGTTTTGAAATTCAGTAATACAAAAACCCAAATCCAAAAACAGGATTTCTAAATATGAGAATTATTACTTTCGAGAATTAATACCGAAAATAATTACAGTGCTGCACATTGCCAAAGTTCGATAATACATTATAAGGGAACTGATTGTAAGGGATTGCAGATGGTTCAATTTTGATCTGCAATCCAAAATTATATTAAAAAAATGATGGTCGATTTCTAACTGTATGACCGTTTCCAATTAGGATTGTGTGATGTGATAATACTCCAACTTGATATCTTGCATAAGGTACTCAAAAGTATCAGGTGCACGAAAGTGATACACACTAAAAGTATCATATAATCGGTATTAGTTTTCGGTTTCGTTTTATACCGATAGGCAATCTTCAAAAACTCGTCGTTTTCGGGTCGAATGCTGCTGCATTAACTCTGTACAAAGTATTAGGTTACTGCAATATCATCCAATCCCAGTAGCGGATTTCGGCAGATTGAAAAGCGAGTTCGCAAATTGTACAGACTAAGTCTATGGCAAAGGATACCGACGTGCTCTGATTGGTTTAAGCCTTGGCATCTTTTTGGCAAATGTTTTGCCAAAAAGATGCCATACCGAAATAAATTTTTATAAAAATAAATAAAATTTGTGAATTTATCTCCCCTCCTGTTTTTTACGGTTTACATGTAATATTAAGCTGGAACACATATACAGCAGAAAAGATCAAATTCTGAAAAATAAATTCAGCAAATATAAAAATTACAATTTATTTAAAATATTTTTTGTGTGTGTTTCTTCTTAATATTATTTTGATATAACTAAAAAAATTAGCTACGAAATCACATATTCCGTTAAAGCTTGCATATTTATACGTTTTGGGCATTAAGTAATCATCTCCCCATATGTAGTTGATGGGAAAGTAACAAACGTTCAGCAACAGGTTTCAATGACTGCATAAATTATCTAATAAAGGCACGAAAATCATTGAAAAATAAGAATTATTTAATTGCTGCATCATATGTTGAGTAATTACTTTCATTTAGTTTTTATACTTCTGTGCATAAACAACATTAGTTACTTGTATTACTAGTATCATTAGTAATATTTATTAATAATAATAATAATTAGTAGTAGTAGTATTACTAGCAATATTTAGAGAAAACAATTATATTAATAAAAATTAGATCGTGTTGATATTCACTCGCATCTTCCATAAAACTAATGAAAGGTACAAGGTTTCAGCCAAATAAGCGAAAACTACACTATTATGAGTGCAAAACATTGCCAAAAAGATGCCAAGGCTTAAACCAATCAGAGTACGTCGGTATCCTTTGCCATAGAGTTAGTCTGTACAATTTGCGAACTCGCGATTGAAACCACAATCAGTAAACAATATATATATATTTTTTAGCCTCTCAATTATTTTCTTCTTTTAACTTCACCAACATGTAAATGGTTTATTTAATTTTTTAAAAAGTTTTTCATTTTAGTAATCTTGCGAACATATAACAGTTTTGTTTATTTATTTGTTTTTATAATATATATATATATATATACGAAAGAAAACCAACGGGAATGGTCCTCCCGAAACTTTCTCGCATTCCAATTAAAATCATATCCCCCACCCTGCATAAAATTATGGACCCTAGATAAGGTCTTCAAATACCTTGTATGGCATTAGCAAAACATAATTACGAAATATAGATGCTTGACGTGAGACCAGAATTTTTAATGAATCTATTGTGCGATTATGTATTTTGAATAAATTTTCGCTGACCGAATGAAAATAAACTTAGACAAGGAACTACAGTTGCAGTCACATAGTCATATATCGAATTTGGAATTGTATAAAGTTCAAACGACTATTCAATTTAAAATATCATCAATTTCTTACCATTATTTGAAGTGGGATTTTCTATGGGTAAATGAATGTATTTTACTTCAAATATTTTTTGATAAGAAAAAAATTGGTTATTCAGAATTATTATTAGAAAAAAAAATTGAGCACAAATAAAAATTAAACGTGGAATATGAACTGAATTTTCAGAATAGAATTATTTATATATATATATGTAATGGTATTTTTAAATCTAATTTAAATTCTAATTAATTTCCTAATTTTTATCTTAATTTAATCCATATTAACTACATTTTAAAATGGCCACTTATTTCCTGATCCAATTCTGCCTTTTTTTATTTAATTAATCCTACACGAGCTCAGTAAAACTGCTTTAATCAGCAAATTCTCAAGCTCCAGTTTTTAAAGATAATATTTATTAATGAATATGTTTAATATGTACTGACGAGAAACGTAAACGATTATCTGTGGTATCAGAAACAAAAAATATTATGTATACTTGTGTATTAATGTCAACTTCATCTGTGGCAACATCAGAGTATCAAATATAACCAAACATAGTATCAAATGAAAGAAAACAGAGTAATCAAATACAAGAAAACAGAGTATCAAATACAACCCTATCTAAAAGAGTCTACTGGGTGGCTATTAAATACTGTTACAAATTCGGAATTATTTTATTTCATAGATTTAAAATAGAAAATAATAAATATACAAATAAGAAAAATATCATTAATTAATGTTTACCTTTATTCGAATAATGACTGCCATTATTATTGATGTCCAAAGATAATCTTTTACACCGTTGCCCGATTATCTTAAGATGTTATTCACACAATATGGAAAGTTTGAGAGCGTTCAAACTTCTGTGTCTGTTTAGTATCTACTGTAGCCTCTATAATCTCCCAAATACAATAATTTAAGGAATTATATCTGATGTTTACAGAGACCAATCCTCTTGCTTTATGAAATTTCAATAAATAATACGGAACGAATCCAGTTGATTTAGCTCGGTGCAAAAATACAGAAAATATCCAATTCCGTCAGCTTGCAGCATTTAAATGAGTAATCAGTATGTCTTGTTTGCAATATCCTACAATTATTTCTGCTGCTTTATTAATTAATTTCATTAGAAATTTCCTATTGCTTGATACTGCAGTTCAAAGAGTAACAGAACTTTTTCTAAAAGAGTTTTACAATTCCAGGTTTTTAGGTATATACTCGAAGCTTGCTGAATATACATCATTTTTAGCATTAGAATATAGTTCAAATAAAAATGGCTTTCATCAGAAAACGCTAATGTTCCAATATTTTTGCTACAGTATTAGTTCAGAAAATTCTTGCTTTTTTGCCATTTGAACATCAGCAAATGATAAATTTTTGGTTTACAACAAGGCTGAAAACTCAGGCCTTCCTTTACAGCTTGCATATTTATATATTTTACGTTCTTCTTCAGTACGCTCATGTTCATTTTTATTTGCAAAACGAGAATTTCTCTAATTTTATTCATAAATTTTCCCTTTAAACAGAATGAGCGTGAAAGTTCGAGTCTAAATTGATCTTTATAATAATTTATCAAAACATTTTATCTGCTTACCTGAAGACCTTTATCTTTAGAAGACCAGAGTCATCCGAAATGATTCTATAATAAAATGCTCTTTTAAAACCCGAATATTTTAATTGCTCAATTACTTATACATGTAGAAAATTCGTGATCAAAAACATTTTAAGCCATTATTCCTTCGACTTCCATCTTTAAATATTACTGAATTTTTCTTCGTGCATAAAATCGTCTGCTCTTGTAAAAAATAGTGAATAAAAATAATAATTTAACCAAATGATTAAAATTAATTTTCATTGTTTGGAGAATTACAATATTTAATGGCATCCACAAAATTTTAATAACATAATAATAATATAATCAGATGTATTTAGGACATTGGTTTAAAGAAATTCCAAAGATTATTATTTATTTGCTGAAAATTAATAAAAAACAATTTGAGTCTTTAGATAAAAATTATTTGAGTGCATGATAAATTCATGTAGACAAAGTTGCATTTATAGATAGTTTTTATTCTTTAGAAATCCACACTACTAAAGAGATTTTTTTTTAATTTACTCATATTTATGAGTAATTCAAGAGATTTAATATTATTATTATTATTTTACTTCTCAGAATTTACTGAAAATTAATTTTAAAAAATGTTTTAATGAAGATTTCGTGACGTCAGTTAATTAAATAGTTCATATTTATTAGATATTATTTATTA
Source organism: Argiope bruennichi (assembly GCF_947563725.1). Lineage (NCBI taxonomy): Eukaryota > Metazoa > Arthropoda > Arachnida > Araneae > Araneidae > Argiope > Argiope bruennichi. The sequence goes on along the minus strand of NC_079161.1, from coordinate 52,040,562 downwards.
ATTTCATGTGATAATTTTTAGTACTATCGTTCCTATTGAATTAAGTCATTTTTATTTATTTTCCACGACATTGCCACATTTGACGATTTCGGGACAAATACATAAAAATGTCTGAATTGAATTTTGTATTATTTTAATAACAATTAATTGTTCTTTAGCAATTATTAATATCTTGAGGGGAAAATAGTTATTTTTGTCATCTTTTAAACATTTTAATTTAGTCTTTAATTTTTCGTGATGCTATGAATTTAAACTCAATTTCGTAAAGCTGATGTTCTTATTTTAATGAAGAATGAATAAATTGCAGACAATAAGAAGGTTTTGTGTATCGAAATATCTTATTTAAAAATAATTTGTGCATTTAAAATATTGTTTACTAGCCGCCTTTGGCGACCAGCCGGTTCGCCAATCTTAATGGTCGTTAAAATTTTAATAATCAAATATTTTATGGAATTTCTACTTTATTAGCTTCTTCATCAAAATATTTTAAAAATTCAAATGTTGATTATCATATAGTTCATTCATAATATTATAAAGGCCTTCAGTCATAACGTAATATGTATCTCTCTCATTTTCTGTTAGCACCCGTGGAATTTATGCTTTAAATTAAAGTGGAAAGAATTTATCTTCAATTAATATAATAATATTTTTTACTGAAACAAAGCATTTTTTTTATAATCTGATTACTGAAAATAGAGTCACTCAGCGTTTAAACTTTATGGGCACTAAAGAATATCTTTTTAAATTTATGTAATATCTCAAGAGTTGGTCAACAAAATTTTCTTAGATTCATTATGAGCAGATCGATTAATTAACAATGTTTAAATTTAAATGCATCAAATACTAAGAAAATAAAACGAATCGTTTAAAATAAACGGTTGAAAACGGTAGAATTTATGCTTTAAATTAAAGTGGAAAGAATTTATCTTCAATTAATATAATAATATTTTTTACTGAAACAAAGCATTTTTTTATAATCTGATTACTGAAAATAGAGTCACTCAGCGTTTAAACTTTATGGGCACTAAAGAATATCTTTTTAAATTTATGTAATATCTCAAGAGTTGGTCAACAAAATTTTCTTAGATTCATTATGAGCAGATCGATTAATTAACAATGTTTAAATTTAAATGCATCAAACACTAAGAAAATAAAACGAATCGTTTAAAATAAACGGTTGAAAACAGGTTTTAAAAAAACTACTTAAAAAACGATGTACTTAAAACTATAAGCATATACAAAAAATATATAACTAACATAAATACAATTTACTTACAAAAGCATGCAACTAACCCAAAAATAATTTAAATCATCCATTGATAACGTTGTCATGGCAACAATCAGAACAGAATGCGCATGCGTGAATTTTCTTCACCGGTTACGTAACGCAAATACGTGATTTTTTCTACGCCAGTTGGGGTAACGCTATGCGGATTAGACATTTTTAATTTCCTTTATTCTGTTTTTTTTTTAATTCAAAAGTACTTCAGAATGAATCTGAAAGATTGATTCATTAACAATGTTTAATTTTAAATGCATCAAACATTAAGAAAATAAACAGAACCGATTGAAATAATCCGCCGAAAAATTTTAACCCTAGCTTCATTCCTGTTGGGAGAAAAAAAAAAACTGAAGCCTTTCTCGTTTGGCGCTGGGGATAATGGAAGATTTTTTTGGCGGAAAAGTTGGCGGTGGGGAAAATGGAAGATGTTTTTGGCGGGAAAGTTAGTTTTTAATTAATAATTAAAATTCTAATTAAAAATTCGAAAAAAGAAACCCCAGGTGCACATTTCCAACCTCCAAGGTATACATGTACCAAATTTGGTGGCTGTATGTCAAACGGTATGGCCTGTAGAGCGCCAACACACACACACACACACACATTGAGCTTTATTATAAGTATATAGATATAACTACAATACAGCGGCTTATAGTTTTCCCATTGGGACAATTACTTGCTATCGACCGAACAGCGTTTTTCAGCCTTTTTACGCATTCTCTGATTATTTGCCGTCTTATAACTGGCCGAGTGTAAACCAGGCATTAATCTAATTAAATAAACTTTAGAATTCTTTTAAAGTCAACAAAAGCTCACTAGGAATATTTAAAATATAAAACAGAAATATAAAAAAATGACGATAAAGTAATTAAAATCTCACCGTTGCCTAGCAACGAAACATCTATAAATTTCAAAATTTCAAAATCGTCTGACTCTTTTCAGTTGCATATAAAATTTCGAAAAAATTAATAAGATTTTTTAAAATTGCATAAAATTGAAATTGATATCATTGGGAAGGAAAAATTCCGAATTTAATAGTGTTGCAAAAATATCTTCTGTAAGATAATTTGCTTTGAAGTCACTGAGATTGGGTAAAATTAGATTAATTTTCGAATAATTGAATATTGAACTAAATTTGGCACTATTCTTTTTCTTGCCTTAAATAATAAGAGATAATGATTGATTCAATTCAACTTGTTAATTGAACAGGACGAATATGCAAGCATAGCCAAAATAAATTTTATTTATATAATTTCATTTATATTTATATAAAATACTTATATTTATCATGTTATTTTATCTTTATGAAAATAAAGGTAAAAAAAAAGTTGCTTTTTTAGCAAACGGTAATTGGTTAGATTGAAATTATAATGACGTTAGCTACATTTCTTTTTCCAGTAATTAATGTATTTGCAAAAAGTAATAGATATTTTATAAGCTGACAAAAAGGCTGTATTATTTTAGTTTTCATGGATCCAAATTCTATATAGAATTTTAATTCTGTTGATTTTGATTTTTTTTGCATTAATTACAATTTTAAAATTAATTTTTTTATTTGAAAAGTAACTTGTAGCACGATAACTTTAACTTATCAAATTTATTATTCCAAAAAAAAGTTTAATAGACTTTTTAAAAGTACAATTTTTTCTGTAGACGTTTTGTGTGCCATTTTTAAAGAAACGGCATTTTTAATTTTAATTTCTTTATAATTATAAAAAAATAATTACAATTTATATATTTTTTAATTTAATTTCGATTATGCTTACGAATCTAAACTATTTGGTAAAATTCGAAAATAAATTCATATATGTTTTTAGAAAAAAAAATTTAAAATAGAGGAAAAAATGCTTTAATCAACTAGTTTTTTTTTTTTTCAAAAACAAGGTTCGAATATAAAACTTAGAGTTGCTAAATGGCAATAAGCTACGATTATACTTTAAATGTATAGGCAGTTGTTTTTAAGTTCTTCTGTGCAGTTCCTGACAGGAGAGACTAATTTCGGTTCAATTGGCTTTGTTAAGACGTCTAGAACATTTCTTCGTCCACTTCATTAAAACTCTCCAGATACTCTACACCTTAGTTGGCTGAAGAAGCCTTTGCAAGATACTGTTCTCAGTAGCCAATCGAAGCTACCTTCACTATCTGCTTTTCTTAAGAAACTAGAGAACTTTACAAGGAGAAATCTTCTATAAAAAGAGGAAAGTACTCTAATTATATATTTTTTGAAAACTGTGTTTCGAAGAATTGTGATTGGTTTCTCTTTCGCAAAAACTTCGTTAGCCGAGCTTCAGTAGAATTTTCCAGGAAATGATGTCTTTCAGTTATAACAAATCAGCGTAGAAAATTTGCAATTTGGTTTGAAGATATTTAGTTTCTCGTTTAATATTATCTTGGTGTAGTCGTCAAACAATTCAAAAATTTGAAAAAAAAAAAAAAGAATTATTCAGATTTTCAGTATTTACTTGCAGTTTTTCAGTATTCTTGAAAAATTAGAAGGGGGCAACATAAACCCTTACTTGAATTTTGGAAGAAGTCGCTTTCCTCAGGAATTTCTCCAGATTACTACATAAAAAATAAAGAGAGAAAGAGATTTAAGAAAGATATTCTGATCGAAATATATTTTCATATTTTAAGAACTACTTCATCAAAATGTTTTCATTTGCTTTCAATCAAAATTTCATTTGTTTATATATATATATACTAGCTATTACCCGCGACTTCGTTCGCGTGGAAATTTTGATGTGTGCATGTATGAGAACTGATGGTCTGATCAAAAAGTAAAATGTTATCAAACCATGTCATTATAGTGCTGTTGAAAGCAGAGTCTGATATGATATAATCAAGAAACTTGTAACTGATTAAGAAAGATCTGCGGGAAAATTCAACATTTATTTTTTTAAAAAATAAAAAGTTAACCACTCAATTAACCGGAACAAATAGTAGCGTATGTCCTATTCCAGGCTATAATCTATCTCTGTGCTAAATTTCATCCAATTCCGTTCAGCCGTTCTGGCGTGATTGACTAACAAACATCCATCCATCCAAACTTTCACATTTATAATAGTAGTAGTAGTAGTATATATATATATATATATGTGTGTGTGTGTGTGTGTGTAATTTTTATCAGAATTTAACCCATAGTACCTTATTTCTAAAATGTTCCCTTATTTCCTGATCCAATTCCACATTTTTTTTATTTAATTAATGCATCAGAAGCTCTATGAAATTGCTGAAATCGACAAATTCCTACACTCCCGAGTGAAGGGATAAAAATGTGTCGATGTAAACAAATTCTTTTAAAAGTTCCCTATAATTCCCTTACCTAAATCGACACGTGTAAAGAAATCCCTATCAGAATCTCACAGTATATAATCAAGGAGATAAATATTTCGTTGGCACTTTTCTCCTTTCGCTCTTGTGTTGCGCTGTGGACTGATATGCTTTGTCGCGTCTTGCCTGTATATAAACTGTGCCTCCCGGGATAGAATAAAGCGAAGTTTAAAAATTCAAAGTTTCCCTCTCTTTGGTCACGAAACTGCTTCAAAAATTACATTATGTTTATTATTATTTTACATTATGTTTATATAAATATATAATATCGGCAAAGTATGAAACCAACATTCTGTAGAATGCCTAGTCATTGTATAAAATGCCTAAAGCTTGCCGGCAATGTATGAAACGATTCATACAAGGTACGGCACAAAAACTCAGACAACGTTATTACATCATAGAATAGAATTAATTTCTTTTTGTCTACCACTTTAATTATAACATATTTTATAATGTATTTTTCAGTTTATGTAACAATTTTACAATGCCAAGCAAAAGATATGCTATTTTAAAGTTGGAAAACGAATAGTATGAAGTGTTTCGTTTGCTTAATGCGCCTCGGCAAACAGCGTCTGATGCAATCTATCGTTTCAAAGAGCTTGGGAATGATGGTGAAAGTCCAAGAAGTGAACTAAAACGTATGGCAAACACTTTCAGCAGCCGTAGGTTATCAAAAAGCGAGTTCAATGAAATTCGAAGGTTTCCATGAGAAATATCGCTCGTGAACTGGAAATAAGGGACCTATCAGTGCAACGAATGGCAAAATCAGAGCTTGGACTGAAGTCTTACAAGGTCCAGACAGTTTAGCTTCTCACTGAAGAAGACAAATTCGTGCGGCTCCAAAGACGCCGAAAACTTTTGAAACGGGCCCCAAATCAGAGCTGAGAGAGATTCCTTTTCACGAATCAGAATCCCTATGCCGTCCAAAAGCTCATAATTCCTAGAACTGTAGAATCTAGCAATTGTTGAATATCGCAAACATCCAAAATCGGTCACGGTCTGGGGCGGAATTTGAGCAAGCGACAAAACATCTCTGGTTTTTATGGATGAGGGTGTTAAAATAAATCAAAAAATGTACCAGTGGGCCATTCTAGAAGCTGTTGTGTTTCCTTGGGCCAAAACGCACATCGGCAATGTAAAGTGGGAGTTTCAACAAGACTATGCATCAGCTCACAAGGCTAAAACGACAGAAGAGTGGTGGAAGGAACATTTTCTGGGCGTGATATCATCTGGAGAATGGGCACAATACTCACCGAATCTCAATCCCATGATTAAAGTGTATGGTACATTTTGGATTCTAAGGCTTGCACTAAACGACATAAAAGTTTGGACTCTCTAAAGCAATAGCTTCTGCGGTAATGGGATAGATTAAAGGAAGAAGACTTGCGGCCCATTTCTGAAAATTTCAATAAGCGTTTGCGCTTCTGCATCACTACAAAAACCGGCCACTTTGAAAACAATTAAATTTATTCATCAGTAAAAGTCTACTCTTATTATTATTTGTTATTGTTAATTTATTAAATTTTAATCAAGTTATATTAAAATTAGTTTGTCCGGGTTTTTATGCTGCACCCTGTATTTCACATCTTTTCTAGATATTCTATAGAATGCTAAATGAGAAACTGGCAATGTATTAAATTCAGCTCCGATTCGTTTAGAACAGGGGATGGGCAAACTTTTTCGGTCACGGGCTAAACAATCGAAAAAAAAAAGTTTGGCGGGCCAAGATAAATTTTTCTAAAATTTTAAAACAATATACAAGTGTTACAATTTAAATATGTCAATAAGATGAATGAAATTGCGATTTCATTTTTAAAAGTTCCTTATATTGAGGTTCAAAGTGAGATGTACTGATTCTAAGGAACGAGGCTAAATGCTCATCTGTCAGTCTACTTCTGAAATAATTCTTTCTAAGATTCATAGTTGAAAAGACCTGTTCACATATATAATATGAAACAAACATAGCACTGATTTTCTGGGCGTGAGATATTAAATTTGGGAAATTTATTTTCGATAATGATTTGTAAAACTCTAATTTTGGCATATTTAGAAACAACTGCTTGAGATGATTGTTAGATTGCAACTCAGTTCATTCAAGCTGTAAATCTGACCTCACTGCTTCACAATTCACGTTGAAAGGCATGGTTCTATTTGAATGTCACTGAAATCTTGAAATCTGAGTTCGAACTCAAAATGCACTTTTTTCAAGCCATTTTCATAATTCTTAAGTTTCTCTTCATTTACTGAGGGTATTGAATTTAACCTCGGAAAATGAGACAAATCGTTCTTAGCTTGTTGCCCAGCAAACAGATTAAGTTTTAGTTTAAAAGCTTTGAGATGGGCCCAGATATCGTCGATAAATTGATTTTTTCGTTTCATCTTGACATTCAAGTTGCTCATATGACAAAGAAAATCAGTGAAAAATGCTAAGTCTGAAATCCATTCTGTATTTTCTAACATTTCGCACTCCGCAGAGATTGTTTCTCATGGAAGAAAGACGCAATGTCGTCTTTCAGCTGCCAAACTCGCTCGAAAACACATCCTGCAATAAGCCACCTTACTTTTGAGTAATACAGTACATCAGAGAATTCAGATTGCACGGACTGAAGAAAATCTCGAAATTGTCTGTGAGTAAGCCAACGAGATCGAATAGTATTTACAAGCTTCACGACTGCATCAAGCACGAGTTTCCTATTCAATGCAGACTTACTCAGAGCATCTTGATGTATAACACAATGTAGAAAAACAACATTGTCCCCGGAGTCCAGATTTATTTTCCTGTCATATTTGGTGTTTCATCGGTCGTAATATTACATATATTTGTTATAGGCACTTTCAAAGTTAAAAGCCCTTCCTGAAATTCCATTCATCATTTAAAGCACTGCACTCTGAATCAACCTTGCGTCTTTTTAGTAGTCATTTTGGGGTTGAAATATTTTACGAATAACCCAAATAAGCACTAGCTACGCTATAATTTTAATAATTTTACCACTATTCACAATGATGCTATATGTCCGCAATCTTTCCATACGCAATTAATAATATTAGAACTCGCGCCAAAAGAAAAAGCCGCAGCTGGAGCTTAAAATGAACAGTCTGCCACATGTGAGGTCTAATTCACCTATATTGGATTCCCATATGTCTGCTCCTCGAGAAAGAGATAACGCTTGTTGGCGACAATCTACAGCTATAACTAACAAAGAACTTCCGCTTTTAACATTTCACCGATTGAAAGCTGTCTGTGCTTGATATTTCCGTCGATTTATGTTTTGTAGAACATAAATACAGAATGATAAAAAAGATAATCAATCCTTTGAAAAAAAGGAAACAAAAAATATTTAATCAAAGTAGAAAAAGAGATGGATATATAAAATATAAATATATATTTCTTTTAATTTGCCTCGGATCGGCAAATTAAAATTCTACCTGAGGGCCGAATAGAACCTTCCGGCAGACCGGAGTTGGCTCTCGGGCCATAGTTTGGCCATCCCTGGTTTAGAATATCAAGTTGCAAGGGACGTGACTTTTAACGCTCGTTTCCGGCTCAGAATTTGTCAGTTGCACTTTGTGGTTTGTTTGGGAATGTCAAAATACCCAATTTTGCTTAAATTTGTTCAACAAAAAATTAGTTTTTTAATGTTCTGGAAAACTGCTGTTCTGTTCTGTTTTTTACTGTTCTGAAAATGGTGGAAGCAAGCTGTAAAGTTGGATAAAGAGTTATGGACTACAGTAGACTCCCGATTATCCGCGGGCGGGTTATCCGCAGAGCGGATTATTCGCGCCTGCTGCACTAAGTTTTTTTTTTTTTTTTTGCTTCCAAGCAAAGAGAAAATGCTTCCAAAGCAAGAAGCAAACACAAATGACTGATTTCTTCAAAAAGGTGTCGTTTTACAGTTACGCTTTTGTAATTACATAATACATTACAGTATTAAAACAGTACATATGTATTAATTTTTCTGTGTATCCTTGACGCCTCTCATAAGTACAAAGCACTTTTCTGTTTTCATTAACAAAATACATTTTAAGTCAGTTTTGAGTGATATACTAAAATATTAAGCGTTAGTTAAACATTTCCTGCTGTTTATTTTACGTTTTATTGTACATAAAACGATTTTTCAAAGTTGGAATGACTGTTTTCTTTTTTGCTATACCCGTTTTTCGGATTATCCGCGATTTTTGTTATCCGCGGCGACCGCGCCACCCAATTCCGCGGATAATCGGGAGTGTACTGTATATACATGAAAAATCGAATCTCGATAAACTGTTCAAAATTCGAGTTTGTGCTTCAAAAAACGTAACTACTTATCAGAAGCTAATAAATAATGTACAAAAACTCAAAATGACTACCATAAAGGGACTATTGGTTGCTGAATCGCTATGTTGTAATGATTGTGAAAAACTAAAGTAAACTTATTTATCCTGTTAAAGGAGGCATCAGTACTATACAATATGTTACAAATCTGTGATGCTGCTTTCCAGTATGGTTAGTTCAATTACTGGAAAGACCGTTTTAAGATCAGCTTTGTTGGATACTGATCGGATACCGAGTCAGTGATATCAGGACTTGGAGACGAATTTGTCGATTTTGGCGACAAAATGGATAATACGGGAAACTTCCAGAATTTTAGCGATTGAGCCAATAGGAATCGAGATATGCCTGACTGTTCCAGAATCTTCTCTGCCCGCCTCCCGGGAACTATAAAAGGCCGGAAGTCTCAAGCTGCAATCAGTTGCATCGTTACAACTCGATACACTACGTCTACGATACAGACAGTAGTGTATCGAGTCATGAAACGAGTCGTAATCGTGGAAAGAGTCAACGGCGAGTAGTTGGATCAGTCTGGCGAAGAGCAAGAATTGTGTGGAACTCAAGCGATTGCTGAATTGAGCTGTGTGCCGAGTTCTAGAATTTATTGAGGAAGCAGCATCGAATTGTGCGTGGAGTGGCAAGTCGTGTAGTAGTGAATCGGCAGTTGAATATAGCTAAAGTGTGGAGACAGTGTGAATTGCAAACGTTGGAGAGACCGTAGATTGAAGCTAAGTAGATTCCTTCCTTCTGCTGAATTCTATTGGTCGCTTTATGTGCTGTGGTAGTTATTACCACAGTCCACGATTACTTCTTGTGGACTACTGTTTGTTCTAGTGTGCTGCTGCGTGTTGCCTGTGTTTATCTCGGTTGTATATTTGTCGTCTGCGTATTCTTGTCTTCATGATCAATAAATATCGTCATTTGTTACTAGAGGATTGTGTTTATTTCATTGGCCAACAAATCGGTAAAAGAACCCACAGTTTCCGTAACAAATATTACGTCACAGTCTCTAGGTTATTTCACGTACATCATGAAGCTCATATGGCTATTGAACACGGAGGAAGTGAGAGAATGTTGAAAGAACTTTGAAAGAAAAAAGAGCTGAATAAATTTTTAATGGAACTCTCATTTTTTTCAGAATATCATTTCTAATTTTGAGAAATAGGCCATTAAGGCCTGATAAGGCCATTTATACAATAGTCTTATCAGGTCCTTTTTGTCATACTTTGCATAAATAGCCTTTGTCATTCTATAAAATGACAAAGTATTATATACAATGCCTAGGGAAAGTAATAAATAATAGTCATATTTCATACTTTGTCTAAAAACGTCAGCATTATATACAACGCCTAGGCATTCTATAGAATGCTGTTTTTTATACTTTGCAGATAACATATAAATTACAAAATGCAGTGATGACCAAAACTCTGAGCAAAATCTAAAAATTTCCGATTTTTAATTCTTTTTTATTTGTTTCATGACATGCTTTTTCATTGCAATTATAAATCCTTATGCATAGTTTTAAAGATAATTTAAAGCTGCATTTACGACTTGAATAAAAATATATACTCATGTCCAAAATTAAGGTCACAAAATTGTTTTTCAAAGTAATTTTAAATGGCTACCAGTAAAATTTAAACAAATTATATTTTATATATTGTGAAGGACCGGCAACATGATATTAACCTTTGTTGTGGGAAAAAAATGTTGTTTAGAATTAGTTTTTGAGGAACTACTGAAATTAGATTGTTTAGGCATCTGGGATTTTTGTCTGTAATTTTGTGAATATTGAATTAAAGCAAAACTTTTAACATGTTTCCAGTAAGAATGAGTTCTCATAATCGTTTAGACGATTCATTGAGACGGAGAGCCGTTGGCAGGCTTGAAGCTGAACAGTCTCAAGCGGAGGTGGTTCGATGATTACAAGTGGCGCCGAAAGTGGTATCCATGTTGTAGAATCAATTCCAAACAAGTGGTACTGTAACCAGGAAGGCCGGCCAAGGCCGTCACAGAACAAAGACGCCTGCACAGGATCGCTATTTGGTATTAAGCGTACGACGGCATAGGCTGACAACGGCTCCTCAACTTGCTCTTGACCTTGCTACTGCGTCTGGAATAAGAATTTCTAGACAAACAGTATACAGACGTCTAGCAGAGAGGGCCCTTTATGCCCGGCGACCAGTTGAGTGCGTCCCTTTGACGATATCCAACAGAAAAGCCCGGCTCTTGTGGGGCCTAACACAGCAGTCTTGGGCACAGCAAGAATGGGGGCGTGTTCTTTTCAGTGATGAGTCGAGATTTACCACACAGAGTGAACTCGTCGAATCTTCATCTGGAGAGAGCGAGGAACTCGTTATCATCCCTCCTACGTAAAAGAAATCGACAGATTTGATGGCAGAGAAATCCTTGTCTGGGATGGCATAATGTTGGGCGGTCGTACACCACTGCACGTCTTCGATGCGGGTACTGTCAATGCACATCTCTATAGAGATGAGATCCTTGAAGCCTATGTGAGGTTGTTCCGGGGTGCTTTTGGACGGGACTTCATATTTATTGACGATAATGCGCGTCCACACAGAGTCCAGATCGTTGATGATTTTCCTGAGGAATAGAATATTCGACGTATGGACTGGCCCTTGAGGTCTCCGGATCACAATCCTATTGAACATGTTTGGGATGGTCTCGGAAGAGCCATTTCACTGCGTAACCCTCCTCCTAATACCCTCCAAGAGTTAAAAACCACGTTTTTGGAAGAATGGGCTTCCCCAAGCATTTGTTTCCCCAAGCATTTAGTGACACCCTCATAAAAAGTATGAAAGTTCGTTGTATAGCAGTGCAAGGTGGTCACACTCCATATTAGACAGGCTTTTCCCGAGATAAATGCTTTATCTCTGATTCATAATGTAGCACTTTTTGATATACCCTGTTTCTTAATTCTCAATTAAAATCTTTTCCCTGTTGTTATGTGTCTATGTTCTTTCTTCCATTGTAGTGTACCTCTGTGCCAAATTTCGTGGCAACACAGTGAATAGTTTTTCATTTTTCTCAGATTTTATGTTTGTGACCTTAATTTTGGACATGAGTGTAATTATCAATGTTAGTTTTACGCATAGGAGCTATAAGTTCTCGCCCCGTGCTTCGAAATTCTGTAGCTGTATCAAAATCATTTCCATATACATAGCATTCCTAAGCCCGGCAGCGGGAAAATTGCAGGTTTGCGGTAAGTCCGGGAACATAATAAATGTTAAGTTTTTTATTGAAAATGGAGATCGGGGCAAGATAGAATGACGACAATAAAAGCGGAATACCCTAATCCTTTTCCGATTTCCATACAAAGATGCGCAATGTAGGGTTTTTTTCTGCTTTGTTTTATAATAAAGAAGTAAATATTCTTTTATTTTAAACGCCTTCTTTTCAACCAAATGGATTTGATACAGATTTACAAAGTTGGTGGCAAAACCACATACCTTATTTCATTCATCTAAGACATTGTGTTTTTCAGTTTTTACGATTCATATGCATGTAGATGTACAAACAGAAGGCGAATCTTTTGACGGATTCAATTTAAAATCTGATACAATTCTAGAGTTCTGAGTGATCATAAAATAGGACTCCAAAATGCATCAACTAGCTCTTTTCGACTTTATTATTATTATTATTTATCATTACTATACTCATAAGTTCACGGGCAGGCAAAGGTACAGATTTCCGACAAAAAGACAGCCAAAATTCCAAAAATAAGTCTTTTTAAATTTTTAATTTAATTGAATGTATGAAACGTGCAAATTCTTGAAAATCTTAAGATCGAATTTTTAGAAGATTTTGTTATTATCGCTTCGTAACTTAAACTAATGGGAGTGGTCTCTGCGAAACTTTCTCGCATACTCTCTCATTAAGGTCTTAGCTTCCTAGTGGGATGTTGGATAAAGCCGCAAATGCTTTGATGGTATTAGAGAATGATCAGTTGGGATCCAGCGGGAATGTCTTCCTGAAACTGTCTCACACACTTTCGAATTAAAGTCTTATTTCCCTGCATAAAATGATGGACCATAGTAAAGGTTGCAAATGCCTTGCGTGGCATTAACGAACAATAGTTACGAAATATAAATTTTTAGCATAAATCCATTGTTAGAAAACGTATTTTGAACACTTTTTTGTTGACCAAATTAAAACCAAAACATGACACGGAACTGCAGTCACAGTAAGATAACATACCAAATTTCATTGATTAAAGTCATTTCGTTTATGTAATATTTATTGCATGCGAATGACAGGTGTTCAACCCTTTAACAGATTTGGCTCAAAATTTGATAAATATATGTATTTTAAATGTTAAATATGTGTATCAAATATTTTTTTCCTAGCTCTTTGTGTTTTGCAATTATCGAGTTTGTTTGTTATTGAATACACATACAGACTGATTTCCTGTGAATGGAACTTTTGAAACTTGATAGAAATCTACGTATTTCGTATATCAAATTTCATTCGTCAAAACTCAAAATGTTTTTGAGTTATCGTGTCCACAGACAGACAGACAAACATAAAAACAAAAATATGCATTTAGACTTAAGGATATCTCATACGAAGAGATTCATAAAAATATCGAGTTCAAATTTTTTAACGATTACAATATACTTCCGCTATACTTCCTATATGAGAAAGTAAAAGAAAAGAGGGAGGGGGAGATTTTTTTTTATTTCTTATAAATTTCTAATTTCTTGATAGCACCTGACGAGAACAAAAAAACATCGCCGCAAAGCTAACTGAATGCAAAGCTAGAAAATTACAAGTATCTTAATTCTAGAATTCAGTTTAAATTTATCGAAAATATATTGTCTTCTTATATTGCCTCTTCAATAAGATTACTTCCTTTAGCGAGAGAAATTTTCGTGAAAAAAAATCGAATAGATTGCCATTTCCAATATATTCCACAAGAATCTCCTACCAGCAATCAGTTGATGCATTCTTGGAAAGAACAGCATTGCTGAAGGATTAGAAGAGGCAACATAACCCCATACTTGATTTTCGAAGGAATCCGTTCTTGCCAGGAATGTCCCCACATCATTACGTGTATCGTGGGAATTACCAACAGGAGGAAGGTATGCTGTAATTCTATTGGCTACGCAATGCAGGAGAAATCCCTTGTGGCAGTAGATAGTATTTTCGATCATTCTATTGTGAGTGGGAGGGGACGGGGAGTTTTATTTATAGTACCTAACAATTCGACGATAGCAGCTGTTTATATTATTTGGGACTTTTCATATCGAGCGGATGTTTTTTCAAATGTCCTTTTTCCGAATCTTATTATCTGTGATCGAATAAAATAAATAAACATGTTACAATTTTCTAAGCATGAAGTTATAATCGTTGAATAATGATCTTTTTAAACAGCAAAACTATTTGGTTCACACTTGGATGCTGAACAAATAACAAGTTTATAAAGAATTATGATTTTTACTGAATCTAAGCTTATGGAAGAGATTTTCTTGGAGTTGTTGTTCACCATTAGAAACGAGAAGTTATCTTAAGAACTAATCGACTTTGGCGACCAATTTGTTCGCCTAGGTTATTAGGTTTTAGACTATTAATCATTAATATGGGATAGATTTCTTTAAAAAATTATTTCACCTTGTAGTTTGATATGACTAAAACACATTAATTCAATTAAAGTAGTTTACTCCAAATTACAAATTGTTTATATTACGAAATAAGAACGGAAATGTAAGTCCTACTACTGATTTATAGATAGGCAAAAGCACGCGCTTGAATGTTTGTTTTGATGAAGAATTTGAATTCCGTCATAGCAATTAAAAACATCTTTTCAGGCAGTGTATCAAATTGAATTAAAAATATTTTAAAAGTTAAATGAAAAATTGCAAGAAAATGAAATTGAAATAATTAAAAAAGGTAAATTTTTTTAGTCTCAAAATAATGCAAAAAGCACTTTTTATAAAATAATTATTTTAAAAAATATGAGCATCAATTTCCGTAGGCTAATCATAACGATTACGACTAGATTTAAGATTAATATGGATGTCAAGATTGAAACATTTTGAAGCGATTTCTCGACAAATATAATCATGAAAATTTTTTATTGCAATTTTAAAAGTCATCTGCTAGCATTTCTGGTATACACTCAGGATTGCAAACTTTCAGAGAGGTTTTGGGCGATTGGCACGTTTTTGGCGTGCTTGGCGAAAAACCGTACATTAATCTTAAATCTTGCCACGATTACTTATCCGACAGCGGTTAAGACTATATTTGAGCTTGATTGAAGCCTATTCTTCGATTTCTTTTATATCTCCTTTCCTCTGACTGAATGTCTTCTGTGGTGACATTGCGAACTATTTCCATAACAAATCTAATAGCATTTTGCAGATCCATTAATTATCTAAGAGAAGCATTTGATTCAGTACAGCTGTAAAACTGTTCAGTGAATGAAACAGTCTGAAACTCGAATAATATTTTGCTTATATTTCACTGTTGCCATTCGACAATTAGTAAAAAGCACGATTTCTGTGCCACGTACGTTAGCGTTTTATATGTATAGATTATCAGTGAAATGCCTGACAAAAGTAAATAAATTTAAAATATGCATTTCACTTTTAATATTTTTTGACAGTAGAGAAATATATATGTAAATATTAGAAAGTAAAAATATGTAACTCTAAGGTGCATAAAAATCAAAATTATTTACATTTATATGAAATAAATCATTTAAAACTTCGTTAAGAAACATGATTTTTTTTCCAAGAGGTTTATTTCACAACAAGTTTTGTTAATTTTCAACGTCAAAGAGATTTACCTAGATCATTTGAAAGGAAGTAAATTTTGAACATGTATGGGCAGATCCAGTAGATTTTCCAAAATATATTTTTTCTGTGGAAACATTTACTCCTTTTCCCCAGAAACAACTTGAATTTATTCTTTTTTTTTCCCAGATAAAAATAACGGAATCTTGTCATAGACCCACAAACTATGCTTCTTTAGTCGAGTAACTTCTAACCGTATATGAAAACGCTTTATGCCTTTATTTCGATCATTACGATTGGATAATCCTAAGAATGATTCTTCAATAATTTCATTTGCCGTAATTTCTCACTTTTGACGAATTCGAATTAAAATTGAAACAGCTTCACTGAAACTAATTTTTTCTTACTATCTAATTCAAAAAAAAAAAAAATCATCGCCTTAGATTGTCTGCCAAGGCAAGCATGTAAATAATCTGAACATACGAGGCATTGCCAAAAGACTATTAACAAATTTAAAATCCAATTCCATCCTTTTTTATTTAATTAACCCAACAGAAGTTCTGTAAAATTGCTGAAATCGACAAGTTCCCACACTCCTAGTGAAGGGATAAGAATGTGTCGATCTAAACAAATTCTTTTGAAAGATCCTTATAATTCCCTTACCTAAATTGACACGTGTAAAGAAATCCCTTTTAAAATCTCACAGTATATAATCATGGGGATGAATATTTCGTTCGCTCTTTTCTCTTTTCGCTCTTGTGTTGTGATGTAAACGTACTTACATACCTTGTCGATTCTTGCTTGTACATAAATTAGGCCTCTCGGGATGGAATAAAAGCGAAGTTTAAAAAATCAGAGTGTCTGCTCTCTTTTTGGCCACGATATATATATATATATATATATATATATATATATATATATATATACACACATGTGTGTGTGTGTGTGTACAAAGGAAGGAATCATATTATATACAAAGGAGAAGTAAAATGACATTGCGCCAGTATACCTCATAACACAAGCTCAAATCAATATGCTATTAAAGTAAATGAATAATTTAAATTCAGTTCCCTCATTTACAGAGCTATATCGTTCATACCTACATTTTTATATAAGTTACCATAATTGCTATTAAAATTTTTTTTAAAAAAAATTGAAATATACAGGTTTAAAATATTATAATTCTTCCATGTTTCGAACTACAGATTATTTTTTTTGCAGAAACCTTTACTGTAATATGCTGTTAAAATAAATTAATAATTTAAATCCAGTTGCTTATTTACACAGCTGTATCTTTCATACCTACATTTGCATATAAGTTACCATTACTGTTATTAAAAATATTTTTAAGGAAAATTGAAATATACAAGTTTCAAATATTATAATGCTTCCATGTTTTGAACTACAGGTTATTTATTTTTTTTGAAGAAACTTTTACTGTAATATGCTGTTAAAATAAATTAATAGTTTAAATCCAGTTGCTTATTTACAGAGCTGTATCTTTCATGCCTACATTTGTATATAAATTACTATTATTGTTATTAAAAATATTTATTTTTTTAAATTTGGAAATTGGAAAAAAAAAACACCCAAGGCATTGAAACCAGCGTAATGGAAAATCACTTTTTGAGTTTACAAATGCCACAAAAAGTGTTATTTTCTGACTTCTGTATAGAATTTTATTTCTTATAAAGTGACGTATAAGCACAAAAGTTGTATAGAATATAAATTTATTTGCACAAATTACAAAAATTCGGCCATAATTTTTACCTCATCAAGAATATGACTCCTAAATTTTCATTTCCATTGCACTAGCATGACCGTCTGTTGACAGCTTGTAAATGCAGACGATAATATGATGATGCCACTATATAAAGGAAATCGAATGTAAATCAAGCGGGCTTTACTCAAATGCAAATTGGGTAGTTAAATTTCAGGGCGGGAGAATAATTTAAAAATTATTGAAGCGAGAAAGGATTCGAATTTTAAGTATAAAAGGGGAGGGGGGATTATCAACACGGAATCACCAAAGAGGTCACGTGTTGTGTGGGAGAGTTGCTCCACATACTTTATGAATGTGCGAATAAAAAATGGAACTCGAGAATATATGATTTTCCACACTTCTGAAATGTATTGGTAAGAAGGCTAATGCAATGGTTGCCAAAATTGGCGTGTTATCGCCAATGAAAAAATGAAATTCAAAAATAAATTCATGGGATATCACAGTCATTCATTCCCATTATGTGATTGTAAATATTCCAAGCTTTTTTTTCCTGATAAAAACTAGCAGGAATGGTTCCCTCGAAACTTTCTCGTATGCTTTCTAATTTAAGTATTCTTGTATTATTAACCATATGCAATAGTCACGAAAAAGGCTGTTAGGGTGGGATCTTTGGTGCTTTATTTTATAATTAATCGTTAAGATGCGGTTAATACACAAATATCAGGAAACCGAATATGTTGTCACTTCAACTGATTAAAACCGAAATTTGACACTAAGCTACAGTTACAGTCCGAAAATCATATACTAAATTTTATATATTTAAATCATTGTTGTCATCATCACCAATCACCCCCATGTTGGATTTTATTCTAAATTTGACACTTATCTATTCTTTAGATGCTAAATCTGTGCACCAAATTTTATCTAACTAGCTACTTTCGTTTTGCAGTTATTGTGTTAAATTATATTCGAACAGTCCGACAGACAGACTTCCTCTGAGTAAAATTTGATAAAAACTTGATAAAAATCTACAAATTTGGTGTACAGATCATATACCAATTTTCATCTGTCTAGCTCAAAGCATTTTTGAGTTATCGCCATAAAGTTTATCAGTTTATCAAATTATCATAAAAGCGTTTTGAGTAATCGTCATGAGATAGTCAAAATTCCAAAAACATTGAAATTCGTAAAACACTCGAATCCGAATTTTTTGCTAAATACAATACTTGCTCTTTATATACTACGAATACAAGAAAGTGGAATTGATTATTGGATTATAAATCAAAATTATTACGGTATACGTAAAGTATACCTTACGACTTAATTATTTAAACTATTAACTTTATGCTCGATATATTACATTTGTTAAAATATGCTAGGTACTTGAATACTTCATGCTATATTATACTTAATTAGCCACCTATGGCGACCAGTTGGATAGATGGAAAAATTGGTCGTGTTTAATTATTATTATATCTTTTATCCATAACTTGATGTTCATGATTCCCTCAATGAAATATTTTCAAATATCTATTTGTGATTACAAACATTAAAACCATGTTGTTTTATTAGCATTGCACATGTTCTGTTTATTGAATACATGAACATTCAATTAGTCCAAATATTAGACTTTTTCAGCAATATCATTTCTCTTTTTGCTATGATTCCTTATGTAAACTGCAGTGATATTAAACAAGTTCTTTTTTCCTTTGCTTTCATTCTTAAATCTCGCAAATTAAATATTTGATGAAACAATGGAAAGATTAGAATTTCATTTCAGTAATGAAGTATATTGCTTTAACCCTTTAAAGGGCCATTTTTTTCTAGTCATATTATGTTAAAATATTTTTAGGCTTGAAATTAGAATAAGAATTCATTTAGCTTATTAGATAAATTGAATTTGATTAATTAATTAATTTGGTTAATTAATAATTAAGTATCAAATCAAGACACATCATTTTGTGTAAAATAAAGAACTAAAGCATCTAAGTTTCTGTCTTTCTAAAAAAAATGTCAGAACTTATGCCAACCTACATAAATTCATACAAAGATTGATAAATTTGGTGGGAAGCATACATCCCACGGCCCTAGAAAAGGTTAAATTATGGGGAAAATGAATTTAAAAAATTAGAAAATAAATAAAAACAAAATTCTTGATATTTAGGAAACATTACGCTTTAACTAAATTCACACCGGTAAAGAGGCAATGTTTTTGAATTTTAAAATAGTATAAAAATCCCTTTTGTGCTTAATACATTTTCAGAAATAATCCCGGAAATGAAAATCTCGCTTAATTTTTCTTTAATTAAATATTTTAATCATTCCAGGGTGCATATTTTAAGTTTTACTGGTGCTATTCTGACAGCTCTGGATGAAATTATCTAATCTGTAAAGGCCTAAAACACACACATTCTTTTGAATTATGAATAGAAATAGAGATACTATATGTTGTATATGTCTTCGTAACGATTACAGGGAAGCTTTCAGATATTGTTAACTGCATGATTTTGGCATTCCTTGCAATATTTATTTAAAACTTCTATTAATTTTCTTTATTAGATTGGCCCTATATTAAATATCTTAAAAATTGATTAGTATATTAGATGAATCCGATATTCATAATAGGGTTAGCAAAAAAGGTAACAAGTGTTTAAAATTTTAAATAAAATAGATTACAACTTTTAAGAAAGCATGAATGAAAGAGAGTTTTCGAGAATTTCGAAAAATTTGTTGCTTGTATACTGAAATTATCATGGATCACGAAGTAATCTTTATACCAACAACACATATAACTTTGTACAATATTATACGATATTACACAATAATAGCACTACTGTATAATGTTGTTGAATATTGAATTATATGGTATAATGTCGTTCTATATTGTACAATATTGTGCAATAAGCTGTGCTATCTAGGATATTAGTATTAAAATTATATAATACAGCTCCACTTTGTTGAAGACAACAATATGGCATCCAATCTTCTTATCCATGGATGCTTTTATATGGGAATATAAATGGATACATCGATGGGAATAAAGGATATTTCACCTCTATAATTTTCAGAACAGCGGTCGATGAACTTGTCACGGCGATATCTACATTTCACTAGTTTCCCTCATAGAATTCTTTCTTAGTCTCGAGTCTTTCTTAGGATTTTTGAAAAACCGGTTTTCAAATTCAATATTTCCAAAAAAAAAAAAAACGGTTTTAGCCGGTTTTCGAATTTTTGTCAAAAAAAATAAAAATAGAATAGGGAAAACTATTTTATTTAATTTATATAAAATAACAAAAGACAAAATCAATGTCAAAGTCAAAATATAAAAAAAGTCAAGAATTACATATACATATTACTTGCACAAAATAACGAAAACTCAAACAAAAATTTCAAATAATATTTATATTATTTTCACTCATTTTAATTTCTCCTAAGAAAATAGGATTTTGAAAAATATAAAATATCCACTGAACGATGGCTAAGTCTTGTTCTTATTTTGGACACAATATTGCCTGAAATTGAAAATGCTCGTTTTCTAGCTACTGAGCTTGGTTTTATAGTTTTCATAGCATCAAATAACAAATCTAAGTTTTTTGTTCTTTTACTCGTTGACTCAAAAAATGAAAATTCAGCTTTCAGTGTCTTTGGATTTTTAAATTTTTCTTCACGGTCTTCAAAACTTTTGAATTAGTTTTTTCCATGACTTCTTTTAAAAAATCAATGATTTTTTAAAAGAAGTCATTACTCTGATGAGTAATGTCTTTGATTTGCTCTTTATCAGAACTGGTTTCCACATAGGAATTCGGAAATATTCTAGACAATATCTTTCCAGATAACTAAATAAATTCGGTTATTGAAGCTAAAGAAAGTACACTAGATTTCTTCGCTGAACTAGAAATGTGCAAATACAGCAAAAGAGTTGCACATTCTACTTCTTTCTTGAATTTGTTCTTCTAAAGCATATAATAATTTCAAACTTATTTCAGTATTAAAATTTTTTAATTCATTTAACAGAAATTCAGATATACTTCGCCTAAGCCTTCAGTTGCTAAAAGAGTCTGTTCCAACCGAAAAAATTCAAAATATTTGTTTGTTAGTTTTTTGTTGAAGAAGAGGAATATTTAAGCGTTCAGGAAAACCGGTTTTCTTAATTTAAAAACCAGTTTTCAATTGTGACAAATTTACTTTAAAAAAACCGATTTCGAAAGACTGTCAAATCCTAGTCTTTCTGAAGTCATTTCTTTGATAGTGAATTCACAATGGGCTGACAGTTACATGCTTACACTATTTAATGGAAAGTTCCGTTTATTTTAATATCCACCCCCTATTTATTTGCATGAAGATTGGCAGCGGTTTGTGTTTATGAAAGAATTGCAAATCTATAAAATTGTTGGGCAGTAGGTGCTTTTTGTAGTGATCGCAGATGTAACGATCAGTCGGTTGTACTATTCAAATTAACAAGGACTAATCTCTCATACCTAAATACATAACAACCTTTCCGGTTCTAGTGATCAACAATTCGCTTGTAATGATCAATTTCGATGCCCAGGAGGCTCAAGATCAAGATGATAATTCTGATTCATGAAGAAGTCAGCTGACTTTTCCGAAGAAAATTATGAGATTTGGTTCAATTTTGATGCAAATTGAAATACAACTAAAAAAACTACAGAAGGTACAATTTTTCATGTACGGAGGAATTGAAGTGATAGTGACAATACTGAGGAAGAGGAATCAGAAAAGAAACCATCACTAACACAAGAAATTCGGGGGAGGGGGGGTGAATGATTTTAAGTTTTCTCATCCCATTCATCTTCGTTAGAAAGTCTTTGGTACAAAAGAGTCCTTAATAATTTATCTTCCAAAAAAAGAATCATAATCATGATTAGATTCCTAATTGATCTTGGAGAACTGTTCCAATTAGATTAATCCTATTAATTTTACTGTGCAATCTTTTAATACACTTCGCATTCTATTCATAATATATCCTTAAGCCCCTTCAAGTAAATAATTTTTATAATTGCTATATTTTTTCACTCATACTGTATATTATCATGTTTATTTATCCGGTTTTATTAAACTCCAGATATTTTTCATTCTAATTTTTATCATTTCTTGTTATGTTATATGTATTCGTATTTTGTCATTTGTTTGTTTCTGTCAAATTGATTGCTGTGTAATTCATTTTTATATTTTAATAAAGTCCAATTGCAACTATACGAAACTGGAAAGGGGCCACATGAGCTCTAGAAACTGAGGTGTTAAGTGTCAGGTGAGCTACTGAATAAAACACTATACAAAACGTATTTTTACGCTGCAACATCTTAACATTTAAAAATTTGCTTTAAAATTACATAAAAATTCCAATACCGAATTTTTTCACTATTTGTCTGATTTTTAATAATTTTTTAAGCATAATTTTTATCAAATCCATTTTTTCATCGAAATATTAGATTTACTTTATTCTTTAATATCTTGAGCACTTTCTTCCAGACATTTCCATTTTTTCTTTTAACATTTAAGTAAAAGCAAACATTTTTACATACAAATTCTGTAATTCACTATTAAACAAAGTTTTTTAAAATTGCGGCGTTTTTTTAATTGTTTGATGCATTTCTGTCTCGTGTTTTGGCACTTTTAAGATTTTAATGTGTCAGTTTTTTTACTATGGATTTTCAATTCAAGTTTACAGAATAGGGTTTTATTTCCCTTAGTAAGATTGACAGTTTTAAATACATTATTATATGTTTTATTATCTCAGCTTTCAAGTTATAGTTTTTTTTTAAATATTTTCTTTTAAATTTTAGATTTCCAAGTCTGAAGTTCAATTTTTTTTCCTTCTCTTAATCATAGTTGCTATAATATCTGACTGAAATTTTAACCATTCATTTTTAAATATTTGATTATACATCGTAGAAAGTTATGTATATGTATAGTATGTTAAGTATGCATATGCGTCCAGATCATAAAATTAGCTCAAGTAAAAAATATTTTCTCCCAAAAGTTAATAAACATAAACAATAACATTTTTTAAATGTATGTTTGTTACATAAGAGTTGGCATTCTTCAACTCCCTAGTTGCATTTTATTGTCTCCGAATTATGAACTAATACATTTTCTAAGATTTTAAATGCTGTTATTCTCTTTTAGTAAGAATTTATATTAAGACGCTTACATATGTTATTAAATCAAGTATTAAATCATTGTTAAATCCATGGTTTGATACCAATGAACTTTTAGGGTGCCTTTTCTAGGCATCGTCAATCTTTTAAAATAAAATTTAATCTATTAAAAAGCCAGTATTCTCCAATTGCCTATTATATATTATCAAATCCAAGTGATAATATATAATCCTAATTTTTATATACATATGCTAATTCTAAAACTAAAACTGTTTGGTAACAGAAAGATTGATAATTAATTATAGCTGAATGTTTTAAAACTTCTAAAGGGACTTAATTGTAATAAAATTGCAAACTTTTTCGCATCAATGTATAATTATCTGGTGCTAAAAACAATCAAAGCGGTTTGGTCATAAGAAAGAATGAGGAGGCAGACAAGGCTGCTAAATTGGCAAGTATTCCAGCGGTCACATCTATTCCTGTAAGCGACTTAAATAAACACACTAAAAGGCTTCTTTATTCCAAATGGCAAGCTCAGTGGGACCTTGAAACTAACAATAAACTACATACCATTAAACCTCATGTACAACCGAGGTCTTCATTACCTAATCGAAAAGCAGACACGGTATTAACTCGTTTACGCATTGGACATACGAGATTCACCCATCTCCACTTGTTACTAGGTGAACAACCACCTCTATGTTCCCAGTGTGACTGTCAAATGTCTGTCCAACATATATTGTCAGAATGTCCAAATTTCAATGCTCAACGTTTGCACTTCTTTCAAAATACGAATACTCCATTACCTTTCTTGCTTAGTAAGACACCACATGTTCAAATTTTTGCATTTTTGAAATCAATAGGTTTTTATCCACATATTTAAGTTTTCTTCATCTTTCTCAAAAGTTTTTTTTTACAGCTGAAATTTTATAATTTAATCCTGAAAAACACAGTTTGGCGCAGCATAGCCAATATCATGGCTCTTGTGCCAATAAAATCCACAAATCCATAAGAAAGAATATAAATTAAATTTTAAGAAAAAAAATGCTTCAATGATTTTTACTGCAATAGAAATTCTTGAAAAACCGAAGTCATTAAAGAAAAAGAAAACAATAAGCATTTACTATTGAGTCATTTTTCATTCTTAACTTTTGTTCTATAAATTCTTTTCCACACTTGGAGAGAAATTTTTAATTTAAATTAAATTTGGTTTTAGGTTTCTTATAGCGGGTGTGATTTCAAAAGGAAAAGAGTGTGAAAGAAAACTTGATATGAAAAAAAGATCAATTTTATAGGTGATAATGCTTTTTTAAAGGAAAGAGCATGAAATAAAATTTGATCTGAATAAAAGATCAATTTTATAGTGAGAATGACTTTTTAAAAGAAAGAGCATGAAAGAAAAATTGATCTCTAACGATGAATTTTATAGTGAAAATGCCTTCTTAAAGAAAAAAGCCTGAAAGAAGAATTGATAGAAAAATAAAGATCAATTTTATAGTGAGAATGCCTTTTAAAAGGAAAGAAAATGAAAAAAAAAATGATCTTAGTAAAAGAACAATTTTATAGTGAAGATGATTTCTAAAGGGAAAGAAGGTGAAAGAAAATTGATCCTAATACAAGAGTTTGGAGGCGGGGTAGAAAAAAAATGTCACAATGAAATTTCGTCAAATGCGGTTCAATAATTTTGAAAA
The DNA here is from genome assembly GCF_947563725.1 of Argiope bruennichi. Classification (NCBI taxonomy): domain Eukaryota; kingdom Metazoa; phylum Arthropoda; class Arachnida; order Araneae; family Araneidae; genus Argiope; species Argiope bruennichi. The sequence goes on along the minus strand of NC_079161.1, from coordinate 52,015,359 downwards.
ATAGTTATTATTTGTATTTTTTAATATAAAATTATTTGTTAGTTTAATTTTTTAAATCTTTTTTAACTCTTGAATATTAAATATGCTTAATTGTCTTTAACATAAAAATAATAAAAACAGCAATATGTATTACTGATTAATGAAATTTCTAAATATATAAATTTCCTTTTATTGAAATTTCTATATATCGAAAAATTTCTGTATACTTAAATTTCTATAAATAGAAATTTCTTTATATTTCGAATTTTTTTCCCAGAAATAATCAAATTTCATATTAAAAATTCGCTTAACTGTGACAAAGTTGAAAGGAATCACTGCTTCATCTTCACTTATAATCTTCAATTGCGATTTAATCAAATAATTCTTTTTAATAATGGCATTTTTGGCTGGACCTGTCTTCTTGCATTAGAAAATACATATATGTAACAACAATAACAACAATTCTAAAGAGTCTTTACTTTTTATACGCTTTTGAAAATAATTTTCTTTAATATTTCAATTCATTTAAGCCTTCTTTAACCTTAAAAAAAATTAACTGGGCATAGTTGGTTTCAGTCAGAAAATAATCAGAATTCCACAATTATATTTCTGTATATTGAAATTTCTGTATATCAAAATTATTTCATACAGAATTTCTTCCCGGGAATCTTCAATTTCGTTATACAGAGGTTTAACCAATTATGAGAAAAGTTGAGATTAAAAAACTCTCGCTGTTTTTTATTTGTTTGTTTTCCTCAATGAGACCACTTACAATCATGCTTCTCTGGAAATTCATTAGAATTATTCTTTTAAAAAGGAAATTTCTAGGTAAACTCCTTTATCTGTATTAGAAAATACGTATATGTATTAACGAATGATTTACTGTCAAAACAATGCGATATGTGATTTTACCAAGTACAATACCAATATTTCTCAAAACTGACTCCCTTTCATAAGCTTTTAAAAATAATTTTCTTTAATAATTTAATTCATTTAAACTTCTTTAACCTAAAAAAAAGTAACTGCTGATAAATGTTTTTTGTCAGAAAATAACGAGAATTCTACAATTACGTTTCTATATATTGAAATTTCAATACATCGAAGTTACTTTACATAGAATTTTTTCGTGGGTGTCTTCATATATCTTATACAAAGGTTGGTTTTCTTTCTTTTTTTTTTCCAATGAGACTACTTACAAGCATACTTTTCTGGTATTTCATTAGAATTATTCTTTTAAAAAAGGAATTTCTAGGTAAACTTCTCTTATTGTATTAGAAAATACATATATGTATTAACGAAAGATTTACTGTCAAAACAATGCGGTGTGTGATTTTCAATTTCAATACCAATAGAATCTTAAAAATCATTCCCTTTTATATATTTTTAAAAATACTTTTCTTAGATAATTTAATTTATTTAAATCTTCTTTAACCCTAAAAATATCAACTGCTCATAATTGTTTTTAGTCAGAAAATAATGAAAATTCCGCGAATACGTTTCGATATATTGAAATTTTTCTATATCGAAATTACTTTATATAGAATTTTTTTTCCCCAAGGAGTCTTCATATTCGTTATACAGAAACTGAATTGATTATGATGGAAGTCGGAGTTAGAAAATTCTCGCTGATTTTCTTTTTCTTTCTTTCTTTCTTTTTTTTTTTTTTTTCTTCTTCTTCTTTCCCAATGAAAATACTTCGGTTTTTTTCCCCCAAATGAGCCCCCTTACAATCCCTTTCAATTTCTCGCAGCTCATTAGAATAATTTTTTTAAAAAAATGAAATTTCTTGGCAACTTTTATTTCTGTATTAGAAAATACATATATGTATTAACGAATGATTCATAGTCCAAAATGATGCGATACATGATACTTTCTCTTGATGAATTTTTATCAGGTGCGAACCATATCAGATATTCCAGCAACCCTTCGCTCCCCTGCAGCCCTATCTAATGAAGAGGCCGGTCAGAATTCAATCTGAAAAAAAGTGTCGGCGGGTTTTTAATCAGGGGACACAAGTGGCCGGTCTCCTTTGGTGACGTTCCACGAAGAAACACGTGTCGGGACACGTGCCCACACGCCTGTGACGTCACATACAGACGACCTGATCAGGAAAAATCACACGCTCGCACGAATTTAGTGAAAGGGGAACACTTTTTCCCAAAGAGGTCCTGTTTTTATGATGTGTTGCTGGTGGTCTCGCGAATATTATGAGGGTGCGACGCATTTTAATAAAGTCGGGGGCGTGGTTCAAAGGATTGCGAGTGTGAAATATTTAGAGATATCCGCTGGGCATTTTGAATAATTATTAAAAGAAGCGTCAACTGAATAGTTTCTATTGCAAAATTTGCTAGCTTCTTATCCAAAGAGACATCAAAGCCTGTGCACTATGGCGAGAACACAGACTCAGATGGCCAAGAAATTGTATGTCTTGAAGTTGAAAAACTTATAAAAGTTCCAGTCATTAAATCTTCTATTAGGGACATTTTGTCAAATCTTTTGTGTTTAGCTATCTCCCATTGTAAAAAGTTAACTTTCATTTAATGTATTTTATGCATTTTTAATGTTTCACAACTTAATATGTAATGTAAAATATAATATTTTTTGTCTATTTTTTTTCTGTACCAATATGCGTTTTCTCTAGAGGATTCTTTATTGTTTGTAAGGGTCCAATGTCATCAAGTGTAGTTCGTACTTGGGGAAATTGTTCTTTGGCGGCCCTATCAAGTTTCCCGCATGGCCAATGGCTAAGTCGGGGTGTCGCACAGTTATATCCAAAGAAACTTTGTATCTCTTAGTAATAATAATTTTTATTTTCTCATATACATACTATAGAGACAGTATAGTAATCGTCAAAAGATTTGAAGTCGAAATTTGGACGAATTTCCACGTTTCATACCTTTCTCAGTTCAAAACACACATTTTTGGAAAATATCCGTCTGTCTGTGACAATGATAACTCAAAAACGCTTTGAGCTATACGGTTGAGGTTTGGTATGCGGTTTTACAACAAATTTGCAGATTTCTATCAAAATTTGAGTGAAATAAGTTCAGAGGAAGTCCATCTGCTCAGATGTTCGAATATAAGTTAACACAATAACTACAAAACGAAGAGAGCTATAGAGTTAAAATTCAGTGCACAGATTTAGTGTCTATGATGTCAAATTTTGAGTCAAATCTAACCAGCAGTTAGTCTATCGGTCAGTATTTGCAGAAATATGTAAGCGTGAGGATTTAAAAACGCGAATTCTTAAATATATGAAATTAGTTATGGGATTTTGTGAGTACAAGTGCAGGTTTGTGGCAAATTTTTTATTCAATCGGGGAAGAAAAACGCGTCTAAAACAGATATTCGATTTTTGATATTATTAACGCATACCACAGAGATTAATCGCCAAATAACTCGCCAAGAATCGCACGATAAATTCAGTAAAAATACTAAATTCACGCCAAAAATTAATTTTTTTGAAACTTTTGTACGCCAATGCCATGTAAGTAGGGATTGCAATACCGGACTAAAATTTCAATACCAGTATTCGGTATTTTTTAGATCTTAATACCGGGATACCGGTTTTAATACCGGTATTTGAAATTAAAAAAAAAAAAAGAAAGAAAACACAGGTGTTTTTTTTTGTTTTATTTGCCAGTTTTATAAGCGAGTGTAAATATCACGAAAAATAATATGTAACTTATAAATTATAACAGTATATAAAGAATCACAAAAAAGTAAAGGAACAACTTATTTATTTAATTCACAAAAAAAGTGTAAATGTCACTATTCAGTTTGTGGCACTATTACAAATTTTTGAAATGTGATTTTAAAAAAACATAATGCATCAATTGTACTGTCTTTAAGTCTGAAAAGTAATTTTGTGTAAAAATTACAAGCTGACGAAAACGCTCTTTCGGCATCTGCGCTAGTTGGTGATACTGTTAGCAATGCGCGATATACTTTTTCCAAGTATTTACCTCAAAATCCCTCATCTTCAAATAAATCGATTTCTCGTCGGATGGTTTTGGATATAGCTGATTTCTGTATTTTATTTTTTTCGTTGAATTATTTTTTATTTATCACTAATTCTAATTTTTGTTCAAGAGACAATTCCTTTTCACTATCGACATTAGTGACATCATAATCTTCGATAACTGAACCGAATTATTCTGAATGTGGATGGGTTTGTGGGTAAAAAATTTTAAGAAAATTTACTATAAACTTAATCAGATTTGAATTGATTATTTTCTTTTCTTCTTTTTCATTCTTATTTTTAAAATCATTATAATTATGTACATGCCATAAGACATTTTCTATTTCGGTATGCCTTTCTTCTGTGCGATTTTTCAATGTAATATATAATTATTCAGATATCGATGTGTGCTGTTCTTTCATGATTGCAACATGAAATTTATTGTTGCATTAGCTGTTAATGAATTAAAATCTCTCCGACATAATGTCTCTATAGTCAGTTTTATTGGAAGTAGAGCTGATATAGTTCTGGATATTAAGTCGAATTCACTATCTGAAAAATTAATTTACAGGTTTAAGTCGATTATTGCTTTTTGGATTGGATTTCTAAATTTCAAAAATCGTTCCATCATCAGGAGTAAACTGTTCCAACGTGTCTTTGAATCTATTATTAACATATATTCTGTTTATTTTCAGTTAGTATATATTTTTGTAATATGGCGTTTTTTGTAGGGGAAAGTTTAAATATCTTAACAATTTTTCGAACTTTATAAATTATAGGAAGCAATTTTTGATGGGTTAATATTTCATCCTCATTAGCAATATCTTTTTCAACAATTACATTGTCATTATCTTCATTGTCAATATCACTCTCATTCTTACTCTCTTCAATGTCGGAATCCGAAGTTTCTATATCAACAGTATTTGGATTCTTCTGTTCTTTATTTTTTTGGTACAATACATCTATTACTCCTAATTGAATTCCATGAGCATAGCACAATTGCTGATTTGCACCAACTTCCCAACTGTTGCTCCATTAGTCGTTATGGATACAATATCTTCTTTCGGGGATAATCCATGTTTCGCAAATTTAGATTTAAGCAATTAATTAAGCCATTGATTAGCTAATTAATTTCGCCCGTTAGGGAGACATAAAAAAAAGCGTATACTATTTTGCTATGTTGGCGATCCCGGAATATATAGTAAAGACAAAAAATTCTAGTAAATACCGAAAAACCGGTATTTAAACTTGTAAATACCGGTATTACAAAATTGTAAAATGGCTCAAAATACCGGTATTCGGTATCCCGGTATTGCAGGTAAGGTACTCTCTGGTCTAAGTTTATTATAGAGTATGCGAGAAAGTTTCAGGAGACCACTACCACTGGTTTTAAAAAATAATTGTAATACTAATATTTACATTGTTTACATAAACAGATCCTAGCATAAAGTCATTGCATTTCAACTATTTGATGATAAAACATACTTTTGAGTCCATTCCATTGATCTGTCCAATAGTAATTTTTCATATTCTCTGAAGCCAAATTTCCAGTTCTCTTTCTTTGAGTGGCGTGATTCGGCGCAAATAAGTGAAACAGTGTTTCGATAAACATATTATTTTCTCACACGCTTTCTAGCTGCATGTTCAAGACTAGACTTGAGCCAACTGGACCGATTACTCCTAATTGGGTTATTCATAAGAAGTCCAATCTACTATCTACTCTTGGTTTTAGTCTACTCTTCCATTCAGTGGCGTAAGTAATTTAGGTAGTACAAGACGCGTAAGCTGGGTATCATTAAGCTGAGTAAGAAGCATCAATCCAACGAGAATATAGACTATATTTCCTCCTTTAGTTGAAAATTTTAAAGTAGAAAGGGAAAAATATACTAAATTCTATTCGAAAATTTACCCTTTTAGTTGAAAATTTTAAATTTTCAAGTAAAAAGGAAAAAATATTCTAAATTATCTTCGAAAATTTACCCTTTTAGTTGAAAATTTTAAATTTTCAAGCAAAAGGGGAAAAATATTCTAAATTCTCTTCGAAAATTTACCCTTTTAGTTGAAAATTTTAAATTTTCAAGCAAAAGGGGAAAAATATTCTAAATTCTCTTCGAAAATTTACCCTTTTAGTTGAAAATTTTGAATTTGATAAACACAGAACAACACCTTAATCACAAAATCCCGTATCAAATTTAATACATTTGAGTCATTTCGTGTCTGAGTTAACACATTTACATGTTTCCAAATGTACAGACTGACAGACAGTCAACCCTTTGATGGATTTAGCTGTGCACTATGTATAGAAGAAAGAAAAAACAATGCGACTTCCCAAAATATGAAATCAGTAACATAATTCAAGTGATTTTTTAAAGACCGTAAAGAAATTAAAAGTATTCCCATTGAGAAATTAAAGGTATCGAATTAAAAAGTATTCATATTTTTTATTATTCATATATTTTTATTTATTTACATATTTTTTATTTATTCATATATTTTTATTCATTCATAAAATATTACATATGCAAAAAAAAAAAAAAAAATCGATATTTCTTACCTAAACATGGTGATCTAAACGTGGAGATTCGTCAAAATATCGAGTTCGAATTTTTGGCGATTACTATGTTTTTTCTATACTACGTATACGAGAAAGTAAGAAACATACCAAAAACATGTTTTTCGTTTCCAATTGTGGTCTAAAATATAGAAATAAAACAAAATTTCGAGACCGATTTTTTTAATGGTGATACTATTTTATTTTTTTGCATATTTCAAAAGAAAAAAAAAGCAAATAATTTTTTTACATGTCTGGAAAAAAAAAACAAGTTTGAATTATTTACATTTCAAATCGATCGAATGCTCCTAACTTTAATACAAATTATCTCATCAAATAAAAAAAAAATTTCGCTGTCTTTCTCAGAAATTATAAAACACTGAAGACGTCTCAATCCACTTAGAAAACATAATTCCTCAGTAATTACTTACAAACGAAGGCAAAAAATAGCGTTTCTGTCATCTACAGAAAACAAAAATTAAAACTGATGTTCGTAATCTTCGTTACAATATTTTATTATCCCCCCTTTCTCATTATGTAAGATCCCAAGGACAATTCTGACGTTTCTATGTTTCTTTTGTAACCGCTAATGAAATAAAACAATTTAGTTCTACAAAACATCGTTAAAAGTCGAGTTTTTGCAGACGATCTTTTTCGAACATCTGCCTCTGGGCACATAAGCTAGTACGGAGTAATTAAAGCAAGTACAATGCGTGTCAGCATCAATTACCTAGAAGAACCATGTGAAAGCATGGATTTACATTAATGAGATGCAGTGCTGAAATTAATTACTATTTTGAAAGATAAGTGTTTGAGATGGGTTTTGCAAACTTTTTGGAGCATATAGATATATGAGATTGTCTTTTTTTGTTTCCTAATTTTGTTTACACAAATTAAAATATTTGCGATAATTTAATTGAAAAAATTATTTTTAATTCCCAGTTGTTTAGCATGATAAAGCCAAGTATAGTGAATTTGTAAATTATTAAAATCTAAACAACGGCCATGATTTTACTAGAATATAAATGTTTCTTTTTTCTATATTTGTCTTATGCTAAAGTCTTACAGTCTTATGCTAAAAATGGCCCTATGACAAATATCACTGCAAATAATAACAAATAACATCGGATATTTTTTGGTTTATTATGATATTGAGCTTAAATTTGCTCAAAAATGAGTTGAAATTTGTACAAAAATAAATGAATTTGACGAGCATCAGACTTTGTTATGATTTAGGGGGGGGGGAGCCCAAAAGAAAAAAAAAATTCCACATATCAGAACTGAATTATTGAAAGCAAAAATTGAAACTTGAATTGATACTACTAATAACAAAGGAGATGCTACTATTCTTTATTAATAATAAAAAAGTTAAACCACTTCTTTATTTTTAATAAAGAGGATAATGTTCTTCTCTAATATAAGATAATGCTCTTCTATCTTTACTAATAATAAAGAGATAATACTATTCTTTAATAATAATGGAGACAATGCTCTTTTTTATTAATAATAAAAGAGAAAACGCTCTTCTTTACAATTAATAAAGGAAATAATAGTGTTCTTTAATAATAACTAGTCACCTCTGACAATCAGCTGGTTCACTAGGTATATTAGTTAAATTTCATATCAGATAAATCATTGAGTTATAACTTCTTGTTCATATTCAACGAACTGACAAATATTAAAGTTATATTATTTTAATACGCATTCTGTTTATTGAGTACATGAACCTTTCTAATGCACATCAGTCCCATGACGTCACAGTGCTTTCAAAAATGCAAAATTCATATATTTTTCAAATTTCGCGGTATTGTAACTTTATTTTTTTCTTCGTCTTATAAACTACACAGTTATTGAACAAAATCCTTCTTATTTAGATTTCAACAATGGGGGAAAAATCAACCAATAAAATATTTATTGAAATAATGAAAACTGTTCGAATTTTAGGGCAGTTATAACAATCTATTTTTAGAAAGTAAGGCTACTATTGTTAGAAATTAGGACTATTTAAATTAGGACAACTATTTAAATTGTATCGTTAAAAAGAGAATTTCTTAAATTGTAAAATGTTATGAAATTCATTTTCAGTTTTTCGTATACGTAGTTTAGAAAAAATATAATAATCGTCAAAAAAAAAAATTCGAACTCGAGATTTTGACTAATTTCAACGTTTTAGACCCCATGAGTTCGAAAAACACATCTTTAGAAAATGTCGGTCTTTCTATTTCTACAGCAAAGATAACTAACTCAAAAATGCTCTTAGCTGGGCGGTTGAAATTAGGTATACTGTCTTTAAACCAAATTTTCAGATTTCGATCAAATTTTGAATATAAATGGTTTAGAGGAAGTCCATGTTCGGCTGTTCGAATATAAGTTAACACTATAACTGCAAAACGAACAGAGATATATTGATAATATTCAGTACATACACTTAACACCTGTATTGTAGACACATGTCAATTTTTGAATCAAAACCAACAATGGGTTGACTGTCTGTCGGTCTGTATTTTCATAAACATGTAAGTGCGATAATTCAAAAAAGTAATAACTGAAATATATCAAATTTTATATGGGATTTTGTGGCTACAAGTGCAGTTTTATGCCAAATCCTTGTTCTAATTGGTTGCGAAAAACGAGTCTAAAGCACAAATTCCATTTTCGAATACTATTAACGGCATACCAGGGATTAATCGCCAAATAACTCGCCAAGGATGACCCTACAGATTCAGTAAAAATGCCACATTCGAGCCAAAAATTTTATTTCGTATCTATTGTACGCCAGTGTCATGCAGAACGTTCTCTGGTTTGACAAGTTTATTAGAAAGTATGCGAGAAAGTTTTGGGAAGACCACTGGCACTGGTTGTACTATAGTACTTTCTAAAGTTGTCTCAGAAAAATGCAAACAAGCAACTTAATTTTTAATGAATCAAAATTTCAAAACAATCTTTCAGAGGTGCACATTTTCACTCCCCAAAGTATGTTTGTGATAAATTCGATAGTTCTAGGTCAAATTATCTGATCCGTAGAGCGCCAACTTACAATGATACTTTTGTCTCTTCAACAAATAAAAGTACTCATTTTAAAAATGCTGTAAACTGGCCTGGCAGCACAACTGGTATGTTGAATTCACCTAGATGATTTCTTATTGATCTAGAAAAGAGTGATTAAATTACATGGAGAATTAAATTACACTTAATGATTCCTAAACTCTTTATTGCTCTACTGGTTTAGAAATTATCCACATTATCTATGACTTAAGTTTACCACATTATCCACATAATCTATGACTTAAGCTTACTACATTATCTATGATTTAAATTTACCACATTATCTATGACTTAAGCTTACCATATTATCCACATTGTCTATGATTTAAATTTACCACATTATCTATGACTTAAGCTTACCATATTATCCACATTATCTATGATTTAAATTTACCACATTATCTATGACTTAAGTTTACCACATTATCCTTATGATTTAAATTTACCCCATTATCCATGACTTAAGCTTACCACATTATCCACATTATCTATGACTTAAGTTTACCATATTATCTCTGACTTAAAACGATTTGGGTTTCATTCACAATAATAAAATTATTATTACAAAATATTGTTATACTTAAAAATATGTTTGAAATTTAATTAAATCTAAGCTGAAGAATTTTACTGCTACGAAAATGGCATCATTGAAAAGATAATATTTTAGGGTTTAAAATGAGGTAAAAATTATTTTTGTGTGGGAGTATTTTTGAAAGTTGCCACGAAAAAAAACCTACAAATTTAGCTTCTTCTTTTTAATAAACTAAAATTCTAATTAAATTTTCAAAAATTATTTATTTATTCTCTAAGGTATATATGTACTAAATTTGGTAATTGTATGTCGAATGGTCTGGTCTGGCTTGTAGACACATACACGTAAATACACACACACACACACACACACACACACACACACACACACACACACACACACATACACACACACACACACATTCATGTTTATTTTTAGCAAACATTATGATAAATATATTTTAGATTCAAAATTAAAACAAAATCAGTGTGATAAATTAGTAAGTTCCCTAACGACTAGATTACAACCTATTTAACTTTTGGGAAAGAACAGCCTTAAGGCTAAGATGTCTCCAGTTAGAGTCTTGAAATTGTCTTCTCCAGAATATTTTATCAAAAGTAAATAATTCTTTTTTTCGTTTTTGTTTGAGTGTTTGCTGTTTAACATTTAAAATTACTGTGGGAATTTATCGTTTGCAATAGCTTTAAAAAAACCATAGGTTTGTTTAAATTCTTGCTTCATTTGCCTTAGCATATTGCATCTTCTAAATTTAATTCCTTTGAAGATATTGCAATTATAATTTTCTAAAATATATGTTCGTTTTATGAATTTTGTTTTTTTTTTAATTCAAATTACAGCAGATTACAAGAATTAAGCATTTTAGAGATCCAAGAATCAACAAAAATCGTAGTACTGATAGCTTAATATATTTAATTTATAATATGATGATTTAATCTTTCTCTGTCTTGATAATTATTCAGAATTTGGAATATTAGTATTCTAAAATGTTCGTTATTTTCCCATATCACCCATATAATTAAACTTAGCGTTATACATGTATTAGAAAACAAAATTTGAAAAAAAAAAAAAAAAACAATTCGTCTTCAAATTTGGCAATTCCAAATTTGAGAAAGTAAAAATTTCAAAATTCTAACTGCACCAGAATTATAATCACCCATGCAATTGATTTGATATAATATCATCTATAAGTATAACCCAACCCACTAAACTATTTTTGATAGCTTAATATATTTTCTTTCATAATAAGATGATTTAAACTGTTGCTGTCTAGATATTTGTTCAGTATTTTGAATATCAGTATTTCAAAATATTCTTTATTTTACTATAATATCAACCGCATAATTAAACACTGTATAATACTAAATTATTCTAAAACAAAATTTGAGAAAAGCAATGCATCTGCACATTTGGAATTTTGGTAGTAAAAATTCCAAACTTCTAAGTTTATAGTAATAATATTCACACATGCAGGCAACTAGTTATAATATCATTTTTTACCTGATGTTTTTGTTGACTTAGTGGCTCCAGTCAGAGATCAGATATTTCATTTGCTAGATATTTATTATTATTTTTTTAATTTACTAAACAATTTGGGAAAATAATATTTTATTATAAACGAATGTGTCAAAAGGATTACTGTGGAAAATATTTTTGATAATATGCAGTCTTAAGAAATATTTTCCAATAAGTTGGCTTTCAAAACCTGAATAAAAAACTAATTTTAACAGTGATAAAAATTTCAATCAGTATTATATTTATCTATAAAGTATATTAAAAGTTAGATATAAAATATATGGCAGATACATCTATTTAATTATTATTTCTGATTTTAAAATTAATTTTTACGCATTAAGAGATTATAGCATTTCCTTTTATTATTATTGGATTTTTTCAAGAGTAGGAAATGATACGAGTGCATTTAAAAGAATTAGTTTCTAACTAGATCAATAGATGGCGCTTACCGTGCAAAGGAGGATGGTTTCGTAACTTCAAATAAAAGAGGAAACTTCGTTGCCGATTTGGAGATTAAGTTTTTGAACTGAACATTTTCCTTTCTCTTTCTCTCTCTCTTTCTTTTTTTAAAGTGAAAAATGTAGCTTCTGTAGGATCTGTTTTATGATTAAAGCTTAATCACTTAATTAATAAAATATTCTTACGTTTTTTTAAAAAAAAATCTCGTTTATATGTGCTATTATTATTGAAAACAAGTTTTCAGGTAAATTTCTCAATCGTTTAACTAAAGACAATTTTTTGGAAGATTATTTTGTAAAACAATTGGAAATTTTAGATGGATATTTGAATGTTCACAAAGAAAACATTTTTAAAGTTTTAAAAAAAAGTTACCTTTTTCGATGCATTTTTTTCTTTCTTTTTTTGCAATTTTATTTATGATAAATATAGCTAAATTTGCTGAACAGAAAAATAATTAATTTTATCATTTTTTTCATAAATGAACTTGAGAGTTTAGTATTTACAAAAATTTAGAATTGAAATATTCGGTGAAAATTCTAACATACAAGCATTATTTTAAATAAAAGAAAATTTGTCAAGTCAAAGTAATTTTTGTTTAATCACATATATTATAAGTCATTAAAATAAAAAAAAAATTTACTGAAAGAAAGTGGTTTCTAATTCTATTTCGGAAATAAGCTCTTTTTCAAAAATATGTTTATGAAGATTTAAGAGCAAACAAAAAAATATTTCCCAGTATTATATTCATTGCTTTTATTTTCTTTGGGTAAAATGTGAATGTCTCATCGATTATTTTTCAGAAAATAAAATCTTGCAAAAAAAAAAAAAAAAAAAAAAAAAAAAAAATTCTTCAGTTCATTTTTTTAAAAAAACAATTTTTAATTAATTTTTTTAACTAAGAAAAAAATGGCCACCAGTATTACTGCTAGTTTTACGGTATTCAGAATTGCGAACAGGCAGACTATCTAGGAGATATCATAGAATACCTCATCTTAATAGAGAATGCAGCAACCAGAAAATATGTTGCTTTGACTTATACATCTGATTGAGTTGAATCGGCAGCATATTTTCCAAGCTCATATTTTAGTCAAAACAATTAATTCAGCTTTGTTAGATTAAAGCCTTGTTTTGCAATTTGTTGAGAGCTATTTTCGAATGACCTGCGTAATTCTAAACTGTGAACATGTGATTAAAACGCAACTTCAGCTGGTGTTCATATGATGATAGACTATATAATTTAAGCTTGCCCACATACATGATTGGTCTCAGAGATATACACTTTGTTTCAAAATCGATAATGAGCCATTTGTCAATCGCAATGCTTTAAGCTTAGAAAAAAACACTTCATTAAGGATTTGACATCGACTTGTCTTTATTGACATTATCAGTTCTTCTTTAATTAGAAAACTGAATAAATGAGATTTCTAGAAATTTAAAATAAAGGGGAAAAAATGAGAAACTATACTTGAAATTTAGAAAATATTCCATTAACATCTCACAACATATCGCATAATGTTTATTCATTTTTTTTACCATATAAATGGATTTTATTAGGAAAACATTATCATTTAAACGTGTTATCAAATCACTTAAATTAGTTTGAATTTGAAGAATTTAGAATAAAATGTTCTCTTTCCTTTCCGTTCAAGAGCGGGGGGAAATGAAATGAAAGATATAAAACGAAATAGCGATAAAGCGCCAAATGTGGCGTGCCTGTTGCGCGCGGGAATGCAAGTGACCATCTGCGAAACAGATATTTGTGCAAAGACACTTTCATTTGAAGAGCGTTGTCAATATTTGATTGCCGCGGTGCAGGAAATGAACAGCTTCCTACACAATTTATCGGAACCAAATCTCTCGCCTCGCCTTTTCTTTTCAATTTTTTTCTTTTTTTTTAATCAATGTGCATCGAACCTTCTGTACAGCATATCGTTTTGATTGTAATAAATTAGATCTAAAATTGCTCTTTTATGGAATTATTTACCGTTTTTTTTTATTATTATTATTAAGAGCATTTGTATTAACAATGATCGCCAATAAAAGTAGTGACTCTTTTTATTTGAAAGAATATGAAATCAAAAAGTAATAATGATTTTTTTTGATGAATCATTTTTTATACATTATAGTAATTCTTTCTTGAGGATGTTCGTTGACTCTGTTGAAACGAATCAATTGGAGCAAAACGCTGAGACAACAAAGGAATCGTTTTTATCTGAGTTCTTAAAAAGTACAATAACAAATATAAAAAAAAAGCGCGTGTCGGCCATAAAAGATAGAAATAAACATTTTAGTGATTGTTTTATTTCATTTTATATGAACTAATGAATCGCCCACGTTATTCAAGATGAAAAGATTTCGTTTCGGGTATTATACTAACATTATAAAATATTTATACTTATTTCTTGAAGCCCACAGTTTCTCGAAAGATTACGGATTCTATCAAACGATTTTTTAAACAACCGAAAGCTAATTCTTCCATAAATTGTTAACACTTTTTTAAGAAAGAATTAAAATTTTATTTAACCTTGAGTGTGGTAATTTAAAGGGCAAATAAATGAAATGATTCAAAATATATGTTTTATTGGAATATATATTTCTATATTTGGAAACAAACTTTTCAATTAATTCAAATTATCTATTTAATGAACGGCTATAAAAACTTTATAAAGCTATTTTTATGCTATCTGCTTCTTCTATTCTATGCTTATGGATTTCTTTAATAGCGTATGAACAATTTTTCAGTCTCCACCATTTTGTAATATATTAAAAGTTATTGGTATTTGTATTCTGTTGGTGAACAAAGTTAGCAAAATATAAAATCCCAAATGAAAATAAAGTTTTCTAAATAGATTCAAATCCGATTTTTGTTACCAAATCAGGAACCCAAAACTTGACTTTAAAAAACAATTGAGAGAAATATAGTAGATATTTACAATAGTCATCTGGTTGAATCAAAGATTTCATATAATATATACAAAGAGCAATAGTGGAAAATAAAAGAAATTTTGATTTTGAAAATGTCCTCTGCAATTAGATAAAATCTAAGTTATGGGTTTTACGACATCATTATAATTTCTATTTTTGGAAGGAAGTAGTTGCGTTTTGTTTATTTTTCTAATATTAAAATTTATTTATTTAAAAAATGGACCTTCATTCACTCATCATATAGTAATTGATTTTTAAAATACTATAAACTGAAAAAAAATTAACAGAATTTTTAAAGGAAATATGATTAATTATTGAGATAAAATCAATTCTTGCAAACGATTTTAATTCCTTTTCCGTATATTTTAGCTCTCAATTCAGTTATCGTTTAAAAATGAAATGACCAACGATTATTTTTTTGTAGAATGACTAATGAAAGATATTAAACTGTTGAAAAACTCAATTACTTTGAATAAAAATATTTTTTCTCTTTGAAAATAAAAACGAATAATTCATAAAAATGAATAACATTATGAGAGATATTATTAAACTCTTAAAATAAGTAGCAATGTCAAGAAATTATTTTTTTTTAAAAACCATTCTCATTACGAAATTTAAAACTTAAACCAAACTCATTACGAAATTTAAAAATAATGAATGAAGGCAATGATCACAATTTGGCTAGTATTAACAATTATTATAACGAAATGCATTAAAATTATACGAAAATTAAAAGAGAGCAGAAACAAATAATCTAAAGCAATTCCTTAGATGCTTTAGACAGATCATTAAAAAATGATAAACTATTGATATAATTCTGATTTTGATAATTATTAATATAATTTAATTTATTTTATATTGATCCTATTTTTATATTCTAGGTGTTAATGAAAAAAATTAATTAATGCAAAATCAAGAAATTAGACATAACAAAAAACTTTAGATGAAAATTTCAGTCAAATGATTGTATACATTATAAATTACAAATACTTTTTAAAGAATAAAGCACATTTAAATGAAATACTGAGGTTCGAAAAATATCTGTTATATTCGAATAATCACATTAAAAGTGAAATAATTTTTTTTTCTATTTGAAGGTAAAATTTTTAATTAAAAATAATTAATGATTTAATAAAAAATTTTCTAAAACCATTCTTTGTCCATTCATTTTTTTTCTCTTCAAAAACGAGCTTTATGTTAAATTTACTTTATCTATTCGCATTAGTTCTATTACAAAAACGGAAATTCTAAAACTACCATCATTTTTTTTTTTTTTTTTTTTTTTTTTTTTTGCAGAGGTTCGAAGTACAATTTTATGCTACCGATTTTTAAAAAAGTCTTGCTCCAGAAAATTACTTCCTATAGATGAGGGTGTACTGACGCGAACTTCTCTTGAGGTTAAACGGAAATGAAGAGATCTCCCCCTTCTCTTGTTAGAAGCAGTCTGCCCTTTAAAAACTTCCGTTCCTCACCCTCACAGTTTCTCACTTATATTTATTTCGATTTCAAACATATCCTAATAATTCTTATACCCCTTGATAAAATAATCAAAATTTGAAATTAAATTTAATATAAATGAATAACTGTCGATTTCTTAGTTGTCTGTTATTTGGAATATAAATCGATAATTTAAATAGATATTTGGTTAGTATTTAGTTGATTATATCTTAGTTGATTTTTTTAGTGATTTTTAAAAGCATCTTCCAAGGAACATAGATTGAAAAATATCCATGGAATAGTTTTTAAAAAATAAATTCCATTTTGTGAATTTTCATTCCATTACCAAATATGTAAATTTGCAAATTTACTTGAGTTTTTAAATAATAAATACTTAAAAGCGAAAATTGATTGTGAAAAAATAATGTTCTCTAAGAAAAAAAATCGTCTGTTAAAAATTATGACGTTGGAAGATCATATCATGAAGAATTGTAATATTTTTTTACTTATCAATTATATTTTAAAAAATCGTCTGCTAAAAATTATGACGTTAAAAGATTATATCCTGAAGAATTATAAAAAATTTTTTATTTATCAATGGCAAAGGCAGTATGCGGAATTAGATAAATGAAACTAGATTGATATTTAGTTTTAATTTAACCTCAAATGTACATAGTATACATAATAGTAACATGAAATAAGATTGAAAATTTTTTAGAAAGCTTTAAAGCTAAATTTTAATGATTAAATTTTACCAAATGGCTTGTTTAGTAGAAAACATTGAAACTTTAATATTATTTTATCCATTTGTTAAATTTTTTAAACCATTTTCCGCATTTTCAAAGATTGTTTTCAATTTAAATATTTTTTTCTAAACTTCAGTATGGGTTTTTTCATTTATTATTAATCTTCCACAGATGTTTATTTATATTTTTGATATAATTAAAATTTTCTTACTTTAAGTTGAACTATATCATCCAGTTAATTCGAGTCTAAAGCGAAACACGCTACATTTTTTTAATTAATATTTTCCCGAAATATCTCGCTTGCATATTTATTCTAAAATTTTATATTTAATGAAATATTCTTAACCCTTATCAGTTTATATCTATAGAGATAAAATTAAAAAACGTAGTCATTCAGATACTCTTTTCGTGAACCCAGACTTCTTCAAAATTAAGTTGTTGCAGCTTGAAGCCGAAATTCTGAATTGAAATTTTAGAGGAAAAATTTAAAAAAATTAGACAATAGCTTTATTGGAAAAAATTAATTTCACGTATTTGAAAAATCACAACTAAAATTCAAACAAACCAAACAACGCCAAAAATTCCACAAATTTCGCCAAATCCTAAAAGTAGGAGAACGAAAATAAAAAATAAATAAATAAAAATTAAAAAAAAAACCGTGATGCATTATTATAAAAGATAATGGAAAAAATTCATTTAAAACAATTGTATAAAAAGTTAAAATTTCTATTTTCTTAAAACTATTTGTCTTGAAATTGTAAAGGAATCTGAAGAAAATTACCATATGCGTAATTAGACGCTAATAAATTTCTATTTGATCCCACCCACCTCGTCATGACCCTCAGTTTAAAAGGCCCCGGATTAGAACATGTAATCTTTATTTTTTAAATTTATCTTCATCTATCTATTCAGAAATCACCATTTTACGCATCACTTCTACCCGTTATTAAAATTTCCAAAACATTGACCATTCGATTTAAAGGTCCTCTTCAACCCTTTTCCTTGCGACCAGCGGCCGGTTGAGGTACGGCCGACTGCGGCAGAAGATACGGCGACATACCTGCGTTCGGGAGGATGAGTGTCCGGTCGCTGACTCATCGCCGGCGCCGTTCGTCTGATGAATGCACGCTGAGTAATGCGAGTGCGATGAGAAGGAAGAAAAGATGCGAAGATGATTACCTCATGATGATGATGCACTGATTCCGCCGGTAAGTTATTTCTAGGATACCCTGATAGAAAGCTTAATGAATATTGATTTCATATCTTTCTGGGCAAAGAATATGTTTGCTTTTGAAATCATTGCAATATATTTGTAATTCTTTTATAATTTAGCCGAGTTCGATAGCAAAGTTCGTTTGCTCTTAAATACAATCATTTGTTTCTATATTCCGCTGACATATACACACAAACATTAAAAGATATCAGTAAAAAGAATGAAAAAATAAAGACAAAATTACTAGAACACATTAACATATTCTGAAAGAATACAAAAATAAAAGTTTAAAACAGACGATTTCTAATTTCTGTCAGGAATAACAATTTAAAAGCTTTTAATAGATGCCAGTTGTTCGGAATCAGAATTCCCAATTTTTTAAAATTATAATTCTCCCCTTTCTGAATAAATTTTTCAACTTCATGGAGCTATAAAACTTACGATCAAAATTAATCAGAACATCAAAAGCAAGGAAACAATATTTTAACGCTAATTTTGTAGTATTTTGTTTATTTGACAAATTCTCAAAAGCAGAAGGACGCATGAAAACAAATTTAACAAAATATCTGCTAAATTGAACTTTTTAATAAGGAGAATAAAGTCATATTTTCTTGAACGGATATTTATATCTCTTAGTTTCATTGGCAATTATAAGTTTTCAAAGCAATGTTTGCACTTATCCTTCAGACAAAAAAAAAGGGGGGGGGTTGTTTTTTGTTTTTTTGAAAAACAAGAATTAAAAAAAAAAAAGGACTCTAGATTGTGATTGAAATTAGAGTCCATTTATACATGCTACCATCAAATACGCTATGCCAGCTTAGCTTTCAAAAACGAATTTGAAACAGCATAATCTACGAAAACGTGTATTTTAGACAAGAGCTAACTATAGCATATGACTGTAAATTCAAGTGAATTCATTAAATTCTCTTTGTAAATCCAAAAATCTACAAGAATTCTTGAAAATTTTGAAGAATAAATGTAAAGAATTAAATGACTAAATTTTTACCAATTGTTCTTTTTTCTGTTATTATTTAACATAAAATATTCTCTAAAATCGTTCTTTCAATATTAAAAAACAAAAAATTTTCACTGACAGAAAAAATTTCTAAAAAAAAAAAAAAAAAAAAAATCACGTTTATTTGATTTTTTTAAACCTACAATTCTATTAATTTTTAAATTTGCATGCAAACATCTTTCTTAATTCTTTTTTGATAAATTTAATTTCATAGTGAAATTTATTATCTAGAAACAATAAAAATTTATCAAAACGAAAATTTCCTAATTTATTAAATATATTTTCTAGTAATAATAAAAATAAAAATAAACGTGTATTTGTGAATATACACATGCTTACATACGCTGTCTTTTAGATTCTGCAGATCAATCTCTGATTTCGGCAGCCAAGTACAGCACAAATAAATTTTAAAAGATAGAATTATGCATTAAAAGGCTTTCTTTATATTTTAATTATAATTTCAATTACTTAAAACTAATTGAGATTTTGATGTTTAACTGTAACAACTTAAGAAAAAAATATTATTGCAAAAAGTAATTTTAGCACCATTTTAAAATTCAAAAAGCTTGTCTTTTTAATGATACAGATAAGATTATCGTTCAATTTACTTTTCTACAATAATTTTATCCGTATTTAAAAAATTGCCTAGTTTTCAGTTTTATTTTTGTAATGAAATTCAAAGCATTTTCATTGTTTCATCAAATATATATGATATTTTCCTATTGTTGAAAACAGAGAAAGAAAGATTCTATTTTTTTTATTTTAGAAATTTATTAACACACGAAATTAAAAAGTGAAATAACAATGCAGTGAAAAACAACATGCAATTAGAAAATGGATTACCTTGGGAGCTATATTTTGAATGGTACCATATGGTAACTGAACTCAGCTATATTAGAAACGTTTTTGAACACAAGAAACAAAACAAATATAAGACAATTTAAGCTAATACAATACAGCCGGCGAACTAACTGGTCAACAAAGTTAGTTAGTAAATAATAAATGGAAAATTTCTATTAACACTATTAAATTTAATCAACTATTTGATGCTTCAAATCCGTAAACAGAATTATCAAAATATAATGAAATTGAATGATGATTTTCAACAGTTTATCTCAATCTAAAAAAAAATCAATAAATTGATATGAGATATTTATCAATTATTCAAAATTTAGCATTGATAAATAAATATCTTACTTCAAATTCTCAATCAAATTTCTCTACTCATAAAAATGCAACGAAAATGAATAGGGTACTCTTTCATTTCAATAGACAACATTCAGCAAATT
This sequence comes from Argiope bruennichi, assembly GCF_947563725.1. Classification (NCBI taxonomy): domain Eukaryota; kingdom Metazoa; phylum Arthropoda; class Arachnida; order Araneae; family Araneidae; genus Argiope; species Argiope bruennichi. Next base: position 51,994,674 of record NC_079161.1, on the reverse strand, counting down.
AATCGAAGCGCTTCAAATTAAATGCCCTCAAAGCATCTGTTCTCGAAATCGTAACAACACATGTTGCATAAATCGATAAAACAGATGCAATCACCAAACGATTCGGAACAAACGGCGAAAATAATTGAGCGTTTCTTGTCACTTGAAAAGATAACCAGAATTTAAAAAATTCAGCTTGTGCAGATGCACTCGAATTGATAATGGTTTACTTTCTTTATTGCTTTTAAGAACGGTTCTGATATTTTATCTGTTTCATTTTTTGGGCTGTAAAAAAGAGTTTTTATTTGACCAGAAGACAATAAAAGCATTTATCGCGTGACAAATCATCATTATACTGTTCTGGTTCGTAAAGTAATTGGCTATCCTCTTGTCAATTCTTATGCGATCAAAAAGAAACGAAAACTAATTTATTAAACAATTTGTGTTCCTAATATCAAAATGTTTGCAGTGAAAACTGTAACAAATTTCTTTCATAATGATCTAGAAACAAATGGTAAATGCTGCAAATCGTTATATATGAATTTTTTTTAATATTCTCTGACTTTAAAATGATTTAATATAAATTATAACTGATACTTTTTAATTATTTTATATCAAAGTACTTGAAATATACAATCCGAGGTAAAATTTTTGTACAAATAAATTTAAAACTTTCGAATTCGCAATGCATGTTTTGTTAGATTCGAATAAGTTTTTTGAATTCTTAAAAATAATTTCTAAGCATCTCTTTAACTTGAGAATTAAAATAATCACTTTCTACTATATTCAGTACGACTTGTGGTCTAATAAACAAAAACTCTTTTGAAAGGAAAACACAATTAGTGTTCATAAAACACATGGTATATATTTCAATATTCATACCATTACTAATTCATAACAATATTAATTTTACCGTGGGTTTTGGCGAAAACAGTCACTAACAAGCAATTTAGATATAAAAGATAGATTGTTACTCTTTATAGCAATATTGCATTTCCAAAATTATAACATCGTAAACGTGACTTCTTAAAAATGTTTATTATTAACCATTACTTATTATTATTAAAAGAATATACTATTTTTATTGCTGTATTTCACTGAATATATACTTCAGTCTATTTTCACTAATAGTCCATTATTTTGAAATTCATATATTATGCATATTCTTTTGGAAATCCAAATATGGCAACCGCGAATGAATATTTTATTTTCTTCTCCTGGTTTTATGAATCACCAAGCTTGTTCATTGCATAATGGCAACTTCTATTATAGGCAAAAAAGAAAAAGCAGGAGCTGAAAGAAAGGAATCAAATCATTTCTTGTATAATATTCTTTTGATATTAATAAATGTCTATTTCGAAAAAATAATTGTGCTATCACTCTCAAGAAATCTATTCTTGGCAGTAAATGTATATCTTATTCTGATGACATGACATGATATGAAAAAGCAATTTAAACTAATTGATTACTTAGTTTACGTTGAAATGTTATAAATTATAACGATACGCTTAAGATTTAAAGTAATTTCCTTGCAAAAATAATAATACAAGTACAGATTTACTGGGGGAAAAAAAGAAGATATTGGCCATTGCAAATTTCAAGTTATCATGTGAGAACTTTTTTTCTTAAGTCACTTGGTATCATTCCAACAGAAAAAACATCATGTTCTCACATAACTCATATTTCGCAATCACCAACATTTAAAAAAGCGATGGTTTTTGACAAAATCGATCTAGGTCTGAGTTTTTTTTCTCGATGGCCGGAATTTTTTTAGTAAAAAAATAGTTTAAACTGGTTTTAAACAATCAGATTACGCATGCTTCGATATATAGAAAATAATATATATATATATATATATATATATTATATATACACTTATACACACACACACACACACACACATATATATATATATATATATATATATATATATATATATATATATATATATATATATGTGCGTGTGTGTGTGTGTGTTTCATTTCAAAATTGTTTAAGCTCCATTTTTTTTTTTTTTGCCAGCTGGAAAAGTGAAAATTTAATATATATATATAACTTTCGTTCCTCCCCTCGCTGTTTCTTGTTCATTCCCATTTTCTTTATGCTTCTTCGATTGATAACTTCTTACGACCCTCACTTTATTGGCCAGACAAGAGAATCGGGTGAATAGCTGACATTCCCGCCAAGTTGTAACTTTTTGTTGGCGATAAGTCACAATGACACCCTTCTGTATCATTTACTAATAACACTAAAAGCAAAGGAATGATACTTCAAAAGTAATAAATCGACAATTTTCTGCCCGTGCGTTTTGTGGCTTCAAAAACCTCAAACCAAAACAACATCATGTTCTCACAGGATAGTGGGTCTAAAATAAATGCAAAAACTAGGAAGGATAAAACGATCTTTTAAGACATGAAAAGATTATCTTACTTTTATAAATGTAATCTAAATAGAATGGTGTTACTGCTCAATTTTAAACATAAATATGAGAAAGAAGCCGGAATTCAGAAAACTACTGCACTTTATAAAAAAATAAAATTTCAGATAGATGAGGTTGATAATATGACTGGAAAATATAACTTACATTCAATTAATTACTCTTTCATCTAGAACATACATGGGTTTCTTTTTATTATTATTTTCTTCTTTTGCTTCGAATATTACCATTTTAGAATATGATACAGATCAAAATTCAGACATAAAAAGAAGGTTTTACAGATTTTTTTTGAAAAAATAAGACTGATCAAATCGCTTGTGCAATAGAAGAAATTGGAAATATCTCTACGAAACTTCATTAGAAAGTTGATAATAACGATATCGGTGGGGTTTTGTATTCATGTAGCGAAGATCTGAAAGCTGATGCGCCAGCACAGATGCGTGGGCAAATCGTTTCTTGTGGAAACAGATCTCTCGAATCCACATTAAATCGGAACGGCGAATGATAACAGCAAGCCTGTCAGAAAGTTACTGCTCAAAGGAAGATCAATTTTGGAGACAAAAGAATGAAATGAAAAGCATTTTCTGGATGCAAGGTAAGGAATTATAATATATTCATTGTCTAATGAATAAATTTTAAAGAATGAAGTTTAGTTTAGTTATATTAATGTCCTATTTTTAAAGCAACATTAGGGTTATTTTGGTACGGAATTCGTAATTTTGAACCTCGGTCAGATGACGAAGACGACACTTGAACTGGCATTCTCCACTCCAAACTTGTCCACAAATCGTTGAAATATAAGTTGAATTTATCAGATTTCATAAAGTTATGATGTCTAAATAATACCCTCTTGTGTGATGCTTTTATATTTATTTTCACGCTGTTATATTAATTTTGCAGCAATATTTTTTGTATCTACAAGCCATTTTTTTCTTTAAAATAATTGTTCCTCGGACGTTTTCCTCGTCTTAAGTAAAAGGTTTGCTTGTTCCTATCTGCATGTAAAAATTGGAGGTAGACTTAAACGAATTCGGCTTGTATACCCACCACATATTATATCATTTCCGGCTATCTGTACTTCCTTCAGAGGATATAATTTTTGATCAAATATGAATTTTTAAAGCTATAATATTGTAAGTATTCTAAATTGGCGCCAATAAAACTCTCTAAAAAATAACCGATATTACTTTTGACATTTTGCTACCATTGAATTCTGATCAAGGAAAATAGTTTTTATACCTTCTCAAGATCTTAAAAAAAACCCAATCACTTATTCAATGATGTTGCTTTGATTATTATGTATATTTTCATAATTTAAAAATATATATATTTAATTAGCCACGTTTGGGGCCCAAATCATTGATATGGAATGGTTAAGTCATAGAAATTATAAACTTGGCAACGGTTAAACCGATTTGAAATTTTCGATAAAATTTTTTATTTGAGGCCTATTTCTTTAATACTTTATTTTCTCTGATTAAATGAAATGCCAACACTTTCCGAAGTATTTCTAATACTGTTTTATAGCTCCAATAATTAGCGAAACATTCAATAACAACTGCAAAAAAATCAATAACGCAATCTGAAATGTTCAAATAGTGATTTGTTTAGATTTCACTGTTGCCATTCAGCAATAAGTAACAATGCATGGATTGAAACTAAACTACAATAAACAGAATACCGATAAACTCATTTAATGTTGTATCTGAATTTGGAGACAAATTTCGAGTCCAGGCTAATTGAGGATGGATAATTAATTTCTAAATTGCTGGAAATAAATATATATTTCTAGCTTGAAAAATATTTAAATTACATAAAGAATTGTTTGAGCCAATAAATGTACTACGGAAAAAATTATAATATGTTCATATAACTAATGGCCTGGATAGCCTGGTTGGTAGGGCGTTGGATTCGAGTCCTTTGGGTTGCGTTTTCGAACCCCGCCAACCGAAGACTCTTCGTGTGTGTGGTTGTCTAGAGCACGTATATAAATCTCTCGTGGTCACAAAGTTCTCCATGTCGAGAGTAATACCACTGGGGGTAACGAATCAGGGGTAATCGTTCGTTGATTCAGGTCTAAATTACCGTCTGTAGATGAGTGAATGAAATGCATAAAAGAAGTCCGCCCCGTAAAAAGGGTTGTGACGTGTGTGTAGCTAAGTCGTACTCTTGGCCCTAGGTGGCACTACTGACAAAAAAAGAGACGCATCCTTGGCTTAAAATCACTGAATACTAAAGTTAGTGGGATTGTCTAAGACAAGTGCCATTAGAAACAACAATATATAAATAATTTATTTATAATAAATGTTATAATTTTAATCTTTATATAAATATTTATATAACTAAGGTTGTACATATGGGGCAATCATCATATTTCACCAACCAGTCCCGTATTACTATTTCTTTCGTTTTCTCCTTAAACAATTCGTTGAAGGCTGCATTCAATCATTTGAACAATTCCTGAGTTCTTCAATGAGATTTAATATTGAGTATTCTGTATTAGAAATGAAGATGAAAGTAAGCATATCTGTTGGTCTTCTAATGGCCTGACCATTTGATCTAAAGCTACAAAATTTGGCACATTTATGCCTTCGAAGATGGATATCTGCACTTCGGTGCGATTTTTTTTTTAAAGTTTTAATTAACTAAAAATTAAAGTTGAATTTTAGTGTTTTTCCGCGATAATTTCTGGGAATATTATTGCGCAATAAATTTTACATCCTTCCAAAATTTAATTTTTTTTTAATGATACCAATGTAATAACCCTGCGAATTATTTCTAAATATTGAAATTCAAAAACAAATATTTTTGTCCAATATTTTGTGTTTATATATATCCAACAAGGAATTACATTTTTGCTGTGAAATTCAAATCATTTTCATTGTTTCATCAAATATTTCATGGCGTGATTCTCTTCTTTGGTTTGTTTTTGCTAAATAAGAAATATTCTGTTCAATATCGGAGTAATTTATAGGACTAATAAAAAAAGTGAAATTAAAATACCGTTAAATACAAAAGATGTACGAATCGTACATTTGCGATTTTAACAGCACTATGATGTCATGGGATCTGCCTTCATTGGAAAGGTTCATGTTCACAGTAAATATAATACATATGACGCTATTAAAATAACATTGCTTTAATATTTGTCAGTTTGGACATGAAGTTATATCTGAAAGGACATGAAGTTATACCTGAATGATTTATCTGAAATGAAATATAACCAATATTTACGGCGAAGCGAGGCGATTTCTATTTCATATCTAAAAATTAGATACATCAAGAGTTGTAACAGTGGAATTCTATTCAATTAATTTTTGCGGCTAAAAGCTTTAGAGAAGACAAATACCAACAAAACTAGGAAGCAATTATAAATTTATGTAAGAAAGAGAAATGGCTGAAGCTTTGTTTTAGATGGAAATTGCAATGATAAAAATCATCTCTATCTCTAATTATAATAAAGTGTGTGTGTGTGTGTGTGTGTGTGTGTGTGTGTGTGTGTGTGTGTGTGTGTTGGAGTTCTACAGGCAGACCGTTAACAACTAAATCGTTAGCAAATGCCAAGAGCAACCCAATTTGGCACATATATGCTTAGGAGGATGTCATTGCGCATTATGGAGAAAGATTTTGATTTTTAATTAAATTAATTAAAAATTAAGCAAGATTTAGCCATTTTTTTCCATCATAGCTTAAAAAGAGATTGCAGACCAAAAATGTTTTACATCATATTAAAATTTAAAATTTTTTCTTTATATTGTGCCATTTTTTTTCTTTATAATTTCTTTTTATATTTTAGTATTTTTAGCATATTTTACAGCAATACATTTATCTGCGATTAAAAAGCTCAAACCTTTTTCATTTTGGAATTTTTTCATTCTTGAGGATCAAGATAGAAAGATTCGGCTTATTTTTCCATCTTCCATGGTTTTCGTAAAACATTTTTTAATTGATTTTTTCCTTTTGAAATTTTGTTGTATGCTTACAATTAAAATTTAACTTCAGAACGAAATAAAGTTGAAGCATTTTTAAACACAGCTTCTCATTTCTCTGATATAATCGAATCTGTAAAAATATAGACAGAAAATTAGAAAATCCCATAATACAATGAATAGAATTCTCTAAAGTTTCTAAAATACCATTATGGCTACGAAAATCTGAAATTTAAAAATATTTTGTTAAGGAAATCATTAAGGTCATATTATACAAAATATTTAATTGAAATTTTTAGCAACCATCATTTCCGGTGAAGCAACTGGTCGTCAAACGCAGCTAGTAGAGTAACATGACTCCATAGACTGAGTCATCATCTGAAATTCACCCACATCACCTTTTTTTCCCACCTGGTAAAATATTTTGGAAGACTTCATCAAACACCATCACTCTGCACTGGAAATCTGTGCGTTATGAATAATACACCAGCTGCCCGAGCGACCGTTACAGTTACAGAACTCAACCGTTGACCCAACGGTTTTTCTGCAGCACCCCTTCTCAATCAATGCATGGAACTTCAATAATGACAAAAATGCAGAGTACTTGCAGTGGAACGTAAATAAGCTCATGGGACAGAGGGGATGAAAATATAAAAATGCAGCTTTTCAATCAGGTGGGGGAGTAAGAGAGTATGGGGAAATTAGTTATGTAGTTTACTATTCCCATAAAATTATTAATACTGGGTTGAATTCTGAATCTTGTGAATATTTGGCGATGAGATGTTTTACTGATGATGATTGTTATATTTAATTTCAATTAAATCTTATCGATAGAACTTCATGATCATAATTCTGTTAAATTATCAGATATTAAAACAGAGTTATTTTAATTGCCTTACACATATTATCTTCATTGTGCAGATGGACCTTGATAATGGAAGTGATTCATGGTATCATAGTAATTTAAAAACGTTAAAAGTGCAATTTATCTATCTTCAAGCGTTTTGTGATACTGGAACTGCATTTTTACTTTCTCGTATGCATATTAAAGTATAGTAATCACCAAAAAATTCGAACTCGAAATTTCGACGAATTTCGACGTTTTAAACCTTCCTAAGTTCGTATAAAAAAAAAAAAACATTTTTGGAAAATCTCTTACTTCCTGTCAGTGACAAAGGTAATTCAAAAACGGTTTAAGCTGGACGGTTGAAATTTGGTATACTGTCTTAATTCCGAATATGTACATTTCTTTTAAACTTTAAGCAAAATCCGTGTAGAGGAAATCTGTCTGTCCGGTTGTTCGAATATAAATCCACACGATAACTATAAAATGAAGAAAACTAGACGAATAAAATTCGTTTCACAGATTTAACATCTATAGTGTAGATATCTATAAAAGTTTGAGACCAATCCAACGAGGGTTTGATTGTCTGTCTGTCTGTACTTTTAGAAATATGTAAACGCAATAACTCAACAACGGAATTGTTTAAATACATCAAATTTGGCATGGGATTTTGTGACTACAAATGAAAACTTGGGTCACATTTTTGTTTCAGTCTAGTAGGAAAAGCGCATCTAAAACACAAATTCGATTTTCGCATGCTATTAACCACACACCAAGGATTACTCGCCAAAAAAATCGCCAAGGATGACACGATAATTTCAATAAAAATACTAAATTCACGTCAAATTTTAATATTTCCTAAGTATTAAACGTCAAAGATATGCAAGGTGTTCTCTGGGTTAACGCCTTTATTACAGAATATGCGAGAAAATTTTTTGGTGACCATTCCCCTGGTTTTTATTCAAGTTGAAAATTGCGCAGATATTAAACACAATCCTTTTTCTTTAGTTTTCAACATTGGATGAAAATTAAGCCATTAAACATTTGATGAAAAAATAAAAGTGGTTTCAATTGGAAATTTAAAAAAAAATTGAAAAATTTAGAAAAAGTTGCATGATTTTTAAATTAGTGTCATTAAAAAGAGAATTTTTTAATTTCCTAATAATATAAAATTCATTTATGCGCAAAAATAATTTCGTAGTTATCGCGAAAAAATGGCAAGTTTCAATTTAATTTTTAATTCATTAAAATTTCGGAAAAATCACTTCCAGAATATGAATTTTCACTTTTCAAAGTATTATGTGACAAATTTCGTAGCTTTAAGTCAAAAAAGTCTGGTTTGTAGAGCGCTAACAAATATACAGGCACACACACATACATATTCATGTTTATTATTATTAGCAGAAATTAATGGTTATGGTTTCAAATGAAATTGAAATCTATTACCTCTGTAAGACAAGATATTATTTTTTTAATTAATACTTGTTATCATTTTATGAATTAACCCTTTCTAGGGCCGTGGGAAGTATGCTTCCTACCAAATTTATCAATCTTTGTATGAAATTATGTTGGTTGGCATAAGTTCTGACACATTTTTTTAGTAAGTCAGAAACTCAGATGCTTCAGTTCTTTATCTCAGACAAAATGATGTGTCTTGATTTGTTACTTAATTATTAATTAAACAAATTAATGAATTAATCAAATTAAATTTATCTAATAAGCTAAATGAATTCCTTTTCTTATTCTAATTTCAAGCTTAAAAATATTTTAACATAATATGACTAGAAAAAAAAATGGCCCTTTAAAGAGTTAACAGAGGATAAGAAAACAAAGCCTGTAATTGATAATTGACGAACACAGAAAAAAAATTATTTATCCTATAGTGTTACCAAATCAAAATTGCAATAAACGTTAAGCTTTCTTAAAATTAAAATCTAAATGATCAACACTCAATAAACTGATTGAAGCACTTATTTTTAATTAAATTATGATTGAAAAAGATTTTACTTTCATGAAAACGAGCAATATACAGATTAAAATATATCTCCATTCATAAAATACTACCCGCCTTCGCCGACCAGCATGTTGACCGTGCTTGATTTCATCAAATCTCGTATTCATTACTATGGCGTATGCATATATAAACAAAACTATAATTATAGTCCCAAAATCGCATTCCAAATTTCATATATTTAAGTTGCAAACGCAACATAATATATTATATTGTGTTTTTTAGGTTTAACGTTTATATGTTTGCGAAAGAACAGACCGATAGATAATCAAACTTTTAATAGTTATGCTGATAAATATATCATTGAATATATAAATTCATTTTATGAATATATAGATTTTATATATGAATATATATGAAGTTTATTTATGAATGTATAAATTTCATATATGAATATATATGAAGTTAATTTATGACTATATAAATTTCATATATGAATATGTATGAAATTTGTTTATGGATATATAAATATCATTTTTATGAATATATACATTTCATAAAATATCTACTCTCAAAATGCTAAAATTATGAAACGAATTTTGCAAAGCTACAAACTAACAGAGTCAACTCCTTGTTGAATTTGGTTCCATAGTTGATACATACTTCATATGATGCAAGGTTGATACATACTTTAGATGATAAATCTGTGTATCAGATTTTAACCATACAGTTTTCTTCGTTTTATACTTGTATTTATACAATCGGGCAGTTAGACTTTTTCTTAAAGAATTTCGTTTAAAATCACATAGAAATCTACAAATTTGGTGTTAAGATAATAAATATACCAAATTTCATCCATTCAGTTCAAAGTATTTTCGAGTTGATTTGTTCACAGACGGACATAATTCCAAAAATGAATTTTTCGAATTCAGAATAGTCTAAAACGAGAAGACTCGTCAAAATCTCGAGTTCGACACTTTTGACAATACTTCACTTTTTTTTCTATATTTCGTATACGGAAGAGAAAAAATTTTACGGAAAAGAAACTGATATCACCGAAAAGATTTATTTTTCATTTTAAAATAGTGTAGAAAAAAAGTTATAATATATTAATATACTTTTAAATTATTGAGGAATCATGTTGATTTTGCCTTATTGTATACCGCAGTATGCACTTTACAGATGGCATACTAGCCTATAAACGTTATCATCTATGCGTATAAATGGAAGACTATAGGTATCTGCGTGCGCATGTATGTATCTGCAATATCCAGATAAATATATCGGACTTACAGCCATGAAATGTCGCTCAGAAATTTGTTGTTACTCAGACTTAGTGCATTTCGAAGCCTTAATTTTTAAATTTAATACCGAAAATTTTTTATTCAATATTTTGTTTCTTTGGATAATTTTTTTACATGTTTTTATCTGTAATATTGTTTTTAAAACTGTGATAAAAAATCGATACACTATCGAAGAGAATAAATAGTTACTATTTCAAAGAAATTCATTTTGAACTTTGATTTAATATACTGAATTTTTTTACTTACTTTAAAAAAATAATTACTTTTTTCCAAAAATTTCTAAATATTAAAACTAAAAATTTCCATATACAGCATTTTAATATCGTTATTTATTCACTTATTTTTCAAATTTTTGAGCTCATTTTCCCAACATTTCCGTCTTAAAACACGAACAATCAAAATATATTTTTTCATTGATTTTTAATTCATTGTTTTCTTTGGTGAGTTCAATGTTTTCTTTGATGATCCTAAAATGGCAATTTTCGGGCAGAAGTTTTATTTCTTCTCTGATTTGGCAAGGCGCCAAATGAGAAAAAAATCAAGATTTTTTTTTTTAATTTAATTCAAATAAAATCGTTTGCAACAAACTTTCTAAACCTCATTGTCTCTTTTTGACTTCATTTTATGTTATCTGTTTCAATTTATCAATATCATTATCACGAAGAAAAATCAGCAATCAAAATTAGTATTCTTTTTATTTTGTTTTCTTAATACATGTGGATTCGAATATATGTGGATTATATTCGAGTTAAATATGATCTTAACCTATCAATTGCCTTTCCAATCGCCGAAACAGTTGTCACGATAAATGATATCATTTTTTTATATATATTTGACCATAAAACTGTGTTTATTTTAATTCTACGATAAATAGAAACCGAGATATGTGATTTTTTATAAACCATCCTAGCTGAAAACGAAACCGGAGGTATCAAACGGAAGTTGAATTTTTTTCAACATTTTATCAAATACACGCCTTTCTGAATTATAATTTATTTTAGAATTTGTTTCATCAGCACGCCACGCATATTAGAATACGTTTTGAGTAGTTTTTATGCAGAAAGGATTGGCAATTATATCTGCTTTTGAACATTCTTTATTCTTACAAAACATTTTGGGTACAAAACAAATAAAAACTTAAAATAATTTTTTTAAAAAAACTAAGATTTTGTAAAAATTTATAAACAAAATATGATATCTTAAAAATTTATTAATATATTACCTTGAAATTTAGCATATATATTACCTTAAATGTTTCAAAGGCAATGAACTAGGGACATAACTATGAACTGAGTAATTTTTGTTTTAGAGCTGCCTAATATAATTTTCAACAACGAATTTTTGAAATTTTCAATACAGAAATACTCGATTAGATATGACTTTTTTAAATATGCATACATTTCTTAGATTCTAGTTCATTCCCTTCACCACAGCTATAAATATGTTGTATATAAAAATAATTGGAATATTTGCAATATAATTTTTAGTAGGGGGGTTTGCATTTTTGTTTCAATTTTCACTATTTTTTACCCAAATTGACACATTTTATAGAATCTCAATTGGCACAGAATTTTCTGATCAATATTTTTCATTATTTGTAATCACATTGTTCGAGAAAATGAACTTAAATAACTTATTAGAGGGATTTTTCAAAAATTTGTCGCCGTAGGTAAATAGGTACCTTAAAACAATTTTTAATATTCTTCTAATAACTTCACACAGATAGAAAAATGTTTCCACGTATTTAGCAAAATACATGAATTAATAGCCTAATATTTAATTGCAGGAGTTCTTTTATCACTCCAAAACTAGGTACAGAAGCAGATGTTTTTTTTAACATTCCAAAAGTACAAACAAAAGTAGATTTTCTTTTTACATTGTAAATTTCTCTTTTACAGCTATTAAATAAACTATATTAAGTCAAAATATTGAGTATACATTTTAAAAGATATAAACTTAATGCTATGCTGTACTAATATGGTGCTCTTTTATATAACTTTTTTACTGAATAGTAGATAGTTTCATGGGTGGGTCTATTTAAAAAGGAAGTTAATTTATCATAACAATGATGCTTTAATTGTTTTCAATATCTATGCTTCTTTTAATTGCAAAATATCTATCTTCCTCTGTTTGTATGCAATTAAATGTCATGTGTTTTGTTTCATTTTTCATCCAATAATTTAACTTCATGGTTCTCGTTGGAAATGGCGCTTTCGAACTACATCAAATATTTGCTTCATAAATACAAATATAATTACTAAATAATTTACTGCAACAAAACAATCCTAATTGGATGGAACTATCATTTTTCTCTTTATTGTTTGCTAAAGAATAAGGCGTTCCAGTAATTGCTTATGTAATACATCTCTTTCGTGAGTTGGTCTTGTGTTTTTCTTTTACTTCTAAAAAATACCACAAATATATCTTGTCTGCATATAAATAGGAATTCTGACAGCCCCCATTTGTTGTATAAGACGCAAAAATCCATAAAAAGAATGAATTCAGAACATCGAATAATCGAATCTTTTATCCCAAAGTAATTTACCAAATTGAAGAAGAACAATGGCAGGCCGATATGATCCCTGACAAAGGCGACCTACTTCTTCTTCTTAAGGACATGCACAAGCCGAATCTTTATTTTATATTAGTCTCAGGTAGAAATGTTCTGAAAAGAAAAAGGTCTAAAATCCTTCGACTAAATGTCAAAGCTTGTGTCCACATGTCTGAAGTCGGCGGGGCTCCAATCTACAAAATGACAGCACATAGACTGAGATCCGTTAGCGTCTGTTTGCGCAGCGGGCGCGGCCCCTTAATGCGGGCCCCACGTTGATGAACGAGCAGGGCAAACATTGTTCCTCTGCAATGTTCTTCATTTTTCAAGGAAGGATCGTTAAAAGCGAGACTTCGATTTTTCCATCAGAATACAAAAGTTCTTAACAGAAAAATCGTCTGCCACTAAAATATGCGATAAAGGAAACGTAGAAGATTCGCATTTTAATTTGGAAAAAAGAAACCCAAACATATACTTACGGAATTTTAAAGAAATACTACATAAAAAAGAAAAAGAAAAGTATTTGAATTGGTGTGTTTATTTATTTTTTATGTGTTTTGAAAGATTTAATCTAACACAAAAAGAAAAGAAGCTTTCTAAAAGAACAAACCTGTAACTGAAATTTTTATGAATAAGCAATTTTAGAAAGGTCGATTATGTATGTAATATAATGAATTTTATTTTTAATGTTATTGATAAAATGTATGTATAAAGTTAATATGAATAAAACTAATTGTGACTAAAATCCCGGATGGAATCCGAGCAAAATCTGCATACTATTATTTAAGAAAGGAAAAAGAATGTAATCAACGTTTTATGATATAAAAATATTTAATTAATTAAAAATTAATCTAAATGTGTCTGCTTTTTTTTAGTAGTTTTGTGCAAATCATCTCACTAGAAATACTTTTACCGTTTAAAATTCAAAATTTTACCTTTCCAATTATACTTCATTTTCTTAATAATTTGCTGTCAATTTTTTAATAAGTTCTCAAAATTTAATAAATAATTCAATAGATCAATGCATACTCTTTTTAAGAAAGGATTTTTAAGGAAACATTATCGGTAGGCAACAGTGGAATTTTTAGCAAATCTAAATTAACTTTTTTTTACATTATATTCGTTTAAAAATTATTTTTGGCAGCGTTTTTTATCCTTTTTAGAAGGATTCTAAAAGTTTTTTGAATAGGTTAAAAAGTCATTAATATTAAAATCACTTCTCATCTTTATCTGCGCCTTCTATGAATTGATAAATAATTTATATTAGAATTGAATTTTATTATGATAAGAAGAATAAAGAATAATTTAATAATAAAGTCATTATTAAAATCACTTCTCATCTTTATCTGTGTCTTCTATGAATTAATAAATAATTTATATTAGAATTGAATTTTATTATGATAGGAAGAATAAAGAATAATTTAATAATAAAGTCATTAATATTAAAATCACTTCTCATCTTTATCTGCGACTTCTATGAATTAATAAATAATTTATATTAGAATTGAATTTTATTAGAATAAGAAGAATAAAGAATTTTTAACTTATCAAGAAAATTCGCTATCGACGGTATTTAAAAATCGTCTGATAGTATTGATAGTTTCATTTTAATTAAATATATTCAAAAAGTCGAAGGATTTTTTTATATTATAATATTTTTATTAATAATTACTTTTGTTGGTGTTTTATAGGGCAAACTATTAAGCCTAAAATTATAAACTTAGTCAAAGATATACTTTGGAAGGTAGATATGTACAACGCGGAGCAATTTTTTAAAGATTTTAATTAGAATTTCAATTAATTGAAAAAGAAATCAAATTCGGCCGTTTTTCCAAAACTATTACACAAAATAAAAAAATAAATTTTACTCTAACTTAAAATTAAAAAATAATATATGTTTATATATTCCGTTAATAACAATTAAATTGCTGTATAATTTCTTGTTTAATTTATTTAAAATAATTATTAGCATATATTTAAACAATATTTTTTATGGCTGAGGTAATATTCAAATTGTTTTCATTGTTGTTAATAATGTTTCATCTGGGATTTTTTTTTTTCATGGTCGATAATCAAATTATGAGAATTCGATTTATTTGTTCATATGAGTAGGTTGCAGTACGTTACTTGTACGAAAATCAAACTTAAATTTAATTAATAATTAAATGATATATCGTTCTGAAAAATTTCATATAATATGTGATACTGAAAATATACGAATATTTAAACTCTATAATTAGGAAGTTAACGAAAATTCTTTCACAAAATTCTCACTTTACAAACACGAAACAAATCAAGTTACATAAAAGTGTGTAATAAATTATTTATTTCTACATTTCATTAACTTTTTAATTCTGATTTCGTGAAATAAAATTTCTGAATAAATATATATTTGTAATGATATTTCTAAATCAAAATAAAATCCTAATTAATTTCCTAATTTTTATCTTACTTTAGTCCATTATTAACTTCATTCTAAAATATTCTCTTATTTCCTGATTCACTTCCACCTTTTTTTATTTAATTAATGCAACAGAAGCTCTATAAAATTGCAGGAATCGACAAGTTCCCACACCCCAAGTAAAGGGATAAAAAATTTTTTTATCTAAACACATTCTTTTAAAAGATCGCTATAATAATTATCTTGCTTGTAAAGAAAGAAATCTCACAGTAAATAATCATTTGGATAAATATTTCGTTCGCTTTTCTCTCTTTTCGCTTCTGTGTCGTTCTGTGAAGTAACGTACCTTGTCGCTACTTGCTTGTACCTAAAGTATACCTCCTGGGGAGATATAAAGCGATGTTTAAAATTCGAAAGTGTCTTCTCTCTCTCTTCGATCACAAAACTTCTTTAAAATATATGTTTTACATATATATATTAGCGTTCTAAATTTTTACGTCAAGAAAAAGGTTCGTAAGTTGTGAAAGTTTACAAGTTATAGCGTCTCTTCAAATAGCAGAATCGATGTTAGGTATTAAAATAACAAAACAAAAAAAAAAAAAAAAATTCAGGATCGGCTGCTGTTTACAGTGATTCAATCAACAAAGCCACTGAAACGTTTCGCGCAGCTGTTTTGTGCCCAGTTTAAAGCTCCGGAATTCTGAAGAATGCGCGCGCACAAGCGACAGTTGCTAGCAGCAGATGGACAGCATGCTCAGACAAAACATGATCACGAAGAGCTCCGTAATGTAATCATTGCTATTCCAGGGCGGCCCTGGTCGCTAAATGAACATTCACGGCTCATTGAACAGACTGGGGTAATTGTGCTTGCCCCCATCCCAGGTTGGCACGGGCCTACATCGATGTCATTATCGGTCACTACTGAAATGATTACTTTGCCCTAAGGGGAAGAAAGGGGAGGTTGAGTCTACCTATAATTCTTATTTGGTGTCCATCAAGGTATCTATGAGTATGCTAAAACGATGCAAATAAGCAATAGTAGACAATTTTGAAAATTTAACTGATTTTTCTATCTTGATTATTTATGGATTACTAGCAGTACCAACACAACGTTGCCCATGGCATAGCATCCACGAGGAAAAATTAGCTTTAAAGTTAAGTCTGGCCTCCACCTGATATGACATGGGCATGTCACGCGACATCAAACAAAATGAAAATATATTTAGAAATCATCAAAAATAACTACAAAACAATTTTTTATTGCACACATTCAGAAATATTTAGACTGTTAAAAAGGTAAAAATATGATATGTCCATAGACAAAACAATTCACTAAAAATATACAATAGAAGTGCTGTTTTAAAATTTAAAAATATGCAAATAAGTCACTGTACCCACTGCTCCATACTTGATTATCAACTCTGTATAATCTGATGTGAAAATAAAATTCAACTTGCTTCATAATATTTCTTTGTATTTCTTTCTGTGCGATCATTTCACTCCTCATGGGAATCATTCTGTCTCTGTCATTCAATTGCAGTGCAACTTAAATAGAGACAGTTACTACCAACAACAGAAGACTCTCCTTCCCTAAATGTGGCCTTTCTTTTTATGATTTTTGATATCCGAGCGTTTCTTTCTTTTCTTTATCATTATCGAGCAACAATCGAAGCGTTTTAGCATTTAATGTGCTCATGCCACGGCTGGATTTCCTTTTTTGGGGGCATAATGAGTTTTGAATTGCTGTTTAAAATCAGATGTAAAAAAAGAAATGCATCTCATATGCATACCACATCTCTTGCTATTTGTGCAGTTTGAGGTTTTAATACATGCGCGGATAAATGCAAAGCACAGATACTGCTATTTTACCCATGAGCGAATCGTAGTAGGAAAATAATTAAAATTGCAATTATAAAACACCTTTTTTTTTATATGACATCCATATACTAAAACCTTCCCCAATAAATGTCTTACAAAGTTGTACAAATATCTCCAATATCAGTTTAGTTTTTCTCTTTTAAACATACAGATGCTTTCAGGAGACTTCATTTTATATTATGTATAGATATACTCATAACAACTATGGATGACTTATTTATGTTAGGTAATTATTATATTATGTAATAAGAAACTGTGTTATACTTGTTTCAAGGGTAATCACAAAACAAAGGATTGTAAATCGAAAATCAAGTGTGTGATTTCTCCTAACAGGTACCATATAACAATGTGTTTTGAATTACCTGTAAATAAAAAGAGAGATTTCAACAAACGTGACGATCAACTCGATCAACGCTTTGATCGCCAAAGAATATTCTGAAGTTGAATTACTTACTGCATACTATGCTTGTAAATATTGAAGCCAACGGAAAGCAGAAGTACGTACCCCATTTCAGATTATCATTATATATATATATATATATAATAATAATAATCTGAAATTTGGAATATATATAACGAAATTTTGACATCTTTTCCAAATATTCCAATATATTTGGAATATATTTCCAACTATATTCCAAATTTCAGATTTTATATATATAATAATCTGAAATTTGGTATATATATAACGAAATTTTGACGTTTTCCTATAATTATTTCCGAAATTTATATTACATAAAAATTATTCCAATATCGTTTCAAAATTTTGAAAATTTTCCTTTTCATGATATCAATTTAACAGCGTTGCAAATTTCTCCTATTATATATATATATATATATATATATATATATATATATATATATATATATAATAATCTGAAATTTTGAATATATATAACGAAATATTGACGTTTTCCCATAGTAATTTCCGAAATTATTACTGCATAAAAATTATTCCCACATGGTTCCAAAATTTTAAAAATTGTTTTTTTTTTATTATACCAATTTCACAGTCGTTCAAATTTCCTCCTGACTTTCGGAAAATTTCTGAATATATATATATATATATATAATCTGGGATTTTGAATATATATAACGAAATTTTGACGTTTTTCCATAACAATTTCCGAAATTATCATTACTTAAAAATTATTCCGACATCTTAAAAATTGTCTTTTTTTATTATACCAATTTAACTGTCGCTCAAATTTCTTCTGACTTTTGGAGAATTTTTGAATCTTTATAATAATCTGAAATTTTGAATTAATTGTAACGAAATTTAGATGTTTTTACATAATAACTTCCGAAATTATAATAGCTTAAAAATTATTCCGATATCGCTTCAGAATTGCAAAAATTGTCTTTTTAATGATACCAATTTAGCAGTCATGCAAATTGACTTTTGAAAATTTTTTGACTTGATAATAACCCGATGACCTGACCAGTGGTTTCATCTGGAATATTGTCCGTAATTTATTAAAGCCGTATTATTTCAACTGTATGAAGTTCTGTTTATTGGGTAAAAGAACTTTTTAATGGAAATGAGTTTCCTAATATCATAGTCCTGTTAAAAATATAAATGCTCGGTTCATCTACTTTTTAAATAAAGGGATTACTATTCCATTATTTTATACGTCCTTTAAACAAAACAGATAAATAGCAAACAGAATCTTTCCTCTTTAAGTTTAAAAAATGGAAGAAAATCAGGTTATTAAATATTTGATAAAACAATAAAAACACCAAATTTGAATTTTTTTTTTTTATAATTCATTGAAGCTTACAGTTTTCATTTGAAATCTATTAAATTTCACTATCCGTACACATTGTTGTTGTTGTTGTTCTGTGAAGTAAGACAATATACGTTTCAAAATTCTGAAACGGTTTTCAGAATTTATCTGGAATATTGTCTATTTAAACAGATCTTAAAGATCCCACGAATTATTATTTAAATTTTAATTTCCTTTTTCTTTCTTTTTTTCTTTTTCGTTAGTTTTATTTTCTGAATAATTCAAAAAAATCCATATAATCTTTATTTTCTGAAATTTTACTTTATATATATATACAGTGGCTCAAAAAATTGAGAGTACACCTTACTTTTACTTGATAAATCCGACTTCCAATATAAATAACACATTACCGAGAAGTGCAAACATGTTTTTATTTTTACACATAACAAATGGTTTAATTTAGAGTAAAAATAAAGAAAAATCAACGAAAAACTTCTAAAGTGAAAAATTTCAGAAGCATTTTAAATAAACTTACTCAGATTTTTGCCTCAAAAAATTGAGAGTACACCAATGAAATTTTTGCAATATCTCGCATGGAAACAAAGTGTCACTGTTAAGTTGCATGTCTTTTGACTCCTATAATGACCTCTAAAAATCATGGTACTGATTCGACGAATTTTTGGCGGTATCTGAAGATATTTTATCCAATTCTTCTTGCAACACTTGTTTTAAATAGGTTTTGTTTTTAATTTTGTGTTTTTGAACCACTTTTTCGAGTATGACCCACGAATATTTTATGGCATTGATGTCAGTGTACTGTGGTGGAGTTTGTAACTGCTGTTTACAATGAAAAGGCTCCACATTTTGACTTTACGAGCATTTTGTTTGGGTTCGTTGTCCTACTGGAAAATGAAATTTCCATCTAAACCAAAATTTTTAGCACTTTCCTTTAGATTGCTGCGAAGTATATCCAAGTAAACCATATGGTTTATAATGCCATCTATAAAAATTAAATTTTCTACCACGGATGAAGCCATGCAACCTGAAATCATGACTTAGTCATCGTCATGTTTACCTGTAGGACGTCAATTTTTTGGATCCAAAGCAGTATTAGGCTTTCTCTATACAGTAAGATGGCTGTCACTGCCAAAAATGTTGAGTTTTCTTTCATTACTAAATATAACTTTCTTTCAAAAGTTATTGGTCCTCAACTGATGAGTTTTAGCAAACTTTAAATGCTTTATCTGAATTTGCAAGCTGATGAACTGTTTCTATCTAACAATACGACTTTTATATCCAGCTTGTTTAATGGCATTTCGCACAGTTACTGCACTTACACTTTTGCCTATGACTTGAAAAGTTTCTGCAACAAGTTGGGTGAACCATATAGTCGCAGCAATCTAAAGGGAAGTGTTAAAAATTTGGGTTTAGAAGGAAATTCCATTTGCCAGCAGGACAACGATCCCAAACAGAATGCACGTAACGTCAAAATATGGTGTTTTTTACATTGTAAACAGCAGTTACACACACCACCACAGTACCCCAACATCAATGCCATTGAATATTTGAAGGCCATACTCGAAAAGGTGGTTCAAAAACACAAAATTAGAAACAAAATCCATTAAAAACAAATGTTGAAAGAAAAATTAGATAAAATATCTTCAGATACAGTCAAAAATTGGTGGAATCGGTACCATGACGTTTAGAGGCCATTATAGGAACCAAAAGACATGCAACTTAACAGTGACACTTCGTTTCTATGCGAGATATTACAAGAATTTCATTGGTGTACTCTCAATTTTTTGAGACAAAAATCCGAGTATGTTTATTCAAAATGCTTCTAAAACTTTCCAATTTAGCAGTTTTTCGTTGATTTTTCTTTATTTTTACTCTAAATTAAACCATTTGTTATGTGTAAAAATAAAAACATGTTTGCACTTCTCGGTAATGTGTTATTTATATTGGAAGTCGGATTTATCAAGTAAAAGTAAGGTGTATTCTCAATTGTTTGAGCCACTGTATATAAAATTTAATGTGTATCTGTAAAATTGTTTTTTTTTAATTATTTTCTATTGATTTTTATATTATTTTCTTTAAAAAAACTTTTATAAATGAAATTTCATCTTACATTTATTTTAATATGGATATTTCCAACATAATTAAAAAAGAATCTTACAAAAGTGTAACTATTTATTTAATTCGGGGGCTTATGGATTAATTTGAAAAAAAAAAGAGGCTAGAGGAACTGAAGCTGTTGAAAGATATATATGTTTAAATCAGCTAATAAATATACATAAAAAAGATTTAAAACTATTTAATAGTCTGTTCATTTATTTACTTTCTCATAAATGTACAGTAGACTCCCAATTATCCGCGGGCGGGTTATCCGCGCCTGCCGCACAAAGTTTTTTTTTTTTTTTTTTTTTTTTTTTTTTGACTGATTTTTTCAAAAAGGTGTAATTTTACAGTTATGCTTTTGTAATTACATAATACATTACAGTATTAAAACAGTACATATGTATTAATTTTTCTGTGTATCCTTGACACCTCTCGTAAGTACAAAGCACTTTTCAGTTTTCATTAACAAAATGCATTTTAGGTTAGTTTTGAGTGATATACTAAAATATTAAGCGTTAGTTAAACATTTCCTGCTGTTTATTTTACGTTTTATTGTACCTAAAACGATTTTTCAAAGTTGGAATGACTGTTTCCTTTTTTGCTATACACGTTTTTAACTTTTTTCGGATTATCCGCGATTTTTGTTATCCGCGGCGGCCGCGCCACCCAATTCCGCAGATAATCGGGAGTGTACTGTAGTATGAAAAAAAAAAAAAAAAGTAAAGTAATCGTCAAAAATTTCGAACTCGAGATTTTGATGACTCACTACCATTTAGACCCCCCCTGAGTTCGAAAAATACATTTTTGAAAAATGTCCATCCATCTGTCTATGGCAAAGATAACTCAAAAACGTTTTGATCTAGACGGGTGAAATTTGGTATACTATCTTTATACCAATCTTGTATATTTCTATCAAATTTGATCAAAATCTGCTCAGAGGCAATCTGTCTGTCCGACAGTTCGAATATAATTTAACATGATAACTATAAAATGAAGAGAACTAGATGAATGAAATTCGGTTCACAGATTTAAAATTTATAGTTTAGATAGTTACGAAAGTATGAGATTGCAACTGGGTTTGATTGCCTCTCGGTCTACACTATAAGAAACATGTAAGCGCAATGACTGCAAAATGGAATTTTTTAAACACATCAAATTTGGCATCGGATTTTGTGACTACAAATGAAGTTTTGGGTCTAACTACAATAACTACAAAATGGTGAGAGATAAATAGATTAAATTCGTTACATAAAATTAACATTTATAATCTACACATCTATGAAATTTTAAGCCAAATCCAACAAGGGATTAACCGTCTATTGGTCTGTGCTTTTAGAAGCATCTAAAAGCGATAACTCAAAGACGCAGTTACTTAAATGGCGAATTTTTGTTTCAATTGGTTCGGACAAAGGTATCTAAAGTACATATTCGATTTTCGGATACTATAAACAGCAGGAATTAATCGCAAAATAACTCTCTAAGGATGACTCGATAGATTCGGTAAAAATGTTAAATTCACGCCAAATATTAATATTTCGTAAGACTATTGTTCGCCAATGCTATGCTGAAATAACATCTTTTTTTAAGTATATGCGAGAACGTTTTGGGAAGACCACATCCGCTTATTTATACACTTGAGATTATGGTCAATCATGTTTTTTTTTGAATTAGTAAATATTTTTTTATTATCACAGTTGAAAAGAGAAGAAACAGATGACAAATATATAACTGATAGTCAATGAAATATTTTATTTTATTTTTTTATGTTACTAATTAAATTGCCTTCCCCCCTTAAAAGCTATTTTAATTAAATAGAAAGTTTAAATATTGAATATATTTAGTGATGTTACGTTGCTTATATTCCAACACCAACCTGGCGGGTTAAGGTATGACACACTTTAAGTTCAAGCTGTTGCAAGTAATAATAGATATATTTTCAAACTATTTTCTGTTGTTGCGACTTATGGCACTTTACAAGCCCGCTGACAGTTATCTATCAGCGATTTAAGGCAAGTGAGCGTCTCTTGTTTTTTCAGTAGCTCCAACTAGGGCCAAGAGTACGACTTAGCTACTTTATGCGTCACATTCGCTTGCACAACCCCTTTTTACAGGAGGGCACATTCACACATCTCACAGATAAAACACAGGAGAACAACCATACCCGAACAGGGACTCGAACCCGGGAACGCCCAGATCACGACTATTTTCTGATCTACTCTATTATATATGTATATAAAAAAAATACTTGCATTAAGCCGATTATTGAAGATAATGAATGATTGACTTCAATTCAGTAATTCCATATAGTCAATTCATGTACACGTGTTACATATCAAATGCCACTTCATAAATTAAAGATTGAAATCCATTCTACGTCCTACAGAAGGAAAGACGAAGTGACGTCACAGTACAGCGGAAATGACGTGTAATTAATTATTGGATCGCATGCGCAATCATGCTAATTATACTGATTGGGAAGTTAAATGAATTTGCTTCATTGTTTGCTTTTTAAATATAGATTTTTTTTTGAACAAATTTCTTTATTTTAGTGAAATAGCCTAAATCCAATATCTACAGAAGAAACTCGTGGTATTTAAATACATAAAATGATAGCACGTTTTTAATGCACATATTTTTGTAAAATCAGCAGTGACTTATGCGTTTTTAATTATTTCTATAAGTTTACACTAATGCGCTTATTTGGCGCTATTAGCAACTAAATCCCCTCTTTATTTTTTTACACATAAGCGCACCCTAAATAAATGTTAGCCGAATATTAGCCCTCTACTTTTAAACGTAACAAAATGAAAGCCTATAATCTAAGTTAACTGCCTCACTCGGTGCTTAAAATCGAATAAAAAACACATAAAGAGCGAAAGGGGGGACGCGACGCATAGAATAACAGAACCACTTTGTTTCTAGACATCTCGAACAAGGGGGGGGGAAGACGAGTCTCAAATGGACTTCACAGGAAATGTTTTTCATATTCCGCCCTAAGGGTCCAATCAGGCCATCTGTGCATGCAGGGGAGAGTATGGTGGCAGCACGCGCGAGATGACGTACTCGTATTCCATCCAGCACCCACCCCCCTTCTCGCATTCGATTACTGTCCCCCTCCCCCATGCAGGTGTTTCGACATAATGGCCGCTGCAGTCGTTTGGAAAATAAATCGCTATGGTGAGATATTGGAGAATACAAAGTTACGCCCAGATTTTGTGGGCAACGGCTACTGCTCCCCGAAAACAAGGCACTCTTCCCAGGAAAGGACCCAAGGTCAAAGTGAGCCATGAGGAAGTATATTTATAGAATAATATTGCCTAATGATCAATAGATTCGACGTTGTTGGGGAAGGGGGAGGGGGGTCATGATTTCTAGATGGATGTTGCAGACGTTTAATGGACAGAAGATCTCGAACGATTCGCGCGATGTTTTGTATTTTTAGAAACAGATGTCGGCTCATAACAAACTCTATTTAATGAAGTTGAGATAACGTTTGCGATGAAAGTTCGAAAGATGTTGAAGGTATTCAACAATGTGAGAATAAATTTCAAGATTATATGCTCTGAAACTTATCAATTAATAGATCAAGTTTATATATCAATCAATATTTATTATACAGAGCTAATCACGTAAAGGTGAAGAATGCGAGTTCAATTCTTGCAAAAGTAGGAATTGACTTTAATTTTCTCTTTTTTTTATTACTTGTTTATGAGAAACTCGAAGACTGTTTGCATTAATAATGTTAGGTAATTAATTTTTCTAACTTTTTTTCGGTCAAACAGATACATTAGCGAATACAAGTTTTTGATTACTTTTTTCTTATTTCGCCACTGATAAGTAATTACTCTAAATTTCTTTAATTTGCATCAAAATGATACTGAATAAAATTATCGGAGTGTAGAGATATTTTTCTTTGATAAGTAATTTTAATTAAATTAATCATTAGACTATAATTTATTTTTACAAATCAGCATAGAAATATGCATACTCTAGTATAGGAAAAAAACCAAAAAAACTGTATATTTGCAAGAACTGAGCATATGATTATGATGCTGATTTAAAAATGTCATTTTGAATTTTCTGAGCTCATGCTTTAAATAAATCAAAACTGCAAAATGGGAGGAGTTATTTTTCCCTCTTTCTGTTTTGTACAATAATACTCTTTCTCTTTTTCTTTGCTCTAGCTAACTACTGGAAATGGTCTCCTCAAAATTTTCTCGCACATTCACTAATAAACTTGTCAGAACGCCTTATATATCATTGTCGTACAATAGCTACGAAATTTTAACTTTTGGCGTGAATTTAGCCTTTTTTACTGAATCCATCATCCGATTCTTGGCGATTTTTTTTTTTTATTTTGGCAATTATTCCCTGACATGCGATTAATAGTATCCGAAAATCGAATTTGTGTTTTTGACACATTTTTCTCGACTATTGAAGCAAAAATTTGATACAAAATTGCGCTTGTAGTCATAAAATCCCATACCAAATGTGACATATTTAAGTCACTACATTTTTGAATTACCACATTGACATATTTCTAAAAATACAGACCGACAGACAGTCAATCCATTGTTAGTTTCAGCGCGAAATTTGAAAGGTATTTACACTACAGTTGTTAAAACTGTGTACCAAATTTTATCCATTTACTTATCTTTTTTTTATAGCTATTGTGTTAACTTATATTCAAACAGCAGACAGATGGACATTCTCTGGATATTTTACTAAAAATTTGATAGAAATCGTGAAATGTGGTGTACAGACTGTATACCGAATTTCAACCGTGTTTTGCGTTAGCAAAGCATTTTTGAATTATGTTTGTCACAGACAGATGGACATTTTCCAAACTCAGTGAGGTCTAAAACGTGGAGATAAAATCTCGAGAACGAATTGTTTGACGATTACTATATTTTCTGTATACTATGTTTACAAGAAAGTAAAATCGTGATTTTATCTTTTATTCCATCAATTTATCGAAATTTCAGTAAGAAAATGTTGATAAATTTTACCAAAAAGAATGCAATAGTTTTTTTTAAATAATTGTTATAGATACTTCTGTATTCAGAACCTCGTGGATTTTACATTGCTATATACAAAACTAATTGTTTCAAAGATAATTAGAATTCCATAAAAGCTCACAGCTTACTTCACCTTTAGAGAGGCCCACATTCACTGAAGCGAGCCTCCACCTGGTCGCCCCCCCCCTTTACTACAACACTACCAAATTATTCTACTACATCCACCACACCATCACGGAAGAATCTATTTTGAAAAAAATAAAAAAAAAAATAGCTAATCCAGGATGCAAGCTTGCACTGGGGTGATTCTAGGGAAAGAGGGACAACAACAATGGAGTTTTTACTCCCCTCTTTACACTAGTTCACTCGCTCGTGCAGGACGCGTGCCAAAAGGGGCAAAAAATACTTCCCTCTGTTCTGTTTTGAAAGCATGCCTAGAGGGTACAGAGGTAACCCAGACGATAATACCACTGCGCGAAGAACGAGAGCGTGAAAGATGGGTTCCCCGAGCACCCCCAAGTGGGACCCCTTGTGGTGTACTTTCTGGAAATATATTTCACCTTCACTTTTTTTACATAACAGTACTTTTTTAAGGGGAAGGGGGGCTTTTAATACATGCCGTTCAGCGCGTGCAGAGTGCTTCCTTTTTCTTGTTTTGTTACTTTCGAATGCGTGACCTTTAAATGACCTCTGGAGAAACGAAATTTGGATAAATCATACATTGTGCTTTTAAAACTGTCTTTATTCTACTCATTCATAATTATTAGTGTGATATTTTAATTCGTAACAAAGCACAGAAGAAGTATACAAATGATTCTGGTTTCGATCTGAATCGTCTGAATTTTAAACTTCTGCATGAGACAACCTTTTTTCATTATTCTTCCGAGTTTCCTGTTCTTAATGACCTTGGAAATTCTCAATATCATGGTCAAATATGGTACGACTTTATTGGAATCATTCGTGAGATGAAGAAATATTTGACATGATAATACTTTTATACTGCAAAATCTTCTATCAGTTGTATGATATGAAGATCGTACGAACAATGCAACATATCGACATCCTGCAGGACAAACCGTTGGACCAAATTTGCATTGCTGTTATTCACTAAGTAAAAATTATTCAAAATTTTACTTTGATTTTTAATTAATTAAAAATTAACAGAACTTTTAAAATTTTTATCTCAATAATTACAGAGCATTAGCGCACTAAAAGCATTTTTATACCATCTTAAATTTTTTTTAAAAAATTAACTTTTTAGTGATGAAAAATTTTATATCCGAAACTTTTTGTTTAATTTCAGGGAAAATTTATTAATTTTAAATATATCTTTCAACTATATATTTTAATGTGTAATATTTTTTATATTGTTGCAATAAAATTCAAAGAAATATCATTATTTCATGCGATAATCTTTAACTGCAAGCTTTTGTCAGTGTCCAAATTAAAAAAAAGGCGGGATAAGGGGCTTTTGGGGATATTAAATTCTGTTATATAAATACAGTAATATTTTATATTGTCATTCTTTTTGTTAATCCTGTAGGGATTTTTTTTCACAAGAATCGCTTACTTTCACATGAAAGGGAAGAGGTAATTTCAAAATTTATTCAATATAAGTTATAATTCCAAGGCTGACAATGAATTTGCTACAGTCTATAGGAAAAGGTGCCTCAAAACAAATTTGAGTTTATTGTATTTTATCGTAATTTTTTTGTTTTGCAAGTAGTGTAAAATAAAAATCACTACAGATAGAATTTATCGTTTGATGAAATCAAGCAAATCAAAGATTAGACAGCCGAATCAAGTGTAAATATTATTACGCTGCAATATTTAAATTAAAAATACGAATTATTAAATCAACTTTTAATCCTTCATATATACTCATAATGTAAGACGAAGTAATGAAGTCCCATATTTCATCGGTATGGGGGAAAAATGAATAATAATAATAAAAAAAGTACCTGATAGCAAACAAAAAGCTTCCCAAATGACTACAGCTGCTCAATCTAAACTTTTTAAATCAATTATTTTTTATTAAGTATGAATCAATAACAACAACAAAAATCGTCTGCTTAGTATTGAATCCTTATTATTTAAGGTTATTCGTTCAAATTTATAAGAATTATTTCAGTTAGTTATAAAAAAAGAATTCTATTTTAATATTTCTTTTTATTTAATATTCCCTATTTAACGCTGTTCAAAATGTTTTATTTTATTTGCCAAAATTGGCAATATTCCTATAATTGAATTATTCTCGCAAGCCATAAAATTAAGTAACGTGTCATTCGGGAGTTGTTTCAATTAAGCAATAACTTTGAAAAAAAACCCGCCAAATTTTCAGACTAAGAAAGAAAATTATTATTTTTTAATCTAATTAGATTTTTGTTTTAGTTTAAATATTTGCGCTATTTAACACTGTAAATGGCAAGCCAAAGGAATAAGTAATGTTTTTGTCAATTATTTAATCAGTGTGAGTTTTAAAGCTTATAAATATAGATTTAAAATTGATTTACATAGTAAACCTTACTACAGCAAAGTCTTTTATTAATGACAACGTTTTATTCAGTTTTTTAATTACTATTCTTATTGTATAAACACTAAATGTGCCATAACAGATCGAAATGATCGTTTGTAGACTTTTTGAATAGAAGATTTTCTAAAAATATCGTCTCACCCCCTACTTCTTTATGACGTTTGTAGTCATATAAATAAAGTAGAAACACCACTTTTTTGTATCCTATAGAAATATGAATAAATTTTCTCATTTGTTCATAAATACTCTAAACCATAAGAAAGATTTAATTAAGATTTCGCAACAATCAATAAATTAATTTAGTTTTTTCGTTTAATTAAAAATGCTGATATCATTGAGAATGCGCAGTTCCACGAAAGCAAAGAGCACGGGGAGACTAAATATTTGCTTAATAAATAGGATTTAATATGATCAAATCATGGGAAATAAAAATATTTAAATAAGAATTATTTTACCGTATTGATGATGAAAAGTGCTTATTTGACTTTACGATAGTTTTCAGATTTAATATGATCAAATCATGGGAAATAAAAATATTTAAATAAGAATTATTTTACCGTATTGATGATGAAAAGTGTTTATTTGACTTTACGACAGTTTCCAGATTTAATATGATCAAATCATGGGAAATAAAAATATTTAAATAAGAATTATTTTACCGTATTGATGATGAAAAGTGTTTATTTGACTTTACGATGGTTTTTCAGATTTAATATGATCAAATCATGGGAAATAAAAATATTTAAATAAGAATTATTTTACCGTATTGATGATGAAAAGTGCTTATTTGACTTTACGATAGTTTTCAGATTTAATATGATCAAATCATGGGAAATAAAAATATTTAAATAAGAATTATTTTACCGTATTGATGATGAAAAGTGTTTATTTGACTTTACGACAGTTTCCAGATTTAATATGATCAAATCATGGGAAATAAAAACATTTAAATAATAATTATTTTACCGTATTGATGATGAAAAGTGTTTATTTGACTTTACGACAGTTTCCGGATTTAATATGATCAAATCATGGGAAATAAAAGTATTTAAATAAGAATTATTTTACCGTATTGATGATGAAAAGTGTTTATTTGACTTTACGACAGTTTCCAGATTTAATATGATCAAATCATGGGAAATAAAAATATTTAAATAAGAATTATTTTACCGTATTGATGATGAAAAGTGTTTATTTGACTTTACGATAGTTTTCAGTAACGTGTTAAAAATTCACACCTAACAACTTATTTTCAACGATAGACAAATATTGAAATTTATTATTGAAAGTGACTGTTTTCATATTTAAAGTTCTAAATAAACAATTATCACAATGTTTAGTTAAATGATGCTAACATTTAACTAAAACACATGAAATATTTTACAAATTTTTGTATTGTTCATTTACAAAACTATTAATAACTTATGGAAAAAAAAAAATCGGCTTTCTGTGATTTTAAAAATACATTTGGGACAGTCTGTAATTGTTATGAGTAGCTAGGAGATTCAAAAATTGTTTGTCATTTTAATTCAAAATAAAGTTCAGATAATGGAAAGATTTTATGTTTTATAATATTTTAAGCAAAAGAATCTTTTATATTAAATCTATATATATACATATATAAAAAAAAACATTAGATTCTGGGCACATTTGAATTTCAATACTATTAATTATACTTTCATTTATTTCACATTCAACTTTAACACCAGCTAATCTATAATAAATTTAATCTATATTTTAAATATTTATGTTAAAAGCTCTTCAAATTTTGCTCACAAGAGGGATATATAAGCAAAATTTCAATGGAGAATTTAGGACAAATGATTAATTTTTCATTGGCAGAAAATCTGAAAATAATCTTTTCTCGTGGCAATGACGTTAATCATAAGAAATTTATTTTTAATATGGAAGAGAATTTCGCCCACTATAAAAGTAGGGAAATGAAACCATCAAGCAAAAGCAGAACAAGAAGTTATTTTCGGAAAAAAAAAAGCTTAGATGGTTGAATTTCAAAAGTTGTCCATCGCATTCTTCTGAATCTGGATCGCATACAGAAACAGTTTGCCAATATGAAAATAGAAATCGTCAAGAAAGGTAACCGAATCTTTTAATTCCAGCGCAAGTTATTGTGTAAAAAAATAAAAATTAAAAAAGAATCATCATTCATTGAAAAACTGAAAATATTATAATCTATTTCTCTACGACTAAATCTCTTAGAAATCAACTTTTTCCTTTCTCGTATGCAAAATATACAGAAAATATAGTAATCGTCAAAAAATTCGAATTCAAGATTTTGACGAATCTCCACGTTTTAGATCTCCCCCCCCCCCATTTGGCGCAGCATGATCAAGTATGGTTCTTGCGCCAAAAAACCCTAACCAACCAACCTTAGATCCTCCCGAGTTCGAAAAACACATTTGTGGAAAATGTCAGCCTCTCTGCCTGTGACAAAGATAACTCAGAATCGCTTTAGGCTAGACGGTTGAAATTTGGTATACAGTCTGTACACCAAATTTGCAAACTTCTATCAAATTTTGTTTAAAATATGTTCAAAGGAAATTTGTCTGTTCGAATATAAGTTAACAAGGTAATTATAAAATTAAGAGAACTAAATGGATAAAATTTGGTACTCATTTTAACGTCGAAATTGTAGATATCTGTCAAATATTGAGCCAAATATAGCAAAGGATTGACTATCTGTCGATCTGTATTTTCTGAAATATATAAACTCGATAATACAAAAGTGAAATGGTATAAATATATCAAATTTGGTACGAGATTTTGTGACTACAAATGAAATTTTGTGTCACATTTTTGTTTTAATTGGTGGAAAAAGAATTGTCTAAAACACACATTCGATTCTTGGATGCTATTAATCTTATGCTAGGGATAAATCGCCAAATAATTCACCAAGGATTGCACTATAAATTCAGTAAAAATTCCGAATTCCTGCCAAAAAATATTTCGTAACTACTGCACGCCAATGCCATGTAAGGCAATCTTCTAACACGTTAAGTTTATTAGAGAATATGCGAGAAAGTTTTGTGGTAACCATTCCCGCTGGTTTCAATTTTTTTAAAACTGAAAAAAGTTTTATGTATAAAAGCTGACAGATCTATACGAACCAGCAAGAGTAGTCTTCTCAAAACTTTCTTGCGCACTCTCTAATAAAGGTGTTATTATCTTTCATCCACATAAAATTGAGGATCTTTTTTGCATGACACTGAAGAATAATAGTGACAAAATACGGATCTTTGACCCGAATCTAGCATTTTTATTGAATCCATCGGACGACCTTTGAAAATTAACCCCTGGCAAAGGGCTAATAAGCAAGTATCCAAAAATCGAGCATGTATTTTGGACCTCTTTTTTCCTACCAATTGAAAGCGATATTTGATATAAAACTACAACTGTAATCAAAAGATCACATTGCAAATTCCCTTTATTTAAATTATTTCATTTTAGATTTATCGCGATTGCATACATGCAAAAGTACAAGCCAATAGGCGGTCTACTCTTCGGCAGAATTAGCTCAAAATTTAGTAAAAATCTACATCATGGATGATAAAAAAGTGAATTAAACATTATTTCATGATTTGTAGTTCGATTATACTCAAACAGACGAACATATAAACGAACATATACGAGTTCCTATAAATAGATTTCTGTCAAAATTTAATAGAAAACTATCAATTTAGTATCAAATCCATAAGACAGATTTTTTTCATCTAGCTAAAAGATTTTTGAATCATCAGATTCACCGACAGGCAGATATAATTCCAAAAATGTGTTTTCTGATTCTTGGAGTTTGATTCTCCAAAATTTCGAATTCAAATTTTTAGACGTTTACGTACTTCATCTGTGTATAACTTTGTGTACAAAAAAGCTATAAAAGAACCCTTTAAAAAATGGGAATCATTGATTAAAATAACTTTTAGATGAATCTTAAAATGTACTGTGGCAGCAATACTGAATTTGAGATTCTTATAATATATTTCTCCATCTAAATTCGAATGACTTTTAGAACGAGGCTATCTTTTCTGAATTGCAGTTCTAGTAATTTTATTGACAAAAATGAATGATATTCTCGTCGGAGAGGTTTTAAAAAAATAGATACTCATCAAGAGTTCGAATTCAAATTTTTAATTGCTGTAGACTTCGTAGAATTTTTACCTTCTGTCGATTATATAGGCAGAAGAAAAAAGTAGATTAGAATATGAGTTTATTTTATTTTATCTGTAGCACCATACTTTCCTCTTCTGTTTAGGGCCCTTTCGTTCATACACCTAAATCCTTTAAAAATTGCTGTTTATCAGCACCAAAGTTAAATTAAAGAATTCCATTTTGAATATAAGTAAATGCATAAGAATGGAACTGAACGATTTTAGAAGCATCCAAACTTCAAATACGAGGAAAAGAGGGATGTGGGGAGGGAAATCGGCGCTATTTCCTTTCAGCGTTCTATAGGATGAGCCGAGAGGTTTGTCGGTAATGAAAAAAAGATCAGAAGTTGGAAAGGAAGTGGAGGAAATGACCCATTTGCCCGAGAAGCCCTACTCCTGCTCCTTTTTTTTCCGGATCCGAACCCCCTTCCCTGGTAGGGTGGGGTCTATCGGTACATCCTCTGTTGAGCAGGTTTCCGAACGTTTTGTTTACGTTTGTAAAGGCGCGGTTGTGTGTACTACACACACAGTAGAGGAAATATCTACTGAATTTTTCGCTTAGAGTATTGGGAGGATAAACTCTGGTGGAAAATATTTTCACAAAAATAAATTTAAAAAAAAATGCTCTAAATTAGAATTTTTTAAATTAATATTTTTATCTTTAATATTTTATTTATAGATAATCATTATAAATACTATGAAATGTAGAAATCTATTTTTTTCCCCTTCAGATTTGCAGTTAGATATTGCTTTTCACATAAAATACTAGCCGTCTTTGGCTACTAGTTGATCTGCCGAAATAAAAAGTTTCTAAAAATTTCAATTAAATGTTTTGTATAGTTATAACTTAACAGCTTCCTCGCCAAAATATTTTTATCTTCGAATTTCGATTTGAGATAATGATAAGACAGTTAACTGATAAGTAACTTTAAATGATAAGACATTTAACTCATTCCATTTTAGAAGACTTAAATCGTTTTGTTAATTGTGCTATGCATTTCCATCATTTTCTGTCTATATCTGTATACATCCAATCATATCACAATAAAGAACAGTAGTTTAAAAAAAATAGTTCATTAATTTATACTGCCACTAGATTCTGAAATTAAATCGTAATTGTAAATACAACAAAATTTACAGGTAAGTATAACAATTTATGGAAAGCATGCTTTATTCGGAAACATGGAGGTTAAAAAAATAACCGAATCTTATTATCTTAATCAACAATGGGAAAAAGACCAGGATAAAATAGTAGTAGCAACAATGAAAACGATTTGAGTTTTACTCCAACAATAAAATAGGTTGTTGTAAAATATGGTTAAAATGTTTTATTAAATTAATTGAAAAAAGGTAAACAATTTTTAAGCAAAAAAAAAAAAAAAAAAAAAAAGGATTTATTAAAAATTTATTTTAGCTTGACTTGAAAATAAAGTGAAATAATTTTTATGCTTTTATATTTTCGAAATAATCGCAAATTAACTTCAAATTTTTGATTAATTGCTAATTTATTAAAATTACAAAAAAACAGCTTAAAGTGTACATTTCTACCCTTCGGAGTATTTAGGTACCAAGTTTGGTAGCTATAGATCAAACGATTGGCCTGCAGTGGGTCAACACATACACATACTCATCGTTATATGTAGTGCAGAGATATTTAATAAAATTAATCGATTTATTGATGATTGACATTCTGAATATATCAAAAAATAGTTATGGGAAATACATATGTATATCAAATTTCCACTTTATATTTATGAAGCATTTCACGTCAAATAAAAAATTTAAAAGCAACATGAATGCTTAAAAGTAACTATTAAACAAATATCTTTCAAACATATTAAAAAAAAATTCAAATATACATACAGTGTCTCACAAAAGTGATGGGACACTTGTGCTTTACAAAAGGAAACTTTAATAAAATAAATAAATAAACATGTACAAAATTTTTTTGGGTGTGTTTCATATTTAAAGTTAGTAACAATTATTACATAACATACATTTTGTCAAAATATTAAAATAATTTAATAAAAATACAATTGTTTAGAATGGAGCAAAAAATGGCTCACATAAGTGATGGGACACTTACTTTTCCATCAAATATTTATCCAAAAATTTTACTTTTTAAAAGGTTTTAATATTTTGTTGGATTTTCCTTTACTTTTAAAACATGATTTAATCTTCTTGGGATGGATTCGACTAATTTTTTTGTGATTTCTGGAGTGATTTTACCCCATTCTTCTTGAAGCACTGATTTTAATTGTTGTTTTGAAGAAATGGTGTGTTTGCGAACTCTTGATTCGAATTCTTGCCAAATATTCTCTATGGGATTTAAGTCTGGAGTTTGTGGTAGTGTTTTTATAATTTCAGGACAGTTATACAGCAGCCAGAGTCTAACGTTCAAAGCAGTGTGCTTGGGGTCATTGTCCTGGTAGAATTTAAAATCATTATGAAGGTTCAATTTTCGTGCTGAAGATTTCCAATTTTGCTTTAAAATGTCAATATACTTGTACTGATCCATTATACTGTCAATAAAAACAAGATTACCAACTCCAGCGGACGACATACACCCCCATACCATAACTCCTCCTCCACCATGTTTTACTGTTGGCACCAAGTTCTGTTTGCGAAATTCTTCCCTGGGTTTTTTCACACCAAGATTCTACCGTCAGAACCAAATATATTAAATTTACTCTCATCAGCAAATATAACTTTATTCCAGTAATCAGAATTCTTATTTATGTTGGATTTTGCGAAAGCTAGTCTGAGTTTTCTATTCTTTTCACTTACAAAGAATTTTTTCCTGGCTACTCTACCGTGATATCCAGCAGATCGAATTACCCTTCTAATAGTCTCAGGATTAACAATTATTCCATATAATGCTTGTAATCAGCAACAACTTTAGGAGCACTCTTTCTTGGATTTTTTTTAATATTTCGAACGATAATTCGCTTTATTCCATTGGATAGCTTTGATGGTCGGCCAGATCTTCTTTTATCCTGAATAATATGATTCTTTTTATATCGTTTAATGATATTGAAAACTGTTGAATGACTCAAGTTAACTTTTTCAGCAGTTTTTCTAATAGATTTTCCACGTTCAATATGCAAATTAATAACTAATTTTCGAATTTCAGGCGAAGTTTCTTTTCGTTTAGCATTCACGGCTGCACAGAGCTAAAAATCACAAAAATTCCAAAACAAACTGGAGAGAAATACTGCAGACGATTTTATAAATTATTGCCAATTGCTTTTGAGTAAAAATAAAACCACCAAAAAAATTTTAATGCTTATTTCAGACGATTTTTATTGCATATCTAATGGTGTCCCATCACTTATGTGAGCTATTTTTTGCTCCGTTCTAAACAATTGTAATTTTATTAAATTAATATTTTAATATTTTGACAAAATGTATGTTATGTAATAATTTTTACTAAATTTAAGTATGAAACACACCCACAAAAAATTTGTACTTGTTTTTTTAATTTATTTTATTACAGTGTCCTTTTGTAAAGCACAAGTATCCCATCACTTTTGTGAGACACTGTATATATATAACCTTTGTAAGTACCCTTAAAAACATAAAATCTTTTCAGATAACACACGAAATCATATTTTTATACTATATAGTTTCCTATTTCATTTTATATTTTTTACTTATGTTCAGAAGTCTTATGGAACTATTATATTTTATTGCAATTTGTTACGATAATAATAATACGTTTTGTGCATATTTTATTACAAAAACTTTTTATTTAAAAATATTTCGTAACAAAAAGCTTTATTTATTTTTAATAAATTCCTAAAGAGATTTAATATAACCGATTGGTTTTCTGTCATTTTCTGAGCTCACACGAGACCCAAATCGTTTGTGGCAATTATAATGCCATCTGCTATTGCATAAATTACGTAAAATAAAGAAGCGAAGAAATCGTTTTCTAATTAATCTGTTACATAACTGGAAAGCAGTTTTCCATAATTTATTCATTTTTATTGTTTGACTTGCATAATAGATAAATACAATAGTGTACAGCAATGCTCTTATTTATGTGATATTAAAAAAATCGTTTTCAATAGTGTCATTTAAATATTATGTTTGGATTAATATCGGTTGCAATGGAAAGTTTAATTTGTATAATATAAATAAAACCATAATCATAATTTTCTTTTATTTTTTGATATGATAAAATGGAAATTTAGTAACAGTTTTTAAAATGCAAAAAAAAAAAAAAAAAAAATCACCTGATACAGATTTTTTCACAACATAAATTTTAAATCTACTATTGTAAAAAACTAAATAAAGCCTTTTATATTTTTTATGATTCAAATAATAAGCTTATGAACATTTAATTTTATGAAATCATATGCTTTTATACTTATAAATTTATTAATTTATGAGTTCACGACTCGTAACTTTAAAAAGAATATAAGCTATATTAAAAATTTCAGTATATTTCTAAAATGATAGACTGAATACAGACTATTTCATTTCTTTTTTTTTATTGATATTTGATTTAGAAAAAATTATTTTCTGTATTTCATTCCAATAATGACATCTTATGCTTTTGTACTTGCAAATTTAGTAAGTTATACGTCTATGACTCATTACTTTTAGGAGAATATGTTATATTGAAATTTCCAGTCTATTTCTAAAAATCCAGACTAAATAGACCATCTATTTCATTTCTTTTTTTTATTGGTATTTGCTTTAGAAAAGATTATTTTCTGTATTTCATTCCAATAATGAGAGTTTTAAATGATTATTGAGCAACAATATCTATCTGAAGACAGAGTTGTAATTAAGATTATTTTTTCTATTTCTTCGTGATAACGACAACATTGTTAACTGCAACAATACCATAGATGTGGTATTGTTGCATACCGTTATAGAATAAAAATATTTGTGTCTTGCTGAATTGACAAAGCGTTTCAATTTTGTGATAGACAAATTGCGATATCGCAGCGATTTAAAAATATCTCCTGGTTGAGTATATACAACCTGTAGATTTAACAGGCTTTAGATAGCCTTTAGAAAAAATCCCTCCAGCATTTTGGAATAAATTAAGCTTTCAATCGGGCTTTACGGAATATGATGGCAACGGTCCAGGATTTTGACACTTTTGGCCAATTTTATGCAAATGACTGGAATAATTATGATGGTGATGGTGACGATCTGAGATATGATCGTTTTGAAAATGAATATGTGAAATTTCATCGGTCTCCTTTTATGAAGAAGAAATGGAATAATTATCCAAGAATTGCTCATCGTCGAAGATACCAAGAATCAAATTTTGGATTTCAAGGTGAATCTGATGACCTTCATAAGTCTAAGCTGTCTTACTTTTTGCGACCAAATGATGATTTTATTCCACGCAGGGAGATACATGAATCACCTCTCTTTAGAAAACAAAAACCATGGAATAATCACTTTAAAAGAATCCCACATCATTTTGGTAAACAGAAAAAGGACTGGAATCCATTTTTGGAAAGGAATCATCTTAGAAGAAAATACCGACCTTCTTTTGAGAATGGATTTGATAAAAAGAGGGAATTGCCAGCACCTCATAATTCTTATGACTTTGAAAATAAAGCAAGAGAATATCAAAATTCCTTTCCTACTGTTAAATCAGAAGTATCTGATCACACTAGCCAAGACGGTGAAGCATTTACATCTGTCTCCATTGGAATGTTCTCTCTTTTCTCTTTGATGTGTGTGCCGCTTCTAATTGCTTTTTTCTGGTACATATGGAAGAAATTTAAAAATAAAAAACAGATTAAACATAAGATTAAAAAGAGAAGTGAACGCAAGAAACAGTCTGAAATCTCTGAGTTTAAAGCCGAGGAAAAGGTATCATCCTATAAATTTAATGTCTTACGAGAGAAGATAGAAAATCAATTAAAGGCTGGTAATTTCAACATTGAATTGAAATATTCCCAAAATGATCAATTAAATGCTTATGAAGGAAATCGTATGGATGAACAGACATTTAATATAAAAAGTAATTTACAGCCTCAAGGTTTCATTGATGTTGATGAAGCTGAAAGAAGGTTTTCTGCATCATATAAACCAAATCCTTTCAGCTTGAAAGAGACTGATGTTGCAGAACCACATATGAGTGCAGGAGACAGCATGAATCCTTATAATTTTGAAGAAAGCGGCTACACAGTTGAACCGAATTTCTCTGAACAAAATATATCAAATCCATTTAGTTTCGAAAATGATGATGCTATTGGGGATACATTTTGTGCTCCAGGCAAATCAAGTCCTAAAAGCTTTAAAAAGAATCAAAGGAATGAGCGACAGTTTGCTATCGATGTTGATTCTCATGACTTTGAAGAAGTTGTCATAAATGATCAAAAATTAGTTGGGCAAGATAAGCCTTTTGGTTTGGAAAGAGACCGAATGTTTGAAAGAAATTATTTGATTCAAGACAAACCAGTTCCTCATAAACTTAAAAGGATTGGTAAAAATGAACCAAACCTTACTATTTTTGCTAATCTAAATCCTTATAATTTTGAAGAACTTGGTCAAATTGGTAAAAACTGTGTTGGGATCTCAGCAGAAGATGATATAAGTGATAAAAGATTACTGACTCAGACCAAATCTTATTCTAAGAAATTAAAAAAGAATGTGGTAAATGACCAACATTTTATAGCAGAAACCAGTCCTATTAATGTGGAAGAAATTGATGCACTTGCAAAGAGATTGGCAAAAGGAAGAAACTTTACAACACACGTCAACATGTATCCTTCCGATTCGAAGAATTTTAGAAATGAATCTGCCTGTTTTGAAGAAAATGAATTAAATCCTTCTTCATTTGCAGACTATACTGAGGAATTTGGCGTAAATAAACAAAGAATTTCTGCTCAAAACAAAATGGATCGAAGTGTCCCAAACTACGAAACAAGTTTTGCTGATCATTTTGACCAAGTTTACAACAGGCAAAATCTTCACAATTTGCCCCAAATTGATATGTTGACTTATAACGGTTATCTTGCGTCAAACTATTCATCCACATATGATGAAAGCTGTTGTAATTTAAGCCATGAGTCAGCAAAGTTTGGTTGCCTGACATTGTCTTCCACACTCTATAGCAAAAATGCAGGAGGGCATTTATCGAATTACGGTGAAATAAATAAAGCCGAAAGAAAATTTCCAACTGAGGAAATGACTTGAAAATAGTTATAATATCTTGCGGGATTATCGCCTTATTATACATGCAGGGAAAGTTCTGATAGAAAGCATGTTCTTGGACCATGGTAAAATCAACAAGGACAAAGTAATATTTTCCCCGGAAGAAGTAACGTGAAACATCTTTAAAGACATGCAAAGATTTTGAAGATTGATTATATGGGTTGCTGCCGAAGGGATCCTCCGACCCAATGTTAGATTTATCAAATTTCATAGAAAAGCTGACACTTGTTGACAGTTTAGAACAGATGTGGGATGCTTTATTATAATGAAGGTCATTTCTTTATGAACGAGGAATCTCTTGTTAGAAGCAAGTCAACAATTAGATTTGCTCATTTGATAAACGCAGGAAGTGTTCCGTTGGAAAGTATGTTCTTGGATCATATTAAAAACAAAAATAAAAAAAGTAATATTTTAAACGGAAGAGATGAAGTGAAAAATTTTTATAGACTCACAGAGATTTTGAAGACGATTAGTTAGATTGAGTTGCTGGCAAAGAATGGCCTAACACAGGATTTATCAAATTTCATGTAAAAGTTACCACATGCTGAGTGTTTTTGGCAGATGTTTTATGCTTTTTTTTTACGAGCTTCATGTCTTTATGAACGAAGAATCTATTAAAAGAAGCAAGCTACCAATGACATTTGCTCGCATATTAAAGAGCGAAAAAATATAAGAAATTCGCCGATAAAAAGTGTAAAACTGTAACCATCGATCAGCGAATAGTATAAATAATATTTATATCTTGATGAGAGTTTTACTCAAGGAAAGAAAGAAAGAGATTTGAAGGAATCTCAGAAAATTTCAACAATTGTGGGGGACACAGAAAAGAGATCTACAACTGTCTTACTTATAGAATAAAAACGATAAAAGAAGTCATGAAATTCGAAATGCACTTGAAGAATCTCTGCTATATTTTCTGTTAAGAAAGAAAGATGGAAGCAAACAAGATTATCACAAATGCTTTATGACATTTTGAATTAAAAAGGAGAATGGAAGGAAGATCAGAAATTCTTCGATGAAAGAAGTCAAAATGTAGTAATCCATCAGCGAGTAATTCGAAGAATTTTCATTGGTTGATGAAGGTTTTTCTTAAAGAAAGTAGGAAGGAGATTTGTAAGAATCTCAGCGTGTATCAACAATTGAGGGATAAACAAAAAAGAATCCTGCGTATTGAATATAAAGCACACGAGAAGTCATGAAATTTAAAAAGCACTTAAAGAAGCTGTCCTACCTATAGTATTAAAGCGAAAGGAAAAAAATAAAGATTATCTTTAATTCCTGATATGGATTTGTATTAAGAAGGAAAATAAAAAGAAGATGAGAAATTCTTCGATGAAAGATGTCAAAATATAACTATATATCAGTGAATAATATGAAGAATCTTCATTGCTTCATGAGGGATTTACTTAAAGAAAGAAGGAAAGAGATTTGAAACAATCTTACAGAATATCGGCAACTGAAGGGGATACAGGAAAGAATCATGCGTAAAGAATATAAAACATACGAGGAGTCATGAAATTTAAAATGCACTTGAAGAGTCTGTGCTACTTGTTAAGTTAAGAAAGAAGGTTGGAGGCACGCGAAATTATCGTAAGGGACTAGAACAATTTTGAATGAAGAAAGAAAATCAAAGTAAGAATAGAAATTGTTGGTAGAAAATGTCAACATGTAACCACCAAGCAGTGAGTAATCCGAAGAAACTTCATTGGGGGAACAGGGTGTTAGTTAAAGAGAGAAGAAGAAGCATCAGAGGAATCTCACGGTATATCAACAACTGAGAGAAAAACAGAAAATTGTCTTGCGTATTGAATAAAGAGGATACGAGGAGTCATGAAATTTAAAATGCTCTTGAAGAGTCTCTGTTACTTTTGAGTTGAGAAAGAAAGATGAAGTGAACAAGATTATCTTAAAGGCCTAGAAATATTTTGAATTAAGAAGAAAAATAGAAGGCAGAAGAGAAATTCTTCGAATAAAAATGTTAACATGTAACCACATAGCAAAGAGTAAACCGAAGAATCTTCGTTGGTTAAAGATAATTTTATTTAAAAGAAGAAGAATGAAGATTTGGAAGAATCTGTCAGTTTATCAACAATTGAGGTAGAACCAGATATGAATCTTGCGTATTGAATATAAAGCACTCGATAATTTCTGAAATTTCAAATGCACCTTAAGAGTCTGTGCTACGATTTGACCTAAGAAAGAGGGCTGGAAGCAAACAATATTATCTTAAGTGCCTAGATAGATTTTGAATGTGGAAGGATAATAAAAGAAAGAGGAGAAATTCTTCGATGGAAAATATCAACGTATAACCACCCAGCAGAGAGTTATACGAAGAAACTTCATTGGCGGATGAGGGTTTTATTTGAACATTAGAAGAACATTAGAAGAATTTCACAGTATATCAACAAATGAGAGGAAACAGAAAAGTGTCTTGCGTATTGAATATAAAGTATACGAAATGTCATGAAATTTATATGGCACTTGTAGAGTCTGTGTTTCTATTTGAGTGAAGAATGATCGATGGAAGCAACCATGATCATCTTAATTGACTTCAACGATTTTGAACGATGAAGAAGTGAAATTCATCGATGAAAAATGTCAACATGTAACCACCCTGCAGACAAATATCCGAAGAAACTTGATTGGGGGATCGTTGTTTTAGTTAAAGAGAAAAAAAAAAGATCATTAGAAGAATGTCACAGTATATCAACTACAAGAGAGAAACACAAAAGTGTCTTGCGAATTGAATATAAATCATACGAAATGTCATGAAATTTATATGGCACTTGTAGAGTCTGGGTTTCTATTTGAGTGAAGAATGATCGATGGAAGCAACCGCGATCATCTTAATTGACTTCAATGATTTTGAACGATTAAGAAGAGAAATTCATCGAAGAGAAATGTCGACATGTAACCACCCTGCAGAAAAATATCCGAAGAAACTTTATTGGTGGGTCAGGGTTTTAATTAAAGAGAAAAGAAATGTCATTAGAAGAATCTCAAAGTATATCAACAACTGAGACAGAAACACAAAAGTGTCTTGTATTCAATATAAAGAATACGAAAAGTCATGAAATTTAAAAGGCACTTGTAGAGTCTGTGTTTCTATTTGAGTGAAGAATGATCGATGGAAGCAACCGTGATCATCTAAATTGACTTCAACGATTTTGAACGATTAAGAAGAGAAATTCATCGAAGAAAAATGTCAACATGTAACCACCCTTCAGAAAAATATCCGAAGAAACTTCATTGGTGGGTCAAGGTTTTAGTTAAAGAGAAAAGAAAGGTCATTAGAAGGATCTCACAGTATATCAACAACGAGAGAGAAACACAAAAGTGTCTTGTATTCAATATAAAGCATACGAAAAGTCATGAAATTTAAAAGGCACTTGTAGAGTCTGTGTTTCTATTTGAGTGAAGAATGATCGATGGAAGCAACTGTGATCCTCGTAATTGACTTCAATGATTTTGAACGATTAAGAAGAGAAATTCATCGAAGAAAAATGTCAACATGTAACCACCCTTCAGAAAAATATCCGAAGAAACTTCATTGGTGGGTCAAGGTTTTAGTTAAAGAGAAAAGGAATGTCATTTGAAGAATCTCACAGTATATCAACAACGAGAGAGAAACACAAAAGTGTCTTGTATTCAATATAAAGCATACGAAAAGTCATGAAATTTAAAAGGCACTTGTAGAGTCTGTGTTTCTATTTCAGTAAAGAGTGATCGATGGAAGCAACCGTGATCATGTTAATTGACTTCAATGATTTTGAACGATTAAGAA
Organism: Argiope bruennichi; assembly: GCF_947563725.1. Lineage (NCBI taxonomy): Eukaryota > Metazoa > Arthropoda > Arachnida > Araneae > Araneidae > Argiope > Argiope bruennichi. Next base: position 51,950,866 of record NC_079161.1, on the reverse strand, counting down.
GAGAAATTCATCGAAGAAAAATGTCAACATGTAACCACCCATCAGAAAAATATCCGAAGAAACTTCATTGGTGGTTCAAGGTTTTAGTTAAAGAGAAAAGAAAGGTCATTAGAAGAATCTCAAAGTATATCAACAACTGAGAGAGAAACACAAAAGTGTCTTGCGTATTGAATATAAAGCATACGAAAAGTCATGAAATTGAAAAGGCATTTGTGGAGTTTGTGTTTCTATTTGAGTGAAGAAATATGGATGGAAGCAAACGGCATTATCTTAAGTGCCAAGAACGACATTGAATGAAGAAGGAAAATAGAAGGAAGGAGAGAAATTATTTGATGGAAAATGTCAAATATAACCATACATCAGTTAGTAATCTGTAGAATCTTCATTAATTGATGAGGGTTTTTCTTAAAGAAAGAATGAAGGAGATTTGGAAGTATCTCACATTGTATCAAAAACTGTGGGAGATACAGAAATTCTTCATTAATTTAATTCAATCTTGCGTATTGAATGAAAAGCTGGCAAGTAGTCATCAAATTTAAAATACACTTAAATTATCGGTGCTATATCTTGTGCTAAGAAAGAGGGAAGGAAAACATTGTCTTGATATAAATCAAGTTTGGTATCCTTATTATTAGTTTCATTGGACAGTACTAACCCAAAATAAAGTGGTAATATTGAAAGTCTCCTATGGAAAATGCTATTATGTATTTAAAGTAACAAAGAATACTATAAAAAGGGAAAAGTATTGGAAGTTAACAATACTTTCATGGCTATAATAAACAAGAAAGGCTTCAAAAAGTGGGAAAACCTACAGAGTAAGTTTATCATCCTTAGAATATTTAAAGTGGGCTGTAATGGCATTAATGGCGACGTGTAGTTATACAATACTGTTAATTTGGTACTTTAAATGAACAATACATCTGTGGATTTAAAGAGAAAAGAAAAAGAAAAAAATATGGAAGGAAACGCGTTGAAAGTAAAGATATTTTTCGTTTCCGGAAAAGAAGAATTTTGCAAGAAAACTACCGAGAAAGCGAGAATTTGATATAAGAAACACAACGAAATGTTGCATTAAAGCATAAAAATTCGGGAAATGATTGAGGGAATATGAAACAAATCATTCAAATGCCATTTGGAAGGTAAGACCCGAATAAACACAGATCTCGTGTCAATAGCTTCATCAATGACTAACTAATTTACAACGAGTCTATACACTTATATTTGATATAGTTAAAAAGCGGAAAATGGTCCACTGATGAAAAAATAATTCATTATCATGAAGCAAATTCATCATCTTCGGAATATGTTAAAAAGAATATAATGAAGTTAAAGAAGATAATAACACTGTAAGCCTCAAAGGGAGTGTAGTTATGAATTTGAAGAGACAAATAAGATTATATAAAGGGAAAAGTGTTGAAAGTGAAATGGCTTTCATGGTTATGATAATGAAAAAAAAAACCACTACAAAATGAAATAAAACAAGTTTATCTTCCTTGAAATAAATCAAAGCATCATTTTAATCACGATGTATACTTATACAGTACTGTTACTTAGACATCATTAAAGACAATTATGTTGTAAAAGATATAAGTGGAAAAATATGAAAGATACAGTACTGAAAATAAAGAAGCTTTTCATTTCTTGAAAATAAACTATTTTACGAGAAAAAAAATGCAAAAGAAAAATTTCGCAAAAGAAACATCAGTAACTATTTTTGTTTCCTAAAAACAAGAATTTTACAAGAAAACTAAAAGAGAAAATGACCCACAAGGAATAAAAAACTCATTGTCAAAAAGAAATTTCATCAACACTGGAATGTGTTAAAGCAGTATATAACGAAATTAAAGAAATTGGTGACACTCCAAGCCTAAAATGGACAGTGCAGTTATGGATTTAAAGATGTAAATAAGACTATGTGAAGGGGAAAGTGCTGAAAACAAAAATGACTTTCATGATTATAATAATAAAAAAGGCACTACAAAACGAAATAAAACAAGTTTATCGTCCCTGGAATATATCAAAGCGCTTTGTAATGACGATGTGTATTTATAAATCACGGATACTTAGACAAAATCAAATATAATTGTGTTGTAGAAGATATAAGTGGAAAAATTTGAAAACAAAAGTGCTGAAAGTAGAGATTCTTTTCATTTTCTAAAAACCAAACTATTTTACAAGAAAAATAATTATGGAGAAATTAATTTCGTAAAAGAAACATCAGTAACTATTTTGGTTTCCTGGAAACTTATTTTACAAGAAAAATAATCAGAAAGTCAGAATTTCGTATAAGAAAAACATGCGTATAAGATAAATCATTAATTACCTTTTCCAAGGTGGTATCCGAAAAAACACATTCCGTGTTAACAACTGCATTAATAACTACTTATAAAGATTCTCTACAATTATATTTGATATAATTAAAAAGAAAAAAAATGTCTAAAAATCACACATTGTCATGAAACATCATCACTGGTGGAGTATGTTAAAGCAGAATATAATAACATTAAAGAAGATGGCAACATTATAGGCTTCAAATGGACAGTAAAGTTAGGGAAGTAAAGATGCAAATAAGACTATGTGAAGGGGAAAATACTGGAAGTGAAAAAGACTTCCACGGCAAAAATAAGTAAGAAATATTTCAAAGAAGAAAGAAAAAAAATCACTATAAAATAAATTATAAATTTCAAAAAAGGAAAACATCGTATATTTTCCCTGAAATATATCAAAGGTCCCTATAATAACGTCACTAAATAAACGATATCCTTACACATCACGTTTACTTTGACAGAATTAAAGGCAATAGCGGACTTAAAGATATAAGTGGAAAAATATGAAAGAAAAAGTGCTGAAAGTAAAGATGTTTTTCATTTCCTGCAAAACCAACTATTTTACAAAAAAATAATGATTAAGCAAAAATTTTGTAAAAGAAACGTAATGGAAAATCATATTAAAATGATGTGGGAAATATCCGAGAAATGATTGAGAAAATGAGAGACAAACCATTGATTTATCTTTCCGAGGCGGCATCCGAACGAAACATAGAATTTGTGCCAACATTTCATAAATATTTGCAAAGAGCTTATACGCTTGTGTAATACAACTCAGATGGGAAAAAAATCATACGAGGACTTAAAGCGAGTTGGTCATCATTAAAATATATTAAAGCAGAATGTAATGTCGTTAAGCAGATGATAAAATTTAAAGCCTCAAATGGACACTGCAAATATGGATTTTAAAGGTATGAATGGAAAAATATGGAAAAAAAAAGTGTTGAACGTAAGGATGCTTTTTATTTACTAAAAACAAACTGTTTTACAAGAAAAATAATAATAAAGCAAAAATTTCGTAAAAGAAACATAATGGCAAATTATATTAAATTGCAATGTGGGAAATGTCCCGGAAATGATTGAACAAATAAGGGACAAATCATTCATTTGCCTTTCTGAGGTGGCATCCGAATGGAGCACAGAATTCGTGCAAACATCTAATAAATACTTGCAAAGAGTCTATAAGCTTGTGTAATACAATTAAGAATGAAAAAAATGACCCAAAAGAAAAAAATCGTGCAATGACTTAAAGCAAGTTGATCATTACTGAAATATATTAAAGCAGAATGTATGACGTTAAAGCATATGATAAAATTGGAGGCCTCGAATGGACAGTGCAATTATGGATTTAAACGTAAAAATAGAAATACATGAAAGAAAAAGTGCTGAAAGTAAAGATGCTTTTCATTTCCTGAAAACAAACTATTTTAGAAGAAAAATAATGATAAAGAAAAAAAAATTTGTGAAAGAAACATAATGGCAAATTATATTAAGATGTAATCCGGGTAATATCCAGGAAATGATAGAAATAATAAGTGACGAATCATTCATTTGTCTTTTTAAGGTGGCATCCACGAAGCACAAAATTCGAGTCACCTTCTTATAAATATTTGCAAAGAGTCTATACACTTGTGCAATACAATTATTAAGGAAAAATAATTCAAAAGAAAAAAAAATCATACGTTGACTTAAAGTCAGTTGATCATCACTAAAATATATTAAAACAGATTTTAATGACATTAAGGAAGATGATAACAATGGAAGCCCCAAATGGTCAGTGCAGTTTCGGATTAAAAGGTATGAAAAGGAAAAAATACGAAAGAAAAGATGTTAAAAGTAAACTTCCCAGCCATTTCATAAAATCAAGAATTTTTCAAAAGGATAGCAGCAAATCAAGGAAAAAAATTCATAAAAGAAAATCATGGTAAGTAAATTAAAATATAGATATCTATTTAAAACCATAGACTCTATACTGGGAATGAAATTAACTTCACAGATGAAACCTAGAATTTAATATATTTGTTGAGTATAAATGCCCCAAATTGCCCTATCACGATCACAAAATCAAGAATTGCGATTAACAGAGAGATAAGATATTATCATTGAATACGTTTTACCAAGTTTTTTTAAAGTTTATAAAATAGGATTTATTTTTAAAAAAATGTTTGAAAATAATGTTTTGCATGAGTAAAAGAGAAATAAAGGCAAGTAAAATTTACCGATGCTGATGCAGAGGAAACCTGCTTAGAAATACTAAAAATTACCAGAAAAAATTTAAATTTATTATTATTACTGGTAACAAAAATAATAAAAATTACCAGTGAGAATTCTATTCTTCATGAAGGTGCATTCTAATAATAAAAATTACCAGTGAGAGCTCTATTCTTCAGGAAACTACGTTCTAATAATAATAATAACAGTAATTGGTAATAATAAAAATTACCAGTGATAACTCAATTTTTCAGGAAGCTACATACTACTACTAATAATAATATAAAAAATTACCAATGAGAGCTCTATTCTTCATGAAGCTGCATTCTAATAATAATAATAATTACCAGTTAGAGCTCTATTCTTTAAGAAGCTGCGTTCTAATAAGAATAATAATAGTAACTGGTAATAATAAAATTAAAAATTACCAGTGATAACTCAATTTTTCAGGAAGCTACATACTACTACTAATAATGATATTAAAAATTACCAATGAGAGCTCTATTCTTCAGGAAGCTATGTTCTAATAATAATAATAATTACCAGTGAGAGCTCTATTCTTTAGGAAGTTATGTTCTAATAAGAATAATAATAGTAACTGGTAATAATAAAAATTACCAGTGATAACTCAATTTTTCAGGAAGCTACATACTAATACTAATAATAATATAAAAAATTACCAATGAGAGCTCTATTCTTCATGAAGCTACGTTCTAATAATAATAACAAAGATTTAAAAATTAGGAATTCTTATTAGGAAGCTACGTTCTAATAAGAATAATAATAGTAACTGGTAATAATAAAAATAAAAATTATCAGTGATAACTCAATTTTTCAGGAAGCCACATACTACTACTAATAATAATATTAAAAATTACCAATGAGAGATCTATTCTTCAGGAAGCTACGTTTTAATAATAATAATATAGATTCAAAAATACATGTATTAAAATTCCTATCATCTAATATCTCTTTTAATAATAAAAGAGATTATATTTGTGTATATGTTAATTTTCTGCAGGTCAAACCGTTTGTCCTATATCTACCAAATTTGGTACGAATACATTTTTGAATATGGAAATTTGCATCTCAGAGCGACTATTTAAAACTTTAATTAATAGAAATTTAAGACAGAGTTTTAAATTTTTTCACTACCAAAAATAATATTATGTAAAAATGTTTTTTACACCATTTTAAAATTTAAAAAACATTTTTGTAGTGATACTAACTTATTTTTCATATGATTATTTTTTTTATATTTATTTGGCATGTAATTTTGAAAATTTTTAAAATAAATTATTTTTGACATAGATTTATAATTTTAACAATAAATTATACTGGTGCTGCGAGATTCAAAACGTTCTTTTTTTTTCAATCAAATATTTAATCGGTGATTTCCTTTTATTGTTGAAAACTGAAAAACGTTTCTGTTTATTATTTGCATAAGTTACATGATTAAGTTATCTCTTAAGTTAATCCTTTATTTCCTAAGCACAACTACTTACTAAGTAATCTCATTGCCATTCCATTACTCTATTGACCTGTTATGTCCGGAGGTTAAGAATCTTGATCTCAAGAACTCCATGACACTCCCCTCAAATCGGGATATTAAGTTATATGAAAGGGGAGGGAAAGGAAGTTACAGTATTTGGAAAAACGTTATGCAATTAGACAATTAATTACTCGAGCAGTTTAATGGCACTTTTAAGAAAATACATTTAAAGAATGGACAGAACAAGTATTAAGCCATTGAAATAATATTGCACTAACGTCTGGAGAATAAAATTGCTTTTTTATTTTAGGGAATCATGCTCAAATGAAATACTGAATTTTGCACAACTATATTCTGCGCAAACCAATTGCTCACAAAAGACAGCGAGCTAAAAAATAAAAATGAATTCAGTAAGTATTTCTATCTTTTCTTTTCTCCCTAATAACATTTTCCTTTCTTTTTATTCAATTCAAAAGGATTTAACAGGTTCATATCGGACGGACGAAGCTATGTCGTATAAAATAAAGCAGATGATGAGGGCAGTCCAATCAGTGTGCTTTACACTCCTCTACAGTTGGCCATACCCTTCATTCAATGTTACGATATTCTATGGCCGTCCATTAGCCCAGTAAACACCTTCCCAAAAATTCCGCATTGAATTCAAAACCAATTCCCCTCTCCCTCCTCCCCCCACTGACGGCATAACGGTCCGGCAACATTCGTTAGAGTCCCATTCGGGGCTACCCAGGCGTTCTACCCTCCCCTTAACCCGGGGCGACTGAACTTTGACAAGCATCTCTGTAATCCTCCACCCCCCATCGAACAATGGAGTCGCATTCTCCCACATTTCCATAATCAAAGCTTCACTTTCGGAGGGGGGTGCCATTGTCCTGCACCGGCCCACGCGACCTTTAATAAGAGCCCCACCGTGGGAACACCGCTGGGCGGCTAACAAGTTGGCTTCCCTGCAGACTGCCATGCAGAAATGATATTGGTGCATACTGGGAAGTTTAGACCCTGGGTTGGACAATGGTAGGCTTGGAAATGATATTCAGCGTGTACGAATGAAAATTTTTTATGGATAAACCATCTAGTTAAAATTGGGAAGATTTGAGAATGTTTAAGAAATACAAGGATATTCTAATAATTTTAACCATTGCGGACTACATTAAAAGATCAATTTATCCAATAATTCGAGTAAAGAAAAAAAAATGGTGCAGATTGGGACATTTCGATGGGTAATAGTAGGCTGGAAATGATATTCGGAATGTACGACAGAGAAATTGTATTGGATAAATCATCGAATTAAAATTTTAAAGATTTGGTAAGGTTTAAGAAATACAAAGGAAATCCTAATAATATTAAGTTTTTGCGGATCACATTACAAGCTAAATTTATTTAATAATCTGATTAAAGAGAAAAAATGCGACAGACTGGGAAAATTCAATGGGTAATGGTCGGTATGGAAACGATATTTGGGATGTACAAAAGAAAAATTGTGTTGAGTAAATCGTAGAATTAAAATTGAAAATATCTGGAAATGTTTGAGAAATACGGATAAACTTCTGTACAATAATGTTTAAGGAATATTGAATTTTGTATCCTCAAATTGTGCAAAACCTCTTTTGTATAATTTGAGGCTAATATTGAACCGCAATAAAAATTCAATTTATCCAAAATTTGAATTAAAAAAATATATGAATTCAAGAGAAAACTACAATTTTTAAACTATAAATGGCAACAAAGTCTTATTTTCTAGTATTTAACAATTTTGTAGGAAGATTCAAGAATTAGTAAGCAATCTAGATTATAAATTAAAATATACTTACTCTATTTAATTTTTTCTTTAATTTAAAAAAATAGCGACTACAATAAATAAAGGAATAAATTACTTTAGAAACATTACAGTTCTAAGAACAAATTCTTAGTGAATCATCTGTTTGCTAATTTAATCTATACAAAAAATGCAAATAAAATTGAATGCATTTATTTCTTTTTATTGAATTGAGAAGATTTTTAGTGAATTTTTGATTGAATTCATTGAGCATTAGCAAAGCTCCCTAGTGCATTAAAAAGATCTTAAAAATCCGTCGTTTACTCTTATTAAAAACCGCAAAATAAAAGTATTTAACTATAAATTCTAGAATAAAAATTAAATTAAAGTTTTTTTAAATTTTAATTTCAAATTTACGAAAACAAGTTAGAATTATGAACAATATTTTAACATTATATTCATCAGAAAGTTTTAAACATCTCCCAACAATTCAAATTATCGGTGAATTCGAAATAAACCGTTTTGAACTAGACAAGTTCTAAGTAAAATTAATTGATAATGACATATTATAATTTTATTATATTAATAAAACTTTGAACCTTCCTAGACCCTTTTTTAAGATTTATCAGCCATAATACATTCGTTGATTTATCGAACATATTTCGGATTTTTAGAAATTAAGGAATACAATTATACAATTAAGGAATCAACTACAATTTTATGGATTCCAGATTCACTGGCGAAAATTGTAATAGTTTATATTTCAATGGAAAATAATTTGAAGCCAAAAATGGAAACAGCTACAATACAGTGCATTATAGCATTTATCTATATTGATAATGGACAAGAAGTATTGGCACTCTTGATACCAAACAGTATGACCAAATTTAAACGCATTTAAACTTCAGAAAATGAAAATGTGTATCAAACGATTTTTTTTTTAAATTTTTGCAAGAATATTAATTAAATTAGGATATATTTGACATTTTTCTCCATAACTTCCGAAAATATTATTTCACATTTTTTTTGTCATTTTAAAATTGTGAAAATAGTATTTTGAATGATTTAAATTTAATTACCGTGTAATGTTTTTCTGAATTTTGACGATTTCTTAAAAAATTATTTAATAATATAATTTAATAATCATTCAGTTACTTATATTTTTGCACAGGAATTCGAATAGTTTAGATTGTTTCATCAAATATTTAATATTGAAGTGTGTTTTTTTCCTCTATATATTGAAAGTTAAGGAAAATTGTTCTGTTTATTTTCTGAGCACAATTCATATAAGGAAAGGGAAATTACACAAGTATGAAAGACCGCATGCAATTGGAAGATAAATTTTATTAGTATTTGAATTCTTAAAGGAAATATGATAGTGTAGGATTAGAAAAATTTTAATACGAACGACTCTATTAGAAAAATTTAAATACGTAATAACAGAAAAAGCGAAAGGCTATTAAAATAATAATTTTAATTTCTATCACAGTTTAGTTCAGTTATATTAACGTCCTGTTTTAAAGCAACACTAAGGCTATTTTGAGGCGGACCTAGTAATTTTGAACCGCGGTCAGATGACAAGGACGACACCTGAGCTGGCATCGTGCTCTCCAAGCCACACCACACCAATGGGAGGACAATTTATATCACAATTAGAACCTTAACAATACATTGTTGATGAAATCATGAATTACAAATTTCTCATAAGAGATTTAATTAACATTAAACACAACCAGTATTGTTGACAAACCAGCCACTCATTAAAATCTCGACAAACAATAAAGACGAGTATGTGTATGTGTATGTGTTGACACTCTACATGGTTTGATTACAACTATTACACTTTGCATGTTACATATTTTGGGGTAGAAATGTGCTCCTCGGAGTATGTTTTAATTAAAATTTTAGCGAGTTTTTGGCATTTTTTGTTTTTTGCGATGATTTGCAGAAATACTTTTGCACAAAAATAAATTTAACACAATCACAATTTTTTTTAAAAAAAATGTTTTTTGTTTGATTTCCAACAATAAATGATTTGCTACTCTAAAATCAAAATCATTTTCATTTTTTCATTAAATATTTAATTGCTTAATTTTCTTCCCTTATTGCAAATTAAAGAAGAAGATTTCTTTTAAATATCTGTATAGTTTACGAGACGAGTAAAAACAATGAAGTTACAATACCACGAAATTTATAATATGGATAAACCGCGTATTTACACTTTTAATAGCGCTTTGGTTCATGGGTCATTGGAAAAGGTCCATAGTTCAGAATGACCTGAATATGCGAAAGACAATAAACGATTACATGATTTTAGTATCTGACAATATGGGAACCAGTTATACCTAAACCATTTAATTGAATTAAATATAATCGATATCCCGCAGATCAGTTATTTACCAAAGGCGACTAGTAAATAACAAACACTCGCATATCTTTATTATTGGTAAGACATGATTAGCAGAAGGGTAATGAAGAAATCTCCATGATATAAATAATTCTCTTTAAAGCATTTTTACACATTTGCAAATCCTAAATCGTGCTTTGAATTAATCAGCTGGAATCAGTCGTGCTTAAAATCCCATCTGCCTTACTCTCATGCAGCAGACTATACTCAAAAGTCGCCCCAATTGCTGAGGTATTTATTTAATTTGGCCTAAAAATTCCCAATAAAGTTCTCTAATCCTGGAATAAGCCCGAACCATCTGACGGCCCGCGGATGACAAAAGGGGTGTCTCAACTATCCTTGGACGCAAAACAATGCCAGGGAGGTCCTCCCCTATCTTAACCATCCATCCGTGAAACCATGCCGGCCTGCCAAAATCTTTTCAGTGGAACCTAACTGGCCGATAATCGGGGTACAGCGTACTCCCTGCCGATAACATCGAACAATCCCCTATCAGACGAGAGATTAGGCCTGGAGACCCCTTCAGTTAGGCCGGGCTCCAACAGGAGATTAGGGGTAATCGGATTACTGGCCGATCTGCGGACATATTTCAAAGAGAAGTGGGTACAGAAATTCGAGGGCAGGTACGCAAGGGGTGTTGGATTTAGGATTTGTTGGTTGGGGAACTGTAATGAAATAAGTCTGCCTTGATTGCGGTTTGAAATTATTGCTTTGTTTGTTGGTGTAGATGATATTATGCGTTTTGGATCTGATAAGCAAGGAAAGAGAAATAAGATCGCAGAATTCTGGATAATTTTAACGAACCTATTTAATTGCTAATATCTTCCCTAAGTATTATGTACCAGCCGCCTTTGGAAGCAAAGTTATTTGGATTGAGGCATTGGATGCATTCAGTTTCAATTGAATCTCTTGTGCATAACATGATTAATGTGAATGCTTCTGTGAAATATCAATATCAAGTAATGACAAAGCCGTTTTACTTTAATAGTCTTATATATGCTCTATTTATTGTGCATATCAACATTCTTAATTGTATCAAGTCCTATGACATCACAGTGCTATGGAAAACGGACCTATGTTCAACTATTTTCAAACATTATCAACACTAACTTTTATTCCTCATGTAGACTTTTTGTACTTAATAAAAAAAAATTGTGGGTTTTTTTTTTCCTTGCCTTCATTTGGGATTGCTGTTCCATTTTCATTTAAACAACGCCAAAATATCTTCAACTAATAATTTTCGTCACTTTCTTTGTGGAATTTATATCCTTATTCCTTCTACTATTCACTGGGAAAAGGCTCTTCAGGCATGTTAGGTGGTTCGTTCTCACCTCCTTAGCAAGTACACAAATAGTGTGAGGACAGCTATTCCCTATAGATGGCTGGACGTGCTTCCTATGGAAGGGGTATGCCTTCAAGGCGTACGGATTGGGATGGTTGTTTAAGGTTATCCCTTCTGCTGTCTGTATTCGAAATTTAGTGTTACATCCCGTTCATTAGCTTAATATACAGATGCCTCCAAACCGGGACATTTATTTAATAGTCACGTAGTATTTCGAAATAAACAAATAATAAATTCTTTTTCATTTTTTTTTCGAAATCTGGTTTTTGAATTTGAAGGAACAAATATAGTAATAAGTTGAACAAAAAGCAATAAAAATATAATTGTTGTATGGAAATTTGTTATGGAGAAGATTTTAGAACATTACAAAACATTCTTGAAATACTATCATAAACTTTCTTTTACAGGTCTTCCATACAGATAAAGGAAAGGCAATTGCCCACATAATATTAAACATGACGGAAAATCGTAACCACGCCATCTCGCTATCAGTATGGACATGCAGCCTATTTCTACAACACCCTCCTTATCTCCAATCCATTCAGCATCCATTCCTAAACCTTCATTTTCTGAGCACAGGAAGCTGAGCAACCAGGCACCAGTAATGAAAACCCTGATTCATGGAATCAAAAACAAGACTATAATAAAAAACAGGGGCCTGGGAACACATCACGAATCACGATCCAAAAATCCTCTTTCCAACTGCGATTAGCACGCGCGTGTTGCAGTGTCTCCTATGTACCAGGGAATGTTCGAAGGCCGAGTTTTGCGGCCACCATATTTACGCAGCTTTGTCGAACAGCACCCCTTCTTCTGCTGCTATGCAAATGAATTTAGGCCTGCTGTTTGCGATTGCCGCGTCACTGGGAAAGGGTTAGAGACAAAGCTGATACGACACGTGTTATGCTGGATGGTGACGATTAATGGTGCAAAAGGTGTGGCAAGATGGAATCGTAAATACCAGCTGAAGTTTGTGCAAATAGGCCCTGGAAGCATCGCTTCATACCTTCCAAATCTAGTTTTGTAAAATGCCATAAAACTGAACTGAAGAAACATCGTTAGAGTGTTAAAAACTTAAGTTTTCATTCTTTCTGTCTTTTTATAAATTTGAGATATGTATTTTAGAGAGTGTCGACCTCATAATGTAGGTCATTTGAATATGATCAATTAATAGTTTTTAATGAATAAATTTGTAGAAATCCATCATAAGATATTCTTATTTATTTACTCATTTAAGGGGAGTGGGGCTATAGTAACTATAACAGCTAAAACAGACCTCGAAAATTGATCAGATTCGATGCTTCTAAATGCAACAAAATAAAATTTTACCTCTGTTTTATAAGATATTTAACCTTATAATTATGAATTTTTAAGTCAGTAAAATAATTTTTATTAATTAAAACATATGTGAAAAAAAATGTTCCGTATAAATTGTTGAAGACAGAATTTACTTGCGCGCAAACTTTTTCAGAAAATAAGCAACTCATATTAGCAAATGTTACACTAATATAATTCCAAAGAACATAACTTTATAATCATGCAAAGCGATAAATATTTTAATAGATTTACTGGAGTTATTTTACTTTTTATGTGGTTAAAACATGAAAACGCTCTAAAAAAAGACATTCTTAGTATATTAGTAAGCTCTGAAAAAAAGTATACATAATAATATTTTGATTTTGCACCATTTTTTTTATTATGCGTGTATAAGCACTCCTGGAAAATTCCAAGAAAATTTTTGTTTAATCTTGCGAGCAAGCTCTGAAAATGCAGTATTGAGAAAAATGACTTTAAAGTAAGCGTTTCTGAGTGAAAAGTCAACAGTGACCTTCACATTTTTGACTATATCTTTTAAACTAATTATCTTACACGGATATGAAATACCAAACAATGTCCTGCAGGGACTCAGCTATCAAATAAAATCATAACAATTAGAGATTTAAAGGTTCTACAGCTCCTTAACTGGTTCCATATAATCTTTTAATATATAATAAATTAACACTAACATCAAAAATAATAACACAATTTGGCGATTTTTTTTCTATAGTAAATTTTCCATTCTGTGTAGGTTTGAAAGACGGTTAACGTTTTTTCTATATTAACTGAAATTAATTACGATTCTGTTTTACTAACTAGAGGTAAAATTCAAACTCTTTATTAGCATTTATATGGAAACAATACACATTAATAAAATTAACTCAAATTTTTTTTAAAAAATAAATTTAATTTTACATAAAATCTAACTTCCCAATATAATTATCGCATTTTTGCTTTTTACTTCCTGGCATATAAAATTTGAAATCCCCGAAAAATTTAATTTTTAAGTTTTGATTAAAACTTTACTTTTCAGATTTCCCTAAGTTCGAAAAAAGTATTTTTAAAATAGTGCCATTCTATTGGTATACCATTGAATATGATTATTTAAAACCAGAAAGGGATGGATAAACGAAATTTGATATTAACTTTGAAACCAAAACTGTGGAAATGTATCAATTTGGCAATCGATTAAAGAAGAAATCCCCTAATTAATACTCGATACTATGTTTTAGAAGCATACAGAAGCGATAATATTCCTGATCAATTTCGATTTAAAGTATTGTACGTTTCTTATTAGAAGGTTCAAATGGTTTTCGTTAAAAATTATTTTTCAGATTTTTTCCTAATTAAAATGTTTAAAATCATTCAGTTTATTATTATTACTGAATCCGGAATAGAAGGTAAAAAATGGAAACAGTAGAAAAATGGAATTATAGAATCGGAAAAAGGGAATAATGGTATAAAAATGGAGGCAGAATTTAAAAGTAGTAATAAATAAAAGTGGAACCATCAGATCTCTTTTTCTGTGAAATGCATAATGATGGGGAAAGAAAAAAAAATTCCTTGTGAACGGTAAAGTATAGAAAAGATAACCATTTTTCACTTTCACATTCATGGATCCATTATTATAATTGCTCGGTAAAATATATTTATATTTTAATTAAAAAAATCTGACATATATGACTGATATGCTTATAACTGACAGAAGATATATATAAAAAAACTTCTCAGCAAAAAGTTTTGAGTATTTGTCAAATCTAAGTTATATGTATACGTATATATAATATACATAGAACTGAAAATCAACTATCTTTATAAAAGCACTGGAACGATACAACTAGGCATAAAATCCAAAATTCTTGTGAGTACGCATTTCAGAAGGTGGAAAAAAACATTGACACAAAAAAGAAAGAAAAGAAAAAAATAACAGGTTAAAAAAGACTATTTTTTATTTTAAAATTTGTTGATGTTCTTATTAAATTTTGTTGCTCTATTTATTGAATTCATACAACGATTGTTGCATATTCAAATCAACAAAAATAGCCCTTATAAAAAAAATCACAAATTTGTCTCAAAGATAAGAATAATTCAAAAGATAAATAAAACTTCAAATGTATTTTTTTTAAAAGCATTATTAGTGAAAGCAGGTTTGATGCAAGAAGAAATTGCAAGAATTGACGAAACAATGAAAACATTTGAAAATGGCGAATTTAATATAAATAGTTCTGTAAATAATTGTTCAATAATTTTAATTAAGTATTAATACTACAAATTTATTTACTTTGGGAATAAAAATTGGAAATTTGACCCCCCCCCCCACAAAAAAAAAAAAACACTGAAACATATTCAAGCATGCAAGAATATATTCTTATCAAATTATTTTTATTAATGAAGAATACATTTTTTAAAGAATGAATACATTGACCATCTGAAATATATGTATGTCTATTAGTTTATATTTTTCAGCTAGTGACATTGGTGTTATTAAAAAATGTTATTATTTGATGCATTTGTATGATTTTTAATACGTAATTAATATACATCACGACTGTGATTATAAAACGGTGATAGAATAATATTTATACAGCTGATTGTTCGTCTATTTATCTTCATTACTCATTTGTAGAATCATTTTTTCATTCGTTTCCTAATGTTCTAAAACAATAATTAGAGAGATTTGACATTCTTATAACCACTAGTTTTTTTTTCTTTCTTTGCTTCTTCTTTTTTCTTTTCTTTTCTTTTTTTCCCCCTTTCTTTCTTTCTTTTCTTTTCTTTTTTCTTTTCTTTTCTTTTTTTTTGTTCGTGTGTTTCTTCCTACAGTAAGAAATTTATTTCAAACCATTTATTAATTACTAATCAACAACTCTATATATTCCGTTTAAAAGTCTTTTTTCAAAATATGCTTAAGGAAATAGAAACATTTTTTTAAAAATTGTTTTTACAAGAACTTATCTAATACTCGTTTCCGATAGAAATATTAATCATTTATTAACGATTCGTAGGTTCCTTGTGTAGATTATTCAAAATAGAATTTTAAATAGTTATTTGATGAATTCTGCTAAAAAAATCTATTTACGGGTAGAAAAATGTTGACCTTGTAATATGAATGAAATGTGTTGACAGAAAATTATGTTAAAGTTACTGCACAGAAATTACTACTTCTGATTAGTGATATAAACTAACCGCTAATTTTTGAGACACATGGACTACCTCTTAAGCTAAAACATTCTATTCGGATGTTGAAATGTTAAAATTCTCTGTTGTTTGAACTTTTGAGCTACTAACAAGTAGGCTTAACAAAAGTGGTTTATTAAACGAGTTGAAAGCTTTTTATTTTTATTTTTCATGATTAATATACTGAGTTTTTAATAAAAAAGTAAAAATTTCTTGCTTATTCTCAATGTTTCGAATTAAAGTTACTAGTTAATCATAAAACAATAATGAATATCTGAAAAACAGAATCGGGCAATGAGCCCAAATTCTTTTTAAAGAAATATATTCTTTATCCGAAACTTCATAAAAACATTCGGAACTTATCTAGTTTTTTTCTTTTTGTATTAAATACGTGTGTTGTATTGTAGATAATCAAGTCTCTATTGGCACAGATTTATAATTTTAACATTAAACTCACATATACGGAAATTAAACCTAATATACCTAAGTAATCGCATTTCTCAGTTATTAATTTCATCTGTTGAGAGATTGGCAGATGATTAAACCATTTTCGAATATGGTTCACAGTCTGATACAGAATTGCAGATCTAAATCATGTGGCTGATTTCATTAATTTAAATCATTAGGTATTTCAATTGATTTCCATGCGTGTCAAATGAGAGCAGACAGAACAAATTTCAAACGAAACTAGTAAAAATCTGCAATTTTGATATAGAGGCCATAAATCAAATTTTATTTTTCTGGTTTGTTCCGTTTATGTGTTATAAGTTTATAGATAGATTCGTTATGAAAATCAATGTTTTCAAACGGTGGGACTGTTTTCTTCCTCTTCTTCTCTTTAAAAAAAAATAATAATTCTCTCTCTACAAAAAAAGTAAAAAGTTTTCAAAAATAAAATTTTTGATCTACAAAAAATTCGCTTTCTTTGATAAATAACATAACGCATAGGCACCGTCACACCGATAGAAAAATGAATCTTTTTTATATATTCCTACCATTTTTTAATTATTTAATTCCCTTTTTAAATTGTAGTTAAAATAATTTTTCATAACATTGAGTTGATGTCATTAATTATTATTATTATTTGCTTTTTTCTCTTTATAACAATTTTGGATGAAACAAATATGACGATTAGCTTCTTGTGTATCTTAACTACCCAATATGATTTAAATGAATTCACTCCTGAACTTATATCATCTAATCAAGTGCATGCATCAGATGCAACTTGTTGCTTTCTTTTCTTCTAACGAGGCATTCTCACACAGAAAATTCTTCATTGTTCAACTAACAAATGCTACAGTACCTCACACCTAGCTCAACAAATAAAATATCTCTAAAAAAACCCGCACGAATATATTTTTGTATCAAGCATCTAGTTATAAAAAAAGGAACTTGCCAGCTGCTCAGCTATTCACTTTTTGGGGGAAGGTAGAACGAAACACCCCTATGCCTTCCCCCTTTTCCTGTTAACTTTTTTCATTTCTTCAGATATCGGTAACGCTAGAAAAGAGGACAGATGGTACTTTCGAGTGTCTGGCACGCGTCGGCTGCTTTTCCCTCCTTCTGAAGCAGTATTTGTTGCCTCCCCCCCCACCTCGATTTTTTTTTTCTAACCTACGCGCATTCTGGCCTCTTCCCTACCACCTAATCTATACGCTCCACACTTTTCTATTGGGTTGATGTTACAGTTAAATCCCGTTATGGCGCGTGCCGCTATCTTGCAAAGAAATGTGCCTTGATATTAATAAAAATGGAAAATTAAATTCTCAAACGATTTTTTTAAGCGGATTTAGTTATTAGAATAAATGTGTCATAAGTATCATTAAAGTTTAAAAAGAAAATATACATCTGAAAATTCGAAAAATAATTGTTTTCACTATAAATAGTGATATAATTTATATATGTTTATTTCTTTCAATTCTGCTTTTAAACTAAAAATAAATTAGTATTAATTTCGCCAATTTTTCTCTCATTGTCACTTTATTATTACCATCATAGAAAGATAGACAGCAAAATTTTAATTCTCTAATATAATATATTTCAGTAATATAATATTAACACATCTCAATAATATAATTTACTTTTGTATAATATATCTTATGTTTTCATGAAATAATAAGTTTTAAGTCATTGCATATCTAAAAAAAATTGAAAACACGTACTTAAAGTTATTGTATGATTCTTCTAACATAAAAAAAAAGCTGACAGAAAGCTGAAAGATATGAAATTTATATAATAATAATTCATGATATTTTTTTTTCGTTTTCTATAGATTTATAAATAGATTTCATAAATTTGAAAATTGATCTTACTTACAGAACAATGATTATAAAATTTTTGAAAAATATCTTTTATTAGTGTTTTTAACTTGCAATACATATCATGCTGTCATAAAAAAACCTTTTTTGAAATTAACTCTAATTAACTTTTAATTTGATTTAACGTGAATTCAAAATTTCTAATATACGCTATGCCAAGATCGTAAGATTTTCTTGCTATCTTTTAAATAATTATAAGAACTAAGAAGACTTTTAAATTGAACTTTTAAAACAAGAGCTTTTAAAACGATCTTTTTAGAGAACTTTTTAATGAAAACATGATTCATTTCTTATGTAACATTTCCTGTTGCCACTTTAAAAATTACAATAGTTTTTAATAATTAGTATTAAAACATGAAATTGTATTTATTTTCCTAAAAATCAAATTTTCTGCAGACGATAAAAAAAAGTTAGGCTATTTTGTATTTATTGAGAAAAGTGCTGGCATTAGTAACAGTAAAAAAAATGTAAAGCTTGTCATTCTAGATTCAAAGATTAAATGAAAAAATAAAAAGGAAATTTCGTTTGATGGAAATTTAATTGTTTAAGCTGATTTTTCATGACATGAAAAAAACTATCATAAAGTAGTTTCAAAAGTGTTTTTTCGTGCTATATTAAGCAATTGTAAAGGATAGTTATTTGATAAATATTCTGATGAATATTTAATAGAATTTCAATAATATTGATTTAACTATTCAATTATTTTTTAGAATTTTTTGCATTTACAATAAACTAGGTTTTATGATTTTTAATGGATATTTTATTATTGAAATGTGCTTGATGGATATTAGATAATTAATGGATGTCAGATTATAGAAATATTAGATACGTATGTATCAGTTGAACACATAGTATTTATGTTTCACTTGAGATTAGATGATTTTTGAGTATCTAAAATGTGGTGTTAATTTGTTTTAAAAGTTATTATAGTTACTTTAATTTTTTTATTATAAATTCATATTTGTAATGAATCAGTGTCATGTTTGGAAAAGATGACAGAAAGCCAGTAGAACAAATGGTAATAGGTTATTTTTTTAATAGTTATTGAATACACAAATTTAAAAATCCTTCAAAATTACATTGAATGAAAAAAAAATGCTGAGCTTTCCAGGAAAAAAAATAATATGAACAGGAACATAATATAACATATATACAAATGTATTTATAAAATAAAATATCAGTTGCGTTACATGAATAAATTATTTATATGAAGACAAAAATCATTATATATTATTGAAAAATCGATTCTAATCGTATTTTTTTTAGATTTCGCCTACAAGCGTTTTGATTCGTAAAGAAGATTTTGATAAAGATTTTGTTACAGCAAATTACACAATTATTTTTTAAAAGAAAATCAAAACTGCATTCTCATAAGCAATAAAACTTATTATAACGTTAATAATCCATTCCTTTTGAAAGAAATATTAAATACCAAAAGAGTGATATTTCAAATAACTAAATTTATTTACCCTACTCGGGATATTTAATTAAATTATATATACTTTTTAAAAAACATTGAAAAAAATAGTGAAAAACTGGATTTTGAGAGTTTTTAAAAGTTGACTTGGCGTAGCCTATATGTTTTCAGAAGCTATGAGATATAAAGACCATTCGATAAACGCGATATTTCCGTGTCATATAAAATAAATTTACGGAATGTATTTCAATATCCTACATACATGTATTTTTGCATTATTGTATAAAAGTATTTTTAAAAAAGCGCTTATTTACGTAGTTAGCGGAATTCCAACAATTACAAATACGAATATTATATTTTTAATTTCTCGCATATGGTGTTTGTGCAACGTGTGCACAACATCACACGCATAGCTATATTGATCATCATAGCTATATTGCTATATTGCATCATGCATAGCTATATTGATAATTGATAACTTATCATTTAACTTTTATAAATGATAACTTTGTTATAAGAATTTGTTATATTATAAAAGCTTCAATTTTTGCTTGCAAATAACAAGGTATAAGAAATATATTATTAAAGATCCCGGGACAGCAAATAAAGTAATTTTTTTATTAATGAAATTTATGAACATATATCGTCAAATCAGCTAGCGTGAAACTTAAAATTTCAGTGGTTGTGTCACCACAAGGAAAAGAACATTTTTGATAGAGAAATACTGATAAAAAGGATTCTAAAAAAAGAAACAAGGAAACAATTATTACAGGGTATGGAGAAAAAAAAACCCTCGGACAAAGCTATTACATCATAGAATAGGAGTTAATTAATTTGTCTTTTAATTTTTGTTCATTTCTTTTTGTATACCACTTCAATTATAACATATTTTATAATGTATTTTCTAGTTTACGTATAGATTTTTGGCTTTTTTTCAATGCCAAGCAAACGATATGCTATTTTAGAGTTGGAAAATGAACCGTTTGAAATCTTTCGTTTGCCTAATGTGTCTCAACAAACAGTGTCTGATGCAATCTATCGTTTCAAAGAGCTTGGGAATGATGGTGAAAGCCCAGGACGTGAACGAAAACGTATGGTGAATATTTTCAGTAGCCATAAGGTTATCAAAAAGTGAGTTCAATGAAATCCAAGGATTTCCATGAGAAAAATCGCCCGTGAACTAGGAATAAGGGA
Organism: Argiope bruennichi; assembly: GCF_947563725.1. NCBI lineage: Eukaryota > Metazoa > Arthropoda > Arachnida > Araneae > Araneidae > Argiope > Argiope bruennichi. The sequence goes on along the minus strand of NC_079161.1, from coordinate 51,929,890 downwards.
CCGATCAGTGCAATGAATGGTAAAAACAGAGTTTGGACTGAAGCCTTACAAGTTCCAAAAAGTTCTGCATCTCACTGAAAAAAACAAACTCGTGCAGCTCCAAAGACGCCGGAAACTTTTGAGACGGGTAGCAAGTCAGAGATTCCTTTTCACTAATGCTCTTAGAACTATAGGATCTAGTCTGTAGACGTTCCAAGCACTTCAGCAAAAGTTGAACAAAAATTCAAACTCGGCCATGGTCTGGTTCGGAATTAGCGCAAGCGGCAAAACTTCTTTGTTTTTTTATGGATGAGGGCGTTAAAATAAATAAAAAATTCTACCAGCGGGACAGTTTAGAAACTGTTAAAATTCCATGGGCCAAATGCACTTCGGCAATATAAAATAGAAGTTTCAACAAGACTCCGCACCAGCTCACAAGCCCCAAAAGACAGAAGAGTGGTGCCGGACGTGATATCAACTGGAAAGCGGGAACTTACTCGCCAAAATTCAATCCCATAATTACAATGTATGGTCCATTTTGAGTCCAGGGCTTGCGCTAAAACATGCAAAAGTTTGGACTCTCTAAAGCAATTGCTTCGGCAGGAATGGGATAGATTAAAGGTAAAAGACTTGCGGCACATTGCTGAAAATTTCAATAAGCATTTGCGCCTCTGCATCACTGCAAAAGGCGGCCACTTTGAAACAAATTACATTTATTAATTAGTAAAAATCTACTCTTATTACAATTTGTTATTTTTGGTTAATTAATTTATTTTTAATCAAGTTGTATTAAAAATTGTTCTGCCGCGCCCTATACTGTGGCATCGGTAATCAAGTTTTAGCACAATCATTCGAAAATTTCAATTGCAATTAATGTTAAGAATACCGAATAGTGTAAACGAATAATATTTGATTTAAGTATTAATAAAGACCTTGAAAGAAAGTGTTTTTATTATTTTTCTTGGCGGCAGTGGGAGATGAAAGCGAATTTAATAGAAAAGAACCTCAGGGAAAAGAAAACCGTAAGAAGAAACAGCTGCAAGGTGGTCGAACTTTCGCAGTTCAGCTGTCTTTCGGCCCAGGGATACCAGCACTTATTTTCTTTCTTTTTTTCTTGTAAGCGCGTGGCAGCGGTGGGAAGCTAAGTAAGGGTCAAATTGTGGAGAAAGTTGTCAGCAGGTGATCATATGCGGCTTGAAATTGCCCGTGCAATGTAATTTTCACTTTTTTTCCCCTCCCTTTTTATTTCGTACTGGCCACCTTTCGCGATCAGTTGGTTATTTATTTTCGTTCATGCAATGAATGGTTTAAGAAATACAATTTAAGATATCTGTCTACGTTTAAACATTAGTTTTTGGTCAAAATTCATATTTTTTTATTGTTTTATTTTGAAAACCCATTTATTTGAGTTTCCAAATCTGTGTTTCTTCGAATTCTACGATGAATAGAAACCGGGATATGCGATGTTTTATAAACCACTGTAGCTAAAAACGAAATCGGAAGTATTTGAATTTTTACCAACATTTTATCAAATACATGCCTCCTTGAATTATAATTTATTTTATAATATGCTCTGTCAGCAAGCTATGCGTATTAGAATACGTTTTGAATAGTTTCTATGCCATTCAAAAGTATTCTAATACACGTTTTGACAATTGCATCTGCTTGACAGGATTGACAATTACATCTGCTTTTGAACATTGTTTATGTTTACAAAGCGTTTGTAGTACACGACAAATGAAAGCTTTAAATGATTTTTTTGAAAACTTGTATTTCGTAAAAAAATTTCATACGCAAAACATGATATTTTGAAAATTTATTAATATATGTTACCTTAAGTGCTACGAAGGCAATGGACAACTGATATAACTTTGAACTGAGTAGTTTTTCTTTTAGAGCTGCCTAATATATTTTCTAACAACGAATTTTGGGAAATTTTCAATACAGATATACTAGATGATTAGCTGTAACTCTTTGCAAATGAACATATTTCTGAGATTCTAGTTCATTCCCTTCACCATACCTGTAAGTATGTTGTGTATAAAAATAATTGGAATGTGTGCATAGAATTTTTTGTAGTGTGTTTTGCTTTTTCTTGCACTTTTCACTAATTTTTTACCCTAATTGACGAATTTTACAGACTCTCAATTGGTATAGAATTTCCTGGCCAATATTTTTTTATTTGCAATCACATTGATCCAGAAAATGAACTGAAATTGCTCATTAGAGAGATTTTTCAAAAATTTATTCCGTATGTAGGCAGAGACCTTAACGAATAAGAAAAACAGCATAAAGAATTATGTCATCTGCCTAGTAAGAGAACTAATTTCACAGATTGGACCACAAAGCATACTTTAAGCAAAATTATATCAAAAGTTTTATTTTATTTATTTATTTGTTTGAATTTTTTACTAGCAATTATTTGATACGAGTTGGTTCACCAGGAATAATAGATGCTAAAATTTTAATTAAACATGTTGTGTAGATATGTCTTAATTTCTTCTTTAGCAAAATATTTTTAAACTTCACATTTTGACAGATATGTGACTCGTGCAGTTGTAGAACTCTTGCATCGCTCTATTTGTTGTGCTTTTAGAAATACCTAATTTTCGTCCTGTGTTTTTATACAAATAATTATATCACATAAAAGAGGATATTTGAAAATTTGAAATTTTTCACTTTTACTTGATTTTGAAGTTAAACTTTAAATGCAAGTGCAACAAAAAAACAAAACATTTCTTAAAATGCTTGCTTTTTTAGAGAAACTTATTCAAGATGAAAAAATAAGCTGAATTACCATATTTTTATAAACAATAAAAAAAGATATAGAGTGAGATATTAGTAGTAACAATGAAAACGATTTCACTTTCACTTAAATAATGAAATATACTGTTGTAAAATACGCTTAAGATATTTTTCAAAAATTGATTTCAAAAAAAGACAAAAAAACTATGCAGCAAAAATTGATATAACTGAAAGATTATATATATATATATATTGAATTTTAAGATGAAATAAAAATTATTGTAAGTTGCAATATTTTCGAAAGATAACATTGAAAAATACCAACACTTCCTTAATTTCCCATTAATTAGAACCCATTTTTTTTTAAATTTGCCAAGAGTGCACGTTTTACTTCCCAAAGTATATATATTGTATATGCCAAATTTAGTAGATCTAAGTCAAGCGGTCTGACCTGTAGAGCTCCAACATGCACAAACATACATTCCCCCCATTACAAGTAAAAATAGAGAAAGAGATTCTTTGTTAAATATACAAACAGAATGAAGTTTGGGTACGTTTTGACTTGTTCAAAAGATGGATACTAGTATTTATTGTGTTTCAAAAATGTGTAACTGTATAAAGTCAAGTATTCTAATTGCATGTTTGAACTTAATTGAGAAATAGTTTTGATCTATATGGTGGATTTTGAAACGTCACTTCAAATATCATGTATAATTTTAAATATTCATCATTTACGATTCAATTTTTTATTTTATTTAGTGTTGTATATTTTTGGGTGATATTCAAAAAAGGAGATAGAAAGTGTTAAACTTTTAAAACATATTAATAAAACCATGTAAACATTTTTTTTGTATTAAAAGTTCATATTTAAAGTAAGAAGCTCAGCAGATAAACTTCCTTCTTAGGAAATCATATTCTAAAAACAACATTGTTAAATATCGTTGACTTCTTTCTTAAGGAATTATATTCTAAAAACAACATTGTTAAATAAGGTTGACTTCCTTCTGAAGGAATCATGTTCTAAAAACAACATTGTTAAATAACGTTGACTTCCTTCCGAAGGAATCATATTCTAAAAACAACATTGTTAAATAATGTTGACTTCCTTCCGAAGGAATAATGTTCTAAAAACAACATTGTTAAATAACGTTGACTTCCTTATGAAGGAATCATGTTCTAAAAACAACATTGTTAAATAACGTTGACTTCCTTCTGAAGGAATCATGTTCTAAAAACAACATTGTTAAATAACGTTGACTTCCTTTTTAAGGATTAATATTCTAAAAACAACATTGTTAAATAATCATCACATGTTTGTGACAAGTGCTATTAATACACAGAAACCAAGTAAGTCTGACGCATATTAACTATGGTATGAAATACGTCATAACAAGAAGACATAGGAATTGGGATTAACTGTTGTCGATATATATAAAACAAAAAAAAAATTAACTAGCATTTTTAATTTTCGGGTTATTTGTGGCCAACAAAGCATTCAGATAGCAAATGTGTAGTTAGTTAAGTAAATTAGTAATAATAGTTAATGGAGATTAAAATAGATAGCTTAAAGGGGAATTTTAAGTTGTTATCAAACTAGCTATTTAATTAAACATATAGGGTTTGATATAGGTATTTTTTGAAGTGATTACATTCAATTTAAAACATTTATTATGTATATATATATATATACACATATAAAGATTGCATTTTATATTTTATTGCCAGTTAAATTACGAAACCAAAGATATAGAGTATACGAAATATACATGATAAACTACTTTTAGTTATTTCAAAGACATAGAGATTAAAAAAAAAATCCTATTTCATCTATTCGGTCGTGTTAGCTGTATTTGAGCGATTTCTGCATACAACTAGATTGTAAATTTGTGTCAAATTCAACATTGTATGCATGAATGTGTTTTAAGCATTTGCATTTTTTGCTGTTAATTACTTTTATTTCTTATTGTAATACTTTTTGTGTATTTATTACTTGATTATAATATTTTTTTATTTCTTATTATTTTTCATCGAATATTTTATTTTCTGTTATTAATATAATCTTAATCTTAATCGATATCTCAATTGGCAACAAATTTCATTTCCACTTCGTTCTTTATGTTAGTAACGGCAGCAGTTCGTTTATTGGAGAAAAAAATTCTTTGTTGCATAAAGCTACAAGTTCATGTTTATTCTTAACTTTTTTTTTCTTTGCGGAAATTGAACTCTATTTTTATAAGAAAGCCTAATCCTTTTGTCCAAATCGATCACCGCACATTTAGATATATTTGATACATGATTGTAACTTTGTATCAGATATCAAATTTGATCCCTCTACAATGTGAAAGACTGTTGATCTGCAGGGGAAGACGATTAAATAAAGAATATAATGTGAAAAATAAATGCAATTTTTTGTGTCTCCTTGGCATAAAAATTGTGAATCAGCATCAAATGTTAAACCTAATCTGTCCACTAGTTGATTGACTGTCTGTCTGCCTATTCGTGAATGTAGACTGGGATAGCTCAAAAACTACAACAAGCTGTATAATTGAAATTCATATAGCTTCTTGGCATAAAAATTACAAATCTGTGTCGAATTTTGTACTAAATAAATTTAAGAGCAGATTCGAGATGAATATCCATTTGTCTTTTCTATACGACAAAAACACAAAGCACTTCATAATATTAAAGTATACAAAAAAAAGTCAAAGAAAGAATGTTCTTATTGCTTTTTATCTTCTCGTGCATGACATATACTTAGATAAAGTATCGTAATCCCGAACAAATTCGAATTCGGAGGTAAATCTCCCCATTTCAGATCTTCCTGATTTGATTCCTGGACAAGATTTTCAGAATTTTGTTTCTTTATTGCTTTGTCTATCAGTTAGTACGATGGTTCCACAACACTTTGAGTTACATGGATGAAATCTGGCAAGTGGTCTTTGCCTTAAATTTGTAAATTTCGATCAAATTTTGAACGAAATCCAATCAGAGATACAAGTGAGTTTCAAAATATAAAGAGCTAGATGGATAAACTTTGGAGCGCAGATTAAGCAATTAAAATATATATTCATTTCAAATTTTGAACCAAAATCGACAAGAAATAAACCGTTTTTCTGTTTGCAATTTGACATGCGTATAAACTCGATAAATAAAAAGCAGAACGACTTAAATAAAAGAATATATTATGAAATGTTATTAAATCTGTAATTATACATTCAGTTTTGGTTTCAGTTAGGGATAAAAAGAGTTAAAAATGAATATTTGGTTTTCTTTACCACTAATCTCAAAAGTCTCATATGCGGAATCGGAAAAAAATAATTATTAAAAAAAACTGAGGTGTTTATGACCTTCCCGTTTTCGACCAAGTTACCTTTAATTTTTTTTTCAGCTAAGAGAGGGAAATAATACTTTTTTGAATGGTACGCGAAAGAGTTCCAGGGAGATTAATTTGCAATTGTTATTTCTTCAGACTTTCTGACTCATAATGGTAAGAATCGCAAAAGAAATTGTGATAGGAGTTATTGGGTCACAAACTCTAAAAGATTTAGAAACCCTAGCTCAAGTTTTTCAGATATACCGTTCGTTTCAGTATTCTGAGACGACCACTTTTCGATGATTCCATCTCATTAAGGGGAGAGACGCGGAAGGAAGAGCGCTCCGTCATTCTTTCATCTTGATTTGTTTTAGCTTGTATGCGAGTATCGTTTTGTTTCTGACCGTACTTTTTTAATTCAGTCTGCGAGTAATCCGAGTTATTTTATTGTTAAATGTAAACATCCCCTCCTTTCATCTTTCTTCTCACCCCTATTTTGATAAATTAAACTGATCCTAACGCATGCGCAGAAGCCCGTAAAGTTTTGGATTTTTTTAGTTTAGTTTAGTTCTATTAAAGCCCCGTTGTAAAACAACACTAGGGCTATTTTGGGACTCGGTCAGATGACGAGGACGACACCTGAGCTGGCACCCCTCTCTCCACACCACACCACACCACACCAGCAGGAGGACGTTTGGCATGACAGATTTAACGTGCAACAGACCCCCTTACACGACGGTTCTTCGGTGGAATCGGGTCTTGAACCTGAAACCCTACGGCTCACAAGCCGAGACCTTACCACCAGGCCTCCGCGGCCTCGCAAAGCTTTGGAATCCGTTGTCAAACAACATCTGTGCATTCATTAATGGGTTCTGTTTCTGTTTATCTCTTTTTAGTATCTGCTAGATGTTATCTTTCTCTAAATGCTTAAACGATGCGGAATTTCCTTGTTTTATTACAATTCCCGCATCACAGAAGATTTCGCCCTTGAAAAAATCCAATTAATCGCCAGGATTGCAATTACCCGCATGCAATCGCGAATGCCAGACAGCGAGGACTGATGAACTTTTGTTCAAAGGGTATGCGCCATGTTATTCTGTCAATAAAACCTTTGACGCAAATGCCTGGTTTTTGGTTGTGTTATTTATAATAACTTGGAATCGGTAATACAAAATACTATGTCTTTTCAATATAATTTACATTAGTCAGAAATATGTTTTCTTGTGTCGTTATATTTCTCGAATGTATGCTGCTCTAACTATCTATGAAATTGCCCGTCTTGATGAAAATTTTGACAAAGCATAAAATTTCATTTTTATTTTAATGCTGCAAATACTTCAAATAAATCAAATAATAATAAATAATAATCAATAATCAAATAAATCAAATAATAAATCAATAATCAAATAATAAATCAATAATCAAATAAATCAAATAATAAATCAATAATCAAATAAATCAAATAATAAATCAATAATTAAATAAATCAAATAATAAATCAATAATCAAATAATAAATCAATAATCAAATAAATCAAATAATAAATCAATAATCAAATAATAAATCAATAATCAAATAATAAATCAATAATCAAATAAATCAAATAATAAATCAATAATTAAATAAATCAAATAATAAATCAATAATCAAATAAATCAAATAATAAATCAATAATCAAATAAATCAAATAATAAATCAATAATCAAATAATAAATCAATAATCAAATAATAAATCAATAATTAAATAAATCAAATAATAAATCAATAATCAAATAATAAATCAATAATCAAATAATAAATCAATAATCAAATAAATCAAATAATAAATCAATAATCAAATAAATCAAATAATAAATCAATAATCAAATAAATCAAATAATAAATCAATAATCAAATAATAAATCAATAATCAAATAAATCAAATAATAAATCAATAATTAAATAAATCAAATAATAAATCAATAATCAAATAATAAATAAATAATCAAATAAATCAAATAATAAATCAATAATTAAATAAATCAAATAATAAATCAATAATCAAATAATAAATCAATAATCAAATAATAAATCAATAATCAAATAAATCAAATAATAAATCAATAATCAAATAAATCAAATAATAAATCAATAAATCAAACAAATACTTCAAATAAATCAATAAATCAAACAAATACTTCAAATAAATCAAGAGAATAACCGCATGTTCTAAAAAAACAATTATTTTTCTGGAAAAGTTAAAAAACAGCAGGAGAATTCTCACTTTGCTTTTTAAGCACAACAGAGGAGTCAGACAGATTGTGGATATAGGCAATGCACAGCATGCGATCCATCTTTGAATAAACTAATCATTATTTATTTTAACATTTTAATACATTTAAATTTAATAAACATATTAATAATTTATTTTCGGCTCATTTATTTATTTTATTAATTTTTTGGATATGTTTTTATTTATTTATTATGACTCATGATCAAGTTTGGGTACAAAAATGCATGCTAAACGCAATTGGATGAATCGGATTCAGTAATACGAAATACTATGCCTTTCGATATAATTTCATATTTCTTTAGATGCTCGGTGCTAATAAATTTTGCTTTAACGAAGGGAATCCAATGAAACAAATATGAGACCTGAACAGGTTTGCTTCACAAAATGCTAATATCCTGATACAGTAGACTCCCGATTATCCGCAGGCGGGTTATCCGCGCCTGCAGCACTAATTTTTTTTTTTTTTTTTTTTTTGCTTCCAAGCAAAGAGAAAATGTTTCCAAAGCAAGAAGCAAACACAAATGACTGATTCTTTTAAAAATGTGTAGTTTTACAGTTATGCTTGTGTAATTACATAATACATTATAGTATTAAAACAATACATATGTATTCATTTTTCTGTGTATCCTCGACTCCTCTCGTAAATACAAAGCACTTTTCTGTTTTCATTAACAAAATGCATTTTAGGTTAGTTTTGAGTGATATACTAAAATATGAAGCGTTAGTTAAACATTTCCTGCTGTTTATTTTACGTTTTATTGTACATAAAAGAATTTTTCAAAGTTGGAATGACTGTTTTCTCTTTTGCTACACCCGTTTTTAGCTTTTTTCGGATTATCCGCGATTTTTGTTATCCGCGGCGGCCGCGCCACCCAATTCCGCGGATAATCGGGAGTGTACTGTATTTTATAATTTATAGAATTTGTTTTTTATGAACTTATTTGTAAGGCAATTATTTTACTAAATTTTTTTATTCTGATTACGTGCGGCCCTCTTTCAGTCCAGAGATCGCAGGCAGCTACCTAGATAGAAATCCGACTCCGATTGGTGTGTGTTGTGTTTGGTTTCATTATATAATTAAGGGACTCGGAATGGATTCCAGAGGCCCTAGGTAGCTACCTAGAAAATTCGATATTGCTCGTATGTGAGAGATGAAAATGGTGTATTTTGTGTTTAGCTTCATCAATTTAAATAATCATAATGAGTCCAGAGGCCCTAGGCAGCTGTCTAGTCAAAGTCTGACATTATTGGTGCATTACATTAGGACGAAATAGTGTATTTTTTGCTTTATCATATAACTAAGAGCGAGAATTGAATTATGGATATCTTTTCTCTGATGACTGGATAAAAAAATCTATAGAAATAGATACTTTTGGGGGTAGGATCATATTCAAAATTTTTTTATTTTATTTTATTTATTGCATTTTTGAGTTATAGTGTTCATATAAATACCGTCAAAATAGCAGAGAGGCATTTTGACTTTTTCCCCAAACTTTTTCTGCATTTTTTTTGTAACGATTATTTACCGAAATTTGGTTCTCTTTATTATTATTTTTTTTTTTGGAGTCATAGCTTTCATATGCATATGATAGAAGAATGACTGATAATCAAGCTTTTGATTGATTTAATCCAAAATTGTATACAAATCTATAATTCTAATTATATGAACGAAATTCAACCGTAAAATACATTTACCTCATTGAATTTTTAAATTATGTCCCTGTATACGCAGATGGATGTATTTCGTCGAAAATTTAATACATGTCTATAATCTGAAATAACTAAAGAAAGTCTAATTTTATTGGGTCAGTTCTCACCATTTTTGTGATGCATTTATTAATATAACTCCTAAAATTGCTTTTTGAGACCTAGCGAGGTCTGAAACTTGAAATTCTTTAAAATCTGAATCAAATTTCTTGAAATGTATGATTTTTTTTTCCCGAGAAAATAAACATTAAGAAAAATCCTTTTAAAACATAAAAGTAAAAACTAAAAAGATAGAATTTTTCTCGGTAAAGTTAAAAACAAATCCTAAAATACTTGTTATATAAGGCATATTGACACAAAATTTTAAATAGAAATTAATTTATATGTTTTTATAAAAATATTTTTATTTCCTGTCCTTGATTCTGCAAGGATACTTCCTTAAGAAATGTTTGTGAAAATGTATTGTTTTTACTTTGAATAAATATGATAAATGAAATCGTTTTGTTAATTATTTATAATATCTCGATCTTCCACATTCATTAAAAGTACCAAACCATCTCACTTCGCACTAAGCCCTGAAGACCTTCAAGTGAAAAAGACAAAGAAACGTCCCAACCCTGTAAAACAGCTTTTCTGCCGGGACTTTAACAAAAAGGGAAAACTGTTTTACAGGGGTCAAATGAAAGCCAAGAGAAGGACAGAGGATGGGTACAGAAAAACGCGAGAAGGGGGGTGAAATATGGGTCTTGACAGGCAGCTGCGCGAATAACGGAGAGTCCTCCCCATCATGTAACGTCCTTTTGACATTGAGGGTTTTTCGATTTCGAAGAGGGGGGGGGACTAGAAAGAGGGAGCACGTGCTATGGAATACAAAGGAGGTTCATATGAAGAATGGACTGGGATGGGGTGCATTCGCGTGCAGACATTTTCATAATGGAACGAAGCAATCCCCCTCCTGCATTGAGAGGTACCTTTTTCTGAGGGGGTGGAGGTCAACGGTGAAAGTGAAAAATATCGTTTGGTGGACTAAATGGCTCAGCAAACAATTCGGACAGCGGTGGTTTTTCAAAGGCCACCGATGCCTGTCTTCCTGTTTACTGAATTTTACGGAGGTCCTTGCCTTGGCTATTGTATGATCAAGGCGTAAGAGGTCTATGCTGTGGAGGTGTATGCACCGTTGTATAGACGCATGCCCGTTTTTGGCAAAATGTCTTTGAGTGATTGATTTTGTTTACTAATATCGTGTATTGAGAAAGAACTGCCAAGATTTTGAGGGCAGATCTTAGAACAGCTGAAAACCGTTTCACTGAACTCCCAATAGAGCTTTTCAGATTTTTTATTTTATTTCATACGCGTATAAAAAAATTCAAGGAATAATTAAATGTTAATGTGCTTAATGTATTCTTTTTGCTTAATTATATTGGTTTAATTATTGTATGTGTTGTATTTTCCTCTCTCTTTTGAAAGCTAAAAAAATATTGTTTAATATTTTTATTATAATATCGATATATATCTAATATATATAGATATTATATATCTAATATCTGTATATTATACGAATTTCATTTTTTTTCTCGTTGGTTGATTTATACATAGGGGTCATATAGGTCAACTGTATTCTAAAAATTAGGAACTAAAATTCTTTACTAAAAGTGAAGTTTGAAACTAACTTTATAAAAAATAAATTTAATAAAGATTTTACATTGTTTATTCATAAGAAAACTGTGGATTTTTGTTTGTTTGTTTAAATGGTAAAAATCAGAACTGGCCAAGCAATTTCCGACCTCCTAAGCCCTTTATATGTGCGCGTAAACTTTTTGAGTTGGAAAATTTATCTCTACTTTACTTCTATTTAAAATTAAATGAGATTTATTAATATATTTCAAAATTAAATATAGTCCAACGTTTACTTATTATAACATAGTTGAAAGGTTATATATCTATTGTCGTTATAGAATAAATTCCGGACAATCCAAGAAATTTAATTTCTTCGGTCTTAAACTAGTGACGGGGAATTGAACCAGAAAACCGATCAGACACCGGGGAGAAATTTATGGCATTTTACTGATTCGATAAAATCTTAAAACTCATTTGATAGGCGATGAATCTCGAAATTGAATTTTGGTGAAATAATAAATGTGTGAGCACACTGGAAAATTCTTTTCAAGGAAGATGCTGCAAATGCTCTTTTCATATGCTTTAGTTACTTTAAATTCAATATTTTTCAATATTTTAAGAAGTTTCAGTAATTTTTATCTTCTTTTGACAAAAAATAAGGATGTACCAAACACTTTGAGCTTCTAGTCTCATTATATATCTGTGTTGTTTCTAATATTATTTATTGTTAAATGTGAAACATTTTAAAAATTTATTTATCATTATTAATAACTCTAATTTAGCATTAATATTTTTCAATACATTAATGTTAAAAACATCACATATCTTTTTCCCTCTTCATTTATAAATCCAACATTTATGTTCTTTGATCTCTAACGTAAATCCGTAAAGAGAGAAAAAAACAGGAGGAAAAAAAGCCCTCAATGTCAAATAGAAGTCATATTATCACTCCACATTCCATCAGTCGCTTTGAGGACTCAGCCATTTGTTGATTTTGGATTCATATTAAATGAGATGTCTTTTCGACTACGGCACGAGTGCAAGCTGTATTATCTGATTAATAGTGTTATCCAGTATCTAATTACAGCAGCCCAAAGCCAAAAAAGAGAAGCCTTCAATGTCAGCTGAAAGTCAAATAAACAGTTCTTGCGTTCCGTCAGTCGATACCAGGCATCTGTTTACTAATTCCTGCTTGCTTGCTGCTTACTACCAAAGTCACCTTGAAATCAGCATCAAGATCAATAGAGAAAACTTAGCAAATTGCCCTCTTCCACTTTTTTTTACATCTTTTTCTCCCCACCAAAAAAATGAAATGGGGAGATATGCCAGAAAAAGGAACCGTTCGGTTCCTGAAGTTGACAAGTAGTCTTCTTCCAACAACAATACCATAAAACACTACTGGTGCGCGTGCCGATTGACCTTTGAAGTTCTTCAATGTCACACGCGACGGCACGCGCAACACCAACTTTTCCTCTTTTCGTCAACAAAAGAAATAAGAGAGAGCACCTAAAAGTTCCTTTCCCTTACTGAAACGGGGGTTCCTTTGTTGGGTTGATTCCCTTTCCAGCAAGTGTTTAGAGGGTGGTTTTTTACACATCTTCTGAAGGTGACCTTCGTTTGTATAAGTAAACACCATCGGCTTTGCAGCAAAGATTTGCTTCGTTGAACTGCGTTGGATATAGAATGTAAATGGAAGGTATAACCGAAATGCAGCTGGAAAAAAAAATTAGCAAGAACTAAATAAGGAAAGATATATTCTGGCAAAGCAAGAGTATCTCCTTTAAAAGTAGATTAGCTTTTTTATAATAATTCAATGAAATTTCAAATTTTATGAATAGATAAAATTTAATAATTATAACAGATAATAATTATTGATAAGTGATATTATAATAATAATTATTGACAGAGAGACGATATTAAGTGGATATTTATCAATGTCAATCTCTTTGAGCTTGCTGCATATTTATAAATTGGACAGATTTTATATCAAATATTCTTTAAAAATACATGAACGTGTATGTAATTTTCGAATATCTTTATTTTATGTTTCAATTATAGTAAACGCGTACTGGAGAGAATGCAAGAAAGTTTTAGGAATATTACTTTCTTTGGTTTATATCTGTTATTCTCGAATTTCACTTATCCAATGATAAACATCAGTCATTTATGCTTTGGAACCACGTATTTTACTTTATTTACTTGGCTTACTTGCTATATTTATATATATATTTAACAAAATTTACATCAATTAAGTATTTCAACAAAAGACTGATAATCTCTGCGAAATAAATAGTCTCATATGTTATTTTAAATAAAACTTTATTTTAATATCTTCTCATTTCTGTATTTACTTTTTCGTTAAACACCCACTGTTAAGTTCCAAAAATATTTTTGGTTGATTAGAACTTTCAATTCTAAAATTGTAAACAAACAAAAAAAAAACAAAAAAGATTTATCTAATGATATGTTATGCTGAGTTGTAGCGTAATAGCTGCTGAAATTTTACTAATTTCCGATTCGCTGCTCGTAATGAGGCTATTTTGAAAATGGGAGTGTTTATGCAAATTTGCATTTATATTTCCTTGCATTTTGTATGCATTTATACTTCTTACTACGTAAGAAGTTTGTATTTTAAATATTTTCACCTTTATGTTTTTAGTCTGCTCAAATTTAGATTAAATATTTAAATGAGTGATTAGCTTATTTTAGATATTTAATAGATGATGAGTTATCTTTAATCTTTTGAACTATTAGCTTGTTAGTACCAAAATCAGAACAATCTGTTTTATCAAATGCATCGACTATTCACATTTTCAGTGGAAATTTATTGGTTGCAATTTGCTTTTATAATTTTATTAAAATAGCTTAAAGATTAAGATAGGTGCAGATTGAGCCACAAGCAGTTGTCTAAATTGAGTTGCCAAAGTTACTGGGGCTATAATCTTGAATTAAAGGAATGGTTCAACAAGCAGTTTGATCAATAGTAAGCCTCATAAACTGGAAATGGAAAAGGCCAAAGCAAATAAGAATATATTAAAGACACTACGTGCTGATTAAAAAGGAATAAGAATTTAAGATACTTGGTTTTGTATCATATATGAGAAAACAAAAGAAAGCGAAATGTTATAATACATAATATATCATACTCAGGCCAAATATAGAGTATGCTGATTGAATTCAAAAAGTAAAATAAATAAATTGATTAACAGATATGGCTGAATGTGTGTTGGACCGTTGATCCAGGTTTACAAGATTAAAGACAAGAATTGTAAATTAAAGAGAATGGAAATATGCACTTCAGATTGATTTTTTTAATAAAATTTTTTAATAATTTTTCATTAATAAAAAAGTAAGAAAAATTTTGTCATTTTCTCATTTCTTGTAATATTTTATGAAAATATTGCAGCACAAAAATAATTTTTTACATCATCTTAAAATTCAAAAAATTACCTTCAGTTATTTCAATTTTTTTAAATATTTAATTAATTTAAAAAATATTTTAATATATTTTACAACGATACATTTCTTTGTTATAGTGAAACTCAAATCGTTTTCATTGTTGCTATAAATATTATATCCTAGCCTTTTTTTCTCTTTTCATGATCAAAATATGAAGATTCGGCTTATTTTTTCATGCAAAGTAGGCTTCAGTATAAGAAATGATTTTAATTAAACCTTTGAAATTTTACGGAACTTTTTTTAATTATGATTTGATTTGAGCGTCAATCAATTTTTCAAAATGAGCCCATTTTTAAATACTGCTTCTTTTTCCTATGATCTAATTAAATGTAAAAATATGTAGACAGAAAAATTGGGAAAATGCATTGTACAATGAACAGAACAATACAAGTACAGACAATACAAAACAGCGTGAGTCATATGACTATCAAAACTTTAAGTTTAAAAATATTTCGCTAAAGATGCCATTAAAATTAAATGACATCAATTATTTCATCGAAGTTTCCAGTAACGATGTTGTTTCTTATGGCACTTGCCATGGACAAGCCCGCTGTTACGAAGACAGCGATTTTAAGCCGGTGGGGGAGTGTCTCATGTTTTCATAGTAGTGCCAACTAGGGTCAAGAGTACGTCTTAGCTACTCACGCATCACTCATTGGCTTGCACAACCCCTTTTTACATGAGGGCACATTCACACACCTCACAGATAGAACAACGGAAGAACAACCGTCCTCAAACCTGGACTCCAACTCAGAACGCCCAGATCACGGGGACGAAGCGCTACCCCTATACCAGGACGCCGGCAATTTCCAATAATAATCTATCCCTACGAACGAAATAGCGAGAAACAATGATAGATAGTTAAAAAATAAAAAAGAACTTTAAAAAATATTTTTACTTTAATTGTGCTTAAAGAATGCCTTGCAGGCCAATCTTAAAAGCTGGTTCGATTGCACAAGCTATTTTTTCCCTTCAATTTCCCTTCAATCACTTCAAATTATATTTCCTAAAGCTTTAATTGATATTTGTTGATAAATACAAAATAATCATATTGGATTCTTTGTATTAACATTGCTTCAACACCAAAGCACTTTAACCCATTCTAGGTCCTTGGAAAGTGTTCTTGCCACAAACTTCATTAATCTTTGTATAAAGTTATGTAAAGATTTATTTTCTCACAAATTTTTCAGTGAAGCAAAAATCAAGATATTTCAGTTTCTTATCTTTCACAAAATGATGTATCTTGATTTGTCACCTAGTTAGTAACGAACCAAATTAATTAATATATCCAATTTTATTTATCTATTAAACTAAACGAATCATTTTTCTTAAATCTATAATAATCCAAAAAATATTTTAATATATTATTGTCTTTTAAAGGATTAAAAAATTTCTGAAGTTTGACCGTAATCGGCAATTTTTGATGTATTTTATATTTATAAACCTTTTATTTAACTGTAAGATGATATAGAGCGCATGATTGTGCGCATTGAATTTTACATTAAAATGTTCATAAATATAATAAAGCTAGTAAATTAACTACATATTTTCATATATGAATTCCCTAAATCAACAACAAAAAAAGGCAATGAAGAAAAAATTATTCTAGAGTCGGAGATGTAGGCTTCTTTTTTTACCTATCTTACGAAAATTTTGTATTCCCATAAAATATAAAAATTAATTGAATTTTATAAAATTTTCATAAATTTTTGTCCTTTATTAATCATTAACTGACTAATTTTTGTTGAAGTTTTTGACCGCATAAGTTGTAAAAGTATTATTATATTCAAATTAAGTTTTCCCATGAAAATATTTGATATTTTTGAAAAAAGAATATCGTTATTAAATAATCAATAAAATTATTTCAATAAAAAACGAAAGACAGAATAAGTTACAGATCATTACTATAACTTCCAAATTACATATTTGTGTACGGTATTTAATTATAAAATAAAAACCAAATCAAAAACATAATGTTTCAGATATGACAAATCTGCTTTGTTCAACTTATAGACGAATTTCAAATTTGTTGTTGTTTTAAAGAAACGAAGCATAGAATATACACTTTCTGCTACATACAGCATTGACTGATATACAAGGTGGTTATAATTAAAGTTCCACTTTGAAATGGTCATAAAAGGAAAACTGCTGGACCAAATGTTATCAAACTTGGTAATAATTTAAAGGAAGTCATGGGAATTTCTTTTCTACAAAAATAAAAAAGTTCAAAAACTCACCATCAGGGGGAGATATTGTTATGCAATATTGTTCAACAAAATAAGGCATATAGACATCAGTTTAAAATCTGTTTAATCGTCTCTGAAACGAAACTGTTTGTGGGGTTATGTAAAACCACAATGTCTTGTAACTGGCTTACTGCAGGAAAAAACAAATGATTTATGCAGATGCGTTTTACATGTCATTTGGTTTTCCATATAAAAAGTGAGCTTGTTTGTCAGAGTTACAAATCGACAATGTCTCTATCCATGCAAGATCATGCTTTTCTTGATAATGTTATCATGCATGCGATAGCATTGAATGGCGTACTTTGAAAAGATATCTTTCAGTAACAGGAATACACCAAGGGATATGCTAAGAGCTCTTGATGAGAATGTAGTAATGCGACTTAACTTGCTTTCAGAAAAGGAAAAATGCCATATGGACCATGTTTTATAACACATTTCAGAAACGAATTAACACATTTTAAAAAACTGTCTTCATGACCTATTTTTTTAACAATATTGCATACAGCGCCATTTACTCTCCTGATAGTGAGTCTTTGAATTTTTTTTTGGTGTCAAAGAAATTCCCATGACTTTCTTTAAACTATTACCAAATTTGATAACATTTGGTCCAGCAGTTTTCCTTTTATGACCATTTCAAAGTGGAACTTTAATTATAACCACCCTATATATTGAATGAAACTGAATTGTCAGGCGTGCAAAAATTATGCTTTAATTATAACCACCCTGTATATTGAATGAAACTGAATTGTCAGGCTTGCCAAAATTATACTTTAATCCTAACCACCCTGTATACTGAATGAAATTAAATTATCAGGCGTAAAAAAATTATGCTTTAATCATATCCATTCTGTATATTGAATGAAACTAAATTATCAGGCGTACAAAAATTATACTTAAATCATAACCACCCTGTATATTGAATGAAACTAAATTATCAGGCGTACAAAAATTATACTTTAATCATAACTACCCAGTATGTTGAATGAAACTAAATTGTCAGGCTTGCCAAAATTATACTTTAATCCTAACCACCCTGTATACTGAATGAAATTAAATTATCAGGCGTAAAAAAATTATGCTTTAATCATATCCATTCTGTATATTGAATGAAACTAAATTATCAGGCGTACAAAAATTATACTTAAATCATCACCACCCTGTATATTGAATGAAACTAAATTATCAGGCGTACAAAAATTATACTTTAATCATAACTACCCAGTATGTTGAATGAAACTAAATTGTCAGGCTTGCCAAAATTATACTTTAATCCTAACCACCCTGTATACTGAATGAAATTAAATTATCAGGCGTAAAAAAATTATGCTTTAATCATATCCATTCTGTATATTGAATGAAACTAAATTATCAGGCGTACAAAAATTATACTTAAATCATAACCACCCTGTATATTGAATGAAACTAAATTATCAGGCGTACAAAAATTATACTTTAATCATAACTACCCAGTATTTTGAATGAAACTAAATTGTCAGGCTTGCCAAAATTATACTTTAATCCTAACCACCCTGTATACTGAATGAAACTAAATTATCAGGCGTACAAAAATTATACTTAAATCATAACCACCCTGTATATTGAATGAAACTAAATTATCAGGCGTACAAAAATTATACTTTAATCATAACTACCCAGTATTTTGAATGAAACTAAATTGTCAGGCTTGCCAAAATTATACTTTAATCCTAACCACCCTGTATACTGAATGAAACTAAATTATCAGGCGTACAAAAATTATACTTAAATCATAACCACCCTGTATATTGAATGAAACTAAATTATCAGGCGTACAAAAATTATACTTAAATCATAACCACCCTGTATACTGAATGAAACTAAATTGTCAGGAGTACAAAATATATTTTTGGCTCGGAGTGGTATATACAAAATTCCAAACTCCCCAAATAGGGATCGTTGGAACTAATGCGTTAATTTCTTATTTTGTTAGTAATAGCATTTCGTTGTTGACAAGTTATTTTAAAACAGAATAATTTGTATAAAAAATGTATTAAAGTATCCCCTTTTATCTATGCTTTATTTTTATTAAGCAATAAACTTAAAGTACGTTAAATGTTTCAAAATTCCTGAAAAAAGTATTTATTAGCCTCTCCTAAAGTAAAACTTCCATAGTTTTATACCAAATGTAAATTTAAGGTTATAGAATCATAATGTCTGATAATAATAATAATCAAGACATTTTCCTGCAATAGAGTTTAAACATAAACCCAAAGTGTCATTTGGAACTTTTTGCACTTTTTTCGGATTGCGTGTGAAAAAATCATTTCACATCTGAGAATACAGCAACAGCACAACAGAAGTCATCATCGTCGCTGTGAAATATTAAATCAAAATGGTTTTAAAACGTGACGTGTCCCATTACAAGTAGCGACAGTTACATTCGAAAGAATAAAATGGAGATCATCTCTTGACAGCCGCGAAATTATATTATTCTTCATTCTTTTATTGTGTTTTAGTTAGAAAACATACATTTCGGTTACGTTTAAATCATAAAAACTTTTCCAAACTTATTAAAATTGATTATCAAACCAATATAACCCATTGAAACATGCTACGACACACGCGAAAAACAGATTGAGAATTATTACTGTTAGATAAAAAAAGAAAATCTGTAATAGACAAAAAAAGTAGCTCTTTTATGATTTCTTAATGTGATTTATATGACACGCATTACTGTGCTTGTGCATCGCCTATAAGTAGAACGGACAACAAATCGTCTATGAGAAAAATTCACTTTCACATAATTCACAATAAAGGAATCATGGTACCTCCCTACTCTTTCATTGATAGATCAGTTAGGTTTTGATCATCTAGAACGCAGTTAGGGTTTCAATGGCGTATAGAATTTTGCAACGATATCGATTATACATCGGTCGTCACGCAAAGAAATCGTATCGCTTCACGAACCAATTATTGCTCTTTTGGCTTGCATTCTTTTTCCTTTTTTTTTCAATTACTCTCGTCCCAGGCTGTGACGGACACGGCGAAAAAGCAGACGATTTCCGTGCTTGCTATCGTAATTATGACATGATGTGAAATGGGTGGAACTCTTTCGGAATCAGATTTTAATGAACAAAGTTAGAGAATTCAGATTTTGTATTAAATTTCCTTTTACATGTTTTGTTTAAAAATAAAAATGTATTTATTTACTGCGATTTGGCAATCATATGAAATGCAATTCATTACAAAAGAAAGTTTCTTTTAAAAAAATGACGGACACTAGATAATTAATTGCTTATATTTCGTTCAAATACTATTAATATTTTCGTGATGGCAACAAGACAGAATGGAACATTTATTCGAAAAGGCATTCCAAACCGATTTTCGAACAAAAGAAAATTCTACTATAGTCGTCTGCAACACGAATATGTTATTCTACGTGTTAGTAATATTGATTATTTAAATTAACAAAGATAGAAAAGAAAAATAATTTTTGTGTGATTATTTTAACAAAAGAAAGGACATTTTTTACAATCGATATGTATCGAATGTGATGAAACATTGGTTGCTATTATGGCCTACGTATCTTTTGACGGTAAAGGCATTAGAAAAAGCACATCTCATATTCATTGGAATGATTTTATGCACGCTTTTCTTTCTACAGTTTAGGGGTTATATACATAAAATCATCATTAGAGAAACCTACCTGGTTGAAAGGATCACACTGGCATCTATTATACGCTGAACTTCAGATTGAAAAAAAAATTATGGAAGCATTCTTGTCTAATGACCAACAGTTCATAGAAAATGATTCCAGAATAAAACAGCTCTAGGAAAAATCATCTTTGTTATTCTTTTGAAATCTATTTTAATCGTTTTATAATAATAGAGCATGTTTATATGAAAAATCGTCCTATCATCAATGCCCAATTCGAAATAATTATAACAGCATGCAAAAGTCAGACGATATAAATTATTAATGTTAGTTGAGCACAGTGAATTCATAACAGACTTAATGATCATGCAAGCCTTTATTTGAATGAGGAATAATGATACATTCATTCTACTTCGTTGCCAACTTTTCAAAATTAAAAAATGAAAAGAAAAAACGATTTTTAATGTAGTTCGAGTTTTCAAAAGAATAAGAGTAAATAAATGATAAATATAATGTAATAGTTGGAAGCATAAAGAATTAAAATCCACTATAAATAATGATACATTCATTCTACATTGTTACCAACATTTTAAAATTAAAAAAAAAGTCAGCAGCTTCGAATGTAATTCAGATTTTGAAAAGAATCAAATAAATAAACAAATGATCATTGAAATAATAAAAGATAATGAGAATCCAAAACCATGATGAAACCTTCAACATTTTAAAGTGGAACTAATCCAGATTTATGCATTTATCAGCTTCAAATCTGAACATCGATATTTAGTATGATATTTAAAAATATTGGAATTTAGGCATTACATTGCAGCCTTTTTTTTTCGAAATAATTAATTTGTTTACTGCATAGCAGTACAGATAACTTGAGTTTTAATTTTCTTTAGAATTTGTTAATGGCAAAGTTTATTTGGATTATTCATAGCAATTACGGAAAAGAAAATGCAAATTTTTAAGCAATTTTTTTTAATTCCCTTATTAAAAAGTGTTACGTAATAAGCCAATTTTTCATTTGTCGTGAAATCAATTGAGATTTATAAAGGAAATAGAATTTGTACGTTCTATATTTAGCTTAGTATTGGCAAGTAATGTCGTTCCAACATTAAATTGCATTCTTTTTCTGAAATAGTTTATTTATTGTAGAACAAACAATTTGAGAGTAAAAGTTTTTCTAAAGTTTATTTAAGAGGAATTTATCCTCAGTAATTCACAAAAATCATGGGAAAAATAAAAATTTTAAAGCATAAATCGTAAAAGTTTATTAAATAATTTTTATTCCATTTTGTTTAGTTCCTTTAATAAGTAATCAATAAAGAGTTTGACATTGTTTTAATTGTATGCACTGATTTTGGCAACAGCATTATATGAGATTTAACTATAGATTTTATCTGTTTCAATTTGTAATGAATGAAAATATTTTTATAAAACCGAATATCCGTTTGTTTGTTTGCTTATTTGTTGGAACCCTCTACAATTTCATACCCTTTGACATATTAAATAAAATTTGTCACGCATGTTCCTTCACACCTAAAAGGATCAACTTCCCTATTACATAATTTCTACACTCTTTAAAGGAAATGAAATGAGAGTTAAATGCTTTTTTTCCGTGATCATGTCGAATCATACCATTGCCAAAAATTATTTTTACGCTAACTAAAATCTGAAAAAAAAAATGAGAATCATAACTTTACCAAATGTTATCAAATTTGGTAATTGTTTAAAGAAGTCATAGAAATTTCTTTTCCGGCAAAAAAAAAAAAAAAAAAAACCCTCACCACCACGGGGGAAAATTGCGCAATAAGCAATAATGTTAAAAAAACAGGACATGGAGACATCGGTTTAAAATGAGTTTAATCATTTCTGAAACGTGCTTGCAAAGTATGTTCAGTGTGTGTTATTTCAAAAAGCACTGTTTACGGTGATAATCTGTACAATTTGGCGGTACTAAAAGATGCGATACACCCACATGTGCATAACATTCCTCCTGATATAATAAGAGTTTTGGTGAAAATTCTATAATGCGATTTAACTTCGTTTTTTTTTTTTAGAAAATAGTGGACGCCACATTGAATATTCTTTGTAACGTGCTTTAGAAACGATTATAGTCTGTGTATTTCCTGTAGACGGTTCAAGGTCACATTTTCTACCTCGTTATTGGCTGTCTGGTTCCAGTAATTAGTAGAAAATGTGACCTTGAACTGCCTACAGAAAATACACAAACTATAAACACATTTTAAACTGATGTCTCCCTTCATGTCTTATTTTGCATAACAATATTGCATATAACGCCATTTCTAACCTGGTGGTGAGATTTGAACTATTTTTTGGCGGAAAATAAATTCTTATGACCTCCTTTAAACTATCACCAAATTTGATAATATTTGGTGCAGTAGTTTTCCTTTTATGACTATTTCAAAGAGGAACTTTTATTATAACTCCCCTGTATAATAAGATTATTCTAATAAATTGCAAAATGATGCAAAGCTTTTAGCTTTACGAATATGAATTTAAAAAAAACATAAGCTCCAAAAATAAATTAAAAAACACAATTGCCCATCTATTCCCGATAAAAAGAATATACAAATAGGAAAAAAAATATAAAAAATAGAAGAATCTGGCAATAGAATTTTTCACACTTCCAAAAACCTTATTGCTCCATCTCTCAAAATAACTTTGGAATACTTGCGCTTCGAAACAAATTCTTCAACTGCCATTTGCACAAAAGAACTGACCGCGGCGGGATAACAAAATATTCCAGACGAAGAAGTCCACCCCACCCCATCCCACCTTCTTTCCAATCAATTCCACTCCAGTACGATTTTATTAGCTTCACGTCAATTCATCGTATAAAAAAAAAAGAAGAAGCAGGCAACAGCTCATAATAATCGATTGGAATTGCGTTGATTGACAACCACCCCAATCCGTCCACCCTCGCTGGAATGACGGGCAGTCCGCAGAAATATTCCCACTTAATCCAGTGTCACACGTGTCAGTCAAATCCATTTGGATCCACGCACCACTCCTTTTTTGCATGCGACCCTCGTCTTTCTAATTATTCGCGATCCAGAGGGCTCATGCCTTTGACAGTTGAGAGGGGTATTAAGGCTCGGGTAAGGGATCCTAAAAAGCTTTTATGTCTGCTGGTTTGATGACTTTCTAGTACTTCCTATGATATGAGAGGTTTTAGAGAGTATTAATAAGTGTCTCGATTCTGAAAATAATTTGCTTCATTTTTCAAGTAAAACTTTATTGTTTGTGGGTATTATATTAGGTTGGGGAAAAAGAAACCAAATATTTTTACGTGAACTTCAAGACTTTATTTAACATGCTTTGGGTTGCCCATTTTGGTCTAATATGCACCGTTTTGTTTTATAATTTGTTGGCATTTTAAAGGTAGCTTCATAATGCCTCTATCATACAAGTCTTTGTCCCCATTGGCGAAAAACTCTAGTAATTGATTTTCACAATCTTCTCTTGATAACTATTTCTTATCATTAAGGGAGTTCTGTTTTGCATTTTTTTCTGCAATGCAAGAAAAACATGGTAATTGCATGGTGCCAGGTCCGGACTATAGGGTGGATGCATTAAAACTTCAAAATCAAGCTGCCGGAGTTGCTGGCGAGTCACTGCAGACGTGTGTGACCTGGCGTTGTCCTGATGGAACACACACCTCTCCTGTGGTCAATTCTGGTTGTTTCTGGTCAATCGCTAGCTTTAAACGATCCAGTTGTTGACAGTAGGGATCCGAATTTAGTGTTTGGCCGTATAAAAGCAACTCATCATAAATTATTCCTTTCCATTCCCACCAAATGCATAGTATAACCTTCCACCCTTTGAGCTCCTTCACAGCGCTTTGACCAGGATCGTTTTCGCACAATGTTACCGTATGTGACCCATTTCTCATCACCAGTCATCATCCGTTTAAGAAATGGGTCGATTTCATTCCGTGACCAAGGCTCCGTAGATGGAAATTCGATCATTCATTGTTTGTTTGTTTGTTTGTTTGTGTGTGTGTGTGTGTGTGTGTGTTAATTGGTGTGGCACCCAAACACGAACCAAACTTCTCTTTGAATCCAGCTTTGTGCAAATGGTTTGAAGCTGTTTTATGGTCGATCTTTAGATCTTGGGCGATGCTACGACTGCTAACATGCCGGTCAACTTATATTATTTCTGTGATTTTTCCGACGACGGGCCTACCTGTGCGAGGTGCAACTTTAACATCACAAAGATCTACAAGGAATCAATGAAACCAAAATTGCACGTAACTGACCGTTACAGTATCGGGTCCATAGCCATAATTCACAATTACAACCGCCTGGCTTGCTTTTTCAAGTGACATGATTTCAAGTCATGAAAGTCAAATCCCGCAAAGTCTCTTTCTAGGTCAGAGTATCGCACAGGAAACCACCTATTACCTCTGGTCTGTGCATTACTAACACATTTAGTAATTCAGACAATACTATCTCCTTGTCGCAAGCTTCTTATCATTTGATTTATATATCTCGACTGACATGGGCCTTCAGTACAATTCAAAACAAATAAGGATTTATAAACCACCTATTACCTCTGGTCTGTGCATTACTAACATAATTAGTAATTCAGACAATACTGTATCTTTGTCGTAAGCTTCTTATCATTTGACTTATATATCTCTGTTCGGCTGATAGGGACCTTCAATACAACTAAATAATAAGTAACGAATTATAAACAACCAATTACTTCTGGTCTGTTCATTACTAACACATTTAGTCATTTAAAACTGTAAACACTTAAAGTGTTCATCGTTTAAATGATAACGCTACATTTCTTTGTTTAATAGATTCGCAACTTAATTCAAGTTTGTTTATCTATTCTATTATGGACCTTCAATACAATTCAATAAACCAATAACGGCTTATAACCCAATCTATCACCTCTAACCTGTGCATTTTCGCCACATTCAGTGATTCAGACTATACTGTCTCTTTGTCGCAAGCTTATTATCATTTGACTTATATATCTCTGTTTGGTTGACATAGAAATACAATACAATTCAATAACAAATGACGACTTATAAGTCAATCCATCACCTTTGACCTGTGCATTATTGCCACATTTACTGATTTTAAATTGTAGATAATAAAACGTTTATCATATAAATGATAACACTACATTCGAATCTTTCGTTATTTATTTAATTCGTTTATTTTAATGATAATTATTCTAAAAGATTGAATACTTTTAAAAACCATCACCTTTCCTTACTATCAAAAACAATTTTATTATTATCAATTCCTTACTATCAATAAAAATTCCATTCTGTATTTATTCCAACAATCGCGCAAACGATTTCTCCCTATCTAATAAAGAAAAATTCATTGCGGTCAGTGGCTGACATTTGGAATCGAGACATATTCGTTTTCACTTCATTTTTCCCCCCCATCTGGCAGTGTTGATAGTGTATTTCTAATAAACCACCTGTCAGTCAATGACCGTGATTTCCTGTCCGCAATTCTACTTCACTGACTGAAGGAATGCGATACGGCTTTTTCCGATACTTTTCGTTTGCTTTCGTTGCATTCCTGGCCGTTTTAGAACGTGATGTCATATCTGCGCAAATGGTTTCGGAATTCGAGATATGTACGGAGGAGTATTTCAGTGATGGCGGCATCTTTACAGAGGATTTATTTATTAAAGAAAAATAAAGTCCTTTTATTGCTTGTGACATAAATGTAGCCAATTCTAGTTCAATAAAATGTCTTGTATTTCCTCAATGTCTTGTATTTCACAATTATAGAGGAAATGGGGAAAAAATCCTATTTGCGTTGAGTTAATGTCCGAAGAAATCAATTGTCTTTTATTTTAAATTTAGCAATCATAAAAGGACGGAATTGATTGCTTTGATGGAGGAATTTGAAATTCATCATAACGTTAAAAACATTGTCAGAAATTGTGTATCAAATTAAATCAAAAAATTATTAAAAACAGAAAAAGAAATTAAAAGAAAAAAAGTATAAGTAAAATTTTTTTTTCTTTCTGAATTTTAAGATAATGTAAGAATTTGTTTCGGGAGATAATTAGTTTTGGAAAATTTAAACATCAATTTCCATAGGTAAATCATAGAGATAATTCATCTGATGATGATAATTACTTTCAATGCCACGATTCACTCGTGATATTTGTATCATTTATCACATTAGATGACCTCTTCTTTGCTATCTTTTAACTGAAACAAGGGCAGCAGTGGCTTGTTCGTAAGGTCTCGCCTTCGGAACTGGTTCCAGACCCGATTCCATCGAAGAACCATTTTGTAAGCGGGTTTGCTGCACGTTAAACCCGTCGAGGCCAAATGTCCTCCTGGTGGTGGTGTGGTGCAGAAGTTTGAAGAGAGTGCGTCAGTTCAGGTGTCGTCCTCGTCATCTGACTGCTGTTTAAAATTACGAGGTCCATCCCAAAATAACCCTAGTATTACTTTAAAACAGGACGTTGTTGTTGTTACTTATGGCACTTGTCATAGACAAACCCGCTGACGAAGGGCAGTAGCTTCTGAGGCTAACTGTCCTTGAGCTTTCGAGGGCAGAAATCTGACTTCTAGCTCATATGAAGATGACACTCGCTTGCACAACCCCTTTTTACAGGGAGGCTTTTTCACACGCCTCACAGAAAGAACACAGGGTAAAGAACAACCTTGCCCGAACCAGGACCTGAGGCAGGGACGCCCAGTTCAAGGGAAAGACGCGCTACCCCTAGTCCAGGACGCCGTACGGTAATTTAACTAAACTAAACTAAAACTGAGAAGCGGTCGTCTAATTAGAGGGCTTGGTGTGATTAGATAGTAAATGAGAATCTCAGTTGAATTAAGTCAACATGTTAAGCCTATATTCGTGCTTATTTGAATCTCTTATTAGATGTATATTTCTATAGTCTAGATTTCCTTTACATCTTCTTTCGTCTGACTGAATGGAGGTTTCGGCGAGTGCTCTTCCGAGCATTTCTAATAATATAATGCGGCTGCTTCAATTAACTAAGTGAAGCGTTGAATTAAGCATGGCTGTAAAAGCCATCATATAACAATTTGTAAAGTTCGAACGGTGTTTGTTTACATTTATTGTTGCCATTTGACAAAACATAGTAAGAAAGGTTTCACTCGTTAAAAGCTGCACACATTAACTTTTATATTTGTATAGATTTGTTGCAGTTGACAAATTTTTCACATTTACACAGAAACATGTGAACAAATATATTTCCTGTTTCGATGTACAACTTTGATGTCTAAACCAATACCAGATTTCAATCATTGTATTTATTTAATTTACTTAATTTAAAATCAGTGTATTTCTTAATTTACTTAATTTTCTTTCATTTAATCATTGTATTATTTATAGCTGTATAAGGAAGATCCAAAGAATCATCTAGATTGCATGTATCTACAATAAAATTAAAATACTTAACATTTTGTTGTAAAGATTATGTGCTAAAATTCATTCATCTAGCTTTTCAATTTTTTTGAATTATGATGCTTACACGTACATATTTAAATTATTCTTAAAACAATTTATATTATGTTTATATTTACTTATAATAAAGATGAATTTGTGTATGTCTGTATTTGTACGGCCATTTTCCCTAGAGCTACGTCACTTGAATAGCAGTCGGCCACAACAAATCCTGTCGATGCTGCTACGTTCAGTGGTGGCGGGGTGGTCGGCTGTACGCAAGAACAAGAAAAAGCCACGTCACTTGCATATAATATTTTGGAGGGTAGAATTGTACACCTCGCAGTGATTTTTTTTTTTGAAATTTTAATTAGAAGTTTATTAATTAAAAATTATGCATTGTCTTGACGCTTTTCAGTAAGAACATCTGAAAACATTAAAGTACAAAAATAATTTTTACATTATCTTAAAATTAAAAAAAAAATCATTTCAATTACATAAGTTTTTTCACGGAATAAATTCAGTTTCTACTTTAAATAGATTTTTTTTAAAAAAATATTTTAACTATATTTTACAATTTATTTCATACGAAATAAAAAAATACAATTTAATCTGCACGAGGAAGTTACGCGTGATTGGGGAAAATAAGCTTTTATCAGCGTGTTGCCATCACGTTTACAAAAGCTCAAATGAAACGATTAACTCTTACAGCAAACTAAGCACAGAAAAATATATTTTTTCAGCATATGTTCGTAAGAAATTAAATAAACATGAAATATGATATTTTGAAGAAAGACAAGAGCACGAAAACGTTTTCTGTGAACTTGAAAAACATCCACATCATTAATTCAGTAATATTTAAGACAAACATGGTTTATATATATACAGGATGTTCATTCTAATAGGGTCTAAGTACCTAATTTTTAAACTACTGGCATTAGGTATATACATGTAGTAGAAAAAATGATCTAAAGGAAATAAAATAAACTTTTTTAATAAAATTTAAATCAATAAATTTCCTGATGATTTACGAATTTTATATTTTTATACAGAGTATTAGTTCTATGATTAGGACTGGGCGATGCCCGAATTTCATCTAACACACATCGATATTTTTTGATATACCCTGATAACATTATTTATTTAAAGCTATTATAAGTTATAAACAGCAACTTTTAACATACTGACTTCAGAACGAGTCCAAATAAATGGAAGTTTTAATTTATATAATAGAAATATTCATTTTCTTTTGAATAAAAATGGTTGGAAAATAATTTTGTTAATACCCCTTTAATAAAGTGTGTCAGTGTCAAAGCAATGTCTGCATGTTACAGTTTATAACATTGTGTTTTTTCAATATAATAATTTTTTAAAATTTTTACTTTTTTTACTGCTGACTTAAAAAAACTTCATTTTTTTTTTCATTTTTTTATTTAAAAAAAAAGTACGCTTGAGTGTTAAAATGCGAGCTGCGAATAAAATTTTGGATTAAATCTGATTTAATCATTTTTGCTTTTGTTTCTAAAGATGAATATTTAGCAATTAAACAAAGGACAGTTAACAACCTTCTGATAACCGCAATTATTTTTCAATAATGGGTATCATTCAGTTAGGGAACACAAAACAGTTTATTCCAATATTATTGCTGAAAACAAGTATTTTTATATATTAGAACAAGACAGTATTTATATAAATATTAACAAAAAATATGTATGAATGTGAAAAAGAGCAAAGAGCAACAAAAATAAACACTAACCGATAATGAAAACGAAATCGAAAATGCAAATTAATTGTGAATATCGATTTATTATATCGCGATTCATCGTGAACTATTGTTCATGTTCATGATCTCGCGGCAATAATAAAACCCAAACGTTGGTTTTACTTTACAGAGTAAATGATTTCCACTTACTAAGTAGGCTCCTGCATTTAGACTAATTTTCTATTAGTTTAAATGCTAAAACTAAAGTAATTCTAGCATTTAGATAAATTTTCATCCTGGTTCTGTCAAGATTTGAAATTTAAGGTCTGAGTTTAAGTTTCCATACATTTGAACTACCTTTAAAACTTTGCCGGCATCCTTCCGATTCTTTGCGCATATCAATACTGAGGGCTATTTAATAAAATCTCGGCTATATCAGCAAATTTAAAGATTAAAAAGTAACAAACTAAATAATAATTTTTACTGATAAGCTTTTTAAATGGAATTAAAATTCCATTCAGAATTATTTTTGTTTGATGATTTGTATTTCTGTTGAAATCTTTATCTATCTAAAACTGATTAATTGAAATTTAAAATTAAAAATAATGAAGAATTTACAGGACAGGTACAGGATTTCAACAAAAAGCTTAAACATTAGTTACTTGTACTTCAATTTAAAGTTCAAATTTCAAGGGAGCTGACAGAAAATCAGGGAGATATATAATGCAATAAATAGAACGGCGTGAGGCTTCTATACCAGTATGAGTTTGAGTTATAAGGCTATGAAAGTTTATTACATACATAAATTTTGATAAACGGGCTATTATGTGACCGAGCTTCATATTTGAAGTTAAAATTTCAGCAAGTATCCCAGCGAACTGACTGGTCGTCAAAAGCGGCTAGTATTTAATAATACACTAGATAATACATTAGAACATTATAAATCATCACATTCTTATAGAATAATGAAATAACATAATACAAAGCTTTCAAATGGGTTACTAAACAAAATTCTTCTATAATGATTCAAAATTTATTTAAATAACGATTTATTAGTT
Source organism: Argiope bruennichi (assembly GCF_947563725.1). NCBI lineage: Eukaryota > Metazoa > Arthropoda > Arachnida > Araneae > Araneidae > Argiope > Argiope bruennichi. Next base: position 51,898,731 of record NC_079161.1, on the reverse strand, counting down.
TATTCAAAGATTAAACTAATTTATTAGATTTATTCAAATGGATTTTTAATGGATTGCATTAAAAATCCATTTGAATAAATCTAATTACATTGCCTTTGTAAGTGAAAGAAAGCACAAGATTAAGTAACTTTCAAATTACGACAAAAAATTTTAAGGACTCGAAGACTCCTAACTTTATAAGTGCCCCTAAAGAATTACCTACTGAGCCAATTTAATAATCAGGCATCTGAACTTGTCACCAGCATTTTAAATCAGTATGAAATTTTGGGATCAGGCGTTGGAAAAAATTGCATTAAAAATCCATTCACATTTTTACCTTCTCGTATGCGTAGTATATAGAGAAAGTATTATAATCTTCAAACAATTCGAACTCGAGATTTTGGCGAATCGCCGCATTTTATACCTCAAAGAGTTCGCAAAATACATTTTCGGAAAATGTCTGTCTGTCTGTCTGTGACAAAGATAATTCAAAAACACTTTGAGCTAGACTTTTGAAATTCGGTATACAGTCTTCACACCAAATTTTCAGATTTCTATCAAATTTTTGAGTAAACTCCGTTCAGAGGAAGTCTGTCTGTCCGGGTGTTCGTATATAAATTAACACAAAAATTACAAAACGAAGAGAGCTATCTAGATAAAATTCGGTACACAGATTTAGCAACTATAGTGAAGACACCAATTGGCTGTCTGTCCATCTGTGCTTTCAGAAAAATGTAAACGCTATCACTTATGACTTAAATATATGAAATTTGCTACGGGATTTTGTACTTGCAAGTTCAGTTTTGTGTCAAATTTTGGTTTAAATCGGTCAGGAAAAACGAATCTAAAACATGAATTAGTTTACAGATACTGTAAACCTCATGCCAGGGATTAATCGCCAAAAACTTCGCCAAGAATGACACGAAAGATTCAGTCAAAAGACTCAATTTTCGCCAAAAAAAATTTCGTTACTATTATACGTCAAAGCCATGTAAGGCGTTCTTAGGAATGGCACCTTTAAGAGAGAGTTTGAGAGAAAGTTTTTGGAGAACCCTTCCCATTGGTTTTATTTTTCACCTTATTAAGAATCATAAAATACACCCATTGTGTTAGTATACGAAAACCCATCTAGTTTAATAAAAGACATTTTTTAACTATTCTATATTTTGTTATTGCTGACTTTATAAGAGCAATTTGGCATTGAAAGCTTTTATATATAACTCTTTTAATGATAAAATGAGGTCACTTCCAGCTTTTTTTTTTTCATCCGCAGTAAATATAAATTGCTTGTTACTTCTACGCGATTAAATCCACAACGTTATTATTTTCAGAAATATACTTCAGAGCTATTCTAAGCACAATTAAGTTTCTCATTCCAATGCTATTAATATTCAGACTTGTCATATTTTTTCTCTCTCTTGCCGAGACGGGGGGAAAAAAATCGAACTACTTCAGCTTTTAAGATAAACGATACGGGTCTTTATTCGTTGACATCCGCGGTCGCGCCTAACACCACCTGTTACTCGTCAACCCTCTCTTTAAGCTTCGGTCATCGGCCACAAGCCCTTTGTTACCGGCAACGCCTGCGTCATTACATCTGCCAAACGATTTTGAAGATGGAACACCTGAAATGTAGATAATGACATTGTTTTGCTTTGTTCCGACATCTGCGGGGAAATGCTGCCATTCTTTTCTTTCTTTCTTTATTTATTTTTAAAAATTCTTTTTTTTTAATTGTACATAATGCATATTTAAAGATACAATGTGTTCTTTAATCCTCCCCCCCCCTTATACAAATAAATTTTGAGCTGTTATGGCCAAATTTTATTTCATTTTTCTTGTGTCATAAAAAGAATGAACTAAATGCACTGATAATGATTCTTTCAACGGTGATATCTTTTAATGATATCTTTTTAAATAAAATTTTAATGAAATGCTGTGAGTGACCGATTTAATGAACATTATATATTAAAAAATAATTAATGATATTTACATTGTTAATAAATAATCATAATTTAATTCCCTTTCTTATGGAAATATAGTATATATTTCTTAGAGATCATGTGCAAAATTAATAAGTAAAAATATAATTTATTTTTACTTCTTATTTCTTTTATATTTTTCGTTAGATAAAATAATACATTCATAAAAACAAATATGAACTTGAGAATAAATTTTGATGAATCTTTATGTTCTAGACCTTCCAAAGTCTAAAAAACATATTTTCAAAATTATGTCTATGTGTTTGTGAATATGATATCATGGAAATACTTAGAGCTAGAAGAGTGAAATTTGGTAAAACTGTAATGACACATTTCACTTTTTTACCAAAATTGTGCATCTGCAGTCAATTTTGGGATAAATAAAGCAAAGAAAAATCTATGTAAATGAGAAAAAGATTATTTAAAAATAAAACATCAAAATAAACAATAAATTTTACATACAGTTTTACCAACAGAATTGTTGATAGATATAAAATTTTGTTCCTTTTCTGTCACAAAACTTGATTGTCACCTATTAATTAAATGAGCTATTTTAAAAATTCTAAAACATAACAAACTAGGAGGAAAAGCTTTAGTATATGATTTCTAAAAGAAATTCTAGAATTGTTCCGAATTTTTCACTAGATTTCTCAAGAACTATATTGTGTGCCTACCCACTTATGTGTATCTGCAGGTGAATTCAATAGCTCAAAAACATAAACAGCTAGATAAATGAAATTTGATGCGAGATCTTGTATCTAAAATTGTGCATTATAACAAAGTGGATGTATAATTCATCAAAGGTAAGAGGCGAATTCAAAAACATAAACAGCTAGACAAATGAAATTTGATACCAGATCTTGTATCTAAAATTGTGCATCTATAACAAAGTGGCTGTATAATTCATCAAAGGTAAGAGGCGAATTCAAAATCTCATAAGCATAAATAGCTAGATAAATGAAATTTGATGCGAGATCTTGTATCTAAAATTGTGCATCTATAACAAAGTGGCTGTATAATTCATCAAAGGTAAGAGGCGAATTCAAAATCTCATAAACATAAATAGCTAGATAAATGAAATTTGATACGAGATCTTGTATCTAAAATTGTGCATGTATAACAAAGTGTGTGTATATTTCATCAAAAGTAAGAATCCTTTATACATGCTTGATTTCTCTTTGCATTTAATAAGTTAAACACAAAGTATGTTATAAATATATGAGGAAGAATGTTTTTACTTGCTTATTGAAAAGTTTTCAAGAAGTGATTAATAGGACCTTATTAATAGTTAATTAATAGCACCGAAGTGATTCATAGTTTGTGGGTTTCTGCTGCCGTATAGATTCACAAACTTGATGACATTAAACTGATGTGGCTGCCATTTTAGAGGTTCATCCAGTAGTTGATTTTGATTTTATATCAGATTGGGACATGGCAGATTTCCAGCATACTTCCAAAGATTTGAAAGAATGCGGGAAAATAATATCTATTGTGGAATTGGAACAGTTTATCATTTTCTAATGGAGTACTTAGAATTCTCGGAACTAAGATAAATTCTAAAAGTTTAAAATAATGACTGAATAACTGTATTAATGGTTCCAGGGAATCTTAAAATACTGAAAGATATTGTGTTAAAAATTGACAGTTTTTTTTTTTATTTTTTGTCAATTCTTTAAAAATTTATACGTGTTTGCCTTTCTTTGTTGTGGATCGTACATTTGGAGAGATATAGAGAATCTTGAGAAGATTTCTTCAAAATTGTGGCCAACTCCTTGTTAAACAGGATGATAAGTGAAGAGAAATATGAGGAGGAAGGTCAGAGATTAACCACTTTTTGGCTGGTGGCCAAACCGCCTAGAAGAGAATGCCAGTTTGGTGAATTGGCTAATAGTTTAGTTATATTAACGTCCCCTTGTAAAGCAACACTAGGGCTTCTTTGAGACAATCCTCGACATTTTGAACCGCGGTCAGAAGATGAGGACAGCACCTGAGTTGGCACCTCTCTCTTATAAACTTCCACATCACACCAGCTGGAGGACATTCGGCTCCGACGGATTTAACATGACCAGACCCGTTTACAAGACGGTTCTTCGATGGAATCGGGTCTCGAACCTGAAACCTCCGGTTCCGAAGACTTACCACCAGGCCAACGCAGCCCCTGAATTGGCCAGTATTACGAATGGATTGTGATAAAGACAAAAATCATCTACAAAGAAATCCTGTCGATATTGCTTCGTTCAATGGTGGCGAGGTGGTCGGGTGTAAAAAAGAAGTTAATTTTGGTGTTGGTATTCTTTTATTTTCCATTTTACCGAATGGAAACGCATTTCGTTGAATTTCTTGGTGCTATTTCATTGCAGTGGGATTGTTCGGAATGGTTATCCCTAATGTCAAATTATAACCTCAATTTCAGATGTTGCAATTGAGACATCTATCTCAAATTCTGTCTTATTGTGTTGAGGTCATTTTAACTAACACAATGCTTGACACGTTTTCTTTGTGATATATCTGGTCTGGATTGGAATTCATGGATTTGGCTAGATATAGTATATTAAAACACACAACGAGTTTTCTCGTGTTCGCGAACCATCTGTAAGAACCGCTCACGAGTTTTGTCGTGTTTTTCCAGTCTTCTATAAGGACGATTAAGAAGTTTTCTGGTGGCCATTTTATTAAGGACACTCACAAATTTTCTCGTGTTTCGTGCGCCATGTGTCAAGTACACGAGTTTTTTTGTTTTAGTTTCTTTTCCTTATGATCTGTAGTTACGATGACTTTAACAACGTGCAGTTTGCCCCAAAACATGTGGTCACTGGCGTATGTCTTAGAGATTTTTAATGCTGTACGTACTGTGTCAAATGAGATCAAAACCAATACTATCACAATGCCACCCATTATTTCAGGAATCTAATTTCTATCTCATTGAATGCACTGTTATTAACAAAATTCAACTGACGTTTGAATTTCTCAAATTTTACACCTCGTATTGCATTCTCCTTTTGTATTTGCCCTGTGAGATATTTGCTATCTTAACAGATGTCCATTGTCAAAACGTAAAAATAAACCAGGGGTGGAGTGTAGGACGTGTAAGGATGCACTGGGTACCAATATTTGAAACCATCTCAAAAATAAAGAGGGGGGGGGGGAGAAAAAGAAATACTAAACTTCGCTGGGTAACTTATTCTCGCTCTATCAGAGTAAAAAAACTTCTTCAAAAATATCAAATTTAATCGCAATTTGATATTGTTTTAGTAGAAATGTCTGGAATGCCCGCGTCCTGGCCTAGGGGTAGAGCGTCTTCCCTCTGATTTGGGTATCCCCGGTTCGGGCATGGTTGTTCTTCTGTGTTCTATCTGGGAGGTGCGTGAATGTGCCCTCCTGTAAAAAGGGGTTGGACAAGCGAATGTGACGCATGAATTAGCTAACTCGTACTCTTGAACCTAGTTGACGTTACTGAAAAAACAAGAGACGCTCACTCGGTTTAAATCCCTGACAGATAAGCCAGCGGGCTTGGAAAGTGCCATAAGTAAGAACAACGTCTGGAATGCATAATCTTAGATTTTATTCTGAAATTTTCAAACATTTTTTTTTTTTTTTTGAGTTGAAGTAAACTTTTTTTTTTTTACATAAGTAACTTAAAAAGACATTAAGCATCTTCATTAAAATTTTCAATGGCTGTTATAGATTACTTTCGATTTTTTTTGGAATTAAAAAATCCAGGATATCTCAGAATAAAATCACGAATTTTAACCACGATCAGGATAAATGATTCAAAATGATGCAGGTCTGTCCCTAACAATAAAACCTTTAGGAAATGAATAAAAGTCGCTGTCAGTTGAGAACAGCTGCTGAAGCCATATTACTGTTGGCAGTATATATTTCACATGTTGATAATTCAGTTTTGCCAACTCTATAAATTAAGAATTGTTGAAAATGTTATGTTATAAAGCAAATTTGACACATGGTACCGCAACCTCTTTTTGTATTTGTCTTGTGAGATATTCGTCATCTTAACAAATGTTCTTTGTCAAAACATAAAAATAAACCAGTGGTGGTATGTAGGAATCTTAAAGATGTGCTGGGTACCTATATGTGAAAATGTCTCGCAAATAAAGAGGGATGGCGAGAAATCGATGCTAAACTCGTTTCAGTTTTTAACGAATTTGTTGGGAAAACTTTTCACCCATAACATAGATTCTTTGACACCATCTGACTGTCCAATTCATACATAAAACGCTGATTTTTGCATTTTAAGCAGGAAGAAAGAGTTCAAATTTTGACGATGCTCAATCACCTAAGAAAAATAAAGCAAAAAAACCCCCAAAAAATAATGCAAAAAAACAGCAAATTTTTTGTAGTTATTGTCAATATAAATATGGAGAAGCCTCCTACTCCTAAATTCAGGAAATAAGCAAATTGAACCGATGCAGATGGTTTCATTTTGATTCATTGATACGACAGAGAATCATTTTTAGAGTCCTTTTTTCTGTATATATACGTCCCCTATTTCATAATGACAATTGTTATTATAAAATAAGGAATTATTTCCAAAATCCACTTCTCAGACTATAGTTACAATAATTATTAAAAAAAAAGAAATTGTCATCAAAATTCCTTTTCTCTGCATATAGTTGCAATTATTGTTATGCTATGGAATCGTTTCCAAAATGTACATGTTTAGTCCAAGAAATTTTATAGTTCTTTGAAGAAAGAAGTTTCATTTTGCTTTTATTTAAAATTAACAGTTTTTCATTGAGTAACATCTAATTTATTTCAATTTTGAAGAACAAATTACGTATTCTGATGTATAGATACATAAATTGGAGAACAGTTCTAAATTACTTAGTTGCATTTAATCAATCTAAGAAATAATAATTTTTGTTATTTGAATCTGGGATAGAGAAAGGAAATGTATGGCAAGATGCGATGACTGGAATCCCTATTTAGCTTTCTTTAATTTATGCCACTTTTTGTGAGTGAATAGTTAAATTCTACTAGCATGTTAAAAAATTTTTCATTACAAATATCTGAGCATCTTATATTGTTGACATTATTTCAGACATTGATAAAGATGAAAACTTAAATAAAATCTTAACAAGAAATATATTATTTCACATCCATTTTCTACAGCAGTTCAGATTCCTAAATGGTTTAATTGAGCTTCAATTGAGCTTCAAAATACACTTTAATAATTTTTCTATCTTTAATTATTTATTGGAGTAACGTCCCAATTTATAAATACGCATGGGCTTATTCCGTATCTGACCGAAGTATTCTGATTTTTGATCAGACAACAGATAAAATCTAAGCTGCCACTACGCTTCTCATAATTCTAGAGTATAACCCATTGGTTTTGACGATGGTAATAATTATCATATAATCGGCATTCAAACTCACGATCTTTTAACCATATATGCAGACTTGTTATCAGGTTACTTTGAATTGCCCCTATCACGCAAAAACACTTTAAATTTTCGGAATCTGTTTTTTCAAACACAACTCAAGAAAATCACGAATGGATTCTTGCGAATGTATGCAGAATTTTAATATGAAATTCATATTCTATACTTATTACTAAAAATTTTATAGAAAGGAAGAATTTTTATAGAAGATTCTATATAATGCATGGAATGAAAGCGACGTAAATGATTCTCATTCAAACTCTATCTCAATAAAGGTTATTTTTATTTTAAAATGTCAAGGAAGAGTCTTTAAAATTCAAATATCTTTCTTAAAATGGAGATTCTGCTCGTAGTTGTTCTGAGTTATTGTTAAATATCTTGAGTGTATTCTAACACCTTAATTTTTCATAACATTATTTTGAAAGTATACCTTAAGAAACTCGTAAATGTTATATAAAGAATTTATGTATTTAGAACTTTAAAATTAAACTCATATTTTATATTTGAATTAAGACACTATTGTAAATGTGTCCTCTTTAGAGGAATTAAGTAGATGCAGCCTTAATTATCGATCCTACGTTCTTAATTATTAGGATGCGTCTCAGTACATCCTGATGAGTGAAAAGCTATAATGTAGAATTGAATGTATCTGTTACCGTTAAAGTATATAATGCAGTTATTTCATAGAATACCTAGTTATTCCATGAAATAACTGATCGTGTCCGTTAAAGTGTGTAATATGTTACATTTCATTTGACACTTTAACTAGTTATTCTATGAAATAACTAGGTATTCTATAAATTAACTAATGAGAGACAGTTAAAGTGTAAAATAAACAATTTATCTAAAATGAAATGAAATTAATTATAGACAATTAAAATGAAAAAGAAGCAATTTATCTAATTTATGCAGCGTATAAATGGTATTTATGGAAACGTACCATAAAATCATTTGTTACAACAAGAATTACTAAAATGACACTTGGAATTACAAAGAACATTATTTCTAAAACAAAAACATTTTTTGTTGACACACTGGGTTTTACACGAATATTTTTTAAATCCCTGACCAGTACCTAAACTTTCAGCTGTAGCAACCGACCGGAGCGATATTTCTACATCCGGTACTTCTACGATTTTAAGATTATTTTACACTTTAACGGGCTGCAGATCGTTATTCTATGAAATAACTAGTTAAACTATGAAATACAAGAGAGTTTTACACTTTAACGGCACTATCAGTTATTTCATGGAATAACTAGGTATTCTATAAAATAACTGCATTATATACTTTAACGGTAACATATCTACAATGTAGAATTTTGAAATTAATCTCACATTCTGTACTTTTCTTGTAAATTTTATAGAAAGCATGACGTCATCAGTGGAATTAAGTATATGTAACCTTAATTATCGACCTATAGTACTAGTTATTTAGATACATTGTAGTTAGGTGCATCCTCATCAGTGGAAAACAAAGAAAATTCGAGTAGAATTTTGAAATTCATCTCACATTCCATACTTTTCTTATGAATTTTATAGAAAGCATGACGTCATCAGTGGAATTAAATCTATGTAATCTTAATTATCTGTCTACAGTGCTAGTTATTTTTTTGCATTGTATTTAAATTCATCCTCATCAGTGGAAAACACGGTGAATTCATGTAGAATTTTGAAGTTAATTCTATATTTCAAACTTTTCTAATAGATTCTATAGAAAACATAGCGTCATCAGTGGAGTTAAGTAGATATAACTTTAATTATCTTCCTTGTATGCAAGTTATTTACATACATCGCAGTTAGTTCATCCTCATCAGTGGAAAACACAAGGAATCCAAGCAGAATTTTGAAATCAATCTCATATTCTCTACTTTTCTACTATAAAAAGCATACATAGGAAGCGTGAAAGGTCATCAGTGGAATTAAATATATATAACCTAATTATCTACCTACAGTACTAGTTATTTAGGTGATTTTTTGTGGAAAACATAGAGAATTCATGTAGAATTTTAAAACAAATCTCATATTCCTTACTTTCCTAAATAGATATAGAAAACATGCCACCATCTGTGGAATTAAGTAGATATACCTTAATTATCTCAGTACAGTACTAGTTATTGATACTTATTATAGATAGATTCATCCTCATCAGTGGCATAAAAAAGAATTCATGTAGAATTTTAAAATTAAAAGCATATTTTATAATTCGAATGAAGATTCTATAGAATGTACGCATATCAATAGAATATTGATAAGAACATATAATCATTAATGAATGTATGAATTTTTATATGATAACTATTCTTCGGCAAATGAAAATCAACATTTGCCGAAGATTAATCTTTGGCATTTAAGAGATTTTTTTTCTTTGATGTATATATATAAAAAAAGCCATTATCGATTCCGTAGATGCAACCAGTGTCTTGAACCTTTCAGTTTGTTCCGACTACGATTGATTAAGGTGTTTGCGCAGATCGACCAATCAAATTCCACCTATGGAATGATTCCACAAATACCAAAGCGTTGTTCTACAGCGCAAATCACTCTGATGAGAGAGGAGGAGTCATTTTCCTCCAATTCGCCAACGATGTGCAAGAGAATTTTTAGAATCACGCATGGGACCGCATTTGGCGAAAGATCGCCAATTTGGCACTTACAATATTTTGATGTAGTGAAGAGGAGATCTCTCCGAGAATCAGAGCCTCGGAAATTAAAACAAAGGTTGGATTTTAAAATCAGTAAGTTTTCTTTTCTTGTAGTTTAAAGAATAAGTTGAAATGCTACAGGTATTAATTTGTTTTGAAGAAGAGTTGTTTACGGTGTTCATGTTTTCACGATTTTTTATTTACCTTGTTAAAAATCCATAGAAGTAAATACGTCTTTTATTTTTTTAATCTATGTTATTAAAAAAAAAAGATCGATGGAGAATTTAATTTTAAAATTTATTTGAAGCCACCAGTTTTTTATAAAATTTATATTATTGATATTAAGAGAGGAAAAAATGTTTTGAGGAAAAAAATACGGAAATATTCTTAAAATGTGGTATTAAAAAAAACTCTTTTTTTTTCTTTTCAATTTGTATGTTTTTGTTAACTAGTTCAATTACAGAAACACTATGACTAAAAAAAAGCAATACTTGTTCCGTTCATTATTTCTTTAAAAAATAAGAAATTAATCTGTAAATTTTTTTTATCTTTGAGTTCAGCTTCGAAAAATCCAAAAACAACCTTTCAGTAATATATATATATATATATATATATATATATATATATATATATATATATATATATATATATATATATATATATACAATGTTTTTGATAATAAAGTGCAATTATTACATATTAATTTCGTCTTTAGTGATTTAGTTTTTATATATTTTTTTGTCGTTAGTATTTTAGTCTTTATCGAAAAATCCATTTAATTTACCAATATCAAAAGAAATGTAATAATAAACAATGTTTAAATAATTGCAGCGGTGTTTAATTAAGTAGTTTTAATTCCAATATCTTTTTTCAAAATAATTATTGAAATATGTACTGATTTCTAACTAATTTAAGCTCTAAAATTAATCCCCCGATCTTCTGAATTCAGTCTTCTCGGTAACTTCGGTGTTACTTAAACTATTCATTTTCCCATGGAATCAAAATGCTCAATCGACAAATTCCTTTCGAAAACTATATAAGCTCAAAATACTTTCTTCTTACTTTTTCATGCGTTCTGTCTTCTCATTCGGTTTCCGAAGCTTCACTCGTAATGGCTTGGACAAATTTGAATAATTTCCTCGAAGTTGTGAAAAATAAAATCGTAAAGAACTTGCACTTGTTTCTTCAAATCATGTTTTTCATATATGACGTATCTCCACGTTTGCAATAATCCGAGAGATAATTTCTCAAATTGTAACAATATTCATATATACTTCTAGTTCGATAGTTATTTTTAAAAAATTAAGAATTATTTTTCATGCTGATTGAGTCAATAAATGTATCGCTGAAAAAATTACAAATACAAATTTTTATCTTACCTTCTTATCGTGTTGGATAAATCAAGAAAAGTATTCTAAAGAACTCTTAATCTGTACGCTGCGAATGAAATTTGTTCAAAATCGTAACTTAAAATTTAAAGTGACAAATCAGAAAATATTTCAATAAATAATAAAAATTATATTTTAATGATGTTATACGATTTTGGAATTTCACCACGAAATATTGACATACGGAATGTGATTGTAATTTCGTATAATAATTTGAATAAATTATTTGGTAATTGGTTTCGGTTTTTATATGTTACAAATCCTAATTTTAAAATTTAGGATGGGCTTTTGCTGGCTTTGATTATACTATTGCTGTATTTAATAATGCCAACAACGGTTGAATTTATTCAATCAATTAGCAGTTTTCATTTGGCCTGATCCGAGTTTACCTACTCCTTTTAAATATATCGCTCTTTTAAGCTTGTTGTTTTTGTTTAATAAAGCATTAGTTGACTTTATAGCTTACTTCCAGCCGAAATGAAATCAAACAGTTATTTGAATTAATTTTTTCCATTGCTTTCTTTTTGATATTTTTTCGTACAATTCTTGTTTTATTTCAGCAAATTTTTATTCTTCATCTTTTTTTTATTTTATTTTTCCCGTTACTGTAATAAAATTTCTAAATAAATATAAATGCTTTTTTAATTTGGATAGATAGCATAAACAAGAATCAAGCATGGATATTATCCTCTATATAATCTATATATTTAAAAAAAAACTGTAAATATTAAGAAGCAGGCCCATAGCTTCGATCAGTGATCTGATTTCACCAATTTTTTTTCATATGGAAGAGCATGAGATATAGATACGTCAACAATAGATACCTCTACACCACTATCCCCCAGCAGTTCCTATATTCTAGAGCAATCTCAAGAACACTATTTCACTATACAATCTCTTTTGGAAAAATCTAAAAGAGTTACTTCCCATCCACAATAATATACCGATTTCACCATTTTTCAATTTTTTAAGAAAGTTCACAAACATTTAGATGCGTAATCGTGGCCGCTTGCCCCCCCCCCCACACACACACATTTCTCGATTTCGAAATATATTGAAAAATGAAACTTTGGCAAAGCCTCAGCCTCAACAACAAGAGCGGTTTAGTTGCTTTTATGCGCCATTTTGCAAACGTGATTAACAAATCAGAGCTTACTTAAATTTATTATGGAAATAGAATTTAAAATTGAACTTTGGTTTTGTTGTGGAAAGGTTTAGTTTATCAAAGTTAATTGCTGGGCTAAATTATTACTATTAATAGGGTTGATTAATTGCCAGTCATGGAAGACAGCTAATTTTTTGAAAAGCTGCAGAAAAACTTTTGAATAGGAAAATAATGCAATTTTATGTTGATTTTTTATATATCATTAGGAATTTCGTTATAAACAAATACGACTATAAGATTTTAACTTTTCTCTAGAATAGAAAATATTTTATGACAGTTCTTGAAATACAAATGGAAACAAACATTTTATTAAACTTTTCATCAAAGTATAAAATATTATTTATATCAGATCTCTTAATACAGAAGAAAATACGATCAGATTGCACAAAATATTTCGGGAACTTTTTTTTCCCTTTCATGCTTTAAATTTTCTTTTAAAAAATGTGCTCATGTTGAAAAAACCTTTTTTTATTTCTAAACATTTTTCACGCATTTGCCATTTTTGAGAGCCATTTAGAAATAACTGATTAAAAAAAGTTATTTTAAAACTCTTAACCATTATTTACATTATAAAATTAATTGATTTTTTTTGCTAAACTCTTTTTATAGCCTAATACACTAAAAAAAAGAACAATGACATTCATGAAATTTATTCAGTACTGAACTTATCAATTAGCATCCCAATTGAAATTTAATAAAAGTATATTTAAAGAATTTCTGTAAATAGGGTTATAAAGGATATTTTTTCATGTAACTCTGAATCTTGAATTTATACAGACTTCGTATTATTTCCTTCAAAATATCTATTTAAAACGATCAGTTTAAGTTTAAGTTTTAAAATTTACAGAAACCATGAGCTTCTTCCCTATTTTTCCCCATTTCTGTCTCTCATTTTTATGGATGATTAAATTTTTTAAGATAAAAAGCAATACTTTCCATTAAAATAACAACTAATCTTTTCTAAAGACACAAAAGGTTGTTATATTCCTTGTAATACAAATCTTAAATAGAAATCAATTAAATGAAAAAAAGAAAATATCTGTTTTTCTGAAAAATGAATCTATTTTCCATCAAAACTCTTCGTATTAATTAAATATCAAGAATATTTTTTTTAATTTATGATTTTACGAATCAAAGCCCTATTTTTTAATTTAAGATTTCGTAACAGAATTTTTATCCTCGATCTTTTTAAGATGAAAATAGATTTAGCAATCTAACAGTAAGAAAACGAGAACAAAAATATTAATTAAATATAAATAAAAATGCCCATATTAGTTATTCAATGTATTCTAATACATTTTGATTCAAGATTATTCTTTCAGTTATTTTTGATAACAAATCTAAGAATCGAATTTAAAAGAAGATAGCATTGTAAAAATATTAGCTGCTCCAATATTGAAAAGATGGTTTAATAGTGAGGAAAGCGCACATAAAATTTCTTTTTTTTAAATTATTTGTTGAAATAATAATGAGAAATACATTATGTTACCATATAATAAATTTTTAATCTTGTTATCATATATATATATATATATATATATATATACGAATAATCTTATTAAGATATATATAAGAAAGCCATATATATCTTAATTAATCTTATTTCTATATCTTAACTGCAAACAGAAAAATATAGATAATTTTTTTAATGTTAAGTCTTTGAAAAGATGTATGACCGAAATTAGCGAAGAGAATATGGATCCCAAATCACATGACAACTGTTTTACTTTCTTTAATGAAAAAGGAAAAGATGTATATATTTATGAGTGAATTCCACTCCACAAAAAAAGGAAAAAAGGAAGAAATTAAAAACTCACAAAACACAATAGCTATTTTCAAAAAAAAATTATTCTGTTTTTTTTTTTTCCAATATTATTTGCTTATCAGGAATAGCAACAAAACACACACACACATATTTTTTATACATATTCTTTATAATTCCCTGTACATTTCCTCCCCTTCTGCATCCTATAGATGCGCTTCAACAACTTGGCTTCCGATCTCTCCCTCGCCAAGATTTTCTTGGCGAACTTTTTCCTGCGCGCACTCCGTCATGCAACCCTCCCCAAAAGTAAAAAGCGGGAAATAAAACTGTGTTACCTTTCACCGCTCACATCAGTCGCGTGGGTTAACACGGATCCAGCGGTCGTGCGTGCGAGAATGCGTTTCAGTTTCGTTTATAAACTTCTATACGAATGAGATTCCTGATCATGTGATTCTTGTAACTACATTCCCATGTGAATTTTTCTAGTCTCACCTCTAGTCCCAGAATCTAGTCTAAATGGAATTCTATTTATTGCACATCAGTTTGACTTTATAGTGATTACATGAAAAAAACTTTTTTTTAATATATATATTTCAGATATTGAGTATATGTGCAATATTTGAAGACTCAATGCAACTCAAGACTGCCAAGCAGTATTATATTTCTGATTTTGTGTTGAAAATAATAATATCTGGGACTTTCGTACCGGAAACGACGATATTTTCGCACTGGACTAAATCATATTTGTGTTCTTGAAGACATATAAGGGACATTTGTGTTAGAAAAGACACTTGTTGTTGTTTATTAATAACTTATCTGGTGAATTTTTTTTCTGAAACGGAACTTTAAAAATTCAGAATTAAATATGACCAGCATTATATAAAATTGCTAGGACTTTTATAAAAACTGGACCTTATTGATAAAGCGTTTTATTCCTGTTAAATCATTTTTTCTTGAACCGTATAGATGCCAGTTTTCAGAAATTGAACGCCAAACGACTTTTTGTGATAAAAATGGAACCTTTCGGCAAGAACAACAGCATCTGGTGTCCTATACTTCTTCGAAATTTCCGTGAAAAAAGATTCAAACACGGCTAAGGCTTTTCTTACTAGCCGGGCACTCTACAAAAATCACATCAAGTCCCGAAATTATGCCTCGGGGTTTTCTAGTCAAACGTTTCGGCAAGACTTCACCCCCATTATCATCCCTATCATCTATTCCTGCATCCCAAACGTGTTCATCATCGACTCCATCACTTTCTTCTGCATATTCGAGGATCAGAAGATATTCGGACGAAGATAGGAGTGATACCAGCTCTGACCACGAACTGCCTGACCCCTCTGACATCATTCGAAACACCTTATTTTGTCATCCTGGTCCACCTCCCCTAAGGTCCGGCGTCCCTCAAAAGTCGTCTACTGAAGGATCTGACGGCGATACACCATCGCCTCCTTTGTCAAGATTTGGATCAGATCTTTGCCAGGTAAATTGGTTTGCTAATAACTTCAATCAATTTACTTACAAATGTCATTAATGATAAAATCTCAATTAAATGGTTTACAAATCTAATTAATAGTTCAGATTAAATTAATTTCTCCATTAATCCTTTGATGACAAAATTTCCTTAATTTATTTACTAATTCTATTAATGTCACAAGTTTTAATTAATGGTAAAAATTCAATAAATTTCTTTACAAATAAAGTTAAAAGTATAAATTTAATTATTGGTTCGGATTTAATTAATTTGCTTACCAGTTTTAATAATGATTCCCATTTAATTGATAATTTTTGAATGAAAGAGATTAGTGATTCATTAATAGATTAATTCAGTTAATTAGATAGAACTTCGATTATGCGAGTTGATAAAGAGCATAATCGCAACGATTAATCGAAAACTCCGTTGATCAAGAGCATAATCGCGATGATTAATCGAAAACTCCGTTAAAAGTGATTAAATTTGAAATCACGATTTCTTTATTCATAAGGTTTTCCAAAATTGTTTATTTATTTAAAATCATAAAAATAAATCTTTAAAATCATAAAAATAAATCTTTAAAATCATAAAAATAAATCTTTAAAATCATAAAAATAATACCATATAGTAACATTTTAATAAAATTTATTATTAACTATCAAATTTCCTAAACTCAATTTTGATTTTGAAATATTAATAAATTTCGATAGAAGATTCACGGTTGTTTCTTATTTCCGCTGTTTCCTTTGCTTTTTCCTAATGATTGTTCACTTGACTTCTCAAAAGAACATTTTCGCTTGGTCAATAACTTGAAACTTTCTGATGCATTTATATAATATAATTTTTTCATGAGTATATTTGGAATTTTCGTATATGATAATCAAAATGCTTACAAATTGATTTTTTTTCCTCCTGACTTTTAAAAGACGATCGTCTGGTAAAAGTCTTCTGAAAATCGTATAGGGAAAATCGGCTCTGAAGTCAACCTTGACATTCTTTTTTGGAAAGTGTGGTAACTTTATTAAAATTGAAAACTCGGTTTATCTGATACCGGATAATCGAGATAATATTTACTCTGTTAATAGGAATCTCGACTGATAAAGGCCCGGATAATCAGGGTTCCACAGTATTTATAAAAATTAATTTTATTTTGCCATGACATACTAGTTAAATGTTCTGCAATGTTATTTTTGCAATAGAGCTTGGTTAAGCATTTTAAAATTTGTTGTTAATTCGATTTTTTTTTCTCTGCGTCTCTTTAAATTTCCTATTAACATAATATCATCTTTATTTTTTTTCTGGTAAATATTCGAATTCCAAATTGAAAAGCTTAAGAAATTATCTTTATTTCTGTAGTATTTCCGTTAGTTAAATATCTTCGCGTTGTGAACTTGGAGATTTTATGCGTAATTTTTAATGCCATCAATTAACTAGTGGATTTTAGAACCGAGTTATATTTTCAAAGAAAATTGCAGTAAAAAGTTTATTCCTTTATTTAAAAAAATACTTGAAATTGCAATAAATCACTGTTTACTATTTTCTCATTAAAAAGGAACATTTGCTTAAGTTGCTGTATTTAATATTTTTTTAAAAATTAACTAAAATTATTATCAATTATTTTCATATAAATTATTGAATATTGATTTATTAATTATGAATTACTTATTTAAGCCATTAAATATAACAAAACAATCTTAACACCATTTTTAAGTTCAAAACTGTCATTGTCTTTCGCTGCACTCGTTTTTAGGCAAAATTTTTTCACAGTCCAAATCTGTGGATAAATCGAATTTTTACCTCTCTCTCCTTTATATTCGAATTAGACAAGTTTCGTTGCAAATAAATAAATAAATAAATAAAATGTTACATAAAAAAATCAATGCATTTACCTATTCGATACATTTAAGCAATTGGAAATCGATATAAACATGCGAATTTCAAATTCGTCATTGAAATTGGTTTTAAATCTATTCATTCTTAACCAAAATTGAAAACAATTCTAATTTCTTTTTACAAGAGACTACTTTTAATGTAATGATCAAATTTATTACTTTCCAAGAGTTGTAATAAAGTCTTTATTTCTATATTATACTTTGTGCTGTTTTCCATTGTATAAATGTGTCCAACTTCTAAGCGTAAAAATTGGTGGTGTTGCTAAAACAAAGAAAAAATGTGCGTACGACAGTCAATGTATTTGTCAAACATTCAATGCAGTCAGTGTTCATACAGTCAATGTTTGGTAACTTATAGGACGCTTAAAAATTTTTGGCATTACAATATAGATTTTCAGATTTATGCGATAATTGATGATTATACTTACAATATATAATTTCTCGTCCTTGAAAGTTGTTGAAAAAGTTGTTGCAATCACTTTTTATGATCATCGTCAAGGAAACGCGGAAACCGATGACGAATTGTACTTAGAATTCTTATTTCTTCTCTATACATAGCACAATTCTTATGAATTGCTTCTACGATTTAGCGATTCGATTAAAGGCAAAAAAAAAAAATTCTATTTTATTTTGTCCGTACGACATTTTGTTATGAGAATCTGAAAATTATAATAAAACAATGCACTATTTTGTAGAACATTTTAATTCATTTTCGACTAATAAGTAAGATTCTGCCGATGAATTTTAATTCTACGTGCATTTTTAAATTTCAAGCGAAATATCCATCATTAATTATTAGTCTACCTAATATTTGAAAAAAAAAATATGATAAAAGAAACTAAGTATGCATACATTATTATACTATGTTATGTTTAAATTACGTTGATTAAAAATATTAATTTTTATATCTTTTTTGATTAAAGAGTTGCATATTTAGTTTATTCACGTGTTCTTTGCTTTTTAAATTATTTCTTTCCTAATATATTATCTATTATTATTTGTTATTGTTATTTATTAATATATTGTTTTGTTTTATTATTTATATATTATTTCTTACGTTTCTTTGTTTTATAATAGTTTTAAAAACTAAACTATCCATTTTAATTTATAAACAGAATCACAAAAACAGCCAATGTCACTTGAAAGTTTAACTGTATCTTCCTTTTAATTAATTATTCCTTTTTGTCTTGCTTATTCTCTGACATGACGTCATTTCCTCTTTGCAAGATAAGATACGAATTTTGGAATTTAATTGGCTTTTTATATTTGATGCATATCTCGTGATCTGAAATGGATCCCTCCTTATAAAACTGAGCGAATATTTTGTTAAATTTATAAAATAATCTGACACATATTTACTGTGATATTGTAAGTCAAAATGTGTCACCGTTAATTAATGAAAATTAAAGCGTATATATACTAACATCCTTTAAAGTAGAGTAAATTCATTTATAATGTAAATAGCTACTAATGTAGTATAATATATAACGTAGTAGTAAATAGTATTTTTAGTCAACTCGTTCGTGCTATAAGTACAATGATTACTCTTACGTAAAAATTATGACCAATTTTTGTATAAATGAAGTAAGTATCACAATTTTTACTTTCTTTCATGCAAACAGAAAGTATAGAAACGGCGAACAAATTAGGTCCGGATGCTTTGATGAATTCTTCCAGTTATAGAATGTCCTGAAGTTCGAAAAGCATTTTTTAAACATTTTATTTTAACACGATTTGTTTCCTGTTTGTAAAAAATGGAATTTAAAAATATGGAAGAGGATACATTCATAGAGAAGAATGGATTTTGGTGTCCGTCTGTCCAAAGTTAGAAACAGATCTACAAAGATGTCTATAAGAAAACATACTAAATTTGTCTAAATCGTTTTGTTTTTAAGTTATCTCGGTCACATACAGACAAATAAATAAGAGCAAAAAATATTCAAGATATCGATGGATTTGGTCCAAAATTTAATGCATATCTGCAACTCAAATCATAAAATTACATACTAGCTAAATTTCATTTATCTAGCTATTTGGGTTTTCGAATGATTACGATCATGTGAACATGGAAACACGAACGTACAGACTTCCTGTTATTGGATTTCATTCAAAATTTGATAGAAATTTGCAGTATTTCTGCGATATTGGTACAAACGCCGCATACTCCATTTCATGCTTCTAATTTGTTGTACTTTTGAGTTGACATATTAACAGAATAACGAGCAAAAATGTTTCCCTAAAAATTGCTTTCTTTCTTTTTAGAATTAAAGTATTCTGAAATACGGAAGTGTGTTAAGATATCAAAAGCAGAATTTTTTGATAAGTTTTATTTAATAGTTTTCGAGATATTACACTTCGTACATGTGGGAAAAAAATATTTTGTAGTGCGCAACACAGTAATTTCTGAAATTCTTTAATTAGCAACTCTTTTTTTTTTCTAGTTTTCCCCTTTTCTGCTAATATAAATTCCTTGCCCACCTGATTTAATGTCTATAGAAAATTATTCTACCAAAAGGTTCCGTTTTTATAATTTTCTGTATTTCCTGAGACCCTTAAAATGGTTTCTTAAATCGGTTGTTGTTTCTTATGGCACTTGCCACGGACACGCCCGCTGTTACGAAGACAACGATTTAAGCCGGTGGGGGAGCGTCTCTTGTTTTTATAGTAGCGCAAAGTAGGGCTCAGGAGTACGACTTAGCTACTTACGCATCACTCATTCGCTTGCAAAACCCATTTTTACACTTTGATCTTAGCCAAAAGGCCGAGAAGCGATAAACCCATTTTTACAGGAGGGCACGTTCACACATCTCACAGAGAGAACAACCATGCCCAAACCGGGACTCGAACCCAGGACGCCCAGATGACGGGGAAGACGCGCTGCCCCTATGCCAGGACGCCGGCTCTGAAATCTGTAGTATCAAAAAATATTTCGTTTAATAAATAAGTCATTAATATTTTGTTTCCGTCTTTTAAGCATGTATCTTTCTTATAATTCTTTTTGAAATCAGTTAAATTCTATTGAATAATTGCAAAACTTGTGTAATTGTATCCCCAAAGCTCTTTATAGTTTCAGTTCTTACTGTATGAAGGAATCGTAAAGATGATTATAAATTTAACTCTAAATTAAATCTTTTTTATATTTGTTTATTTAAAAAGCTCATCAAAGTGAGGGTTATACTGAAAGGATCGTATCTTTAAAAAAATATTTAATTTAAAAATGGTTTTGTTAATAATAGGCTTTAAATATAAAACGATATCAACAAATTTAATTAAATTATATGCATTTTTATTGAGCACATATTTAATCAACGTATTTTTTTTCTTTTTCCAATGCATCGCATTACTATATCGTATACGTATATAAAGAGAAAGCATTAGAATCATTAAAAAAAATTAACTTTGACGAATCTATAATATTTCTATGTTTCAGACTGAATTCGAAAACACAATTTTATAATTCTGTCTTACTATGAAATAGATTAACTCAACAAAACCTTCACCTAGACGGGTGAGATCTAATATATAGATTTTAGACCCATTTGTAGATTTTTATCAAAGTTTGAACGAAATCCATTCAGAGAAAGTCTGTCTGACTGCCCAAGTACATGTGCATATAATAACTAAGATCATAAGTATTTTTAATTACTTTTATTAAGGGCTGGATTGGTAAAATTTGGTGCACAGATTTAGCATCTAAGGTAAAAAATATCCATGGAATCGAAAATATTCTATAATGAGTTATGTAATCTAAAATTATAATGTATTAATCTTTTCTATTTGAGTTTAATGAACCAGTGGCATACCAAAATTTCACTTACTCTCTAATAAATTTGTGCTGGAGAACGCCTTGCATGGTATTGGCGTACAATGGTTACGAAATGTTAACTTTTGGAGAGAATTTAGTAATTTTACTGAATCCATCGTGTCATCCTTGACGTGTTCTATAGCATGCCGTTAATAGTGCCGTTAATTGTGTTTTAGACACGTTTTTCTGAACCATTTGGAAAAAAAGATTTCATACAAAATTGCACTTATAATTATAAAATCTCGCATCAAATTTGTCATATTTAAGTCACTGCATTTTTTTAAATAATCGCGTTGACACGCTTTTAAAAATATAGAGCGACAGACAGTCAACTCGTTGTTGGATTTGGCTTAAAGTTTGCTAAGCGTCTACACTATAGATATTAAATGTGTGTACCGAATTTTATCTATCTAGCTCTCTTCATTTTGTAGTTATCGTGTTGATTTATATTTGAATAGCCGGACAGAAGAACGTCCTCTGAACAGATTTCATTCAAAATTTGAGAGAAATCTGAAAATTTGGTATAAAAATCGTATAACGAATTTCAACCGTTTAGCTGAAAGCATTTTCCGAGCTATGTTTGTCACAGATAGACGTATAATTTCCAAAAATGTGTTTTTCGAACTCAGGAGGGTTTAAAACTATAAATTCGTCAAATTCTCGGATTCGAATTTTTTCATGATTACTTTACTTTCTCTATACTACGTACACCAGAAAATAAAAATGAAAACGATTGTATTCTTTCTTCCCTGGCTAAATAACTAACCAAAGATGAGGCTTTTATAACAAACGATTCGAAGACTTCTGAATCATTTTTTTTTCTTTTTGAATAGTTAGTAATTTATTGGCAAATGCAATAGTCTGAAGTCATTGCATAAAATATTATGGATATCTGAAGCAATAAAATTCGCAATTCATCCAACAATATTATTAAAAATATTTTATTTTATTGAGCTGCAATTTATTGCGATGAAAGTTATTTTAATATTATAATAAATTTATATGCATGGTTATATATAAAAAAAGATATTTGCTATTAAAATGCTATATTTATCATTAATCGTTTGCTCAATAATAATTTGAAAACATATATAATTAAAATATATTAAAATTTAATAATATCGTCTGAAATTAGAAGAAAAATAAAACTGTATGAAATTTTAATTGAAAAATAGATCTGTACCATTATATTGTAGAATGTTCTAAGAAAGTAATCGCATTTCGAACCATTTGCAAATACATCGGTTTTGAGCAACCATTTAAATGCCTTAGGACTTAAAAGTTATGAAAAGTAACTTTAGCATTCCGAGTTGTCTAATTCTTTTAAATAAAATAAATCCTATTTTGATCAGGAAAAAGATTCAATTCACGATTTTCTCGTTCACGATCAGCACGTACCGACGAAATTTTTGGAAGCTTAATATATTCTGCATATATTTCTATAATTCTATTTCAAGGAATTCGATAAATAATTCATTCTTTACGATAAAAATAAACTCTGATTTCGCACAGCGAATAAATTTTCTATCATACCAATGGTGTTATTTAAGCGCTCAGATTAACAAGAATTGAAATTGATTTTATTAGTTTGGTATATGGTTAATGAATAATTATTAATGTTAATATAATTATTAATTAATAATTAATAATGTTATTCCGGCAGTAATATTTCTATTTTCTCATATATATAGTATAGAGAAAATATAGTAATCGTCGAAAAATTCGAACTCAAAATTTTGACGAATCATCACGTTCCCTGAGTTCGAAAAACCTATTTTTTTCGAAAATGTCCGTCCGTCTGTCTGTTTGTGCTAAAGATAACTCAAAACCGCTTTGAGCTAGAGGGTCGAAATGTGGCATACGGTCTTGACACCAAACTTGCATATTTCTATCAAATTTTGAGCCAAATCTGTTCAGCGGAAGGGCATCTGTACGGCTGTTGATTAAATTAACACGATAATTACAAAAAGAAAAGTTGTTGTTGTTGTTGTATGGTTTATTGGCGCAAGAGCCATTTTTGGCTATACTGCGCCAAGCTTACGGTAAAATCAAGACAGACATTTAAACCAAAACGATTTTAAAAGTTAGTGTAAGTAAAACTCCATAAAAATGTCGATACAAATATTATAAAACTATTTTAACGAAAGACAATGATTAATGTAAATGCAAAATAATCATGCAATGAAGACTTATTTTACAAAAAATGAAAACCAGACGAAAAAAGTGTTAAATACAGTTGATGAAGCGTATAGCTCTTAAAAATTTAAAAATATTTGGATGGTATTTCTCACCCACCAGGTCTTGCAAGTTAAAAGAAGACGAGTTGAAAAAATTATGACGATGAGCATTAAAATCAGGACATTCAATTAAAATATGTTTCACACTAAAAGCAATATGACAAGTGGGACAAATTGGCACCCTTTCACCCATGATGAGATGACGATGAGTAAAGCGGGTGTGTCCTATACGGAGGCGAGTCAAAACAAAAAGAAAAGAGCTAGATAGATAAAATTTGGTAGGCAGATTTAATATTTATAGTGTAGACATATTTCTAATTTTGAGCCAAATCCAACAAGGATTGGGTGTCTGTCTATCTGTACTTTCAGAAACATGTAAATGCGACAGTTCAAATACGCAAAGATTTAAAGGTATCAAATTTGGTATCGGAATTTTTGATTACAAGTGCAGTTTATGTCAATTTTTTGTTTCAATCGGTTGCGAAAAATATACACGCACAACACAAATTCAATTTTTAGATACTGTTAATACTAATCAGCGATTTATTGCCAAGATTCAGTAAAAATACTAAATTCATGAAAAAAAGTTTATATTTCTTAACTATTGTAAGGATTTCTCTGGCACGACAAGTTTACTGGAGAGTATGCGAGAAATTTTTAGGAAGACCACCCCAGCTGGGTTTTTTCCCCCGCGAAAACAAACACTTCCTTTTCTGAAAAAAACTTTGCTGATTTGGTGTGAAATCGCAGTTTCCGGAAATTCTCTGATGAAGATATAGTAATGTCTCTTTAAATATACAGATTATTTATTCTAACAATAATTCAAAAGCTAATTTCTAATCTGTTAAAGAATCCACTAGGGAAAAAGGCTTTAAATGTCAAAACGCACAACGTTTTACATTTAAAGTTGCCACTTCGGTCTAGAGGGTTTCAGGTTCGAGACCCGATTCCCCCAAAGAACCGTCGTATAAGCGGGGCTGGTGCAACGTTATATCCGTCAGAGCCAAACGTCCTTCCTTTGGTGTGTTGTGGAAATTTGGAGAGGGGAAAGTCAGCTCAGATGTCGTTCTTGTCATCTGGTCGCGGCTCAATATCACGAGGTCCATTCCAAATCAGTGATAGTGTTGCTTTAAAAACAAAACGTTAGACGTTCCGTTAACTAAATTTTAAATGGAAACAATTACATTTTATGTTATTTCAATCAAAAAATGTGCTGCCAAAGAATTGTGAAGACTGGATTTTAATACATCAAATCTTCGCCGCTCAATTAGTCATATTTTGTTAAATATTTTTTGATATATAAATATTTTAAATAAAAATTGTCCCATTTTTCTTCAGCTAAAACGGATCGAGTTTGAAAGCTTTGTATTTTAGCATTTTTGCACAATCAACGTTCCCGGGAGTAAATGCCGTGCGTATATTCGAGAACCTTCCTCTAGTCGGCATTGAAGTGGCCTAAAATGTTATGAAATATTAATATTCAAAGTTTCATAACTCGGTCGTTGTTAGTTGCAGATGTGTGAAACTTTTTTTATGTTTAAAATATTAGTGTGTTAAAAGCATTTTTCAAAATGTGACAGATAGAACAGATGTTAATAAAAGTTTAGGTATTATAACTTTTACATCAGTGAAATGACGTGAAATATAATTCTTTACGTCATTTAAAGCATTTATTCCAATTATATGCCAGATTAGAGCATTAGTATTAGACAATGAAGAGAATAATGCATGAATGTGGATACCTAGATAAAACAAAAACCTTTATAATACGTCATTCGTTAATGCACCATTTTTATTAGCACTTCATTTTGCGTTGGTCTTGCTATCAATAGTGTTTGCAGGAATTCGATGTTAGCCTGTCTGCACTTGCAAAACATCACTTATTGGTTTATTCGAGCTCAAACGAAAATTGCATTCCTCGCAATAGAAAGTCTAAAGCCAAATTTCTTACGAGAGAATTTTCACTTCTGTCGCAAATTAAGATGATCTCACTGAAAAATAAAATAATATTATTAACATACAATTGAATGAAAGTAGCTAAAATATATGATTAAGTAAATTGAAATGTAATATATTCAGAGCATCTGCTTTGGTTTTCAAGTTTAGTTTAATTATATTAACGTACCGCTTTAAAGCAACGCTAATGCTACTTTGGGACGGGCCTCGTAATTTTGAACCACGGTCAGATGACGAGGATAACACTTCAGCTGGCACCCCACCTCTCCAAACTTTCACACCTTACCAGTACCTGAGCGATTGGTCCCGCTGGAATTGCTGCGCACCAGACCCACTCATACAAGGCTCTTCGGTGGAAACGGGTCTCGAACCTTAAATTCCCCGGTTCCGCAACCGAGACTTTGTCTTCAGGTCAACTCGGCTCCTTGTCTTCAAGGATAGTCTGAAAAATAGATTGGAATATTGACCAATTCTAATTTTTGAATAAGTTTATATCGATTAATTGGAATGCTGGAATATCTTTGTAGCTCATGGCGAAATATTCAAATTCTTCTCATTAAAATCATCAGATAACTTTAAAAATAGAATTTAGGTGACGAAAAAAGGTATGTGATTAAATTAAAGCCCTTGAAAGATTCTACTTCATGACTTTTATCGAATTATCATAAACAAAGCGATTTGGGGTCACTGATCAGGGGATGCCATTGAAAGAGGATGCTGAAATGCAATGTGAGATGACTTAGATATTTTCGAGAGGGGGAGTTCCCTGCTTCTAGACTATTTTTAATAGTTTTTTTTTCAATGAAATTCGAAGTTAGATCAATTTATGATTGATTATTTTTACCTTATTGAGTTGGTTTAGATGTACCGACGTCATTTTTTAAAACAAACGCTAGGATATTTTTGATACTCGTAATTTCGGACGAGGACAGTACTTGATCTTTAAGCTTCCACACCATCAGTTAGAAGGAGTTTGCCCCCTTGGATTTAATACGCAGCAGTGCCGCGCACACGGAAGTTTTTCGAAGAAATTTAGAGAAATTTCGAAGAACTGTCTGCCCCGAAGCTGAGATCTTGCTATGCGGCCATTACGGCAAATTTTCAGCTAATTACAAAAAACCTTATATGAAGCAGTAGTGGAATTAAATTCCATCTCTATTTATATAACAAATAAGATTAATTGTCTTTTAAAACATGGCTAAAAAATAGCTCTTACGGTCATAAACATTTCTCCGTATATATTTTTAGAAGTAGTAATTATATATATATATATATATATATATATATATATATATATATATATATATATATATAGAGAGAGAGAGAGAGAGAGAGAGAGAGAGAGAGTCTTTTTACTGAACTATTTATTAAAATTTCGTCATTTTATAATCGAATTCATTCAACTTATTGACAAGACAAATGGAATTATCCAAGTTCTACAAAATGTTGTTTACTATTGTTGCAATATCTTCACAATATGATGCAAATTAAAACTATTCAACTACGTGAAAACATTGCACAATATATATCTACTATTAGGGCGTTTGAACAAAAGTTCTGTCAATGCTATTAAAACTCACGGCATGAAACACACTAGTTTCCGTTGCTTTATTTATAATTTTTAAAAACATTCCTTTATTTCAGGTTAGAAAGTTGTCTTTTCATTAATATAGCTAGAATAAACATAAATAGGATGCTTAATAAGTTAATTTATTCTTGTTATATTTAATCAAAAGTGAACTGTCCCATCTTGAATCAAGGGCAGGCATCTTAGCGATTGCTATAGTAATTTTGAATATTGATTTAATGATAAAAATCTCATCTGTATTGGCATTATAGTTTTTGAATTTCACGTCACACTAAAGCTATTATATTTTGAAATGCCTGCGTAATATTTTTGGATTAAAAGTTATAATTCTAAATTTTCTTCTTTTATGCATGGTTTGGAACAATTAAGAATCAAAATAAAAATTTATTATATATTTTAATATTGTATTTAATACATATATAATGGTATAAATTTTGACTTATCTTTTATAATATTGATATTATTAATGATTTGATTTATAATTCTTTAAATATAGTATTTTTAAACCTTCAAGCTTTTATAGACATTTCAGCTTAATGTGCACATGCAATTTATTAAAATTATAGATTGTAATTAATGTGCACATGAAGGTTTCTGAATAGAGGATTTTACGAATGAATCGTCCTCTAATGGGAATAGAGGACTTACGAATGCATCTTCTATTAAGGTGACTTTACAAATGAATTTCTCACAATAGAGGACTTTACAAATGAATCGTAAAGTCTTCTATTGTAAGTGTCAGCGTCATATAACATCGAATTCCTATAATATCTAGTTGGTGGCCTGCACTTATTTGTTTCTCTTATTCCTAATGCAAAATTAGTATTATTTATTTCATTTTATACCATTACTAAAAAGATGTAATGTATTTTATATATGACTGCATATTAATTGAATTGAAACATGAGGATAAAAAATAATTTAAAAGAATGATAGTCATAGCATCTTGTTGTTGTTTCTTATGGCATTTGCCATGGACAAGCCTACTGTTGCGAAGACAGCGATTTAAGCCGGTGGGGGAGCGCCTCTTGTTTTTATAGTAGTGCCAACTAGGACCAAGAGTACGACTTTACTACGCACGCATCACTCATTCGCTCGCACAACCCCTTTTTACAGGAGGGCACATTCACAGATAGAACAACGGAAGAGCAACCATGCCCAAACAGGGATTTGAACCCAGTACGCCCAGACCAGGGGAAGACGCGCTACCCCTATGCCTTAACGCCGGTATAGGATCGTGTAACTTAACTTAATATGTTATCAAAAATTATTGTGAAAATAAAAAAAATAATAAAATTTCTCACAAAATTATCAAACAGAAAAAAAAAGCGAAATATTTTTTCCTAGGAAAAATGGTAAAAAAGTTTGGAATTAAACGTTATCAAAAGTGAAATCGATTTCAATTTCATCAGAGCAATGAAAAATATTGTTTTTAAATACTCTTTAAAATATTTTTAAAAATGATAGAAATGAATTTTAGGGCAATAAATTGGTATTATTGACATTTTTGCATTTTAAGGTGGTGAAAAATGTATTTCCTTACCACAAAGTATTCGGAAGTTATCGTCAAAAAGCTAGAAAAGGTTGTTTTAGTTTTAAGCCTTTTTACATTCTAATTTAAATAAACCCGAATCGAATTTCAAATTCCAACTATTCAAAATATCATCGAATCAAATTTGATGCTTTCTAACCAGCGATCTGATTATCGAGCGCCTGCAGACAGAAAACAACAACAACAACAAAAACATGGATACATATTTGCAATTATTATTAATCAAGATTATTGAATTACAAAGGAAATGTTATACATCGTAGCATCATTTTAAATAAAACCTACTGATTCTTTTCTGAGAGAATGAAAGAGTATTAATTATTAAAAAGACTTCATGCAAAATTCTGCAACAATTTTACTTATGAAATTCGTTAAAAATATCTATAGAATGCAAAGTAATTTCGCATTCACTTAGCTATCATTACTTAAGCCTTCACAACGGAATCATATTTAATCATATTTTGTTTGAACAAATCAAATATATAAATATTCAACAATGGCTGTAATTGCTTTCCGATATATGCAACTGCAAAACTTGTAAAATATGCACATCATATTCCATAATACATTTGTGCGTGATTGCATCATCATTCATTCCATTGTAGATTCCGCTTCCTTTACTTACATTTTTATTTTAACATTCGCGAATTCATATTCTAGTATATGAATTCCATGAAAAGAGTTTATCGTTAAAGCAGAATTAATTGTACTAAGCATGGGTAATGTAAATGAAAGTTAACGTATATTACCGAAATGAATAATATATATATTTTTGTTTTCTCTTGCACGAAAAATACAAAGAAAAAATATTGTAATCGCCAAAGACTCATCTCATTAGATTTTAATGAGTCTTCTAGTTCTATATCTGTATGAATCCGAAAATATCGTTTTTGGACATAAATGTGACTGTCTAAAAATGTGATAAGCCAAAAATATTGTAGAAATTGCAGAAAAGAGAAAATATTGTAATCTCCAAAGACTCATTAGATTTTAACGAATCTTCTTTATATCTCGATGAATCCGAAAATATCGTTTTTGGACATAAATGTGTCTGTCTTGAAATGTGATAAGCCAAAAATATTGTAGAAATTGTAGAAAAGAGAAAATATTTTAATCTCCGATAACCCATTAGATTTTAAAGAGTCTTCTTTATATCTCGATGAATCCGAAAATATCGTTTTTGAACATAAATGTGACTGTCTAAAAATGTGATAAGCCAAAAATTGGAAATTGTAGAAAAGAGAAAATATTGTAATCTCCAAAAACTCATTAGATTTTAACGAATCTTCTTTATATCTCGATGAATCCGAAAATATCGTTTTTGGACATAAATGTGACTGTCTAAAAATGTGATAAGCCAAAAATATTGTAGAAATTGTAGAAAAGAGAAAATATTTTAATCTCCAATGACTCATTAGATTTTAACGAATCTTCTTTATATCTCGATGAATCCGAAAATATCGTTTTTGGACATAAATGTGACTGTCTAAAAATGTGATAAGCCAAAAATGGAACAAGTTAGACGAATAGAAATAGGCCTTTACGCTAATACTACATATTATATTAAATTTTAGACGGAATCTTTCAATGGATTGTCTATATGTTCACCCGTTTGCTTGTGATCATAAGAATTTAAAAATGCAAAAAACTAAAAAAGAAAAAAAAAAAAAAATGTAAGTTGGCGTTTAAATACATAATCTTAAATCTAAACTACGTCAAAATTTTAAATCATTCAAACCAAGGATTCTGCTCTTCTACTTGTGTATATATGACAACGATAAATTTTTACTAATAATAAAAATGAGTATGTGATATCTGAGTTGTCTTTATGTGTATGTTGGCGCTCTGCAGGGTAGACCGTTTGATATAAAGCTACCGAGTATATCACATATATATTTTGGATGCACCTCAGAGATATAAAAAAATTAATCTCCAGAGGATGATACAAAAATTTGCTCCTCGGAGCAATTTTTAGAAATTTTAATTAATTAAAAATTAAGGATAAAAATTAATCTGAACTTTGGCATTATCTTCCGCGCTAACTTCGAGATATTTATTGAACCCGAATAAATGTCACACCCCTTCAAAATTTAAAAATTGTTTTTTTAATGATATCAATTTAATAATTGTAGAAAATTTTTTCAAAATTTTGTCAAGATTAGATTACATTATTGACATGAAATTCATGTAATTTATAAGACGAATAAAAATTCGTTACCATACCGGGAAATTTAGGAGATAAATTAATCCCAATTAAATCATACATTTAATTGTACTATGGTGACATTGGAGTCTGCAATAGAGAAGTTCATGTTCACAATGAACTATATAAATGTAAGACAATTAATAAGTCATATCCCTGACACACCACCCGGAGGCACACGGATAACGAAAACTGAATGACCAGACCGCCGCAGCAACACTGGCGAGAAGCATGGTTGAGTTCTAAGGTCCATCACAGACCACGGTACAACCCTTCCCGAAGGAAGTACGTCCCGTCATCGATGAAAAAAGCCAGATCCGCCACATTAGTGTACACCCACCAAGGTGGCGAGATCCAACCACCATACCGGAAGCCTCTCGTTCTCATTTCGAGGTGCCCCCCCCCAGGTTTAGACAATTAACGAAAAATCGAACTACTCCGCCATGCCAAAGCATCTGGTGGAACATAAAGATCTAGCTTCCCAGACTGCATATTCAAACAATGAGATGAGCAAAGATCTAGCTTCCCAGACTGCATATTCAAACAATGAGATGAGCAAAGATCTAGCTTCCCAGACTGCATATTCAAACAATGAGATGAGCAAAGATCTAGCTTCCCAGACTGCATATTCAAACAATGAGATGAGCACAATATGACTATCATTTTGTTGCTGCCCACACACCAATCACCTACGAAGAACTCAACTTCCGTATAGAGGCAGTTGAAAGCATTGTATTTATACTATTCCACCGAAGAAGAGAGAACCTGCTTACTTATCCTGTAACTTCTTACCCCATATCTGATATGTGCCCCATACCTCCCCCCTCAAGTGGGATGTATAAAAGAATTAAAATAACTTGGTTTTAATGTCTTTCAATTTGACGGAACCATGGATTTGAAGTTATGCCTAAACGATTAACCTTACCAATTAAATGATTAATTTAAATATAAATATTTCCAGTAAACCAGATGATCGCCAAAGGCAATTAATTGTTTTTAAGTAGCATGATGAATTTTAAAATGTGATCTTCACTTCAGAATTAGAGATTTGAGTTTGTACCTAATTGCTCAACAGGAAGATTCCATCTACAATGGGATCACAATTTTCTTCACTGTACTATGAAGCTAAACAGAAAACGCATCGTATTTTTAAAGCATGTAGGAAATTCAAGGATAAGATATTCTTGTTTATATTTATTTATTTTATAAACTTCAAAATTGACACAGTGAAACTTCCTATGTTATTCGTATTTCATTTTTGTATTAAGAAATGAAAAAAGTAAAATGTGAAGGGACCAGTAAATGTTTCAATGAAATTGATAGTATTCCTCTAACAGAGATTCTGACTGATGTGTCAGTCGTTCTTCTTTCAAATATTAAAATAAATCGAGGTAATATTCTAAATTACAAACTTCATACGAATATTAAGGTAACTGATATTTAAATGAAAAATAAGCAAAATGTCAAATGGCACACCAAAATATTTATTACTTTTTAGTCTAGAGTTTCTTGAAAGAAGTTTGACTTTATATTTGTACATGAAGCATATGCATCATCTGTCATAATTCATTTATTTTTCTTCTAGGACGTCCCTCTGGCACTGACGACAGACAAATCTCCCCACTCTCCAAGTAATGGAAGACTTGACAATCGCATTTATCACCCCATTAGAAACTCCGTCTTGTTCTTCCAACGCCATGATGGCATATACACGCCGAGCACTCCCCCTCCCTTAAAACCCAAATCAACTCCCCCTCATCCTCATTCAGCTCCAGCCTCAACTGTGACCGCTGAAAAGCAGCAAGCCATCACCCCCAAGGTCAGCTCCTGCCAGCCTCCTAAAAAGCGTGTTTCCGATACGGGCTCTTCCGACGCCAAAGCGAAGACAGCCAAAAAGAGCAAAGTGGCCAGAAAGCTCAACTTTGACCAAGATAAAAGTTCTCCAGTGTCTGGAACATTCATTCGGGACATTGACGACGACGAAGTCATGTTGGCCACTTCTCATCCCTCTGCCGTTAAAAGAGGTGACATCGACCCAAGCTTAAATGTGGTGGTTATAACGGACGAAGCAAGAGCAGAGCTTGCCAAAATCGAGAACAAGATTGGCGATTATGTGTGCCAACTCTGCAAAGAACATTATGACGATGCCTTCGGATTGGCCCAGCATCGCTGTTCGAGGATCGTCCACGTAGAGTATAGATGCCCTGAATGTGACAAGGTCTTCAACTGTCCAGCCAATTTGGCATCTCACAGGCGATGGCACAAGCCTCGTCCACCACCAGGCATGAAAAATGGCAGTGCCAATTCCAAAAATCAGCCTAAATTGTTGTCTAACAGCGCTGAAAAGTCTGTAGTGAAAACGGACATTAAGTTACCCATCAAGGAGGGGTCACACCAAGGCTTCACCACCGATCCAAGCGACACTGAAAGCATCAGGGATGCATCATCTCCAGAACTGTCATCAAATCGCAGGTACTCTACCTCCAGCGATGACAAGGACTTAGAATGCCATCTTTGCTGCAAAAAATTCAGCCAGTATTTCTACTTTAGGAAGCATCTTCTATCTCATTTGACTACCGATGCGAACGGACAATTGGAGAATGAAGTCCTCCAAAGCGTGTTTTCCAAAAGTATTTCCGAGAAGAGAACGGCTCTAGCGAGACTGAACTTCACCCCACCCCCAGAGAATGAGAAAGCGGAGAAGAACATTTTTACTTGTTCCATCTGTGGGTTGATGTTCCATTCAAAGGCTGACATGGAACAGCATACCTTCAAGCATGATGAACTCAAAGGCATCCAATGTAAGTATTGTCCAAGCATCTTCTATAGCTCTGCTGGGTTGACAAGGCATATCAACAAGCATCATCCAAGTGAAAACAGACAGGTTCTTCTTCTACAGTCTCCTGTTGTCCGCCCTATGTCTACGTAAAACATATTTGAAATCTAGCGCTTGATACGATGCCAAGTTTCGACGTCAAATGTCTTTTAGCTCTTTCTTTGGCATACTCTTGGTACCGCATATGCTATAGATATTCATGAAATATTTAACCATGAGGCAAAAAATCTGATAAATGATTCAACAATTAAGACGCCACGGTATATACGTAAATTATTATATTGGTGATGTCTTAGAAGTTATTATTTTTAAAATTTCAGGAACTGCAATGTTAGCATATGTTGAAAATGAAAATATGGGAGATGTAAAATTATTAGTTTTATGAATTGTCTGATGAAAAATGTTGATTCTAGTCTCCGATTTTGGATTTCCGCCTGTTTCTGTAGGAAAATTTAAAGTTTGAAATTATGTGAATTTTACGGTCATAATGCTCATGCCAAAAAATAACTCATACTTCTTTATCAGGCTTAGTTAATTAACTTTTTATTTAAAGTAAAACTATTAGCATTAATTAAAAATAATTTTGTTTTTATGTTATAATTAATTGAATAAACAATTCTTTATGAATTAAAAACTAGTTTTAAAATTTTAGAGGATTGTTATGGGAAATATGCAGGAATATTCTATTGATTTTATTTAAAAAAAAAAAAACTCAGACAAAAGAATCTCGTATGAATTAATTATTGACTATATCTGAAATTTCGAATGTAAATATATCATGGGTATTCGTTATCATTCTAAAATTCTTTTTTATGAAATAATTTTTCACAAAGAATTTTTGCTTAAAAAATTTAGATTAATATTCTTAATATGGCCGTAAATATTCAAAATCCTTTAAAAAAAGGGGAAATCTTAAAAAATAAATTCCGAAAAAAATCATAAAAATCTCATTTCTAGTCAATGAAGTATTCAAAATAGATAAACTAAATCAAAATTCGGATTTTCAGTTTTCTAATAAAGGACTTCTGTAGCAAGATAATTTAGTTTCAGAATGGTTAAGATATTTGTTAATAAGTAAATTTACATTAATTTTATCTTTTTATTTGTATATTTTCATGTGAATTTTTTTATGATTGTTTATTTTGAAAAGTTTCCTATGCCATGCAGACGTGCCAGTTAAACTCGCCTACTTTAATACATCCATCTTAGTCTAATTGATTTTTTTAAAATCATATATGGCCTTTTCCAAATCTCAGTTATTAAATATTAAGAAAAATAAAAATAAAAAATAAAAAATTTTCATTTATTAAACCATGTGAAATTCCTCAACCACATCATGTTTACATACTTCAAAATTAAGCATTAATTTGTCATTAATAAATTATTTTATTTAATTCACTGCTACATAATATATTTAATATTTTTTCATTATTTCTCTTGATAGTTTGATTGTTTAACTGATAGTGGAAATTATTATCACTAAAAATGTTTAAAAAACGATTTAAAACACAGCCCTGACCTATAAAAAATGCGACTGCCTGAAATACAATTATATTAACTTAGATGATAATACAAGACTTTTCTAAAAATGATGGGGTTTTTTCCCCCTTTTTGTTTTGACTTTCATCGAATTCTAGTGATATTGAAAGTATACTAGAAGCTATTGAAATTCCCGGTTAAACAATAGAATTTTATTCCACCAGAATTTCAAATCCCTAATCGATCAAATTGCACAATCCATTCCCAGTAAAAATTCTTCTATTTTTATTAATAATACAAAGAATAAATTATTATCGAGCATTATGTTGAATTATAATTTCTAGAATGAGCACAATAAGAAGTGAAAAAATATTGAATAACAAATTACATTTCAAAGAATCTTTAATTCAGAGGTTTTCACAAAAAGAATTGTAACAAAGCTCTTTGAGCAAACATTTCCATTCTTTGAAAAGCGGTTTCACCATGAACATGCTCGCTCTATAAACAAAGAAGCTTGTTAGTCTATTTTATTTTTTCCCCTAAAGTGGCAACACGGTTTTCTGCAAAATAGACAAATTCCGAACTCGCAGCTGTCCCTAAATACTCACAGACATCAAACATTCAGGTTGAGATTCGGGGAAGCGTTTTGAGTCCCAAGGGGAACTAGGAAATTAGTTTGTGTAAAACGCAGGGAAAATGCTCAAGGTCAGACTGAAATATCCGCGGAAGCTATTTCCGAGTTTTTGGACTTCTTTTTATGGAGGTTGTAAATCAGGAAATAACTAAAAATGGATAAATCTGGCCTCGTTTTAGGAAAAAAAAGAATGGGAATTTTTTATAGCAAAATGCTTGAAGATTCTTGGATTCTTTCAGCATAATAGACAAAGGACGTAATGGGTTGTTTTTCTTTGAAATCTGCTTTTAAAAAGATCTTTGACATTCCTATTTTTTTACAAGATTTTATATAAAGCATCTATCTAATCATTTCCAAGAATATTTAGGACCAGTTTCTAAAAATTGTCTTGGAATTCCCAGGTAATATTTTAAAGACAGTATGGCATTAAATTTTATTTGCAGATTTTTTTTTTAATTTTTGAATAAAAAAAAAAAGAAATGCTTTTAATTTATATCTTATAAAGAACATTGATTACACCTAAAATATCTGAGTATTGAAACAAATTTTTAGCCATTTAAAAAAAAAAACAGGTTTAGATATAATAAAATCTATTCAGGTAACAATGCAATTTAAAAAGGAAAAACATTTTAGTTTGAATCCTGAAATATATGACAAATATATTCTTTTATAAATCAAAATTAATAACTTTTATTTTACTTATGAGGTATGAAAAAAATCTCAACACTGAAAATAAATTCTTATCAAAAATTTCTAATGCAATAACAAAATATTAGCGTTGAGAATTTTTGTTCAAAATTGAAATATTGTGAAAAATTCTTCATCATGTTTAGGGAAATATCATGATCTTTATAGCATAAAAAATTCTTTATAAAGATTTTGAATATTTTAGTTGCTTCACTTTCAGCATTAAATGCGACTTTATTAATGTATTTCAAGATCAGAATTCTGAAGTAAACATCTTAATTTCTAAACGCCATTTATTACGTAAACATTTGCCAATTTTACGTAATGGCAAATGAAAACAAGACAGTAAATTCTATTAAATTAATGGTCATTAAACTCAGCATATTTGCACATTTCTTTTTATTTTACCAAGTTTTAGCCATCCAAAAGAACAGACAAGACACAGGAATGTTGTCTTTTTTACCAGGAAGTCGCATTTAAAAGGGTGTCTTTGAAATCCAGCTGCAAAAACTTTACGCTCCGCGTATTCTATTTGTAATGTTTGTTCTAAGTTGAAGTGCCTGGTGTGAGAGGAATGTAGTTAATCACTTATTTATGTAGAAGAATTGTTCAGGTAATAAAATTGCGAGATTTCGAATAACTTCCTCATTTATGCAGAAATATTCGTGACTAACTGAATGTACTTTTTGCACTTGTTGTCAATTATAGAGCGAGAAACCAGTCTGCATTAAATATTTTGTTAACCAAAAATAAAATCGTTTGCAATTAGATATTCATATCTGTATTAATTTAGTAGAAGTGGCAACACCATTTCTGTAAAATAGTTTGCAGCAGTTCGTAACCTATCTTTAAGAAACTTGAAAAATCATATTTGGTAATTAAAGCAATTCCATTTCAGAAATTTAATTTTTTCCTAGATTGTATTTCATCTAAAATGGAATAAAAATAAGGATTAACCCCAGGTAAAAATGGGTATTAATGATAACGAATTAAATAATAATAATAGTTAGCAAGAATTACCAACTTTTTCAAAGTAATAAACAGATGTCAAATGCGACTTAAAACGTTAATTTGTTTTCAGTTTTATAATGGATCGTCTGTTTTTAAATCAATATATATCGGCTTAAAATCGTTTTCTGTTTTAAGTTGTTAGTTGCATTTTAAACTGTAACCTTTAGCGGAAATTTTCTTAGTTAATGAGCTAGCCTGTTTAATAATTTCTTTCTGCATACTTTTGTATGGAACTTGAAGATTATAAAAATATTCAATATATTTTTCAGAAAATTAAGTTAAGGGTTGTGAAGTTTTAATTTCATTTCTGCAACTTAATTTTGTCCTTGAAAATGGTAAAACTATTAGTAAATTTTCAGCTGTTTCTATTGCTTAATTTATAGAACTGCAATCAGATTAAAACACTTGTAAAAAGGAAGGAATTTAGAAAATCAATATCCATTTTTCCCCTCCTTTTTGGCTTATTTTCGATATCCGAACAGTTATGAAAGGTATTAAATTACGTAATAATAAAAATTCCTGACAGATTAAGTTTCTTCAATGCACTTGGCCTTTAAAGAAATTCTTTCTCTAAATATCTATTTCCGAATCAATTTCGAAAACTTCAACAAATTCCTTTGCTTTTCAGTGAAGGTTTCGTAATATATATATGTTCGAATATAAATTTGTGGCATTATTTTTCTAATCACTTTTAGTGGAAACCTAATTAAGGCATGTCATTTTTTTTTCAGATTATTCGGGGTGGTAAATAAACTCCTTGAATTGCTTTAACTCAAATAATTTAAATTTTAAAACAATTCTAAATATATTTCTAAGTTTTTAATATTTTTGAGTTTTTAATAAATTTTTATTTTATTATATTACATTCATAGAACGGATATCATTTTATTTAAACTAAATCACTGCAAACTTTTGTTTCGAATTTTATTGATTTCGCTATACGATTAATATTTTTAAATTTTAAATAACCGTCAAATACTATTAGAAATACATAATTAAAACTAATACGACTTTGGATACAAATATGTGATCTCTATTTTGCTGCTTTAAAAAATTTATAAACATCAACAAATAGATAAATGTACACAGAAAATGATTCTGAACAATCCAAAGAAAAAAAAATTACACCTGAACCGATATTGGTAAATATATCTTGAGTTAATATCGTCATTTTCTTTGATTTGCACTGTTATAAATCCACTAAAAACACGCGCACGTCAATTTTCCAAATAGAATATTCAATATGGGCCAATAAACTCAGCCTGCATATTTTACACTAGTGATCGATTCATCACACATATCGGGAGTCGGAGGCCATTTGAAATATATTTGATGGACTATCGGTTAAGTTCTTTAACCTCAGTGCACGCTCTGTAAGAACAGCTATCAAAACAATGGCTCTTTTTTGTTGCCCTATTCCTGTCTATTAGCGTTTCTGTCAGCTATTTTTTCATAGCTTTTTTTTGTACATCATCATTTCGATATATACTCATCGTCTGTGTAAATATAACAAATTAATTGGTTTTTCTAT
Source organism: Argiope bruennichi (assembly GCF_947563725.1). Lineage (NCBI taxonomy): Eukaryota > Metazoa > Arthropoda > Arachnida > Araneae > Araneidae > Argiope > Argiope bruennichi. The sequence continues at coordinate 51,859,521 of NC_079161.1, read as the reverse complement.
TGGAAATAGCTGAAGAGCTTTTCCCCCCCCTTCCGATTTAATATAGTCAATACAGCTGTAAGGATCTTATTTCAATATTTATCAGTTTTGGAGAAGGTTTTATTTTCTTAGTGGTTATTGATGTTGGTCAGGGTTACGATTGCAGTGACGTTTAATTTCAAAGTGATTTATGAGAAATAAACTTTTATGACTTCCGAAAATAATCCATTCCTTTCATTGTCAATATTTCATTGAAAAACGAAAAAACAACTGCTGTTTTTTTTTGTACTCTTTTCGTGACTAGTTAAGTATTGACGCTTTTGTCTTTGTTTTTTTAATTCAATTCAGTTCTTGTTAGAATATTTTCTAGTTTTGTTGGAATATATCACAATTCCTATGAAGTCTTATATGTAATAATAGCGTGTAATTTATAAAAATTTTTCTTTCATATTAAATTGGCTGGGACCGGAAGTTTAGACGATCTGATTGGCAAATATAGCCAATTCAAAACCTAAAATTTGTCATACATTTCATTTTTCATGCATTTCATTTATTAACTTATTCAACTTTAAATCTATCTAAATTTATCATCTGACAAACATTATTATAATTATCTTCAAAATATGTCCTGTAGCTTCAAAATAGGATGTTTTCATCCAATTTTAATTCAAAATAAGATTTTTAATTCCTTTCGTTGTATATTCAAAATAGGGCGCTTAATTCTTTTTATTGCTAAATCATAATAGGGAGTAATTTAATTCCTTCACAGTTCAGAATAGCACGTTTAATTCATTTTCGTTGTTAATTCATAATAAATCTTTAATTCCAAAAGAATATTAATCCCTTTCATCGTTAATTCAAAATAAGATATTCAGTTTCTTTTCATTATTAATATAAAATAGATATTTTATTCCAGAAAGGTTGCTGATTCCTTTCATTGTTAATTCAAAATAGGGTTTTTAATTCCTTTTACTCTTAATACAAAACAAACTGTTGATTACAAAAAGAATGTTGATTCCATTCACCGTTAATTCAACGCAAATCATTGATTCCAAAAATAATGTTAATTCCTTTCATCATTAATTCAAAATAAGACATTCAATTCTTTTCATTATTAATTCAAAAAAGATCTTTAATTTTAGAAAGGGTGTTCATTCCTTTCAGTGTTAGTTCAAAATAAGGCGATAAATTCCTTTCATTATTAATTCAAAGCAAATCTTTGATTCCAAAAAGAATGTTAATTCCTTGCATCGTTAATTCAAAATAGCACGTTTAATTCTTTTCATTATTAGTTCAAAAAAGATCTTTAATTCCAGAAAAGGTATCAATTCCTTTCAGTGTTAATTCAAAAGAGGATTTTTAATTCCTTTCATTATTAATTCAAAGCAAATCGTTTATTTCAAAAGGAATGTTAATTCCTTTCATTGCTATTTCAAAATAGAACGTTTAATACTTTTCAGTATCAATTCAAAAAGGTTCTTCAATTCCAGAAAGATTGCTCATTCCTTTCATTGTTAATTCAAAACAGGGGTTTTAATTCCTTTTACTGTTAACTCAAGGCAAATCATTGATTCCAAAAGGAATGTTAATTCCTTTCACCGTTAATTCAAAATAATAAGTTTAATTATTTTTATTATTAATTCAAAATATATCTTTAATTGAAAGAATGCTTATTCTTTTCAGTATTAATTCAAAATAGGACGATTAATTCGTTTCATTATTAATTCAAAGCAAATCGTTGATTCCAAAAGGAATATTAATTCCTTTCATCGTTAATTCAAAATAGTACTTTTAATTCTTTTTATTATTAATTCAAAAAAAATGTCAGTTCGAAAAAGAATATTTCTTTTATTGTTAACTAAAAGTGGCAGTTTGATATTTTTTATTACACATTAACAAAAGTGAATCATTTGGCATTTGTTAGAAATATTAAATTGAAACTAAAACATTCGTAATAAATCAAATATTTCAACATATTCATTAATAAAAGATGAAAGATTACAAGAAAAGAATAAAAATAATAGATTCTTGTAATCTTTAATATTCTTGTAATAATAATTGATTATGGAAAAAATAAATTTAAATTTCACTATTTTTATATAATTGAAATAATAAATTATCTATCAGATAATTGAAATTTATATTATAAGAAATATTCATATGGAGTGAAATATATGTATGGCATGTTTAATTAGCGCGTCTGCTGTTTGTTTTGATTTATTTTGGCAAAATGTCGTCTTCCTAGAAACTGATTTTAGTTATTGTTGCAAAATTATTTCTTTAATAGTTTTTATGTTAAGTTGATTATTTGTTAATTGTTTATTTAGTGTACAAAGTTTTAGTGTTTGTATTATTTTTATATCATTACTTTTTTTGTATTTCTATATTTTTTATGATCATTTACAATGTATGTTGAACGAACAGCGCACAAGTGTGTATATGGCTTGTATGAAACTTAAATCATTCACTTTCATAATTCATAGTTAATGCATCAGAAGACTAGAAAATTCTGATTAGAAATTCCGAAAGTTGTGTGAATTTAAAAAAAGATGTTAACACTGCGGTTCAAAATTATTAGAAAATAGTACAGTGAAACTTGTATAATTCGACGTTGATGAAGCCATAGTAAATATTCATTGTTCACCAAAAAATTTAAATTAATAAGAATTGGGTCACTAAATGAATATAATTAGAAAAAAAATAGAATCACTTATTTAAAAAAAACTATAAGCATTTACTTTAAATTTCATTTAGTAATTTTAATGAAAAACTAAATCTAAGTAAATAAAGTGATAACAATTTTAAAAAAATAATAAAGATGTTTGCATATTGAAATAAAGCAATTTACTGACCTTTGAATACAATATTTATACCATAAAATTGCAACATAAATTATTTAATCTTCATTTAATGTGTTCAAAAATTTTTTAAAGTAATAAATACTTTTTTTTTTGTTTCTCTTAATAAAAATAGACACGATAGACGCGAACTTTTGACATAATTTAACTCTCAAAAATAATACAAAAATAAAAATATTTTTGCATTTTTTAAATTTGGCTTCAAATTATCCAAGAAAAATCCGATTGATATATAAAATGCTAAAATAATGAACTGAAAATTCTAAACAGCAGAGAAGAAATCTGAATATCAAATAATTCGAATTATCCAAATATCATTCTATTGGTTACTAAATTTGTCTTCATAAAGAAATTTCAAATTTTTTCCAAATAATCAAATACGTATCAAATTTACGAGTGAGTTATAAACTTTATAATCATTTAGAAATGTTTTAATATTGTTGAATTATATTAGTCTACTCTTGAAGTATTTCTTCGTGTCAAAGTTGTATTTTGCATTCTTAAGTTAGCAACAAATTCAGTAGCCACAGAAGTAAGATGATAATAACTCTTAATTTTTAAGAAAATTGAAATTTTTGAAAAACTTTTTACCTATACAGTATTATATAAATATAAAAAAAAATTATAAATTGCAGTTCAAAGAATTTCAGTATTTTTCTTAAATATGAATATTTAGAATAATAAATATTACTCATATGAAAAATTACTGAGAAAAATAATAATTTTTTTATTACAATAATAACATTAGTATTAAAAAATATAATAATTTTAGAAAAATATAATGTAATATGTTTTATATAATTGTTAAAAATTAATATTTTTCCAATTTTATTAATTTAAAAAATTAATTTAATTTTTAAAAATTTTTTATGCAGACATTTTATATTAGAATGTCGTTATAAATGCAAATATATACATATTTTGCATGTTGTTGACAAAAGAATCATATTAAAATGAAAGAAACATCTATGGGACCAACAGTATTTGAAAATATTCAATCAGTATTTTAAGAAATGAGCAAATAGTTGAAAGTTTTTGCTAAAAATACTGTATTTTTGGATTGATTTGTTTATTGGTAAAAAATATAGGATACTCAAAGCAAATGTATTTTTTAAGTCAATAACAGTTTTTGCTATGACGATAAAAATTAATTATGAAAATTTTTTTGAAAAAGTTTGATGTTTGCAAAAAAATATAACATTGCCTTAAAAAGTTTTGTAAGACAAACATTTTTATTATATATGATTAAAGATAATTCGTTTTTGTAAGGTTTGAAATTTCAGTTAAACACATGAGAAATGTTATATTCAATAAATATTACCAAACAAGTGTATATTATTACTGATAATAATATAATAAATTTATATTTATGGACATGCTGAATTATAATACTTATGATCGAAACTGTTGTTAAATTTCTTCTACGTGTTTACGCCGTATTGGCGTAAAATTTTGTATTAATGTAAAAAAAAATGTTTTGCAATTGTTGCAATTTTGCATGTCACTGTTGACTTATAAAAATGCTATTTTCGGGTCCCATACACATTTCTGGTATTCATCTTTGACAAAATTAGTTCGCCAAATTTACTGATTGACTGCTTTTGTTCCACAAAAGAATTTACAATTAATATTTTAGAAAATGTAGAAACTCTAAAAGAAATGTAGTAAAATTATTAATTTCAAATCTTGAAATTATTATTTTAAATTTCTTATTATCAATAATTATATAGATCCAATTTATATGATTTATGCTGTAATAAACCAACTTTTTAATTATTCTATTTTTTAGAACTGAATTTAAAATAAGGTTTCTAGATTAAACATTTTTAAAAACAAATTTTACTTGTTTTTTAAATATAATATGAAGAATTTATAATAGATGTATAAATAAACACGCGGAATTAATCAATATTTAATGTATTTTTCACATTGCCCGATTTTAATTCAATCTCTTTTATGGTCTACAAATTATGATTTTTATGAATTTATAAAAAATTAAGATTGTTCTTTTTTTGGTTCAAATGAGTTTGAACATTTTTTTTAAAATTTAGTGACTTAATTGGTTTTTAAAATGCAATATATTCATTGCAAAACTTAAAAAGAAATTAGTCCTCTTTTATTCAAAATTTTGAACAAACCATAATGTGTATAGGACCTGAAACTCTCACAATGTATCTCTGTCTTTCACGTAATATAATTAGCACTAATAAATTTGTAGAACTTTCCGAATTGGAAATATTTTTGTAATTTTTAAAAGCCAACTGATTTTGTTCAAGACGGCTTCAGATGAGTAAAGTCTAGTCAAAATGGATTATTTTGTGTAAAACTGATTTCACATTATTTCCTATATCGCTAATCCGCACGTGTTAAATATCACTCACATCAAAATTTGTTTTATTGAGTAAAATTTGTAAATTATTATTTGTGATTTGAGTGCGAAGGAATTATTTTTTCATTAATTATTGTGACTTTAACTGTAAACAAATTTTCTATTAAAAAAATTTTTTTTTCTAAAATTAATAATTCATGAGGAAGTTTTTTGACCCACTTCATAAAAGTACAACCGAATTTATTTATTAGAAAAATAATTATGTTATTTATTCTTAAAATATTTTTTTTAAATAAAGAATAAATTTTTAAAAAAATTCTTAAGGTGAATGATTTTTAGAAGAACTTTTAATAAACAAAATGAAAAAAAAAAAACATATTCCGTTGGCAACATATAGCTTTTAAAATAAATTTATTATTTAAAATACATTAGATTCCATACAATGACCAAACGATTTTCATTTCTAAAATAAACATTATCTTCTTTTAATTTCATTTGTTGTAGTACGTCAGAGTTAGATTTTTTTCAATTGAATCATTTGAATGTTAATGTTGGAAATTAAATCACCAACAAAAAATTACTGAATAAACAAAAGCATCTTGCTGTCCGTTTTGTTTATAGTTTTAAAAATTTGTTCATTTATTGTGCATTTAAATATTTGTGTTCTTCATGTTCCAAATAATCATTATATATCTGTCTCGTTTTTAAGCATTCTATTTATCATATAGTGAAAAATAGCATTTATATTTGTATAAGTTCGAAGTCTTTATTATACTTCAGTCATTTTAAACTGTTAACTGAATAACATGTGATTGTTAGTATCATTTAATGCTATCTTTACTTATTGTAAATGTTTTCTGTCTCTCTTATTTCACCTATTGTTGAAAGCATTTGCACTGATTCAAGAATATTTCATGAACTACTCTTGTCAATTTATGTATGTAATTTATTGCTCTGCTTTATTGTAAACGCTTGAAGAAATAAAGTTTTATTACAGTATTATGGATCTCTTGAAATAAAATACATTTCCTTCTTTTCCCAGAATTTCTGCCAGGAATTTTCAGCTTGTAATGTCCAATGCCGGATTTACACCCGGCCAGTTATAAGACGGCCAGTAGGCAGCGCATGCATAGAAAGGCTTAAAAATGTTGCTCGGTTGATAGCAATTAATTGCCCCGACGAGACAACAACATGCCATTATATTTTATTTCATTTTTCTTACTAAGCATGCATTTATAAAATTTGGAGTTTTTTTTTTTTTTTTTTGCTTGCTTGTTTTAAAAAATTGATCAATTATCAGAGATTAATTCCGACAATTTTTGCTTTTTGTTTTTTCTGATGCGATTTATTTTTTTTTCATTTTATTTGCCATTTTTTCACTACAGTTTTCCAAATTTAGGTATGTTAACATTTTTGTTTTATTTTACCATGTTTCTTTGTGTAAATATCCATCATTTTAATACGATACGCAGTTAAAAAGAAAAATTCAGGGACGTGAAAACGGCACGGCAATTTATAGCCAAGTATGGAATTCCTAATATATTTTATGAAATTATAGCAAACATAAATCAGTCCCTTTCTGCGCATGCGTTGCCTACTTACCTTCTTATTATTGGTCGAGCGTAAACCTGGCATTATTGGTAACATTTTTTTCATGATTTACGAATCCTTAACAAATATTTGAGCTGCTAAAACAAATGTAGAATAATTTACAATTTAAGCTAAACTGAGTTTTTATGTTACTATCTACCATCGGCATCACAACAGAAAGAAAAATAGGATTTCATTCAAAATTAAAATGAATCAAAAGAACGTTAGCATGTTAATGTTTATGGATTGCCGTCTTATCTGTAAAATGGCATATACATGAGTAAAAATATGCAAAGCTCTCGGTATGGAGCTCTTTGCATCTAATACCACTAAATTTAGCATGTGGTTACTTCTTGGATATTATGTGATTATTAAGAAGGAATATTTCAAGATATTAATCATTTTTTCCTTAAAAATTAATCGAAATTTAAACATTTTTCCTGAATTATTTTGGAGTTCATTATCACAAATTCCTTTTTTGGATAATTTAAAAATTAATATAAAAATTATGTTCATTCAATTATATTAATTATTTATATCAATTTTATTTCAATTTTCAGTAATCAAAAAAAAATCTTTTAAACCAATATAGTGCATACAATTTTAAACAAAGTTTTCACATTAAAAAATAAAAATATACTTCATCTTTACACCAAAATAATATATATATGTAATGATATTTTAAAATCTAATTTAAACTTAATTAGTTTCTTAATTTTTAGCTCAATTTAACCCATATTAACTTCATTCTAAAATATTCGCTTATTCCCTGATCCCATTCCACTTTTTCTGTCTAATTAATTCAACAGAAGCTTTGTAAAATTGCTGAATCGGCTAAAGACCGACACGTTCCCACACTCGAAGTGAAGGGATAAAATATTGCTGATATAAACAAATTTCACTGAAAGATCATTGTGTTTCCCTTACTTGTGATTGACATGTGTTAGAAATCCCTATTCAATCCCTATATTATTATTTAAAGTGTTCGAAAATCACTAAGCTAAACAACACAATAACATAACTTCAATTTCCAAACGATTTCTTTTCACGTCACGGATTTAATTGCAGAATTCGTCTAAGAAAGATATGTTCAATGTTTTATAACTCAATCAGTTTTAATTGCTTAATAATATTTTAGGCTTAAAATATTACAATGTTAGATCATTTTACTGTATTGGATTGATAGGACAGGAAAATTGCATAAATAGTTAGATTTCAGAACATTTTCAGTTATACATTTATTGATCTAAAAAACATAAAATATAATTCTTCCCATCTAAAGCATTTTTTCAAACATTATAAGTGTATCTCTATCGGCTTAGAAATTACCTTTTGTTAATTAGAAATTACCTTAGTTCCTCATTTATTGATATTCAGAACTTTTACTGTTTCATTTTCTACACTTTTACTGTTACTTTTTGTTTACTGTTTTACTTACTGTTTTATTATATTTTTACTTTCTTTTATACATTGTATAGAAAAAGAACAGTAATCTTCAAAATATACGAACACGACATTTTGAAGCCTCCCCATGTTTTAAACTTCCATAAGTTCGAAAAACACATTTTTGGAAAATGTCTCTCTGCCTGACAAAAATAACTCAAAAACTTTTTGAGCTAGATGGGTGAAATTTGGTATACGGTCTTTACACCAAATTTGCAGCTTTGCATCAAATTTTGAGTAAAATCTGTTCAGAGTACAATGTATAACTACAAAGTTTAGATATATAAATTTGATACACGGATTTAACATCTATAGCGTAGACATCTGTCAATGTTTGAGACAAAACCAACAACGGGTAGAACTGTCTGTCGGTCTGTACTTTCAGAAACAAATAAATGCGATAGTTGAAAAACGGAATGACTTATATATATCAGATTATTATACATTTTTTGTCTACAGTTGCAGTTTTGTGTCAAATCTTAATTCCAATTGACTGAGAAACCCTTGTCTAAACCTTGTCATTTTCTGATACTATTAACCGCATACCAGGAGTTAATCGCTAAATCACTTACCAAGTTTGACACAATCAATTCAATAAAAATGCTAAATTCACTCCAAAGGTTACTATTTCGTACATTTTATGCAAATGTTCTGCAAGGCGTTCTCTGGCGTGACAAGTTTATGAGAGAGTATGCGAGAAAGTTTCGAGAAGACCACTCTTGCTGATTTAACGCTAAGAACACATCGATTTATTTACTCTTCACTTGGTCACTTTTAGGTGAATATAGACGATTTATAAAAGTAAATTTTTAGCCAATTTTTGTACTTCTGAATTTGAAAATTTGAGACTTAGAATTTCTTTAAAAAAAATTAGGAATTCGTACTTTTCCACTATTGAAAGCGAAGTAAAGTTAAATAGATGTTTCCGAAATCGGGAATGTAAGAACTCTTAGTTATAAAACTCTCGCTGTATTATTGCTTTCTTGCTGTATTATGATATCGATTTGTATAATGGGCTTTAATATTCTAAATTCTATCTATCTCTTCTAAAATCAAAGAGAATGTGTGTGTATTTATCTGTATGTTTTGGCATTCGATAAAAAGGTCGTCTTTTTTTAGGGCTAACAAATTTAACACAAATAAATTTCGAATGGTGGGAATGGAATGGACAAATAGGAATTATTTCCTTAAGATTTTATTTAATTGAAATTTCAATGAAACTTTGACGCTTATCAGAGATAATTTTTGAAAATGTAAATACACAAATTGCTTTTACACAATTTTAAAATTGTATCTTCATGCAAGACAAATGATAATACAAAATTATAAAACTAAAACACACACACACTCTAAGCTTTAAAAATTTACTTTCTTCATTAATGGTTTAAAAACTGAACCATCAAACCCTAAATATTTAGATAAAAATGGTTCAGAAAATAAATCAACTTATTTGAAAGAGTTAACTTGATAGCGTTTATAGATTGGTGTGTGATTAGTAATTGAAGGATGAAACAATGATGCAAAGCACTACAAAGTAGAATGCTGGGCTTAGAGCTACTAAATTTGGCAAAAAGTCACTTTTTTGGCAATAAATGCTCATTGAGAAAAGCTTTCAAAAATTTTAATCGTTTTTTAATTGAGAACTAATTTTAATGCTAATGTCTTTCAATACTAAATTCAAAGTATGTCATTAAAAATACTCATTAATATACAAATTTAAAAATTAGCAAACTAATTTTTTCCGTTATGCTAATTTTATTCTCGTAAAATATTTTCTCTAATTTTTAATAAATTTTAAAAACTGTCATATTCTACAATAATACTTTTGATTGCTTTACATGATATATATATGTAGTGTGTGTGTGTAATAATATTTTTAAATCTAAATTAAATCCTAATTAATTTCCTAATTTTTACCTTAATTTAACCCATATTAATTTAATCCTAAAATGTTCTCTTACTTCCTGATCCAATTCCACCTTTTTTTATTTAATAAATGCTATACGAATTCTATGAAACTGCTGTAATCAGCTCTCCCATACGAGCTCCGAGTAAAGGGATAAAAATCTGCCAAGCTACGCACATTCTTTTAAAAGATACCTATAATTCCCTTACCTAAATCGACACGTATAAAGAAATCCCTATCAGAATATCATGGTATAAAATCACCGAGAAAAACATTTCACTCTTCTTTGCTCTTGAGTGACTCTGTAAATTGAAGTATCTCGTCGCTTCTTGCTTGTGTATGTATGTATATATATATATATATATATATATATATATATATATATATATATATATATATATATATATATATATATATATATATATATATATATATATATATATATATATATATATATATATATATATATATATATATATATATATATATATATATATATATATATATATATATATATATATATATATATATATATATATATATATAAGTATATACCGTATTTTATCAAAGCTATATAAGTATGTATAAATGATAAAAATGAAATAAAGACAGACAAATCAAGCATTATCATCCTCTTATGTTTTGTACTTTGATCTGATTCCCCCCCCCCTTTTGGTTTCATAGCCTACATCAACAATACAAACTCACTGCCTTCTACATAGATGAAGTTTCATGAAAATTTGTATTCTGAATGCCTTGACGAAAGCGAATCAGATATGTTAATAATATTTTAGGTACATAATAATAAGTTAAATTCAAAACCAGTTTTAATTCTAAGAAATATTTTAGCAATTGGAACTATTTCCATCAAAACACAATAATGCGTTTTATAAGGATAATATTGAGAATTTTGTTGTAGTTCCATGCCGAGAAAAAATTAGTGAGTCATGTTTTTTAAACCGTTACAACAATCAACATGGCTCACATATGACCAAACTGGACACGCACTGCTTCATGGAAACCACAAATGCATGAGTTATCGTCATGTACAGTTATTATCATAGCTCTGGCATTCCATTTAAACAGCAGAAGTGAATAATTAATGGCCACTGAACTGAACATTCCAGTCCAATAATGCACGCAAAAAATGACATAGAAAAAGGAAAATTTTATTGCGAAAAAAGATATTATTTATTTGTACAGAAAATGGTGCATCGAGAACGGGCATTTATACCTCAAACAATCAGAGTAGCTTTTTTTTTTTTTTCTGTTTTCATTTCTGAAGTTTAAAATGTACCGGATTAAGCCTTTTGAATGTCTTTAGGCAATATAAATATCGGTACTTTCCAATCCTTTCAAACTTTCAAAAAATATTTTTTATTTATTTTAATTTAATTTTTTTATTAGTAATTTAAGCAGCCTAAGCTATTCGGAAATGAGAGGACAATTCATCTTAACATAAATCTCTTAGTATGAAAGCCCACATATATATACACCAGCTTAAAGGCGGAATATATATATATATATATACACGCATAAATTCTGTAATATAGTAAATATAAATAAAATAAGAAATAGCATCCATAACTATTAGTTGAGTAAGAAATAAAAAAAAAATAAGGAACAACAAATAATAAAAATATGAAATAAATAAAAAATAAATATACGTTATAAATATCGTAAAACGCAAACACAATATGAAATAAGTAAAGAATAAGATATGATTAAAGTAAAAATAAAATACAAACAATAAATAAATAAAGTAAATACATTAAAAAGTAAAAAAATGGCGGTACATACGCAGCAGACGACAATAAATAATTTTGAAAAATAATAAAGCTAAGAGAAGAAATTAATTTTAAGGTAAAGCATAAATTATATTTTGATAAAAAAAACTAATAAATAAACAAATAAATAAGTAACATAACAAAACAAATAAATAAGTAACATAAATCAGAAAAAAAATATTTAAAACGGAAATAACAAAATGCCTAATTGCAAATCACTTTCTAAAAAGCTGGTTGTAGCGTATCCAGCATAGGAAAATTCACAATTAATATTCAAAAGGGATTTTAAATACTACTTTTACGGCAATCTAAGTAATATTCAATAATAGAAATGAACAACTTTTTTAAATTAAAGAGCATCATATTTTTTTTAAAAAACAATATATATATATATATATATATATATATATATATATATATATATATATATATATATATAAAACTTGCAAATAGTAATTAATTAGGAATTTTATTAGAATAATGTTCCGAAATCAATTTAAATATTACTTGATTTTGATTTAAATAAGTTTCATGACCTCTGTAAGTAAGGCACAACATTTAAATAACTTACAAAATTCAACAAAAAAAAATCAATTCTTCTTTTCTAAAGTTAATTGATCCCAAAGTAATTTCTATTTTGTCTATTTTATTAACTGACCCTGATTGAAATTTTTTGGCTGTATATAAAGATTAATATTGCTAGTGATATTAGTTAAGAAACGCTGCAGATCGCAAAATAATTTCAATTTTTTTTTCTTTAATTAATCAAGCAAATCCATGCGAAAAAATTTCGTAATGTTTCAATAAACACATTTATTCCTTTTTGGTAAAAATAGATATTAAGATTGACTATTTAATTTACAGTTTTCACATAATAGTTGAGCCTAAATTATCAAAAAGCATAAAATTCAGGCTTTCATATAATTCAAAAATCTCTTCTGATAATAAAGATAAATGTGTGTTTGTGTGTGTGACGGTGTTGTTCAGGCCATACGTTTGACCTACAGTTACTAGATTTGAAGCATATATATACCTTGGTAAATAAGAATGGGCAGCTCGGAGAGATTAAAAAAAAAATTTTAATTAGAATTTTGATTGATTAAAATTTTTTGCTAAATTTTGGCAATTGTTTAAAAACATTTTTTGTTTTCTTAACTTCCAACAATATATTCCAATAATAACATTATAATTCTGAAATTCTGACCCCCTTTTTTTTTGTTTCACTAAATATTTAATCGCATGATAATCATACATTGTCAAGAAATAAGCAAGAATCATTCTGTTTAATATCTGTGCAGTTTACAAGAAGATAGAAAAGTGAATTTACAGTATCGTGGAATTTAGAAGATACATAAACCGGATATTTGCGTTTATAATAGCACTATGATATTGTTACGAACCTGTGATGCTGCTTCCCAGCATAGTTTATTCCATGGGAGGTTCCAGAGCTTGGCGACAAACTTGGCGCCCATTTGGCGACTTGGTGACAAATTTGGCGACTTTGGCGTCAAAATAGATTATACCCAAAACATCGAGAATTTTCCCGATCCGTCTAGTAGGAACCGAGTTACGCCTCGAACGTTCCTGATTGGTTCAGAGGCTTCTAGCCTCGCCTCCTGAGACCTATAAAAGGAAGCAGCCGCAGTGCCGGGTCGTCGTGAACCAGATCGGAGAGCAGTCGGAATCGACGATAAAGAATTGGCCTTCCAGAGATAAGCGGAGCAGCGACGGAATGAAGCTAGTGCTGATCTAAGCTGTGAGCTACTGTCTGCAGTAGATTCTTGTTGTATGCTGCTGTGTATGCTGTTGTATGCTGCACGTCTCGGTTGAAGATAATCGTCTTCTGTGCTGTATATAGTTGTCGTCTTTGTGCTGTCCTGTGTGTCTTCGTGTAAATAAACGTCGTTGTTTCATTTTCTACTGCCGCCTGCTGATTGAGTGTTCTCCACACCATATAACTCCCACTATCCAAACGAACCCCGGAAATTTCGTAACAATATTATTGGACTGCCTCCATTAGAAAAGTTCATGTGCTCATTAAAAAGAGCTTAAATAGGATAATTAAAATAAAACGACTTTAATATCAAACAATTTGGCGTAATCATGGACATGAAATTATATTTACATGATTTATCTGGAAATATTCCTGGCGAACAAGCTGGTCGCCCGAGGCGACTAGTTTAAAATAAATACAAAAATTAAGGAATCAGCCTGACAGCCTCAACCATTGATCAGATTTTGCAAATTTTTATTTCATATGATATCTAAAGACTCCTAGATGTGTTGCTTGTTTTATATTCCTACCCTACCCCGATTTTTGACAGAAATCTCAAAAACAATCTTCACTGTGCATTCTCTAAGGAAAAATGTACAAGGTAGTTACTAAATTCAAACCAATGTACTACTTCATATGAAAGTTCATCATCCTAGACACATTTTGAATAATTTTCTGCTCAACCTATCCTTTAGCTTCCAGAAATATCACAAAATAAAACCTTGACACAACCCGAATCTCGAAAATTAGACAAATTTCACCAATTTTACTAGCCATTTAATTCCACCATTTTGCAAACATGACAAACCATTTAGAATGCTCTATGTGTTTTTTTCTTGGTATTATTTAAAATAGCATTTTGTTTTTAAATAGTATAGTATCATTTGGTGTGGTAAGATGTGCTTCATTAATATTATTTAATGATCTTAAATTAATGTTATTTATAAGGTGGGGGTATAGTTTTGTCACTACAAACGGCTAGTAATTTATTAATGTTCAAGCGCAATAATGATAATTGCAATACGATTTTTTTTCTTTCTTGCAATCGAAATGCAAAGCAAAGTATCGTGACCATCAAATCGTTTGATCTCGAGATTTTAATAAACCTCAAAGTTTCAAACCTTCCTGCACTCGGGAAAAATTCGTTACTGGAGTTACGATCGTTGATCCATTTTTACTTTCACTTACACGTAATATAGAGAAAGTATAGTAATCGACAAAAAATTCGAACTCGAGATTTTGACCTTCAAAATCTCGAGTTGTTGAATCTCCAGTTCAGGACATTTTACAAAAACATATTTTTGGTTAATATTCGTTTTCTGTCTGTCTATGATAAAGATAACTCAAAAATGCTTTGAGTTGCACAGGTAAGATTTGGTATACGGTCTTTACATCAAATTTGGAGACTTTTATCAAATTTTAAGTAAATTCTGCGCAGAGGAAGGCGTCCGTCCGGCTCTTCGAATATAATACAAAACGAAGAGAACAAGATATATAAAATTCGATACAAAGATTTAACATCTATAATGTAGATGCCTGTCAAATATTGAACAAAATCACTTACGGTTGACAGTCTGTCTGTCTGTCTGTACTTTAAGAAGCATGTTAACGCAATAATGCAAAGTCTCTATAACTTAAATATATCAAATTTAGCATGAGATTTTATGACTGCAAGTGCGTCTTGTATCAAATGTTTGTTACAGTTGGTTGAGAAAAACGTATCTAAAGCACAAATTCGATTTTCGGATGCCATAGTTTAATAATCACCAAATAACTCACAAAAGATTACGCAACAAATTCAGTAACAATGCTAAATTCATACCAAGAGTTAACATTTCGTAACTATTGTACGCCAAACGCCAATGCCATTCAAGTCGTTCTCTGGCATGAGAAGTTTATTAGAGTATGCGAGGAAGTTTGGGATATATATATATATATATATATAAAAAGTATTTTGTTAATAGGAAAAACAAAAAATCAAATAAAAATTAAACCAAAAAAATTATAAAAAATATAAAAAAAGAATCCGGCCTGAAGACTTTTTCAAGGGTCACCCTCAGGCAGGGATTCAAAGAAAGGGATTTTTTCTGTGAGGAAATACAGACATTGTCTAATAATGATTCCTCGTGACCCGAAAATCCCCTGAAATTATGCTCAAGAGATATACCATTTTAACAGAAAGGAAATACAAAACAACAAATTAGAAGAAATTAACCACAGCAAAGTAAAAATACAATAACAAAAATAACAATAAAAACAAAAAATAGCACTAAAATTAAAAATTAAAAACGAAAAGTCCAGTACATACCATCAACAGTCAAGGAAACTTTAAACTATAAACTTATTTCCTGTTTGTATCTAAGGAAAGCTATTCTAATTCATTCTAGATGAACTACGCTACGCTTCTTCTTTTGATCTTTGGCATTTCTTGGGCTACTTGGACCACAGATGAAAATGGGGAATTTTATGTAAGTTGTCTTTTCGAATGGCACAGGGAAACTGAAAGCAGCAGTATTCTATTCAAATATGAAGAGCCGATATCGGTTATTTCCTTACAGAGCTTTGGGGAAGGACACAGGATCACTCTTAAGTTAAATAATATATATATATATATATATATATATATATATATATATATATATATATATATATATATATATATATATATATATATATATATATATATATATATATATATATATATGAAACGATCCATTTCATTATGCCTCTAGCTGTCCACTTACTAACCACTCTTGTGAAAACAGCTCAAAATGCACTATGGAGTAAAATAAAAGGTTCGATGAATCAAAAACTAAAAACAACAGTTATATCTTTGGATGTAGCTGGAGCATTTGATTTAATATGGAGGAAAAGCATTTTATATACCCTTATAAAAATGAATTGCCAGAACAATCTTTTTGACGTGATTAAAGATTACTTAAATGAAAGAAAATGTATTTACCAAGATGGAGAGAATAATTGGGAATTTATAATGGATAGAGGAGTGCCACGGCGCTCATGCAGAGAGCCGTTATTTTGGAACTTGGTTATGAATTCTGCATTTAAAACCAATCTTCCAGTGGACTGCTTTATACAGGCGTATGCCGATGATGTGTTACTAATAATCTCGGGAAGAACAAAAGATGAATTGGAAATTAAAGAAAAATAAATAATTCATTGGCTAATAAAATGGGGCAAAATACATAAACTTGAGTTTAATGAAAGGAAAACAATTCAAATGCCTATTACATTTGGAAAACGTTTAAAATTAATAGATCCGCTTTACATAAAAATGAGAAATAACAATATAAATGTGTCAAATCAAATAAAATACTTGAGAGTTACATGGGACAGTAAATTAACATTTACGTCACATTTTAGTATTGTCAAGAAAAAAGTGAATGTATTAACATATAAACCAGTGACAGTTGCGGATGAATTTTATAGAAAAAGGAAATACCATCTAAGAAGAATATACACTGGGGACATTGAGTCATTTGTTCTTTTCAGGCACTGAGCATGGGGACATAGGTCAAATCTTAAAGAAAATCATTAAATTCAATCCAACGGCGCCTTCTCATCATTATGTCTGGGTCATATAGAACCATTTCTACCGAAGTCCTTCAAGTAATAACGGGAATTTTGTCAATGGATTTCAGAGCAACGGAAATAATCACTAAATTTCAAATAAGAACTGCTAGTAATAAAGTTAAAATAGGAAATAAATGCTTCAGAAAAAAAGATTATGAGATGTATTTTGACAAGTTCGAACAACATCCTGCAGAATGGTTTATTCATGGTTTTCAAATTAAAATCCCAGATATGGATGGAATAAACATTTTTACAGATGGTTCAAAAGATGAAAATAAAGTAGGAGCTGCAATAGTAGTATATTACTATGGGAAAGAGATCGATAAAAGTCTTATGAAATTATCGAACCATGCCACAAGATTCCAGGCAGAAGTGCAAGCTTTAAAGATGGCCATTGAATATTGTGAAAGGGTGGAGGACGGACAGAAGTGCTCAATTTTTTCAGATTCTCTGTCAGTCCTACAAGTCATACAATAATCTCACAATTGTAATAAGGAAATGTGGACGATGAAAGAACTAATAAAAAGTGTAAAAACTAACAAGTGGATAGAGTTGAATTGGGTTAAGGCCCATATTGGGATATATGGTAATGAAAAGGGCATCAATATGCAAAGTTGGCGGCACAGAAAGAGAGTGTTGATACGGCTGTTTCCAAATCAAATGGTGTCTTAAAATGGGAACTAGGAGAAGAAGTAAAGCTGCAATGGTTTGACAGATGGTATATGTCCAAAAACGGAAGAGTAACTTCCGATTTTATTCCTTATCCAGAAATAAAAATAAGAAGATACCATCCGCTGATAATTCAAAATATATCAGGACATGGAAGATTTCCAAAGATTTGGAAGAATGCAGGAAAATAAATGCATTTGTGGAGGAATCGGCACTGTTTACCACTATTTAAAGGAATGTATTGAAATATCGGAGTTAAGGAAAAATCTTAAAATTGAAAATAATGACTTAAGTACAGTACTGAGTACAGTGAGTTAAGTAAGTACTGATGGTACCAGGTAATCTTAAAACTCTGAAAGACATGATGTCAAAAATTGTCAGTTTTTTATCAACTGTTTGAGAGTTTGAAAGTATTCAGTTTTCTGTTGTTGTGAAACGGGAATTTGAAGATGATTTGGATTTCGCGGAGATTTCTCTTAGTGATGGCTTGTTCATTGTTTTATAGGAAGATAAGGAAGAAGGACAGTAATTGATCGCTTTGTGGCCAATTACCTAAAAGAGAATGTCAGTTTGACAAATCGGTCAATGCAAGGATGGACATTGCTCAAGCTAGCAGTCGGCCACAACAAATCCTGTCGATACTGCTACGTTCAGTCGTGGCGGGGTGGTCGGCTAAATGCAAGAAGAAGAAGAAGCTGTGCACTTATTATGATTAATTGTGACTTTAAACCTTAATATACTTATCCAGAATCACGAATCCATCTAGGTGTCCAAGAAATGCAAAAGATCAAAATAAGCAGCCTAACGCAGTTCCTCTAGGATGAAAACTAGATGTGGTTTCCCCAGATACAGATGCGAAATAATTTCTTTATTCACACGAATATTCAATTCACCTACATCAAGACTTCACCAATATTCCCAACCAAGACCTTTCTCCAGGCAAATTAAATATTAAATCAAATTTTGTTCTTCACCCAACTCACACTATTTAGTATAGTTTTATTGTGTATTGAAATGTAGCCTTTAACATGTATTTTTGTTTGTTTTTCAATAAATAATACACTCGAACCAATCTGGGTGTCTAAAAAATAGACAAGATTAAGACAAGAAACCTAGTGTAATTCCTCCAGGGTAAAGAAGACCTGTTTTCCATAGATACAGGTCCGGAATAATTTTCTTATTTTTACCAAAACTCAGTTCACCTACATCAAGGCCTCATAGGTATTCCGAATCAAGCCTTTTCTCCAAGAAAATTAAATATTTAACCAAATCCAGTGAATTTATTGTTCGTCACCCAACCCACACTATTTGGTATAGTTTTATTGCGTATTGTAATGTAGTCTTTAACATTTATTGTTGTTTGTCCTAAAGGATCTGATTTTTGGAAAATAATATCGTGAAAAGGAAAGAAAGTAAACTCCATCAAATCAAACCAAGCCTGTTTGCAGGCAGATAGACTGGTATAACTCAAAAAATATATGTTATTTATTTTTTATAGAATTTTGAATGGTTTGAAAGATGAAGATTCATCAAAATCAAAGGAACGATTTTTTTTTCTTCTGACGACTAGACAGCTATAGTCTAGACTTCATAAAACGATATAAAACCTCTGCCATACCATATCAAAGCATCTACTATTTTATTTAGTTGATACAAACCTAGGTGTGGAATAAGTAATTAGCTGGCAACTCAGTATCGCCTGTTGTCACGCGGAAGACGAACGATGGTCTGCTTTTTAACTATGTAAGTAGGTTGAATTCCACAAATTGGAAGAATTCAAATGAGTTTTTCGTTAAGAAATCCTGGCCTGATTCAACAAAGCTTCTCATTTACGCAATGAATTAATTGAAGGACATCTGCATGGACCTCTTTTTCCGGAAACAAGGCGAAGCGATTCCAGCTTCCTGGTACGCTGCTGCCCAGTGCGCCACGGCTTGGAAATTGAAAACATTTTTTCAGCTTGCCGATTGTAAATGAATTGATGCGTTGATGGAATAATTATTCGCTTAACACTGGACGGAAATCCATGTAAAATTAAAACATCTTTATCATTACTTGTTGTTTATTGCCCAGCAAGATATAGACTGACCATGGAGGGACCAACTGGATTATTAGACTGTATAGACTGTATTTGAGGTCCTGTTGGACTTGAAACTGAAACCGAATGCTTCATATTTAGTGTATGTCTTTATTAATAGCAACAAAGAAAGTGTAATATATTTCGCTGATGCATTAGCCTTCTGCGTATCAGATCATATGACCTTGACCTACCAAATTGGCAGATGACTAAAGTATGAGAATATATAGTTCGGAGTAATTTTTACGAAATAATAATTAAAATTTTGAATTAATTGAAAATGAAGCGAGATTTGATGCTTTTTAAGATACATATTTCGAAAATATCGTTGCAAAATATTGGTTTTTGTACCATTTTAAAATTTAAATGGTATAAAAACCAGTGTTTATCAACGATTATTTTTTTACTGGAATCAATTTACTTCTGGAGTTTAGCCATTTTGTTTTTAATTTTAATTCTTTTTTTTAATTATATTTTTGACTAATCTTCAATATTAGAATGAAGATTAGTCGTTTGATGAAATTCAAAACGTTTTCATTGTTTCCTCGTTAAATATTTAATTCATTCCATTATTGAAGGATAAGCTGGAACCGGTAGAAATGCCTATCCGAAACTTTCTAACATACTCTTTACTAAAGGTCATACCACCACTTTACATAAAGCTGTACAGCTTGGGTAAAGCTGCGAATGCCTTGCATTGTATTAGTTACAAAATAGGGATCGTTGGTCTGAATCTGACATTTTTATTAAACTTACATTGCTGATATGTATTTTGGGCGCCTTCTTTCCTACCGATTGTAACCGTAATTTTACATGGAACTACAGTTGTAGTCTCATGATCACATACTGAATGTCATTGATTTTAGTCATTGTGTTTATGAGTTATTGCTTTTATATGCATGAGAAAGTATAGACTGACACAGATGGTCAACTCTTTGATAGATTTGGTTCAAAATTCTATAAGAGGTTAAAACGATGTTTTAGATAGTGAACAAATTTTATTCATCTAACTCTTCATATTCTGATGTTATCAAATCTATTTGTATTTGAACAATCAGACAGACAAACCTTCTTCGGATGAAATTCATTCAAAATTTGATAGAAAAGCACACATTCGATGTAAATGTCATTTACAAAAATTCTACCTGCTGTGTTTTTGAGTTATCATACTTTCATGTAGATAGACGGACGGACAAATAGACAAACATAATGACAAAAATATGTTTTTCGAATTCTGAGAGGCCTGAAATTTGGAGTCAAACCCTCGAGTTCGAATTTTTTGACGGTTACAATATTTCTCTATATGTTGCATACAAGCAAGCAAAATGTTTTTTTTATGTGAGAAATCAGATAGTAGAATTATATTACAGCAAAAGACAAAGTGCAATTATAAAGTGGATTATGAGTGACTGAAAATGAACTTTTATGAAGTCTTTGGACTCGAGCCCATTAAAAATGTTCACATACAAAATAAACACAACAGATAAAGATGTTTTTTTGGCTTAACAGAATTTGATGCTTAAAATACTTTGTTAGTCTTCGAGAGATTTAATTGAAACTAAGCATAACTAACATTCCCGGCAAATTAGATGGCCGTTGAAGATGGCTAATAAAAAATAAATAAATTTTATTTGAACAAAATTAATTAGAAAAAAATCGATTATTCTATGTATTAAATCCCTCTCTTTTACTTCAAATTTCATCGTTTAATTGAAAATTAAAATCGTTTTAGTCCACCTGTTGCTTGTAATATTTTGTGATGCATATTGGCACAAATGACTTATTTGGCTATACTGCACTAAATATATGATAAAATCTAAATACAAATTATAAATATTTTAGTTCACTTTTTTTGTATTTTTTTTTTTTTTTTTTGCTTATTCCTTTAAAATATTTACTATAAACATACATTTATTTGAGTTTGAAAGTATTTGGAGTAGTTATTTCATATTAAAAAAATCTTTTAAAATTCAAATTTTTATGTACAGTCATTTTTTAAAAATATTGTCAAGTAGGTACTTTAGAATAGAATTCAATGACACACACACACACACGAAGTAGAGCTAAACCAATTTATTAACTGAACTCAGAACTGAGAATACAGTAACTGACAAATCTTCTGCTTTTATACAAGCAGAGAAAGTTCCAAAATACTCTTCTGGAGACAGTAAGAAAAGTCCAGAACACTTGTCTGGTAAACTAAAGAAACGCCCAGAATCTTCTGGAACATGAAATAAAGGAATTAAATGATTACATATACTGTGAATCGCATTGTCTCTAGCGGGATTCGAACTTACGATCTCTTGATTATGAGACCAGTGCTATGACCATTTGGCCATGATGAATCGACTGCCTTTTTCCAATGCGGCGATATTACAGAACAAATGCCAATTTTTGCTTTGCCTCAAATTATCTTATTTCAAAATCATAAGTTAGTTTTGCAAATTGTGAAATTGCTTCTGTTTTTCATTGCAAGTCGTTTATATATGTACAGTTTCAAATAGCGAATTGCAATACATACCTGATAGAAGTTGTTTCCTGTTTGGATAGCTGAGTTATTTTTTTATCGAAACTGAATATTGAACTGAATATTTTGGGTTAGATTTGTTCAAAATCAAAAATGAATTCCTACATTTAAAATCGAATCGAGTTTTAAAAAATCAAATCTCTAAAATATTCTGATTTAAGACAATAGTGTATTTAATTTGTATTATCATTTTCTGAAAATCAATGCTTAGGTAATTACATTTTACAAACGGGTATGATTACCATAAAATCCAATCGAATTGACATGAAAAATACAGCAATTTTATTGGTTTAAAGTGTTGAATTTTATTATTTAACTGCAATTTTATTGGTTTAAAGTGTTGAATTTCATTATTTAAAAGCAATTTTATTGGTTTAAAGTGTTGAATTTACTACTCAAAATGTTTTTTTTTTAAATTTCCATTGGATATATTAATAAGAGTGAGAGGGAGAGGGAGAGTCCTCTCGGCTTCTGCGTTCAATTAAAAACTATTAACCCGAGAGGGAGGATTTATTTTGAAAAATTATGAACATTAAAATATTTATAAAATGAATTACAAAGCGTATATCGTAATTGAAAATACTGATATAACTTAATCGGATCAGTCTTACATTTTAAAAAGTGTTAATTTGGAAAAAAAGCAATAGATCATTTTTTTTTCGTTTGAGACAAACTTTTTAAATTTTACTTAACCATGTTTTATATTGAAGGGAATAACTAGTGAAAATTTCAAATCGTTATCTACAACATTTTTTGAAAAATTCATAGAGATTCAGAGAGAAACACCTGAAGTATTTTTCTATTCATCAGTATTCACGGATCAAAAAAATTCCTTTTCTGAGATTTTTATTTTGAGATTTCAAGTGATAACAAAAATGGTCAATTTTCAAAAAAGAAAAAAAAAAAAAGTGTTAAAATTAAATTTAAAAAGGAAAAATATATTTTTTTCCTTGCGCTTTCATGTATCGTCAATTCCTTCAAACTTTCTTCTGAAACCGAGCAAGCAGCGTAAATAGATGCTTCTTTTCTTCTGTTATGTCTGTCGGGTTTACACTCGGCCAGTTATAAGACGGCCAGCAGGTAAAGCATGCGTAGAAGAGCTGAAAAATAATGTTCGGTCGATGGCAAGTAATTGCCCCGACGGAAAAACAACATGTTTGTACAATTTGGCGGTTTTTTTTTTTTTTTTTGCTTGAAAAAATTGACTATCTATAGATTAATTCCGGCATTTTTTGCTCTTTGTTCTTTCTGATGCGAGGTTGTGTGTTATGTTTTTTGTTCATTTTATTTGCCATTTTTTCTACAGTTTTCCAAATTTAGGTATAGTGACCTTTTTTTTTTTTTTTAATTTTTCCATGTTTTTTTGTGTAAATATCCATCATTTTAATACGACACGCAGTGAAGAATTCAGCGACGCCTAAACTACAATTTATAGCCAAGCATGGAATGCCTGAATCTATCTTATGAAATTGTGGCAAACATAAATCAGTCCTTTTCTGCGCATGCGCTGCCTACTGGCCGTCTTATAACTGGGCGAGTGTAAACTCGGCAATGCTCGGTTAAAGCAATGCTCTTAAAAGCAAGCTCATAGGATTGAAATGCCAATTTAGTTTTAGTGTTGCATTTGTTGAGTTTTAGCTCTTTCCTCATTAATTAATAAGAACCAAATATTCATGATTGAACTCACTTATTGAACATAAGGATTTTGTCAACATTATTATTTTTTTTGACATCCTTAATTTTATTTTAATTCATGTACCTTAGCAAAATGTGTTGGTGTGAAACATTTATATGACCTAGCTTGGGAATAAGTTTTGGTAAGATTTAAGATTAGTGTTCAGTTTCTCGCCAAAGGCGACAAAAAAGTGACAACTTTCCCAAATTTAGCCAAATGTCCGCCATTTTGGACGGCTTCAGGATATGACAAAAAATGGCTTTTAGAGTTGTAATTAAAAATGGCCTGGATTATATTTGGTGAAAAATCCACCAGAAAACATTCAATTTAAGGAACCAGAACGTTAACATTAAATCAAATGAAATATTAATCACTGGCTAGAATTTAACATTTTTACTAAATCTGTCGCGCCGTCCTTGGCGATTAATCCCTGGCATGCGGTTGATAGTATCTGAAAATCGAATTTGTGTTTTAGACGCGATTTCCCCAATTGACTAAAACAAAAATTTGACACAAAACTATACTTGTAGTCACAAAATCACATACCAAATTTGATATATTTAATTCATTGAATCTTGGAGCTATCGCATTTGTATGCTTCTAAAAGTACAAACCAACAAACGGTCAATCTTTTGCTGGATTTGGCTCACATTTTGATAGGTGTATAAACTATGGATGTTAAAAACTGCGCACTAAACTGTGCATTCTATGCACTCAATTGTGCATCGAATTTTATCTGTCTAGCTCTCTTCGTTTTGCTATTATCATGTTAAATTATATTCGAACAGCGGGACAGACTTCCTCTGAACATAATTTGCTCAAACTTTAATAGAAATCTGTAAATTTAGTTTTAAGACTGTATACTAAATTTAGCGTGTACCAAAAGACAGGCGGACATTTTCCAAAAAAGAGTTTTTCGAACTCAAGGGGGGGGGGCTAAAGCGTGGAGATTCATCAAAATCTCGAGTTCGATTTTTTGACAATTGCTATACTTTATACTATATATACTAGAAAATAAAAAAAAGTTTCCATTGTAGCTTAATTTTTTAATAATTTCAGTCGCTTGCAAGAATCATCTCGTTACAGGGATTTTAAAAGAAAGAAGATTTGAAACAGAAAGTGATAATGGTTCTTACAAAAACATTTTTAATAATTATTCTCACAGTCACATTCTTTTAGTGAAGCGAGTCAGTTAAAAATTTTCAGTGATAATGAAATAAAAAAGTGAGAATGGTGGAAATTTATAAACCCAATCAGCATAATATAAACTCAATGCAACCACAAAGGATTGATAGGTGCTTGCGTAATGCCAAAAAAATTTGAATACAATTCTGATTTAGACGAGTCAGCGAATGTGATCTAAGAATTCTATGATGCCTATTTTGATAAATTAAGAGATGAACGTAATCAAAATTTGCTAGATATCCGTTTCTTTATAACATGAACTAGAGATATATAAATGATAAAAGTAGGTAGAAAAAAATACATTTAGTTCAGCCCAGTCATATTCATTACAATCTTAATCCTCTCATTGCTAATATCATTCGTATTCAGATGCCTTAGAAAACTGAAACGTCCCAATTTCTCTTTTCCTGTATAAGCAAAATTTCCTATCCCCCTCCTCAAAAACCTGAATGACGACAGTGTTCTTAAGAGGTAGATACAAAAAAGAGGACTCCACCAATAAGATAGTTAGTAAAAGTATACAGTGATATCCTTTGGGAATTTTCAGAAATCTCCCATTCCTCCAAACTCTTCTGAGCTAGCTTCTCAAACGAACAAAGTAAGCGCCACGGGTGTTCAATCAATTACACTTAGCGGAATTGGGAGGAAAGTTCTCAGTAATATCCAGGTACTTTGGGGTCCTGCCGTAGTTTCACTGAACGGCCGTTTCGAGCCTTTCAGTATTGATAGAGTTAATATTTCTTTCAGTTCACAATCCATTTCATACTTTCGTCTGTCAGAAGTCAGGTATCGGCTGTTATATAAGCATGCCATGCCTAGAGGTTACCAGAAACATGCTATATTGTTAGTAGGAAATGGGAGATCTATAGATTTAATCACAATTCAGCAAATGAAATTTCCCGCCTCATAAAATCTATTTTCATAAATGGTTAATGAGGCATTCAAATCACTTTTTTTTTATTACAAAAACCTCTTTAAACATTCCTTAATATATCCGAGCAAAACATTCGATGCAAAATGCACGAAACATTAACGATTACTTGCATCTATTGGCATGCGATGCAATAAAGAAAATTTTTTATTATACATGCGAGTTTTCAACTGAACCACAAAACACGGAATTTAGCATTTCTGTGGTGAACTAATCGATAAATATTTCGGATATGTTTGTCTGGGTAAATGGATTTTTGGGCGCGAAACTAACTGCAGACGATCTTATTTTTTTGTAGTTTCATTTTGTTTTCCGATATCGGCATCATAAAATATGTACATAAAATAAATGGTCTTTTCTAGCAGGTAAGATAGCTTTAAAACTCTCCGAGATTGCATTAAAAAGAATAAAAAATAAATAAATATACGATGAGTAATTACACTTTCGTTCTTACTTCGTTATAGGTATTTCTGTTTATTTAATGAAGTTTTAAATGTTCAAGTAATGCGTAGAGTTTCGGTTCTGAGGAATGGTGGAAAATTAAATTTTAATGTAAAATTATTTGTTATTCATTGCCTTTAAAGGGTTAATGCAATGGCAAAGAACACGTTATTTCTTCGATATGCTACTGAAAATCGCGCAGCTGAACAAAAAAAAGAGAGTAATAAAGTAATATGTTTGGTTTTGATATGAAATATAAGGTATCTGACTAAAAACGTAAATTTAGTTAAAAATTAGCTTTTCCATTGTCTTTTTTTTTTTTTTTTTTTTTGCAGTTTTAAAGAATAGGTACGTTTCTGTTTCCAGTAATATCTTTATTTTGTCTCCATACCAATTAAAAACCAAATTATAGCAAACTATTGACATGCAAGTTATTCTTATTTATAAGTATTTAAAATCTTTAAATGCATTTTCTGAAGAATGAGTTTATTCATAATTCTACTGTACGAGTATCATCATATCTCAAAAAATAATCAAGATATCTTAATGAAATTTATAATTAGTGCTCGTTATGTTACGCAGAATGCAATGAACTATGGATTTGATGTTGAATGCTGTAGAAGTGAATTTGTGAATGTTTAATATAAATATTGTTGAAAAAGATTCCAAAATTTCATATATCAAACACAAAAATTTATATTTGAATATATTTCTTAGATAATTATGTAACATTCTAAGATATATTACACATATAATATTACTTAAAAAATGAAAAACTGTTACAATTTTTTTTTCAAGAACAATCTTAGTTTTTGTAAATAAATGCTAAAATTTACATCAAAATATGCTTTTTCTTAAAAGCTACATATATATTTAAATATTTTTTCTTTTATTCATCATTTTATCCTTATATTAATAAAAAAACATCATATAAACATCAAAATAATTTTTTTAATCTCTTTCGAATGTAGTCAGATACTTTAATAGTAGCTACAATATAATTGCATATGATGCAACACAAGTATTCGTCAATGGCGTTCTGTTTAATTTGTTTTCAAATATGAATAATTAGTAGCATAGTTGAATCAGAATCAGTTTTATTGATATTTAAGATAGAACTATATATTAAATTAAAATTGTCTGTTGCAGTTCGATAACGAATGCCTGGAAATAATTGCTTTTTTTTTCTTAATCAAATCATAATCAATTAATCTCGCATCTAGGTACAGTAATTTACAAAAATCTTTGTCACGGATTTCTCCAGAAATTGTTAAATCAATAGATTAACATTCAATCAAATCAATAGATTCCTTAATAATCAATCATTCTATTCCAATCATCAGTAGAATTGATATTGATTCAAGTATTCAACTAATTCCTCTATTATTAAAAATAACACAGAGCGCCAATTTCTCTATTAAAGGACTATAAGCATTGCAAATTCGTGCCTATGCTGTATCAATGGAATTATATAGTTGCCGTTATTAAATTACCAGCACCTTGTTTATTACAGAAGGTAAAAGTGCAGCTAATTTATCCACAACTTTTCATATCTATGTTAATGAATACAGTGGTGTAGTATTAAGATTCCTATCTTCTGATTGCAAGGCACTATATTTGAAACTTTTTACCCCTAAAATTCGTCATGCATGCAGGTTTACTGAAAGTTTAATCTGATACCTCGGAACAAGCTACCCTTAGAGATGAGGTGCCAACTGAGGTGATGTCCTCAACGGCCAACTAGGGCTGAACTCAATAGTATGAAGTTCGTCTCAAAAATAGTCCTTGTTTTGGTTCCAAATGAACTTTAGTAAAATAAAAACAAACCATATTTCAATATTTATTTAAGTCGTAGTGTAATCGACTTTTAAAAATGAATATATTTAGAGTGAGTAATTTGTTCGTAATTTCCATGTTAAAAAACAAACAAAAGAAATGTATTTTTCTTCAATTCAGTTACGCTGTTTTAAGAAAAATATCAACGAATACGAAAACAAATGGATAAATTAAAAATACTCGGACAGAAAAATACGCTGGAAGCGATTATGGCATTGTTTGTGTTTTTAAATTAGACGTTAAAAAAACAAAATATGTTGAAATAAGCATGACTGGTAAAATAAATAAAGGAATAAGTCACTAGATACATATTTTTACCAACCAATGCTGATAATCTGCTTGGAATAAACATGATTCGAATTCTTTTTTTTTTTTTTTTCTTTCTTTCTTTTATGTTTTTCAAAAACTGCCGCACTTTGGAATGCATATTTTTGTGCTGAAAAGTGTTTAAATATCCAAAAAACATGATATTTCTTATGAGGTAAAGTAAAAGAGAAATATTTCATAAATTCCTCTTAAATGTTTGTGTTCGTTATGTGTTATGTCTCGGAACTCTACTTTGGTTTCAGAATCAGTTTATTTTTGCACAATACAAATGAGAGAGTTTCATGAGGCTATTTATACATGGATGATAGATATTAATCAGAGTACTTACACCTGATGTGTACTGAAATTGAAAAAACGATCCGTACATCAAAGAGATGAATAACGAAACGTAAAAATTCCTTTTCTTAGAATAAATACGACAAAATTCCTCTTAATTCAAAGACCGGATTGCCAGAGTTCAAATTGGAATACGATGCAATGCAAACTCTAAAATGAAAACAAACAGGAAATCTAAAACTTATTAGGAGTGGCAACATTATGATATGATTAATGCAGAGTTTACACTTGGCCAGTTATAAGCTGGCCAGAAAGCAGCGCATGCGTAGAAAGGCTGTTCATTTGATGGCAAGTAATTGTCCCGACGGGACAACAACGTGCCGCTGTATTGTACTTTCTTCTTACTGCGCATGCGTTTGTAGAATTTGAGGGGTATTTTGGCGTGAAAAAAATTAATCGCTTATCATAGATTTTTTCCCATATTTTTTCTCTTTGTTTTTTCTAATGCAAAGTTGTACTTTTTTTTTCATTTTATTTAT
This sequence comes from Argiope bruennichi, assembly GCF_947563725.1. Classification (NCBI taxonomy): domain Eukaryota; kingdom Metazoa; phylum Arthropoda; class Arachnida; order Araneae; family Araneidae; genus Argiope; species Argiope bruennichi. The sequence continues at coordinate 51,829,781 of NC_079161.1, read as the reverse complement.
AGTCTTCCAAATTTAAGTGTGTTGACCTGTTTTTTTTTATTTTACCATGTTTCTCTATGTAAATATCCATCATTTTAATACAATACGCAATGAAAATGAAAAATTTAGGAACGCCAAAACGACAATTTATAACCGAGCTTGGAATGACGGAATTTGTCGTATGAAATTGTGACAAACATAAATCAGTCCCTTTCTACGCATGCGCTGCCCACTGGCCGAGTGTAAACTCGGTATAATAATGCTACAAAAGTAGTTGCATCAGCATTTGATATCGACAAAATCCATAAATTAAACTTCTCTAATTACCGATAGCCCGGAATATTAGATTCTTTTTATCAGTAAAATGGATATGGAACTAAGCAAATTTGCTTGTGTGACAAAATAACGCTCACAGTTGTAAGAAAAAAATTTTAATGAAACTAATAATTACAAAAAAGTTCAGAAAAAGTTTCCTTAAATTATCGTTTGCTTTTTCCAGAAATCGTTAAGTTGAGTTGTTTTTAAAACTTAATAACCAGTTTATAAACTGGTAAATTCACTGATTTTAATAAACTTCTCTAATTACCGATAGGCCGGAATATTAGATTCTTTTAAACAGTAAAATTGATATGGAATTAGTCAAATTTGCTTATGTGACAAAATAACACTCACAGTTGTAAGAAAAGAATTTTAATAAAACTAATATTTAAAAAAAAATTTCAGAAAAAGTTTCCTTAAATTATCGTTTGCTTTTTCCAGAAATCGTTAAGTTGAGTTGTTTTTAAAACTTAATAACCAGTTTATAAACTGGTAAATTCACTGATTTTAATAAACTTCTCTAATTACCGATAGGCCGGAATATTAGATTCTTTTTATCAGTAAAATGGATATGGAACTAAGCAAATTTGCTTGTGTGACAAAATAACGCTCACAGTTGTAAGAAAAAATTTTTAATGAAACTAATAATTACAAAAAAGTTCAGAAAAAGTTTCCTTAAATTATCGTTTGCTTTTTCCAGAAATCGTTAAGTTGAGTTGTTTTTAAAACTTAATAACCAGTTTATAAACTGGTAAATTCACTGATTTTAATAAACTTCTCTAATTACCGAAAGGCCGGAATATTAGATTCTTTTAAACAGTAAAATTGATATGGAATTAGTCAAATTTGCTTATGTGACAAAATAACACTCACAGTTGTAAGAAAAGAATTTTAATAAAACTAATATTTAAAAAAAAAGTTCAGAAAAATTTTCCTTAAATTATCGTTTGCTTTTTCCAGAAATCGTTAAGTTGAGTTGTTTTTAAAACTTAATAACCAGTTTATAAACTGGTAAATTCACTGATTTTAATAAACTTCTCTAATTACCGAAAGGCCGGAATATTAGATTCTTTTAAACAGTAAAATTGATATGGAATTAGTCAAATTTGCTTATGTGACAAAATAACACTCACAGTTGTAAGAAAAGAATTTTAATAAAACTAATATTTAAAAAAAAAGTTCAGAAAAAGTTTCCTTAAATTATCCTTTGCTTTTTCCAGAAATCGTTAAGTTGAGTTGTTTTTAAAACTTAATAACCAGTTTATAAACTGGTAAATTCACTGATTTTAATAAACTTCTCTAATTACCGATAGGCCGGAATATTAGATTCTTTTTATCAGTAAAATGGATATGGAACTAAGCAAATTTGCTTGTGTGACAAAATAACGCTCACAGTTGTAAGAAAAAAATTTTAATGAAACTAATAATTACAAAAAAGTTCAGAAAAAGTTTCCTTAAATTATCGTTTGCTTTTTCCAGAAATCGTTAAATTGAGTTGTTTTTAAAACTTAATAACCAGTTTATAAACTGGTAAATTCACTGATTTTAATAAACTTCTCTAATTACCGAAAGGCCGGAATATTAGATTCTTTTAAACAGTAAAATTGATATGGAATTAGTCAAATTTGCTTATGTGACAAAATAACACTCACAGTTGTAAGAAAAGAATTTTAATAAAACTAATATTTAAAAAAAAAGTTCAGAAAAATTTTCCTTAAATTATCGTTTGCTTTTTCCAGAAATCGTTAAGTTGAGTTGTTTTTAAAACTTAATAACCAGTTTATAAACTGGTAAATTCACTGATTTTAATAAACTTCTCTAATTACCGAAAGGCCGGAATATTAGATTCTTTTAAACAGTAAAATTGATATGGAATTAGTCAAATTTGCTTATGTGACAAAATAACACTCACAGTTGTAAGAAAAGAATTTTAATAAAACTAATATTTAAAAAAAAAGTTCAGAAAAAGTTTCCTTAAATTATCCTTTGCTTTTTCCAGAAATCGTTAAGTTGAGTTGTTTTTAAAACTTAATAACCAGTTTATAAACTGGTAAATTCACTGATTTTAATAAACTTCTCTAATTACCGATAGGCCGGAATATTAGATTCTTTTTATCAGTAAAATGGATATGGAACTAAGCAAATTTGCTTGTGTGACAAAATAACGCTCACAGTTGTAAGAAAAAAATTTTAATGAAACTAATAATTACAAAAAAGTTCAGAAAAAGTTTCCTTAAATTATCGTTTGCTTTTTCCAGAAATCGTTAAATTGAGTTGTTTTTAAAACTTAATAACCAGTTTATAAACTGGTAAATTCACTGATTTTAATAAACTTCTCTAATTACCGATAGGCCGGAATATTAGATTCTTTTAAACAGTAAAATTGATATGGAATTAGTCAAATTTGCTTATGTGACAAAATAACACTCACAGTTGTAAGAAAAGAATTTTAATAAAACTAATATTTAAAAAAAAAGTTCAGAAAAAGTTTCCTTAAATTATCGTTTGCTTTTTCCAGAAATCGTTAAGTTGAGTTGTTTTTTAAAAACTTAATAACCAGATCTCCGTTTGGAGATAAAGCAAGTAAGAAATATTTCAAATTTTCTTCTACAAATAGTTACATTCAATACGATATGATTATGTTGTTATATAAGCTTTTAAGTTGTTAAAATTCTTAAACAGCTTCACTTCTGTTAGGAGGTAAAACATGTAAATATCTCAAATATTTTTCTCTGAGTAGTTACATATATATATAACATTGCCATATTTGTTGTAAAAATGTTTTAAATAACCTAAATAACAACGCTTCGATTTCCAGATAAAACAAGTAAGAAATATCAAGGTATTCTTCTGTAAATGTTTGTATTCGAAAAATTCTTTAACTCATTCTGTCGCCATTTCAATTACGTTTCAGATAGATTTTATTTTAGAAACATTGCAAGGAAAACTGCAATAGCGTTGAGATACTAATAAATAATTTTATGTTGGTGTTGTCACCATGTCTGTTTGCAGCTGCGAAATTGTAAATTTAAGAAGTCAAGGTTATAATTCAGTTATTCAGCTTGAAATTTTTCGCGCGCTGAAATGATGCTCAGTTGATATAAGTAAAAATGAATGAAATACGGTTTCGTATTTTAAAATCAAAATATTTTATATATTAAAATATATATGAAATGAAATACCGATAAATATTTATACCGATTATATTTATACCGTATTTTCTACAAGATTTTATTCTATATATAATAAGCTCTTTAAGGGTCAGTCAAACACACAAAAACAAATAATTTTTACAAATTTTACAAAAAAAACAAAAAAAAACATAGGTTGTCAAAGAGTTTACGCAACAATTCAACATGAAAATTTTTGTCTGAAAATTACAGATTAATTATTGAAAAAAAAAAAAAACTTTGCAATATATGAATTCATTCACTCAAGAAAATGGAATGAAATTTTGAATCGAAATACTTTCTAGTATATGTTCAAAAATGGTGCGCTCAATAAAATTACAGTTACAGAGGAAAAGTTTTGAAAAATTTCAAATGAGAACAATTTTTTTGTTTGTTTGTTTTTTTTACTTTCTTGTATATAGTACAATAAGGAAGTGTTGAAAACATCTAAAGTTCGAATTGAAGATTTTGAGAAATTCCGCACGTTTCAAACTTTTCTAAGACCGAATAACATATTTTTGGAATTATGTCTGTCTATCTGTCTATGAGTAACATAACTCATAAATGTATGAGTAAGAAGCATGAAATTTAATTTGTGGTTTTTAACCCAAAGTTGTTGATTTTTATTAAATTTTAAACGAATCCGTTCTTAGGAAATCTGTCTGACTATTCGAATGGAAATGTACGCGATAATCACAAAACAAAGAAGCTAGAAAGATGAAATATGGTTCACACATTTAACACCTAAAGTTTAGATCCGCATAAAATTTTGTACCAAATCTATGAAGGGATTTTTAGCCGTCTGTACTTTCGCTTTCACATAGAAGCGGTAACTGAAAAATGTTGCAACTGAAATACAGGGAATTTATCTGTCGTTTTGATAATCAAATTATAGTTCTGTTCCAAATTTTGATATTAATCAATTAATAAAGACTAGCCCAAACTGCATGTTCAGTTTTTTTTTTTTTTACTAAATTGCAAGCATAAAACTTTCCTACCCGGAACGCTAAAAATAAAAATCTGAGAGACTTACCCAACGTTCATAATTTTGTAGAAAGAAAGAGATAACACTTTATTGGAAGATATATTGAGATGATAAATCCTGCTGCTCATTGAATTGTAATTTTCACAATTAAAAAAAAAAAAAACTAAAATGTCTTTTAATAATAACTACCGCACATAGATCTTTGAAGATAAATAGAATAAGAACAAGGTGAAACAACCAATTCAGGTAGAGAAGCAACAGTAGAACTAAACATACAATTATCTTTCACAAATTTTGTACGTATGATCAAATTGCCATCGTGTATGAAAAATGATTCCTTTTTTCACTTTCTCATATAGAACGTATACAAAGAAGAAGAATTGTAATATATAATGTGGTAAAAGTATTGTAATTTTTAAAAAAAGTCGAACTCGAAATTTTGGGGAAACTATACGTTTTCTAAAAACACATTTTTTTGATATTATTTTTGCCTGTGACAAAAATTATTCAAAATCGCTTTGAATTAGACGTATGAAATTCGGCATACGGCTTTTATGCCAAATTTATAAATTTCTGCAAAATTTTGAGTCAAATTCATTCAAAGAATATCAATCTGTTCGGCTATCCGAATATAAATTAACATGAAGATTACAAAATGAAAAGAACTGGCCGGATAAAATTTGGTGCACAACTTTAACATCTAAAGTGCCGATAAATCAAATCCACAATTAAATTTAAAATCAAATCCATAAAGGGATTGACTTTAAATCAGTCTGTAATTTCACAAATATTTAAACGCGATAATTCAAAAATGCGATGCCTTATATATATGAAATTCGGTGTGTTACTTTTTTATTATAATTTTGATTGCAATCGCTAAGGAAAGTCTAATTAATTTCTGTCTAAAATTAAATTCTGTTTTTGGATAATAGTAACCGCATGTCAGAGAGTAAACGTCAAAACAAGATCTCCAAGGATCACACGTTAGATTCAGTAAAAATGCTAAATTCAAGCCAAAGATCAACAATGATTACATATCGAGGAGTCGTAAACTTTCATATAAAATAAAAATTTCTGAAATCGGACAATATTTAGGGTTGAAGGTCTGGTTGTTTGTCTTTCCTTATTAGCTCTAATAACAGTAAAGACAAATGCATGCATTGTGCTTGTATTGGCGCTCTGTATATTAAGAATTCTCAAACAGAGAATTTGCAAATCAAAGGAGTTTTTGGGGTTTATTCATAATAATAATAATAATAATATATATATATATATATATATATATATATATATATATGTAATATTATTTGTTGTGAAGCATGATGCAGTGTGAAGACAATGAAGATACTTTTAATTTCGTGACGTCGTTTTATTCATTTTGAAGAAGCAAGCATATGTACAAGCGACGAGCACACAGAACGACACAGAAAGGAATGAGGGAAGAGCTCTTGGACATTTTATCCCTGGTCTTATATAACCTATGATTTTGATAGGGAAAATGCTTCTTTACAGTGCTAATGTATTATGAGATTTCGATAGGGATTTTCGTTATACGGGTGGACAAGGTAGGGGAAACACAGGGAGATTCTAAAAAAGAATTTGCTTGATCAGCGGTATGTTATCTCTTCACGCGTAGTGTGGGAAAGTTAGATTTTAACTGATTCAACAATTTAACAAAGCTTCTCTTGAATTAATTAAGTAGAGACAGTGGAATTGGATCACGAAATAAGAGAATATTTTAGAATGAAGTTACTATGGGCTAAATTAAGATGAAGTTACTATGAAAATTAATTAAATTGAAATTAGAGTTACAATATCATTACATATATATATATATATATAAGACAACAATTCATTTCGCTGTTACATCGATATTCAAACGATTTTCATTGTTTCATTTTAAATTCAATTATTTAGCTTTCGAAAGCAAAAGAAAGATTCTGCTTATTATTTGCACAATTTACATGAGCAGTTGGACAGTGAGATTATATTTCCAAGAAAGCAAACGTGCAGTTTGAAACAGATTGTCCAAACATTTAAGTTTTTAACAGGCAGCATAATGCCGTGTGACTTTATTGCGCTTTAAAGTTCATGTGCAAAATAAATCAAACTAGCATAAAGCTTTCAAAATATCCAACAAACCTGGAAATCGCCAAAGGTGTTGCTAGTTTTTATAAAAAGATTCTGCTTATTATTTGCACAATTTACATGAGCAGTTGGACAGTGAGATTATATTTCCAAGAAAGCAAACGTGCAGTTTGAAACAGATTGTCCAAACATTTAAGTTTTTAACAGGCAGCATAATGCCGTGTGACTTTATTGCGCTTTAAAGTTCATGTGCAAAATAAATCAAACTAGCATAAAGCTTTCAAAATATCCAACAAACCTGGAAATCGCCAAAGGTGTTGCTAGTTTTTATAAAAAGATTCTGCTTATTATTTGCACAATTTACATGAGCAGTTGGACAGTGAGATTATATTTCCAAGAAAGCAAACGTGCAGTTTGAAACAGATTGTCCAAACATTTAAGTTTTTAACAGGCAGCATAATGCCGTGTGACTTTATTGCGCTTTAAAGTTCATGTGCAAAATAAATCAAACTAGCATAAAGCTTTCAAAATATCCAACAAACCTGGAAATCGCCAAAGGTGTTGCTAGTTTTTATAAAAATTACGTATTATGTTAAAAAAAATTTATTTTAAAATTGAATGTTGTAAAATTAGAGGTTGAAAGAAACAGACAGTGCAAATGAAAAAAAAAAAAAAATCTGAATTTAAATATAACCAATACCTCTGCTAATACTAGCTAGATATTAGACATGTCTAGTTTCTATATAAATAACAAAATCTATTCCTCTAATAATATCGAGTAAAGAGCCTATAATATATATAATAAAATGATAATAACTATATGGATAACAAATGTCGTCAATTGTGTCTATACTTACAAAAAATACAAATAATAATGTCTATAGAGATAACAATATCTATTACCTTAATAATATCGAGTATAATGCTTATACTTGTAAATAATACTAATAATAATAGTTATACGGATAACGATATCTATATCCATAATAATATTGAGAAAAGTGTCTATACTTATAAATAATACTAATAATAATGCCTATATATATATATAACATCTATACAAATAATAAAAATTGAGAATATTGCCTATATATAGGATAATAATGTCTATATAAATAACAATATCTATACCAATAATTATATTGAGAATAGTGCTTATAATAAATAATCCAGAAATAATGCCTATATGGATAACAAATGTCATAAATTATGCCTATATTTATAAAAAATACGGATAATAATGCCTATATCAATAACAATATCTACATCTGTAACAATATTGCGAATAGTGCCTATATCTATAAATAATATTGATAATAATACCTATAGAGATAAAAATATCTATAATAATATCGATAATAGTATACCTATAACTATAACAATAAAAATACAGTTAATAATGCCTCTATGTTTAACAATATCTATACCAACAATAATATTAAGGTTAGTGCCTATATATATTAATAATACAGATAATGATACCTTTACGGATAACAATATTTATGCCTATAACTTTAAGTAATACAAATAGTAATACCTATATAGATAAAAATATCTGTACCTATAATAATATCGATAATAGTTTACCTATAACTATACCAATTAAAATACAGATAATAATGCCTCTATGTTTAAAAATATCTATACCAATAATAATATTATGGTTAGTGCCTATATATATTAATGATAGAGATAATGATACCTTTGCGGATAACAATATTTATGCCTACAACTTTAAGTAATACAGATAATAATACCTATATAGATAACAATATCTATGTCTATAATAATACCGATTACTATAACAGTTGAAGGTATTTAAAATTGACTATAAAGCAGTGCCTGATTTGCTGGTTTGATAATCATCTTATTTTAATCTTCTTGTGATCAAAACAGGTTGCTGATATTTACGTATTTTCAATAACAATGCGAATAAATTATCATGTGAAAAAACCACAACAAGGCCATTTTCAATTACGCTGCACAACAATCCACAGCAAGTCAGCCCTTTCCACCACACGTCCGCAGATAACGACTCGAGGTGTGATTTAATGCGCACTTACAGTCAGATCAAACAAATAATACCTCGAGCCCCATTGTTTGTTTTTTTTACGCGCCATCGTTCCTAATAAAATATCCTCATCATCAGAGTTAGCATAGATCGTTGGAAGTCATTATATTACACGTCTCGGGCGAGTTTCAACAGCTTGGAAATGTTAAATAAAGGAAAGCCAATAAGATTCGAGCACATTCGTTTGTTCAATTTGATGACGTAGTGTGACCTGAAAGACGAAGGTCATTTGTGGACCTGTTGGAGTGCTGTACGGGTAGGTAATGAAGGAATTAACGAGAATACAAATCAAGATATGGTGGACAATTACTATAGCACGTCGTGCTGTGAAAATTTTTATAGTTTTGAAGATATTAATTCGAATTTGAAGCGTGACATCGAACCGGGAGTTCTGGACATTCAATGGTGGCTATAGAAGTGGAAGATATTCGAAATTTTTGAATTAAAAATTCCCCAATTTAGTGTAGATTATGAAAATATAAATGGGAAAACAAATCAAAATAAGTGAGACATCTTGATTTGTATTTTGTCATTCTAGTAAATCTCTTGAATTTAAATTTCAAACGAAACATATGACTTGGAACTGGTGGCAATGATGTTGAAAAATTTTTGAACTGTTCCCCAATTTTCAATTTTAGTTTGAGTGATTTATATAATACTATAAAGGAACAAGTGAGAATTTTTACCAAGATTAAAATGTTTGATATTTAAGCATTTAATGTTTCTAAAATAAAGCTTTGTTTCTTAGTTTTAAAGATCTGGATAATACATAATGATCATAATACTGTATAAATTCTGAATTTTTTTAAATTTCCAGTTATAAATTCAACGATTTTTAGAACAATATTAAGAGATCGAGAGAAAATGCAAATAAAAATAGGAGGTTATTATTGTAATTTGCCATACAGTAACATTTTTAGAACTCCAATTTGAAAAGTAACAGACAATTAGTCTTTGGAGAGCTAAATATTCAATGATGGCCATAATGTTGTACAACGCTTGAAATTTCTATAATTTTCTCCTTTAGTTATATCGATTTACAGAATACTATTAAGAAATATGTGGGAATAGAACTCAATAACCGGAAATGCTAATCAAAATAGAAGGTATTATTGTAATTTGTCATACAGTAAAATTTTTACAACTCCAATTTGAAAAGTAACAGACAACTAGTCTCCGGAGTGCTAAATATTCAATGATGGCCATAATGTTGTACATCTTTTGAAATTTCTATAATTTTCTCGATTTGTTATATCGATTTGCAGAATGCTATTAAGGAATATGTGGGAATATAACTCAAGTTAGAAGGGACAATTATTGTAGTCCGTCATGCAATAGAGTCTTTACAGTTTCAATTTGAAACATAACAGACGACTAACTTCTGCAGAGTTGAATATTCAGTGATAACCATGCTGTGGGAAAATTTTTGAAATTTTTATGATATTTCCCATCTGTTTCTCGATTTATAGAATATCATTAACAAATAAGCAAGATACAAATAAGATTGTGTGGATTGTTCTACAAGCGTGTCATGTTAATGTATAACAGAAAAAATCTTTTATTTGAATTTGGAACGTGACATTTAACTTGGATCTGGTAGTGGCTCAAATGCTTGACGATTTTTAAACTTTTTTTGATTTACAACATCAAATCCATTGACTTATAATGTGCTATAAAAGAATTAACAGAAACAAAGACATAGAGATAGATGGATCCTAATAAAATACGATGGACAATTATTGAATCGTGTTGTGTCAGTAAAATTCTTAATTGCACAGAAGTTTTAAATTCGAATTCGATCAAAATGTTGGATGGTGGAAAATTTTCCTGATTTTCATTTTCAAATTCGTCGATTTATAATATATTATGAAGAAATAAGAAAAAAATGTAAAACAAGATAAAGTGGGATGTACGATTAAAGTGTATCGTACTCGTAAAATATTTTAAATGAAGAAGTTCTAAATTCAAATTTGAATTACTGTAGATGCCTAAATCTGTAGAAATGGAAAAATGGGATTCATTTTTAAAAAAAATCTTTCTAATTCGCTACTTGAAATTAAACGAATTACAGAATGTGTTTGCCGAAAGGCAAATATTTATTTATCATTTTAAAGGCAATGTATTGAGAGTATTTAGCATAGGAACAATAGTATAATAAGTGTTGCATAAAACATATGTGCTATTAAATTTAAGGCGACTACATTTCAAAATAAATCTTTTAAAAAATGTGGGAAGACGAGAAAAATAAAAGTTCGATAACCAAATTGATATCATTAAATAGTGGAATTACATTTTAAGAAAGCGTAAAATTTTTTGAAAAAGAAAAGAGTTCCCTAAGCTATGTTTGAAAAATATCAAAATTTGAAATTTGTAAAAATTTAAGTACAGATTTTAAAAAACAACTGAAGGAAAAATAAATTTTATTCTTTTTCTAGAATTTTTTAATCACGACGGAAACTTATATATATGATTTTTAGATGTGAAAGTATATAAGAAAACGATTGCAAACACTGCAGATATTTTTACATCGATTTTCAATTCCAACTTATATCTTTAATTAGTTATTCATTCTTTTGATCCCAAATTTAATATCTGAGATACATTTACTTTATAGCCTTACTTATATAAAATAATAATATAAAACAGAAATAAAAAATATAACATTTTTTCTTTATTAATCATTCGCCAAGCCATCGCCAATGGGTTTCACATTTCTCTCCGTCAACGCCAAAGATGTGTTGCCTAGCAACGTATCTAACAAATGCGGCCATCTGTGCGTCTGTTGCTCAATCATTGGGACAAAGAGTCCGAACAAAGCGGGGATGGGGGAGGGTCCGAACCAAAAGTAATGGAGGTCGCCTTGCCAAACGATTAATGAATAGGGAGATCCCACCATCCCCCTCTTTGCTTTTTATATTCTGTTATTTTACAAAGATAATTTCGGTACTTAGGCCAGGTGGATTCGATATCACGAGCCTGAGAAAGGCATTGTAATGGTGCATGCTATCAAGTTGTGTGTTGAACCCCCACCTCCCCTCCCATCGCTATTATCGTCCAACTAAGTGGTCATTTTGCTTTGATTAAGTACTAATAGGGTTTCGTCGAGCTTTTAAAGAACGAATTGTAGAACTTCTACACTAGTTCCCCCCCCCCTCTTTTTTTTTTTTTTAAAAATCTATTCATATGCGCAGAGAACAAAGTGGGTAAATTAAATACATATTCCGGAGTGTAGTTGTTTGTAAGGATGCATTTGTGCGCTTAGGATTGGTCTATAAATTAATTATTGGTTTATGGAGAATGGAAAAGGTCCCTCACCCCTCTTCCTCTGCATGGAAAATCGTCACCAAATTGAAATTTGCTGGCTTATTATTGATTTTTTACATGCAAATGAAATAAACTTATTTAAATAAAAATAAGGACATTATTTTAAATTGGAAAAGAAAGCATTAGAGAAATGAATGACAGAGTTTTTTTTTCTGACCCCCACCCCCAACCTTTTTCTCTAATGGGATCAATTCACATGACGTCAGAGTCACGTGACAGAGGTAATTGTGACATTCTAATCACATATAACAAAGAGATTCACTACTTTTGTACATGCATCTTAAGAGGTATTCAAAAATAAAATTGGCAACGGCAAAAAACATATACAAAAAAAAAAGTAAAATTTTGATTTTTTTCAGATTTTTAATTCTAAAGCAGCAAAATATTTAATATTTTTCACCAGCATAGAGCTTTTGGAAAGGATTTGATATTATGGATATAATATATTCTGAGCAAATAATTCGATAATGGACGCTCTAAATGTCTGATAATATTTGCGTTCATTTGAATATTTTTATCAATAATAAAGATGAATTTTGTGCGAGTGTGTTGGCACTCAACAGATCAGACAATTTGACCAAAATCTACAGTTTGGCACATAATTACCTGGGAGGATGAGAATGTGCACCGTGGGGCGATATTTTTCTTTGCGGGGGATTTTAATTAGAATGTTAATATATTAAATATTAAAATAAGTTTTTGGAATTTTTCAGCTGGAACTTCTTAAATTATTTATGATTTTTTTTTGATGATATCTATATCATCTTATTTTTTTATCATGATTTTTACATCATCTTAAAATTTGAAAATTTATCTTTTTAATGATATCAATTTAGTAGTACTGCAGATTTTCGTTAAATTTTGACAATTTTTAAAAAAATATTATAATTTTTTTTTCCTAATTTCCAACAATACATTTCATACCTTAAATTCAAATTGTTTATATTGTTTCGTCAAATATTTAATCATGCAAATTTTTTCCCTTGTTGGAAGCTAAAGAAGAAGACATCTGTATAAGATCTATATAGTTTAGGGGAGTTAATATACCTCGAAATTTAGAAGAGATATTAACAGAACATTTATATTTTTCATTCTGCTATGTTTTCATATGACTAGTTTCCAGTAGAAAAGTCCGAGTGTACAATGGACAGAACATGTGCAACGTAGTTAAAATAAAACGACTTTAATGTCTGATAGTATGAAGGAATGACGATCATGAAGTTAAATGCAAACGATATAAATTAAAATAAAATATAACCAATATCTCCGACGAACCAGCTGGCGGCTAAACGTGAATAGTAATACAACTCATTCTTTTAAACAAGCAGAAGATTTCATTAAAATTGTCTATAATTTGAAAAGTTAATTAAAAAATAAAATTGTATTGAAAAATAAAATTGATATATCGCTCTGCAACCCCGCATAAATTTGTGGACACTGAGAAAGGTGCGAACGCCATGATACTCAGAATTTTATTTTTAAAGTTATCAATAATACTTTTGTGCTTCTTATTATAGTAAAAAAGAACTAGTTCTTGTTATTATTAACTGCATACCATTAGCGAATAATAGTTATAAAATTGTCTTATTGGTGAGCAATTTTTTTTTTTTTTTTTTTTTTTTTGCAATTAACTGTATATTATTCACAATTTTAATATGATAACTGGAAGAAAATAAGAGTGAGTTAAATTCATGAAATTTCAAGTATGATCCACACATAACTGTTACATCTTTATTAAAATTTGACAATAGAAAATATATTTGGATGCGATGTCTGTGGTCATGTGAAAGAAGATCGAAAAGATATATACAAAGGAAATTTAGGATATGGTTCAATCATCAGAATTATTGTATGCACGACATGGATACATATATGGACATGCATATGTATATTGATATGCACGAGAGTGCCCCATCTTAAAAACGACTAAATAAAATTTGGTATGCAATCATCTCTAAAATACCCAAATTCTGCGTAAAGTTTTGGTTTCAACAGAAAGAAAGCAAGAATCCAAATATGTATTCATGAGAGTACAGACCAATCTATCATGAAAGTAAGTTTTCGTCGCTATGATGAAAAATGAATTTGATATGAAACGCACCGTAACATTTAAGGACATTGGTAAGTCATCAGGTGTTATCTCAAAATCGACTGAGGAAAATAAAATTTGGTATGCAAACATCACTAAAATATAATGTTTATATAAAATTTTGGTCCAGTCGAAAGAAAGTAGGAATCCAAATACATATTCATGAATGGACAGACCAATCTATCAAGAAAGCCAGTTTTCTACACCATGATACAAAATTAATTTAATATGAATCGCACCTTAACATTTAAATCTACTGGAAAGTCATTAGGTGATATCTCGAAAACCATCGAGATAAATAAAATTTGGTATGTAATCATCTCTAAAATATCCAACTTCTGCATAAAGTTTTGGTTTCAACAGAAAGAAAGCAAGAATCCAAATATGTATTCATGAGAGTACAGATCAATCTATCATGAAAGTAAGTTTTCGTCGCTATGATGAAAAATGAATTTGATATGAAACGCACCGTAACATTTAAGGACATTGGTAAGTCATCAGGTGTTATCTCAAAATCGACTGAGGAAAATAAAATTTGGTATGCAAACATCACTAAAATATAATGTTTATATAAAATTTTGGTCCAGTCGAAAGAAAGTAGGAATCCAAATACATATTCATGAATGGACAGACCAATCTATCAAGAAAGCCAGTTTTCTTCACCATGATACAAAATCAATTTAATATGAATCGCACCTTAACATTTAAATATACTGGAAAGTCATTCCGTGATATCTCGAAAACCATCGAGGTAAATAAAATTTGGTATGTAATCATCTCTAAAATACTGAAATTCTGCGTGAAGTTTTGGTTTCAACCGAAAAAAAGCAAGAATCCAAATATGTATTCATGAGAGTACAGACCAATCTATCATGAAAGCAAGTTTTCTTCACTATAATGCAAAATTAATTTAATACGAAACGCATCTTAACATTTAAATATACTGGAAAATCATTAGGTGATATCTCGAAAACCACTGAGATAAATAAAATTTGGTATGTAATCATCTCTAAAATACTGAAATTCTGCGTGAAGTTTTGGTTTCAACCGAAAAAAAGCAAGAATCCAAATATGTATTCATGAGAGTACAGACCAATCTATCATGAAAAAAAGCTTTCTTCAACATGATACAAAATTAATTTAATACGAAACGCACCGTAACATTTAAATATACTGGAAAATCATTAGGTGATATCTCGAAAACCACTGAGATAAATAAAATTTGGTATGTAATCATCTCTAAAATACTGAAATTCTGCAGGAACTTTTGGTTTCAACCGAAAAAAAGCAAGAATCCAAATATGTATTCATGAGAGTACAGACCAATCTATCATGAAAGCAAGTTTTCTTCACTATAATGCAAAATTAATTTAATACGAAACACACCCTAACATTTAAATATACTGGAAAATCATTAGGTGATATCTCGAAAACCACTGAGATAAATAAAATTTGGTATGTAATCATCTCTAAAATACTGAAATTCTGCGTGAAGTTTTGGTTTCAACCGAAAAAAAACAAGAATCCAAATATGTATTCATGAGAGTACAGAGCAATCTATCATGAAAGCAAGTTTTCTTCACTATAATGCAAAATTAATTTAATATGAAACGCACTATAACATTTAAGTACATTGGTAAATCA
This sequence comes from Argiope bruennichi, assembly GCF_947563725.1. Classification (NCBI taxonomy): domain Eukaryota; kingdom Metazoa; phylum Arthropoda; class Arachnida; order Araneae; family Araneidae; genus Argiope; species Argiope bruennichi. The sequence continues at coordinate 51,814,113 of NC_079161.1, read as the reverse complement.
TCAGGTGTTATCTCAGAAACGATTGAGATAAATAAAATTTGTTGAGTGATCTTCGCTGAAATCCAATCTCTATATATAATTTTGGTTTCATCGGGAGAAAACAAGAATTTAAATGCACATTCATGAGTGAAGGAACAATCTATCATGAAAGCCAGTTTTCTTCACCATGATGCAAAATTATTTTAATAGAAAACACATCATAACATTTAAGTGCGCTGGAAAATCATGAGGTGAAAAATCCTGCATTATTTGCTTAGAGCTCCAAATTTTTGAGTTGCCTAGTATATATTGAATGCTCCTATCCTTGCACTAAAAAAACACTTATAAGTACCTATTAAAATAAGTAAAAGATATAGCATTCTATAGATGTTGACTACTGGAAAAAAAAATTTTTTATAGAAAAAAAAATTTTAAAAAAAGGCAAACATTTCCTTGCAGTTGATAAAAAAGGGGGCAAAAATGTTCTGCAGCAGTTTCCAAAAATAAAAAAAGTTGTGATTTGTTTCCATAGCATTTCTTCCAAGAACAGAAAATATTGCTTTTTAGAAGAAACAAATCAATTTTTGGCCCTACGAGCCTCTCTTATAACAATTTTTTCTTCGAAATGAATATTTTATGCCATTTCAAATATTTCAGCTCTCTCTCTCTCCCTTTTTTTTGTCATCTATCAATATAAAAAAATTCCAGACAGCCTTGCATATTTTGGGAAAAAAGCGATAATAATATATTCCAATATGACGAACATCTTTCAGTAAAAAAAAAAACTGAAGCAGGCAGCTGTTAAGTCTAAGTCCGAATTCCAACCCCAGGCAATTTTTACTTTCTTGTATACAAAATATACTAAGTATGGTAATGTAATAAAAAAAAATTAGACTAGAGATTTTAAAAGATTTCCATATTTTAGATCTCCCTTCATAAAGAAAATGGAATTATGTCTATCGTCTGTAAATATAACTCAAAAATCCTTTTAGCTTGACAGAAAATAATTTTTAAAATTCGAATTCTGATTGATACGAATGTGCTGATTAGAATTTTTGTTTTATGTGACTCGCCTTTTTTTCAACAAGTTCGAATTTTGCAAAATGTAAGACATATATTGGCTTGGAAATTTTACAAGCCAATTTTTTCTATATAACACGTATCTAAGAGGAATTTCAAAAACACCCTTCAAATAAAAGAGCGATAAATATTTTTGCAAATTTTCTACATAATTTTTTTCCTGATTCACTTATGCTATTATTGTGTTCTGCAACTCATTCTATAGTTCTGTTTAACACCTCTAACTTCTTCTTTAAAGTTTTTCTCTGAGGTTAATTGCCTTCTAATTAACGCGAAAACTCTGTATTAATTCCGCACTCGTCTGCTCATCTTTTTCTCTAACAACATATCCGGATTTGAGCTTAGATCCCGGTTTTGGATAGCCAGCTCAATAACTTAAGTCAATAAAATTAATGTTGTGCATTTTTTCCAAGAAAAGGTAAGTAAAAATTGACTGGACTTGAAATCCTGGTTGTCCATAAGCTGTAAGCCAAGCCCTATGTTAGTTGTTTTATATCTATTAGAAGCTGTGCAAAATGCTGCCTTGATCTAATATTTGCTGCTGCTTTGATCTAATATTTGTTGTTCAAACCTTTTTGACAAGACAAAAGTATATTCTGCGAAAATCCTCAGTGTTTAGTTATGAAAATTACAACAATGAAATCTGAAATCTCATTGAGTATGTTGGAGAGAACCTTACAACCTAAAATAAAGCGCCGAAAATTAAGAAAAGATACTTTTTTCAAATATATGATATGACATTCCTGCACAATTAGTTTCCTTGTAAAGAAGAGATAGTTTCGCAAATAGCTCTTCTTCTTCTTGTGTACAGCCGACCATCCCGTCACCATTGAACGAAGCAGTATCGACAGGATTTATTGTGGCCGACTGTCGCAAATAGCTCTAAAAGATGCTGAATTGGTGTGAAGTTAATTACGCCCGACCTTAGCGGAAAACTTGGCGATGAATTTAATGAAAGATGGAAGAACCCAAAATATTCGAGAATCTTTGAGATAGCTCCATAAGGACTCGAGATACAGTATTTATTCTAGAACATTCTATGTACATTTAATGAGACTAAGGAAACAGAAACGCGGAGTCAATGAGCAGCTGTCAGTTGAATCGAGAGACTTGAGTAGTAGAGCGAAGTCCCTAGTGAAGAATAAAAACAGCGATTTGTTACTTTTATTCTTCATACTGTTACTATTACTGTAATTGCTACTCTTGTGAATGATCCGTTTGTATTTTGTTACCTGTGCATCGTGTTTTCGTGTAATTCGTAAATAAATAAAGAAAGAATCATAACTCTTTACTGAACCTGTTGACTTTTTGCCATACAAACCACGAATGAAGTTTTGATATTTTCCTTATCAACATGTGCAGTAAATGTGCTGAATTTGTAATCAAAATACATGCGCATTACCAAACTATTCCAATGGAAAAATAATTAGAAATTCTCGAATGTGGGCAAAAAATTCCATTCAGTCATCGGACAGAATACGTAAAAGAAAGATGTTAGAAACAAGCATCAAGTAATCGCGTTCAATGATAGGCATCACTTAATTTCATGCCTATTAATCATAATAAATGACATATTCATTAAAAAAATATTTCTTATTAATTTTTACAGCATTAAAAAAACCAATAATTTGGCCTGTCAAAGGGGTCGCCAAAGGCGGTTAGTTTAATGTGAATATAAAATTTAATTATATTATACAAAATACGAAACTGCGAAAAGTTGCTTGATCGAACACAGCAACTGAAGTAAGCTCTGAGCGGTGAAATGAAACACTAAATTCCCATGCTTCTTTTCATTTCCTTTTACAGCCGAAAAAGTCAATAATCTGGCTCATCACGGTGGGCGCCAAAGTCGGCTAGTTTAATATAAAAATAAAATTTAGATGTATCATACAAATACAAAGTTGCAAAATGTCGCTTGATCGACCACAGAAGCTGAAGTAAGCTCAGAGCGGTGAAATGAAACACTAAATTCCCATGCTTCTTTTCATTTCCTTTTACAGCCGAAAAAGTCAATAATCTGGCCGATCATGGTGGGCGCCAAAGTCGGCTAGTTTAATATAAAAATAAAATTTAGATTTATCATACAAATACAAAGTTGCAAAATGCCGCTTGATCGAACACAGCAGCTGAAGTAAGCTCAAAGCGGTGAAATGAAACACTAAATTCCCATGCTTCTTTTCATTTCCTTTTACAGCCGAAAAAGTTAATAATCTGGCAGATCATGCTGGGCGCTAAAGGCGCAAGTTTAATAAAAAAATAAAATAAAAATAAAATTTAGATGTATCATACAAAGTTGCAAAATGCCGCTTGATCGAACACAGCAGCTGAAGTAAGCTCAGAGCGGTGAAATGAAACACTAAATTCACATGCTTCTTTTCATTTCCTTTTACAGCCGAAAAAGTCAATAATCTAGCCGATCAGGATGGGGGCCATAGGCGGCTAGTTAAATATAAAAATAAAATTTAGATGCATCATACAAATATAAAGTTGCGAAATGTCGCTTGATCGAACACAGCAGCTGAAGTAAGCTCAGAGGCGAGAAATGAAACATTAAATTCCCATGCTTCCATTAATCACAATTTTTATCTGTTATCCTAGATTAGTTACAAAGAAAGAAATGGTTTATGGAAGTGCCATTCCAGGATCTGTTGGGCTGAATTCTTTTCATCATATTTCTTTAATAATTATTTACATAAAGGATCTCTCAGCGGTATGCAAAGTGCTATAAGTCAGAACAACAACTCAACACGAAGGATTGGGTTAGACATAACTAAAAACGAAAGCAGAAATGTGTTCTCTTAAAAGTTCTCGAGGGAAATGTGCTTTTTAAAAAGTTCACGAAGGAAATGTGCTTTCTTATACTTTCTCGAGGAAGATGTGTTTTCTTGAAAGTTCTCGAGGGAAATATGTTTTCTTAAAAGTTTTCGACTTTCCATTACGTAAAAAACTAAAAAAAAAAATGCAACAGAAAATGCTTAGTTTTTAAATAAATAATCACTTATTTGTCAAAGGAAAAAAAATCGCATCGAATAATAGAACTCTAATAAAAAGCAAAACAGACATTTCCTTTATTTATACTTATACTCTTGGCAAATAGCATTCTCTTTATTTCCCCTGAAGCACTACTGACACGAATACCAACTTCGTAAAATACTTTGTTCAGCAAAACGGACAAACCCTTCCAACAACTTATCCACTTGTATCAAGCAAACACGCCTGCTGAACCAAATCGCATTAGTTCCCTATTCATTACCGCACCTCCGCCATAAAACAGCACTTTTAATTACGGCCGAATCCTAAAACATCGCCTGCGGACCCTTGGGAAAATGCGTCACTGCTGCCTCCACATGGCACCTGTTGTCTCCACAGATGCAGACGATGTCACACCCGGTCATTAGAAGAAAGGGGAGGAGAGCAATGGAATCCACCCCCACGGCACTTGCCGGTGGTTATCTCTTCCTTGCGTGTCATGCCATAGGTCATGTGATCATGGAAAAAACTCTGTTAGCATTTGATGATTGCATACTAGGGCAGATTTCATTTGGAAAGTATATTTTCCAAAAGTACTTCATTTTGTAGGGATGAATTTGAGCTTTGTCCCCCCCTCTCCTCTGTTTTGGTTATTTCATCAAAATAAAGTCATATCTTATATATTTATCTTTGTTCCAGAAGACGTTTTAAGGTTATTTTAAGATATTGTTTTCCTTTGATAGCCAAATCTCGTGTAAAGTGTTTTCGTTTTGTTAAAGTTTTCGTGTAAAGTGTTCTACTCACGCTCAAATATATATTTTTCTCTTCTGGAACATCATTTTTGTTTATGTGAATGAAACGATCGGTTTCTAAACTTATGTTAATGTCTAGCTTTTACGCATCACGTCACGTAAAAGCTGTATTTTCGAATTTTAGTTTGAGATCTTAGTTTACGAAAGAGTGTGTATTTCTTTTCTACTGTTTCAAGTTAGAAATAGACTCAGAGCTCAAACTAATTTTATCACCAGGAACTTCGAATAAAAACCTGACTTCTTTTGTGATACCATCGCCTTTTAACGACTGTCAACCAGTTAAATAATAATACACCTTTTTATATACTGCAATGATAATACCCATGACAATGTACTCATCATTTGTTTGCTCACAATAATGGGATATACACCTATTACTTCTGTAATACTAAATGGGCTTTTCCCTTTAAATCGTCTTACCAAAACCATAAAAGAGCTACCATGGCCTTGTCGAAGCATCCGGAGTTAAGTGAATGATCAAGCCACCACTACAATAAATTAAACACTGAAAGGAACACAAAATGGCCCCAATACTGTGCAGTCCATATATACATCCCCTAAGAAGGGATGCGATCCCACATCCGCATGGTAGGGCCGCGGTGGCCAGTTGGCAAGGTCTAGGCTTTGGAACCGGAGAGTTTCAGGTTTGAAGCCCAATTACACCTGAAGAACCATTGTGTAAGCGGGTTTGGTGCACGTTAAATCCGTCGGGGTCAAACGTACATCCGCTGGTAAGGAAGTTTGGAGAGGAGGGGTGTGTGCCAGCTCAGGTATACTTATCGTCATCTGACAGTGGTTCAAATTTATGAGTCCCAAAATAGCCTTAGTGTTGCTTTAAAATAGGACGTTAATATAACCAAATTAAACAGACAACGGCATGGAGGTAACTAATGAAGAGGTAGCTAATGAAGGGGTAGCTAATGAAGAGGTAGCTAAATTTCACAACATTATTATATCCATTGGAAAAGAAGGAATCTGATTACTTATATAGCAACTTTTTCTCCTCCCATAAGCGATGTGCCCTCAGTGGGAATTAAAATTCCCTTAGCTTCTGTAATAATCAAATTTCATTATCATTAAAATCACAGTCCTTTCAAATTACATTGTACCTCTGCACCAAATCGTATAAAACTAGTTCTCAATATTTTATTGTCATCTTGTACTTGAGCTGTCAGTTCAGACAGACTTTTTCTGAATGAATTTTGTTCAAAATTTGATCAAAAAATTTACAGATTTGTGATAGAAAACATGTATCGAATTTTACCAGTCTATCTCAAAACCTTTTTGAGCCAACGTGTTCTCAGATGTACAGAGAGAGAGAGAGAGAAAGAGACATAATTCCAAAAATGTATTTTTATGAATTTCGACGAAATGTGGAGAATTGTCGAAATCTCGGGTCGGAGTTTTTTTAATGATTACATTATTTTTTCTTTGCACACTTGATATGCGAGAGAGAAAAAATAGTTGAAAACGCTCTATGAGAATTCTTGTATGAAGGGTTTTCAAATTTCGTATACAGTTGCTTCTTAATTAGTTAGCATTTAATAAATAAGAGATTTTCATTATTTTAATTAAAAATTAACCGCAATTTTAATGTTTTCTTTCAGTTACATTGGAGACTATTATTCCACGAAAAATATCTTCGAATTATTTCAAAATTAAGAACTAAACTTTGTAGAGAAAACAGTTTCATCCTTCAATTGTAATAAACTTTTAAAAATATTATTAAATATATCTTACAACGATAGTTTTTATTATTCTGTAGTACTATTCAAAAAGAGCTTACTGCGATGTCATTAGATAAATTTTTTTTCGCAATATTATCTCTACAATATAATTAAGAAATTTTTTTAAAACAGAATTATTAAAGAAAAATGGGACCTAAAACATTACCATGCTATAATGCTTTACACTAGAATTCAAATTTATTAAATTTTCTAGAAAGTTGCCTTATTTTCGGTAAATCCAAAATTAAAATAAAATATTTTATTTTCAAATCAATAAATAATATCCAAAAACGCTAATCGTTTTAATAGGTTTTCTTCAAGATTAAAAATACCGAACTCTAGCCATAATCTCAACCAATAATAATAAAAAAAAAAGAATGTATCTGTGAGTTTTAGCCTAAACTTACCAAAATATGCACAAATATACAATGGAAATCGGAAATATGCACATCAAAATTATTTCGTTATTTCGCTTTAAAATTTCAATTAAAAATTTATATAATTAAAATTTAATTAAGAATTTATAAAATTAAAATTTAATTAAAAATTTATAAAATTAAAATTTAATTAAAAATGTATAGAATTAAAAATTAATTAAAAATTAAACGAAATATGGGCTTAAATTTTTTTGCCAACTTTAAATTCTAGAAAATATTTTTTTCAGTGATATCAATTTTTATTTTGTAATATTATTTTTTCCATTTTCAATCATTTCTTTAAAAAATACGTGAATCGTATTTTACAACAAAATATTTCATTGAAGAAGCAAAAACTCAAATCGTTTTCGTTGTTGCTACTAATCTTTCAGAGTTGTTGGGTAGGTCACACCCGCTGGTGTATTATTAGCTTAATGCCATTGGCGGAACACAATTACGAAAGAGCTTATTAGAATGCTATCTTGGCGTACTCTTAGGCGAATTTTTTAGTGTTTAAACGCCTAGATGCTTTTAATATGCAAGTACCAGGAAACCAGTATACGACTTAAAATGACTGTTTAAAATGTATTTTTCCGGCTAAGTAAAATTAAAATTTAAACATAGAAGCATAATTGTAATTACAAAATCACTTATCAAATTTTATATATTTATGTCATTGTGTTTTTGAATTATCGGCATTTACAGACTTATGAAAGTGTAGCCTGTTAGATTGTCAAACCCTTAACGAATTTGATCACAAATTTGATGTATATTTTCACTTTAGATGTTAAATCAGAGTATTAAATATTACTCATTTTTCTTCATTTTGCAGTTTAAAGTGTTAACATATATTTGAACAACAGAACAGATACATTTTCCTCTAAATAATTTTTTTTTTCAAATTTTCATAGAAATCTATAAAATTGATGTCAAATCCAAATACCAATTTTTTTTTTCTTTTTCAATCGTGTTTACAGACATACATGCACCAAGAATATTATTTTATTACTGAAAAGGTCTGAAACATTGATATCCGTCAATATCTGAAGGTCAAATTTTTTGTTGAATGCGATACATTTTTTTTTAATACTTCTTATACGAAAAAGTACAAACAATCAGTTTTTCCCGATAAAATTTTGCGACTACAAAAATAAATTAAAGTTTCAAAAAATAATCAGTTTACAGATTCAAACGAATGGGTTTTTTAAACAAGTACTTTTTTATTGAATAACTCAAATTTCCAGTATGGTCAATAAAGAAATAAAAAGTTCACTTCAAATAGACCTTTTAATTTTTTCCCCAATAATATTTATTTTTGAATTTCTTCAATAAATTATCAACGATCTCTTAAACAAACATTGAAACATTATAACAAACACATATTTTGACACAAATTAATTTCAAATCGATCAACAAACTCATCGATCATGTTACATGAAAAATCTCAAAACGTTCCAAACAGCGAAACAAAAGAAATGTCAACAGACGATTTGAAAAGTGTTGCCATCCAATACAGCAAAAAAAAATAACCCTTCGATGAATTTAACTTCATGCAATCAATGGCGACCGCAGCGAGTTCCATTAAAGCATCAGTGATATGCCATTGTTCAAGAATTCCATTAAAATGCCTTGCCCGCGAACAAACAAAATTTGTCATGTCATCGCTTTTTGAGACCCCCGCGTAATGTTGGTCACGCACTGGAAGAAGGTAATAAAACAAACGATCGTGAATGACAAAGAAACCATTTTTTTTGTGGCATCGATTGGGCTAAAATGTGGCAATTTATTGTTCATTGATAATCGCTGGCAAAGAGCTATCTGTGCAAGTCTGTGGGAGTTTAGATAGCATCAGGTTACCATGGTTACGTCTGTAATGTCTAACCGCTGAGTGTTTCAGTTATATAACATTCTTATTATTTTTTGAAGGGTCTTTTGGAATGAAAGATCTCATAATAATCACATATGATATTTATGGACAATTGTGCGACTTAGACTTTTTTTTTCTCGTATACGATATTTAGTGAAAGTATTGCAATTATCAAAAACTTCGAAGTCGAGTCTTCACATATCAGATCTTTCCGAGTTCGAAAAATGAGTTATTGTTCATTTCAGTATTCAGAGACGACCACTTTTCGACAATTCTATCTCATTAAGGGGAGAGACGCTGAAAGATGAGCGCATTTCCGGAATTTTTCGTCATTCTTTGACCTTGATTTTCGCTCTATTAGATACTTTTTTTTGTTAATTTTTTTTCGCTTGTATGTGAGTATCGTTTTGTTTCTGACCGTATTATTTTAATTCAGTCTGCGAGTAATCCGAGTTTATTTTGTTGTTAAATGTAAACATCCCCTCCTTTCACCTTTCCTCTCACCCCTATTTTGATAGATTAAACTCATCTTAACGCATGCGCTGAAGCGTGGAAAGTTTTATAATCCATTGTCAAATAATATGTCTGTCTATCACAATAATTCAAAAATGCTTTAAGGTATATGATTTACTATGAAATCTGTAGATTTCGATCAAAGTTTTAACAAATTCCATTTGCAGGAAGTCTGTCTATCCTGCTGTTCAAATAAAACGGACTCGATAACTGCAACACTCAAAGATCTAGATAAATAAAATAAAACGAAAAGATTTAGTATACAAAGTTCAGAAATTTTATCAAATTTTGAATCAAGTCCATCAAATGGTTGACCGTCGGATGGTCTATTTTTTCCAATGCATGCAAACCCAATATTTCGTAAATGCAATGACTTAAATTAATGAAATTCGGTATATGATCTTGTGATTACAATTACAATTCCGTGTCAAAACTTTGTTTCAATCGTTCTAAAAAAATGGTCGAAATGCATTTTCGCACGAGAGATCCAATAAAAATGTTCCATTTACGCCAAAGATCTAGATTTCGTAAATATTGTTCATTAGTGTCATATGAGACAGTTGCAGTTTTTTCCTAGAAATCATAATTTTATAAGGGAGCGGGATAACATTTTTATTGGAGAGTATGCATGTAAATTTTGACCAGCACTCGCTCTTTTTAAAAAATGTAATTAGACTTCAACGAGCAACTTTTGGAGCCTTCAAATCACTAATATAATAAAATGAAGGTAGCTATATAGTGACTTGAAGAGCAAAGAAATATCATTAATATATTGTTTCAAACCTGTAATTTTGCTTCCCAGTACGACTTGTGTCATCGTAAGAAAAACCGTTGTACGATCTGTCCTTCACACAGGACAGATCGTACAACGGTCTTTCTTACGATGACACTATTCGTGCTGGGAAGCAAAATTGCAGGTTTGTAACAATATAATAGAGGTTACAATGAAAATGCATCCCTTTTTACTTTCTCGTATACTTGATATAGAGAAAGTTTAATAATCGTCAAAAAATTCGAACACAAGATTTTAAAGAAACTTCACGTTTTAGACCTCCCCGGATTCGAAAATCATATTTTTGGAAAATGTCTGTCTGTCTGTCTGTCTGTGACAAAGATAACTCAAAATTTCTTTTAGCTAAATGGATGAAATTTGGTATGGGGTCTTTACAACAATTTTTCAAATATCTATCAAATTTTGAGCTAACTCTGTTCAGAGGAAGTCCATCTGTCCGGCTGTACGAATATAAGTTAACGCGATATCTACGAAATGAAGAGAGCTGGATGGATGAAATGCAGCACGTAGTTTTTGCATCTGTATTGCAGTCAACCAAATCTGTTTTTTGAACCAAATTCAACAATTTATTGACCGTCTGTCGGTCTGTGCTTTCAGAAACATGCAACTGCAATAACTCAAATACAACGATTCGGCGCAGGAATTTGTGACTATAAGTGTCGTTTTATGTCAAATTTTTGTTCCAATCGTGAGGGGAAGCCACGTCTAAAATACAAATTCGATTTTTGGATGGTATTAACAGCATGACAAGGATTAATATCCCCAAAAACTCGCATAGGATCACGCGATAGATTTAATATAATTACTGAATTCACGCTAAATGTTAATATTTTGTAATTTTTCGATTCTCTTAGATAACACGCTTATTAGTATGCGAGACAGCTTTAGAGAGACCACTCCCACTGATTTAACAAGAAGTATTATAAGGGGGCAATTGTGGTTTAATGTTCATTTATTCTTGATATGCCAACTATTAAAGGATGAAAAATTCATATCATACCCCAGAGGCTGCATATCTTCTCTGCATCACCGAGTGTTGTACAGGGCCAGAAGTAATAGCTCACCATATTAATATATTAAGAACAGTGGTGCCGGCGTCCTGGCATAGGTTTGCGCGTCTTTCCGGTGATCTGGGCGTCCTAGGTTCGAGTCCCGGTTTGGGCATGGTTGTTCTTCCATTGTTCTATCTGCGAGATGTGTGAATGTGCCTTCCTGTAAAAAGGGGTTGTGCAAGCGAATGAGTGATGCGTGAGTAGCAAAGGCATACTCTTGGCCCTAGTTGGCGCAACTGAAAAAACAAGAGACGCTCCCCCACTGGCTTAAAATCGCTGTCTTCGTAACAGCGGGCTCGTCCATGGCAAGTGCCATAAGAAACAACAACAACAGAACAGTGGTAATAATCTGCGCTATTAGGACAGAATAAAGAAATCTGTTTGTATAAATAGATATGGATTTTGAGGAAATGTGTATGGCTTTGCCTCTTTTTGATAATGGTTTTCTATAGGTGTATAAACTAATTAGATACTAACTCGTACCAGACAAAAGAGTATAGACGTTATTAGAGAATGCATTGTTAAATTTCTCTTTTTCAATTTAGAACAAATTTTTAAAAATTAATTTCTTTATGTGTGTCTCATTTGATTCCGAATGTTTCTTATTATTTATGTTATTGAAATCCTGCAAGCCACATCTTTTTTTCTTATGTGTTAATATAAAATTCTTCACAATAATAGTGATCAAAAGTCAAAAGTGCCCAAAGTCAGAAAATGTTTCTTTCTGCTACATTGTCATAATAAGGCATAACTGAGTTATGAAAACTCGCATTAACCACTTCTAGGTCCTTCTTATCAAATGCGTGCATTATCTCATTAGTGTTGCCATTCGAAGATAAAAGCTGACCTTTTTATGACATTATAAAAATTAAAGAAATAAAAAACATTATAAAAACAAAAAATGAGAATTATTAATTTTTCATAGATTTCAAATGTTAATTTTTAGAAAATGATCTTTTTCTTTAAAATAATCAGCAAAATTAAATACCTAGTTTCCAATGTCAACCATTGGTCCAATTTTGCTTATTTTCATTTTATATTAAATCTCATGCTCCTTGGATATTTCATCACTGGTCGTCTCTCCCCTGCCACCCTTGTATAATGTTTCGAGAAAACTCTAGAAACATTATACATTCTACGAAAAAAAGACCAGAAAAAAATTCTCCTGTCTGAATTACTCCAACGATTTTATCAATTTTTATCTCATACGAAAACTTAGATACGTCATCAATCGTCTTCCGCTTCCCCTCTTCTCCTATCATTTCCTCTTTTCAAGAGAATTAGAGAAGGGATTGTACTTTACTGTATAATCTGTGTAAAGAAAAACCTTGACAGAGTTCTCTAATCTCAACTGTTGAAGTCATTTTACCAATTATTATTTCTTATAAAAACTCATAAACTCGACATGTATTATCAATAGCCATTAAATGGAGGGCCCTCTACCCTCCATTTTAAAACTATGACTAGACATCCAGATCCAGTCAAATTAATTGGAGATGTTTCTTCCATTTTATTCGCCAATTAATTTCTCCACTTTTCAGGCATCTCTAACCGATTACAACATTGCATGATTATTGTACAAGATTATTTAAAACAGTTAAATCTTTTGCTGTGAAGTAGATTATCTAAGTCTATTAAATAAATTAATTACTAGCCAACTGTCATTATTTGTTGTGATGTTTATTATCTAAGTATAATTGCTTGGTTAATTATCAGCCAACTGTAGTCTTTTGTTGTGATATATATTATCTAAGTCTAATTGCTTAGTTACTTATCAGCCAACTGTAGTCTTTTGTTGGGATGTATATTATCTAATTGCTTAGTTACTTATCAGCCAACTGTAGTCTTTTGTTGGGATGTATATTATCTAATTGCTTATTTAATTACCAGCTAACTTGAGTCCTTTGTTGTGATGTATATTATCTATGTCTAATTGCTTAGTTAATTAACTGCCAACTGTCGTCTTTTGTTGTGATGTATATTAAAAAAGTTTAATTGCTTATTTTATTTCCAGCCAACTATAGTCTTTTGTTGTAATGTATATTATCTAAGTCTAATTGCTCATTTAATTATTTGCCAACTGCAGTCTTTTGTTGTGATGTATATTATCTAATTCCTTATTTAATTACCAGCTAACTTAAGTCTCTTGTTGTGATGTATATTATCTAAGTTTAATCGATTATTTAATTACCATCTAACTGTAATCTTTTGTTGTGATGTATATTATCCAATTGCTTATTTAATTACCAGCAAACTGCAGTCTTTTGTTGTGATGTATGTTGTCTAAGTATAATTGCTTAGTTAATTAAACGTCAACTATAGTCTTTTGTTGTGATGTTTATTATCTAACTCTAATTGTTTAATTAATTAACTGCCAACTGTCGTTTTTTGTTGTGATGTAGATTATCTAACTGCTTAATTAATTACCAATTATAATCTTTTGTTGTCTTTTATATCAAAGTTTAATTAACATTAATAACATTAATTAACTGCTTTTTTTAAATTCTTCTACATCACGTAGAAATTTTTCATGGTCAAGATTTAATTACCTAGAAATTTCTAAACTCTAAGAAAGATCTCGATTCTACGCATGTTTACTAACTCGACTACATGTTTAATAATTTTCAATTTTGATACCAGTTGTCAATTATTAACTTTTGTAAATTTAATTTTTTTTTTTTTTTTTTTTTTTTTTTGCATGGAGTAAATGTGCTATTTCACATTCGACGTGATTATTTCTAAATTTTCATAATAAACATCAATTTGGTTGCACTTGAGATAAAATGAACCACTAAACGCATGTTTGACATTCTGGCGCGAAATTTTTCAGTAATATAAAACGTCATTTTAAACTTTTTTTCACTTTTGGAAAAATGATTTTCTTTTTTAAAAGTAAGATCGGTCCAACTTTTTCGCTATATTTTAAGAATCTTTTTTTTTTATATTTGTTATTATTTCTATACAAAAAAAAAAAATTGTTCTTCATAGCAATTAGCTTATTATTTTTCATCATGAACATGTATAATTGATAAATTATAACTGATTTTAACTTAATGATAAAGATGAGAGAAAATTCAGGAAAGGAATCTAATCCTTACTTCCGTTCCCTTATGATTTGTATAAACCAATTTTAGTTGTTTCGTTTAAAAAATTATTCATTACTTAACACTTATGCAATAAAACAGCCTGGCCTACTTATGGCCCAATGTTATGACTAAGAAACTTGAATTAGAGGAATTCTATAATTGTAATCTTAATCTTATTCAAAAATTAATAATCTCATGTGCACTTTATCAATGAATTCCTCGTTGCAGTTTGGTTAGTTGCAGGATGTCTTCCTGATTTCTGTCAAAACAAAAGAAAAATGTGGACCAGTTCCTTCTAAAATTCCTCCTGGAAGGCAATCGGCTTCCTCATGCATTGGAGCTAAATCAGAATTCTTCATCACATCCTACCTAATCCACTTTCAGCACAAAAGGTGTCTCATTAGCATTGAATTCTTTTTTCATAGATTCGGTAAGATTTTCTTGACCAAGAGTTATTATAGCCACCTAACAGCATTATAAATTCTAATGAAAATTCAATTAAGTTATGATGAAGATTTACAACCGAACTGCTGGGTATTTTCCTGGTTTTCTTCAAAATGAAACAAAAATTTGGACCAGTTTCCTCTAAAATTCTTCCAGGAAATCAGTTTACCTTCTCATGCTTCGAAGCTATCGAAGTTCTTCAACAGGACTTTCCTAGATATCCCAAGGCCACTTTGGGTTAAATTATAGGAGATATTTTACTCAGTCTCAATTGAATTCTTGATTCATAAATGTTGATAGATATGCCGATAAAGAGGGATTATAACAACCAAAAATGTTATAAATTGTAATGAAAAAAAAATCAGTTAAGTTATGATGAAGGTTTGGGAGTGAGCTGCTAGTGGTTTATCTGGTTTTTCTAAAGTGAATCAAAAATTTGGACCAGTTTCTTCTGAAATTTCCCCAGAAAGGCATTCTACATGCTTTTGCATTGGAGTTTAGTCAGATATCGTCACGTCTTACTTAGTCACCAAGGTCACTTTGAGCAACAGAAGGTATCTCAGTCAACCTTGGGTCCTTAAATCTAGACTTGATTAGAATGCTGGACCAAGAAGGAGCATAATTACCAATAATATTGTAAAGTCTGGCGATAATTCATGATGAAAAAGCACAAAATTACAAGAATGAAGCGGAAATTTGCAATCCCATCACCAAGCCAACGCATAAAAATAAACTCATTCCATATTACTTTTCCTCAAAAACGCTATCACATTTAATCGTACCATTTATTAATATTTAAGGAAGGATATGTCATTGTCTACAAAAATCCTTTTACCTTTTCAAATGCCCAATAATTCCAACCAATGAACGGAAACTTAACGTCCATTATGTATCAGGCAGACGATCTCCTTAATTCTCTTCTCTAACAAGTTACTTTCCGGCCAGTGGCAACAAAACGGAATTACAGCAAAAGACAAAAAAAAAAAAAAAAAAAAAAAAAAAAATAACGGGGCAGACAAAAAGAATTTCCATTTGATGGAAAGAAGCCATTAGAGGAACTTACGAAACCTAAACGATGTTCCTTTCTCCAGGAAATTTTTTTTTTGATCCACTCCCTGAGGAATGGTCACGCGACGGACATTACCAGATAAAGATGACGTTGGTTATGGTCACGAGAATGCCCCATTGTCACACAATCGCTATGTTCTTTGTTCCCAGGATTCGTGCATTCGCGCTTCGCTACCGGGGAAAGAACACTCAAAAGCCATTACTCAAGATTTCTTTCCTTTCAAGCTTTTAGCGAAACAGAACGCTGACAGTCATTCCTTGTCGGACAGACGGACATTGGTCACTGCCGTGTTTGTTTTGGTATTGAAATTGTTGACGGTCTTTTACAGTTGCGTGGGACGTATTTCTGTAGAAATAGTAGCGGGGTATTTTCGTGGACAGTGGTTTGTTTTTTTCTGAGGATGCTTCAGGCAATTAGTATACCTTTATCCAGAACAACTCGAAATTCTGCTAATGTTTGTTAAAATATTCTAGCAGTTTTTGGCAACCAGACTGCTTTGTCGGGAATATTAGTTATATTTAATTTCAATTAAACTGCTTACACGTAATTCCATGTTCACGATTTCGTTAAATTGTCAGGTATTAAAAAATATTATTTCATTAATCTTGCACATGTTCTGTTCATTGTGTACCCGAGCTTCCTTAATGAAGACGAGTCCCATGACATCATAGCTCAATGAAAAAAGGAATTGTCAGGGTCTTTTCTCATCTAACTTTCGCAATATTGACAAATTGACTTTTTGTTACTTTCTCGTAGACGAAGTTTAGAGAGAGTATAGAAATCTCCAAAAAATTCGAACATTTGACGATTCTCCACATTTCAGACTCCCTTCGAGGTCCATTTATCTGTCAGTGACAAAGAAAACTAAAAACCGCTTTAAACTAGATGGTTGACATATGATATACGGTCTTTACAACAAATTTATAAATTCCTAAGCCGGCGTCCTGGCATAGGGGAAGCGCGTCTTCCCCGTGATCTCGGTGTCCTGGATTCGAGTCCCGGTTTGGGCATGGTTGTTTTTCTATCCGTGAGATGTGTGAATGTGCCCTCTTGTAAAAAGGGGTTGTGCAAGAGAATGAGTGGTGCGTGAGTAGCTAAGTCGTACTCTTGGCCCTTGTTAGCGCAGCTAAGGAAACAAGAGAAGGTCCCCCACCGGATTATTTCGCTGTCGTAACAGCGGGATTGTCCATGGCAAGTGCCATAAGAAACAACACAGCATCAATACATTTCTATCAAGTTTTGAGCAAAATCCGTTCCGAGGAAGTCTGTCTGTCCTAACGTTCGTACAATACCATAAATATAAAACAAAAAGAACTAGATGAAAAAAATTGCATGTACAGATTTTACACATGTAGTGTAAAAACCTGTCAAATTTTGAACCAAAACGAATGCGAGGGTGACCATTTGGCGTTGCTTAATTTCATAAACATATTAACTCGATTTCTCAAAAATGCAGTGACTAAAATATATCAAATTTGGTACGTGATTTTGGGACTACATGTGTAGCTCTGTGTTACATTTTTGTTTTGATCGGTTGGAAAAAAACACAAATACAGTCAAACACATTAAAACACAAATTCGCTTTTCAGACAATAGTAATTGCATGCCAGAAATTAATCGCCGGAAATCTCGCCAAGGATTGCATGATATATTCAGTAAAAATGCTAAATTTACTCTTATCTAATTCATCTTCGGCTGTATTTTGCTTTGTTGCTAATGCCATGGTGGCGTCTTTGTAAGGTTCCATCTTTAGGGCTAGAGGATTCATGTTAGAATGCAGATTCCACCAAAAATACATTCTATATTCGAACCTGGTACGCGGTATACATACCGCCGTATATAAAAATTTATTCCGGTGGCTTGGCGAGGGATTCAGGCATCAATCTACATATAGTCACCCGACAACGGATCAAAATTAGGAGATCCTCTCATTACTATTAAACAGGGTTTTAATCTAACTAAATTGAATAAAACTACACATGGTTAGAATATCAAAAACCAAAGAGGCATAATCCAAAACTTCTCTATTTTCGGATTGGGACAAATAAATGACTTGAAGATCAGACAGCATTTCGATATCAAATTTTTTGAAGATTGCAATATTTACTTATTTACTTTTTCTTGTACAATGTATAGGTAGAGAAAATATTTTATTTATCAAAAAACTCGAGCTCAAGATTTTGATTAATCATAACCTTTCAATCTTCCCCTGAACCTGAAAATTTCTGAATCTGAATTTTCGGAATTATGTCTGTCTCTGAAAGCGATATCTCACAAAACGCTTCGAGCTAGACGGATGAAATTTGAAACATGAACTTAACATCAAATTTTTAAAAAATTATCAAAGTTTGGAAGAAATCCGTTGAGAGTAAGTCTGTCTGTCAGGTTGTTCGAATACAAGTTAACACGACAGCCACAATACAGATAAAAGAATTCTGCTATGCAGATTTATCATCAACTGTGTGGATTCTAATCAGATTTGGAAACAAATCCAGCAATTGTCTGTCTGTCTGTTTGCATGCATGTGAACGAGATAACTCAAAAATATAATGACTCAAAAAATGAGCTTTTGGCACTGCGCGAAAATAATTTTAGTTTTGCGTCAAATTTTGGCTTCAAACAATAAAAAAAAGCGTCCAAAATACAAATTTGGTTTTCTGGTACTTGTGTATTAATTACACGCCAGCGATCAGTCACCAAAGATCGCATGTTCATAGTCTTTTTCGTAACTATTATTCCCAAGTGGCTTGAGATTAATAACACAAAAGTACCAGTTTCCTTTACTACGAAGCACACAACTCTCATGTGTGGGATACTGAAAATAAAAATCAGAGTACTCGTGGTGTCCACGACCTTAGTCAAGGTTCAAAATTTCATGCTGGTTTGAAAAGAGAATAACGCCTTTGTAATATAATTTACGAAAAATTTCGGGGAAACTACGCTTGCTGATTATACACACTACGAGTACGAGAGAGAAGGGGGGAAATAAAGGGGGGAGGGGAGGGAAAACCCGATCCATCCAAATTTCTCTCCTGTCAAAACATTCCTCCGACATAAAAATCTGTAAATAAAAGCACCCTGATAGTTCCCAGGGCAACCGAGGACACAAACAAGAAGATATTAAGTGAAGGCACCTGCGAAAAACGTCCGTCTTACCTAAATTATCGGTTTTTTGCCCCAAGGAAATCGGTTTCCGATAGGCCTCAGCAGACGCGAAAACGAAGAGGGAGGTCAGGCTACAGTTAAGGGGAATGCTTAACTATTCTGTCCCTTCCAAGATTCCAATAAGTCCTTCCTAATCCTTTTGATGAGCAAAGGTGAGAGAATGCGGATTTATAAAGCAAAGGTATGTTAATGAGGTATTAGCGAAAACTTTTGTGGAATTTTTATTCAAGGACAATTAGATATGAAAAAAGAATTCATATTTCTGGATATGATTGCGATCTTGTAAGTTTTTAAACTGTAGATGGCGAAGAAAATAAAAACCAGGGCATTTTCTCTCATATCTTTTTCGTACACTTTCACATTATGACATGTTTTATGTCACCCCCTTTATAGATAGCATGTGTTTTCATTGGCTTTTGTGAAGGATTTACGACCATTTGCCGCTTAAAAGGCTAAATTTAGTAATATAATCAAGATTATCGAAATACGTATTTCAGTGATAATCTCCATGCCTGACTAGATACAAAATTTGATTTGGCATCACGACGATCTTATAAATTTCTCTTACTTTTAGCAAGATTGTGAAGAGAATCGAATATGTATGCCAGTGATAATCTCCCTGTCTGATTAGATCCAAAATTTGATTCCTCATTATGATAACTTAATAAAATTCTTTTAATGTTATCAAAATTATCAAGAGAATCGAATATGCAAGCCAGTGATAATCTCCGTATCTGACTAGATCCAAAATTTGATTCCTCATTAAGATAAATTTAAATAATTCTTTTAATATCAGCAAAATTGTCAAGAGAATCTAATATCTACGTCAGTAATAATCTCCGTAACTGACTTGATCCGAATTTTGATTCCTCATTATGATAATTTTGTAAAATTCTTTTAATATGAGCAAAATTGTCAAAAGAATTGAATATGTATGTCAGTAATAATCTCTGTGTCTGACTAAATCCAAAATTTTATTTGGCATCAAGGCAGCCTAACAAATTCCTTTTAACATTATAATGTGATGTTTCAAGTCATTACATACATGCACACGCCAATATAAACGACAAAATGCATTGAAACATTTGGCAAATTTGATCCTAAATAAAAACTTTAAATTCCTAAATACTACCTAATACTGCTCTAAATTTCTAATATATGAATGTCTTATAAAATTTTCTTCCTCTAATTTTATTAGTTTTTGAGAAATCAATTTCTGTACGTCACGACTGTGAATGAGTTAGTGGTCATAATTTGACGTAAATCTGCAATTTTAGTTTTGCAGAATAAGACAAATTTGATCCATGTCGATTATTGGGTTTTTAAGTTGCTGGACTCATATGAGCACAGATGGATAGAAACACAAACTTGGCAGACCCTAAGTTTTATTGTAAAATCCACATACCAATTTAATATGTGTCTTGCTCTTCTTTTTTACTTTCTAATATAGGAGGTACGGAGAAAGTATTGTAATCGTCAATAAGATTGAACTGATAATTTTGAAGAATCTCCAAATTTCTCACCTTCCTCTGTCCGAAAAACACATTTATTATTTTATCTGTCTGTCTATCTGTCTATGAAAAGAATAATTGAAAAATGCTTTGGGACAGACTGAAGAAATTCAATAGAGGGTTCTCGCACCAGATTTCAAACACATTTTGAGCAAAATATATTGAGAGGAAGTTTCTTTGTTTTTCGTTTTTCTTTGCTCTTTTTCGTTTCAACCCTGATAATATACGTGATGTTCATCAAGTTCTATTAGCAAATTTTTTAACTCCACTTGCCATTCGTTCAGTGATGGACGCTTAATCTTTCCATGATAAGAACATGATCGAACTACTTCCAGTTCAAAACTCAAAGCCCCACAAGCAGTTTTTGCTTAAATCTTCAATATTTAAATACTGAATCAATTTTTTCACATTTTGCCACTATCTTAGTAGCTCTATGACTAGCTTTTCTTTTCAAATTGCCAGATAGATTCTCGCTCGGTTTTTCTTGGTATTTTTTTCCATCTAATATCGCTGGATGGCTCATTAATATTTTTTAAAGAAACAATGCAGGATTAACACATGGATTACTTAAGTTTTCAGAAGATTGCTAGTCGAGAGACGAAAACTGTTAAGAAATCAGAGAGCTATGTCGTTGTTTTTACTTATGAAACTTGTCATAGGCAAGCCCTTTGACGATGACAACGATTTAAGATTAATTTTAGCAGTAGCTTCTGAGGATAAAGGCCCCTGAGCAACCTAGGGCAGATGTCTGACTTCTAGCTCATATGAAGGTGACACTCGCTTGCAGAACCTCTTTTTACAGGAGGGCTCTTTCACACACCTCATAGATAGTACACATGGTAAAGAACAACCATGCCCGAACCAGGACTCCAACCTGTGAAGTCCATATTAAGGAGAAGACGCGCTACCCCTACGCCATGACGCCTGCCAGAAAACTTTTCATTAGTGTTGACATAATCGATATATAAAAATGTAGAATTAACAGATAATATTGTTTTAAAACTCATTTTCTCTTAATTTGGTGTTAATTAAACCTTTACTTTAAAGTTTTTAAATACCATTTCACCGTCAAGTTCAATATAAAGGCTTAATAAAACATAACAATAATTTTCATTAAATATTTTTAAAAATACAGGCAAAACAAACCTGATGTTATGGGTCAGGTGA
Organism: Argiope bruennichi; assembly: GCF_947563725.1. Taxonomy (NCBI): domain Eukaryota; kingdom Metazoa; phylum Arthropoda; class Arachnida; order Araneae; family Araneidae; genus Argiope; species Argiope bruennichi. Next base: position 51,792,462 of record NC_079161.1, on the reverse strand, counting down.
CTCGCTATCTACCAATCACAAAGCGAATAAAACTCAATGCTCGCATGCATTTTTTTATATATAATAGATATATAATTAATCACCCTCGAATTCGGGAGTGAATTGTCAAATGAAAATTCTTGAAATATTTGAGAAGTTTGTGGATTTTAATTTTTTTATCGAATGATCACGCCTTTGAATTTCAGTTTATAAGTTTAAAAAGAGATACGTCGAAGCCCGTTATGACGCATGGACACAAAGTTAAGGGATTAATATGATCTTATGCCTTAAGTAAGCGTAAGTAAGTCACCATAAGTAAGACTGTCACTTATACAAGTACATAAGTGTAGTAGTCAAATAATAAATTAATTGTATAAAATTTAATCCAATTTTAATTTTTATCACTTTTTTTTTTTTTTTTTTTGCAATTAGGCGCCGTAATTGAAGAACTTTCACTTTATTTTCCGGCCATTTGTGATTGATAGTCACCATATCACTATCGATTTTTATAACCTAGAATCATTGTAGCGATTGCAATTAACCGCGTCATCTGATATCGAGACAGGAAAAAAAATTTTAAGTCATAAAACTTTCCAAGGTTTCTTCGGAGCAGAAATTTAGTATCATCATTAGTTACAGTGAAAGTAAAGCATCTGTGTTCTTGAATTACAGAATTATAAATTATGTTAAATTGGGCATTTGATAGCTGCTTCAGCTGAAATAGGAAATGGGTATGGTTCATTAACTTTTTTTTAAAAAAGCAACATCATTTAAGGACTTCTCTAGCTGTGCAAGCAGGAACATTGTAGATATTCTAGTACATTGGAAGTATTTTGAGAAAATTAAATATTTAGAAACGCATCAGAAACAATAATAATAAATGCAATCACTAGAGAAATCATTAATATTTAACTTCGTTAATTTGTTCAAAAATAACAATTCTACTTATCTTTCATCTATTATTTGAAAAATAAAGAATATTATTAAGCAGATGAAGTTTGAATTTTGAATAGCAAATTATAAAAACCAAACGATTTCAACAAGTTCGAGCAAAAGACTGATATTCAACTTCGTTAATTTGTTCAAAAATAAAAATTCCACTCACATTTCATCTATTATTCGAAAAATAAAGAATATTACTACTCGGAATAGCGAATTTTTAAAAAAAAACAAAGGACTTCAACTAGTTCGAGCAAAATAATTTTTTATTATTATAATTAAAATTAAAAACCATTGAAAATCGTTCATTTATATAGAGCTGTAAAAAGAAATATAAGTAAATAAAAAAGAAATACCAGTATAAATAGAGGATTTTAAATAAATAATTTAAAATTGTCTTTTAATATCGTTGTAGAATTTTTTTATTATTATTTGAAATTATATTATTTAAAATAATTTATTGCTTAAAATAATTATTTGATAAATATTTTTAATTTTCCGTTTTTAAATAAATTTTCCGTTCTCTCAATAATGAAAAAAAAAATCGAATTTAACTGCAAGAGTTTTAATTAATTATCATTTGATTTTTTTCCGGTTGCCATTTTTGAGATGAAATCATGCTTATAAACTAATAGATGATGTGAGCCAGAATCAGTAAAAGAAAACCCATCGTAGTTAAGTTTGTTTCTCAGCGGTTGGTATCATGCCGTCCAATAAACTGTTTTACAGTTAGGAAAAGAGGGAAAAGTTTTCCAGAATAACTGGCATGCAATATAAAATTTGATAGAATGTTTCCTTAAAAATTTTATATTTAATTTAAATATTTCACTAAAGAACTCGTATCCAAACAATTTAGTAAATTTTAATCACTTGAATAAATGTTTATTTCTTGAAATGGTATTGTAACTAACTGATTTTATATTATTTAGTAAATCATTAATAATGTAATTATCACTCACTCCACTCTAACGATTCAGGCATAGAATTATTATTTTCTTTTAAACTGTCGCGTACGCAATTTAATTTAAACAAATCAACTTAACGATTTTTGACAAAAACGCAAACGATAATTTAAGGAAATTCTTTCAAAGCTTTTTTTTTTGTAATTATTAATTCTATTAAAATTTTTTTCTGGAAAAATAAATTACAACTGTGATCTTTATTTTGTCACACAAGCAAATTCGCCTAGTTCCATATCAATTTTATGAATTAAAAGAATCTGATATTCAGCATTTTGATAATTAGAGAGTTTTTATTTATTGTATTTTGTCGATACTAAATGCTGATGCACTCCAGTTTTTCTGAACACGATTCAAATTATAAGAGAATTTCCACAACCATAATTCGATTAATATCAGATTAAACGAATTAGATTTGTGATCTACTTTCTCAATTTTAATTATTTAGAGTATCAATTTCCTTGTGAATAATTTAAATATTTAAGAGGAAATTAATAAACCAAGGCTAATTTCTATAGACCATTGATTTTGATAAACTATTAACCTGTGATTTTGATAAACTATTAACCAGTGATTTTGATAAACTAGAAATTATGTGATTACAACGCAAAAAAAAAAAAAAAATCTATCATGACCTTCAATGATTTATTGTTTTTGCACTTTCCTACATTTACACAAAGCTCCATGTTTGTACTTAGCTTTGTACTAATGTAATTGTACTACTTCTAGATTAAATTTTATTGTTCTTATTTTTTTCCTATTATTACATTCAAATGTATAAATAAAGACAGGCAGATGTAAAACCGTTCTTTAATGACTGCTTTCCAAAATCAGGCACAGATTTAAAAAGATCATTTTCTAAATTTTAATGTTTAACTTGTTGTCCTTTTTGATTAATGCTTTTTGTTATTATTGCTATCACGTTTACATATGCTATAATTTACAGATCGGCAGACAGACGAGGTATTTACAGTTTTGATTAAAAAAAATGCAACAAATTTATAATTTCAGTTATAAAATCATGCATAAAGATATAGCTGTTATGCTCAAATGTACATACAGTGACTCAAACAATTGAGAGTACACCTTACTTTTACTTGATAAATTCGACTTTCAATATAAATAACACATTACCGAAAAGTGCAAACATGTTTTTGTTTTTACACATAACAAATGGTTTAAATTAAAGTAAAAACAAAGAAAAATAAACAAAAAACTTCTACACTGAAGAGTTTCAGAAGCATTTTAAATAAACATATGCAGATTTTTGACTCAAAAAATTGAGAATACACCAGTGAAATTTTTGTAACATCTCGCATAGAAAGAAAGTATAAATATTTAGTTGCAGGTCCTTTGGCTTTTATAATGACCTCTAAACGTCGTGATACTGATTAGATCAATTTTTGGTGGTAACTGAAGATATTTTACCCCATTCTTCTTGCACCACTTGTTTTAAATGGATTTTGTTTCTAATTTTGTGTGTTTGGACCACTGTTTCGAGTGTGGTCCACAGATATTCAATGACATTGATGTCGAGGTACTGTGGTGATGTGTGTAACTGCTGTTTACTATGAAAAGACACCACATTTTGACGTTACATGCATTCTGTTTGAGGTCGTTGTCCTGCTGAAAAATGAAATTTCCATCTAAACCCAAATTTTTATATTGAAAATTGGATTTATCAAGAAAAAGTACCGTGTGCTCTCAATTGTTTGAGCCACTGTATATAAGTGAATAGACTTTATCTTTGTCAGTATCCGCCAAAAATTTGATGGAAATTTACAATTTTTACCAAATACCGAATTTTATCTGTTTAATTTATTGAATTTTGTAAAATTATAGTGCCTTCAAACAGATCGACAGACATTATTCTAAGAATAGATTTTTTCCGACTCGGTCAAATTTGAAGCTTAAAGATTCATCAAAATCTCAAACTCGTATTTTTGTGACGATTAAAATGTCGCGGAATCTTATAAAGCATATAATACCTGCTAAAAGTTACATAAGACCTGCCTTATCGAACGATTATATGTAAATTTATTCATTTATTTAAATCATTATCGCAAATATTGGAGGCGAAATATTAATTTCTCGTTGCGCCGTTCTATCGCGCCGTCTGTTGGTGTGTAAACAAGATTACTCAAAAACGTTTTTGCTAGACGGAGGCATTTCTAGATCGTCTTCTTACATAGACTTCGTCCCGAATTTGTAAATTTCTGACAAATTTTAAACAAAATTCAACCAGAGGAAATCTATCTATCCGAATATCCGAATACAAGTGAACTCGAGAACTTCAAAAATTAAACATCTAAGATAGATCAAATTCAGTACATAGGTTTAAAATCTAAAATATAAATCTATATTTTAGATTTTAAACCGATAACCGACTACACCCGATTTTGGAACAAAATATATTTAGCTGTTTCCCATGTGCTGGTCTATACTTCCGAATAGACCGACATAGACCGACATTCCGAATAGATAAACAGGAAAACTCAAAAAAAGCAATAATTTAGGTAAATGGAATTTAGTTCATAAGTTTTAGCATTTAAAATATAGATTCTTGTTCAATTTTGAAATAAATCTATCAAAAGGTCAATTGTTTGTCCTTTTTATTTTTAATTGGATGTAAAAGCATTACTCCAAATAAATAAAATTCGTTATGCAATCTTGTCACTAAAATTTTACCGTTAGGTCGAATTTTTGTTTCAATCTGTAGGGAAAAAAATGTTGGAATTCGATTTTATTGTGATTTGAATTTTAATCCCATGCCAGAAATTAATCATTAAAAAAATCCGCTAAATATCGCATTCAAAATTCACGCCAAATATTGTTATTTCCAAACTATTTTTCGCCAATGTCATGAAATTAATACACACGTTTTCTTACTATACTATAAAGAATGAAATTCTCATGTATGGGAATTTGGAAAGAAAAAAAATGAGCGTTCGTAGCATTTACGGCCTTAAGGTGTATGTACACACTTGAAACTTCGAAAATCGTTCAAAATATCGAATATTTTTTATTGCTTAATAATGTTCTCTGATCCTTTAGCTTTCAAACGATAAAGATGTTGTCAATATTCGAAATATTTCTCGAGTTATAATTATTTTTCTTGAGGTGCTTTCATTAAAAACTCTAGTTACGGTATTTTTAAAACTCATTTTATGAAGAATGATATTTTCCCACTATGTTGCTTGATTCAAACAATCATAACTCAACAAGAAATGAACCAAATACATTTATTTATATATCAAAATAATCTGTATGAAATAGCGGATGTTTTGTGCCTCAATCAAAGTTACATTTATAGAAATAAACTTTTAATAGCTATTTAAAAGTTGAAATTGGAGAAAAAATCTCGCTTTTTCTATTCATCGTTGATGAAAAAATTGTTAAAAAAACTATATATTTTTATAACTTGATTGAGGCAGAGAACATGAAGACTAATATTAGGCATCATTTCCAACTAGAATTGTGTGTCTGTACAAATTAGAATTTAAGATATCATTTTTCAAAAAATAGGCTAATTGGCTCATTAAATATTATTTATTTAATTAATAATGAGTGTAATACGATTTTTTTCTCACTGAAATGAGTTTAAACATATATTAATGACCTACTGTGAAATAACTGGATTTTTAAAGTTAAAATTTAAAAAAAATCTTCTAGTGTGTACGTACACCTTAAAGATTTACGATTTTATGCTGGGGAGGGGAACAACTGTTCTATTAGAGTGAATGGGTAAAAAATTTCAGAAGACTAATTCATGTAATTTAAAACTGCCAATATAAACAACAGGTAAATATATACATTTTCTTTTCTAAACAAAATCATCCATATGTAGCATTCGACACTATTTCGCATACTACTTAATAATGGTGTTATCCCCCTTCCTTCCCCTGCACATACAAATTGTGAAACTTGGTCAAAGCCGTGAAGGCCATGAGTACTCAGACTTTTGTTTTCAAAATCCTGTACATTTATTTTTTTCTGTTTATTAATATTTTTTTCATTTATTTATTTATATTTTTCTGTTTCAAAATTTAAACTGTCTATTCTTGGTAAATTTTATTATTTATTAATTATTTTTCAATGATACTTTTATTGTGGAATATTATGTAGGCTCTTCTGCTTGAGCCATTTAGACCTTCTCCACTTTTTCTTTTTATGTCTGCTCCTTTTTTTTTTCTTCTTTCCTTTGGCTATCTTTAGCTACTTTTACATCTAATACACACGTGTATGAAAGATTTTTTTTTTGAATAGCTAATCCTTTAATAGATATTTAAATTCTGTTGTTTTTTTTATTTTAATTACGAGCTTTTTACCGGTGTAACGCCATTTTTGGCATACACCTAATCATCATTAGAATACATTTTTTAGGGTTTTTCTTAAACCAATATGACGGCCGCCGTGGTCTGGTGGTAATGTTTCAGAACAGAGAGTTTCAGGTTCGAAACCCGATGCTACCGAAGAACCGTCGTGTAAGCGAGGCTGTTGCCCACCTAATCCGTCAGGGTCAAACGTCCTTCCGCTTGTGTGGTGTGAAAGCTTGGAGACGGGGGTGCTAGCTCTAATGCCCTCTTCATTATCTGACCGCGGTTTAAAATTGCGAGGTCCATCCCAAAATAGCCCTAGCGATGTTTTAAAACGAGACGCTAATATAACTAAACTAAACTTGAAAACCAATCTAAACAAAAAGTTGGCATAAAACTGCAATTTCAATAATAAGATGAAATATCAAATTTTATTTTTCTATTATATTTTAGAGATATTACGTTTATATATATACACAACGATAGACGGTCATCCAGTACATGAATTTAGTCCAAATTTTGAAATATATCCGCATTTAAGAAGATAAAATTCTAAATTTTATTTATTTAGCAACAAAAGTCATAGTATATATTTTCGATCAGGCAATTATAATGAAAGAATTTCGATCAAAATTTGAAAAAAGTGTACCAATTTGGTGTGAAATTCACATATCAAATTTAATGCGTCTGACTGAAAACGTTTTTTAGCTACTATGTTCACAGACTATATGCCTCCTGCAGGCGTTAAATGTGAAGATTCGTCAAAATCTTTAAGTTTAATTCTCTGGCTATTACAAGATTTTCTCTATGATTTCATATTTCTTTATAGGAATATAAAAATCAGAAGCACTGTGAAAGTAATAAATTTATATTAAGCGTATTGCCGTAATATTCCTGTATATAATACATGTCACATAATATTTTATATAATAAAGTTATATAATATGGGAATGTTCTTCTCTATCAATCAGTACCAACTACAATTTTTTTAATTATATTATACGAATCGACATTATGCGGGGGACTACTGTTTTTTCTTTCTATATATTTCTTACAAATAGCAGGGTGGTCTCAACAAAACTTTCTCCCGTACTCTCTAATAAAGGTGTTATCCCAGAGGACGCCATGCATGTCATTGGCGTACAATAGTGATGATATATTAACCTTTGGAATAAATTTAGCATTTCGATGGGATCTATCGTATCACGATTGGCCAATTATTTAGTCATTAATCCCTGGAATGAGGTTAATAGCATCTGAAAATCGAATTTGTGTTTTAGAAGCATTTTACACAACCGATGGAAACAAAAATTTGACTGCAATTGTCGTCACAAAATTCCATACCAAATTTGATATATTGAAGTCATTGCATCTTTGAGTAATCTTCTTCACATGTTTCTGAAAGTATAGACCGACAGGTGATTAATCCTAAGTTAAATCTGGCTCACAATTTGAAAGATGTCTAGACTATAGATGTTAGTTCTGTGTATCGAATTTAATCTATCTAGCTCTCTTCGTTTTGTAGTTATCGTGTTAAATTATATTCGAACGGCCGGATAGACAGACTTCCCCTGAGCAGATTTTGCAAAAATTTGATAGAAATCTGAAAATTTAGTATAAATACCATGCACCAAATTTTAACCCTCTATATCAAAGAGTTTTTGAGTTACCTTTGTCGCAGACAGACTGACAGACGGATGGACATTTAGTTTTTCGGACTCAGTGAAGTCTAAAATGTAGATTCATCAAAATCGCAAGTTCGAATTTTTTTTACGATTACTATACTTTTTCTAGACATAGTTTCCGTAAAAGTAAAAAGATGAAAAAGTACTGACTGCGCCTAAATAAGTATAAAATACCAAAAACACTTGGTAATCCGTTACCTAGGCAACCAAGTTCTAAATACTTTATCTCTCCGCCATAAACGGAATGACTGCAAACGATCCACATAACATGGAAGACACTTCAACATTCTTAAGTACCCTCTAGCCATCCCCGCCGGATGCCTTCCCTCCCCTTATCACACAACCACTTACCTGTCCAATTCTTCTGAAAACACGATGTTAACGCATGCTGCGCTATCGGAACAGAACAAAAAATGAAGCAAAAATACCGAGCACACGAAGTGACTTAATAGCCATAATGGTTCCCGTCTGTCTGTCATAGCTAGATCGGGAAGAGTTTGACCCTAATGGACAGTGGTCACGATACGGTTTCTACCTCTTGATCTTTTCGCAGGAAGGATATACGACGGAATTGAAAAGAATGATGTTCGCTCTGCTAAAGATTGCGTGAGAATAGGTTCTTTGTATTTTTTTTTCCTTTCATGTTATTGTCGAAGAATCGGGAACTGTTGATACTCTTTAGAAGACATCTGGCTGTTGGAGGCACACTAGATATTTTCCAGCGTTTCTTGGAAGATACTTAAGTGATGATGATAAAAAAAAATTGTGATGAGTTTCTAATAATATTTATCAGAATAAATACTTTTATTCGAAATTAATGCTGTTTACCTTTTTTACTTTTTCGTATACATAGTACCTAGAGTATAGTTCGTAAAGATTTCGAACTTCAGATTTTGACCAATCTCCACATTTTAGTACTCCCTATGTCGGAAAAACAAATTTTCATAAAATGACGATCTGTCTGTCTGTGGCAAAGATAATTCAAGACGCTTTGAGCAAGAAGGTTGGAATTTGGTATACGATCCTTACCTTAAATCTCCAGATTTCTCTCAAATTTTGTGTAAAATCTGTTCAAAAGAAGTCCATCTGTCTGTCAGTTAGAATATAAATTAACACGATAATTATAAAACGAAGACAGGAAGACAGATAAAGTTTGTTACACATTTTTAATATCTGTAATGTATACACCTGCCACATTTCAAACCAAATCCAATTATGGATGGAGTGTTTTTCAGTCTATGGTTTGGGATTTTTGTTATTACAAGTGCAACTTTGTACCAAATTTTTGTTTGAATCGGTTGAGAAATACATGTCTAAAAGATACATTCGATTTTTGGATATTATAAACGCATGCCAGGGATAAACTGCTTAATAAATCTTCAAGAATGACACAACAGATTCAGTAAAAATGTGAAATTCACAACAAAAATTAATATTTCGTAATTATTTTACGCCAATACCACGCAAGGCGTTCTCTGGCATGACAAGTGTATTAGAGAGTATACGAGAAAGATTTGGATAGAACATCCCGCTGTTTTAATATAAGCATCTTAATTGTAATATTGAAATTCTCTAAAAAAATCTCGTATTTCTCGGAAAATACTGAAATAATAATAGTAATTTGTCAGCTTAATATAGTAATATGGTTTCTATTAATATTTCTAGATAAATAACCTTTATATGGGATTAATACAATTTCTATTTTTATCAATATAAATTTTAAATTTCTTAATCACAAAATTCAATGTTGAAATTTCCCTAGAAAATTTGATTTTCGTTTCATTTTGTAAATTCTCGTGTTTCTTTAAATCTAATTAAGTGATAATTATGATTAAATAATGCCTATTGTGGAAAACAATAATTTTTTAAATCCTCGGGTTTTTTTTTTTTTTTTTTTTTTTGCAGTCCTTGTATTTTTTTGAACATATAGAACTGATCACTGAGATTTGATAACTGGAAACAATGAAATAACTTTCTAATAAATTTAATATTAGAGATAAATACTATTATATTTGTTTCTATATAATATATATAAAAATATAATATTACATTTATTTCCAAATAATATATATTTTTACTCCAAACAAGAGCTGTTTACTTTTATCCGTATACACTTCTTAAACATAATGCCTAAAGTTCCCACTTTCCAGAAAAACTTTCATTTTATTTATTAAAAAGTTCATATTTCTTAATTTTCTCATCCTATTTTATATTAAAAATGTCATAAATCAAATATTAAAAAATCCCGTACATAAGTGATAATGACAGTTCTTGAACTCAAAAGAATAATGTGGCTTTAAATTATATTTATGAACATAAAAACTTTTATTTAAAATAAATACATTTACTCTTTTGTCAATATCTTTAATCATAATGTTAGATTCTAAATTTGAGTGAAAAATTCTGGTGTTTCTTGTAAAAATACTTAATAGAAGTTAATCAATTCCCAATGTTGATTTTTCTATGGGAAAATTCTCATTTTCTCACAGAAAATCTCATGTTTTTTGGAAAATACATAACTGATAATGATGATCCACCACTTCAGAAAAATAATATAGTTTCTAATTATATTTCTCAGTAAAACTGCTTTTATTAAAATTAATGATATTAACTTTTATCAACATAAACATTCTAATCGTTATAACCAATTCTAAAATTCTCTTATAAAAACTCTCGTATATATTGTAAAATATTTACTTTATAATGACGATTCATCAGCCGAGAAAAATACGTGGAAAGAAATCTGCACTCATTTGCATATAAAAATGGATTTGAACAGTCATGCCCACTGAGTGGTACCAGTAAATAAATAAAATGAAATTCATTCTCCAAAATAGAGCCATTTCCAGTATATTGAATCCTTTGCTTTCTTTAGTAGAAAAAGGTGAATTCTTCAACAGTTTCAATAGCTAAAATTCTCCTAGAAAATTCTCGTATTCCAAATAAAATATTTACTTTATAATGACGATTCATCAGCCGAGAAAAATACGTGGAAAGAAATCTGCACTCATTTGCATATAAAAATGGATTTGAACAGTCATGCCCACTGAGTGGTACCAGTAAATAAATAAAATGAAATTCATTCTCCAAAATAGAGCCATTTCCAGTATATTGAATCCTTTGCTTTCTTTAGTAGAAAAAGGTGAATTCTTCAACAGTTTCAATAGCTAAAATTCTCCTAGAAAATTCTCGTATTCCAAATAAAATATTTACTTTATAATGACGATTCATCAGCCGAGAAAAATACGTGGAAAGAAATCTGCACTCATTTGCACATAAAAAGGGATTTGAACAGTCATGCCCACTGATGGTACCAGTAAATAAATAAAATGAAATTCATTCTCCAAAATAGAGCTATTTCCAGTATATTGAATCCTTTGCTTTCTTTAGTAGAAAAAGGTGAATTCTTCAACAGTTTCAATAGCTAAAATTCTCCTAGAAAATTCTCGTATTTCTTTGCAAAATATTTAAGTGATAGTGACGGTTTATCAGCAGAGAAAAATAAGAGGAAAGAAATCTGCACTCATTTGCATATAAAAATGGATTTGAACAGTCATGCCCATTGAGTGGTACCAGTAAATAAATAAAATGAAATTCATTCTCCAAAATAGAGCTATTTCCAGTATATTGAATCCTTTGCTTTCTTCAGAAGAAAATGTGCTGAGGAATTCCTCAACAGTTTCAATAGCTAAAATTCTCTTAGAAAATTCTCGTATTTCTTTGCAAAATATTTAAGTGATAATGACGGTTTATCAGCAGAGAAAAATAAGAGGAAAGAAATCTGCACTCATTTGCATATAAAAATGGATTTGAACAGTTATGCCTATTGACTGGTACAAGTAAATAAATAAAATGAAATTCATTCTCCAAAATAGAGCTATTTCCAGTATATCGAATCCTTTGCTTTCTTCAGTAGAAAAAGTGATAGTGAATTCTTCAACAGTTTCAATAGCGAAAATTCTCTTAGAAAATTCTCATATTTCTTTGCAAAATATTGATGTGATAATGACGGTTCATCAGCCGAGAAAAATACGTGGGAAGAATTCCGCACTCAGAATGGTTTAGGAGAGTCGTCTTCAATGACGCGCCCACCTAAATAAATAAAATAAAATTCATTTTCCAAAATAGAACTCGAATAAATAAATAGAATCCTTTTAGTTCAAAAAAAAATTTCAACAGTTGTAATCCTTTGTTCCCCTCAAAAGAAAAATTGCGTAACAGAATTGAATAATCTCGATACCCTTGAAACTATTTTAGTTGTGTGTTCGTCTCATTCAGAGCCGAGAACTGTCACTGTAAACTGACTATTCCCGCCAATTTTCAGAGAAATATTTTTAATTCATTCAGCATTTTTTCATTTTATTATTCTCGAAAGAAAAATCTATTTTTAATTTTATTATTGTTGAATGGCGACTTTTTAAAATGCTCATGAAAATTACACTTTTGATTAAAATCATTACATTTATACTCTAGTTCATGAAATTAATTGTTTGTTATTAATATTAACCGGTCACAGAGTTTTATCAATTTATCATATTGATCGATTATTATTAATTAATCGCCTTTGGTGACCAGCTAGTTCACCAGAGATATTGAATATATTTAATTTCTATTAAATCGTTTAGATATAACTTCATGTCCGTGATGTGGGTTATGCCTTGCGATGACGAAGTTTTAAGTCGAAAATTTAATACATTTCCTCTGCATTCACCTATGAAGAAATTATCATTTATTTTGCCTTCAATATATAAGAAATAAGTTTTTCAAAAATCATTATTTACTCTGACTTTTGGAGTACTCTGCTAGCTATTACTAGCTCAAACACAGAACATCAAATCATACTTAAAATTCAGTACCTACATCGTATTCAATTTCAGAATTGTTTTAATATTTTATTTTCTTGGATTTCTCCTCATGTTGATATCCAGAGAAATGAAAAGACGATGCTGCTGCTAAATCTGCAAACGAATTTCACATACAGCCTCTTCCTTAGGTTGATGTGGGTGCACATATTGAAAACTGGGTTTTTCAAAATTAACATCATTGGCTAAAAATTAGCTAAAAAATTGGTTTCATTAAAAAAACAATTTTTTAAACTTTTGATAAGGCATGAAATTTATCTTACTGGTGCAATAACATCATTGAAAGTTATCGTGAGAAAACGCCAAAATTTTGCATAACTCTTAATGAATAATTTTTTTTAAAAAAATAGCATCGAGATATTGCCGCATTGAAAAGAGGCAGTCGGCTCTCCATGGCCGAATGGTCATAGCACTGATCTCATAATCAAGAGATCGTAAATTCGAATCCCCCGCTAGAGACAATGCAATTCACAGTCTGTGTAAATATTTAATGCCTTGATTTTATGTTTTCCTTTATTTCATGTTCCAGAAGATTCTGGACATTCCTTTAGTTTATCAGACAAGTGTTCTGGACTTTTCTTACTGTCTCTAGAAAAGCATTCTGGAACTTTCCCTGCTAGTATAAAAGCAGAAGATCTGTCAGTCACTGTGTTCTGAGTTGAATTAAGAAATTGATTTAGCTCTATTTCTTGTATGTGTCATTGAATTCTACACTAGAGTACCTACGTGAAAATATTTTTTTACATCTTCCAAAGTATTTATGTGCCAAATTTGGTAGCTGCAGTGAAACGATCTGGCCTGTAAAATGACAAATCACACAAGTACACAATCTTTCGTTTTAATTATTAGTAAAGATAACTAATTAGTTTTTTTTAATTAATCTCTATATATGCAGTTTCAGGTTTTAAAAAAAATGACAAAAGGAAATAATAAAGCTTTCGATTTCATGTCACTTTCAATGAAGCTAATTTTAGTATTGCCTTTAAAAGATTTTAAATTTAAATTTAAAAATAATTTCAAATAAAATGATAAAAAGCGACAGATTTTTAACACAATCCAAATATTATTTAATTATCTCGTAATATTTTAAATTATAAAACTACATATTCTTTTAGAAAGTTAAAAAAAAAACAGCGAAAGCAAAACCTGCAAACGATAATTATTTTGGAATATTGCTGGAATAAGGCTATAAAATTTAAACAAAGATTTAAGGTTATGAAATTTAATAACTGAATTTGTTTGAAAAAAAAAAATTCTTGGGGATCCCTCAGAATTGAAGTGTCCTTAAATTTTTTCCCATATTGATATAGTTTAGCCTATTTAAATATATAAGTATTTATAAATATAGCGTAAGTTATAATACAAAAAAAGCCGGAGGAGACAACATTTCTTCTTCTTTAATTAAGAAATATTTATCTTAATTTATTTTGGATGTATTAATTGAATTAACATTTAAATATTTGTGACAAATATTATTGTCTATTGCGACACTATATCACTTGCGATTCTAGAATAATTTTCCACTCTTTGATAATAGAATTATTATGCAACAATTATTATGCTCTTTCTTGGACGATGTTTAAAGAAAGAGTCCTGATCATTTATTTCCACCTGTCATTCATATTTGAAACTTATTTGTGACATTCGTTTTTTTTCGTGTTCTAAAATGCATTCCATTGACATAATTACTAATTGCTTCTGCCGGCGTCCTGGCATAGGGAATCTGCGAATTTCCATTCTGTACATTACATTTATTATTATTATTATTATTTGCGATTTCAGAACTATTTCAGTTTATCCTTGATTTAATTAACTGAGTTTTGTATAATTTATTAATTTATTTAGAAAATGTTAATTTAGAATGCAAATGAATCTACTATAAAGAATTTCTCCGTTTACAAATCAATCAAATAATGTCTAGACTTTAACAGATATTCATATATCATTACCACGAGACGTAATTAAAATATATATATTTAAACTGAAATAATTTCAAAGTTCTAAGAAGTTTATAATAGCAAATGAAACACTCAAATTTGTATTGAAAAAGTTTTTGCATCGAAAAAGAATATTTGTTTTTATGCGAATGGCAACAGTGTGAATAAAGAAAAAGAATTGGATGTCGAGTTTTGTACGGTTGTGATTTATTTTAATTAACCTGTTTTATTGTAATTTGAACGAAAAAAAATATTATTACCTGATTTCTGTAAAACTTTAGCTTGATATCCAAAAATCAGATTCAGAAAATTTTAAATAAGATTGTATACTTAAATCAAAATAAAATAAATTTAATAAAAACCATTTTTAATGATTAAATCTACTTCTAAGAAAGTTTTTATTAATTTATTAAGCAATGAACTGTATTATTTTAATTAATATCTAATTTTCAGTATTTCAATATTATATCATTTTATTAGATATAATGCATTCTTGAAATATTTTTTTTCCTAAAATTCAATTCCAGGTGGCGCCAAGAGTTTTTAATCAAAATAAACTTATAATTCAATTCTAGAAATACTAATATAAAAATTTGCCATCCAGTTTAACACAATTGTATATAATTTCTAAACTCTGCCATATCAAGATTAGAAAACTTCATCTTTATTCAATTTTTCATCATTAAACAACTAAAGTCAGATAAAAACAACATTTAAAAAAGATTAAACAATTGAAAAACAGTTAAATAAACATATTTGAAAGACAAAATGAAATATTAAAAGTTTATTCAAGCAACTTTTAATAAACAAATTGTATGCAATGACACCTGCAATTCAAATCAAGTACATTCATTCTTTTACTTCAAGCAAAATCATGCGCTTTATGAAATTTGGAAGTGCATCAGTTGCGGAAGCGACTTGGAAGCATGCCTTTTCCGGACACCTGCCTCTGTGAAAGGTGAAACCATCATTTGCCTTAGATGTCAGATCTATCACGGTACTACAGGGATCGTATACAAACTGACCAAATGATTCTTTTTATTTCTGATTTTCAGACAGTTAATTACAGTTTTTGCAAGGATTAAGAAATTGACAATCCAATATGAGGTAACATCATTAGAATAATGGATTTCTCTCTAATTTAATTATTACAAAAAAAATGAAATACAATTTTTAACAAGGTTATTAAATGCTTGCTTATTTTTTTATTTCAATTTTAAATTAATTAAAACCGTTTTGAAAATATGGTTGATAAGGTGATGCAAACCATTATGTTCCTATTGTTTTGGGAATAAAGTAAAGAAAGAAAGTAAATTTCATGAAATAGCCTTTCAAAAACTTTTTCTTAAATAAATATCATTGATCACAAATTTTTATTGGCAGGGCATTCATTTCTATCGAAAGATCGTGATTTTGGAGTGGAACTATCCAGTAACTATTCAATCCAAAAACCAGTTCCTTGCATATTCCCCAGGATTACTATAAAGTAATACAAAATTGTCGAAAACATAATAAATTTTTAGTACGTGAAATGAAACATGGAAATTTATTTCCAACCCAACCTCTGGAAAAAGCGGTTTTAAAAAGAAAGAAAAATACCGATGGAGAAACCGTGAATTGATTAACTATATGTTGGATCAGATTTACAAGGGATGCACCATACAAAATGTTCAACAAAACTTCGATAGAACGAGATTTTGAATTTAAAATGATCGATTTCCCATCACAATGGGGAAGGTAAATAATTCCAAGTAATTTCAGAAATATAAAATTACCTTTTATATAAGAAAAAAAGGAGATTTATTAATCTGAAAAATACAAGGATATGATGGATTTATTACCATATATACCTCCCATTCATCATGAATTTTTTTTAAATAAATCTTGAATAAAATTCAAATTTACTGAAATATATAATTTCATTGAAATTCTTAATAAAACTGAATTGTTTGTTGTTATTTTATATTTTCTACTAGAATATTCTTGGTTTTGTTTCCCTTTTTATCAAATGAATAAATATTTATAAAAATTTGAATGGTATTTTGTTTTTATTCTTAAAAAAAGGCTGATGCAACTGAAATATTATTTCCCAATTAAATAAATGATTGCAATAATTCTTTAATTTTGAAAGTGAGGCAAGTTCATTTAGTTGTAACGGAACTCTTATTCTTTTAGTCATCACTGTAAACACTATTGGATTATAAACCTACATTATCTGGAACCACAAAATACAAAAAAAATATATCTATTAGTACTTTCCAATATTTTTAAATTTATTGAAACGCAAACCTTTAAATATCTCGCAATAAAAAAAATGGACTTGTCCCATTTTCAAAATAAACGACTCATATATTCAATTTTAATGATAAGACCACATATAAAATTCTATTTCTTATACGGTCAAGTCTTTGTGCGCATACAATCAAACCGTAGACGGATATAGTCAAAGAGGAGATAAGTCTCTAATTTTGATAGTTAACTAATATGATGAATTTCACTTGATTATGTTTTAATTATTAAGTATGACCGCAGATGGGCAGACACATAAAAGGGTTTCGACCAAATTCTAATGCAATTCTTCAATTTTTGAGTAAAAGACCACAGATTAAATCTTAGAAGTCCAACTCATTCCATTTTTGAGTTATCGCGTTGAGATTGAGTCAGATAGGTAAAATGAAAATCGTTTTTTATTGGTGGAGGGGAACTGGAAATGAGGAGGCTCAAAGTGTAGACATTCGTTAAAAACTTGGGATCGAAATTTTTTTCTCGATTCTAAATTTTTCTCTTTGTATACTTATAAAGTAAAAATATGCGATAAAGTGAAAACACGACAAGAAACAAAAATGTTACATTAAATATAGAATCTTAATGATAAGACCGCATTCCATTTTAAATGAAGTCAAGTCTTTATACGCAAAACGACATACAATCACACCATAGATGGATATGGTCAAATAGGTGGTTGAAGTATCTGATTTTGGTGCTAAACTAATATGGCGAATTTCACCTGATTATGTTTATGAAAATCAAATGACCAAAGACGGAGAGACAGACAGAAGTATTTCGACCAAACTATAATATAATTCTTCAATTTCTATGTAAAATATCACAGATTAAATCTCAGCAGACTCCGTTTTTGAGTTTTCGCGTTGACAGTGTCAGATAGATGATTGAAAATCGTTTTTTCTTTTTTTTGGTGGGGGAAAAGAAATGAGGACGGTCAAAAGTTTAGAGATTCGTTGAAAACTCGGAATTGAACTTTTTCCTCTATTCCAAATTCTTCTCTTTGCATACTTAAAAAGTAAAAATATACGATGTACAGAAAAACATTACATGAAATCAAAATTCTACCTAGATACAGAATTTTAATGATAAAACCACAAATAAAATTCAACTTTATATGTGATCAAGTCTTTATAGGCAGTGAGACATGGAGTCGAATCGTAGACATATATGGTCAAAGAGATGATACAAGTTTCTTACTTTGATGGTAAGTTAGTATGACGATTTTCACCAAATAATGCTTTAGTTATTAAGTTCATATAACCATAGACGGATAGACAGAATGATTTCGAACAAAATCTAATATAAACCTTCGTTTTTTGTATAAAAAATACCATAGATTAAATATCAGTCGTATATCTCACTCTTGGTTTGAGTTATAGCGTTGGCAGGAGGTCAGTTAGAAAATTAAAAATCATTTTTTGAGGTGGGTGGAGAGGGGGAAGTAATGGGGACGATCAGAAGTGTGGAAATTCATTTAAAACTCACGATCGAATTTTTTCCACGGATCTAAATCTTTCACTATGTATAATTCATTATAAAACAAAAATATACGATAAAGTAAAAAAGTTTCGTAAAACATCGACTCCTGCAGTATCGCTGCCCCGATAGATCTTAAAACTGGATGATGAGTTACAAAAACAAAATAAAAAGCCTTTCTTTGTGAAAAAGTTAAAGAGGGACTCGGGGTCCGTGATCTGTACTATCAACATCACCTGGACTTGTAATCACTCATATTGGGGGATCAATACTTATTCGGTGACATCTCCTATAATGCACGCATTCAAAACATTCCCTCTGGCGTCAAACATTTTGATCTACTGGCATTCTTCTCTTCGGAGCAATTTTAATGGAATTCTTCCAAATTACTCACAATTAACATAACTGATTATTTTTTCAATAGTTGTTGGGTTTGGAAATTAGTTTCTGGCATTCAATAGTAATAGTACATAATCGTTTGCAGAAATATTTCTATATCCATAATTTTTTTGAACTTTTAGGAAGTTGGGAAATATATTTCCATGGAATATTTTTGGCAAATAATTTCTCTAATTTCTTTTTAATTATATTCTAATTTTGAATAGAATGTTGGGTGAATGTTTTTCTAAATTGATTATGATTGGATAAAAGTCACAAATAAAATGCTCATAAATGAAAAAGCATATTAAGTATTTTTAATCCAATTTTATTCATATTAAGTAATGAAATATATATTAATTAATCAATTGTAACTCTTAAATTAATGAAGAAACTATTCTTGTATTTTAAATGCATTAACTGGACACATGTAAGTATTCCTCTGGCTTAAAATAATCTTTTTTTTTTCTCTCAACAATGTTTTTGAACATTTATTTAACATTTGTTATTATAAAATTTATAAATTACAAAATGCAAATTGTTCATGATAAATAGGAAACCACGTACACATTTTTCTGTAAAAAAATGGAAGCATAGAAAATTGTCTGTGTGCGTAGGTGTATGTGGGTACGTGTCTTTGCGTGTTTATCTGTATATGCCTGTTTCTCTCTCTCTCTCTCTCTCTCTCTCTGTGTGTGTGTGTGTGTGTGTGTGTGTGTGTGTGTGTGTGTGTGTGTGTGTGTGTGTGTGTGTGTGTGTGTGTGTGTGTGTGAGTGTGTGTGTGTGTGTGAGTGTGTGTGTGTGTGTGTGTGTGTGTGTGTGTGTGTGTGTGTGTGTGTGTGTGTGTGTGTGTGTGTGTGTGTGTGTGTGTGTGTAATTATATATATGCGTATAACGCTTTTACCATGTTATCTTGCAAGCAGAATAACTAGATTAATTTTGTTTGGATGTAAACTTTTTTGGAATATGTTGTAAGAAATGTAAAAACTTTGGATGAGTTCACAGATGGGCCATCCAGCCAAAAGGGGATGGAAATGTTTGGTGGATATAAATTTTCATTTCGCTATAACTTCCTTAATAATGAAGAATTAATGAATGAAGAATTAATGCCTCATTAAAGCGAAGAACTTTTGTATTTAAAATTTTTAAATAGCTGCAATTGCTTCGAAGTTAGGGGCTAAAAAGTAATTTTCAAGCTGCTAATTTTGACGATTTCCAACATCAAAAATTTATGTTTCCAGTTTCGAAAAAAAAAATACAATAAAACTTCTACTTTTTTTTTACTTCCATAGTTTGAAAGTGTTTAAATGCACGTGGTGTAAAAATTAAAAACTTGAATAAAACTAAGTAAATAAAATAAAGGAAAAGAAAGATTTAATGGCAACGTTATGTAAAAGTGATCAGATTAATTTCCAGAAGTTCCGTGTTTCTTAGGTCTTTATATGCATCTTTTAAAAATAGGCCTCATTATTCCGGAGCTTTTGTTAATTGGATAGTCCTTTGGTTTGATGTCTATCGCATTACTGAGTATATAATGTATTAAAAAATTTGTAATAATAAAAGACAATCGTTATGGCTTTATCCAAGTATGGGTACTTTTATTCACCGACTAAAAGCATTCAATTACCAATGATCTAAGTGCCAAAGAATATTTTTTTAAGATGATGGTAAATTTCCTTTTACTCCAATTAATAGGTATTACTGAAATATTTAAATGAGCAACAGATAAAATCTTAGTAACAATATTATTTAAGAAAAGCAGACAATTCTTTCCCTCCAATATAAATTAAAAATCAAACGATAAATTCATACTTCCTAATATCAAATGTTATTGTTTGCAATTAATTGAAAGATTAATATTTACAAACGATAATTAATTTATTCAAATAATTTTTAAATGCATATATTTTCTTTTAATTCTTTTCGACTAATACAAACTTTTGGCTTTTTCTAAAAACTTTGAAGATTTTATATAATATAAACTTTGTTACAAGCCAAGATTTGTATATTTTTTTTTATAATATTTGTACTTTGATATTATTTATTTTTCAATGAATACTGAAGTATTCGATAGAAATATAAGCATTACCTGTGTTTGCTTCAATATGTAATATCTTATTTTTACTTTATCGTATATGACGTATAGAGAAGATATTGCAAACGTCAAAAAATTCTAACTAGAGATTTTGATTAAATTCTTCGTTTCGGAGTCCGAAAAACATTTTTTTTTTTCATTAGGGCTATCTGCCAATCAGTTTGTTTGTAACAAAAGTAACTCAAAAAATTTTTGAGATAAAAAACGAAATTTCATATGTGGTTTTTTCCCATACCAAATTTGTAGATTACTGTCAAATGGTGAGCAAGTCAGTTCAGATGTGTGTTTGTCCGGCTGTTTGAGCACAAATGGACTCAATGATCACAAAACGCAAGAGTTCTGTAAACAAAATTTGGTACACAGGTTTAGCATTTAAAATAGAGGTTTGTAGGAAATTTTGAACCAAATATATCAACCGTTTGATCATCTTTCGGTTCGTACATTCTCCTGCATGTAGACGCGGTAATTCATAAACGTTATGACTCAAATAAATGAAATTCGTCAAGCAGTTTGTCGCTACAATTGTAGTTTCTTGTCAAATTTTGGTGTGAATCATAAACGTTATGACTCAAATAAATGAAATTCGTTAAGTAGTTTATCGCTATAATTGTAGTTTCTTGTCAAATTTTGGTGTGAATCAAAAACGTTATGTCTCAAATAAATGAAATTCGTTAAGTAGTTTGTCGCTGCAATTGTAGTTTCTTGTCAAATTTTGGTGTGAATCAAAAACGTTATGACTCAAATAAATGAAATTCGTTAAGTAGTTTGTCGCTGCAATTGTAGTTTCTTGTCAAATTTTGGTGTGAACTTGCAAGGTGTTCGTGGCCTTCTCAAAAGTCAACAATTATATACGGGTTGACGAGAAATAATTAATTGGATGGTATTGGAGAATGTTTCAGGAAGACCATTCCTATTGGTTTTTGTGTAAGGATTCAAATAAATTTAAAAACAATTAGATGAAAAGGAATATACCTTTCCCTTTCAGGCTTGCCTAGAGGAATTATTTGGTTTACATGTATGCGCATAACGAAAACTTTATTTAACCCATGCCATTATTTGAACTCCAACCCTTATTCAACGTATTTAAAAGTTTTGCTCATTTTTGTTGACTGCATGATCAAACTTTTTGACATGATTTTTATAAGTTTGATTATGCTAAATAGATTCTTTATGATTATTATGTAATTTTGCTTCCACTTTTTATTCAAAATACATATGGGTCTATTATAAAGTATGGTTTTACGCCCTCCCCCCTCGCCTCCCACCCCCTCATCCTCAGCTCTCTGTTATGGTAGTCCTTCCCTTGAAGTAGGGCTGCCACACGACTTCAACTCAACTCTAAAAGAGGTCATGATATGGGGTTGAGGAGGGGAGGCCGATGTTCGAAATTTAATCTTTTAGAGGCCTTTTAAAATCTGTTCCTGCTAGGAACTTGGGTCAAGACCGTCAAGCAGGGAGGGGATGGGGTTGGAGAACTTTATAAATGAAGTGGGGTGGATGGCTTTTATGAATAATAGTAATTGGGCAAATCGGGGGGGTGGAGGTGGAAGGGTTTTCACTGTTCCTCATCAACATTGAGTGAAAGGTAGTAGTATTTTTTTTTTCAATGCCTTAGTTAGAAAAAAAGGCCCAGAATGAAGGTATTACTCTTTGGATGGCAAACATTTTAATAGTGAGACTGATTGCCGCCAATTAGGGGAATATTTGGCGGGCTTTTAGGAGGAACCTTCCACGGCTTCCGGAATATTTTGTTCATTATGGGTAATTGCTTTGAGTTTGAATCTCAATGAAAACGTGATTCTATTTTCATGGCGGAAAAGAGGTGGATATTTAAAGGAAGTGGAATTTTTACAAAAAGTCTTGTCTTCGTAGATAAAATGATTGAGAGAATCCGATTTCTAATTGGGTCTTCTATAAAGAGACTTTATTACAGGCGTAAGTGCCGTAATAGGGGTAGCTACTTCTTTCTTATAAACCTGATGTATTTATTCAGTACTGCTTTATGAGTGAGTCACATGAATGTTAAATCTTATGTTTAAATCGCCACCTTGGTGATCATTTGGTTTATCGGAATTAATTTGTGCAAATGGGTTTCAACAAATGTTTATAAACATTAAATTTTGAAAGACTCGTACAATTTTACATCCAAGTCTTACGCCATTCTATTCATGGTACATTGCATTTCCCAAATTTTCTGCCAGTATCTTTATATATTTAATAATAGCACAGAAATGAAAAGTAGTATATAAATGAATTTAAGATATCTCGTAGTCACACTCTTTCAGCGAAATACAAATTAAACACGACATTTTTTTTTTTTTTTTTTTTTTTACTTTTTCGTATGCTTGGTATAAAGAAAGTAATCGTCAAAAAATTCGAACTCAAATTTTGACGAATCTCTACGTTTTATGCCTTCATGAGTTCGAAAAACACATTTTTGAAAAATGTCCATCAGTCTGTCTGTGACAAAGATAATTCAAAAATGCTTTGAAGTAGACGGATGAAATTTTGTATACGATTCTTAAGCCAAAGTTGTATTTTTTTTTTTTTTTTTTTTTTTGTAATTTTGAGAAAAATCCGTTCTGGGGAAGTCTTCTGTCTGTCCGGCTGTTCGAATATAAGTTAATAGATAAAATTCGAAGATAAAATACCGTGAACAGATTTAACATCTACAGTACCAAATATTGAGCTAAATATAATCAGAGGTTGGCCATCTGTCGGTCTGTATTTTCAGAAATATCTAAACGCGATAACTTAAAAAACTCAATGATTTAAATATACCAAATTTAGTCATTTTGCATTAGTTTTGTTCGGTTCGGTTGGTAAAAACGCGTCTAAAATGCAAATTCGATTTTCAGACAC
Organism: Argiope bruennichi; assembly: GCF_947563725.1. Classification (NCBI taxonomy): domain Eukaryota; kingdom Metazoa; phylum Arthropoda; class Arachnida; order Araneae; family Araneidae; genus Argiope; species Argiope bruennichi. The sequence continues at coordinate 51,768,688 of NC_079161.1, read as the reverse complement.
TATTAACCGCATGCCAGAGATTAATAAACTAGAAAATTGCCAAGGATTACACAACAAATAAAGTAAAGATGCTAAATTCACGTCAAAGTTTTTCACAACTATTGTATGCCAATGTCGTGTAAGGCGTTTTCTGGGAGAACACCATTATTAGAGAGTATGCGAGAAATTTTTTGGGAGACCATTTCTGCTGGTTTATATTTTTTTATACTAGTTACGTCAATCATTCCTTACAGGAGATGCTCGTTAATTGAGTTAATGATTGTATTAATTTATTATTCGTAACATTACAATTTTTCCTTTTCTAAATATTTCGATTATCGCATAAAGTTAAACATGAAATCCATTTTCATTTAGGTTTTACAACCACATTTTGCTTATGAATTAATATTGTTATTTCCATGAAATGGAAATTCCAGTCGAAAGAGCGAGTAGTTGCTTCTCACAGAAATACAAAATCCGTAATTTACCTTAGATATTCGATTTAGTGCCGGGCCGCTGTGGCCTGGTGGTAAGGTCCCCGCCTCGAAACCAGAGGGCTTCCGTCTCGAGACCCGCTTCCACCGAAGAACCGCCTTGTAAGCGGGTCTGGTGCACGTTAAATCGGTCGGGGCCAAATATCCCTCCACTGGTGCGGTGCTGAAGTTTGGAGAGAGTGATGCCAGCTCAAGTTCCGTCTTCGTCCTCTGACCGCAGTTCAAAATTACGAGGTCCGTCCCAAAACTGCTCTAGCGTTACTTTAAAACGGGACGTTAATGTAACAAAACTAAACTAAATTAAACTCGATTGAGTGCCAGTGCTCTCTGAGAATAAGAAAATCGGAGTATTTAGAGACCTTCTATAGAACTAGCATGAAATGAGTCGGAAAATGTTTGACAGTGTTTGCAGTAAAAAATTCCAGACAGAAAAGTTTACCTCAAATTGTTGAAAGAAATCCTTCCAAAGTTTGTCTGTAATTTCACCATTACTGTCATTTTATTTTTTGCATTTCTATCAAACTGGCTTCCTTTGGTGATTATCTTGTGCCTTCTAGATTACTGAAATCTTTTATGCTATTAATCAATTAAAGCGGAATGTATTTTTTAAACATTCACCTGGTTATTTGAAAAGACAGAAAAACATAAATTTAATTTGAATTCATCTGCTAAAAATTAAATAATATATATGTAATGAAATAAAGACGGAAACGAAAATCACATTTCGGAATTAATGTCCAATTTTTTTTAAATCTTAGTTATAATATTAACAAAAGCACATGACTTCTTGTGTACAGCCGACCACCCCGCCGCCACTGAACGAAGCAGAATCGACAGCATAAAAGTTTATGACTGAATGTTTCGACGGATGGATTTGAATTTAAGCATAACATTAAGTATATTGTTTTAAATACTGTATCTAAATCTTAATTATAATATTAACAAAAGCACATGACTTCTTGTGTACAGCCGATTACCCTTCCACCACTGAAAGAAGTAGTATCGACAGCGTAAAAACACATGACTGAATGATTCGACGGAGGAATTTACATTTAAGCATAACATTAAATACATTGTTGTAGATAGTGTATTTATTTAAATTAAAAATATTATAAATAAATAAAAAAAATTACAAAAATGAAATTTCAATTTCAATTTTGTCCAAATATCAAAACATATATTTAAAAAATATATCGAGTTTTTGGAATTTCAAGATAACTCAGAAAACATTCTTGAAAGATAATTGTTTTCGAAGATATGGACACCAATTTCCATTGTTAACTCATAGCGATTATCCATCTGAAGACGGTTAAGCCTAATTCCGCTCTAGATGGAACTTTTTATTTGGCGTCTATTTCTTGATTTCTTTTGCATCTTGTTACTTTTGACTGAATGGAATTTTGCATGCACGGAAAATCTCTCCGGAGCATTTCTAGTAATATTTTTCAACTCCTGTAATTAGCGTAATTAGCGTAGCTAGCAGTAAAAACAGTCAATGAAGCCGCCTGAAACTTTCGCATAACGATTTTTTTGTCGATATGCAGCAATTAATAAATATTTTTATTACTATTTTTAGAATAAGTTATAAGTAGCATTGCGATAAGTGTTTTTCCCTTTTCTCTTGTTATGATACTAATATATTGATCTTACGAAATTCGATTATTGTTTTCAATCAGTTAATGTTATCAAAATTCATAAATACCAAAGTGATCACATTAAATTGAAGACTATAGTTAAGTTATAGTTATATATAGTTAAGTTAGTTATGAAGGGAGTTATGTTATATTTGCCTATGAATATCAAATGAAAACGATAATTGAAAAACACAAAGAGTTATACAGATGAAAACTGTTCTACAGATTTATCAAGTTGCAGATTATTTGGTTCAGTTTTAAAATTTGAGTCAAATTTGTCAGTGAGTGGATCATTCGTTAATATGCCTTTTTCGCGTGTTTTTGAACACGATAACACAAACTAAAATGACGTCGATAAATAAAATTTAGTATGTAATTTAGTGGTCAAAATTGCATATCTGTGTCCGATTTTAGATCCAGTAAAAAGAGAGTAAAGCTTCCAAAGTGCATACTCAAATATCTTCATTATATAATGAAGAACAAAACGCTCCATGTTGTCTAAGGAGTGAAGACTCTCACGCTTGCGGACTGCCGTAACTTTCTAGGGTTTGCTAGCTTTTCCCTAAACTCACCATTCTTGCTGTACATGAGGCCGCGGTGGCCTGGTGGTAAGGTCTCGGCTTGTGAGCCGTAGGGTTTCCTGGTCGAGACCCGATTCCACCGAAGAACCGTCGTGTAAGGGGTTTCTGTTGCACGTTAAATCCGTCATGCCAAACATCCTCCCGCTGGTGTGGTGTGGTGAGGAGAGAGGATCCCAGCTCAGGTGTCGTTCTCGTCATCTGACCGTGATTCAAAATTACGAGGTCCGTCCCAAAATAGCCCTAGTGATGTTTTAAAACGGGAAGTTAATATAACTAAAACTTAAAAAAAAAAATCTTGCTGTACATGTAGGGCAAAACAGGGAAGAAAGTGCTAGATCGTGCGAATAACTGAGGAAAACAGAGATGTGAATACTCCAGTTGGTTCCATTGAGGTTTCATACTTTTTAAATACTAAATATGCAAAGATAAAGTTATGTAATCACGAAAAAATTCGTCCTCGAAATTTTGTTAATATATGCTTAAAATACGACGTGTTTTAAGTTTCACTGTCACGATGTATTGTAAGTCTTCGGTGAACAGCTGGTTTGCCAGAGATAAGGTTGTATTTAGTTTCAGTTAAATGACTAAGATATAACTTTATGGCCATGAAACTATCAAATTGTCAGATATTAAAGTCGTGTTATTTTGTTTAGTATATATGTTTTATTAATTTAGGTAAGGATCCTTTTAATGGAGACCATTCAAATAGCGCCACAGCTTTATCAAAAACCTTGAACGTGTTATTCATTTATCTTTTAAATGTCACGATACTGTATCTCCATTTTCGTCTTATAAATTACGCAGATATTAAACAGAATGTTCCTTTCTCAACTCTCAGCAATATAAGAAAATCACGCGATTAAATATTTGATAAGTTGGCGTGGTGGGAAAGTTTAAAGAGGGCATGCCAGTTCAGGTGTCGTCCTCGTCATCTGACTACGGCTCAAAATTACGAGGTCCGTCCCAAAATAGCCTTAGTGTTGCTTTAAAACGGGACATTAATATAACTAAAACTCTAAAACTAAATTTGATAAAACGATGTGAATTTCAAAAAACATATAAGCTGTTGTTGGAAAACAGCAAAAAGATATTTTTTGAAAAATTGCCAAATTTTTGGAAAAATTGACTACTATTAAACTGGCATCATTAAAAATTTCTTTTTTAAAAATTCCCAAAATTCTGGAAAAACTTTGACTACTATTAAATTGGTACCATTAAAAATTTCTTTTAACAAATTTTTTTGTAAAGATGCAAAATTTATTTTTGTACAATTATAATTTTGGGAATTATCGCGAGGAATTTCTGGAATTCAGCTTAATTTTTACTTATTTAAAATTCTAATTAAATTTTTTTAAACTGCTCGGAGATGCCCTCTAAAACGCCAAATTCTGTATCAGTCAGGCAACACCATACAGAGATAATCCAATGCAGAAAATTGTTTAAAAAAATTTTTATATCTTGAATCCAAAATTTTATGCAGATTTGTAGTATTAATGACAAGGTCAAATATCAAATTTCTTTTTTTAAATCATCGTGTTTTTGAATTTTGAGTCATCACGTTCAACACTCCCTAATATATATATATATATATATATATATATATATATATATATATATATATATATATATATATATATATATATATATATATATATATATATATATATATATATATATATATATATATATATATATATATATATATATATATATATATATATATATATATATATATATATATATATATGATGTTTTTCATCTATTTAGCTATTTGCGTTTTTGAATTATCATTTTGACTTGGGCATGAACGAATGAGCAGACAGACTTACCTTGGATGGGTTTAAGTCACAATTTGGTACAGATAATACACATGAAGTGACTAAATTTTTCTAACTAAACTAAGCTAGTCAACTAACTAAATTTTTGAGTAACTAATAATTGAGTAATTTAATAGTAGTGCACAGATCAACCGGCAAAAAGACAGACATGATTCCACATATGCACTTTTTGAACACACACATCCACATATGCATATTTTTATACCACATATGCATATATGTAGAAAATATGCACATCCACATATGCACATTTTTATACCACATATGCATATATGTAGAAAATATGCACATCCACATATGCACATTTTTTTACCACATTATCCATACATACATATGCACATCCATATGTATGTATGGATACATACATATGCACATTATCCATACATACATATGCACATTTTTTTACCACATTATCCATACATACATATGAAAATATGCACATCCACATATGCATATTTTTATACCACGTTATCCATATATATATATATATACCACATATGCATATATGTGAAAAATATGCATATTTTTATACCACATTATCCATATATATATATATACACCACATATGCAAAATATGCACATCCACATATGCATATTTCGGAAGATGTGAAATTTCGAGATTAATTAAAATCTCGACAGCAAAGGTGTAATATTTTATTGTAAAATAGTAAAGGACAACTCTCAAAAAAAATTTATTTTTAAACATTTCCTTTTTCAAGTAGTTCCATAACACAACGAAGAATCAGCGGAAATGCTCTTCCCAAAACGTTCTTGCATATTTTACAATAAAGAAATTATTCCCCTTCCGCAAGCAAAATAAATAAAATAAAATATATAAAACATTCTTCCATGTTGTAGACCTCGGGTAACACCGGAAATTTCTTTCAAGCATTGATGAACGATCGTTACAAAATATGATATTTATACTGATTCTATCGTGAGAATACTGATTTTACTAATTCCATCGTGAGAATACAGTATATTTTGCATGCCTTTTGGCCATGCAACCGACAATAAAATTAGACATTCAAATACAGTTGCAGTTATAAGAAAAATTGTTAATGCGTTTATTAATTATTGCATTTGTATGAATGCGTGCATACATATTAATTATTGCATTATTAATATGTATGCGTGCATACATATTAATTATTGCATTTGCATAAGTACAAACTTGTAGATAGCCAACCGCTTGAAGGATTGAAATCAAAATTTGATAAGTATTTATAATCGAAATGCTTCTAAATCAAATTTTATTTACGTAACTCTTTGTGTTTTATAGTTATTGAGTTCACCTTGTACTTGAACAGCAAGACAGACGGACTTCCTCGAAGCAGCTTTCGTTCAAAATTTGACAGAACTCTTCCAATTGGTCATAATTCCATACATCAATTTTCAGCCGTCTAGCTCAAAGCATTTTTGAGTATCGTGTTCGCACACAGACATATTTCCAAAATTGTATTTTTCGAATACAGGGTGATCGGATTTAGAGAATCGTAAGTTCGAAGTTTTTAATGTTTACAATACTTCCTCTATATTTCGCATACAAGAAAATATAAATCGAATGTTTTAAAAATTATCTAATTTTAATGATGATTTAGATTGAAAGTTATTTCAGATTGATGTTTGTGATGTAAAATCGACGTTGTGAATTTATTCCATTTAGATTATTACATTTTTTGACCTATTGCATTTGTAAACAAACAAACAAAAAAAAAACAAAAAAAAAAAAAAAACACCCTCATTATGATTTGATTGAATAAGAGAACTTCAAGAGAAAATTCGTTATCGTCGCTGTAAATGTTGCTTTCTATATGAGAAGCCTATACTGTCAAAAAGCAAACCAAACTTTTCAAGCTCCCTAGAAAAAACTGTTAATATTGGTACGGCTCCAAAAGATGATATAAAAATGAAAAATTAATAATTTACTACTGATTTGCAATTAATTTACAAATGAGTAGTAAATTAATTTAGCACTGATTATTTCAAAAAATATAACATCAGTACTAATTGGTAATTCCTCCTTAACCCTTTAAAGGGACATTTTTTTCTAGCCATATTATGTTAAAATATTTTTAGGCTTGAAATTAGAATAAGAAAAGGGATTCATTTAGCTTATTAGATAAATTTAATTTGATTAATTAATTAATTAAGTTAGTTAATAGTTAAGTAACAAATCAAAACACATCATTTTGTGTAAGATAAAAAAACTGAAGTCTCTAAGTTTCTGTCTTTCTAAAAAAATTTGTCAGAACTGATGCCAGCCTACGTAAATTAATACAAAGGTTGATAAATTTGGTGGGAAGCGTACTTCCCACGGCCCTAGAAAGGGTTAAGTTACAAAATTTTCAGTTTATTCACAAATGTGTACTGAACTAAATGTCTTCGATTTTCTTCCTTTTATGACAATTTTCTATATTATAAAAATAAATAAATAAAATCTTTAGCCCTTTCTAGATAAATTGTTTTCACAGATAATTTGGTAAACAAAATAGACTTATTAGTTGGTATCTTATTAGAATAGAATAACCAAATTTTGAAAGCTTGTAAACACTATATATATTCATATTTGATTTTCATTCCATTCATTGCAGATGTTTGAAAAGATGAAAATTTTCTGACTAGTCATAATCATGATTACCTCTGTTTGTTCAGCATGGTATGGCATAATTCATTTGCATTTGAAAAATAGTTTAAAAGTTCCGGAAGCTTTTGAACTTCATAATATATTCTCTAAATTATTTGACTTTAGAACTCATGATTATCTTGTTGTTATTAGTTGGTATCTTATTAGAATAGAATAACCAAATTTTGAAAGGTTGTAAACCCTATATATTCACATGTGATTTTGATTCCATTCATTGCAGATGTTTGAAAAGATGAAAATTTTCTGACTAGTCATAATCATGATTACCTCTGTTTGTTCAGCATGGTATGGCATAATTCATTTGCATTTGAAAAATAGTTTAAAAGTTCCGGAAGCTTTTGAACTTCATAGTATATTCTCTAAATTATTTGACTTTAGAACTCATGATTATCTTGTTGTTATTAGTTGGTATCTTATTAGAATAGAATAACCAAATTTTGAAAGGTTGTAAACCCTATATATTCACATGTGATTTTGATTCCATTCATTGCAGATGTTTGAAAAGATGAAAATTTTCTGACTAGTCATAATCATGATTACCTCTGTTTGTTCAGCCTGGTATGGCATAATTTATTTGCATTTGAAAAATAGTTTAAAAGTTCCGGAAGCTTTTGAACTTTATAGTATATTCTCCAAATTATTTGACTTTAGAACTCATGATTATCTTGTTGTTATTAGTTGGTATCTTATTAGAATAGAATAACCAAATTTTGAAAGCTTGTAAACACTATATATATTCATATTTGATTTTCATTCCATTCATTGCAGATGTTTGAAAAGATGAACATTTTCTGACTAGTCATAATCATGATTACCTCTGTTTGTTCAGCATGGTATGGCATAATTTATTTGCATTTGAAAAATAGTTTAAAAGTTCCGGAAGCTTTTGAACTTCAAAATATATTCTCTAAATTATTTGAATTTAGAACTCGTGATTATCTTGTTGTTACCTTGTATTTTCCTTAGCTCTTGCAACGCCATTAATCTGAACAAATCATTCATTCAGTATCTTACATCAAATGAACAGATTAATAAAACTTTGATATTCATGTCTGTTGAACATTGATCAATTTTACATTTCTCTTTACAGTAAATTTTTATATATGTTTCCATATAAAGATTCTCATTGATATACGTTATAATGTACAGAAAATAATCAGTAATAAATGTCTCTTTAATTTAGTTATATTAATATCCCTATTAGGACTATTTTGGGATCGACCTCGTAATTTTGAACCGCGGTCAGATGACGAGGACGACATCTGAGTAGGCATCACCTCTCTAAATTTCCACATCCAAGATCTAAGGCAGCTTTCAAATTATTTCCATCTTTCTTCTCTTCGCCAATGGCACTGTAGAGAGAAACTTCAATTCTAGCCAGCCAGTAAATCTAATGGTAAATATTCGAGTGCATTCCTTTCACCTGAGGAAGTAGCTGAGATACAATGTTATATAATATCTATGACAGCTTTCAAAGTATTTCTATTTTTCAACACTACGCCACTGGATCCGAATAGGGTAACTTTAATTCTAGCCATCCAGTACGTGTATTGGTAAATATCCAGAACGTTCCTCCCACCTGATGACAAAACTCACGTGATGCAACGCTATCCAACATTTACGACAGCTCTTAAAGTGGCTGCAGAAATTGCCAATAGCCCAAATTTCTCCTCCCTGGCAAGTATAATCACCTTATAAATAACTCAAGTTCCATCAGAGCTCCACTTTTTGACACGCAATTTTTCCCCCTGTTGCATACACCTGTTAAGTGAAGGAACTTCTTTTTTGTTTTGTTTCTTTTTCCCTGCGTTTTTAGGAAGTATTTTATGACACATTACGGTGAGGGTTTTAATCGAACTGACACGAAATTCCGTTTCGTGTTTGTCCGATGTGCGTGTCCCAGTGGTCATTTCTGTCATGCCAGCCGTTGACAACTCTTGCGGTTTCGCTTTCACACACTCCCTTTTAAGCTGTGCTGATTTACAGACGGTGGCAATCAGAATAAATGTCTCCTTTCGGTGCTTGGTGAATACAAAATGTATCAAAACTCTCATTTAAAGTACTTAAATTAAGTGCAAGCTTAAAGTTACAGCAAGATCAAATCTTTAAAAACTAAGAATTCTATACTAATTCTGACACTCAGCATTACATCTGACACTCAGCAGCACGGTTTCGACAAAATACTTTTAAATGTTGTTTTTACTTATGGCACTTGTATAATCCCGGTAAATTCAAATCAGCAATTTAAGCCGAGTTTGTGCAGTAGCTTCTGAGGGTAAAGGCCCCTGAACACCCGAGGCAGAAATCTGACTTCTAGCTTATGAAAACGACACTCACACACTCAATTACACAACCCTTTTTTACAGGAGGGGCTCTTTCACACACCTCACAAATAGAACACAGAGTAAAGAACAACAATGCATGAACCAGGACTCGAATCCGGGGCACTTAGATCAGGGGAAGACGAGCTACACCTAGGCCATGAGGCCGGCAATAATTTTAAATTCTTTTGTCAATAAGTATACTAAAATCAACATAGCTGTCATAGTTTATTCCGGGTTTTGTAATATAAGAGACAATGGCTGCTGTGAAAGAATCTAAAATTATGTACAAGACCACAGATATAATGAAATAAATAGTGCCAAGCATAATCGGCATTATGGTGAAAATATTTAATGAGCGCCTTTATACAGTGACGGTAAAAGAAAAAAAATGGCTTATGGTTAATTCTTAAATTGAAGTTTTATAGTTCATAGAAATCTACAATTAAAGTGAAAAAGATAAACGAAGTTTTGTTTGTCTAGTTTGTGAGTTGTCGTGTTTGAAGAAAGACATAATTTCAAAAATGATTTTATTCCCTCATGTAAATAAATCTAAAACACACAATCAAAATCTCGAGTCTGAATTTCCTGACAATTACATGATTACATTTTTAATCGACTTAAAATATCTATATAAATAAAATGATAGCGTATGTGGCAGAGAAATAGAGTTTATTGCTAATAACCGAATGGCAACAGTTCATATATAAACAAAATATCATACGAATTTCAGACTGTTTCATACCAGACTTTAAAAATGAATGAAATGATCCTTGATCCGAACCAATGAAATTCACGCGAAATCGCGCGTCATCATGACGTCAGAAAGAAATAAAAAAACAACAGATTTGGCGGTAATTTTTTTAGTAAAGCAATTTACACAATATATATATATATTTTCTTTTTTTGCAAATTAAAATATCCTTTATTTTACAACAGAACTTTTATTTAACAGGAGAACTAAATATTTAAAACAATGCACATTTAAAACTAAGATGTGCATATCTTTCAATAAAAACTGTGCATAATTAAGACAGACAAAAGTATATTCCAAAAAACACAAAGATGCTTCAGTTGTGGCCAAGATACTTAAAAGTTTTAAATTTTTACAGCAATCTTTTTATAGCAAGTTCACAAAATTAAAATTAAATATTATTCTTTCCGATTTCAGTAATTGTTAATAATTTGGGAATCCTTTTTAATATATTAATGGTTCGTTACTGCTACTGCTATTCTTTCCTAAACTCATTTTCTCAAAGTACGACAGCATTTATTTTAAAAGTAGTCTAACAGTTTAAGTTAAAACTTATACATTTAAAAAAATTTATTATAATCTTTACGATATGGAGCCAAAAATTATCTATATTTTCAATTACATAAACTAAAAATTTCAGCTAAGCCAAAATTAATTGAGGATTTGGTTGACATGGGTGATAAATCTAAAGCCTATTATTTTGCTGGGTCAGAATTTTTTCAGCATCATATTTTTCATATAAATAATATCATATATTTCATATAAAATACCATTATTATTTAATCAGTTCAATAATACAGTATACTCATACCCATTATGACTTAATAATGTTCACAACCAAAGTCTTCTGTTTGTTTTTCTCGTATTTTTTATTTCTCTCTGACGTCATGATGACGCGTGATTTCGCGTGAATTTCATTGGCTCGGATCGATCAAAGATCATTTCATCCACTCGCTATCTTTAAGGTCTAGTTTGTTTCATTCATTGAGCATTTTTACAGCTGTAATGAATCAAATGCTTCATTTTTCTAATTAATGGACACCAAAATATTATTAGAAGTGTTTCAAAGACAGTTCGTCATGTCACCAAAGAGGACATTCAGTCATAGGAAAGAAGATATAAAAGAAATCAAGAAAAACGTTTCAAGCAAAAAGTTTAATAAAGTCCAAAAAATCGGCTAATTCACTGCCACTGTGGCGATTTGTTATGAGCGAGGATCGAACCTCAGACGCTAGGCTCCATAGCCGCGTAACATAATCACTAGACAAAAGTGATCACCTCTGTACAAAGGCTGTTAACTGACTTATGAAGCTACGTTATCAGACCAGATACGTTATCGAATTAAGTTTAATGGACGGTTTCTCTCCAAGAACGCCAAAATCGTGCCATTCGCTTAAAACTCTCTAAAGATCAATAATTATGGATGTATACCATAAATACTCATAAACTGTTTTTAAAGTTGCAATAAAAAATTGTCACTATTCTATTTGGTGATAAATAGCTCCAAAAATTTTCAATTTTGTTGTTCGTATATTAATCTTAAATCTATCCGTAATCGTTATGACTTGCCTACGGAAATTTATTTCCATTTCTTTTTAAATAATTATCTTATGAAAATGATTTTTGTACTATCTTAAGAATTAAAAAAATTACCTTTTTTAATTATATAAATTACATTTCTGTACAATTTTTCATTTAACTTTAATAATATTTTTTAATTCAATTTTATACACTATCCGAAAAAATGTTTTAAATGCTATGCACGAATTCACTCTCCGTTCAAACATTCAAGCGCGTGCATTTGCCAATCATTAAATCAGTAGTAAGATTTCCACTTCCCCTTTCTTAATGCGAGTTCGCAAATTGTACAGACTAAGTCTATGGCAAAGGATACCGACGTGCTCTGATTGGTTTAAGCTTTGTTTGTGTTTGGCAATGTTTTGCCAAAACGATGCCATACTGAAATATATTTTTATAAAAATAAATAAAATTTGTGAATTTATCCCCGCCCCCTATTTTTTACGGTTTACATGTAATATTAATCTGGAACACATATACAGCAGAAAAGATGAAATCCTGAAACCTAAATTCAGGAAATATAAAAATTGCAATTTATTAAAAATATTTTTTTGTATGTATCTTCTTAATATTATTTTGATATAACAAAAAAAATTAGCTACGGAATCACATATTCCGTTAAAGCTTACATATTTATACGTTTTGGGTATTAAGTAATTATCTTCCCATATGTAGTTGATGGGAAAGTAACAAACGTTCAGCAACAAGTTTGAATGACTGCATAAATTATCTAATAAAGGTACGAAAATCATAGAAAAATAAGAATTATTTAATTGCTGCATTATATGTTGAGTAATTACTTTCATTTAGTTTTTATACTTCTGTGCATAAATAACATTAGTTACTTGTATTACTGGTATTATTAGTAATATGTATTATTATTATTAATAATTAGTATTAGCAGTATTACTAGTAATATTTAGAGAAAACAATTATATTAATAAAAATTATATCGTGTTGATATTCACTCGTATATTCCATAAAACTAATGAAAGGTACAAGGTTTGAGCCAAATAAGCGAAAACTACATTATTATGAGTGCAAAGCATTGCCAAAAGATGCCAAGGCTTAAACCAATCAGAGCACGTCGGTATCCTTTGCCATAGACTTAGTCTGTACAATTTGCGAACTCGCTTTCTTAATATATGCACTTTGTAATTTGCAGTAAGCTATTTTAATTGAATTCATGTGTTTTAGTGACATCAAATGCTGGGCAGCACAACCTTGGTGGCAGTGCTTCTGAGACACTACTAAATTTCACACATTACCTATAGACGTAGCGCCACAACGCATAATTATAAAATTATGTGATATGACATAACGGATTAAGCCGTTTTCATCGTAATGCGATCTGTCGCATCATTTTCATGAGCTTGGCGCCTGAGGGCGTACTGTTCATCAACGTGTTTACAACCTAAAAACCTGTAATCTTGGCGAACAAACTGGTCGCCAAAGTCTGCTAGCATTTATGAATGCTGAAAAAGTAAATTACTCAAAATTTCAAAATATTTAAATCTACAAATTGATAAATCGGATCCCTTCATTACAGTGCAGCAATTGTTTGTGGACAACTATTAAAACTGGTTTCAAAATATAGCGTTTTTACCTGAAAAATTACAAGGAAATTAATTAAAATCAAATTAAATTAACACAAAATAGACAAACATTCACAGTTTCCAGTGTTGTTTAAAAATGCTTCCACATAAAGTCCTATTCAACTAAGTTGAATTCCATCCCAGACCACCAGACCATCCAAATTCCCTTATCTCCTGGCTCGAACTTACCCTCCTCCCCCCCCCCCCCGATTGACAGACTAGCGTAACATAATGCCCCATAATAAACTACCATCACCCAATCCTTACGAAAGCAGGTCATCTTTTTTATCAGTTTTCCAATGGAAAAGGGATGAGTAATCTTTTGATTTATGGGTTTTTTGGTGGAACAGAATCCACGCAGCCCAACACTTATCACTCGCATCTGCCATCATTCATAATAAAGCATATCTCTGTCTATAGACTGCGGAGATTCGAGTGTGTTCCGCTCCCGATCCAACACGTGGTTGGAAGGTATCTTAATGGCCGTTACGTGTGTTGGTGAGTTATGGTGGTTGGGATGAGTTTCGGCGAAGATCTTTGAGGTTCACCAACAAGAGTTGTTAGAATTGTATATATTCTGAGAAATCATTAGATCTAAAGTTTCCAATTGAGTTCTAATAATTTTCAAAATAGAGCTGCTCCAATTGAGTCAACGAAAGCACCTTTCGGATATTTTCTGTGAAATCATCAGATTAAAAGTTTTTGATTTTCTAAGGAAACTAAATGCTAAGAATTTTCACAATAGATCTGTTCCAACTAGTTTGATGAAACCGTCTTTAAGATATTTCCTGACAAATAATCAAATCATAAGAATTTATCGTCATGGGAAACTGAGTATTTGAAGCTTTCCAATGTTTCGATAAAAGTACATTTTAGTATATTTCCCCCTGAGATCTTTAGATCAAAAATTTCCGATTATCCTAGGAAATTAGAAGCTGAAACTATTCAAATATACGTTTAGAGATAGTAATTTTATGTGGGAGGTAATGTGCGTCCTAATTGTAATACTAATAAATTCTCAAGTATTCGGCCAAGTGCAGTGGAATGGGAAATCGGAATTTGATGAGTTTTCACTTTCATCATATCCTATACCATTAAGGAAGGAATTAAAGTACCTTTCAGATATTTTCTGAGAAAACATCAGATCAAAAGTTTTCGATTTTCTCAGGAAACTAAATGATTAGAATTTGCTTAACAGAGCTATTCCACTTGGTTTGATGAAAAAATTTTTGGATGTTTTCTGAGGAATAATCAAACCAAAAAAAAATTATTGCCGTGGGAAACTGAGTGTTAGAAATTTTCGAATGTTTCGGTGAAAGTAGTACATTTTAGTATATTTATCAAAAGTTTCCACTTATCCTAGGAAACTATTCGAATATTCGTTTAACCCTTTAAAGGGCCATTTTTTTTCTAGCAATATTATGTTAAAATATTTTTAGGCTTGAAATTAGAATAAGAAAAGGGATTCATTTAGCTTATTAGATAAATTTAATTTGATTAATTAATTAACTTGGTTAATTAATAATGAAGTGACAAACCAAGACACATCATTTTGTGTGAGATAAAGAACTGAAGCATCTAAGTTTCTGTCTTTCTAAAAAAATGTGTCAGAACTTATGCCAACCTACATAATTTCATACAAAGATTGATAAATTTAGTGGGAAGCATACCTTCCACGGCCGTAGAAAGGATTAAAAGAGTAATTTTAGTGAAAGGATAAGTGCGTCCTAATTGTTATGCTTTTAGCATCACAATAAACCCTCAAGAATACGGCCAAGTATTGTGGAATGGCAAGCAGGAATTGTATAAATTTTCACTTTCTATTTATCATATACCATTAAAAATACTTCAACAACTACCAAATAAATTCATCAACTACCACTCCTAATCATTTTCTCTGATCTCTTAATGGCGACTAATTCTCGAAATATTTTTAAAGTAAGAATCGCGAGAATAGCGATCATCGAAAAACGAATTTGGCCTTAAGAACAGAGACAAATTGTTAACTTCAAAATGAATAGCGATAAAATTAGAGGCTTATTTTGAATAACCAACTCAACTAAAAGAATTAGTTGCTATATTTTTTTCCTGGGAAAAAGTACAATTCGACTGGACAATTAATTTGATAAAATTTTTGACAATACAAATTAATTTTGCATAAATGCCTTTCTCGGAATACATCTGCTCTTCTCCAAATGGATAAACAATTCCAAAAACCCTACTATTTTTCGTTTTTTTTTTTGTTTTTTTTTTTTTTTTTTGTAGGGAAAAAAAATACTGTTCGAATAATGATTCGAAACATCACGATTTTACACCTTTAATTCTCAGAATGTTTTAGTAATGAAAACTTTTCGTACTTTATCAAAAAGAGAAAAGAAACTTAAAATTGTATTACTAGCTTGAATATAAAATAGTAAAGGCCGGGATAGCCTGGTTGGTAGAGCGTCGGTTTCGCGTCCCTTAGGTTGCGAGTTCAAACCCCGCCGGCCGAAGATTCCCGCGTGCTTGGTGGCTGACGCGCGTTAAATCTGTCGTAGTCACAAAGTCCTCCATGTCGAGAGTAATACCACTGGGGGTACTGGATCAGGGGTGATCGTTCTCTGATTCAGGTCTAAATTACGATCTGTGAGTAAATGATATGTGTGAATGAAGTCCGCCCCGTAAAAAGGGTTGTGACGCATGTGTAGCTAAGTCGTTCTCTTGGCCCTAGATGGCGCTACTATAGAAATAAGAGGCGCTCCTCCTCAGGCTAAAATCGGCTTGTCCATGGCAAGTGCCATAAGAAACAACAACAACATATAAAATAGTGGAAAGGGATTAATATTTTCGTTCTAAAACAAAATTTAAGAATTCCTTTTAAAATAAATATTTAAAATCATTCAGAATATATTCATTCTGTTTTAATAGCATCATAATAAAATGAACAAGTTAAAGAAACATTATGCTATTGCTTAAAAAGATATTAAAAATGAGCTTACGGCTTTTATTTTTTAATTATTATTTGAAAATATTTCAATATTGGAATGTTCCATTAACACTGATTACTATAGCTTATTTTAATTTTTATAAAGTATTCTTCGGTAGTTCTAATTAAACATTTTTTTTTAAATCTTACTTACTGAAAAACAATGACAAGCTTTAATCTGATTTTTCAATCTTCATACTTTTGAAAAACATAAAATGATATGTATCAATTAAAATTTTGAATAAGGTTATATGTCCTGCAATACTTGCTCATAAATGTAAGAACAATTCTACATCTGCTTCAAGAATTTTTTCTTCTTTTTGCTTTTATTTTCTTTAATAGTATAATTCTTGTTCTTTAATTACGGATTTAATAAAAGTTTTGTTATTCTTTTAGGCTTTAAGTATTATTTTTTATCATTCAACTTGCTTATTATCGTTTGCTTTTTTCTCTAGATTCGCGCTTTTTAGCTTTATAGGAATAAATCCAATTTACACTGCATTGCCCATTTTGAATTTAAATTTTTTAATTAATTTATTAGATTGATATCATCTTATTTAATAAAATATGTATACCACAATGCTGAATGTCTAAAAGAACAAATTACGCAATATCATGTAGGCTTAAAAGCTTTTTGTTCCCATTCTATGATTTTAATAAAATCCGAATTTTTAATCGTAAGCGTAGAAAACATTTTATCATAATAACTGACTTCCACATTTTCATTACAAAAGCCAAAAGCTGGATAATAATGCTTTTAAAAAAAAAAAATAAACTGTGTACGTTAAATTTAAACAAACACAGAGTCATAGCACAGCGTAAGATTTCAAACGCCAGGTGCAAGCGTACTGTGTCATGCAAAGCAGCTTTTAGTCACATATTTAAATGGCAGCGCAGTTACGTTTGTTATGTAATAACTCTATTCCACAACTGCTTTTGTTTACTTTACTTACTTTGGAATGTTTACTTTTGTTGTTGTGTTTTGCTGTTGAATATTTTCAGTTTTGGCACATTTCAAAATCTTGTTACATATTTTTTTTTTTATCCTTTCTTTTTTTTTCTTTTATGATGATCTTTAAACAAAGCATTTTTCCCAAATTATCTTGTCTTGATTATCAGTTGCGATATAAGGAGGTATAGATGCATCAGAAGTCAGTATTGGGGAACTTCGGAAGGTGGGTTCAATTTTAGCGTAATAATGTTTTTCGGCTGGCACACTATCGGTAAAGGACATGAGCAAAATATTTCACAGGACTAACCTTTTGGAACTAGAAAAACCGGATTTCGCACATATAAACTTTCAATTAAATTTCACATATAGCGAGCTAATTGAAGTTTTCAAATATTTAAAGTCTGTTTTTATATTAGTATTTATATATTAGTAACATTTAGCAATATGTTAGTAGCATATTTACTTTCCCATATATAAAGTATGCAAAATATGAATTACACTTCTTTTTTGAAGTATGCAGATTATGTATTTTGCATATGAAGAACATCAAAAAGACAAATATGGATAAATTTTGAGAAAAAAGTGCAGACTAAAATTTATCTTTCATTTTATTTATTTACTTATTTGTAACGTTCTTGATGAATCAAAGAGACATAAAATGAAGAGATTCATCATAATTTTTAGAGCAAATTTTTTTTTATTTGACAATTATAATCTTTCCACTTGGAGATATATAGATAGGTTAAATATACAGCGATGTAAGTCACTTTTCAAAACCAGCAGGTGTCGTCTCCCAAAATTTTCTAGCATACTCTCTAATAAATTTGTTATCTCAGAGAATGCCTTGTGTACAATAATAATGCAATATTAAATTTGGCGTGAATTTGGCATTTTTACTGAATCTATTGTCCATCATTGGCGAGGAGTTTTATTTTTATTATTATTATTATTATTACGTGAGAAAATGGCGAGTTCGCAAATTGTACAGACTAAGTCTATGGCAAAGGATACCGACGTGCTCTGATTGGTTTAAGCCTTGGCATCTTTTTGGCAAAACAATGCCAAAAAGATGCCATATCGAAATAAATTCACAAATTTTATTTATTTTTATAAAAATATATCTCCCCTGGAACACATATACAACAGAATCCTGAACACATATACAACAGCAATCTGGAACACATATACAGCAGAAAAGATCAAATCCTGAAACCTAAATTCAGGAAATATAAAAATTACAATTTATTAAAAATATTTTTGTGTGTGTGTTTCTTCTTAATATTATTTTGATATAACTAAAAAAATTAGCTACGAAATCAAGTATTCCGTTAAAGCTTACATATTTATACGTTTTGGGCATGAAGTAATCATCTCCCCATATGTAGTTGATGGGAAAGTAAGAAACGTTCAGCAACAGGTTTCAATGACTGCAGAAATTATCTAATAAAGGCACAAAAATCATAGAAAAATAAGAATTATTTAATTACTGCATCATATGGTGAGTAATTACTTTCATTTAGTTTTTATACTTCTGTGCATAAACAACATTCGTTACTTGTATTACTAGTATTATTAGTAATATTTATTATTATTATTAATAATTAGTATTAGTAGTATTACTAGTAATATTTAGAGAAAACAATTATATTAATAAAAATTAGATCGTGTTGATATTCACTCATATCTTCCATAAAACTAATGAAAGGTACAAGGTGTGAGCCAAATAAGCAAAAACTACAGTATTATGAGTGCAAAACATTGCCAAAAAGATGCCAAGGCTTAAACCAATCAGAGCACGTCGGTATCCTTTGCCATAGACTTAGTCTGTACAATTTGCGAACTCGCGAGAAAATGATCTTGTTTTGGTTAGGGTGTTTTGAATCTCGAAATCGCGCAGGCAATAAATAAAGCATAAATGGCAACTTTCATCAACATCTTTTAATCACAGATATTTTTTACCTGCTTTTACCAGTATTGGATTATTATTATGTAAGCTTCGTTGACAGCAGATGCGTTTTTAAAAGGTTGACCTGCTTTTACCAGTATTGCTTTATTATTACGTATGCTTCTTTGACAGCAGAGGCGTTTTTAAAAAGGTTGACGTAGAACAATGACATCATAGCTGTTATTTCATCTCAAAATCAGCCGAGCTCCCAAACCTTGTTTGCCAGCTTGAAAAATTGAAATGAAAGTTTTAAAAAAATTATCATTATATATATATATATATATATATATATATATAGAGAGAGAGAGAGAGAGAGAGAGAGAGAGAGACCGATAGAGAAGTCTCGTGATTGTTTCAAACCGGTTTAAACTGGTTAAAGACTTGAATTAATTAAGACAAATAATGACTTAAAAAATAATAATGTTCTCACATGATAACGTAAAATTTGAGATCGTAGATTTAATTAAATTTTTTTTTTTGATGATTACTCCCTAACATGCGATTAAAAGTATCCGAAAATCGAATTTCTATTTTAGACAAATTTTTCTCTGCCAATGGAAGCAAAAATTTTACACAGAGATACACTGGTAGCCACAAAATCACATACCAAATTTCATATATTTAAGTCATTGTATTTTTGAGTTATCACGTTTGCATGTTTCTGAAAGTATAAACTGACAGACGGTCAACCCGTTGTTGGATTTGGCTCAAATTTTGATAGATGTTTACATTAGAGATGTTAATCTATCTGCCTCTATGCACTTTGAAGTTTTTCTTGTTAAATTTTATTCGGACTGCCGAATAGATAGACTTCCTATGAATGGAATTTGCTCGAAATTTTATAGAAATCTACAAATTTGGTGTAAAAATCGTACACCAAATTTCATCCATGTAGCCCAAAGCGTTTTGGCATTAGCTTTATCACAGACTAACAGACAAACAAACGAACTCTTTCCAAACATATGTTTTTTGAAGTCAGAGAGGTCTAAAACGTGGAGATGCGTCAAAATCACGAGTTCGAAAGGAGTTGATAACTATATTTCCCCAAGACTTCGTATACGAAAAAAAAAATGTAGTTAATTCTTAAATCTATTTCAAATCAATTCCTATATTAAATTTCAGTTCATACTCTCAATAAATAATAACACGATACTATTTTTATTCCCGAATAAAATAGTACCTCTTGAGATACTTTGATTTTTGGAAACAAGAAGACATGACTTACACCATTATAATTTTAACTCACCCATTAAAAAAGGATATTTTAATATTCATTCCTATACCTTTTCAATCTACCTTTTAAAATTTTAACAAATAAAAAAACTGATTAATTATTGTTTCATAAAAACAAAATCATTATTAATTTTTGAGAGTATTAATGTGATTCTGATAGTTCAACTTCACGCCTATCAAGAGGGTCGCTGGTTACGCAAAATCACTTCCCCATGGGTGCACATTCCCAAAGCTGTTAGACGTAGTAACCTCAGCAGCCTTCTCTAACCTAAATAAATCTGGGATACAATAAGGGTATGAGAAGGTACGTAACTGGTCACCCCTCATCCTTTAACAATAGTCCCAAACCACATACAATGCACTATGACTCATAGCTGCACGCCACCCTTACCTTGGCGAATGTGTTTTTTCGGCTCTGAAACTTTGGCACCACAGAATTTTTCCCCATCCGATCTATGGAACAATGGAACTGTCCCGCGAGAGCAAACACCGCTGTGGGACCCCTCAATAAGGAAGCACATACTTCCCCAAACGATAAAAAAAATGTTCCATGCCTACCCCCCTGTGAACATCTGCCGAGGCGCGTGGCAGCAATGCGCGTGCGCTACTTTACATCAAGTCATGATATACACTGTAAATATTTCCCCTCCATTCGCGTGTTGGCTGCAAAAAAATATGCATATTTATCTCAGTTTTTGTTCCATAAGAGGCACCTTATTGTGAAGGTGACCTTGTATCATTTGCACCTTAAATGAGGCCTCTAGAATAACTATAGAAGTGGAGGTGATCCCAGAAGGCATATGGTGTGACTTTTGTTGCAATATATTCGCTGAAAATGGGATTTTTTACAGAAAGAAATGTACTGAAATTTTTTTTCCACACATAGCTTTATAGAAGGAATCAATTGTTTCCTCATTCTTTGTCCTTATTTCCTGTTAAATTAACTGTAAAGTATAAAATATGGTACACCATATATAATATTATCAATTTAAATTGAATTAAGTGGAAGAAAATAAATGATATCAAATATAACTGCATGGTATTTAACGCAGTTATATTTTCCAGTCCTTTATTGTTTCAATTTCTCGAGGAATCTAATAAATTGACTAGTTGTACAGAAAGAAGAGAGATCTCACTTTCACTCTTTGAGTTATATAATGATAAAATTTGTAAGTTGGCATAAAACGTGTGAATTGTGTTATGCGAAATGCATGATAAAAAAAAATATCCTAATTGTCTACACCGCAGAAAGTTGAGCTTAGAGTCTCTAAATTTGGTGCGTAGTTATTTCTTGGGTAGTAGGAGCTTATTTAGACAGGAATTTTCAAAGTTTTAGTTAGATTTTTAAGTAAAAATAAATAGAAAATTCAATAGATTTTTTTAATTAAAGAAAAAAGCACATTGTTGTATCATTTTTCTCTAAAAATGTGTTTGCTAAAAAATTTGAAATTCCTTAAAAAAGGATGTAATTTTAAAATTTATTCGTGAAAAAAGGCGTACAATTCTTTACAATCAAAACTATTGTAGTTAAATCCCTTCTTATAATACAGATGAATGCGTGTGTATCAAACACAACACCTGATTAGATTGACCACGAACTATCAACTTGCATGAATACTTCAGAGAGTGGAAATAAGCATCTCAAAGAGACTTTTTAAATTTTTAATTATAATTTTAATTAATTAAAAATAAAATAAAATTTTGTTGCTTATTCGAAAAACTTCTGAAAATATTGCAGCACAAAAAAATATTTAAATCATCTTAAAATTCCAAGTTAAATAAATAAATTTAAAAATAAATAAAGTAAATAATTATATTAATAAAATAAATAAAGTAAATAATAATATTAATAAAATAAATAAAGTAAATAATAATATTAATAA
Source organism: Argiope bruennichi (assembly GCF_947563725.1). NCBI lineage: Eukaryota > Metazoa > Arthropoda > Arachnida > Araneae > Araneidae > Argiope > Argiope bruennichi. The sequence goes on along the minus strand of NC_079161.1, from coordinate 51,746,289 downwards.
AATAAATAAATAAATAAATAATAAAGTTTAATTTTTTATACATATTATTTTGCCGCATGATTTTTTTCCCTATTTTTTTCAATTTCGAATAAAATATTATAAACATATTTTCAGCAATATATTTCATATAAAATAAAAAAAAATTCTGCTCGAACATGCTTCGTATTCATGAGAAAAAATAGCTTTTATCAACGTGGCTCAAATTAAAATATTAAGTTAACTTTTACTACAAACTAAACATAGAAAACTATAATTTTCAGCACGTATGAGTAAGAATTAAAATAAACATAAATCTAGAAAAAGAAGTGCAAGAAAAAAATCTTCTGTGAACTTCTAAAATATCTTTATTATTAATTAAATAATTATCTAGTATTTAAGATAAGCATCTATATATATACTCAAATCGGGTCCCTACATCCAATTTCTAAACTGTTAATAATAGACATATACATCTAGTAAGAAAAAATTATCTAAATGTAGTAAAGAATTGCCTATTTTATCTAATTCAAATCAATAAATATTCTCAGGAATTAAAGAATTTTAATTTTTATACAGGCTTTTTATCTTGTGAGTCATATATAAAAAATATTCTTAAGGCATTAAAATTTTAAATAAAAAAAGTTCCAATATTTTGCAATTAAAACTGAGTTATGAAATTTTGAATGCTATTCTTTTATAGAAAGTGCAATTTTAGACCACTCATAGACCGTTCAAAAGCAGATATGCCAATCAAACCCTATGATTCCCTAGGCTGATTAATCTAAAATAATAAAATTTTGGATTCTTCTAAAGTAATGATATTCAAAGCTTCATAACTCGGTTTGATTTGTTCCGAGATGATTGAAGTGTTTTTTTAAGAGTATTAAAATTATTTTATTGAATATAATTCGTAGGACCGAAGTACTGAATAAAGTTTAAACATCATAAATGTTTCAAATCTACATTTATTGATTGAAATAATTTCAAAATATTATTATTTGCGTCATTTCATTCGTTTTGAAAGTAATACTGAAAACTTGCTGTTATACTGAATCAGTTTTTATTTAATAATCCTCTGATATATTGTATAAACTAAAAATAATACTCTGTAGTACATATAATACTTATACAGAACAAGTATATTTTCTGTGCTCAAATTTTTAAAAAGCATGTTTACTTTTAGCAAAATTTTTTTGTATTTGTTGAAATTCAATCACTGCACCGCATAATGAAAAAATAGTATAAGGTTTCTAAAATAACCTGATTCATAAATTATATGATTATCAAAATTTGAATTTTAAAAATATTTTGTTGCAGAAGCCCTTAAGGCTTAGTTACATAAAATAATTAATTGAAAATTTTAGTGAGCATTAATCCTAGAGAATCAGCTGCTTATTAAAGGCGAATATTATAAAATAAATATATTATTTTTTAAAATGTTTGTTTTGTAATTATTGTCTGTCATTAATATTCACAGCAATTCTGCTTTAAAAAAATTGACTGTTTTAGAATTTTCAGATAAATGATAAAGTTCATCTTTTACTTCTACGATATAAAAGCTAAGTCTTTATAAGAAAAATTAAATAAAATTATCTCTTTAATATAAAAAACATTAATTACTTTTAATTACAAATTTCCATGTTAAAGATTTATTTTTTGCTTCTGGATTTAAATTTTAAATTTCTCAGAATTAAAAAAAGGAGCTCCGGTTCTTTCAAGCGCATAGTAAAGGTGATTACCAACTTTTTTGTATCTTGCAGTTATTTCTCGATAAAGTCTCTAAAGAAGTGCCAAATAATTATAAAGTATAAAATGAAAGGCGAAAGTCCATTTGTGTAATCTCTTTGTAAGTAGATTATATCTAAAAACGTGTGAGACGTTAAGAAAGACACTCTGGGCTGTAAAAATAAAGTTTCAAAAAATTAAAGTTCAGAAAGCAAAGTAAAATACTAGGAAGATTTAGATAATCCGCTTAAATTAGAAAGCATGGGCTTTTTATGGGCTCTTTTCAGTGTTCGAGATTAGTTGGAAAATAAAAACATTTTTAACTTGCTGCATGTTTTCTGAGAATCGGAATATAAATTCTTTTTTTTCCTCACGACTTTTACTGTACTTAAGATTCAATCAGTTCTACGAAATTTACCCGATTAAATACCGATATTTTATTGAAGGGAAAAAATTCCCCAGGATAAAAAAAAAGAGGCTTTGTAGTGTTTCCAGAAATGTTTTATCGGACAACAAACTTCAAAAATAAATAAAAGTGATAAAATATATGCATTTAATCTTTAAAAAAATAAAAATGTTTGCAATTAGGAAGCTTTTCAAAGAAAATAAAAAAAGCTATATCTCAAAACAAAAATAACTTTTTAAAATGGAATAAACTTTAATTCAGGACAAATTTAACAGAAGGTGTTCAATGAAACCTAAGCATTTTTTTTTTCATTCTACCTCAGGGCATTTATATATTAATGAAGATATACTAATATTTTTTTTGTATATTTCAACAGTATGTTCAGTCGTATTTCAAAACATCCTTTTTACAAATATTAGTATATCTTAGTAGTTTTTTCTTAAAATAAACTATAAAAAAAAACTGCTATTTAATTTAGAGATCTATTTCATGGAATTATGCAACTTTTTATATTAAAGTCTTCCTTTTGTAATTAATTTGCCCAATATTACAAAAGGTTAAAAATATCACACATGTATAGAAACCATCAAAATCAGAATTTAAAATAAAATATACTGCAAGCAATAGAATCCTTTTAAAACGCATTAAATTAGATATTAATTTTTAGCTACAATGAAACTCAATGTATTTTGCGTTACATCAAAGTTATTTATTAAAGAATCAAAACTGTTTACAAAAACACTGTTAACAACTGTCTGAAATCTTTCAAAAATTTATTTCTAAAGCTTTAAAAAGCCATGGTTAAGCAAATATGAGATGATGAGACAAAACTTTTCATATCTTGCAGTACCGTTAATGAAACTTTATCTTCTGACATTAGAACCACGATACGCTCTCTGAAGAAACCAATGATTTAAATTTTCAGCGAATTCTCGGAATCGATTCAGGTAACGACTAGTAATTTCATCCGCTGGCAAACGACAAACCGGGCAAGAGTATCTAAAACGAAGCCAATCATTGATACATCTTGAATGAAACTTATGACCACAAAATAGCTGCCGATTTCTTAAATCAGTAGTGGTGTCCAAACAAATAGAACAGAAGATTTCGTCGTTTGGTTGATTTTGAATAGGAAATGCTTGAGGAACATATGGTGCGGCTCTAGGCCTTTGAGGAACCATTGCACGCCGTCCTTTTCTCGAAGTTGTAGGTCTTTTGTTAATTTTCGTCTTAACGATAGATTTCGGAATAGGGGGAGGCTTCAATTCTGCTTCGGTTTTTATAACTTTCGGTTTCGGCTGACGTAGGTTATATATAGTGGATCTATGACTTTTTTTCTCTTCAGATATACTTTCTTCGGAATCTGCCATCTCAAAAATTATTCAGCTCTGAAAGAAATGTGGTTCTTATAGTTTTATAAATTAAAAAAAAAACTTTAATATATGTATACTAACATTTGCAAGCTGGAATATTAGTTGCAATCCGATATGCTTGATTAAAAAATCCTAACCATTGAATAGAAAAAGATAAAATCTCAAGCAATTTTTTTTGAAGTAGTTATTTATTAATAAAATGTTTTTCCTAAACTAAATAAGATTTTTTTTAATCAAAAAAGAATCAAAATTTTAACGTTTTATTTTTTTAATACGCGGAAGTATATTGTTCCACAAAAATCATTTTTATACAATCAAAAAATAAGCTTTTCTTTCATGCTAAATTTTTCTAATTTTAATAAATTTTCGAAATGTTTTTTAACATATGATTTACAAGAAATTTTATCATTGTTTTGTTTATTAAATTTATTCTCATGTGTATTCTGACAATATTAAATAATAGTTGTTGTTTTTTTTGTGCTCTTGGCAACGCTCCTATATAATAAAGAGTAAATTGTTAAAATGAATATTGAAGAATCAGCCCTAAGACAACATCATACTACAATGTGATTTAAAAGTTAAAATTACCATTATATTTTTCTCGAAATATATTTGTGAAATTCACTAATACATTTAAAATGCCTTAAGCCTTTTTCTTCTTTAAATACTGCAAGAGTTCAATTAATTTAAAGCAATTAAATAGCGTAGAAACTTATTTATTACACTGATTATTTCTGTTCTTTTAAATATACATACTTTATGGATTTCTGTATTGTGTACATTATAATCAGGTGTTACGTTTAAAAGAGCAATTATACTTTTTTACAATAATTTGATTACATATCAAAATGAATATTAATACAAAAAAGGTAATTGGTTTTTTTTAATTAAACAAGTTTATCAGAAAAAATAATTGATAAAATCATTTCTTATGCTCTTGTTAAATAAAAAAAATCAATTGCTTTTTTTTCATGTTTATTCTGGAATATCCCTTAACTTTTGTGAGCAATGCTGTTTACAAGCAGTGTAGCTTTAAAAGTTGCAATTCATTGTAAAGGAAATACTTAGCACTGCATTCTTCCTAATGACAAATTAAATAATATCTAATTTTATTTCGATTAATTCATTTCCATAAAAAAATTATTATTGCTGAACAGAGAGGAGCTGTTAAGTCTACAATATTTAACTATGATTATCGAAAAAAAATTATCTGCTGAATTTAACCTTTTGATTACAGCTCAGTAGTTGAACTTGCACAGTGAATTTTAAATCAAGGGATTTCAGATTAAATAAGTCGCAGCTGATATTACTAATAACAGGAATTATTTTTAATATTTAGACATTAAGAGAATTTTGTTGGTTCGAAAGTGAATAAGTAGAAAATAGAGCAAAATGTTTTCAAGCTAAAATGTGTTATATAATTTACATAGTGGGGAAAGTTCTGATGACAAGACATAAAAAATATTAAGAGAATTGACAATTTAAATGGTATTAATTCAAACAAAAATTGAAATTTACGTTTTATTTTTGTGATTTAATAATATTCTAAATTTTGAAATGTCCGTTTATCGCAATAACGATCTGTTATTTATTGTTTCTTTTATGCCTTTGTGAAAGATACCACAATTGTAACGTTTTATGATTGCCTTTCTCTTTTTATTCTTATTATTCTTTCCTTATGATAAAAAGGAAGAAATGAAATAATGTTAAATTCGGAGAATCGTAGAAAACATTTATTTATTTACAGTATTGTTAATTTTTTATTTTATTTTCAAAACCGTTTTGTAATTCCAACAATGAATTCCAAACTCAAATTCCCGGTCTTTAACGAGTAATCTTACTAATCAGAAGTAAAAAAAAAAAAAATTTAAAAATCCTTAATTATAAAGAATTACCGAAATGAATGCAAAAATATTTATTTCATTATGAAGTAACAGTTAGCAATTTAAGGCATACTCGAGTATACTGTAAAAATTAATAGGTAATGGCATTCGATTTTATCTATGGAATTAAAGCTTTAGAATTAAATAAAATCATAATCTAGAACATTTTGGTAATAAAGAACATATCATCAAATAGCTACAATAAAAAAGAAACATTATGTAAAAAATAAAAGAATATAATAAGAATAGAAAGAAAACTACTTACAATGAGAAAAAATTTATGATTACAAATCTGAACCAGAAAGAATTCAAATGATTAAATTTTTCGATCTATAAAGAAAGTATCGTTTGTAGTTTGCTTATATGCCATTGAGCAAAACATAATTTTTGTTTTCGTTTTTATTTATCGTCTGTTTTTGTGATAAGTAAAATGTTCATCATTCTTATTTCACAACTTTCATCATAGAAAAATTATAAGACGATCTTCGGCATATTTTGAAAAATAAAAATTAAAGACGCCTTCAATGTTTGCATAAAATCAGAAAGAATAATTCATTTTATCGCAAGTAAGAAATAATGCTTAATTTCTTGCTTCTACCACTTAAATTACTCACTTGTTTGTTTCCTAATTAGATAGAAAATGGCAATATTTTTAAATTCATTATTCTTACATATCCGCTTACAGAGGATTAAATTAATCCGTTATGGTTGAAATGAATTATATTACTTTAATTCTATATTTGATTTGATTAATCCTATATAATAATCTTTAATATTTTATTGTATTATTATTATTATTTATATAGATATGGAATTGCTTTGATATTAATCTATTAGAAAAAATATGAACATAATAAAATGTTAATAATTTACCTCGTAAGTTTTATAACAGTTATTTAATAAAAAATACTTAAAAGTTACGGTGTAAATCCTGCTTTTCTAGAATATAAGCTAAACATGAGTTACTTCTTAAATGTTTATTTTTAGAAAAATAAATTTCATAAAGAAATGGGGGTAATAAATTACTATATTATTAAAAGCACTGAAATCCAAAATTAATCAGTTGGTTGTACACGATAATTTATTTTATTTTCATCGATAAAGTTATATAACATCAGTACACATGCATAAACAAAAGAAATTCATACAAAAAATGAACAATATTTTTCCCTGAAATAATAAAAATTGAATGAATGAGTGATTCATATATTTCCCTTCCCATTTATACCTACACGATGACATTTCTACCTTCTAAGAGTTTTCTTTATTTTTAACTAGTCTTCTTTGGCGACTAACTGGTATTATTAATTTTGCTTCGTTTTAATTAAATCTCTGATGGATAAATTAATGTTTCTGATTCATTTATTTGATTGTTCATAGTTCAGATTTTGTTAGCTAGACATTAAGCTGCGTTATTTTAATAGTTTTTCACTTGTTCTGTTTAATCAGTATTATTAATGTATACATGAAAATTCCTAACAGAATCAAGCCACACGACATCATAGTGACATTAAAATCTAAGACACTAAAGTGCCTTTAGTTTTAGTTAACTAAATGCTCCTTGCAGTGATTCACTTTTCTGATTCCTCATATAAGGTAAGCAGATAATAAAAAATAATCTCTTCTTTAGCTTTCAACAGAGAAAAAAAAATCACATTATTAATTAGATGACACAAATAAAAGCAGTTTTAATTTTGTGACAAAAATGAAAGTATTGTTTAAAATCGTACTAAAAATATTTTAAAAAAAAAATATCAAAATTCAGGAAAAAAATTACATATTAACTAAATTGGTATAGTTAAAAACAGAATTTTTTTTTTAATTTTAAGATTGTGCAAAAAAGTTATAAAAATCAACAATATATCTAGCATTGTTAAAATATTGTTATTTACAAAAAATTAAAATATTGTTATTAAAAATAAATAGAATATTTTAGGAAGTCATAGCAGCAAAACACTAAAAACTCGTTTCATTTTTAGTTAATCAGATTTGTAATTAAAATCTTTAAAATATCGCTAGCAGTATCCAAATTTATTTTCCGGATAAGGTCAGACTGTTGTAACAAACAGACGCACTCTGACGATAGTCAGATCTACACATCATATTCTCTTTTATTACTGGCACAGATAAATATACATCATCATTTTTTAACAAATATTCAGTCAAACTCAATTCAAAAATTTGCCTTGAAATATACAATGCATGCTTGTTTTTCTGTATATTTATATATTTTCTTTTACATAAATGTCTACAATAACTCCTTGAAAAGAGGATCTTGCATAATGATAATAACAATAAACCTATCGAATTTGATATACAGATTATAACTACTGTATTGTATGTAGTGCTTTGAAAGGATGAATATCGAGGCAATTTTTCAACTTTCTAAAACTTATATTTGTCTTTTTTTTATTGTTGGTCTGTTTGTTTACTTAAAAAAATAACCTTTTTAGATTTTATACAATTTAAAATAATTTCAGGTATAATATTTTTTCAAATGTTATTAATAATACAAACCCTAATAACGGACATTGTTTTGTAAAATTATTCTGAAATTTGTTTATATATATTTATACTATTATTTTCTTAACTATTTTATCTTTCATTAGAGTAAACTAAATCACTGGGAAATGATTTGTAAAAAATATATATCGCTCAAATAAAATAAATGACGGATGATTTCAGATTGTTATTTTTTAAACACTTTAATAAATACAAAAGCTTCCAAAAAATTTCCCAATTAAAAGTCTAGGTCTCCTAAGAATAATTCTTGTATATTTTCATATCAGAAATAATAATCTCCATAGTACTCAAATTATATGAAATTACCCCCCCCCCAAAAAAAAGGATTACGTATTCAAAAAAGTATATTAATTATTTCGCAGTTATTCCAAAGAATTTAAAATTATTCCATTCATTTTATTTATAAGCCTTTTATTCTAAAAGTTTTATCTAACTTCAGATTATTTTAAGCTTCTGTTGTTTATCTAAATATCAATGAATTCGATTTCGTGATTAAGTGATACACGGCAATGCAACATACCAATTTTATTTTGGAATCCGAAAAGGGATTAAAATGGATAAAGCTACACATTCTACCACCTGCATCTCCATTTTTACAGCTTTCATCATTTTTCCAATGATTGAAGGTGAATATGGATTACATTTGTCATGTACATTTATGGATTACATTTGCTATGTGTATGCCTGGTCACGTGGATAAAATAAAACAATTTTCATCAATATTTTCATTAATCTACAAAAGAAGAAAAAAATATACATTGCTTTGAAAATGAATGAATAATATTTTTCTCATTTCTTCTCAAGCGTAGGGGAAATTTCCGTTATGGCAGTTTCAAGCAAGAGCAGGTGGAAATTTTTCCCTTTCTTTTTTATTGATTGTCGGAATGACAAGAATTTTTCTTTGCCGCAATAAACTCTCATTAAACTTAGTATTGGAATGACGGATATCTTTTTCTAGAGCATTCAAATAAATAAATAGACAGTGCATATAAAACAGTCAACATCTTGGAATCCAATGAAAGGCATTGATTTATTGGTAAAGCTCCGTCACGAATTTTCGGTTAATTTTAGCTCTTCACGAAACTTGTAATGATGGCCTGTCAAGCGCTGAATGATTGACTAATGATGACTGTGCGTTTGTCAGCTTCTAGAATACACCTGCGACGGGATTTGACTCAGCAAGCAAAACAAAATTTCGATAATATGCAATAAAGGCAGCTCGTTTATTAGTTATTTTTGCACTTCAAATTCCAAATAATTTCAGAGTTTAAGCCTTTTTTTTTTTTTTAACATCCAGAACAAAGGTAAGTAGATTCGAAGTATAAATTGTTTCCGTAAGAATTGTATTTAGAATACGAAAATAATAATTATTGCATTCTTATAGAAATAATAATTAGTAATTCCGGTAATTTTGCTTTACGAATACTATATAGTATTCTACTCACGTCAAGAAGAAAGGAAAAAGCCAAACAATTATGGTGAACTATTGTCACTTTCTGTTTTATACCACTCTCTGAAAAAGAACAAAAATAAAATTTACTGTGCTTATTATTGAAATTCATATATCCAAATATTAGTATTTATCGAACAACTTAGTAACTGGTTCAAAAATATTGAAGGTATTTAATTTGTGTGTGTATTAAGATAAGTGTGTATTATGTTCAAAAATATAATCTTGGATACTGAAATTTCCTGGATGGATTTGAGAATATAAAAAAAGCACCAAATGAACAGAATAAGATGTTTGGAACTAAAATGTACCATTATAAACCATATGATTTTATTTTAAATGCAAATTAGAGCTGACAATTTCAAATTTTAGTTAAATAATTTCAAAGGAAATAAAAAAAGTGTTAATTCAAATCATTACTTAAAGCTTCCATACTTGAAAATATCAAATTTACAACAAACTTTGATTATATAATAATCTATGAATAATATATAAAATATATTACAACTTCTCTGATAATATATAGCATATAATGTGAAATCCAACTTCCATATTGTTAATTCAAGTGAACTAGGTACATACCTCATATTTATGCGGTACTCATTAATTGTAATCGAACTTAATGTTTTGTTTTGCTCTCTTTTATTTCATTTTTTTTAATCCTTTATACTCTAACGAAAAAATAAACGATTTGAGTCGAGCACTCGCCTATTTATTTTGGATATCAGCAATATTTCTATTCCCTAGATTTTTAGAACTATTTTATAGTCATCGTATAAATAGACATTTTTTGCAGTCTTATTGATATACTGGTTTCATAATGAATTATTCTCAACTAAAATAACGGAACATAAGTATTCTTTCATATACCCGCTTCTTGACTCGATTGTATAGAATGAATTACATCTAGTGTTCATAAAAGTGACTTCGCACAGGTCCCCTATGGCTAATTAACTGCTCATCAATGAAAGTTTAAAAAAAAGTTTGAATACTTAAAGCCACAAAAGGAGGGATTATAAAAATAAGCCAGTTTGTTTCATTTTTTTACCTAACCTGTTCCGATCAAAGTTTTTTTTAAAATCAAATTATTATATATAGCTCCATCAACTGCTCAAAAGTTATCAAACTTTTTAAACAGCATTTCTTCCAGACTACAATGTGTTTCCCAAGGTTAGGAGAAGGTCAGGACCCTCCCCAGACACAAAATGCATCTGTCCCTAGTGTGTATGATAAAATTATGCACAAAATACTCTCGTAGTATTTTGTGCATAATTTTAAAAAAAATTTAAATAGAATCTTACGCAAAATAATAATAATAATAATAAAGAAATCTTTTCAACGTTTTCTAAATACTCAAATACAAAATGTCAAAAGTGTTGACTGACGAATCATTTTGTACAGATATTTGATTTTGATTTGAATATGTTCGAGTACATGGACTTTGTAAATGAAAGGGGAAAAAATTGTTAACCTAAAAAATTAATTAACCTAATTGTTAAATATCACAAAAATATCTAAGACATGGAGTCTTTTATAGCTATCTGTTTGGATACATAAGCAGTTGTCTACTTTGACTATTTGATAACCAGGGCCTAGTGTCTATGTGTATATTAATCTTGAACACTGTATACTTATCTTTTCATCTTTATCTCCTGATTAATTTAAGGGATTTTTTTAATAAAAAAATATAAATCAGCATTATCGGTCAAGTAATTCTTTAAAATCAATATCCAGAAGAAAGAAATATATTCATATATAAATCATATATTTAATTTCGCACAATTTATAATAGCTATTTCGCAAAACCTACGTTCCAAAGCTGTTTTCTTGATTGATTTTTAATTAAAACACTACTGATTCTTCTTCCCAGTAAACATTTAAAAACTCCATAACTGATTTATAAATAAAACAATCCACGGTTTATTGTTAGTGAATTTGTAGTATTGTTTGCCACCGGATTCTAAAACCCTCCGCGCTTTTGCACATGCGCATCGGTTTAATTCGACAAAATAGGGGTGAGAGGAAAGAGGAAAAGAGGAGATGTTTACATTTAATAATAAAGCAAATTTCAGAAATGGCGCACATCCTTCCCTGTGTCACCCCTTAATGAGAGAGAACCATCGAAAAGTAGTCGTCTCCGAATACTGAAACGAACAATATGTTTTCTTACAAATATCATTTTCATTTAAATCTGCCATGTTCTTTAAGCATAATATAAAATAAAAATAGTGAGTGTTGGAAAACTCAAAATAAATTTTTGGTTTTTAAAAAAGAAGTGGATGGAATTTTAAATGTAAGTTTCCTTTTTCATTATTTACTATGTAATCTCTCAAAATTTAAATACCTAATTCTCAATAAAATTAAACTTACTGAAAAGGTAAATATGATACATTTTCATATTTTTTATTGTAAATTTATTTATTTATTCTATTTTTTTTCTTTTCAAAAATATATTTCCGCATTATAACATTGTCGTATATATTCATTTGCATTCTTATTATTATTCTAGGTCTTGTTGTGCCATTATATTTGGCCAGCAGTTTTGAACTGAATCTCAGCGTTTGTTAAATCCTGAATAAAATCATATATTTAATCTTTTTTTTTAAAATCCTGTACTAACTCTCGTGCACTTCAACTTTTAATTCATTTTATCATTTTTATCGTTATTTTATTTATTTTTTTATGATTATTTTATTTTAAATTCATTTAATTCATTATTATATAATACTATTATTATTAATCAATTATACTAGTTTTGTTAACTAATTTTATTATTGTTTTTGAAACTTCAAATTTAAAAGCCATTAAAACATTTAATGTTACAGGATTAATATATAAAGATTTTTAGAATTATATACGTGAGAATTTTACACCATTTCTTAAAATTTATACTTTTTTTAAAAATGCCTTTATTTGAAAAAAAAAAAAACAAAAAAATTGCCGTACAATAAAAATCAGTTAAATGAGAACGAATGTATCATAATCGTACAGCATTTGAACCTTTTTTTCATAAATATATTAACCGATTTCATTTTGCATTTCGTACCACCTGCCAGAAGCTACTAAATCTCGGATGATATTTTAATTAAAAATCGTCCTCTTCTAATATCTATGACTCACTTTAAAAAAAAAAAAAAAGAATCAAAGATGGAACAAGGATCCGAATTACTGAAGGTATTGCAATCCCTGGAAACCCCGGGAAGACTCCTAAATCGTGTGATTAATGATTCATCCAATCAGACGAAAGGGTTATTCACGCGGTTACAGCGCTATTTTCCACAGCTTGAGACACATGTTGAACTTGGAATAACTGCTCTCAACTCTTTCGTCCCCTCAATCGCATAGTCCTACCGCTGGTATCCAGGGATTGAAGACAATTAAAAAGCGAGGGGTTTCTATTTGGCGAATTTATCGCTATCATGGCAGAATGAAGATACAAATTGTTTTTTGTTAAAAGAGGAAAAATACCTCAGAAGATCTTTAATTTATTAGTACTTAATTAATTATAGTTGTAAAAGAATTAATTAAATGAAATGTAATTGATTAAGTAAGAATAAAACAAATTTTTACCACATCCTTGAATCAATTTTACCTGTTCATTTGTCAGTTTTATTATGAAGAAAGAATATCAATTGACTAATATTGAATATGAAAATATTTCTTTGGTCTCAAGAAATAACAATCTATTAATTCAGTTTTTCAAAAATATATGATTGTGAAGATTCAAATGGGTTTTTAAATAGATGAAATATTTTAATTGAAAAATTCGGCAGAATAAAAATAAAAAAATTTCTAATAAAGAAACAAAAAAAAAATTATAATAAAAGATCATATTTATGGCAGAATTTTTTTACATATTACAAATGAATAAAAATAATGATATAAAAACTTTGTCTTTATATGAATCAGGAGCATATTCGCTGTGAAATGTCTTCTTATTGTTTGCATGGTTTTAGATTAGAGTTTCTCTCCAATACAAAGCATGTTTGAATTGAGAAATTATAATAATAAATTTTGTTTTATAAATTTTTAAATGTGATCAATAAATTAAAACCGTTTTTTTTTTTCTTTACCTTTTGTTGAAAGTTTGGAATACGAATAAGCGTCATCATGATATTTAAATTCTAAACGAAGCTAATTTCTTAGCTCATCATCTATGTAGAACTATAATATCATCCCTAGCACAAAATACTCTTCAATAGTGTCATAATATTTTTAATATATTACACGCTATTCAGAATATCGATATATGCACAATTAGGGATTGCAATACCGGACCAAAATTTCAATACCGGTATTCGGTATTTTTTAAATCTGAATACCGGGATACTGGTTTTAATACCGGTATTAGAAATTTTATAAAACGAAAGAAAACACAGGTGTTTCTTTGTTTTATTTGCCAGTTTTATTAGAAAATGTAAATATCACAAAAAATAATTTGCAACTTATAAATTATAACAGTATATAATCACAAAAAAGTAAAGAAAAATCTTATTTATTTAAATCACAAAAAAAGTGTAAATATCACTATATTTGATACTATTACAAATTTTTGAAATGTGATCTTAAAAAACATAATCATCAATTGTACTGTCATTAAGCCTGAAAAGCAATTTTGTGTAAAAATGACCAGCTGTCGAAAACGCTCTTTCGGCATCTACGCTAATTGGTATTACTGTTAGCAATGCGCGATATACTTTTTCCAAGTATTTACCTCTAAACCCCTTATCTTCAAACAAATCGATTTCTCGTCGGATGGTTTTGGATATAGCTGATTTCTGTATTGTATTTTGGTTCGTTGAAATTTTTTTATTTAAGTCGATTATTGCTTTTTAGATTGGATTTCTCAGTTTCAAAAATCGTTCCATCATTAGGAGTAAACTGTTCCCAACGTGTTTTAGAATCTAATATTAACATATATTCTGTTTTATTTTCAGTTAGTATATATTTTAGTAATATATCCTTTTTATAGGGGAACGTTTAAATATCTTAACAATTTTTCGAACTTTATAAATTATAGGAAGCAATTCTTGATAGATTAATATTTCATCCTCATTATCAATATCTTCTTCAAGAATTACATTCTCATTATGTTCATTGTCAATATCACTCTCACTCTTACTCTCTTCAAAGTTGGAATCCAAAATTTCTATATCCACAGTATTTGGTATTTTTTTGGTATAATACATCTATTACTCCTAATTGAATTCCATGTGCATAGCACAACTTTCCAACTTTTTTCATAATTGTTGCCCCATCAGTCGTTATGGTTACAATATTTTCTTTCAGAGATAATCCATGTTTCGCTAATTTAGATTTAAGCCATTAATTGGCTAATTAATTTCGCCCGTTAGGGAGACATATAAACGAAAACGTATACTATTTTGCTATGTTCTCAATACCTGAATATATAATGAAGACCATTTTAAATATTTCTAGTAAATACCGGAAAACCGGTATTTAAACTTGTGAATACCGGTATTACAAAATTATACAAATGGCTCAAAATACCGGTTTTCGGTATCCCGGTATTGCAATCCCTATGCACAATATCAAAAGCTGGAATTTTGCCATTAAATCGTATGATTTAAATTATTTCATGTGGTACTTTCAAAATAAGATATAGCTCAATAAATCAGGAGAGTTGCTAACTTCTTAAATGGTTATCAGTAAGAAATGATTACAAAGAAATAACCATATTTTCGCGAAAAAGAGAATGAGGGATTGTTTGACTCTTGACTAAAAAGATACTAAATGCACCGCTGTCTTATATTTTAATTGTTGATATCATTTCAAAATAAATTTTTATATCAATTTTAATATGCTTGTTATTATTAATTATTTTTAAGTACTGTACTTAATACATCATCTTTTTTTATTTGATTTTTTTAATCAAATTTTGTGAATAGGAATCATAGTGTTTGCCATTAGTGATCATTTTTTTTACCTGTTCACCTATTTTTCTTTATTTAATGACTGAGATTTCTTGTTAAAAAGTAGTTAAAAAATATATGATTTTATATAAAAGCTATCCCATACGATCTCAAATTTTCGTTATGTTAGAATAACTTCCGTTTGAAATTAGATTTCAGTAACCTTTTTATTCTAGTTTTTTTTTTAACTTGATATTAATCGTCTGCATTAAACTTCATTCAGACGATCGTCATTTGCTTTTTGCTAACTGAATAAAATCTTTTAATCAATGCAGCTAACAATCAGATTGTGTTGTGACAATCAAACGATTTTCAACTTGAATTATTCACATTAATTTTCATCATTTTATCAGAACTTCAAAAACTGACTCATTTTAAAATGACATACATTTTAAGCATAGTTTCATTCTATTCTGTAGTTAAAAAAATGATTATTATTTCAATTTTTTATCTCATTTTAATGGAAAGAACATGACATATTTTACTGGAATATCTTGAAATTTATTTAATAATATTCATAAATAAAGTGTAAAATGCTTATATTAGAAAGGGCATGTCTAATTTTTGAAATATCGGTCGCCAAAGAGTAGAGCGTATTTCAGGAGCAACACCACCCAAATACAGTAACCTAGAAATTAGAGTCTGAAACAGAAAGTTAACAAAAAAGTGACATCATTTCATTATTCAGCGGTAATTAGGCTGAAGTGGAAGATCATTTCAAATACCCCATACTCGATGAGAGGGTTAATCGCCCGAATTCCAGGGACCATCTACAAATGTCTTTCAAATGCATTTGCTATCCCATGGAATAGAATAACAATGAAATGATGAAAAAAACTATAAGATTTATTCAACATATTATTTTTCATTTACTTCAAATTCAAGTATTATTTTAGCTGCTAAAAAATTGCGTATAGAGTTTTGCGATTTAAAGAAAATCCTAAAATATTCATTCATTAAATTTTAATGCACTGCTTTTAAATTTAGCCTTTTTTTTTTTTTTTTTTTCCTTTCAAAATAAAGGTTCTTTTTTTTTTCTCTCCTTCTTCTTTTTCTTTCGAAATGCATGAAGATTTTTTTTTCTTCTTTTATCTTTCTAAATACACATGTAGAATGCCCTTCTTGTAACTGCATAAAACACTACGATTATTTTCTGCTTTAAAAAGGAAAATAATCATATTCTTAATAAGTTAATCTTGATTTTAATTTTATTTCCGGCAGAAATTATATCAGAATACGTTATAACTGTTTATTCTTAAATATTTATTTTTGTTAGGTATAAAATGTAGATTTTAGTTTTATTTTATAAATTCTTCAAACATATTCAGGATTAATTTTTAATGTAAACTCAATAATTATTTTTAAAGGGAATATTATATTAAACCTCAGTTTCAAATAAAATTCACAGGAAATTCGTTGATTTATAAACTAACTTTTAGTTTTAGTCCTGCAGTTCTTGCCTGCATTAAAAGAGATATTTTTTTTTAAAAATAATCTTTGATAAGAGTTTTAGTTTTGTTTAGTCGCATTTTTTATATGTAATTATGATTACACTTACATAGGTATATTGGCATTATTTATAAGATTTTTCCAAATAATATTCTTTATTCTATATTTTAATCAGAAATCAGAAATAATCGAACTATTTAGAATTATGCATTCATGTAAACGAATAAAAAAAAGCATTTATTTTAAAATAGTAATGTTTCATATATATCCGAATTCTAAGAAAAATTACAGCTATCAAAATTATTATAACGAACAATATTTTCTTGATATTAATTTATCTCAAAACGAAAGTGAATCTACATGCATTTAATAAAACAAAGTCTTAAATGCAAAGTCTTTCTCATATGCATTTAATAAAACAAAACAAATTTTTATAAGAAATTTTTTTGAGCGAAAAAAACTTTTTATTAAAGATTTTTTTTTTAATAAAATGTTTTTTGTTGTTTCTGAAGCAGAAGATAAAACAAGTTTTCCGCCGTCTGTTAGAATTTTGCCTACAAATTTGTATTTAAAATTTTTTTTTTTCTAAACTGACATTTTAATCCATTTTACAATTATCATATAGTTAAAATTTGACATTGACGTGCTAGGTTTTTTTCATATTCGTAATTGCGTAAATTAGCATTTGTGAGTTTATCCAACAATTTTCCCCATTGGATTTTATAGATAACCCCCTTGCTTTACGCCATTCAACCCCATCAGCCAAAAATGTACCAAAGGGGTTCAAAAGGGTTGAGGCACGAAATCGTCTGCTCACAAAGGCGAAAGAGAGAAAGAGAAAAAAAAAAAAAAAAAAAAAAAAAAAATTCCGAGGAGTGATTTTTTTTTTTTATGTTTTAATTTTTTTCATCAACCTTGCACTAAAAACTTTTGAAAGGGAATTTTTTTCTTTCGTATCCTGTGGGGTGGAGGATTTTTTTTTTCTCTTATTTCTGAATAGAATTTAAAAAAATAATAGCATTAGCTCGAATTCCTACATTACTATGCAGATTACAAAGTGAAATGAATAGAAGAGGAAAATAAAACATTCCATAATGATATTCCGAAATTGTATATTAGATGCCAGTCTTTTTGTGAAAAGATTACAGCTAACTCGAATTTAGAAAATATTTAAAATTCCTGGATTTAATAATTTAATCTCATGTATCATTGGAATTTAGGTCTTCAAAAATATAAAGTGCATATAATTTGTGTAACAATTTTTGTTCGGATCGCCCAAAGAAATGATGAAAGAAAAAACGTTTACAGTAATATCGAATGCGGTAAAATCGAGGTTAGACGAACCGTGGGGTGAAAATAGAATTAGTGCTTTTTCAGACTTTTCTAAAACCAACAAAAAAAGATATGTTATTGCAAATTTCAAATTATTATATGAGAACATTATTTTATTTTATTTTATTAAATCATGTGGTGTCGATCCGACAAGAAAAACATCATGTTCTCGCATTACTCATATTTCGCGGTCACCAACATTTAGAAAACCGTTGGTTTTTGAACATCTCAAAATCAAACCAGTTCGAACAGTTTTTCTCGAGGCCAGAATTTTTTTTCAGTGAAAAATCAGTTTAACCTGATTTGAAAAAATCGCCTATCAAATTATGCATGCGTCAATAATTAAAAAAAGTTTTTTTTTTTTTTTTGTAATCTCAAAATTGTTGAAGCTCCAAAACATTTTCTAGAAAGCAGTTTTTTTTAAATTAAATTAAATTAAATTTATTTATTTTTGAAAAAATCCGACTTAAACTGGTTGGGAATGATTATGTGACTATTGTATTGTGCAATCGTCAACTTTTAGAACTTGTTTGTTTGTTTTTTCTCATCTGAATATCGTTCGAGCTCCAAAACTTTTTTTTTGCTAAATTAAAAAATAAAATAAAAAAAATATTAATTATATATATATATATACTTTTCGATACCACGCCTCACTGTATCGAGCTGATTCCTGTTTTCTTTGGGCGACAGCTTCTTTCGGCCCATATTCTTTGATTTTCTGCCTTTTGATGCTTCAAAAAACCCCAAACCAAAACAACATCATGCTCTCACATGATAAAAAAAAGATTATGTTTAACAACCTTTCGCTCTTCTTATGAACTCGATAACTCAAAAATGCTTTGAGAAAGCCGTCGAAATTTGATATTCGGTTTTTACGACAAATTTGCCGATTTTTCTCAAATTTTGGACGAAATCTCTCATTAGGAAGCCTGTCTACAAATGAACACGATAACTACAAAACATAAAAAGCTAGATGAACAAAATTTGGTATAAAAATTTTGCATTCGAATTGAGAGATACGTATTAAATATTGCGCCAAATCCTTGAAAAAGTTGACCGTGTACCTGTCTGTATTTTCGTATGTATATAAAGGTGATAACTCAACAATTTAGATAAATGAAATTTGGATGCGATTGGGTTCAAAAGCAGTTTTGCAAAATTTTGGTCAATTGATCGGGAAAAAAAAAAGCTCCCAAAATGCATATTCGATTTTATTATCTTAAAAATTAGACAGAATGGATTTAAAAACACTACTCCCATGTGGGAAGTTCTCAGAATAAAAATTTTAACCCTTCGAGGAGTTTAAGGCTATATTCAAGATTCACAGTTTTTCTGCGGGAAGAAGGCGGATAGGACCATTCGTAATAATGGATTATTACGATATTATTAATAGTAATAACTGATTATTACGATTATTAATAGTAATAATTAATTTGAGAATAATTGTGGAGGTTTCAGAAAAACCGAACCCTCAGATTTTATAACTTCACTAATTTTTTTTTTTTTTTTTTGGGGGGGGGAGGTATTGAATTTGCACTGAAAACTAAGTATATTAATTGTAGTCACATAAGCATTTGATAGGCATATTAATTGTATTTGGGAGTACTTTCTTTTTTCAATTTATTATTTCATCTTGTTCATTCTGTCTAATTTTCATTGATAAACGTTGTGTATCATGTATCATGCAGCCATGAAATTCGCCATACAGATAATCGTAATGGCGAATCAATACGCCTCAAAACCCGAGTTTTAAAATTTAATGTAGAAATTTTTTTATTTAATGTCTTGTGCTGTTTTGAAAGATTTTTCTTTCTCGTAGTATGAACTCTTGTCGTTCTAAATTTGTTTTGGATCTCAGACATAATCCATTGAATTTTAAGAAAATTTTGAAGATTAGTCACTTTTTCTAAAAAATTTAAAATTAAAATTCTTGCATTCTATATTCTATTTCCATTATATTTTCAAATTTTTTGTCATTATTATCCGAATATTTCTTTCTAATTTAAAAGAATAACGACTGGAATACGTTCATTGATCGATTTTCTATTAATAATTTCCCAGATGAGTTCATTTTTTTTTTTTCGCTGATCCAATGGTATTATGAATTGAAAACATCAGTGAAGTCATACAAGTATTGTATGTTAGTAGTATAGCAATTTTAAGAAAAATACTACTCGATATATCTACTAGAATCTAGAAGGGTAAAATAAAATAAAATAAAAAAAAACATTCGTTTCCACCAAATTAACCCATTTATGAAATTAATTCAAATTAGACTATTAGTCAAACTAAAGAATTTTAAAAATCATCAAAAACTAATCTTCTAAATGAGTTATAAAACTTTTTAATAAACTTTACACAAAATTTAGATTTTATTATTTTTAATAAATGTTATATTTTATTATTATAAAATTTAATTTTCTACAATCATTAATTTATTGAATTTTAAGAAATTTTTGAAAATTAGTCACCAAATAAATAATTCCGAAACATTAAAATAATCATACATACTTAAAATTAGTTGATTTGGAAATAAATATATAAAAGTTTATAATATGTAGAATGTTTTCATTCAGCTGGAATAGCTTAACAAAAGATATAATAGTGTGTTTTTTTCCCCTATAAAAAGAAACATGATTTCTAATTAATTAAAAGCTTAACAATAAGTGTAAGGAAACATCCACAAGTGCTTCGTTGGTTATTGGGAACAAAATTTAATGAAAGTAAGAGAAAGCACAGGTTTCTTCATATCTTGACTTTTACTGCCATGAAGTTTCTTCTTTTCTGTATTTTGGTGCCTGGCAGGAACATACTACATCATACGCTTTCGTTTTCACCCCATGCCTCTTGCTTTGGTTGAAAGAGGATTCAGTAATTTTGAATTAAATTCCACACTGATTAGGAACATTTAAATATTTGTGAAAATTGAATGAAGTATTTATAGTAATTAAACTAAAATTATTGGAAAGATAATCGTTTTGCTTTTTAATATAATAATTTTTTTGTGACGATAACTTCAGAAGTTACAGGCGGAAGATTGTGGAAAAATGCTGAAGCCAAGTTTAAGTTCTTTTATCTTTACTACTAATAAAGACGTGTGTGTTTGTATATTGGCATTCTGCAAGCCAGGCCGCTTGACCTTCAATTACCAATTACATATCCTGAAGAGCAAAAATGTGCACATAGAACCAATTTTTCTGAAATTTTAATTAATAAAAAATTAAGCTTAATTATGAAGGTTTATTTATTTATTTTTCGATACATTCCAAAAATATTGCACAAAAATAAATTTTTTATTACTTCAAAATTAAAAAAAATAAATATTTGAAGTGATACGAATTTAATAATTGAAAAATGTCTTCGGAATATCGGCAATTTTACAATCCCCCCCCCCCCTAATTTCTGTCAATAGATTGCATTATTGCCCTGAAATTCAAACCGTTTTCATTATTCCATCAAATATTTGTTTGTGTGACTCTTTCACAGTTGAAAGCAAGAGAAGAATTCTGATTAATATCTGTGTAGGTTATAAAACGAATAAAAAAGTGAAATTACAATTTTATGAAATTTAAAAGATAGAATAACTGTATTTTTATGTTTTCAATAGCACTTTGGTGTTAGGGAAGTAATTATCATTAGAAAGGTTCAATAAATAGAACACAGGTTAACAATAATTAGAAAGTTATACAATAAATAGAATTTAAATAAGACAATTACAAGAACAAAGCTTCAATGTCTGGCAGCTTAGCAAAATCACAGACATGAAATCATATGTAAACCATTTATTTGAAATCAAATATGACCAATAACTCCAGGCGAGATAGTCATTTCCAGATAGTCTTCTGGATCTTAAATATAAATCTCTAAATAAAAAATAATTAATTTTCAAAGCTGAAAACAGAAACTTTAACCCAGAATAGACCCCAGAATGGTATATACAAATTCCATGTTGCTAATATTTACTGTTTTAGAAGGATTCTTGAGATTGATCAATAAACTAAAATATATATTTCATGTTTTACATTACTGATTATAAAGTTAATGGACTTCGTAAGGATTGCAGTGTGGTACTTTCTAAGGAGTTTGTTTAATGTATTTAATACAAATCTTACTACAAAGAGAAAACTCAAACAACAGTGTGAAAATTCTATTTATTTGACCTGTAAAAAGCCAACCAAAATCTATTAAATTAAATTAAATGTAATATCACATAATTAAAATAGACATTTACTTTTCTAATTACATTAAATACATGTTTTTACTAATCAAGTCAATTTCCAATAATAAAAGTTACAAAAAAAAATTACATCAGGAAGGCTTTTCAAGCCTTATTGCTCAGGTTAACATATACCAAATCAAAAAGTATACAAAAAAAATGTTAGTATGAAGTTCAAAATTAGTATCAGTATATGCAATTGAAATTAACACATACACCAAAATGTAAGAAAATAACCAGAATATTTCAAAAATGAGATAAATTCGATTAAGAATAAAATAAATTTTGTATAAGCTTTATTTAAAGATGAGACCATTATTGAAATGAGATGCATCACTGTCATGGTTAACTATTCTTGTTTATTAACACTATGAAATCCAAAAAGCTCATTGAAAGCTAGAAAAAACTCAACTCTATAAAACAAAAACTTGACAACAAAATCTCTGGTCAACAAATAACACAAAAATGAGATCTCCAATTTTTTTTTCACTTACTGTTTCATTTAAAAATAAATTCACACAAAGAAACAAACAATCTATATAAAAAGAAATCTTCTATACACGAGCTTTCCAAAATAATTTAAATTCTGTCGCATTGTGAAAAAAGATCTAGTCTACATATCTTGTAAAATAAACAATATTAAAGTGATTGATTTTTATGTCTATTTTTTACAAATATTTACAACTATACGCCACCTTTCTCTCATTTGAGATTAAATGTAAAAGGTCGTTTTTCTTAAAGATAACAAACAGCAATAAATTTATATGAAAAAAGATTTGTACATTGCTAAAGTACAGGATGTCCCATTAGCATGTTGAACATTTCACATTTAAAGAAAAACTTATATGAGAAACAGAAATGATATGGAAAAAAAAAATGTTTTAAAAATTATATATGGTACACACAGTAATTATTTTCCACATTCTGGTTCAATTCAATAATTGAAATCACACCAAAAATAAAAACTTGAATGCGCTTTTGAACTTGACTTTTGAAACTTGAAAACTTTTGCTTACACAGAGAGTTCAGTGTAAGTGTAGCCACTATCTAGATTCTAAACTTTTAGGTTATAATAATATTTCCTTCTGAAAAAATTCTCTAAATGATGTAAAGAAAATGTTTTGTGTTGTTTGAGTCTATATATCCATTAATGAAAAATATTATAATTTATAACTTTTTATTCAGACCTTTAGTTTTATTTGCTATACCCAGTAAAATATTCTGACACTCAACATTTTTTAAAAAATCTACTCTTCTGCATTAAAAATTAACCCAATTGTGAAGCTTTGAATTCCATTATTTTAAGCCAATTAATGACTGCCTGATGGAAATTAATCTTCCTTGGTGTTGCCAATGTATTAACGTAAACACAGTTAAAAAAGCAATATTCAAAACTGAAATGAGTTTTAAATGCAGAAGAGAAAAACTTTTTCACTTAAAATATCAGTGTCTCAAGAACAATTTAATAAATATGGGTAATAGAAGTAGGGAGACTGTAAAAAAAATTGTAAGTCCCCTAACTCATTTTTTCAGAATTACATTTATTGATTTAAACAGTTATATTTATATATTTTATATTTATATCATTCAGACTGTTTTTATCAAATGGAGGTTAAATGCCTATCCCCAGCAATTTAAAAGTTACCTATTGGATTATAATTATTCTATACATATGGATGCACATAAAACATTTTAAAACTACTAAATATGAAAAACTTTCATGAATTTTTTACCCACAATGCAAAACTGGTTACGATAAATGTACATCCTAAAATTTAATAACTCGTGTCAAAGTTCTTTTTTTTTTTTTATGATTTAAAAGGATACAATAGTAAGTAAGTTTAAAACAACAAACAGTTTAGCACTTAATAAGAAAACCTTAACATTAAAAAAAAAAATCTGTTTAAAATTGGTGTGGTAATAGAAGCTTAGAATTTTTTTTAAAAGAACATAACTTTGATTTAAAAAATTTCTACTTCAGAAAAAATTAAATTTGAGGCAAATAATCATGGATTGATAACATATTATTTTAAAGATTTTAAAATAATACTTATATATATAAAAAGTATTAAATTAAATCAATAAAAAATATATTATTAACCCTTAAATAAAAAAAAAACCTTCCAACAAAATGGTCTAATACATAATTTTCTGACAATACAAATGCATGGAACAATTTGCTTTTGCTGCAATAAGAGAAAGTTATGATTAATCTTATATATAGTCTATCACTAATACTTTTCAGGTAAAGAAATAGTCAATTATAAGAAGATATTTAAAATAACCAGCTGATAATCTCAAAAATGAAATTTTTAAAACTTGACCAACAGTTTTCAGAATCTAAAACATTAGATAAATTTTTAATTTTTCATGGAAAATATTGATTATTCTGTTGGCTCTACTGATTTAAACAAATTGCCATCGCATTCTTTTAGTAGACATATACTTTTTAATTTTTAAATTTTTTTAAATAAAAAACTTTTAATAGATTTTATTTTTTCTTGTTTTGATTATCTTTTTCTTTTGAAGAAATGATCATAGTTCATTAAAAGAATTCTGATATTTTCATCCCTCCCCCTATTTTCCTCAGATTTTGCTTTCCTATCAATAACCATTTTGTTTCAGTCAATTCATATCAAAACTCTATTAAAAATAATCATGTAAGATTAATTACAAATTTTTGAAAATATAATTTTTTTCAATATCATCATAAACAATGAATTGAACCAATAGAAAAATATACATTTTTATTTCATAATTTGTAAAAGTGGAATGCAAAAGAACTTTTGGGACATCCTGCATTTGAGGACCGTGCAAGTCTTTGGAATGTGTAAGTCGATCGCAGATAATTGAAATCAATGAACATTATCACTACCAGGAATGGCACTTTGGATCACGTTGTATTGCATTAGAACAAAGGCATTCGTGTATTTTAATTTCACACATCTGCCAAATCACTCTTCCTCACTCACATTAGTCCAACTAGCAAAGAGAATTGAAAATTATATTAATGGTTATCCACAATTTATTTACAAGCAAAATGCTACGTCTGGCTTTGAGATGAAGATAATGGACGATCTGAAAAAGAACAAAAACCATAAAATTAGTATATGTACCAAAAAAAATCACATAATTTATTATAAAAAGAGAATTTTTATAAAAATAGTGAACTAACATCTCAGAATTTATATTATTTTTTAAATAATGAATCCATTTTTTTTTAAAAAAGATCCGTCTTAAAAATATTTTCTAATGCTTCAGTAAGAATGAATGTTTGATAAGGCTTTTCTACCTTAAAAATGAATTCTGAGAAATATTGCATATAAACAGATAACTTCACCATTATGAATTATTCTTTTAAAAATATATAAAAGCTTCCTATAATGAAAAATAGTACAAAACAAGACAAAAAAAATTTTTCCTTTGCATTCTCTTTTTATTTTTCAGCATCAAATTTGCCAATAGAACAGCCAAAAAAAATTTTGCCTAGTAAGTAAGAAGATGATTTTCTTTAAATATATACACACAAGCAAAAATAACTCTTCTGAATACTTACAAATATTTGGAATAAGTAAAAATAAAGGAAATACTGTTTCAGAATTTTTTTGCACATTTCCACATACACAAAAAAATAATAACTTTAAAATAGTGGCCAAAAAAATTGCGCTTTTAAAAAAATTTACGAATTAATTGTAACATTCCACTGTCAAAAGTGATTTATTTCTTTTTGAATGACAGAATAAATATAATATTTGACAGAGATATTTAAACTGAAATATACAGGTTATATGTCGAATTTCATGAAACCAGCTGGTAAAATTTTAGAAATGTTCTGCTTAACTACATAGGTAAATGGATTACCCTTTATTGAATCTAGACCTAAATTTTATAGATATACATTTGTTCTAAGATCTCTTAACAAATTTTACCCATCTAGTTTGTTTGAATTTGCACATACATGCATGTATACACAAAGTATATGCATGTATAAATTAAATTTCTAAGATGGTTTTACTTTGGACAACAATAAAATATTGTCTATAATAATTACTTTTTAACAAATATTACCTCGTTGAGAAACTTGGGGTGAACTGTGAGGTGACATATCTTCAGCCGTCGACTGACTTACTGTCCGACTTCTCATACTGGGACTGTATGCACTTCCTTTGCTGTGAGCGTCCAACAAGGCTGCTGCTAGATTAGGTATACCTTTAGAACAAGAACTGTCTGCTCGACTAGGAGGACCTTCGTAAACAGAAATTTTAATTTTAAAAATAATAAAATACATTTATATACAATAAAAGAGCCTGTTTCAGATATAAGAGATGTTCATAATCTGATACAGAACATAAAAAATAAGGCACTTATCCACATAAACTTTAAAGAATTTTGTTTGAAACATAACAAAACTTATATTAAAAACTAACTAGTTTTAAAAATTTCTAATGCAAAAAAAAAAAAAAAAAAAAATCAAACAATAATTACATTATATTAAAATTATAGAAGAGTTATTAGATTTTTAAAACAATAAAATTCCCTATGAATCAAACATACTACTTATAACATTAACTAACATATAAGCCAATAAAAATTAGCATTAGAGATGCTCATTTACACAATGAACAGAATAAATATTACATTATTATAATACATAACCCCCAACATTAGTTACCCAACCATTTGTAGTACTTCTTATAGATATATACTAAATAAGTAAGTAAAATACTGTCATTTTTAAAAAAATCTCCCAACATAATTTTGTTGATCAAACCAATTAACATTATTTTTTAACATATACAGATTTTTTTATTAAATAGTAGCACTAGTTTTTAAAAATTATCATTGCTCAATTTAACACCATAACAAACTCATGCATATTTTGCAATGAGAAGTATCTCCATAGTTTTTATATTTATGCTGGAATAAGATTCTGTAGTTGGAGGGTATGTATAATAACATGCATTAAATGTTTATCAAGTTTTGAAATTGGAAAATACAATGTTAAAGGCATCATAAATATCAAATTATGCAAAAGAGACTCAACTGAAATAAAACTTATTATTTTCAGCAAATGATCTGGTAAATGTTAGTATAAAAAAGAATGCATAAAAAAGTAAAATAGTAAATATAAAAAAAATGGAAATTTATTCGGGCAATAGTACCTGATGATCTACTGGCAGCATACGATTTTGAAGGGGCTGGTGAATATACACTTGCAGCAAATTGCTCAAATGTAGTTTGGTCTTTGTGATTCTGTACAATTGTTTCTAGAGATTTATGCCTCTCTTCAAAGCTATTTCTAGTTAAAGGAATATAAATGTTTCATAGCACATACAAAACAGAAACTTCCTAGATAAAATATTTTTTTTTTTAAATCTTCAATCAATTCACAATCTACCCAATAAATAATAAAATTTACACCTTTTTAAAAAAAATTAAATTTGGAAGCAGATTAATCAAATCTCAATGAAATGTATAAAATAGGTAGTTTAAAAATTCAAATAGGATTCAATCAATGCAGAAGTTTCCAATATTTATATTCTTTTGTGGGATAAAAAGCTATTATAAAATTTCTCAAATCATCTAAAATTTCAAATATATATGCAACATAATATATATAAAAAAAGCATAGAAATATAACAAAAAAATTAAAAAAACTTGAGTCTGTGTTTAAGCTTGTTACTTTTTTTGTTTAATAATATATTCAAAATACTTTGCATTAAATATCTATAAAACAATATTATTTTGATTACAACGTGAGCAAAAATTATCCACAACATTTTTTTAAGTCATAGGAAAATTTGATTTAAAAGTTCTGCCAAAAAATTATTTTGTCTAAAAAAATTCTAAGATTAGAGCATCAAAATTTTTTTATTAGAATACACAATCAAATTTTAAACAAATAACATGAAAAAGGATACTAATTCATATAAAGAGAGATCAAAGACCTCTTTGCTCTATTTGCATTTATTGCAGTTGCCCTAACAAGGCCTGGTAAAACCTTGTGTCCAACAATAGCACCGTTAAATAAAGGCCCAAAGAAAGGAATCTGTACACAAAAAACAATTATAATTAATTTATTCAAAGAAATAAGGCATCAACTTTTTAAAAATTAAGAATATATATAAATAATCTAAAAAAAACTATTAATTTACAAAGAAGTGACAAATATTTATTGCATAAAATATCTTACTCCCAATTTTCTGGAAATATGTATCCTATACATTCTTCCACCAAGTGGATATATCACAATTAAGACATCACAGAATTCAGTCGCAATAATCTCTTTTCGGTAATCCCTTGTGTGTTCTGACCACACAATGTGAACTTCATCATTTCCAAGGTGACAGACCTAAGCACAAAAATATCTGCTTTAGGAAACAGAAATTTGATTTTAAATGTGATACTTGATTTAAAATTCCATAATAAGAAAAGTAAAAGGAATCAACACTAATATATACACAAACACATAAAGTTATCTATATTACGTATATTGCTTTCGAATGATTTAAAATGGATTCACCATCCTACCCATCAATACCAAAAATTTAAAATCAAAATTAATCCATATCATAAGGGACCTATAAAAATATATAACAAGTTTTAGTAGTCACTAGAAATTTCCAACTCTTTACATCAATAAAACATTGCTGAAGATAATTCTTTCTTATTATAGCTTACCTTAAATCAGATTAATAGCAGAATAAAAATTATAAGTGCAAGGGTTAAAATATGGTTGATTTCATTATTATGATAAATTATATTAATATTAGAAAGAAAAAAAAATGCTCTTAGATAGAGAAGTTAACTGCTAATTCAAAATCAATAATATCCTTATCGTGTGCAAAATTCATTTAACATCTGATGACTTTAGAATTTAAATGCAGCATATTAAATTCTAAAGTTATTGGTCATTTAATTTTCTGAATACATACATTAAATATATATTTATACAGTGGCTCAAACAATTGAGAGTACACCTTACTTTGACTTGATAAATCCAACTTTCAATATAAATAACACTTTACCGAGAAGTGCAAACATGTTTTTATTTTTTACACATAAAAAAAGGCTTAACTTAAGGTAAAAATAAAGAAAAATCAACAAACCCCCTCTAAACTGAAATATTTCAGAAGCATTTTAAATAAACATATGCAGATTTTTGCCTCAAAAAATTGAGAATACACCAGTGAAATTTTTGTAATATCTCGCAAAGAAAAAAAGTGTCAATATTTAATTGCATGTGTTTTGGCTTTTATATCGGCCTTTAAACGTCCTGGTACTGATTCGATCCATTTTTGGTAGTATCTGAAGATATTTTACCCCATTCTTCGAGCAAACTTGTTTTAAATGGGTTTTGTTTCTAATTTTGGGTTTTTGAACCACTATTTCGAGTGTGGCCCACAGATATTCAGTGACATTGATGTCGGGGTACTGTGGTGGTGTGTGTAAATGCTCTTTATAATGAATAAGACACTACATTTTGACATTACATGCTTTCTGTTTGGAGTCATTGTCCTGCTGGAAAATGAAATATCCCTCTAAATACAAATTTTTAGTACTTTCCTTTAGATTGCAGCGAAGTATATCCAAGTCAGCCATATGACTCATAATGCCATCTTTAGAAACTAAATTTCCTACCCCGGATGCAGCCATACAATCCCAAATCATAACGGAGTCACCACCATTTTAACTGTAGGGTGTAAATTTTTTGGATCCAAAATAGTATTAGGCTTTCTCCATACAGTGCAACAGGTGCCACTGCCAAAAATGTTGAATTTTTTTCATCACTAAATAAAACTTACTTCTAAAAGTTATTGGTCTTCAATTGATGATATATATATATATATATATGTAACATTATGTATGTATGTAACATTATTTCTGAAAAGTAGATTGCAGATTTGAAGACATAGACGAGACATTGTATTTTTGATTTCGTTTTATTCTTTCTAGGAAGACAGGCATGATTTATTTACAAGAAGGCGCAGTGCGGGACAAAAGCTGAAGTAAAATGGGAGAAACAAATGATCACTAGTCCTATATAACATGGAATTTCTGGCCATGCGCCAATTCAATACACGTGGTGACCTTTGTCAAGGGCAACGAAGGGATCACTTTCATTTGATACGTTTATGTGATTGCACAGTAATTTTTACACAGCTTCATACAGAAAAGCTTTACACAGCTTCAATGAGATCAGGAAATAAGAAAATATTTTACTATGGGTTAAATTAAGATAAAGTTTTGGAAATTAATTTGGATTAAATTAAGAGTTTAAAATATCATAACACACACACACACACATATATATGTGTTCTTTATTAAAAGTCACAAGGAGTATAACGCAAAAGACTGAACTGGAAGATGAAAAGCTGGAAAGAGGGGC